>NC_092376.1:167748407-168970672 GCF_030028105.1 Mobula birostris
TTTAGCATGCCCACTGTGTTCAGCAGAGCAACACGCAGCCAACGTACAAAGAGTAACAACGGCAAAACAAGTTCCTTCCTCCTGACATCCACAAAGGGGCCTCCAGGCCTTCAACCTCCATATCGTGGCCCCGAACTTGCAGGTGTTGGGCTTCCGACCTCCAGGCTCGCCATTCTGGGGGCTTCGACCTCCAGACACGTGAAATTTGACAAATGCACACTGACAGAGTGCCTGATGGTTAAATTAGGATATATTGCCTGTCTCAAGTGGAATGGGAAGAACTGTAGTTTACATCGAAGGTACTTGAAACTGTGACCAGAAATGACTAATATTTTATTCTGTCACTAGCTAATATTGGGTCATTTTTGAAGCATCACATAACACATAGTACGGAAATGATGATAGTTTAGGAATGTCTAATGCCTTGTCTGATAATTATGATACACCGCCAGAGGCTCCCAACTTAGGGTTCATGAACCCCTCGGTTAATGGTTGGTTATCATGACAGGAAAAGATTTATTGGAACCCCTGCACTATACAGTGGAAGCTAGGCTAAACTACCAATGGTCACCTGTCCCTTGGACATAAAATAAACCATCTCAATATCTATTCTACAGCTGGGGCTGCTCACCCTCAAACAAGAGATCCTTACTAATGTTACAGTTTGGAAAAGGCAATTACTTTGTTCTTAGCTTTGGTATCACTAGCAACTCCTGTGAACCGATCTTAATTCTTTATAAGATGAAAGTAAGCTTTAACGCCTGAGTGATTTGTTTAATCCTGGGGCTGGCGAACCAGACGCTTGGTTTTGTATATTGGAAACAGTGTGGCCACCACGTCTGTCCTCCTGCCTTTTGAAAGGCAGAATGCTGAGCACTTAGTAAGGAAATGCGAAATGTAGAACAGCATTCTGGTTTATTATTGTACGAAGTAAATGAACAAACATAAAATTGTCTTCCTGTGAGGTTCAATCAATTCCCGATTGCTACTCACAGCATCAAAGTAATAAATTATTCAGAGCTGCCTGATGTTGTGAACCTATTTCATGTCAGAAATCTGTGAAATCATTAGTGGTATCTCTTTTATAATCCTCATTTAGGGATATGGCTTCATTGGTAAATCCTGCATATAGTACCCATCCAAGTTGCCCTCATGAAGTTGGTGGTGAGCAAGCATTTTGGGTCTTTTCAGTCCTTCGATTGTACTCTGTCATTATTTTTGGATAAGACATTCTAGGATTAATTCCTAGTGACATTAAAACATAGATAGATAGATATACTTTATTGATCCCGAGTGAAATTGGGTAAATAGAACATAGAACATGACATCACAGTACAGCCCATTCGGCCCATGGTGTTGTGTCAACTTTTTACCCTGCTCTAAGATCAATCTAACCCTTCCTTCCTACATAACCCTCCATTTTACTATCTTCAATGCGCCTATCTAAGATTCTCTTAAATGCCTCTATACGACCCATTCCACGCACCCACCACTCTCTGACATACCCCTTATACTTTCCTCCAATCACCTTAAAATTATGCTCCCTCATAATAGCAGTTTCCACCCTGGGAAAAAGGTCTCTGGCTGTCCACTTGATCTATGCCTCTTTTCATCTTGTACACCCCTATCATGCCACCTCTCATCCTCCTTCAGGCCAAAGAGAAAAGCCCCAGCTCACTCAACCCATCCCCACAAGCCATGATATCTAATCTAGTCAGCATCCTGGTAAATCTCCTCTGCACATTCCTATAATGAGGTGACCAGAACGTACATACAGTATTTCAAATGTGATTTAAGCGCAGTTTTATAGAGCTGCGATATTACCTCACGGCTCTTGAGCTCAATCCACCGACTAATGAAGGCCAACACACCATACCTGAAATAATACCGAGTACATGAGTTGGAGAGTCCTTGGAAATAAGTCTATAAGTTGTCGAATCCTTTAATAAATCTAATTACCTTAAGAGTAGGTAATGGAGGCAGCAGTTAGGGCAGTTGAGTGCTCTGTTTGCAGGATGTGGGAAGTCAGGGCGAGCACAATTGTCCCTGATGACTACACCTGTAAAAGGTGCATCCAGCTGCAGCTCCTGACAAACCGAGTTAGGGAACTGCAGCTGGAGCTGGATGAACTTCGGATCATTCGGGAGGCAGAGGCAGAAATAAACAGGAATTACAGGGAGATAGTCACCCCTAAGAGTCAGGAGACAGGTAGCTGGGTGACTGTCAGGAGAGGAAAGGGGAATAGACGGAATGAGCAGAGCACCCCTGTGGCCGTTCCCACCAATAATAAGTACATTGTTTTGGATACTGTTGATGGGGACGACCTACCAGGGACAAGTTGCAGTGGTTGCATCTCTGACACCGAGACAGGACCCTCAGCTCAGAAGGGAAGGAGGGAAAAGAGGAGAGCAGTAGTGATAAGGGATTCGATAGTTAGGGGGACAGATAAGAGGTTCTGTGGAAGAGATCGAGAATCCCGGATGGACTGTTGCCTCCCTGGTACCAAGGTCCGCGATATCTGGGATCGAGTTCTCAGTATTCTCAAAAGGGAGGGTGAGCAGCTGGATGTTGTGGTCCATGTAGGGACCAATGACGTGGGTAGGAAGAGTGAGGAGGTCCTGAAAGGTGAGTTTAGGGAGTTAGGTGCCAAGTTAAAGGACAGGATCTCCAGGATAGCAATCTCAGGATTGCTACCAGTGCCATGTGCAGGCGGGTTTAGAAATAGTAAGATAGCACAGATCAACACGTGGCTGAAGACATGGTGCAGGAGGGAGGGCTTCAGATTTATAGATAACTGAGCAGTTTTCCAGCGAAGGTGGGACCTGTTCCAATGGGACGGTCTACATCTGAACTGGAGGAGGACAAATATTCTTGCAAGTAGGTTTGCTAGAGAAGCTCTGGTGGATTTAAACTAGATACGAGGGGGGAGGGGAACCAGAGTGTAGGAACAGATAGGGGAGAAGGAAGTAAAAGAAAATAGTAAAGTTGTTTTCACCGTTAGTGATAAACAGAGGGTAAGACGTGGAAAATTTCTTAAATGCATCTATTTTAATGCTAGGAGCATTATAAGAAAGGTGGATGAGCTTAAAGCATGGATTGATACCTGGAAGTATGATGTGGTAGCTATTAGTGAAACATGGTTACAGGAGGGGTGTGATTGGCAACTAAATATTCCTGGATTTAATTGCTTCAGGTGTGATAGAATCAGAGGGATAAGAGGGGGAGGTGGTGCATTCAGGGGATATTGGAAACTTGGTTCGGAAAAAGAGAGATATCTACAATAAATATAGGCAGCATGGAGTAAATGAGGTGCACGAGAATATAAAGAATGTAAAAAGAATCTTAAGAAAGAAATTAGAAAAGCTAAAAGAAGATACGAGGTTGCTTTGGCAAGTAAGGTGAAAATAAATCCCATCAATGATCTGGATGATGGGGTGGTAAATTGGATGAATAAGTATGAGACGATACTAAGATGGGTGGAGTTGTGGATAATGAAGTAGGTTTTCAAAGCTTGCAGAGAGATTTAGGCCAGTTAGAAGAGTGGGCTGAAAGATGGCAGATGGAGTTTAATGCTGATAAATGTGAGGTGCTACATTTTGGTAGGACTAATCAAAATAGGACATACATGGTAAATGGTAGGGCATTGAAGAATGCAGTGGAATAGGGGGATCTAGGAATAATGGCGCATAGTTCCCTGAAGGTGGAATCTCCTGTGGATAGGGTGGTGAAGAAAGCTTTTGGTATGCTGGCCTTTATAAATCAGAGCATTGAATATAGGAACTGAGATGTAACATTGAAATTGTACAAGGCATTGGTGAGGCCAAATTTGGAGTATTGTGTACAGTTTTAGTCACCGAATTAAAGGAAAGATGTCAACAAAATAGAGGGAGTACAGAGAATATTTACTAAAATGTTACCTGGGTTTCATCACCTAAGTTACAGAGAAAGGTTGAACAAGTTGGGTCTTTATTCTTTGGAACGTAGAAGGTTGAGGGGGGACTTGATAGAGGTATTTAAAATTACGAGGGGGATAGATAGAGTTGACGTGGATAGGCTTTTTCCATTGAGAATGGGGGAGATTCAAACAAGAGGACATGAGTTGAGAGTTAAAGGGCAAAAGTTTAGGGGTAACATGAGGGACAACTTCTTTACTCAGAGAGTGGTAGCTGTGTGGAACGAGCTTCCAGCAGAAGTGGTTGAGGCAGGTTCAATGTTGTTGTTTAAAGTTAAACTGGACAGCTATATGGACAGAAAAGGAATGGAGGGTTATGGGCTGAGTGCAGGTCGGTGGGACTAGGTGAGAGTAAGAGTTTGGCATGGACTAGAAGGGCTGAGATGGCCTGTTTCCGTGCTGTAATTGTTAGATGGTTATATATGGTTATATGGTCATATATGAATCAGTTCAGATTAGTAATGTATGAAGTCATATATGCTGATTCAGGAGCCTGTGGTTGTAGGGTAGAAACTGTTCCTGAACTTAGTGGTGTGGGACCTAAGTCTCCAGTACCTCTTGCCTGATGGTAGTAGAGAGGCAGAAGCAAGTTGGCAGGGCCTGGGCCCAGGTGCAAGCCAAAGAGCAAGGAGCAACCCACTGTTTGGCTGATTTTAGCACCGGGCCAGAATGGAAAGGTTGGATATGGGCTGAATTGAGGAAGTGGGTCCCAGGCACGAGAGTGTATGGAAGTGGCAGGGCCTCTGGTCCAGGAAAAGAAATGGCCCAAGGTTTGGCTGATTTAAGCTGGACCAGGTTGAAAAGGTCAGGGTGTCAGAGCCGGAGGAGAGAGACAGGCCAGCATTCAGCTCACTGAACAACGAGGTTTACTCGTCTCTGCGCTGTACTGCGGCTGTGGCCTGCAGCTAACAGGCTTCCGGATCAGCTGTAACAATGACTGGCTTCGTCGCTGTGGGCTCACTTACGTGAACTTCGGTTCTGACATGCGTAACACGTGTAAGGTTTCACTGCTAATGTAATGTCCTCTCTGCAATGTTTCACTGCTAATGTAATGGTTTCTCTGTAGCAGCAATGTTTGGGTTATAACTAGAGATAACGGGGCTTTGGAATGTGGGACTATCCAATGACAGGGATGTTGTTCTTTCTTGTGGATCTGGAAGAGAGATTTTGGTGGTCTTTTGTCGGTGAGAGAAGAAGAAGGAAGATGCGTGTGGAGACAGCTGGAAGACCACCGGACGGAGTGGACTGGGAGTGAGGGTCCGAAGGTCGGTGATGTTCGGAGGAGGTCGATGGTTGATGAATGGCCATATCAGTGAGCTCCAACTTGCACTTTTGACTTTTTCCTTAAAATGGGCTCTTTGTCTTTTTATTTTCTTTACTAAACCTATATTCAGGTTAAGATTTATAAAGTTCAACCATTTAATTGCATATGGTGTACTGCCAGATATTTTGCCGTTCGGATGTGTAACTGGGCAACACATCATGCAGCATCCACACAAATGAGATTTCTCAGTTTGGAGACGGTAATGTCTAGTGTCCCTGTGAGACAAGCCGGGGAGAAACTATTAGAAAAAGGGCCCATTTAAAGGAAAAATTCAAAAGGTGAAGTGCCGGAGGATTGGAGAGTGGCTCATGTTGTTCCGTTGTTTAAAGAAGGATTGAAAATTAATCCGGGAAATTATAGGCCGGTGAGTTTAACGTCAGTAGTAGGTAAGTTATTGGAGGGAGTACTCAGAGACAGAATCTACAAGCATTTGGATAGACAGGGGATTATTAGGGAGAGTCAACATGGCTTTGTGAGCGGTAGGTCATGTTTGACCAATCTGTTGGAGTTTTTCAAGGAGGTTACCAGGAAAGTGGAAGAAGGGAAGGCAGTGGATATTGTCTACATGGACTTCAGTAAGGCCTTTGACAAGGTCCCGCATGGGAGATTAGTTAGGAAAATTCAGTCGCTAGGTATACATGGAGAGGTGGTAAATTGGATTAGACATTGGCTCGATGGAAGAAGCCAGAGAGTGGTGGTAGAGAATTGCTTCTCTGAGTGGAGGCCTGTGACTAGTGGTGTGCCACAGGGATCAGTGCTGGGTCCATTGTTATTTGTCATCTATATCAATGATCTGGATGATAATGTGGAAAATTGGATCAGCAAGTTTGCTGATGATACAAAGATTGGAGGTGTAGTAGACAGTGAGGAAGGTTTTCAGAGCCTGCAGAGGGACTTGGACCAGCTGGAAAAATGGGCTGAAAAATGGCAGATGGAGTTTAATACTGACAAGTGTGAGGTATTGCACATTGGAAGGACAAACCAACGTAGAACATACAGGGTTAATGGTAAGGCACTGAGGAGTGCAGTAGAACAGAGGGATCTGGGAATACAGATACAAAATTCCCTAAAAGTGTCGTCACAGGTAGACAGGGTCGTAAAGAGAGCTTTTGGTACATTGGCCTTTATTAATCGAAGTATTGAGTATAAGAGCTGGAATGTTATGATGAGGTTGTATAAGGCATTGGTGAGGCTGAATCTGGAGTATTGTGTTCAGTTTTGGTCACCAATTTACAGGAAGGATATAAATAAGGTTGAAAGAATGCAGAGAAGGTTTACAAGGATGTTGCTGGGACTTGAGAAACTCAGTTACAGAGAAAGGTTGAATAGGTTAGGACTTTATTCCCTGGAGCGTAGAAGAACGAGGGGAGATTTGATAGAGGTATATAAAATTATGATGGGTATAGATAGAGTGAATGCAAGTAGGCTTTTTCCACTGAGGCAAGGGGAGAAAAAAACCAGAGGACATGGGTTAAGGGTGAGGGGGGAAAAGTTTAAAGGGAACACTAGGGGGGGCTTCTTCACACAGAGAGTGGTGGGAGTATGGAATGAGCTGCCAGACGAGGTGGTAAATGCGGGTTCTTTTTAACATTTAAGAATAAATTGGACAGATACATGGATGGGAGGTGTATAGAGGGATATGGTCCGTGTGCAGGTCAGTGGGACTAGGCAGAAAATGGTTCGGCACAGCCAAGAAGGGCCAAAAGGCCTGGTTCTGTGCTGTAGTTTCTATGGTTCTATGGTAAGTGCAAGTTGGAGCTCACTGGTACAGCCATTCATCAACCATCAACCTCCTCCAAGCGTCTCCGACCTTCGGACCCTTTCTCCCAGTCTGCTCCATCCGGTGGTCTTCCTGCTCTCTCCACACGCGTCTTCCTTCTTCTCTCGCCGACAAAAGACTGCAAAAATTTCTCTTCCAGACCCACAAGAAAGAACAACATCCCTCTCATTGGATAGTCCCTCATTCCAATCATAGTCTCTAGTCATAACACAAACATTGCTGCTACAGAGAAACCATTACATTAGCAGTGAAACATTACAGAGAGGCCATTACATTAATAGTGAAACCTTACAGCATGTTACTCATGATTTTGTTTCTCTGCTCATTGGGTGTTTGATGGCCTTTTTTTTTACTGATTTCTATTGTGTTGTTTTGTTTTGTGACTGCCTATAAGGAGATGAGTCCCAAGCTTGTATATAGTATACATTCTTCGATAATAACTGTACTTTGAACTCTGGTGTTTCCATAACAAGCCATGATGCAACCAGTTAGGATACTCTCTACTGTGCATCTATAGTTTGTCAAAGATTTAGATGAATGAATCTGTGCAAATATGAAAGAAACTTACGTGCTGGTCCCAGGACAGATACTCTGATGCGATAACGTCAGGGAATTTAAAGTTACTGACCATCACCATCTCTGACCCCCTGATGAGGACTGGCTCATGGACCTCAGCTTTCTTCCTCCGTAGTCAATAATCAGAATCTGGTTTAATATCAGAAATCAGATGACAGAGAGGCAGATGCTGTTCCAGAATTGCTGAGTGTGTGCCTTCAGGGTTCTGTACCTCCTTCCCGATGGTAACCATGTGAAGAGGGCATGTCCTGGGTGGTGGGGATCTTTAATGATGGACGCCATCTTCCTAAGGCACCACTCCTTGAAGATGTCTTGGATACCACGAAGACTGGTACCCATAAGAGAGCTGACTAATTTTACAAGTTTCTGCAACTTATTTTGATCTTGTGCAGTAGCCCCCACCTCCATAAGATTAGCACTTCCATAGAGTAGACAGGGTGAACTTCCATAAATCTGAGCTTCCATTACATGTGTCCGACTCCCATTCTGACTCATCTGTCTGTGACCTTCTGTATTGATCCAATGTAAGCACGAGGAACAGCACTCCATTGATTGTTTGAAAACATTGTAGCATTTCAGACTCAGTACTGAATTCAAGAATTCCAATTAATTCATTTTCTGTGATGTAGCAGAACTGGCCAGTTCTGCTGTAAGGTAATCCAACTGTAACATTAATGTGTATTAGGTTGAAGATGGAGCTTAGGAGGGTTAAATTGTGCCTAACAGCGACTCTTTTGCTTGCTTCTTCAGAAACAGCTCTATTTCCATCTTTAATATCTCTATTTTTCCCTTTCAGGGTTCTTTTGAAGACCCTGACCTAGAGTTACATGCTGACCACGGTTCTTTGCGGGAATGGGACCCGCTCTTGGGGTTTCATAACTGGCAGTTGTTTGGCATGCCAAGGGCTTGGCCTAAGAGCTCAGCTCGCCTTCGGAGGGCCGAGATCTTGTGGCTCTGGAGAATGGGCGGATCGAAGGTCAGTGTCAGTGCAGGAGATCGGTGTGTCATCGGGGGAGTCGGAAGATCTACGGCTATCTGCCCAGAGACCTGAGATCTTTGGGCACAGAGCTCGGAAAAAGTGACTCAACGGACTTTTAACATCGGAAACCAACGAGTTGTTTGTTAAGTCTCCCCTCTTGCTGTGAAATGGAGACATCCCTTTCTCCCTTATTAGGGAGAGAGAGAGAGTCTGTGGGCTGTCGACTACTGGGTGAACAAGTAGTCTGTGGGGTACTCTGTGTCTTTACTGTTGCCTTGCTCACGCTTGAGTGCTTGGTGGTGGGTGCCAATGCTTTTTTTTGCTGGTGGGGGGAGGAGGGATTGTTGCTTGCTGCCGCTTACGCATGGGAGGGAGGGGAGATGGGTGGGGTACTTTGGGGTAGTAACATTTAACAGTCATTCATTCTCTGGGGGCACTCCACTGTTTTCGTGGATGGTTGTGAAGAAAAAACATTTTGGGATGTATATTGTATACATTTCTCTGACATTAAATGTACCTTTGAAACCTTGCAACCTTTGATTTTCTCTTCAAAGATGCTGCCTGATGTTTTGGGCATTTTTAACGTTCTTCCTTTGTTTCAGTTCACTGCGACAGCTCTGACCTACATTCACGATTGGTCGACTCAGAGGCAACTGAGTCATGCCAAGATCTTCTTCTGAGAACTTACTCTTATTGAATTTGTAATCCTTGTTGGATCCTTGATTGTGTGCATGATAGAATCAGGATCAGAATCAGGTATCACTGATATACAATTTGTCTGTTGTTCTGAATCAGAATCAGGTATCACTGATATACAATTCGTCTGTTGTTTTGCATCAGCAATACAGTGCAGTAATTTTTAAAAATTACTATTAGAAATATTGTTTTAAAAAGTGCAATAAGAGTACAAAATATTGACGTAGTATTCATGGGTCCACGGACTATTCAGGAATCTGATGGCGGAGCAGAAAGGAGTTGTACCTAAAATGTTGAGTGTGCATCTTCAGGCTGCTGTACCTCGTCTTTGATGGTAGTAATGAGGAAAAGTTCATGTCCTGGATGATGAGGGTCCTTAATGATGACTACATTAGGGTCTTGAGGCATGGCCTTTTGAAGATGGCCTTAATGGTAAGGAGGCTAGTGCCCATGATGGTGCTAACTGAACTTACAATCTCTGCAGCTCTTTCTGATGTAGTGCACTGTCATCTTCATACCATGTGAGTTGGCTGTGCGGGTCTGATGCTGAATTGTACATTTTAATCCTAACTTAAATGATTTTCTGAAAGACTCAGCCAAAATGGGAGTCATATATTATCTGATGTAAACTTTGGAAGTTGAATAAGTGATAGCAAGGACAAAAAAAAGAGACACATTGTATCCCTTCAAATCATCAAGGATAAGTTTTGTCAATCTCATCTTCTAATTGATGAAATTAAATGTAGCATCTAATCAAAAAGTCATAATCTCTCAGAAAAGTTTACATTGAATTGCAGTACTAGCTTCCTTCTGGGTGTAATTCACTCTGGTAACTACGGCTCTGAGATCAAGAAGTTACATGTTCTGTGAAAATATGGAAGAATTAACTTGTCAGCCTGTTGATTTCATCATTAAAAATGGGCTGATTTGTTTGGCCATCTGAATCCTTGGTATGTAACTGAGACCCATTTCCATTGGCTTCTACAGTGTCCTTTTAGCCGCTTTATCAAAAGTCTCTTCCGGATCCAAAATACCAGTTTGTCAAACTCTCTTTGAAAGACTCCTAGAAAAGCACACAAATACCTTGTCATTCTCAAAGGAATTCAAAAATTTTCTTCTGGAAAAAAGCCAGCGATTTCTGAGTACAGGATGAAAGGTTTAACAATAAAAAGATATTCAGAAGACCTGAGATTTTATATCCCAAGACAGCCTTATTCATTTTCAAAGCTAAAAATGAAATATCCATCTGAAAATAATGACTTATTCAAATAGTTTCAGGTTTGTCACTTTGAAGCTTAAAGGACTATTTAACGAAGCTAACACATGGATAAACCCCTTTTGAGAGATATACACAACCTCCAGAGCATTCATGAAGACATCTCTATATTATGTTAACATCTAGAAAAAGAAAACCTATCAAATTATACAGGCACTTGCACCTAAGCTCATTCACTTGAGAGAGAATTGGTTGGGGATGAGATAAAAGTATATTATATGTAGCACTATGAGAAAAGTCAATTAAATTGATTCCTTTAGATGTGTTGCTGTCAGAAGCTGATACTTTGCCTCACCACTGATATTTTGCTTACCCTGATGGTGGAGTGGAAATGGTGAGAAAAAAGGTCAAAAAATTTAATAATTGCTCTGGTATTAACTAGTCATTTCTGAACATCAGGTTTCCAGAACATTTTACCTTTATGGAGACGTTTATTCAACTAATGAAAGATTAGGTGATCCCAAGCAAGGTGTTAAGTCCTGACAATGACTAGAATTAAGTCCTTTGCAAAGAGCCACTGCAGAGTTCCTACTGTCATAATAGGTCACAATAGATGCAATCTCACTTCTAACCCTTCCCTCCTGTACTGTGCTGTAACGTAGTGTTCAGTGATGATACCACTTGGGATGGCACTGCAATCCGTGAGATGGGATGCAGAGAGATATTGGGGGATAGAGGCATATTAAGTGAACAGATGATGATTTTATTGTTGTGAACTGCGCAAAATAATTTGCTTTTACTACCGATAGTTCATTTCTTTTTGCCAAGTGTGTACATTAAAATGATCAATTACCACAAGAGCTTACATGAAAGCAAAACGAGGGATTTTTCAGGACTGAACTCCATTGGCTTCATTGGCCACTCAATGCATTCTTTGGCCATTGAAGGGCAGTTATTATAAGTTGTTATGTGTATCTTTCTTAACTGCTGTTGCTATAGTGACAAAGCACTAATGATGTTGATTAGAAGTCCATATAGCCAGGATCTTGATCAATGTTTAGATCTGCCGAGTGAAACAGATCTGATAGAAGTGTACACTCATTGGCCACTTCATTAAGTACAGGAGTTGAACCCTTTGTGGTCTTCTGCTATCGTCGTCCACCCACTTCAAGGTTCGATGTGCTGTGTATTCAGAGATGCCCATCTGCACATACTGTCGTAATACGTGGTTATTTCATTTACTATCACCTTCCTGTCCGCTTGAACCAGTCTTGCCCGTTCCCCTTAAGCCGCTCTCGTTAAAAAGGCATTTTTATCCACAGAACTGCTGCTCACCGCGTGCTTTTTTGTTTTTCGCACCATTCTCTCTAAACTTCAGTAAGTGAAAATCCCAGGATATCTGCAGTTTCTGAGATACTCAAGCCACCTTGTCTGGCACCAACAATTATTCCATAGTCAAAGTCAATAGATCACATTTCTTCCCCATTCTGATGTTTGGTCTGACCAACAACTGAAACACTTGACCATCTCTGCATGCTTTTATGCACTGAGTGGCTGATTAGATATTTGCATTAATGAGCAGGTGTACAGGTGTGCCTAAAAAAGTGGCCACTGAGTGTATTTTGTGCAGCGATCATGGTTGTTAAAGTTCTATTTATATGAAAGTACATAGGGAATTTGTTGTTAAGCTGTTAGTGTTAACAGACAGCACGGTAGCCTATCGATTAGTGTAACAGTTTACAGTGTCAGCGATCACAATCGGGGTTCATTTCCTAATTCTGTCTGTAAGGAGTTTGTACGTTCTCCACGTGACTGCATGGGTTTCCTCACGGTGCTCCAACTTCTTCCCACATTCCAAAGACATGCAGGTCAGTAAGTTGTGGGCATGCTATATTGGTTGCATAAGCGTTGTGACACTTGTTAGCTCCCCCAGCGCAATCTACAAATGGACATATTTCCCAATATGTTTCGATGCACACGTGACAAATAAAGGGAATCTTTGATGAAGACTATCTCTTTCTTAGCCTTCATCCTGCTGTTCCTCTTGTCCCGATGCAGCCCTTGCCTGCGACTCCTGCCCTAAGGCTCTGGGTCTCTCTGCTCTTTTTCTGCCTCTGTCTTTGATTGCCAAGCCGTGCTGCATTATGTTTCTCTTCTTCTTGTCACCCACATCATTGTGCACGCGGAGAGAGGAAAAACCTTTCTATTCATTAACATCATCAACCTTATGGAGATATTATGGACCTGCACTCGTCGGAAGGTGGTGTCGCTGAATAGTCGCAGTGCTGGAGGTGCTGCCTGTTTCTCTCTGAAAGGACAACAGATTAGTTAAAAGTTCAAAGTAAATTTATTATCAATGTATGTGTATGTCACCATATACTACCCTGGGATTCATATTCTTGTGAGCATTCACAATAGAGCAAAGAAATACAATAGAATCAATGAAAATTTACATGTTGTCTGACAAGCAGCCAAGATGCAGAAGCAGGTAAGTTGTGAAAATACAAAAAAAGCCCAAATAATAAATACATAAACAAACAAACAAACAAACAAACAGACAGACAGACAGATAGATAGATAGTAAATACATAATACTCAGAACATGAGTGGTAGAGTTGTAGAGTTCTTGAAAGTGATTCCATAGGTTGTGGAATCAATTCAGTACTGTAGTGAGTGAAGTTATCCACGCTGGCTCAGAGGCTGGTGGAGGATGGCATAGATGGGAATTAAATCATTCCTTAAGAAATAGGAAGCCTGGTTAGCCATTCAGATGCAACAGTGAACAGCAAAACGTGGAAACATGACTGATATCTACTTCAATCACTTGGGAAGAACCTGTAGTGAAATAGCTGAAAAACAATATGATCTTGATCGCTATAGAGACAACAAGGCAGGCGGACAAGAATGGTTAGAGAGCTACCCAGTCAGGTCAAGTCAAGTCAAGTCACTTTTTATTGTCATTTCAACTATAACTGCTGGTACAGAACATAATAAAAATGAGACAATGTTTTCCAGGACCATGGCACTACATGAAACAATAGAAAAACTACACTGAACTACATAAGAAAAAACACAAAAACTACACTAGACTACAGACCTATCCAGGACTGCATAAAATGCACAAAACAGTGCAGGCACTACAATAAATAATAATAAATAATAAACAAGACAGTAGGCACAGTAGAGGACAGTAGGTTGGTGTCAGTCCAGGCTCTGGGTATTGAGGAGTCTGATGGCTTGGGGGAAGAAACTGTTACATAGGTGTCCCAGTATCAGCAAAGTTTACTTTTATATAAAGAAATAAAACAAACAACTGGCACAATATGGAACGAGATCTAACTAGGTTATTCCATGATGACCTAGAGTGACATGGTAGCATAGAGGCTATAGCGCCAGCTGTAAGATCGGACTTCAATTTCCACTGCTGTCTGTAAGGAGATTGTACCTTCTCCCTGGGATTACATTGCTTTCTTCTGGCTGCTTCAGTTTCTTCACATATTCCAGTGACATATGGGTTAGGGTAAGTGAGTTGTAGGCATGCTATGCTGATGCTGGAAACACGGCAACACTTGCAGGCTGCCTTAAGCACGTACTGGGACTGTGTTGGTTGTTGATGCAAGCACCACATTTCACTGTACGTTTTGATGTTTCGATGTGACAGGTAAAGATAATCTTTAAATTTTTTGAAGATTTCTGTTGTGTTTTTTTTAAGTGCCACTGAGTTGCCATTGACTCATGGTGACCCTATGGATAGTTGCCCTAAATGAGTTTCAGTCCTCACAAAGGTAGCTCATTGTAGATAGCTTTGCATCATAGGTGTCCTCACTGTGCCCATCCATCTGATTGGCAGCCTTCATCTTTTTCATTGTCCTTCCACTGTGCTGTGTATGAGCTACTTTCCCAGGGAGCTGTCTCTTCACATGATGTGCCCAAAGTACGATAGGCTGAGTCTTGTCATTTGAGCCTCCAGAGAGAGACTATCTTTTGATCTCGTTGAGGACCAATTCGTTTGTTCTGTGAGAATCCACAAGATGAATAATATTATTTTCCAGCACCACAGTTCAAAAGTGTTCATACACTTCCTATCCTTCTTCTTTACCATCCAACTTTTGCATCCATATCATGTCATTGAGAACACCATCACCTGCCCAAGTCAAATCTTTGTATGTACAGTTAGATTCCTGTTACTGAGAATCTTCTCTCAATCCTTTATTCTACTGAATTTGATGAGATAAGAGGAGAAATGGATGTGAGAAGTGTAATTGTAACATTAGTTTCTGGCCTAATATTGGGAAAACATGAGACAGGATAACATAGATAGTGTACAGGAGAATGCAACATAGTGCAATTTTGTGCCTGGTCTAATTTCACCTGGAACTGTTCAACCTGACCTGCACTAACCTAAGCTGACGCGTTGGACTGCTCTAGTTACTGATAATGACGTACTGCTGAGGCCCAAGTTGAAATCTACAACTTGTATAAACCTCCCCTAAACGTTTCAAATTCCAGACTGTTACCTCTTACAAAGTGAATCCAAGTGACACTGGTGGCAACAAGGATTCGCTCCCAGATGAGCTCAATGCCTTTGATGTTTTCTTTGACAATCAAAACAGACAGGCACTTTCACAAACTGCCCCAGCCCCCGGTGACCCTGTGATTTCAGTCTCTGAGGCTGACGTGAGAGCATCTTTCTGGAAGGGTGAACCCATGGAAAGCATCCAGTCCAAGCACAGTATCTGACCGAGTTCTAAAGACCTGCTATCTGGACTATTCCTCTTCTCACCCTGTCTCTTGCAAAAACGCCATCCCCTTCTCGCAATTCCTCCGTCTCCGCTGCATCTGCTCTCAGGATGAGGCTTTTCATTCTAGGACGAGGGAGATGTCTTCCTTTTTTAAAGAAAGGGGCTTCCCTTCCTCCACTATCAACTCTGCTCTTAAACGCATCTCCCCCATTTCATGTACATCTGCTCTCACTCCATCCTCCCGCCACCCCACTAGGAATAGGGTTCCTCTGGTCCTCACCTACCACCCCACCAGCCTCCGGGTCCAACATATTCTCCGTAACTTCCGCCACCTCCAACGGGATCCCACCACTAAGCACATCTTTTCCTCCCCCCCTCTCTCTGCATTCCACAGGGATCGCTCCCTACTCAACTCCCTTGTCCATTCGTCCCCCCCATCCCTCCCCACTGATCTCCCTCCTGGCACTTATCCGTGTAAGCGGAACAAGTGCTACACGTGCCCTTACACTTCCTCCCTTACCACCATTCAGGGCCCCAGACAGTCCTTCCAGGTGAGGCAACACTTCACCTGTGAGTCGACTGGGGTGATATACTGCGTCCGGTGCTCCCGATGTGGCCTTTTATATATTGGCGAGACCCAACGCAGACCGGGAGACCGCTTTGCTGAACATCTACGCTCTGTCCGCCAGAGAAAGCAGGATCTTCCAGTGGCCACACATTTTAATTCCACATCCCATTCCCATTCTGACATGTCTATCCACGGCCTCCTCTACTGTAAAGATGACTCAGGTTGGAGGAACAACACCTTATATTCCGTCTGGGTAGCCTGTAACCTGATGGCATGAACATCGACTTCTCTAACTTCCGCTAAGGCCCCACCTCCCCCTCGTACCCCATCTGTTACTCATTTTTATGCACACATTCTTTCTCTCACTCTCCTTTTTCTCCCTCTGTCCCTCTGAATATTCCTCTTGCCCATCCTCTGGGTCCCCCCCCCCCCGTCTTTCTTCCCGGACCTCCTGTCCCATGATCCTCTCGTATCCCTTTTGCCTATCACCTGTCCAGCTCTTGGCTCCATCCCAACCCCTCCTGTCTTCTCCTATCATTTTGGATTTCCCCCTCCCCCTCCAACTTTCAAATCCCTTACTCACTCTTCCTTCAGTTAGTCCTGACGAAGGGTCTTGGCCTGAAACGTCGACTGCACCTCTTCCTACAGATGCTGCTTGGCCTGCTGCGTTCACCAGCAACTTTGATGTGTGTTGCTTGAATTTCCAGCATCTGCAGAATTTCTGTTGTTTACTAAAGACCTATGCTGGTTAACTGGCTGGTCTGTTCACAGATATCTTTAAGCTCTTACTTCGGCAGTCTGAGGTACACACCTGCTTCGATCAGGCTTCAATTATACCAGTCCGTAAGAAGAATGGGGTAACCTGCCTCAATGACTATCCAGTAGCACTTAAATCCACTGTGATGAAGTGCTTTGAGAAGCTGGTGATGAAATATACCAACTCTCCCTGAGAAGTGACTTGAATCCACTCCAATTTGCCTGCCATCACAACATGTCCACAGCAGATGCAATTTCATTGGCTCTTCACTCAATCCTGGATCATCTGGATAGTGAAAGTGCGTACATCAGGATGCTCTTTATTGACTACAGTTTGCAATTCAAAACTATCATCCTTCAAGACTAATCGATAAAGTTCAAGATCCAAGCCTCAATACATCCTTGTGTAACAGGATCTTTCATTTCCTCACTTACACACCCCAGTTGCTTTCCATTGGCGACAACATCTCCTCCACAATATTCATCAGCACAGGTGTACCACAAAGCTGTGAGCTTGGTGCCCTGCTTTATTTACTTTATACTTATGAGGTTAAACGCAGCTCTAATACCATTTTTAAGTTTGTTGACACCTCTGTTGTTGGCTGAATCAAAGTTGGTTCTGTATTAGCACAAAGGAGGGAGGTCAAAAATCTGGCTGAGTTTTGCCACAGCAACAACCTCTCATTCAAAGTCAGAAAGACCAAGGGGATGAGTATTGACTTTGGCAGGAGGAAACTGAAGGTTCATGAGCCAGTCCTCATCAGGGGATCAGAGGGTCCGCAACTTAAAATTCTTCGGTGTTATCATTTCAGAGTAGCAGTCCAGGATCCAGCACGAAGAAAGAAATCTTTCTTCGAAGTTTGTGGAAATTCGGCATGTCATCTAAAACTTTGACTAACTTGTACAGGTGTGTAATCCAATCACAAGCAAGAGAAAATCTGCAGACGCTGGAAATCCAAGCAACACACAGAAAATGCTGGAGGAACTCAGCAGGCCAGGCAGCATCTAGGGAAAAGAGTACAGTCGACGTTTCAGGCCAAGACCCTTCAGCAGGACTGGAGATAAAAAGATGAGAAGTAGATTTAAAAGGTGGGGGGAGGGAAGGGAGAAACATAAGGTGACAGGTGAAAGCAGGAGGGAGAGGGGTGAAGTAAAGAGCTGGGAAGTTGATTGGCTGGAGAAGGGGGATTCTGTTAGGAGAGGGCAGAAGGCCATGGAAGAAAGAAAAGGAGGGAGGAGCACCCAAGGGAGGCAATCGGTAGGCAAGGAGATAAGGTGAAAGAGGGAAAATGGGATGGGGAATGGTGAAGAGGGGGTATTACCGGAAGTTGGAGCCTTTCTTTCATGGACTCCTGTCCTTTCCAATTAGATTCTCCCTGTATCTGATGCAGAAAATCTAGCTCAGAAGAAAAGAAAAACTTACAAAAATTTCAAGAAACTAAGTAATGATAGATCTCTAGAAAATTACAAGACTACCAGGAAGGATTTAAATAATGAAATTAGGAAAACTAGAATGGACCATGAGAAGGTCTTGTCGAGAAGGATTAAGGAAGACCCCAAGGTATTCTACAAGTATGTGAAGAACAAGAGGATGAGCCATGTGAGAGTAGGGCTAATCAGAAGCGAGAGTGGAAACAAGTTCGTGGAACTGGAGAATGTAATGGAGGCACTTAACGAATACCTTGCTTCAGTATTCTCCAGTGAAAAGGACCTTGGCAATTGTGGGGATGACTTACAGAGGACTGTAAAGCTTGAGTGTATAGACATTAAGAAAGAGGATGTGCTGGAGCTTTTGAAAGGTATTAAGCTAGATAAGTCGCTGGGACCAGACGAGATATACCCCAGTCCACTGTGGGAAGCAAGGGAGGAGATTGCTGAGCCTCTGGTGATGATCTTTGCATCATCAATGGGGACCGGAGAAGTACCAGAGACTTGGAAGGTTGCAAATGTTGTTCCCTTGTTCAACAAAGAAAACCCAAGAAATTATAGGCCACTGAGTCTTACTTCACTGATGGGCAAGTTGTTGGAGAAGATCCTGAGAGGCAGGATTTATGAGCATTTGGAGAGACATAATCTGATTAGGGATAGTCAGCATGGCTTTGTCAAGGGCAGTTCATGCCTTATGAACCTGTTTGAATTCTTTGAGGATGAAACAAAACATATTGATGAAGGTAGAACATATGGATTTCAGTAGGGCACTTGATAAGGTTCCCCATGTAAGACTCATTCAGAAAGTAATGAGGCAGGGGATCCAAGGAGACCTTGCTTTGTGAATCTGGAACTGACTTGCCCACAGAAGGTGAAGGGTGGTTTTAGATGGCTGGTATCCCGCATGGACGATGGTGACCAGTGGTGTTCCACAGGGATCTGTTCTGGGACCCTTCTCTTTGTGATTTTTATAAATGACCTGGATGAGGAAGTAGAAGGGTGGATTAGTAGGTTTGCTGATGACAAAAAAGTTGGGGGTGTTGTGGATAGCCTGGAGGATTGTCAGAGTTTACAGCAGGACATCAATAGGATACAGAACTGGGCTGAGAAATAGCAGATGGAGTTCAACCCAGATAAATGTGAAGTGGTTCATTTCAGTAGGTCAAATTTGAAGACAGAACATAATATTAATGATAAGACTCTTGGCAGTGCGGAGGATCAGCGAGATCTAGGGGTCCATGTCCACAGGACACTCAGAGATGCCGCGTAGGTTGACAATGTTGTTAAGAAGAAGTATGGTATGTTGGCCTTCATTAGTCGTGGGATTGAGTTTAAGAGCCGTGAAGTTAATGCTACAGCTATATGAGACCTTAGTTAGACCCCACATGGAGTATTGTGTTCATTTCTGGTCACCCCATTATAGGAAGGATGAGGATACTGTAGAGAGAGTGCAGAGGAGATTTACAAGGATGTTGCCTGGATTGGGGAGCATGCCTTATGAGAACAAGTTGAGTGAACTTGGCCTTTTCTCCTTGGAGCAATAGAGGATGAGAGATGACCTGACAGAGGTATATAAATAAGATGATGAGAGACGTAGATTCTGTGGACAGCCAAAGGTTTTTCCCCAGGGCTGAAATGGCTAACACAAGGAGTCATAGTTTTAAGGTACTTGGAAGTAGGTACAAGGGTGATGTTGGGGTAAGTCTTTCACACAGAGAGTGATGGGTGTGTGGAATGCACTGCCAGCGACGGTGGTTGAGGTGGATACGATAGGGTCTTTTAAGAGACTCTAAGATAGATACATGGAGCTTAGAAAAATAATGGGCAATGTGGTAGGGAAATTCTAGACAGTTTCTAGAGTAGGTTACATGGTTGGCACAACATTGTGGGCTGAAGGACCTGTAATGCGCTGTAGATTTTTATGTATCTATGTTTCTCTTTCACCAATCAGCTTCCCAGCTCTTTACTTCACCACTCCCCATCCTGGTTTCACCTAACACCTTGTGTTTCTCTCTCCACTTTTTAAATCTACTCCTCATCTTTTTTTCTCCAGTCCTATTGAAGGGTCTCAGCCCAAAACGTCGATCGTATTCTTTTTCATAGATGCTGCCTGGCCTGCTGAGTTGCTAAAGCATTTTGTGTGTGTTGCTTCTATAGACGTGTGTTGGAAAGTATGCTAACTAGTTGCATCATGACCTGGTATGGATACACCAAAGCCCTGTATGGAAAAAAATAACACAAAATAGTGAATATGGCCCAGTCCATCACAGGTAAAGCCCCTCCCACCACTGAGCACATCTACATGGAGTGCTGTCACAGGAATGCTGCAAGCATAATCAAGGACCTCAACCATCCAGACCATGGTCTCTTCTCGCTGCTGCCATCAGGAAGAAGATACAAGAGCCTCTGGGCCTGCACCACCAGGATTAGGAACAGTTATTACCCCTCAACCATCAGGCTCTGAACCTGAGGGGATAACCTCACTCTTCTTCACTTGCCACTTCCCTGAATTGTCTCACAACCAATGGACTCACTTTCAAGGACTCTTCATCTTATACTCTTGATATTTATTGCTTGTTCGCTTGTTAATTAATTAGCTAATTCTTTTTTTTCTTTTTCTGTTTGCACTTGCACAGTTTGCTCGTTTTTTGCCCATTGGTTGTTTGTCCGTCTTATTGTGTGTGGTCTTTCATTGATTCCATTGTGTTTTTTGTTTTTACTGTAATTGCCCCCAAGAAAATGAATTTCAGGTTTGTATATGGTGACATATATGTCATCACCATCATCATCAACAGGTGCCGTGCCCAGTTTGAGATTTGACTGCCGTGGCCCACACACTCCTGTTTCGGGTCAAGTGGATCAATTCATTGGTATTCATTTCCAATTCTCTGGCTGCTGTCTCCATCATCATTTGTCTTTGCCTTCCCTTTGCTTTCTTCCCTTCAATCTTTCCCATAATTACCGTGCATTCTAACCCCTCTTTCCTAATCACATATCCAATCACATGTCCAAACCATTTGATCTAGCAATTATACAGGTATATGCACCAACAACAGATGGAACAAATGAGGATATAGATCAATTCTATGAAGAGCTTGAACAAGCAAAGAATGGATGCAAATCTCAAGATACTGTTATTGTCATGGGAGATCTAAGTGCTAAAGTAGGACAAGGTGCTGATGTAAATACCATAGGAAAATTTGGACTAGGGGAAAGAAATGAAAGAGGTGAGAAATGGGTAGAATGGTGCAAGATGAATAATCAGGTCATTATGAATACCTACTTTAAAAACCACCCAAGGCGTTTGTGGACCTGGAAAAGTCCAGGTGATAACACCAGAAATCAAATTGACTTTATTACTATAAACCAAAGATTTAGAAACTCAGTAACTCAATGCAAAACATATCAGGTGCAGACTGTAATAGTGACCATAACCCAGTAATGTGTCATGTAAAAGTAAAACTTAAAAAACTAGCGAAGCAAAAACCTGAACAATCCCTTAACTACTCACAATTAATTAAAGAAGAAAACTTAAGACAAAAATTTACAATTGAAGTAAGGAATAGATTTCAAAGTCTAGAAATAGAATCTGTTGAAGATGATAGCAATCATGTAGAAATGAAGTTTAACTCTCTAAAGGATTCCTTGGTAGAATCAGCAAAGTCAGTGATTCCTAAAAAAGAAAAAAGCACAAAGATTAAATGGATGACAGATGAAATCAAGAATCTAATGGAAGAAAGGAGATGGAAGAAAACAAATCCTACAGAATATGTCCTTAGATAAAAAAGTTAAAAGCTTATATCAAAAAGCCAAAGAAGAATAGTTAAAATAGGAATGTGAGCAATTAGAAAGAATCCCTATTACTGATCCAAAAGTATAGGTACTTTGATAATAAGCTTACTTTTTGAACTTTGAAACTTTATGCTAAATGATAATTGGTGCAAATCGACGGATGCATGTTTAATCTGTTAAATAAACAAATAGGACTTCAGTGAAGAGATAAACTGGGAGGAAGTAAAATGCTGAAGAACCATTTACATTAAAATTATATTTTAAAATGGAAAATGCTGGTTTCCTAATACCTGTCAGACCAAGAATCAAGAAATTCACTCTAAAAAGACAGACTAATAAGATAGAATATGAGACTTCTGATCGCATAGTAATTGTGTTTCTTAATCATTTAAATTGTTCAAATCGGAGCTAACATATGAATGCCCTATCAATGTAATACAGTGTGATTGATGAAAGTGAGTTTTTGTTTGGTAAAATTGGTCCCTGGCAATATCCTGTTGCAATTTGTAGGCAGGATATGATGCAGGAAATAGTAAGGAGGAAACAGTTGCAGAGAAGTCACGAACGCGTTAATGATACATATCATGCCAGCAGCAACGAAAAGCAAACACTGTACAAAATGCCATACAGTCTTTTAGTGGCCTTTTTCCATTACTGTCAATTGGCTCATAGTGGATTTTCAGAAAACTTTCCAAAGCTGCTTTAGATCCAACCACCATTTTCATTTGACCTGGAATTAATCAAATCATTTTGGTTTCTAATAGGGTTAAATTGTCAGAAATTAATTTTTTTTTTAAATTCTCCAAGAAACTGTGCAAGGGTTCTCTCTTTTGAACTAATGCGCCTGTGTTTTGGCAAGGTTCCCAGTCAGCAGGAAGCCAGAAATGAAGTTGTGTTAAGCCTGCTCAGCCACAATGAGATTTGTAAGTGCAAGAGAAGGTGATTTGCCTTACAGCTCTCAGGGAAACGCAGTTTTATTCATCATCTTTCAAATAGTTTCCAGCTGAAACTGGGAAAGCCCTGCATGAAGAAAAGAACCAATATTGTCATTCTCTATGGTAAGTGTATCACTGCCTGAACATATCCAACATTTATTTTGAGATCTAAAACAGCTTTGTGTTAGATCCCTGTCTGTGATGTTGGTTATCTCTGTTTTACCAAATGATTAACCTTGAATAATTAATACTATTAGCGACTGGAGATGGTATTGATGACTCCAGAGTTCAAGATACATGTGTAGATCTGTTGTTTGGAGTACTGAATAGTTGGAACAGAACCTATGATGCCAATGGCAAAACGCACGACATGCTGGAGAAACTCAGCAGGTCAGGTGGCATTTACGAAGAGGAATAAACAGTCGACGTTGTGGGTAGGAGACCCTTTATCAGGCCCAAAACATTAACTACTTATTCCTCTCCAAAGGTGCCTCCAGACTTGCAGAGTTCTTCCAGCTGGATTTACGGTATCTGCAGAATCGCCTGTGTCTATGATGTCAGTAGATTGTTCATGATGGAAAGGAACATAGCTTGCATGGCCTGTTAAATTTCATCTTCTAATGTGATTTTGATTGTGTACTAAGGTACTAGAATCAAAGAATCATCGTGCAGAATTGGTCCATTCATCCTTTTCAGCCTTGTATAGAAAGTATAATAGAGGAACAGGCATTTCACTCTAACCAGATAAACAGTCCACCTTCGTGTTTATGATCCACTGGAGGTTTCTTCTGTTTTCTCCTTCCTAATGCTAACAACACAGCCTTTATTTCTTCCTCCCTTATATATTAATCTATTTTTCTTTCAAATGCATTTCTACTGTTTGTCTCAAATACTTGTCGTGCTACCGATTTGCGTGTTCGCACCACAGTCTGGATTGCAGCAGATGAACTGTATGGTTTTTGTGATCTATTCAGCTTTTCCACAGCATCAAGGTCATGCTTTCTTCTGGCTGCTGCCATCGGGAAGGGGTTACAGGAGCCTCAGTTCCGACACCACCAGCTTCAGGAACAGTTATTGCCCTTCAACCATCAGGCTCCTGAACCAGCGTGAATAAATTTACTCACCTCAAAAATGAACTGATTTCACAACCTATGGACTCATCTTCAAGGACTCTAAAACTTACGTTCTTAATATTATTTAGTACTTATTTTTTTTCTGTATTTGCACAGTTGTCTTTTTCACATTGGTTGTTAGTCAGCCTTTGTGTATAGCTTTACAATAACTTTATTGCATTCTTTCGGATCTACTGTGAAATCCGGAGCTCGAGTCCCTAAGGCAGTCCGACGTTGCCTTCAACCTCCTCCTGGCAACTCCTGCGACGACACTGGTGCCAAGCTGTATCGGCCCTTGCCCTTCCCTTGGACAACATTGGTGTCGTGGAGAGGGGAAACTTGCAGCATGGGCAACTGCCGGTCTTCCATACAACCTTGCCCAGGCCTGCGCCCTGGAAACTTCCAGGCGCAAATCCATGGTCTCGTGAGACTAACGGATGCCACCACTGTGAATGCCCCCAAGGAAATGAATCTCAAGGTGGTATATGGTGACATACAGCATATATAAATTGATAATAAATTTATTTTGAACTTTGAACATCCATTTTCCTCTGCTTCTTTCCTATTGTTTTCAAAGTATTTCTAAAATGCATTAACTATTAGATCCCAACCAACACTATCATTACTTTTTCCTCTCTATATATCTTCCAGTTAAGATTTCTCTATAGTCATGCCAAACCACATTTCTATTATTCTTATTCATCATCTCTCTTAAACTCCTCTGCTCAGTGGAGAAAAAACTTAGCTTATCCAGTCCCTCTTCATACTGTCTGCTCCACCCCAGACAACATTCTGGTGAATCTCCTCTGCACCCTCTCTGTAGCACTATCACAGTGGTGACTAGATCTGCATACACTACTCCAGGTGAGTCTGGCCAAGGTTCCATAATCTCCCTATTTCTGAATTCAAGGCCCAACTGATGAAGGTCTGTATCCAGTACAGATTCCTAACTAGCTTGTCTCCAAGCATTACTACCTTTAAGGATCTCTGACTTGTACTCCAGGGCCCCTCTGTTCCTGAATATTCCCTAAAACCCTGCCATTCGTGTCCTAGCCTTATTAATTCTCCCAAAATGAACCACTTCAGATTTGTCTGAATTATTGAAAATGACAATCAGTGGTCACTTTATTAGGTGGACCTGTATACCTGCTCATTAATGCAAATACCTAATCAGCCAAGCACGTGGCAACAGCGTAATGCATCAAAGCACGCAGACATGGTCAAGATATTCAGTTTTGTTCAGACCAGACATCAGAATGGGAAAGAAATGTGACCTAAGTGACTTTGATTGTTGAATGATTGTCGGTGTTAGACAAGTGGTTTAAGTATCTCAGAAACTGATGATCTCCTAAGATTTTAACACACAATGGTTTCTAAAGTTTACAGCAAATGGTGCGAAAAACATGAATGAATATCCAGTGAGCAGCAATTCTGTGAGAGAAAATGCCTTGTTAATGAGAGAGGTCAGAGGAGAATGGCCAGATTGGTTCAAGCTGACAGGAAAGTGACGGTAACCGTATGTTTCAACAGAATTGCACCTCTGAACGCACAACTGGTTGAACCTTGAAACAAGTTAGCAAATTAGCATAGCCTGTAATCCTGATGAAGGGTCTCGGTCCAAAACGTCAACAGTACAGTACTCTTTTCCATTGCCTGGCCTGTTGAGTTCCTCCCGCATTTTGTGTGTGTGCTTGGATTTCCAGCATCTGCAGATTTTCTCTTGTTTGTGAATAGCCTCTAATCAGCGCAGTCTGCAGCATTGACGTTAGTTTCAGATTTCTTTCTCAGTATTTTGCATTCAGCTCATGGTCTATATTTTGCTTTCACTAATCCTTGCACAGTTTTGCCTCAGGCTTGCTCTCTCCATTTTTATTAACTTTCTTCAGTCCGTTCTTACACTTTTACTTTTGTCTTCTCATAACCCTTCAGGGATTCCCTCCAACTGCCTCCCATCTGTATTTGCCCTTTTATCTGTTTTCTTTTTGGACTTTTTCTCTGCGGGCTCTTCACTTGCACATATTGTGCCTATGCTGCATTCTTTCTTGGAGCCACCCTCTTACCCTATGATTGATATTCAATTTTTTTTGTTATTATTGAGCTCCATACTCACTGTATTGCAGAAGCACAATAAAAAGAAAAAAAAATTGCAGATGCTGGATATCTGAAGTAACAACTGAAAGTGCTGAAAATACCCAATAGGTCAGACAGCATCTATGGGGGGAGAAGGAGAGTCAATGACCTTTCATTAAGGAAGGATTTGGACTTCCCCCAATCAGTGAGTGGAATTCATTAGAAAAAGCAACTAAAAGTAAGGCAGTGGCAAGTGGAGTGGCCATCGTTGTGAGTGGACCAGTGTTAGAGTGGGGAGGCTTTGGCTTATTAGGCTTGGGCAAGATCAGGCTTGGGCGAGGTAGGCATCTGGTAGGTTTCTTTTACTTCTTTATTCTTCACTCCTCATCTGTTACTGCACAGTTAGTGCAGTGAGAATTGCTTCAGGGGTATTGTTTTGTTCTGTGTGTGAGATGTGGGAATTCTGGGAGACCTCCAGACTTCCGGACAACCCTACCTGCACTAGGTGAATGTGAGGATGTATCAGTATTACAGTGGAGTAAAGGGAATTACAGAGACATGAAATAGGAGTTGGCCAGAATTGATTGGAAAATAACACCAACAGGAATGACAGCAGATCAGCAATGGCTGGAATTTCTGGAAACAATCTAGAAGGCGCAGGATATATACATCCCAAAGAGGAAGACGTATTCTAAAAGCAAAATGACACACCATGGATAACAAGAGAAGCCAAAGCCAACATAAAAGCTAAGATGAGGACATATAATAGAACAAAAATAAGTGTGAAATTAGAGGATTGCGAAGCTTTTAAATATTAACAGTAGGCAACTAAAAAAAGTCATTAAGGTAAAGGTGGAATATGAAAATAAGCTAGAGAATAATATTAAAGAGGATATCACAAGTTTCTGCAGATACATAAAATGTAAAAGAGGTGAGACTGGGTATTGGATAACTGGAGAACAATGCTGGAGAGGTACTAACGTGGGACCAGGAAATGGCAGATGAACTGAATAAATATTTTGTATCAGTCTTCACTGTGGAAGACACTGGAAGTATGGTTTAAGTTCCAGGTGTCAGGGGTCATAAAGTGTGTGAAGATACCATAACTAGAGAGAAGGTTCTTGGGAAACTGAAAAGTCTGAAGGTAGATAAGTCATCTGGACCAGATGGTGAACACCCCAGAGTTCTGAAAGAGATGGCTGAAGAGAATGCAGAAATGATCTTTCAAGAATCACTAGGTTTTAGAATGGTTTTAGAGGACTGGAAAATTGCAATTGTCACTCGATTCTTCAAGAAGGGAGAGAAGCAGAAGAAAGGAAACTATCAGCCAGTTAGCCTGACCTTAGTGTTCGGAAAATGTTGGAGTCGATTGTGAAGGTTTTATGGTACCTGTAGGCACATGATAAAATAGGATGTGGTCAGCATGGTTTCCTCAAGGGAAAATCTTGCTTGACAAAACTGTTGGAAATCACTGAAGAAATAACAAGCAGGATAGACAAAGAGAATCAGTTGATATTGTGTATTTGGATTTTCACAGGGCCTTTGACAAGGTGCCACACGTGAGGTTGCTTAATATGCAACGATTCCATCGTATTACAGGGAAGAGTCTAGCATGGATAAAGCAGTGGCTGATTGGCAGATGGCAAAGAGTGGAATAAAGGGAACCTATTCTGGCTGGCTGCTGGTGATAAGTGGTGTTCCACGGGGTCTCTGTTGGGACTGATCAGTTTTACTTTATATGTTACTGATTTGGATGATGGACTTGATGACTTTGTTGCAAAGTTTGCAAACAAAACAAAAATAGGTGGAGAGGCAGGTAGTTTTGAGGATGTAGAGAGGCTACTGAAGGACTAGACAGATTAGGAGATTGAGCAAATGGAAGGCAGATGGAATATGGTGTTAGGAAGTGTATGGTCATGCACTTTGGTAGAAGAAATTAAAAGATTGACTATTTTCTAAATGGAGAGAAAATGCAAAAAAAAACAAGGCACAAAGGGACTTAGGAGTCCTTGTGCAGAATTCCTTAAAGGTTAATTTGCAGATTGAGTCTGTAGTGAGGAAGGCAACTACAATATTAGCTTACATTTCAAGAGGATTAGAATATAAAAGCAAGGATGTAATGTTGAGACTTTATAAAGCACAGGTGAGGACACAATGTATTGTGAGCAGTTTTGAGCCCCTTATCTTGGAAAGGGTGTGCTGAAACTGGAGACGGTTCAAAGGACTTTCACGAAAATAATTCCAAGTTTGAATGGCTTGCCATATGGAGATGCTTGATGGCTCTGGGCCTCTATTCACCGGAATTCATAAGAATGAGGGGTGACCTAATTGAAACCTATCGAATGGCAAAAGCATTGATCAAGTGGATGTGGAGAGGATGTTTCCTATGGTAAGAGAGTCTAAGACCAGAGAACACAGCTTCAGAATAGAGGGGTATCCTTTTAGAACCGAGATGAGGCGGAATTTCTTTGCCAGAGAGTGGTGAATCTGTGGATTTCTTTGCCACAGGTAGCTATGGAGGTCAAGTCTGTATGTATATTTAAGGCAGAGGTTAATAGATTCTTGACTAGTCAGGGCAGGAAGGGAAATGGCATGAGATTGGGGCTGAGAGGGAAAAAAGATCAGACATGATGAAATAGTGGAGCAGTCTCAATGGACCAAATGGCCTAATTCTGCTCCTATGTCTTATGGTCTATGCTGTTACGAACTGTAGCTGCAGTTTGATGACCTTAGGCTCGTACGGGAGACTACGAAAGTGATAGATAGGAGCTACTGAGAGGTAGTTATCCCCAGGCTGCAGGAGGCAGATAACTGAGTGACTGTCAGGTGAAGGAGGGGAAATGCACAGCCATTGCAGAGTACACCTGTGGCCGTTCCCCTCAATAATAAATTTAATAGTTTGGATACTGTTGAGGAGGTGACCTACTGGGGGGAAGCTGCAGTGAATGGGTCACTGACATAGATAAGAAAGTTGAGGAGGTCATGAAGAGAGACTTTAGGGAGCTAGGCAGAAAGCAAAAAACAGAACCTCCGGGGTAGTAATCTCTGGACTGCTGCCCATGCCACTCAGCGGTGAGGGCAAGAATAGGATGATTTGGTGGGTGAATACGTGGCTGAGGAACTGGTGCAAGGGGCAGAGTTTCAGATTTATGGTCCATCGGGATTTCTTCCGGGGAAGGTGTGACCTGTACAAAAGGGACAGGTTACACCTGGACCCGAGGGGGACCAATATCCTTGCAGGCAGGCGTGCTAGAGCCGCTCAGAAGAGTTTAATCTAATGTGTCAGGGGATGGGAGCTGGAATGATGGAGCTGAGGATGGGTGGTTTGTTTACAAACAAAGGCAGTGTGTAGTGAGACTCCTAGCAAGGAGAGGCTGATGATAGGGCAGAATTGCAGTCAATGGGATGTGTTTCGATGTAAAAAGTGGACAAAATCGAGAAGGATGATGAATACAGGACTGTAGGTGTTACAGAAAATACTTTGCAGATGCTGGGGTCAAAGCAGCACGCACAACACGCTACAGGAACTCAGCAGGTCGGGCAGCATCCGTGGAAACGAACAGTCAACGTGACAAAGGGTGTCGGCCCGAAACGTTGACTGCTCGTTTCCACGGATGCTGCGACCTCTGAGTTCCTCCAGCATGTTGTGTGTGTAGGTGTTACGGTATATTTGAATGCACACAGTATATGGAATAAGGTAGATGAACTTGTAGTACAGTGACAAATTGGCATGCAGCATGACATTGTGAGCATCACTGAATCATGACTGAAAAAAGATTACAGCTGGGAGTTTAACGCCCAAGGATACACATTATATTGAAAAGACAGGCAAGTAGGCAGCGGCGATGGTGTGGAATTGTTGGTAAAAATTGAAATCAAATTATTAGAAAGAGCTGACATAGATTTGGAAGGTGCATAATCATTGTATGTATAGCTTAGAAACTGCAACGATAAAAAGACTCCAATGGGAGTTATATACAGACCCCGAAACAGTAGTGAAGATGTGGTCTACAAATTAAAATGGGAGTTAGAAAACGCATGTCAAAAGGTCAGTGTTATGATAGTAATGGGGGATTTCAATATGCAAGTAGTTTGGGAAAATCAGATTGGCACTGTATCCCGAAAGGGGGATTTTCAAGAATGCCAATGAGATGGCTTTTCAGAGTATCTCATGGTTGAGTCCACGAGGGCATCAGTTATTCTGGATTGTGTGATGTGTACTGAGAGAGCCTAAGGTAAACAAACCCTTAGAGGCCAGTGATCAGAATACGATAGAATTCACATGAGAGAGGAGTTGACTAAAATTGATTGGAAGGGAACACTTGCAGGGATAATGGCAGAACAGCAATGGTGGGAATTTCTGGGAGCAATTCAAAAGGCACAGAATATATACATCCTAAAGAAGAAGTATTTTAAAGGCAAGATGATGCCACTATGGTTAAAAAAAGAAGTCAAAGCCAACATAAAAGCCAAAGAGAGGGCATAAAATAGATCAAAAATTAGTGGGAAGTTAGAGGTTTGTGAAACTTTCTAAAACTAATAGAAGGCAACTAAAAAGTCATAAAGAAGGAAGAGATGGAATATGAAGGTAAGCTAACCAATAATATTAAAGAGGATAACAAAAGTTTTTTCAGATATATAAAGTGGAAAAGAGAGGCGAATGTGTCTGGAAAATGATGCTGGAGTGGTAGTAATGGGGGACAAAGTAATGATGGGTGCACTGAATAAGTATTCACAAAGGGAGGTTCACGAAAATGATTCCGGGATTGAAAAGCTTATCATATGAGGAGTGTCTGATAGCTCTGGGCTTCTACTCACTGGAATTCAAAAGAACGAGGGGTGACCTCATTGAAAGGCCTCAAAAGAGTGGATGTGGAGAGGATATTTCTTATGGTGGGGTGTCTAAGACCAGAGGACACAGCCTGAGAATAGAGCGGCATCCTATTAGAACAGAGCTGATGAAGAATTTCTTTAGCTAGAGAATGGTGATTCTGTACAATTCATTGCCACAGGCAGCTGTGGAATCCACGCCATTAGGTACATTTAAGGCAGAGATTAATAGATTTTGATTAGTCAGGGCATGAAGGGATACAGGGAGAAGGCAGGAGACCGGGGCTGAGAGGGAAAATAGATCAGCCATGATGAAATAGTGGAGCAGATTCGATGGGCTAAATGGCCTAATTCTACTCCAATATCTTATGGTCTAAATAAAATGCTCTACTCGCTTTACACTTAGGACTACTGTATGTGGCTGAGCACAGCTCCAGTGCCGTATTCATGTTTGCTGATGACATCACTATCGTAGGCCAAATCCAAGGTGGTGATGAATCAGCGTATAGGAAGACAATTTACTGGTGTCATAACAATAACCTCTTGCTCAATGACAGCAAGACCAAGGAGCGGATTACTGACTAGGAGAAAGAAACCAGAGGTCCGCGAGCCAGTTCTCATTGAAGGATCAGAGGTGGAGAGGGTCAGCAACTTTAAATTCCGTGATGCTATCACTTCAGAGGACCTGTCCTGGACCAGGTACGTAAGTGTAATTACAAAGAAAGCACAGCAGTGCCTCTACGTCCTTAAGAGTTTGTGATGATTTGGTATGACGTCTAAAACTTTGACGAACTTCTATAGACGTGTATTGGGGAGTGTACTAACTGGTTACATCAAAGCCTGGTATGGAAGCATCAATGCCCTTGAACAGAAAATCCTACAAAATTTAGCAGATATGGCCTGGTCCATCATGGGTCAAGCCCTCCCCATCATTGAGCACATCTACATGAAATGTCGCAGGAAAGGAGCATCCATCTTCAGGGACCCCACATTCAGGATATGCTCTCTTCTCGCAGTTGCCATCAGGAAGAAGATACAGGAGCTTCAGGACTCACACCACCAGGTTCAGGAACAGTTACACACACTCAACCATTAGGCTCCTGAGCCAAAGGGATAACCTCATTCAATTTCATTTGCCCCATCATTGAACTGTTCCCACAACCAATGGATTCATTTTTAAGGATCCTTCATCTCATGTGCTTGATACTTATTGCTTATTTATTTTTTATTACTATTATTATTTCTTTCTTTTGTATCTGCACAGATTGTTGTCTTTTGCACGCTCTTTGACTGCTCAACTTAGTGTGGGCTTTCATTGATTCTGTTATGACTATTATTCTATAAATTTATTGAGAATGCCCAGAAAAAAATAATTTTCAGGCTTGTATATGTGACATATATATACTTTGATAATAAATTTGCTTTGAACTGTTTTGAACCTTGAAATGCTTTCATGAGCTATCTGCAAGAATGCAATTGTCTGTGCTTAAGTTCAAATTTATTGTCATTCAAACATACACAAGTATAAAGCTAAATGAAACATTAATCTCTGGAGCCAAGGTGCAAATCACAGTAAATATGGTCACTCACAGCAGATATACTGTACGTAGTTACGACAGAGCACATACATTTGTGATAAAGCACAATACAGTCACAGAATAGTATTAGCACCAGTCTCAGAGTGGTAGACATGAAGATCGATGGGGATGGGATGTTGTCCTGGAGCCACTTGTCTGTAAGAATAAACACTCACCAGTTCCTCATCTTGCACTGGGTCAGATGCAGACGAAGGTAATCCAGTTTGTCTTCCAGGGGATGAGCAATGGAGAGCAGTATTGATGGGAGAGCCAGCCTGCAAGGGTTAATGAGAGTAAGCAGAACATCAAGGTCTAGGAAATGATTTGAACCTTTTATGAAAGTGTGCTACATGGTCAATGCATACTGAGCCAATGTATATTTAGTACAGGAGTCTGTTTGCTAAATTCTGTACCACAAAGGGCTCAATGGGCTGTGCACTATCCAATATGATGATCCCTCCTTTAAGACCACACAAAGCCATATAGCTGAGGACATATAGCCATAGGTCTGAGTCTTGGGCTCAAGGCTGAGAGCTCTGTTCTGATTGGCCATGAATGATTAGGGGTGATAGTACTTGAGGGATATTGGTTGGGTGAGTGGGTGCCAGGTAAGGGATTGATTGATGGAGCCCAAGACATTTTGAGGAGGGGGGTGGCTGTGTGAGTCATGTGCCTTGGCAATATGGACAACATAGAGTAGGAGCATCAAAACTAGAGTAGTACTGACTTTGTAAAAGCTTCCAAACCCACTGACAGAATGGGGAAACCAACATCCCGGGTTTGAGACTCTGATGGTCTGTCTTCAACCATCTTTGATAATTCAAAAAGATTGTCCTTATGCCAGGTATGTCACGGCAAGCATTGCTCAGGAGGACAGAGAAAATGCCACAAGGATATCTGTAAACCCTTCTTTAGAAATCTGGCATTTTCAAAGTGGCAGTGAAGCATCTGAGATGTCACCAACTGCTTTAGGTCTCCAACGAGAGGACACAGAGACCAAGTGCTTGCAGCAAAAGGGCCAAACGATAATCAAATCAGCCATCCACCCCACCAAAATCACTCTGTGTCTCCTGTGGTTGAGTTTGCACATTATCACCTCAGTAGTCACAGAACAGTGGTAGAAGCAAACACCTGAGTCCTCAAAGAACTACCTAAGAAGAAGGAAAAAGAGTTCATGCATTATGATAGGGTAAACACAAAATAAATGGATTTTAATTCCATTATAATTCCACAAATGGAATATAAAACAAATGGAATATAATGAAAATAATGGTTTCATCTCCTAAGTTACAGAGAAAGGTTGAACAAGTTAGGTCTTTATTCTTTGGAGCGTAGAAGGTTGAGGGGCGACTTGATAGAGGTGTTTAAAGTTATGAGGGGGATAGATAGAGTTGACGTGGATAGGCTTTTTCCATTGAGAGTGGGGGAGATTCAAACAAGAGAACATGAGTTGAGAGTTAAAGGGCAAAAGTTTAGGGGTAACATGAAGGGGAACTTCTTTACTCAGAGAGTGGTAGCTGTGTGGAACGAGCTTCCAGCAGAAGTGGTTGAGGCAGGTTCGATGTTGTTGTTTAAAGTTAAATTGGATAGATATATGGACAGGAAAGGAATGGAGGGTTATGGGCTGAGTGCAGGTTGGTGGGACTAGGTGAGAGTAAGAGTTCGGCACGGACTAGAAGGGCTGAGATGGCCTGTTTCCGTGCTGTCATTGTTATATGGTTATATATAATTGTAGCAACACAGAAGAATCTGGAGGAATTCAGCGGGTTAAGTAGCATTTGAGTAACGGTCAACATTTTGGATCAGCGCCTTCTGTTTGTCCTGATGCAGGGTCTCAAACCAAAACGTTAACCATGCCTCTCCCTCTGCAGATGCAACCTGACACGTTAAGCTCCTTAAGCCATTTGTTTTTGTTCTAAATGGTAACATCGTTTTTTGCCCATGTCCCCAAAGATGAAATTTACTTGTTTTGTCAATATTTGATTATTTATTGAATTCTGATGCTTAGAAAAACTCTACAACCCATTCTGCCTTTGCCATATCTTTGAAAGAATTATCCAATTAAATTAACAAATATTTGTTGATTGTTAACTTCTCATTTTATCCATATAAAAGTATTTTCAGTCTCATATGGAACAATGCCAAATTTGTAGATATTTGTGATTTAAGGTCAGAGGCAACTCGTATAATCAATATTCAGCCACTGGGTCTTTGTTCACGGTCTTCTACTGCTGTACCCCGTCCACATCAAGGTTCGATGTGTTGTGCGTTCAGAGATGTGCGTCTGCACATGTATTCTGGCAAAGACTTTTTATAAAGATAAGATCATCTAAAATGTTACCATGCATCTCCTAAATCCCATTCCAATCCTTGTGACCCTAATAAAATTGTAACAGGAGTGGAATCGGGTGTGGTCTTCTGATGCTCTAGGCCATCTACTTTAAGGTTTGACACATGTTCAGAGACAATCTTCCATGTGGTTGTTTCAGTTACTGTTACCTTCCTGTCAGCTTGGGCCAGTCTGGCCCTTCTCCTCTGACCTCCTGCATTAATGAGGTGTTTTCACCCGCAGAAATGCTGTTGTCTGGATGCTTTTTGTTTCTCGCATCTTTCTTTTTTTTGTAATTTATTTTTTAGTGAAGTTCATCATCAAACATACATTTCCATAAGATGTATTTCAGATACTGTACATATATATCGTATAGTCATATGTGTCACAAATCTCCACATAATATTTATCTGAGGTATACACCTATGGAAAGGAGAGGAAAGAAAGAACAATCAAAAGAAGAAAACTATGTAAAAAGTAGGGAGTGATTTTTGTTTTACAACATATTCATTGACTTGTGAGAATAAAATCAGGCCTATGAGGTGTTATGCAGTTAAACCATTTTCCCAGTATGAATCAAATTGTTCCAACTTATTATTAACAGATGCTGTTATCTTCTCCATTTTGTAAAATGTCCATTGCAATTTCCATCCATACATTTAAAGTTGGGCTCTCCTGTGATAACCATTTCCTGGTAAGGGTCTTTTTACCAGCCACCAGCAGTATATTTATTAAATATTTATCTCTTAAATATTTATCTCTTTTCAAATATTCTTATTTCTCGCATCTTTCTTTGTAAACTCTAGAAACTGTTGTGTGTGAAAACCCAGGAGATTAGCAGTTTCTGAGATACTCAAACCAACAGTCATTCCACAGTCAAAGTCACTTAGATCACATTTCTTCCCTATTCTGATGTTTGGTCTGAACACAACTGAACCTCTTGACCATGTCTGCATGCTTTCGTGCATTGAGTTGCTGCCACATGATTGGTTGATAAGATATTTACATTTGCAAGCAGCTATACAAGTGTACCTAATAAAATGGCTATTGAGTGTAAATCCAATCTCAGATGCTGCAAGCTTGAGGACAAAACTGTGCTGTTGACATACCAGAACTGGGATTAATTTGACTCATTAAGCACAGACATGCTGGAACTTCTATATCAATGTAAAATGGTGTCAGGCATTCGTTAATGTGCACGTGTTAGTATGACTCAAAAATGACATTGCCATTCTGACATTCAAGCACACTAAAGTGAAAGATGCAAGACTACCCTGAGTAGGTAAACACATGCTGGTTTGGCTTCTCCTCAGGCACACAGAGCTGTTCAATGATAAAGAGGCGGACTTTGCTATGTGCGGTCTTATAGTACGGTGAATTAGCTTCATGCGGTGTGGAACTCTGTTGATGTCCAAGCATGACTCCATTGTCACTTGTAATAGCAGAATTTAACAATTAACAATAGGACCCTGATCTCTCCATTGAGCATTGCACTGTGCAAGTATCAGTCTTAGACCAAGCAACACACACAAAATGCTGGAGGAACTCAGCAAGCCAGGCAGCATCCATGGGGAAAAGTAAACTGTCGATGTTTCAGGCCGAGATCCTTCATAAGTCCTGATGAAGGCCCTCAGCCTGAAATATTGATTGTTTACTCTTTTCCATAGATGCTGTCTGGCCTGTTGAGTTCTTCCAGTATTTTGTGTGTGTTGCTTGGATTTCCATCACCTGCAGATGTTCTCTTGTTTGTGCTTAGACCATTGTCTGTGATTTAACCATCTCCTCTAAGTTACCTTAACAATGGCTTGGAAAGTACTATTACAGGTATTTTTGAATGTAACAAGTTTGTATGATTTTCCCTAGTCTGTATTTAAAATAAATGGATGAAGGCAGGAGATAGGGAAGTGTTAAACAAACTCATTATATGTTAAATTCAGCCACTGATTCTATAAACAGATATGCCCCATTTATATTAGCAAACTTTTGGAATAAATTCAATTAAAGTTCAAGTCATTCAACAATACTCATGTGTACAGCTAAACAAAACTAAGTTCTTCAGACCCCAAGGTGCAAAACACAATACATCTATCACATACAGTAACACTTACAGATGACAAAAGAATATTCTGTAGATGTACAAATTGACATAAAGTACATCTATGAAATAATCTTTAAATATACAGCAGTACAATGTTAGTGGTGCTGTTATAAACAATGTGTAGTTGGTGCTAGCAGGGTGTTTAGAACACTCACAGCCTGGGGGAAGAAGCTGTTACCCAGCTTAACAGTTCTTACACTGTAATACCTTCTGCCTGATGGTAGGAGGTCAAAGAGATTGTGGGACAGATGGGAGGAGTCATTGACAATGTTGAAGGCTCTATAAACGCATGTCCTGGATGGGGAGTCTTCACTATCTATTGCAGGGTCCCATACCAAAAGCTGGTGTTCGCAACACTTATGAACAAAGTGAAAAAATGTATTTACTACTTGTTGAAAACAAAGTTTCGGCTGGTTATGGAAGAGCAAAGCAAGGAGTGGTAATTAATGTTGACCGGCATTCCGCCTGCTGACTGGTATTTGAACAGATGTGCTCAGGTTCCTAGGAGTCATCAGAGAGTAACACACAGAACTGCCATCTACTTAAAAGAGAGAAGGGATGCATGACATACATGAAAGATAAGGCAATTAGACACATGTTGTCACAGAGACACACGTAATGTCAGTTTCAGCTCTTCAGAGCATAGACATGGTCTCAAATAGAATGTCTTTTGGACCCTTGTGCCAATGGATTTCCCAGGACCATTGATTCCTGGGATTTCACAGGACCATAGACTTCATTGTTTTTCATTTATGATCACTTCAATGGGGGTCCCTGAATGATTCCCTCTGAATCTACTTATATATCATTTAAGGAGTTTATATCTGTGAATCCATTTAATAATAAACTAGATAAGGGCATTTGGAAAAAATGCAAAACCTTTGCCTGTGTAGTTTGGATTTATTCCTCTTATCAACTGAGAAAGTTAAAAAAAAGGTGTGTGTTGGTGTGTTGGTGTCTTGGTGTGTGGGCATGGGGAGCGAGATGGGGAAGTTCTGGATGAGTCAGGAACATAACAGCAATACCTCATTTTTTTTTACACACAAAGCAATGGGCTATTGAGACATTACAGCCAAACACTAGTTATTGGTTTGGAAAGTCAATGGTGAAAGACATTGGAGATCCAGGAAAGTAGAAGATATTTCAGAATTTTTGGTGTTAAGGTGAAAGAAATAAGATCAATTGCTGGTGGGGTGGGATGTGTGTGCCACTGAAGGTCATAGAATAGGCCAGGTGGGCTGACTGTGGCAAAATATTTGTATGTAGGACTCTTGGGAATCTGGAGAGGGTGGGGGAACACTTCTCTTCCTTTTCATCCAAGAGTAGTTCTCTCTAGAAGTACTTACTTAATGGTTCTTGTTTTTTCAGCTGCACGGTTTTCCAGATTGATTAGCTGGATAGAGAGGGGGAGCTGTTGCAACAGCTTGCTTTCCATATCGTACTGCCCTGGCTGGCATGTCACGTAGACAGCTAGGACATAATATCCATGGTTAACCCTGGCCAACTGAGTGCCTCATAAGCAAGAAAATGTCATTAGCAATTTTAACACTGGGGAAGTTCAGAGTGGGACCTGTAACAGTCCCAGATCTCATTAAAATCATCCAGAGGTGACTTCTGGACAGGACAATGAGAAGTCAGCAAGTGGGAAGAAAAGGGTGAGTATGGGAGGAATCTGCATGAGAACATTTCTCTGTAGTGAAGCAGCTGAACTGCTGTAGTCCCAGCTGTGACAAGAAGCCTAGGAAAAAAACAGGCCAATAATTCCTAATAAGGCCTAGAGAAGCTCCCACAAGCAAAAATATTTATTTCTTTAACTGTCCCTGAAGCCTTTTCATGCTAGCTTCCCTAAGTGTGATTGGCAACAGTAAACCTTACAGATAACATAAGATTAGAATTATAAAATACCAAATCTTATATCTCAATGAGATCTTAGCCTAAGTGGAAGATTCTGATGCTGTCTGAACTCTTCCAATGAAATTGGTACGCAGGTTAAATATGGCAAGTACAAGGTGAGTATCATGAATGCTTCATCATTATTCATCTTTTGCACTTCTATTTTTGTAGCTTATAGTAACTTTTTTTTAATAATCCCCTTACCTTCTTATTCTGGCTTCTTCCCCCTTCCTTTCCAGTTCTGATGAAGGGTCCTGGCTCAAAATATCAATTGTTCATTCCTCTCTATAGATGCTGCCAGGCCTGCTCAGTTTCTCCAGCATTTTGGGTGTGTTGCTCTAGATTTCCAGCATCTGCAGAATCTCTTGATATTTATGTGCGTCATCTTTTATGTCAAAGCAACAAACTTCACAACAAACGTGATATTGATTCAGATACCACCACACTCACCATTCAGTCCTCCATCCCTCTCCATCCAATCCTTAATACAAAAGCAGCTTGTTCTTCCTTGAAGTAGACACAATTAAAATCAAGCTTCAAGTTATTTTTGATCAGTTGTAAGTGTCAGATACTGCAAGAGAACTTTGTCCAGAGCAGAGTTAATCTATTCAATTCATGTAAAGTACTCTTGAAGCAGAATCTGATTGGACATCCCTGAGGTATTTTCTCTGTTCACCTGAGAATACTGAGCAGAAGACAATGTGGTCCAACTATCAAAGCTGTTTGAACACTATCAGAGCCCCAAAACTGGGATGTTGAACTCAGAGAAGATACAGACATTGGTTTCTGTATCCTGCCAGTGGTTTTGGAAGGTTTTGCAGGAACAGTACTGGTAGAATTTCTCTAGTGATCTGACCTGCCTGCTCTAAGTTGTCCACATTTCCAACTCGTACAGGGAGTTATTTCTAATTGGTAGACCGCAAGGTGTTAGGATTGAAATCTTTGTCTTTGAACATTCATCAGGAGACCAAAATTTCAAGTTCAGGTTTAACTAATATTCAACCATACATGAACACCCATGAATACAGCCAAACAAAACTGTGTTACTCCGGGACCAAGGTGCAAAACACAGTACCAACAAGGCACTTAGAGCATGTATAAGACAGCAGTAAAATGCAGTCACACAAAGTTCCTGAGTCCATGAATCTTGCAGCAGTCTGCAGTCGAACACAAAATGGGATGTCTTCTGCTGAGCGAACGCTGGAGGGCAGCACAGATGCCAGCATGGACACCACACCACACCACCTCTGGCATTCTGGTAGAGTGCACCTATCCTGATGCCTCTGGCTCTCATAGGCAGCTGTAAAGGGGTGACACCATGGCTTGATGCCTAGTTCTCACTTCAACCAAAACCATGCAACTACCCCGCCATCTGCCAATAATCTTGTAAATCAGACTTGCAGCATTCCGCATTAACAATGTCCAACGGGGTTTTGCGATCGTAAGAAAAGCAACTCAGAAAATCAGTTGCTGTTGGATTGCACACCACCTTCGCGCACTGACTCCTCCGAAGCCTCTCTGATGCAGACAGCAGCATGATCAACACCAAGTCCAGCTCCTTCGGTTTCTCCACCAAGGAGCAACTCACTGATGAGGTAGACCTGCAGTGGTTTAAGTTCTGAATGCCCAGCAGGATCTTTTGATTGTAAAAAATATATTTTAAAAAGCCAATCTTACATTTGGTTGGCCCTGTGGAATCCGCTGCAACTGAGCACATCACCATCTTACCAGAAGTAAGATACAAAAACTGTGCTCTACTTGGGGCAGCGTTCTGTTTCATCGTTGCTATCTGTCCTTCTTGAGAAGAGGCTGTCAAAAGTCTTTTGCCAAGGTCTCATCATGGATCTGTATTGTTAAGAAGGCTTTGTAGGACTGGGGACAAGATGGTGAAGGATCTTTGTCTTATGTTTAAATATAGATAAGCTTTAAGGACTGGCCTTATTTATCACATATATATTGAAAAGTGCTCTGAAATGCGTCATTTGTGTCAGCAACTAATACAGTTCGAGGATGTGCAGAGGTCTGCCCATAAGTGTCGCCATGCTTCCGATGACAACATAGCATACCCACAATATATTAACCCTAACCCTAATCTATATTACTTCTGGAACGTGGGAGGAAACTGGAGCACCCAGAAGATACTCATACAATCATAGAGAGAATGTAAAAACTCCTTTCAGACGGTGGTGGAAACTGAACACCCATTGGTAATCGTTAGAGCTGTAGAGTATGAGCTGGGGTGTATGGGGTGTCAGGGAGGGGTAGCACCTCTGGTGGGGGAACATGTTGCATCCTTTTCAAGGTGGTTAGTCCACCTTTGGTCCCCACCTGTTACTCAGCTCTCACCTGTGGCTCCCCGTAGCTGTTTGCATGCGACAGCGGCCTCACAACGGGCAATGGCTTCAACAAGTCGGCTAAACCAGGTGAGGGTAGCCGTCGGGTCTCAAATCCTCGGTGAGATAGGGTTGTCTATTCCAGCATGTGAAGACAGACTCCGGCGGATTGAGCGGACGAGACCAATGGAAGGTCCAACGGTCAAGAAGGCGGTCTCTGCAAGCGTCATGGAACGTGTAGAGCCGGACAAGACACAGAAGACGTCCTGGTCATCCACTGCGTCTAGTCCCATTTCTAGCCGTCTCGACTCTGTCTTGCCACTGGATCCAGATGGGAATTGGGAAGAGAGAGTGAGACTGACGCTGCGCAACTCTCCCTCACTTAAATCCAAATCACGCTCTAGTCTCGACACCATTATGATGGTGTCGAGGTCCTCATCGACGTCGATGATGGACGAACAGAGTACTGAGCTAACCATTAGACTACCATTCTGACCCCTCCACCCCCATATGTTCACTTTAAGAATAAGCTCCTTATGCAGTATGCTTCAGTAATCAATGGTGGGTCAACTAAAGGTGTTACTGTCTTTTTTAAAGATATTTTTGAGGATCGCAAGACCCTGCTGGACTTTAAAAATGTAAAGTACTCTAGGTCTACCCCATCAGCAAGTAGCTCATTAAGGTGGAGAAACTGAAGGACTTGGTAGGGATCGTGACGCTGCCTGCGTCAAAGGACCGTCAGAGGATTCCATGTGCAAAGGAGATGTGCAGTGTGATCACCTTAGTCGCTTTTCTTGTGATCACAAGATCCTGTCGGACATTGTTAATGTGGAATACTGCAAGTCTGATTCACTGATTTATTGGCAGACGGGAGGGCGAGCTGCGCGCCCCCAGTCGAAGTGGGGACCCGGCTTCAAGCTGCAGTGCCGTACGTTTACAGATGCCCAGGAGCGAGACGTCAGAGCCAGTGCACTCCGTCAAAGGCAGAGTGGCTCGACGTCCAAGTTGGAGTTGATGCGGACCCTTGTTGTTGCTTGGCAGAAGGTAAGCTATATTGTGTTCGATTGCAGACTGTTGAAACATTCACGGGTTCAGGGTCTTGGTCTACATGGTTTTTGAGTCAATATACTTCACTTGTTTGCTACCTTATATGTCTATATGAGCCTTGTGCTGTGACGGTTGGTACTGTGTTTCACACCTTGGCCCCGGATGAAAGCTGTTTCATTTGGCTGAATTCATGGGTATTCATATCTGGCTGAATGACAATTAAGATTGAACTTGAACTTGGATAGAAAGAGGGCAGAAGATCCAACAATTTGCTTGAATTCTTCAGTACTGCCAAAACCATCTTTGATCCAAATACCTAATGATTCTTCATATTAAAGTGCTTATAAAAGACAGTCAGTGCTCACTAGAACGAACAGTGAATATCTCAAACAAGACTGCATTTGGTACGAATACCCTTGATTTGATTCCACAGCAGACCGCCTACTATTACTACTCGATTCCACAACAGACTATCCATTATTATTACTCAATTCCTACTCTTCAACCAAAGGGGATGACTTAACTCAACTTCATTTGCCCCATCACTGAAATGTTCCCACAACCTATAGAGTTGCTTTCAATTCTCTTCATCTCACGTTCTCGATATTTATTGCTTATTTATTTATTGGTTTTTTTTCTATTTGTATTTGCACAGTTTGCTATCTTTTGCACATTGGTTGAATGCCGAAGTTGGTGCAGTTTTTCATTGGTTCTATTATGATTATTATTCTATGGATTCATTGAGTGCGCCTGTAGAAAATGAATGTCAGGTTTGCATATGGTGACATATATGTACTTTGATATTAAACTTACTTTGAACTTTGAAGTTTGAACCTTATAGATGCAGTAAATGTGACCAACTTTAAAAAAGGAAACAAGACCGATGTTGATAAAATGCCACTGTTGTTTGGAAAAGTCATTTTTAAATAACTTAACTACATCATCCAATTTCATACAGTTTCTTTCTGCTTATTAAGAAGCCCAGATCATTACTTTGCAAAAAGACCGAAGGCAGTATTTGAAGGATCCTTCTTAATTTAGTTGGCCCCAAGAATTTGGCAAATCTTCAGTCTGTCTATAATGATGTGCAAATCAGCACAGACAGGGCTATCATTATATCAAACCTCTTCTTAATTTTCAATCAACCCAAATTTAATCATTAAGTTACAGCACTCAGAGTAGTTGTACTTCTGGTGCATATGTATGGCTGATCTCCAAAGCACTGTATATACTATATAATGACACTCCCACTGGGAGCATCTACGCAGAGGAATAAATAGTCGACATTTTGGACTGAGATCCTTCTTGAGTCCCAACGAAGGGTCTCTGCCCAAAACACCAACTGTTTATTCCTCTCCATTGATGCAGCCTGATCTGCTGAGTTCCTCTGGCACATCCTTTCAACTTTCTGGTCCAGATGAAGAGTCTTGTCTCAAAATGTCAATTGTTTATTCCTCTCCATAGGTGCTGACTAACCTGCAGAGTTCCTCTAGTATTCTGTGTGTGCCAGTATGGATTTCCAGCATCTGCAGAATCTCTTGTATTTATGAAAGAATGAGTCATTATCTTTAATTCAATCATAAGAGGGTTATGAATTTGGCACTTTGAAACACTTCAATTTAGATTATGAGGACACGCAGTACCCTTTTATTGTTATTTAGTAATGCATGCATTGTTTTTCCAGAATGATATCATGGAAACACATGACAAACCAACTTAAAAACTAACAAAAACCACATAATTATAACATATAGTTACAACAGTGCAAACAATACCGTAATTTGATAAGAACAGACCATGGGCATGGTAAAAGTCTCAAAGTCTCTCGAAAGTCCCATCATCTCACGCAGACTGTAAACCTCCAGCGCCGCCAACTTGCCGATGCAGCATCCTGGAAGCATCCAATCACAGTCCAACTCCAAGTCTGTCCGAAAACTCTGAGCCTCCGACCACCTCTCCGACACCGAACACTGAGCACCATCTCTACCGAGCGTTCTGACCCTGATCCCGGCAACAGGCAATAGGCAAAGCCGAGGATTTGGGGCCTTCATCTCCGGAGATTCTCGATCGCGCTGTAGCAGCGGCAGCGAAGCAGGCATTTCAGAAGTGACTCCAGGTGTTCCTCTGCGCTTCTCACGGCTGTCTCCATCAAATCCAATTGTGTATATAATCGATATCATTTGGAACGGCCGTGCGCGCTGCGTCGCGCCACCATCTTCTCCTCCCTCCTCCAATTTTAATGGAGCTCCTGTCCAATCATAAAAAAAACCATCATCATCTTCTTAGGTGGTCAATAAGGACTGAGGATGATGTGCGCTCTGGTTCATGAGATGGCTGATAAAGTCAACATGGGAGCCACGGATTCTTCCACAGGAGGAGGAGGAGGAGTGCCTGATGGGGCAGGCAGGTGGGTAGTTTGTGCCTTTTATGTGCTGTTTCTCTTTGCTTCTTATGTGAAAATGAGAATCTCAATACCACCCTGAATTCTCTGTAATCAGGATGAAGAACCAGGATTCTTGTAACAAGAGATTGAGAATATGCAGTAGAACAGTACAGCACAGTACATGTTCCTCAGTGCATGATGTTGTGCCAACCTTTTAGCTTGATCCAAGTTCAATCTAAGCTTCCACCTGGAGAGACATTCATTGTTTTTTCATCTACATGCCCATCTAAGTGTCTTTAATGTCCTTAATGTATCTACAGCTACGCCATCAGTGGGCTCCATGCACTCACCAATCTACGTGTAAAATCCTGCCCTATACTTTCCTCCAATCACCTTAAAATTATGCCCTCTCACATTAGCCATTTTTGCCCCGGAAATTTACATTTGAGAAACTATTTTAAACTATTATTTGTTAAGCAATTGTTGAAATTGTATAAGACTTTGGTGAAGCCTAATTTGGAGTATTGTGTTCAGTTTTGGTCACCTACCTACAGGAAATATGTGATTAGGATTGAAAAAAATATTACAAAGATGTTGCCAGGACTTGAGGACCTGGGTTATAGGGAAAGATTGAACAGGTTAAGACTTTATTCCATAGAATGTAAAAGATTGAGGAAAGATTTGATAGAGGTATACAACATTATGAGGGGTATAGGTAGGATAAATGCAAGCAGGCTTTTTTCACTGAGGCTGGCTGAGACTAGAGCGATGAAAGGTTTAAGAGGAACATGAGAGAGAACTTCTTCACTCTGAGAGTATTGAGAGTGCAGAATGAGCTGTCAGTGTAAGTGGTGGATTCAGGGTCAATTTCAATATTTAAGAGAAATTTGGATAAGTAGATGGTTGGGAGGTGTAGGCAGAGCTATGGTCCGGATGCAAGTCGGCGGGGGGGGGGAGCTAGGCATAGACTAGATGGGCCGAATGGCGTATTTCTGTTCTGTAGTGTTTTATAGCTCTATAATGTCTTTTTTATAACAATGAAAATGAATAAATTGTGAAACCACTAACAATTATGAATGCCTTTTTGTTAGATGGAATAAATTTAGCAATTTTACAGCAGCATAATTTAATACCAGTTTACAAAATTTTCTAATAAAGCCTTATTGTACATATATTCTGTGCATTAACTTTTTTTAAAAAACTGATTCTTTCTGTTCTGTCAGATTTCACAGGTGCCTGGTATTATGTGACATCTGGTCAACACAACTACAGACAACCTAAAAATACATCCATAAATTGATACAAGAATCTTGTTTCATTTTCATTCTTTGTAAGTTAATTCAAGTATCTTGCCCTTCCTTCTCAGTCCTGAGGAAGGCCCGAAACATTGACTGTTTACGCTTTTCCATAGATGCTGCCTGACCTGCTGAGTTCCTCCAGCATTTTGTGTGTATTGCTTTGGATTTCCTGCATCTGCAGATTTTCTTGTGTAAGTTATTTATTTTCCTTTTAAAGAAATAGTAATTTGACCTGAGTATAGAAAGAATCCATTCAGCCCAAGTGATCACTTCCAGCATTTACACTCCACATAAGCCTCTTCCCTTCTTCTCACCCCTTTAATTAACCATATCAGCATCTGTGTATTCTTTCTGTATTTCCACAGAACTGTATCTAGTACTATTGACCTCAACCAGGTTGTCCCATATTTCATATTTTACTCCTCTTGGGAGAAAAAATTTCTCCTGAACTCCCATATTAGTAAATGTCAAATCTATGTTTGTAGGTCTTGAATTCCCCAAAAGTGGAATCCTTTCTCTGTCATCACCTTATCAAGCCATTTCTAGATAAAATGCCCTTCCCTTTTCAGTCTTTCTTAATATAGCTTGTGTTATCATCCTTAAGAATATATTTAATATCATTTATACAAAGTCGAAACTAAAACCAGACATGACCCTTCAAGCATTTTCTAACCAAGGTTCAATACCATTTTTAACATGGCAGCTGAGATGGTTGGTGTGTATTTTAATAATCTTATTGAAATATTTTTATTGAATTATGTATCAGTACCGCATGCCTCTAGCTCATTTACTCTTATTATCGAAGCAGTATTGTATCTTATATCTTTCCTGTTATTTGGCACTATCCCATACTTGTCAATTGTTCAACTGGGCCTCTGCTTTCCAGCAAAGTTCATCTAGAAAATAGCTTGAAAATGGACATGCTGCAGCTACTGAAAATATATATTCATCCATCACAGTTTATATAGCATTAGTGCCTCAAGTCATTAATCTTTTAAAATGTTTCGACTGAGTTGCTGTGATGCACTGAAAGGCATTCTATTGATACAACGGTGATTATCTTGGAGAGAATTTATCTGATGATGCAGCTCCATTGAAAGCTGCATCACCAGGGAAAGATAATGCTAAAGAAAATCTCTCATAGATCTTTTCCATGCTAAAACATATCTCATAAATGTTTTCTATGGCATAAATCAAAACTTATAAAAACTGTAATACAAAATATACATACATAGAGGTACAATAAACCTATACAAACTTTAATAATAAGTTTTACTTTGCACTTCGAACACTATCATAACAAAGCAGCAGATTGGTACTTTGTATTTCACTTGTCAGAAGGTCAGGCAGCAGCTATGGAGAAGAATAAACTGTTGACATTTCAGGCTGAAATCCTTCATCAGAACTGTTTATTCCTCTCCACAGATGCTGCCTGACTTGCTGAGCTCCTCCATCATTTTGTGTCTGTTATTCAGGATTTCCAGCATCTCTGAAATCTCTTGAGTTTATGTAGCTGATTTCAAAGTAATCCTGTCACTGTCATCCTCAACCAGCTGCCCCTGGTGGCTGTATAAAGGCAAACAATGAGAGTTCGGTGGAAAGTAAAATATCAAGTTATAAAAAGATTACGAAAATGAAAAGCTTGAAAATAATATGACTTTTCATTTGAATCTACTAGCTTAGTCACAATAGGAAGTAGCATCACTGACTTATGATTGTATAATGGCTAATAACATTGAAGTGATTTTCAATTCAAAATCACTGTGGGATCATCTTTATTCACTGTTTACGTTTCCATGTATTAGGATATTGCTGTGGTGTGTTGGTGCAACAAAGTATGCAGCAAAGGAACAGTTGTACAAAATAAAGAACTATATAAAAATAAAGTTAGAATACAGATATGGAATACAATGTGCATAAATACATAAGGAACAGCATTTATTTATACTGTAAGCTGCATAATGCAAAGTGATTTACAGTGTTTACAGTGCAGTGCAGTGACTGAGGTTATAGATAGAAGGAGTTAGTGGGGGCTAGCTAGAATGGTTTAACAGTTTAACTGTCGGGGTGGGGATAGAAAAGCCAAGCCTTTTTGTCAATGAAGGAGATATGGTTCTCCCACATGAGGTCCTGCATAATAATGTTGCCCAAAGTGCAAAGTTCGAAGCAAATTTTATTATCAAAGTACATATATGTCACCACGTACAGGCCTGGGATTCATTTTCTTGTGGGCATACCCAATAAATTAATGGAATAGTAACTATAACAGGATCAATGAAAGACTGCCCAATTAGAGCGTTCAATCAGAGTGCAGTAGACAACAAACTGTGCAAATGCAAATACAAAAAAAATAAATAAATAAGGCAATAAATAGCAAGAACATGAGATGAAGAGTCCTTGCAAGTTCGTCCACTGGTAGCGGGGCCATCTTCTTTCACATTGAACTTAGAGGATGAGTTAAGAGATTTTCTTCTTTCTTAGACTTCCAATAAAGAACCCAAATTCCCATAATATCTCTTACTAGCTCTTTCAGTTAGTCCTGACGAAGGGTCTCGGCCCGAAATATCGGCTGTACCTCTTCCTAGAGATGCTGCCTGGCCTGCTGCGTTCACCAGCAACTTTTATGTGTGTTGCTTGAAATTCCAGCATCTGCAGATTTCCTCGTGTTTGTGTTCCCATAATATCCGTTCCCTTCTTTCTATATATAATAGTAGATAAACTTCACCCTGCACCTAGTTTATGGGAAAGTAGCAAACATCTTATCTAAATTCTGACCCAGTGTTTATAAACATAAATTACTTCATGATTAGAGTCATATAATTAGGAATAAGATTCATTAAAATACAAACCGTAAATTGCATAATCATCAGTCTAATGCATGAAGCTAACATCAATCCATGTAATAATAATACATCATAGGACCAGATTGGAGATCATCGTTAAAGTAAGCAGCTGTTTGAATGGATCTATTAATTGGTTTGAAAGAATTCCGAGAGGGTTGCAGAAGGAACAAGGAACAGGATGAAATCATTTCCACCCTGATAATTGTGAATGAAATAACATTTTCAGGAATATCTGGTACAGGATATTGGGTTTGATGTAGTTTTCCATGGCAGCAGAGTTGGAAAAATAATTACAGTGTATCATTTTCCAAGAAAACCTATTTACACTTGTAGTTTGCTATGGGTAATAAGATTTGACTGAGTTTCAAATACAGATACTAAGATTCCTCAGTGCTGAGCACAGAAAAAATGCTTAGAAACACACACTGTCATTTGATACAAGGCATAAATTCCAACAAAGGGTCCTTTCATTGACATTAGCGAGAAATCAGTAAAAGGCTAATTCAGTGAGAATTGTTCGCTCACACTTTCCCCAAATCAGTGCATTTTGAGATTTTCTGCAAGACGTTACTACTTGGTCACCTGATGGGATATGTGCCTGAAAAATCAATTGTGTATCCAGAATGAAGTGCATTAACAACATGGTTATTTCATTTCATTTTACTCTGGAGGCTCCATTGAGGACAATTGGGCAAGAATCACCTTTGTGTTACAAAGTTAATTTCCGTTCTCACTCAGTCGTCCTGGAACAATATAGTCTCCATAATGCTAAATCATCCTGTGATGCCTGCCAGCTATGTTAATAACTTATTTTCATCGTGTGGGATCTCCCCCCACACTTCACAGATTTCCCCACCCTCTAACCCCATGATTAAACATGTTCCAGGCACTTTCCCAGATCTTCTCAATTTTGAACAATGACAGGACAGACTTGCATGTGACAGTGAGGATGTTGCTTTTTACCTGGAAGGTTTTAAACAGTCTTGAAGCACCTTCTCTTTCCTCCTGGGAATCCCTTGCTGTAATGAAAATCTGAGTCGAAAGGCTTTTTTTTTTGCATGACTGGTGTCAGGGATGCCATAACACACACAAACTACTGGAGGAACTCATCAGGTTGGGCAACATCTATGGAGCAAAATAAACAGTGAATGTTTTGGGCTGAGACCCTTCTGGATCCCTAAAAGGTTTCCGCCTGACACTTCGATTGGTTATTCTCCTCCGCAGATGCTGCCTGAGTTGATGAGTTCCTCTGTCATGTCATGTGTGCTGTTCCAGACTTCCGGGATCTGCAGACCCTCTTTTGTTTAAGGGATTTATATTAGCAGATGCTGACAACACTTCACTTGCCCTGCCAATAGATTGAGAAGGCTTTCCAGAGACAGCATTGGTGGTACCTCTCTAGTACTTTGAAAAGCCTGTGTTTCTGAAGCATAAGTACAACTGGAGCCTATCTCTAGTGTCAAACATTTGCTTTAGCCATCTGAGGAAAAGAATCTTTGACCATCAGAACATCAAATCTGGCATTAAGATCAGACATTAACATTAATCAGTCTGAAGGTGCTTGGAAAGCTGAAAGGTCTGAACTAAGTCAACTGGACCACATGGACTACATCCCAGGGTTCTGAAAGAGGTAGCTGAAGAGATTGTGGATAGTGATCTTTCAAAAATCATTGGATTCTGGAATGGTTCCAGAGGACTGGAACATTGTAAATGTCACTCTGCTTTTTAAGAAGGAGTGGAAGCAGAAGAAAGGAAATTATAGGCCAGTTAGTCTGACTTCAGTGGTTGGGAAGATGTTGGAGTCCATTATTAAGGATGAGGTTTTGGGGTATTTGGAGGCACATGATAAAATAGGACAAAATCAGCATGGTTTCCTCAAGGGGAAATCTTGCCTGACAAATCTATGGAATTATTTGCAGAAATAACAGGCAAGGTAGACAAAGAGAGTCAGTGGATTTTGTATACTTGGATTTTCCGAAATCCTTTGACAAGGTGCCACCCATGAGGAGGCTTAATACGGTAAGAGCACATGGTATTACAGTAAAGATACTAGCACAGATAAAAGATTGGCTCATTGGCATGAGGGAAAGAGTGGGAATAAGTAGAACCTTTTCTCGTAGGCTGCTGGTGACTAGTGGTGTTCTGCAGGCGTCTGTATGGGGACTGCTTCTTTTCACGTTATAAGTCAATGATTTAGATGATGGAATTGATGGCTTTGTGGCCAAGTTTGCGGATGATATGAAGATAGAAACCATAGAAACTACAGCACAGAAACAGGCCTTTTGGCCCTTCTTGGCTGTGCCGAACCATTTTCTGCCTAGTCCCACTGACCTGCACACGGACCATATCCCTCCATACACCTCCCATCCATGTATCTGTCCAATTTATTCTTAAATGTTAAAAAAGAACCCGCATTTACCACCTCGTCTGGCAGCTCATTCCATACTCCCACCACTCTCTGTGTGAAGAAGCCCCCACTAATGTTCCCTTTAAACTTTTCCCCCCTCACCCTTAACCCATGTCCTCTGGTTTTTTTCTCCCCTTGCCTCAGCGGAAAAAGCCTGCTTGCATTCACTCTATCTATACCCATCATAATTTTATATACCTCTATCAAATCTCCCCTCGTTCTTCTACGCTCCAGGGAATAAAGTCCTAACCTATTCAACCTTTCTCTGTAACTGAGTTTCTCAAGTCCCGGCAACATCCTTGTAAACCTTCTCTGCACTCTTTCAACCTTATTTATACCCTTCCTGTAATTTGGTGACCAAAACTGAACACAATACTCCAGATTCAGCCTCACCAATGCCTTATACAACCTCATCATAACATTCCAGCTCTTATACTCAATACTTTGATTAATAAAGGCCAATGTACCAAAAGCTCTCTTTATGACCCTATCCACTTGTGACGCCACTTTTAGGGAATTTTGTATCTGTATTCCCAGATCCCTCTGTTCTACTGCACTCCTCAGTGCCTTACCATTAACCCTGTATGTTCTACGTTGGTTTGTCCTTCCAACGTGCAATACCTCACACTTGTCTGTATTAAACTCCATTTGCCATTTTTCAGCCCATTTTTCTAGCTGGTCCAAGTCCCTCTGCAGGCTCTGAAAAACTTCCTCACTGTCTACTACACCTCCAATCTTTGTATCATCAGCAAATTTGCTGATCCAATTTACCACATTATCATCCAGATCATTGATATAGATGACAAATAACAATGGACCCAACACTGATCTCTGTGGCACACCACTAGTCACAGGCCTCCACTCAGAGAAGCAATTCTCTACCACCACTCTTTGGCTTCTTCCTTTGAGCCAATGTCTAATCCAATTTACCATCTCTCCATGTATACCTAGTGACTGAATTTTCCCAACTAACTTCCCATGCGGGACCTTGTGGAGGGGCAGGTAGTGTTGAGGAAGCAGAGAGTAAGCAGAAGGGTTTAAACAGATTAGAAGAATGGGCAAAGAAGTAGCAGATGGAATGTAGTGTAGGGAAGTGTATGGTCATGCACTTGGTCGAAGGAATAAAGGTGTAGACTATTAACTAAATATGGAGAAAATTCAAAAATGAGAGACGCAAAGGGACTTGGGAGTCTTCATGTAGTTAGGGAAGACAAATGCAATGTTAGCATTTATTTCAAGAGTACTTGAATATAAAAGCAAGTATGTAATGCTGAGGTTTTATAAGGTATTGGTCAGACTTCACTTGGAGTATTGTGAGCAGTTTTGGGCCCCTTAAGAAGGGATGTGCTGGTATTGGAGAGGGTCCAGAGGAGGTTAACAAGAAATAATCCGTGAATGAAAGGGTTGATGTATGAGGTGTGTTTGATGGCTCTGGGCCTGTAGTCGCTGGAGTTTAGAAAGATGAGTGGGCACCTCATTAAAATCTATCAAGCGTTGAAGGGTCTAGATGGAGTGGATGTGGGGAGGATGTTTCCTGTAGTGGGGGAGGACTAGAGGGTAAGCCTAAGAATAGAGGACACCCATTTAGAATGTTGATAAGGAGGGATTTCTTTAGCCAGAAGGTGGTGAATATGTGAAATTCATTGCCTCAGATGGCTGTGGAGGTCAGGTCAATTGGTATATTAAAAGTAGAGGCTGATATATTCAAAGTGCAGGTTGGTATATTCCTGATAGGTCAGGGCATCAAAAGTTACAGGAAGAAGATGAGGAACGCAGAGAGGAATAATAAGTCGGTCATGATGAAATGGTGGAGCAAACTCAGTGGGCTGAATGGCCTAATTCTGTTCCTATGTCTTATGGTCTGCAACCATGGCCAGCTAAAGTTATTCAAGTAATTTTTCTTCACATTCAGTCAACAATTTTTCATACTGTATCACTCCACAGAGTTGAATACTGAGAAAACAGCAAAGCAGAGTAAATGCTGAACATTTCAAATGAAGTGGAGAAACTGATTGAACATTTCAGTATGATTATCTATTGAACATCATAATTAATAAAGTGAATTAGCTTAAGTACAGCTTTTGATTTGGATTTTGATTTGGATAGCAGAGGTTGCAGCAAGGACTAGGCCTCATGCCGTGGGTTTGCCTGTTACAGCTGATGAAAAAAGGAGATGTCAGAGGCGGAGTGGAGTAGCATCCATTCTGGATTGGGACTGGCCCCTTCTGTTGATGCTGCTCTCCAGTGTCCGCCCAATAGAAGACATGCTGGATTGAGTGCGCATGCGTCTGCATGTGTTTGTCTGCGGACTGCTGAGGGCTTGTTCTCTGACTTGGTGTCAACACCCATGCTCCATCAATTTGCAGGACACGTCGCTCAAGCATTTGGGCTAGATCTATTTTTTGTGTGACTGTATATTTTACTACTATCTTATTAGTGGTTTTTACTGACAGGAGAAGGGGCAAAGGTGGGTTGCAGGTGCATTAAAACTAGTCACCTCGTGCAGACGGTACTCATCAGCTGTGGTTGGCAGTTCATCTAGGAGAAGGAAAACTCTGATCTCAAACTCCCGCTGCCTTGTGGCCTATACCCACTCATGAGGTGGGCTTCAGGAATAAAGCCTGAGGGAAAATCCAGAGCTGGAGTCCCTAAGGCAGTCTTACTTTGAGTTCAATGCTGACTGGCAACTCCTGTGATGTCACTGGTGCCAAACTCTTTTGGATTTTGCTGTTCCTTTGGATTCATCAGCTGCATGGAGGGGGATGCCTGCTACATGGACAATAGCTTTTTCTCCATTGTGTACTGCCCTGGTTTGCATACTGGCTTGTGCATCATGTAGATAGCTAGGGCGCAACATCCACGGTTGACCCCAATCAATGTGTTCTATGTGCCTTGTGCTGTGTATGAATGTTGGGTACCATCACAGGTAAAACATTCCCCATAGAGTGTTGTTGTAGGAAAGCAACCTCCATCATCAAGGGCCCCCACCATTCAGACCATGCTTTCTTCTCACCTCTGCCATTAGGAGGAAGGTACAGGAGCCTCAGGACCTACGCCTCCAGGTTCAGGAGCAGTTATTACCCCTCAACCATCAGGCTCTTGAACCAGAAGGAATAACTTCACTCAACTTCACTTGCCTCATCCCTGAACTGTTCCCACAACCTATGGACTCAGTTTTCAAGGATTCTTCATCTCACGTTATCGATATTTATTGCTAATTTATTTATTATTTTTAGTTTTTCTCTTTTGTATTTGTAGTTTGTTGTGTTTTACACATTGTTGGTCCACCCTGTGGAGTGCAGTCGTTCACTGATTCTATTGTGTTTCTTGGATTTACTGTGTATGTCCACAAGAAAACATATTTCAGGGTTTTATATGATGACATATATATACTTTGATAATGAATTTACTTTGAACTTGAATTTAGAAGTTGGATGATAATTAACCTTGAACTTGAACTCTTAAGACTAAAGAAGAACCACCTCCGTATGTTACTCCAAGCAATATAAAATACAAATATGGTTAAGACTGATTATTTTATACAGTTATTATATCTAAATGAGAATATTGAATGAGTAAAGGTGCAAAATTAGGTTATGAAATAGGAGTGCAATATACACATGAAATATACGGTAGACCAACATTTAAATAGCATTCTGAGAGCAGTGTCCTAAACTAATTTTGAAATGAAGTTTCTTTTATTATATACATAGCAACTGAAGCAATAAATACTTACAAAGCAAAATCTCATTTACAACCCAAAAATTGTCTGTTTTCTAGTGGTATTGATTGAAGAATGAATGTTATTTGTCCTTCAAAGTAATTTATGAGATATATACTGTAACATTCAACGAACAAGATATCCAGATTTGACATCCCTAAAGAACAGCACTTCGATTAATGCTATGTTCCCTCAGTATTCAGTGTGCTTCATTGACCCAAAATGGGATTAAAATATTCCAGCTTTTGATTCAGACACAAGAACAGTGTCAATGGGACCAAGCTGATACCTTTTGTTTTAGTCAGCGAGATCTCCCAATTAATTTTACATTATATGATATCTACTCGACTGAACAGTTGAGGATCATGGAGTCATAGAATACCACAGAACAGCAACAGGCCCTTCAGCCCATCTAGTTTCTGCCAAAATATAAATCTGCCCAGTCCCATTGACCTGCACCTAACCATGTGCCTAACCAAATTTCTCTTAAGTGTTGAAATTGAATTGGAATCCACCACTTCTGCTGGCAGCTTGCTCCACACTCTCACCACCCTCTGAGTGAAGAAGTTCCCCCTCATGTCCCCCTTAAACATTTCACTTTTAATCTATGACCTCTAGCTGTAGTACATAAGAAATCGGAGCAGGAGTTGGCCATCTGGCCCGTCGAGCCTGCTCCACCATTCAATAAGATCATGGCTGATCTGGCCATGGACTCATCTCCACCTACCTGCCTTTTCCCCATAACCTTCAATTCCCCAACTATGCAAAAATCTATCCAATCCTGTCTTAAATATACTTACTGAGGTAACGTCCACTGCTTCATTAGGCAGATAATTCCACAGATTCATCATTGTCTGGGAAAAGCAGATCCTCCTCATTTCTGTCCTAAATCTACTCCCCTGAATCTTGAGGTTATGTCCCCTATTTCTAGTCTCACCTACCAGTGGAAACAACGTTCCTTCCTCTATCTTATCTATCCCTTTCATATTTTTATGTTTCTATAAGAACTCCTCTCAACTAACCTCAGCGGAAAAAGCCTACTAGCATTTACCCTGTCTATACCCCTCATTATGTTGTATAACTCTATCAAATCTACCTTCAAACTTCTATGTTAGACCATAAGACCATAATATATTTGAGCAGAAGTAGGCCATTTGGCCCATTGAATCTGCTCTTCCTTTTCAATATAGCTGATCCATTTTTCCTCTTAGCCCCAATCTCCTGCCTTCCCTCATATCCTTTCAAGCCCTGCCCAATCAAGAACCTGTCAACTTCTGTCTTAAATAATTTCTACTACAAATACATGTAATATTGGATCATTTTCTCAATAAATAAATGAACAAGTATAATGTTTATTGTGTTATTTAACTGGGTTCTCTTTATCTAACTTTAGGACTTATGTGAAGATCTGATCACATTTTAGCAGAAATAGAGAAAATTCTACAGGGTTTGCAAACTTTCTAGCCCCACTGTAAATCATTGACATATAATGTAGAAAGAATTGGTCCCAACACAGACCCTTCTTGAACATTATTAGTCACTGGCAGCCAACCAGAAAAGGCTCCCTTTATTCTCACCATTTGCCGCCTGCAAATCAGCCACTGCTTTATCCATGCTGGAATCTTCCCTGCAATACCATGGGCTCATAGCTTGTTATGCAGCCTCATGTGTGGCACCTTGTCAAAGGCCTTCTGAAAAATACACAACATCAACCAATTCTCTTTTGTCTATCCTGTTTACTATTTTTTCAAACAATTCCAACAGATTTGTTGGGCAAGATTTCCCCTTGAGGAGACCATGCTGACTATGGCTTACTTTATCATGAACCTCCAAGTACCCTGAAACCACATTCTTAACAATCAGCTCCAACATCTTCCCAACCATTGAGGTCAGACTGTAATTTCCTTTCTTATGCCTCTCTCCTTTCTTGAACAGCAGAGTGACCTTTGCAATTTTCCAGTCTTCCGGAACCATTTCAGAATCTAGTGATCTTGAAAGATCATTAGTAATGCCTCCACAATCTCTTCAGCACCTCTTTCAGAACCCTAGTTACCTTCTGTTGGTATTTAAAAGCTTCCCAATCCCCTAACTTCCCTCTAAGTTTTGCTTTATTATATGCTCTCCCTTTGGCTTTTATGTTGGCTTCGACTTCCTTGATTTTTAATCTCTCCCTCTCCTAGTGTGGAGTGCCCTCCTGCTTCAAAGCATCCGCCATTGTCCCTGTACCTAAAAAGACCAGGGTAACATCTCTGAACGACTGGCGTCGTGTCGCCCTCACCTCAATAATAAGCAAATGCTTTGAGAGGCTGGTCAAAGACTACATCCGCAGCATGCTGCCATCCCACACTGGATCCCCTACAATCGTCTACTGACACAACTGATTGACAGATGACGCAACAGCCACAGCTGTACGCACCGTTCTTACCGATCTAGAGAAGAAGGATGCTTATGTGCGAATGCTGTTCTTGGACTACAGTTCAGTATTCAACACCATAATTCCCTCCAGGCTCGACAAGAAGCTCAGAGATCTCGGCCTTCACCCTGCCTTCTGTAGCTGGATCCTGGACTTCCTGTCAGATCACCGGTAGGTGGTAAGAGTGGGTTCCCTCACATCCACCCTTCTGTTTCTCAACACAGGTGCCCCTAAGCCCCCTCCTTTACTCTCTGTATACTCATGACTGTGTTGCCTCCCACAGCTCCAATCTGCTAAATAAATTTGCTGACAACACTAGACTGATTGGCCTAATGTCAAATTATAATGAGACAGCCTACAGAGAAGAAGTCATCACCCTGATACAGTGGTGTCAAGAAAACAACCTCTCCCTCAATATCACAAAAACAAAGAAGCTGGTTGTGAACTACAGGAGGAATGGAGTCAGGCTAACCCCTATTTACATCAATGAATCTGGGTTAGCTTTATGTTCCTTAGCATAAACATCACCAAGGATCTCACATGATCTATACATACTGGCTGTGAGGTGAAAAAGGCACAACAGCACCTCTTTCACCTCAGACAGTGGAAGAGGTTTGGTATGGGCCCCCAAATCCTGAGAACTTTCTATAGGGACACAATTGAGAGCATCCTGACTGGCTGCATCCCTGCCTGGTATGAGAACTGTACTTCCCTCAATCACAGGGCTCTGCAGAGAGTGATGCGGACAGCCCAGCGCATCTGTAGATGTGAACTTCCCACTATTCAGGACATTTACAAAGACAGGTGTATAAAAAGGGCCGGAAGCACCATTGGGGACCCGAGTTACCCCAACCACAAACTGTTCCAGCTGCTACCATTTGAGAATCAGTACCGCAGCATAAAAGCCAGAACCAACAGGCTCCGGGACAGCTTCTTCCACCAGACCATCAGACTGCTTAACTTATGCTGACGCAACTGTATTTCTATGTTATATTGACTATCCTGTTGTACATACTATTTATTATAAATTACTATAAATTACACATTGCACATCTAGACGGAGGTGTAATATGAAGATTTTTACTCTTCATGTATATGAAGGATGTAATGATAAAGTCAATTCAATTCAATTTGCTATAGTTGTGTCACTTTGTCTTTAGAATACTTCTTCATCTTCCAGATGTACATATCCTGTGTCTTCTGAAATGCTTCCAGGAGTTCCAGCCATTGCTGCTCTGATGTCGTCCCTGCCAACTCCTCTCTCATGCTTCTGAAGTTTCCTTGATTCCATTGTAATACTGATACATCTGACTTCAGCTTCTCCTCTGCATTCCTGCATTCCTCTCTATTGAATAGAATATGCATTCTTACACATTAAGCTCCGAGCTATAATCTTCTTTCAACCATGATTCATTGATGCCTACAACATCATACTCGCCAACCTGTAACTGTGCTACAAGTTCGTCGACTTTATTCGGTATACTGCGCGCATTCAAATATAACACCTTCAGTCCTGTATTCTCCTTTTTCAGTTTAGTCATCTTTTACACTGCATTTCATCCTGTTGACTGCAATTTTGCCCTATCATTGGCCTCTCCTTGCTAGGAGTCTCACTACACATTTCCAGCTGCCCCATCTTCAGCACTATCACTCCAGTTCCCATCTCCCTGCCAAATTCATTTAAACCCACCGAAACAAATTTTGCCAACCTGCCTGCAAGGATATTGGACCCCCTTGAGTTCAGATGTAATCCGTCCCTTTTGTATAGGTCATACCTTCCCAGAAAAGATCCCAAAGATCCAGAAATCTGAATCACTGCCCCCTGCACCAGTTCCTCAACCTGTCAAATCATCTTATTCTTATCCTCACTGGCACATGGCACAGGCAGCAATCCAGAGATTATTACCCTAGAGGTCCTGTTTTTCAGCTTTCTACCTAGCTCCCTAAAATCTCTCTTCACAAACTCCTCACCTTGTCTACCGATGTCATTGGTGCCAATATGTACCAAGACTTCTGGCTGCTCACCCTTGCCCTTGAGAATGGACTGATTCAAGAATTCTCTGATCCTGTCACCAGGGAGGCAACATACCATCCAGGTGTCTCTACTGCACCTGCAGAGCCTTGTCTCTGTTCCTCTGACCAAGGAATCTCCTATCAACTCTGCAGTTCTCTTCACCTCTGTTCTCTTCTGAGTGACAGCACCAGCCTCAGTACCAGAGACCCAGTCACTGCGGCCCCTCTCTGGTCGTCTCCCTCAATAGTATCTAAAGTTTTATACTTATTATTGAGGGGAACAGACATAGGTATACTATGCACTGGCTGGATAATTCCCCTCCTCCCCCTGAGTCACCCAGTTACCTGTCTCATGCAAGCTTGGGGTAACTACCTCCCTGTAGCTCCTGCCTGTGACCTCCTCATTCTCCCGTATGTTGAAGGTCATCCAGCTGCAGCTCCAGTTCCTTAATGCATTCTCTCAGGAGCTGCAGCTTGGTGTGCCTGGTATAGATGTGTTTATGTGGGAGACTGGAGATCTCCCAGACTTCCCACATCCCACACACAGTACAAAACACTGCCCCAGAGCCATTCTCACTGTACTAGACACTAACAGATGAGAAATGAACAAATAGGAACAGTGAAAGAGTAACTTACAAGGCAACCTACCTCATCTAAACCTGATGAGCCAAAGTCACTCTAAAGACTGGCACGCCCACGAGAGTGGCTGCCTTACTTGCACTTGAATTGTTGTTATTGGCCCTTTCTGATGAATCCATCTTGCTGATTAGTTGCTTCCCATCTCAGAAAAAACTGCCACGAGTCTCTGCCTTCAAAATCTTGATCGCCACCCTGATTAAAATGTAGCTGTTTTTACGCATCACCAGTATTGACAGACCAACTTCGAGAAATCTGGCTCGAAGCTCTGCTTTTTAAACCTTAAACACAGATGCGACTGAAAGATAGCTCTTTTTATGCACTGCCTCTTGCTGATTAGTCACTTCTCAAATCAGAAGAACCGCTGTAAAACCTTGCCTTCAGAATCTTGATTGCCACCTTGATTAAAGAGGAGCTTTACACCCTGGTATGGGTAGTCCAACGCCAGGGAACCCTAGAGAATAAAGTTCTAACCTATTCAACCTTTCCCTATAACTCAGCTCTTCAACTTCTGACAACATCCTTATAAATTTTCTCTGCCCTCTTTCAATCTTCTTGATATCTTTCCTGTAGGTAGGTTTCCAGAAGCATCAGTCAATTGACTTAAAATCTGCAATCTTAATTTATTAATTTTGTATGTTTTTTTCTCTAGAAAGATTCTGATATGTTCATATTCATAACAGGATGTATTAGTGTCATGTAGCCAAGTTTACTAATCTGATCAGGAACAGGCATTTTCAACAAGTAACCTCTGAGGCTTTCATTTTACATACCAAAGTGACACCTTGTGGTTAAATCAGTCTATGCTTTTCTGGATGTTTGGATAAAAAGATAAAGAACATTAAAAGGAAATCAAAGAACAGTTGAAGTACAATATTATTCAAAGTTGATCTATGATTTAAATTTCATCCATCATTATAAATGCTTCTATTGCAGTGCCATACCCCGGTGAGATAGGGAGATGCCTGTCCTAGCATGTGAATTCAGCTCCGGCGGACTGGGCAGATGACATCCAAAGGCCAGGAGGGCAGTTTTGCATCGCTCTTTGAGAGAGAAGGGCATGACGAGGCACAGGAGAGATCATGGCCATTCACTGCAACCAAGGAAGACCCCGGTTGTTATATCTACTTGTACCACTGGACCCAGACTTCCAAGATTGAGAGTGTGGATCTACCCCAGCGCAATGAATTTTCTACATTGTAAACTTTCCCGCACAGGTTTCCTGTCGTTGTTGGATATGATGGACGCACACCATATTGTTAATGTGTACTGGATTGATTACAATGAGGATTAAAAATGGATTTAGGTACTGACATGGTGTAAACACAGCTGGAATGGGCACTGGTGAATTTATTAATTTACAGAGCAACTTAGCAAACAGGAATTAATGTTTATGAATATCTGCTATTTTATCATCTCTTATAAAAATAGTTTCAATTCCACTTGGGTTTCTACTGGAAAGAAGAATGTGCCCATGACAGTTATAGGCAATAGCAGGTTAAATACTCTGGAAAGAAAACATGAAATCCAATATTATATTGCTATTGTCTAATCTTTTACAAATAGAAATGTCTAGCGATTAAAAAATAATTTATTTTAATTGAAATGTTTAATTTCTGTTAAATTTACTGCTTCATTATTCTTTGCACTATTCTTTGTATTTCTGGTCAGATGCTAAATGCATTTCATTGGCTTTGTATCTGTACTCGGCATAATGACAATAAAGTTGAATCTAATCTAATCTAATCTAATCTACTCATTGCATGGTTAATTCCTACAATATTTCAACTTTGTAGACTTCTAGACATCTTAAAGTTGGAACAGAACCAATTAATTAATGTTAACTTCTCTCCTCAGCATTGTGTTCTACTAAACAGATTTCTTGATTAAAAGCTGATTTTTCACTTTTAGAGATTTTTAAGCTCATAACTGAATGAACAAAACTATTTTAAAAATAAAACCTTTAAAGAGTCTATATTATTTTAAATAAGCAAAAAGTTCCATCATTTTTTGATATCATGCAACATGCTAAGGAAACACAATAATCAGTAGTGAGATGAAGATTATCATAAGAGCAAGAGTTTCTTCATCATTACCTGGCAACTGATATAATCTGAACCAGCCATATAAATACCGTGGTAGCAAGAACAGATCAAAGGTAGCTATTCAACAATGTCAATTAAGTCATCTGATGTCTTCTCCTTAGCCTCACAATGGGCATTGTTATAACTGTGCTCAAGGCCACAGCCAGGCAGGTCAGATTGGGAAAGGGAAGAGGCATTAAAGTGGCAGGCAACAGGATGCTCAGGTTTACCCCTGCAGGCTAAACGCAGGTGTTCCACAAAGGGGCAACCTCATCTGTGTTTCATTTTCTCGATGCATATGAGAATATACCGTGAACACCAAATGCAGTGCGCTAGTTATTGAAGAAGTGCAAGCGATTTGCTGCTTCATCTTCAGGGATTCCCAACCTGGGTCCATGGACCACTCGGTTAATGATTATGGCATAAAAAAGGTTGGGAACCCCTGATCTAGATTCCAGAAGAACTGTTAGATCTGTTATGTTTTGCAACTCCAAAACTCAATTGAAAGAAAATTATGGGAGCCCTGGGGATAAACGTGTTTACTTTTAGTGAGGCGCGTACATATGATGTGGTGGCGGAATGACACATGCTGTTCACGTACTTTTATATATAACACGTAATGAATTATGTAAACAACAAAGAATGCTTCATCTTACAATATATTTACAATATTACAGGAATATTAAACATACAACAAGATCTCTCTGCATTTTTTCCTCATCCATCTGTGATGTTGGTTCAGTATTTATCTCTGCATTAGCACAGCCTGAATTGCTGGGCATGCACTAAAGCTCTGCATCTTGTAATTTTAACACTCCCTTGCTTACATTCTCACTTTGTAATTGTTCCCATTAATTCATCAACTGAAGGAGTTTTACAGATTACTCCTGCAGCAACCCTGAACTCACTCTGTCACAGGTAATCCCTATCAATTCTTCCTCCACCTTCACTACAATTTAAATCTGACATATTTTCTCTCTCTCTCAGTCCTGACAAATGGTCTTCAACCCGAATGTGACTCTATTTTTCCTTCCACCAATGCAGTCTGATCTGCTGAGCATTTCCAACATTTTCTGCTGTTATTAAGGGTAACATTAATGTTTATAGAAGCATTAGTGCTCCCCTTTCAAGTCATACAAATCCTCACTTAGAAATGTTATACTCTCTTTTCACTGTTTCTTGTAAAAATTCAAAGTCAAAGTAAATTTATTATCAAATTACATATATGTCATCATACACTGCTTTACCCCTCATACAAACTCTTCTCCCTCCTGCCACTTGGTAAAAGGCACCGAAGCATTCGGGCTCCCATGACCAGACTATGTAACAGTTTCTTCCCCCAAGCCATCAGACTCCTCAATACCCAAAGCCTGGATTGATACCAACCTACTGCCCTCTACTGTGCCTATCGGCTTGTTTATTATTTATTGTAATGCCTGCACTGTTTTGTGCACTTTATGCAGTCCTGGGTAGGTCTGTAGTCTAGTGTAGTTTTTGTGTTGTTTTACATAGTTCGGTGTAGTTTTTGTATTGTTTCATGTAGCACCATGGTCCTGAAAAACGTTGTCTCATTTTTACTGTGTATTGTACCAGCAGTTATGGTCAAAATGACAATAAAAAGTGACTTGACTTGACTTGACTTGATTTTATGATTCATTTACTTGCAGGCATTCACATGAAAATAAATAAATACAATAGTAATTATGAAAAACTATACATAAACAAATCAATGTGCAAAAGAAGTCAAATTGTGCATATAAAAAAATAAATAAGTAAATTAATAATACTGAGCATACGTGTTGTTGTGAAAGTGAGTCTATAGGTAGTGGAATCATTTCAGAGTTGAGGTGAGTGAAGTCATCCATGTTGGTTCCAGGAACAATGTCAGAATATTGTTTTCATCAGATAGAATGCACTGATATGTTAAAAATACTCAGTATCATCTTCTCTAGGGGAAAGCAGTGGCTAGTAAAAATTGTTGATCTTAACACCAATGCACATATTCCCAGGAACGAATGAGGAAAAAGTATATAACTTTCATTACTCTGTCCGTGAACTTCTGTAGCATACTGTGATGGACTGCTCCATCTCTACTGGCAATTATCTCAAAAACAATCAAAGCCAAAACCATAGATTTCTTTAGCTTACTGAAATATTTTATATTATCACATCATATTGTGTGGGCACGTGGCCAAGTGGTTAAGGCATTCAACTAGCGATCTGAAGGTCGTGAGTTCGAGCCCCAGCTGAGGCAACTTGTTGTGTCCTTGAGCAAGGCACTTAATCACACATTGCTCTGCGACGACACTGGTGCCAAGCTGTATGGATCCTAATGCCCTTCCCTTGGACAACATTGGTGGCATGGAGAGGGGAGACTTGCAGCATGGGCAACTGCTGGTCTTCCATACAAACTTGCCCAGGCGTGCGCCCTGGAGAGTGAAGACTTTCCAGGCGCAGATCCATGGTCTCGCAAGACTAACGGATGCCTTTAATCACATCATATTTATAGCAGACATTTTGATAAACTTGTAATTAAACAATTTTTTGCAGTAGTGATCCTCCATCCAAGCTAATTAACCATTTCCTTTTAATTAATTAATTAAACATTTTCAAAGTGTTTGTCATTATGATAAATATAACTTAATTAGATGTAAATATATATTTTTTATCAAAGTCACAAACAAGAGAAGATCTGCAGATGCTGGAAGTCCAAGCAACACACACAAAATGCTGCCAGAAACATCAACCGTACTCTTTTCCATAGAGAAATACAATAGTAATTATGAAAAACTATACATAAACAAAGAATAATAAACAATCAATTTGCAAAAGAAGACGAATTGTGCAAATAGAAACTAAAAAAGTAAATAAAGATTTACCTGCCTGGCCTGCTGAGTTCCTCCAGCATTTTGTGTGTGTTGTTTGTTAGCAAAATGAAAGGGTTGAGCAAGCTAAGGCTTTTCTCTTTAGAAAGAAGGAAAATAAGAGGTGACTTGATAGAGGTGTACAAAATGATAAGAGGCATAGATCGAGTGGACAGCCAGAGACTTTTTCCCAGGAAAGAAATGGCTAATACAAGGGGGCATAAGTTTAAGGTGTTGGGAGGAAGGTATAGAGGGATGTCAGAGACAGGGTGTTTTTACATAATGAGTGGTAGGTGTATGGAATGTGCTGTCGGGGTGATAGAGGCAGGTACAGAGGGCTATGCAGCTGAGTTAACCTTGTAGTAGGTTAACTAGTCGGCACAATGTCATGGGTCCTAGAGACTGCACTGTGCTGTAATTTTCTGTGTCTATGTTCTAAGATTAAAAAAAAACAATTTCTTGTTAAGAAATAACCGAGATATAAGGTTGATATTGATTCCTAAATGTCACTAAAAATATTTATTGGATCAATGACTATATGAAATAAACAAACTGCTCCGGCCTATGGTCAGGTCACACTTAGATCCCCTCCAGTTCGCCTACCAGCCCCGACTAGGAGTTGAGGATGCCATCGTCTACCTGCTGAACCGTGTCTACGCCCACCTGGACAAGCCAGCGAGCACTGTGAGGGTCATGTTTTTTGACTTCTCCAGTGCGTTCAGCACCATCTGTCCTGCTCTGCTGGGGGAGAAGCTGACAGCGATGCAGGTGGATGCTTCCCTGGTGTCATGGATTCTTGATTACCTGACTGGCAGACCACAGTACTTGTGCTTGCAACACTGTGTGTCCAACAGAGTGATCAGCAGCACCGGGGCTCCACGGGGGACTGTCTTGTCTCACTTTCTCTTCACCATTTACACCTCGGACTTCAACTACTGCACAGAGTCTTGTCATCTTCAGAAGTTTTCGGATGACTCTGCCATAGTTGGATGCATCAGCAAGGGAGATAAGGCTGAGTACAGGGCTATGGTAGGAAACTTTGTGACATGGTGTGAGCAGAATTATCTGCAGCTTAATGTGAAAAAGACTAAGGAGCTGGTGGTAGACCTGAGGAAAGCTAAGGTACCGGTGACCCCTGTTTCCATCCAGGGGGTCAGTGTAGACATGGTGGAGGATTACAAATACCTAGGGATACAAGTTGACAATAAACTGGACTGGTCAAGGAACACTGAGTCTGTCTACAAGAAGGGTCAGAGCCGTCTCTATTTCCTGAGGAGACTGAGGTCCTTTAACATCTGCCGGATGATGCTGAGGATGTTCTACGAGTCTGTGGTGGCCAGTGCTATCATGTTTGCTGTTGTGTGCTGGGGCAGCAGGCTGAGGGTAGCAGACACCAACAGAATCGACAAACTCATTCGTAAGGCCAGTGATGTTGTGGGGGTGGAACTGGACTCTCTCACCGTGGTGTCTGAAAAGAGGATGCTGTCCAAGCTGCATGCCATCTTGGACAATGTCTCCCATCCACTACATAATGTACTGGTTGGGCAGAGGAGTACATTCAGCCAGAGACTCATTCCACCGAGATGCAACACAGAGCGTCATAGGAAGTCATTCCTGCCTGTGGCCATCAAACTTTACAACTCCTCCCTTGGCGGGTCAGACACCCTGAGCCAATAGGCTGGTCCTGGACTTATTTCCTGGCATAGTTTACATATTACTATTTAGCTACTTATGGTTTTATTACTATTTATTATTTATGGTGCAACTGTAACGAAAACCAATTTCTCCCGGGATCAATAAAGTATGACTATGACTATGAAAATATTCATAAGACATAGGAACAGAGTTAGGCCATTTGGCCCATCAAGTCTGCTCTGCCATTCCATCATCGCTGATTTATGACCCCTCTCAATCACATTTTCCTGCCTTCACCCCATAAATTTTGACTTCCTGATTAATCAATAACCTATCAATCTCTGCCTTAAATATACCCAATGATTTTGCCATTGTGCACAAAAACTTCAATCAAGCTTCTGTGCACAAAGCTTCTGATGTCTTTTTTCTCTCCCTAGAAATATAGAAACCTGCTTCGTGCTGACTTAATTTGAGTAAAGTAGTCGAATGTATTCTGTCTAACACCACTTAGTGCACATCTAGGACTTTATGAATATTGCATGAAATGGCTCAGATGAGACCACCTTTAAATTTCTATGCAAGAGATTCTGTAGATGCTGGAAATCCAGAATAACACACACAAAATGTTGGAGGAACTCGGCAGGAGAAGCAGCATCTATGAAAAGGAACAACATTTTGGTCCGAAAGTCCTGATGAAGGGTCTCGGCCAGAAATATTGTCTCTTCCTTTCCATAGATGCTGCCTGAACTGCTGAGTTCCTCCAGCATTTTGTGTGTGTTACTTTACATTTCTGCATTTCTGATACGTTTGTTCAGAAGTTACAAGCATCCGACATAGAAGTGAATGTGCTGTAATTGTCTCAAGGAATTGCAATATTTTAAGGGCAACTAAGGTTAAAATTTTGAGCTTCATTTAAATTGTATGAAGGGTTAACCACAGTACTGTTAAATGTTGCTGTGCTTCAATGAGTGTTTCTCTATAAATTTAATGGTGCCGTATAAATCTATTAAAAAGCCCACTGCAGGAACTGAGATGAATCCAACACAGGGTTGTGGGGGGTGGGGCAAGGGAGAATGGTGGTTTGGTTTTGCAGGAGAGAAGCCTTGCTACAAAGGATAGAACAATCTGTAGGTTACATCAAAGACAAAAGTTGAAGTCAAAATCATGTTTATTGCCCTATGTATGAGTGTATGTACACACAGGTGCAATGAAAACCTTACTTGCGGCAGCATCACGGGCACAGTACTAGAGACAATACATTCACAAGAAAATTAAACAGAAATTGCACAAAATTATACAAGACTGGATAGAATTAGAACAAAAAACATCTATTGTGGTGTAAATTGGTCATAATGTTGCTATACTGAGGTAATAATTAGGGATATGTAGGTTGGTTCAAGAACTGAGTGTTTGAAGGGAAGAAGCTGTTCTTGAACCTGATGGTGTGGGTCTTCAGGCTTCTGTACTTTCTGCCCAATGGTAGCTATCACAAGGTGGCATGGCCCAGATGGTAGAGATATTTGATAATAGAAGTTGCCTTGAGGCAGTGCCTCATGTAGATAATACTAATAGTGGGGAGAAATGTGCCCATGATAATTGAATGATCTTTATTGTCATTATACATAGGTACAAGGAAACTCTGTTTGGTTTCCTCCCAGGCAATTAAATAAAGCAGTAGATAAGAACAAGACAGTAATAGAAACACAGTATTAAACAGATAAGTAACAGAAAATAAGTAGCAGCAACACCAGAATATCACAGTAATGCACAAAGTGCCGTTAGAGCAAGTATTTGAGTCCTTGTGTGTGCATGTGTGTGCTCACAGTTCCAGTCATTGTTCTGTGGGAGTGCTGTGATGGAGGCCACAGTTCTGGGATAGAAGCTGTTCCTCAGTCTATTCGTTCTGGCTTTTAGTGTCCTGAACCTTTTGCTGGACAGCAGCGGGTCAAACAGGGAGTGGCCGGGGCATGTGGTGTCTCTGGTTATGCTGATTGCTTTCCTCCTGAGTCTGCTGGAATAGGTGGTGTCCAGTCCTGGGAGCTCCATAAGCACATCATGTCACAACTTGTCAGGTCGGGTCTCAGCCCCTGCTACCTCCATGGGTCTGGTCACACGTTGGGTTGGGTCTTGAGACTCCGCCCCCTTTCCCTCCGTGGTTTGGGCATCGTGAGAACAGACTTGAAACGGGATACCATGAGGCCTTCTTCATTATTACTGATGACTTCAACCAGGCCAGCTTCTAGAGAGTGTTACCAAAATAATACCAAGTCTTTTGTCCCACCAGGAGCCCAGAAGCCCTTCACCATTGCTACACAACCAGCAAAAATATCATATGTGTCTCCCCACCACCCACACTTTGCCAAATCAGAATACCAGGCTGTAATCTTTCTCTCTGAATAGAAATAGAAGCCAAAATGTGAGAATCCAGTGCAGAAAGTTGTACAGTGCTCTTCTGAGGAAATAGGTGAATTTCTAAGTGATTGCTTTGAGATGGCAGACTAGCCCATGTTGAAAGACTTAGCAGCTAGCCTAGATGAGTATATCACCACTGACATGGACTTTATCAGCAAGTATATTGAGAACTGTGTATCAAAGAGGACAAACTGAGTGTTTCCAAACTGGAAACCATGGACTTACCAAGAGATTCACTCTCTACTGAAACTAAGACTCAACATTTAAATCAGTTGACCCTGACCTTTCACAAGAAATCGAGATACAGCCTCTGTAAAGCTATTGGGGACCAAGAGACAATTTCAGTCCAAAATCGAGTCCCAGACCAGCCAACAGCTGTGGCAGGAGTTAAATTCTATAATGGACAAGAAAACAAAGTTAGGGAGCATCATCGACACCAGTGCATCTCTTCCCAATGAGCTTAATGCTTAAAAGGATTGGAATTATATCACCCAACCCAATAGACTCCAATACACCTGAATCCATGATCACTATCGCGATGTAAAAATCAATCTTCTGGAATGTGAACCTACCAAAAGCATCTGGTCCAGATTGTGTCCCTGGAAGTGTCCTTAGGTCCTGAGTTGGGGCAGGTATTTGCAAACGTTTTTAACATCTCCCTAATCCAATCTGAGGTTTTCGCATGTTTTAAGAAGGCCACTATCATCCCAGTACCTAAGAAAAAGAAGGTAACTTGCTTTAACAGCTACCATCTGGTGGCTCTGACATCCAAAATCATTAAGTACTTTAAGAGACAAACTCATCCCACTGCAATTTTCTTATCGCCACTATAGGTCTATGGCAGACCCTACTCCTCTGACCTGACACTCATCTCTGGAATCAAAATCACAATCGGGTTTAATATCACCTGCATATGTTGTGAAATTTGTTAATGTTACGGTTGCAGTACAATGAAATATATGATAAATAAATACGGAGAAAAATAATGAATTATCTCAAGTAAAAAACGTCTACTAAATAGTTAAGTTAAAACAAGTAGTGCAAAAAAAGTAGTGAGCTAGTGTTCGTGGGTTCAATGTCCATTCAGAAATCCGATGGCAGAGGGAAAGAAGCTGTTCCTGAATCACTGAGTATGAGCCTTCATACCTCCTTCCTGAAGGTAACAATGAGAAGTAGACTACAGGTTAGGTTTCAAATCATCCTCCAAACTCCTAGACCTGGGCTCAACGCCTCCCTTTGTAACTGGCACACAACCCCACACTCAATGTCAGCAAGACTAAGGAGCTGATCATTGACTACAGGAGGAAGAAAGTGGAGGTCCATGAACCAGTCCTCGTCGGGAGATCAGAGGTGGAAAGAGTCAGCAACTTGAAATTCCTCGATGTTATCATTTCAGAGGATCTGTCCTGGGTCCAGCAAGTACAAAGGAAGCATTGCAGCAACTCTACTTTCTGAGAAGATATGGCATGTCATTGAAAATTTTGATAAACTTCTACAGATGTGCGGTGGAGAATATACTGACAGGTTCAATTACAGCCCACTCTGCTCTTCAACTTCTTATATTCCTTCATATTTGAATTGCCATATCAGAACATAAAACAGTACAGCACAGTACAGTCCCTTCGGCCCACGGCGTTGTGCTGGCCCCTTCATCTGCTCTAAGATCAATCTAAGCCTTTCCTCTCACATAACCTTCCATTTTTCTTTTATCCATGTAATTATTTTAAAAGTCTCTTAAATGTCCCTTATGTATCCATCTCTGTCACCATCCCTGGCAGCTTGTTCCATGCGCTTGCCACCCTCTGTGTAAAAAACCCACATCTAACATCCTCGCTATACTTTCCTCCAAACACCTTAAAGTTTTGCTCCCCATATCTTAGCCACCTCTGCCTGCAAAAGTTTTTGGCTGTCCACTCTATCTATGCCTCTTATCACCTTGTACAACATGTTGCAACCAATCAGGGCACTTTCAATAGCGCATTGGTGAATTGGTTTATTATTGTCACATGTACTGAGGGACAGTGAAAACCTTATCTTGCAAACAGTACATACATATAAGTTTGTTAGAGTGTTTTGTGACATCCTAAACCTCTTTGACATTTTAAGAAAAATAAAGATGCTGATGTGCCTTCCTTGTGATTCCATCCACATGCTGGGCTGAGGATAAATAACCTAATAATGTTAATGCCCAGGAATTTAAACCTGATGACCTTCTCCACCACTGATCCATCAATGTAGACTGCTGAATGTTTACCCCTCTTCCCCTTCCTGAAGTTAACGATCAATTTTTTAGGTTTACTGACACTGAGCGAGAAGTTGTTGTGGCAGCACTCAATCATATGCTCTACTCGCTCCCATATGATTTGTCCAACAACAGTAGTGACATTGGCCATTTTATGTATGGCATTGGACCTGTGGTTCACCACACACTCCTATGTGTAAGGGGAGTAGAACAGGAGGCTAAACATGCAGCCTTCAGGTGCACCCGTATTGATGGTCAGCGAGGAGGAGATGTTGTTACCAATCCTCTCTGACTGAGGTCTGCCGATGAGGAACCCAAGGATCCAGTTGCAGATAGAGGTATAGAGGCCAAGGTCTTGAAGCATGATGTTAGGTTTTGATGGGACGAATCTGTTGAATGCTGAATGTGGTCAATGAAAGGTAGCTTTAAGTATGTGTTGCTGTTGTCCAGATGGTCCAGAGGAGATTGAAGATAAATCACATCTGCTGTTCGCCCATTGTGGCAGTAGGTAAACTGAAGCAGATGCAGGTCACCTCTGAGGAAAGTGTTGATTCACTCCAAGACCAATCTCTCGAAATATTCATTATGGTTGATGTAAGTGTTTTATATCCTCATTTTAGCAAGTATGACTTTATTTTTGAAATAATACATTTTTTCTTCAAACTCTATCTTCCACATTCAAAGTTTGCTAGGATCCTACCAATTGTGGTGAACAATTCTTTGCAGTTCAGACAACAGCAAGGTTTCTATTGGTGATGTTTACCTCACACATCTGGCCCTATACTGTTACATATAATCAAAGCACTTCAGATGCTTAATCAAAGTGAATTTGGGAAAGAAATGAGCTGGAAGATATATTACATGATTATCATTTATCCTGTTGCTGCCATCTGTTAAGTATTGTCTTTCTTCTTGCAGCTGAATTCTCTTTTGAAGAAAAGAAACATAAAAAGTAAGAATAAGAATTAAGTAAACAATGTAAATTTTAGCAATAATGGAATAGAAAGAAAAACAGAGAGAGAGAGAGTGAGAATTAACTTACTTAAACTTTATAACCTACTTTATTTGGGATAATGTAACAAAGTATATTTTAATAATATAATAACATTAAATTAACAAATCATTTGGAATTAGTGCGATATTGACAGATTTGTAAGTTAACTGAACTCTTTAAAAATATTTGACCAGTGAAGTCCTAAGTCATTCAGACATTATGGAATGAAAGAAAAAGCTAAATATAAAATAGATCATGATATTGGATAATGTCAAGGGTAAAATTCCAAATATTATTTAAATTAAAAAATAATATAATTGGAAAACTATTGTGATGTTCATGCTCTTTAATAAATAGAGGAAGTACTGATGGCCTCTTGGGGACATACACTTAATGACCACTTTATTAGATACACTTATGCGCCTGCTCGTTAAAGCAAATATCTGATCAGCCAATCACAGGGCTGTCACTCAATGAATAAAAGTATGCATCATGGTCAAGAGGTTTAGTTGTTGTTCAGACCAAACATTAGAATGGGAAAGAAATGTGATTCCAATGTTAATGACTTTGACATTGGAATGATTGATGCTGGCAGAGTAGCTCAGAAACTGGCGATCGCTTGGGATTTTCATGCACAACAGTCTCTTGAGTTTACAGAGAATGTTGCAAACAAAAAACGAAAAAGAAAAAAATCCAGTTCTGTAAGCAAAGATACCTTGATAATTAGAGAGGTCAGAGGAAAATGGACAAACTGGTTCAAGCTGACAAGAAGACAACAATAATTCAAATAACCAAGTGGTGTGCAGAAGAGCATCTCTGAACGTATAACATTTGAAACCTTGAAGTGGATGGGCAACAGCAGATGAAGTCCACTTTACCAGGTACAGGAGGTACCTTATAAAGTGGCCACTGAGTGTAAGGAGAGGATGAAGAATGAATTGTCACCCAATGTGTGACTTAGAAAGTGCAGCTTTGTGAACTATTAATCAATGGATGCATGCAACAGAACGCATTCTCAATAATTCCCTTTTGCACAATGCATATTTATAGCAATGTCACCATGGGAATTCTGGTTTTCACGAGGAAAGAAGAAAACACCTACGCATCCATTGTACCCACTACAAGATGAGATCATGGCATACTTTACAGTAAAATGCAGATCGTTTGTTAGTTTAAAATTGTTTCATGATACTGGACTCTGGTCATCTAACAAGGGTAGATGCCTATGGTTGTCCTATTGGTTTGCGGAGATACTCTTAGTCATTAAGATTTAACCAAATTTCAAATACTTACATTTGTGTTCTGTAAAAAGTAAGAAATATCACAGGTTTCACCTGTAATACAAAATGTTTGACAGTCCTCATAGGGATAAAGTTATGGTTTCTCCACAGATTGTCACATGGTGAGTTCCGGAGTTCCCTAGAGCAATGCTACCTGGAGTTTACCTTCTGGAATGGTCACCCATGGTGGTAAGGTCAAGGTGGAGTTTCCACTCAAAGAGTGATTCAACCAAGACCTCAGTGGTATTGCTGGTGGAATATGGTGACACATCACAAAGGTAGTGAAGACGGAGGAAAGTTGCAGCAGTGAAGGATCCCCAGTCATCTTGCATTCCATGCTGCTGGACCCTGACCCTGATCTGACAAGGACATGTGGTGGCTACCCATGCATCAGTCTCCCTGTGTTAAACAAAGTCACTCATACATATTCTTCATTAAGAGAATCCACCCAGGACAACCCCACAGGAGAACATCGTATGCGATTTGAGTGATCACACTTAGAAACATAGAAACATAGAAAACCTACTGCACAATAGAGGCCTTTTGGCCCACAATGCTGTGCTGAACATGTACTTATTTTAGAAATTACCAAGGGTTACCCATAGCCCTCTATTTTTCTAAGCTCCATTTACCTATCCAGGAGCCGCTTAAAAGACCCTATTGTATCCACCTCCACCAGAGTCGCTGGCAGCCCATTCCACGCACTCACCACTCTCTGTGTAAAAAACTTAACCCCAATGTCCCCTTTGTACTTCCAAGCACCTTATACAGTAACCATGTCATCTCAAAGGTTTCAAAATGTCAGAGAAATGTATAGAATATACATCCTGAAATGCTTTCTCTTCACAACCATCCATGAAAACAGAGGAGTGCCCCAAAGAATTAGCAACAGTCAAATGTCAGATCCCCAAAGTCCCCCCCACCAGCTCCCCCTCCCATGTGTAAGTGGCAGGAAACAACAATCCCCCCTCCCACCACTGGCAAAAAAAGCATCCGCACCCGCCACCGAGCACTCAGGTGTGAGCAAAACAACAGTAAAGACATAGGCTTGCAGTTACCCCAAAGACTACATTGTTCACCCAGCATGAGACATACCACAGGTTCTCTCTCTCCCTAATAAGGGAGAAAGAGGTGCCTCCATTTTCACAACAAGCGGGGAGACATAACAAACAACTCACTGGTTTATGATGTTAAAAGTCCGCCACATCACTTTTTTCGAGCTCTGTGCCCAAAGACCCAAAGATCATGAGTCTCTGGGCTTACTGCCACAGATATTCTGACTCCCCCGATGACACATGGTTCTCCTATTATGACACCGACCCTCAATCTGCCTGTTTCCAGAGGCCTAAGATCTTAGGCTTCCAAAGCTGAGCCAAATACTTAGGCCGAGCCCTTGGCGTGCTGAACAATGACTAGTCCTGAAACCCTGAGAGCAGGTCCCATTCCCGCAAAGAACCATAGTCAACGCGTAACTCCAGGTCAGGGTTTTCAAAAGAACCCTGAAAGGGAAAAATAAAGATATTAAAATTGGAAATAGAGCTGTTTCCAAAGATGCAAGCAAAGGAGTCACTGTTTAGCGCTGTCATCACTCTGCACCGCCTTCTCGTGTTAGCCATTTCATCTTTGGGAAAAAGTCTCTGACTATCCACACAATCAATGCCTCTCATCATCTTATACAACTCTATCAGGTCACCTCTGAAACATCTAAACCCTGGCACTCAAAGTAGCCATTCCTGCCCTGAGCCATCCAAGTCTCTGTAATGGCCACACTCACAACACGCTGGAGGAACTCAGCAGGTCGGGCAACATCCGTGGAAAAGATCGGTCGACGTTTCGGGCCGGAATTCTTTGTCAGGACTGTAGGGGAAGGGGTAGAGGCCCTATAAAGAAGGTGGGGGAGGGTGGGAAGGAGAAGGCTGGTAGGTTCCAGGTGAAAAACCAGTAAGGGGAAAGATAAAGGGGTGGGGGAGGGGAGGCAGGGAGGTGATAGGCAGGAAAGGTGAAGAAAGAATAGGGGAAAACACAATGGGTAGTAGAAGGAGGCAGAACCACGAGGGAGGTGATAGGCAGCTGGGGGAGGGGGCAGAGTGACATAGGGATAGGGGAAGGGAGGGGTAGGGAATTACCGGAAGTTGGAGAATTCTAATTTCATACCAAGGGACTACCTAGACAGTATATGAGGTGTTGCTCCTCCAACCTGAGTTTAGCCTCATCGTGGCAGTAGAGGAGGCCATGTATGGACATATCTGAATGGGAGTGGGAAGCAGAGTTTCCCTCTACAGTCCTGACAAAGGGTTCCGGCCCAAAACGTCGACCAATCTTTCCCACGGTTGCTGCCCGACCTGCTGAGTTCCTCCAGCGTGTTGTGAGTGTTGCTTTGACCCCAGCATCTGCAGATTATTTTGTGTCTGTAATGGCCACAACATCATAGCTCCAAGTACTGATTCACGCTCTAAGTTCATCTGCTTTGGTCACTCCTGCCCAAAAAGAGGCCCCAGTGATGCAGAAATCTGAATCCCTGTCCCCTGCTCCAATTCCTCAGCCACACATTTATCCTCCACCTCACTCTATTCCTACTCAATGTCACGCAGCACAGACAATAATCCCAAGATTATTACCTTTGAGGTCCTGCTTCTCAACTTCCTCCCTAACTCCTTGTAGTCTGTATTCAGGACCTCCTCCCTTTTCCTACCTATGTCGTTGGTACCAACATGTACCACGACCTCCGGCTGTTAAGGTTATAAACCTGTATAAGGTTATAGTTTCAGTAAATATATAATTATAAGTAATGAAAAAAATTGCAAAATCTGGTTTTGTATTTAGAGAATAGTTCAAAATCTGTAACAGAGTTCTGCAGATATGGGCCAGATAACATCTGAATCAGAATCAGAATTCTGATTAAGAGATAAAAAGGTTAGATTTTTGAATGAATGATATTAATTTTTCTTCTTGTATTCTTCTGGTGTCCGACAAAACTGCTGAACTTCTTGCACCAAAGAGCACAGGCTGCACAGGCTGAATGTTTTGCTTTCAAAGGTCGGCTCATCTATATGGCAACATGCCAGAATAAATTGTTAAATCCCATGAACCATCTGGACACAAGTTTTGCTCTGTCATGGTGGTGTGGATTTTATGCAATTTGACTGTTATATTATTCAAAGGTTTAGACAAATCATTTTGAGGAAAGTGAGATCCCAAGTCAACTATTTGAGATACTGAATTAAGTATAAAAAATTAGAAATGAAGGCAACTTTTATAACTGTTGGTTATCTTTAGATTGATTTTCCTTTTGGAAGGAAATTTGCTGTTTTTAGCTAATTAATTACACCCTTGTAGTCAACTGTTGTCATCCATTTTTCAGGACATGCTGGTGAGACTCCATTTACAAAAAGTAATATTTAAAGGAACAGTTAATTTAGGATGTCTGAGTTATCAATCCTTCTTCTAAAAACTTAAATCTTTTAGTGTCAACTAATATGTGACAGGATGTCATTGCCAATGGAATAACATCAAGATATTTGACAGACACGAGAGCAACACACCCAAAAGGCCGGAGGAACTCAGCAGGCCAGGCAGAATCAATGAGGAAGAGTAAATAGATGACGTTTCGGGCCAAGAACTTTCACCAGGACTGGGAAGAAAGATGAAGAGTCAGTGCAGGAAGGTGGGGGGAGGGGAGGAAGAAGTACAGGATGGTAGGTGATAGGAGAAATGGGAGAAGTGGAGGAGGTGATGTAAAGAGCTGGGAAGTTGATTGGTGAAAGCGATAAAGGGCAGGAGGAATCTGATAGGAGAGTGTAGAAGACCACAAAAGAAAGGGAAGAAGGATGAGCACCCAAGGGAGGTGATGGACAAGTAAGGTGAGAGAGGAAAACAGGAATGGGGAATGATTGGAGGGGGGGCAATTACCAGAAGTTCAAGAAATTGATGTTCATGCCATCAGGCTGGAGGTTACCCATGCGGAATATAAAGTGTTGCTCCTCCAACCTGAGTGTGGCAATGGGAAGTAGAATTGAAATGGGTGGCTACCAGAAGATCCTGCTTTTTCTGGCACATGGAGCAAAGGTGCTTGGTGAAGTGGTCTCCCAATTTACATTGGATCTCACCAATATTCAGGAGGCCACATCAGGAGCACAAAATACAGTAGATGACACTAACAAGCTGACAGCTGAAGTGTCCCTTTACCTGGAAGGAGTGAGCGAGGAGGTGTAGAGGCAGGTGTGGCATTTGTTCTGCTTGCAAGGATTAAGCACCAGGAGGGAGATCAGTGGGGAGGGTCGAGTGGACAAGGAAGTCGCATAGGGAGCGATCCCTGTGGAAAGCAGAAAGTGGGGGGGGGGAGGGGGGAGATGTGCTTGGTGGTAGGATCTCGCTGGAGATGGCAGAAGTTATGGTGAATTATGTGGAGTGGTAGGTGACGACAAGAGGAACCCTATCCCTGGTGTGGCAGTGGAAGGATGGCGCGAAGGTGAATATCAAGTGTTTGAAAATTGCCTCTGTTTATAGATGTATTGTATAACAGCATCGGAGGGTAATTCCAGTTCGCCAGATTTTACTGTACAAATTATCATAATCTGGATTAGTTTTACTAAATTGACATTGAGAAATCTGATTTAATGTTGAAATACAATGGTGTGTAGCTACTGCATTTGAGTAGTACATGCAGACTAAGTATGCCCACAAATTAAAATCTTGTCTATCTTGTCCAGCACTTTCTGTAAGTGTTGGACATTATTTACTGTCAACTAAACTCTTTGATATTGAAAATTAGAATTGTCAAATGATTATCAAGGGTTAATCATACTCTTAAATAACAAAATGTGAATATTTTTGAATGGTTCAATGGAAGACTTTAAACTTTAAATGTCTAAAGAAATTCCTTTTAAATTCATACACAAAAAATGTAAAATTATCATTTTGTTTATTATTCTAATCTGTAGTCTCTGCAGTCCTACGTTCTTTTGGTTCCTTCCTCTAACCAAATAATGCAGTTATTAGAAAGTAACATAAGAAAAACATGTAGCCTGGCTATTACACATTCTCAAATTCAAAGTTGCATTTATTTAATAAGCCAGTGTTATAGTGTCGATTTCATAGTATGGAGGCGTTTACGACAGTATTTAAGCACCCGTCCGTGAAATGCTGCCTGGCTGCTGCGTTCACCAGCAACTTTGATGTGTGTTGCGTGAAATAACAGATCTGTTTTCTTATATTTGCTGTTGAACCTTTATTTTATAGTACTTTCATTCCTTTGCAATGTAGAATTTAGATCACTGGCAGTTTCAAATCAAACATTGATCATCTAAGAATAATAATTATTTACTTGAAAGAGTGAAACACAAAAAAAGATTGCAATCAAACATGAAATTAAAATTACGAGACATTTATAAATGCAATTTATGTGCACGAACATAAAGAGAAGACACGTTAAAGCAACGGATTAGGTGTTTGACTATCATGTCCCCAAGGTAAAATTTCTACCCATGCCGATGGAAAGAAAATCACTTCTAAGTTGACTGTGTTTGGTCAATTTCTTGCCGTCACCCAGGAGGGAGAAGGCCAGGTCTGTTGATCTCACTTAAACTTCTAAATGTTATTGTAAGGTAAAGTGATTCTCTTTTAATTTGTCTTCATAAAATTAAAGGAACAATCTATTTTAACAACTATTTTCGCCAATTCACTTTTGACGTCTTCTATTTCACTGTTAATTCTCCAGATCTCTCGTTTCTATTACTTAGCCGTGTCCAAGGCAACCAGACGCGCCCAAATCCCCCCTGTTCTGATTGCTTAAACTGTGGCAAGCCCCGCCCAGTTCCGCGACTCAGCGGCTGGTGATTGGAGAGTAGGGCTGCCCATCAGAGCCGTCCTGGCCGGCCGGTCCGCAGAGCGGCAGGGAGCGTGCGCGGGCTGGGGCGGAGTTGTAGTCGGTTCGGTGCGAGTTCTTGCTGCGGCCGCCGCCGTTGTTGAGCGGGGTGGGAACCGTGATCGGATCAGGGAAGGCAAAGGGGAGAAAGGGGCGCTTCCTGCTCGAGTGCTCCCGAGGCCGCGGCTTCCAACATGCCGGTGAGTGAAGCGGCGTTAGTGAGGTTGCAGGTAATGAGCTGCGAGGCAGCGGCCGGCCGGGTGGGCGGGCGACGGTTCAGGCCTTTACTGCCGGTTTTTAGTCGGTCGAGCGCCCGTGGTTGCGGCGTTGACGCGAGGTAGGCCCGATGTAGGCGATCAAGACAACAAAGCTCCTGCGTGTTATCAGCACCGGATCTACCTGGACTGGTTCCGCGGCGGCAATTAGGCACAGAGCTCCAGGTCTCCAGACGTAGTGAAAGCATCCCGTTTTCTTTCTCCCTCCCCAACCACCTCCATGTACAGACTCCTATCATACTCACACACAGACCTTCATACAGCCACATGTACCCTGCTCCTGGTTCCCCGAATATTCCCATGGAGGAAATCATCGGGGACCATCTCTTCGGCATCATCTAACGCTCAAATAAACCATCGTTGTGCGTTGGCGTTGGGCGTTTTTCATTCATATTAATTTAGAAACCGCTACTACTCAATATTGCCTTGAGAAGTGAGGGTGGTTAGCTGGATTGAGAGAATGGGGTCATGAATGAGGCGGATCGTTGATAAACACGATTGTGCTGTAAACAATATTTGGATCAGCTTGAATGCTAATGATGTTTTTCTGAGTGAACTGGCTCCTGCTGTATGAGGGATATGAGGTGAATCCGCCTCGTTACACTAGGAGAGAGGGAGGGCTCATTTATTTTGAAACAATGAAGGTTTGTATGTTCAGTGTCTGGCAATTACTAATGCATATTATGGATTTGAAAGAGAATTACGTTTGAGATTTATTTTTTGCCCTTCGCACAGGTCGTTAGTTCAAGTTAATTCCTGAGATTCTTGCATAAAGTTAGGCTGGCAGTCCTGTGCAGCATTGAAAGTGTGCAGAACTGTTCATATTGTCATTGAGTCGTAGACCCAACTGGTCCATGCTGACCAAGATACCCAACTAAGCTGGTCTAATTTGAACGTGTTTGGTCCATATCCCTCTAAGCCCTTCTTATCCATGTACCTTTCCAAGTAACCTTTAAATGTTGTGAATGTATCTGCTGCAGTTTCCTTGGGCTGCTCATTCCATATACTTGACCACCATCTGGGTGAAACGCTTGCCCCTCAGGTTCCTATAAAAACTCTCACATCTCACTTTAAACCTATGCTCTCTAGTTCTTGATTCCTCCATCTTAGAAAAACAAATTGGGAATTTACCCTATATGTACCCCCTTGTGATCTTATAAATATATGTAAAATCACACCTCATTCTCCTACGCTGCAATGAAAAATGTTACAACCTCCTTAACTCAGTCCCTCAATGCCCAGCAACATCCTCATAAATTTTCTCTGCACTCTTCCCAGCTTATTGACATCTTTCCTACAGTAGGGTGACCAAAACTGAACACAGTATTCCAAATGAAGCCTCACTTGAACAATTGTAACATACCATCCCAATTTCTATACTCAATTCCCTTACAGATGAATGTCAACATAACAAAAGCCTCCCTCACTTCCCTGTCTACCAGCACTGTGTTATTATTATTAATTGTATTATTAAGTGTTCTACAACTCTTCCCAGTGCCCTACCCTTGTTTTTCTAATAACATTCAACACCGTGCACTTAATCAAACTCCATTTGCCACTTTCCTTGTCCTATTTTCCCAGGTGATAAAGATTCCTTTGTAAATCCCATTATCCATTCTATCCTCACTGTCAATGATGCTGCCTAATTTAGTGTCATCTGCAAAGACCCCTGTCTTTGAGAGGCTAAACCTGGCTGCCTGCATGAGAAAAAGATCCAGAGAGACAGTCTGGAGAAGGAGAGAGCAAAGCAATATCAAATGGAATTTAATCCTAATTAAGTGTGAGGTGATGTACTTTTGGATGACCAACAAGGATCAGATTTACACAGTGAATAGTAGGGCTCTAAGGCAGGGGTAGGCAACCTTAAGCACAAATTATTTTCTAGCATGCGTTATTCATTAATTAGAGGCAAAACATAACTTGATGTATTTAAATGGATAATTCCCATATTTCAAGTTTTCTTATTGCATTTAACTGGCCCACCGTCTGCTCATTAATATGTGATCCAGCCCACAAAGGCAAAAAGGTTGCCGACCCCTGCTCTAAGGAGTATAGAGGTCCTTGCTGTGCATCCAATGGTCCCTGAAGGAGGTGGCACAGATGGAAAAATGGTGAAAAAGGATATGGGAAACAGACAATCCTGGTGTTAAGGCTGTTTGGGTAATGAAAATTTGTTGTTATAAAATTCACATATCATTACCCAAAAATTTGAGATACAGGATAAAATTTGCTCTTAGAATTTATGTGGCATGAGAAGAAAGTAAATAAATACAAAATACTCATTCTTCTTGATGAACACACTTCTTGTAATGTTAACTCGTAATATGGTCTGATTTTTAGGGGCATGACACCTCCCCACGACCACCAGCTCCTTGGAATGGGTGGGGGGAGGTGCCTGTACTTTGTTAACTAAGGGATAAATGTAAAAACCGGGAGGTTATGCACAACATTTTAAACATTGAAGGACTGATTAAAACATTGATTAGGCTGTAGCTTGAGCACCATGTACTGTGCTGGTCACCATGCTACAGATAGGATGCGATTACATGGGGGGAGGTGCAGAAGAGATTCACTAGGGTGTTGGCTCAAAATGCTGCAAATACAGACTCTAGAGCAAAAAAGCAAACAAATGGATTTGCTCAGTGGGTCAAGCAACATCCGTTGAGACAAAGGGAGGAACAACATTCCTCGTAATGGAGGTATCTTAAGCAAAAGGATGTGGCTCTATGGTAAAATGCATAAGCTTGAGAGGGGAATTAAGGAAGAATTCTCACCCTAGAAAATCTTACTGAGTGGGTGATAGACATGGGTATTTCTAGAATGTTTAAGAAATATTGATGCAAGCACTTAGATTAAGCATTGTTTAAGAAATATTGAGCCAAAGCATTGAAGGTTGTGGATCAAGATCTGGTAAATGGGATTAGCATGGATGAGTATTTAGTATTCAACATTGATGTGTGAGTCAAAGAGCCTGTTACTGTGCTGTTTAGCTCTTTGAACAAGGATGTTATTGCTTGTGTTTTGACCTAAGTAGAGTCATTCATCAAACAACACAGAAAAATGGCCCAGCCCCTGTTTTAAAGTGCTTTTTGGAAGCATATGGGGTTGGCACTTTAGGTGCTGAGTCTTGTTGACTGTTCATTTCCTTCCATCGATGCTACCTGACCTGCTGAGCTCCTTTGGCATTTTGTGTGTGTTGTTCCAAATTTCTAGCATCTGAAGTTTCTCTTGGGTTTCCTTTAATAAAACTGTAGTGTCTCCTGAAAAGGATATGAAAAGTGCTGTATAAATGGAAGTTTTTCTGGATGAAATTAGTATGAATGCTTCATTTGCAACAGTGCAATAAATATTTTGAGATGGGGGGGGATATGGGTAAAAAAAATGTATGTAATAATATACATATTGGTAAACAAATAATCACGAGTGCAGCAATTCTCACAATACTATTACAGCTTGGGGGTGTCAGAGTTCACACTTCAATTCTGACATCCTCTGTAAGCAAGTTTGCACATTCCTTCCTGTATGTAAATGTGTGGGTTTCCTCTGGGTGCTCCAGTTCCCTCCCGCTGTAAACGTAACTTTGCCAGATCAAATAATGACAGCACAAAAAGATAGTTACTTATCTTTTCACCTGTTTATTTCTTCGAGCTCAGCCGGCGAGTGAACTTAGACCCAACATCAGGGAGAGACCCTTTCTCATCTCCCCGGTGGTTCTACAAGTTCACTGCCCGATGTCAGAATTGTCAGAAGATATAAGGCCACCGATACAAAAGAACAATCAGTTTGATAGCCATTCCGGTCAAGTCAATGGATTATTGATACAGAGAACAATCAGTTTGATAACTATTCCGGCCAAGTCAATGGACTGTTGATAGAAAAGTACAATCAATTTGTTAGACACTCCAGCCACCTTAATTAAAGAAAGGAATGTCCTACCTGGTTTGCTGGAGCCACAACTTAATTACAAAGATAAGAACATCCGTCAAATTTATGCTTGAATTAAGAAAGGAATGTTCTGTCTAATTTCCATCAGGTACTGCATTTTGTCAAAATCAAAAGGTGTGAAAAGCCCAGAGGCATCTTATGTGGATCTGGGCGAACTTTAACCCTTAGCTTACTCCAAAGAAGGCAGCTGTGAGACATTATTCAAACACACTGCAGTCACAGACATAGTCAGTACTTAATCCATTGTTTACAGGAATCTTGAGGATCCCCCATTCCCTTAAACTTTATCACCGCAGTCCAAGCACGTACCAGTTAGTAGGTTAATTGGTCATTGTGAAATACCATGTTCTCGTATTTCTATTGTATATTGTTGAAAATGGTATGACAATTATGTGGAAATTTAGAAAGGATGGCTTCCTTTATACAAACGTGGGAGCACAAAATATCCTAGGTGAAAGATATAAATTTCCATTTAGGTTTCCATTAATCAATCTGATTATAGAAACATAGAAACATAGAAAATAGGTGCAGGAGTAGGCCATTCGGCCCTTCGAGCCTGCACGGCCATTTATTATGATCATGGCTGATCATCCAACTCAGAACCCCGCCCCAGCCTTCCCTCCATACCCCCTGATCCCCGTAGCACAAGGGCCATATCTAACTCCCTCTTAAATATAGCCAATGTACTGGCTTCAACTGCTTCCTATGGCAGAGAATTCCACACATTCACCACTCTCTGAGTGAAGAAGTTTTTCCTAATCTCGGTCCTAAAAGGCTTCCCCTTTATCCTCAAACTGTGACCCCTTGTTCTGGACTTCCCCAACATCGGGAACAATCTTCCTGCATCTAGCCTGTCCAATCCCTTTAGGATTTTATACATTTCAACCAGATCCCCCCTCAATCTTCTAAATTCCAACGAGTACAATCCCAGTTCATCCAATCTTTCTTCATATGAAAGTCCTGCCATCCCAGGAATCAATCTGGTGAACCTTCTTTGTACTCCCTCTATGGCAAGGATGTCTTTCCTCAGATTAGGGGACCAAAACTGCCCACAATATTCCAGGTGTGGTCTCACCAAGGCCTTGTACAACTGCAGTAGTACCTCCCTGCTCCTGTACTCAAATCCTCTCGCTATAAATGCCAGCATACCATTCGCCTTTTTCACCGCCTGCTGTACCTGCATGCCCACTTTCAATGACTATAAATATTAATTTTTGACTATTCATTGCAATAAATTTCTGTGATTTAGTCTTCAGTAAACTGAAATGTTATTCAACTCCATTTAAATGCTCTTCTGTCCTCTTCAAATAATGTTCCTAATTTCCTGCCTCTCTTATGATCACTGTATACCTTATTATTCCTAGTTCTGTATTTCTTGCAGGTTCATGATTAAGACCCTTATGTTGATTTTTTTGCTTTGGTCTATGCACTGAGACTGTCTAGTCTTTTGTAGAATATTTTGTAATTGGAGTGCTCTTCAAACATCAGTTTTGGTAATTATTTCAATAAACAGTTTTAACATTCATCATTAAGGGCCCCTATGACCCACGACATGTCCTCTTCTCATTGCTACCATCAGGGAGGAGGTACACGAGCCTGAAGGAACATGCTCAATGATTCAGGAACAGCTTCTTCCCCTCTGGCATCAGATTTCTGAATGGACATTGAAACCATGAACACTCCCTTGCTACTTTTCTCCCCTCTTTTTGCATTACTCATTTAATTTTACTTTTTAAAATATATATATGTTCTTAATTTAAGTTTTCATTATTATGTATTGCATTGTACTGCTGCCGCATTACAACAAATTTCACAACATGTGCCAGTGATATTAAACTTGATTATGATTCTGATACAGGTTTCCCCTGCCATCTGAAGGTAGAGCATTCCTATGAAACAGAAGCCGAAATGTCATAAAGCGAAGAAGCAATTACCATTTATTTATATGGGAAGATTTTGTGAGCGTTCGCAGACCCAAAAATAACCTACCAAATCATGCCAAATAACACATAAAACCTAAAATAACAGTAAGATATAGTAAAAGCAGGAATGTTATGATAAATACACAGCCTATATAAAGTAGAAATACTTTCCCCAATCATTACTGAACTGTTCGCCGAAGCGAAAATCTCACGCGAGCGCCATCGGCAGAAAATCTCACGCAAGCGCTGTTGGCAAAAACATGGCGCAAGCGCTGTCCAGTAACCTTTAAGCTATGAAGCTGCCAAATCATACCAAATAACACGTAAAAATACACAGCCTATATAAAGTAGAAATAATGTATGTACAGTGTAGTATCACTTACTGGAATCGGGACAGCGCCGAGCACACGGATGGTGGTGTGTTAGGCTGAGTCGGAGTTTGGGTGGTGCAATGGCCCCCACCCTCCATGCCGCCGAGTGATACATTGCCGCGAGGCACGCAGGGGTCCAGCGGTAGCCGGGAGGCACACAGCACATCTTTAAGAAAAAAGCTGAAATAAGCATGCTAATTAATTAGGTGCTGCCCGGCACGTAATTGTCGGCTCAGATCAGTGCCGATTTCTGATTGCCTCGCCTTTGATCTGGGCCGACATTTACGTGTGGGGCGGCACCTAATTAATTAGCATGTTTATTTCGGCTTTTTTCTTAAAGATGTGCTGTGTGCCTCCCAGCTACTGCATTCTCCGCGAATCGGTACAGTATCTGTCCGTGGCCTGGGTGTTGGGGTGGTGGGACACTGGGGTATCATCTCATCATCTCTTTCTATTAGAGCAGGCAGCTCATCTTCTCCTATGACTGCCCGCCTTGATGTCGAATATCGAGGTTTGTCGTCTACTGTGGCTGATGTGGAAGGCTTGCTTGACTGCTGAGCCTCGCGCATTTTTCTATCATACAGTTCTTTGTAAGGACTGAAACCATTCTGCAAATATCCCCTAAACTGACGTACCCTTTCAAAATTAAAGTTGTACTTTATCATTACTCATTCGGTTTCGATTGTTATCCTTTCCTCTTCCAATTGCATCAGCTGTTCATCTATCAGTTCTTGGTCATGGGATGCCAAAACCTCTTCAATATCATCTTCATCAGCTTCCACAAGCCAAACTCACTTAGTCCTTACTTTGTTCACCGTGATTGAAACGCTTAATTATGTCTAGTTTTACGCTAAGTGTAACATCCTTACAAGCTCTTTTAGGCTTTTCCGACACCATAGAATTCATCTTGCAAATGGCTGCTCACAGGCTAGTGTTTAAGCAATGCCATTCCGAATCTGGGGGAGAGCAGCTGCTCGGGGCGCGCGCTGCCTTTTATCGCACGCTGCCTTTTATCGCGCGCTGCTTTTTTTGTGCACTGAATTTTTTATTGCACGCTGAATTTTTTTTCGTAACAGTGAAAACACCTTCTGAAAGCGAAAACGGTACTAATGTAGGTCTTTCGTAACAGTGAGGTTTTGTAAAGCGAAGGTTCGAAAAGCAGGGGACACCTGTAAACGTATTTAGCATTCCTTTTCTCTCCCCGTACTCTTGCTGACTTCCTGATATCATCTTTGGTATTTGCCTTAACAGAAACAAGATACAAACTTAAAATATCACTAAGTAAACAGAAATATTGAAGCTACCTATTTACTTAGCAAGAATACCCTGTATCTTTACTTTCCTCTGGTAGCTTGCACATAATAGAGCGGCAGCACAAGAACACAAGTGTGACTGAAGATGCATTTCCAAAACTACATGATTTTAACACTGCCCCTCTAACCGCATCTCTAATATACAGTGGGTGTTGGTTAATTGGGATACATCAGGACCAGTGGTTCCTAATAGTTACCAATATGTAGAATTCTCCAATATATGCCGCCATGTTCTTTTGATTGACTGTAAATGATCACAATCAGCACAAATAGTAGGCTTCCTTTGTATAATACCTTCAAATTATTTGTAGTCCCGTACTTGTTCAAGTAGTCAAATCATTTCATTTTTACTCCCAGACAGTTCTGGCAATTCCAAGCCTGAAGGCTTGAAATCACAGTGAGCAAAACAGCTGTGAATTGAATTGCTGCTTATTTCTAACCATTTATGAGTGACGAAAATCACTGCTTTCTGCACACAAAACACATGTAACTGACACTATTTCAAAACTGTTTGGCCTAAGCATGGTGTAGTGTCCAACGGCCACACAAATAAATGCATGCGCCTTATGTTAGAAACTGTTCGACCGCAATCTCCTGTCCCAATTACTAACCTACAAAGTACCCAGGACATCTTTAGGGAGCAGTGTCTCAGAAAGGCAGTGTCCATTATTAAGGACCTCCAGCACCCAGGGCATGCCCTTTTCTCACTCTTACCATCAGGTAGGAGGCACAGAAGCCTGAAGGCACTCACTCAGCGATTCAGGAACAGCTTCTTCCCCTCTACCATCCGATTCCTAAATGGACGTTGAATCTTTGGAAACTACCTCACTTTTTTTTAATACACAGTATTTCTGTATTTGCATATTTAAAAAATCTATCCAATGTACATAATTGATTTACATTATTATTATTTTTCTCTGCTCGATTATGTATTGCATTGAACTGCTGCTGCTAAGTTAACAAATTTCACGTCACATGCTGCTGATAATAAATCTGATTCTGATTAAGTGGCATAAAGCCCCAAATAAATGAAGGAAATCAAGTCTATTTTCTTGAATAGATTTTTCTCTTTAAGTGTTGTCCAAAAGAAGTAGTTGCCTCAATTAGCCAACAGCCTAATTAACCGGAATTTAGTATTTAAAATTCCTTGCTGAATTTTTTGTTAAGTGGCAGTTTTGAATTTTGTTTACCTAATGCACAATTTATTGAGCCCCGAACTTGGCTAATACTTCATTGCTGTAACACACATCAAAGTTGCTGGTGAACGCAGCAGGCCAGGCAGCATCTCTAGGAAGAGGTGCAGTCGACGTTTCAGGCCGAGACCCTTCGTCAGGGCTAACTGAAGGAAGAGTGAGTAAGAGGTTTATTGCTGTGTTCTTTTGTGCAATACGTTCCATTGTTCGTTATCCTTGTTTCTTCATGTCTCCATTGTGTGCTGGGTAACCACTTCCCTTTCCCTCCTGGAATAATTGAGTTCAAACCACTCTTCCCCAATTCAAAATTCTTGTTTCACCCATCTTCTTTAATTTTATGTCGTCTGATGGTTTGTTTCAGTATTGGTGGTGCTGTTTCTACTTCCTGAAACTCCTGAAGCTTTTTACTTTATTACTTTCCATCTTTAAAAGCATCCTCAGAACTATTGAATTATTCTTGTGTTCTCATTCTAATATTTATTTAATGATACGCTGTGGAGTAGGCTCTTCGAGCCATGCCACCCCAGCAACTCCACATCCCTGATTAACCCTAACCTGATCACAGAACTATTTACAATGACCTAGTATGTCTTTGGACTGTGAGAGGAAACCGGAGCACCTGGGAAAACATATGCATTTCACGGGGATGACGTACAGAGATTTCTTACAGAATAGTGCTGGAATTGAACTCTGATCTCTGGAAAGCCCTGAGCGGTAATAGGGTTGTGCTGGCTGCTACACTCCCCTGGTTCCCATATATATTGTATCCATTTCTTTACTTGTCATATGTGAAGACGTTACCTGTAAAATATAGACCTTCCTTGATTAATGAATGTTTATAGTTTATAGTTATGTAAAGTCACTATCTGCCCATTGGAATTCATTGCTAATATACCAATAATGCATTTTGCCTGCCTTTACAATGAGTGAAATTTTGCAATAAGAGACCTTTACAGAAATGCATTCCTTTGATAAATCATGAAGTTAATGTTTTATCATGGGAATATACACTCCGACCCCGCATAATGCTACCTAGCATAGTGCTGATTCGTTACAATGTGGTTATTCAGTTCTTTAATGAAATTTTAAATAAAACTTCTCAAGAGTGGCCACTGTTGCAATAAACAATCAGCTGATGAGAGCACTTTACATATGCTGTGAGCCACTCACAGCCAATTGCGTTACGCTCTGCTTCCCCCATGTGTGTAAAAGTCCTTGCTCCCTTGCGAATTTATTCCATTTTTTTTCACCCATAATGTCTGGAAAATGGCCTGCAACCTCCAGTGAGGGTAGTACATCGAAGACGTCAAAATGGCATTTGGAAGCTGGTGAGCGTCAGGTTGATGTTGGCTACATCGACGATCAGAACAATTGTAAAAGATGCAGACAAGATAAAAGCTTCTGCAACTGCGACCTCAAAGTTATAATCAACAAAGGTGACTTGTTTGAAAAAAGACTAAATACATAGATGGATGACCAAACACAATGAAACAATGCCCCTTAGCCAGCTGCTAATAATGGAACAGGCAAGAAGCAACTTCAATAGTCATAGTCATACTTTACTGATCCCGGGGGAAATTGGTTTTCATTACAGTTGCACTATAAATAATTAAATAGTAATAAAACCATAAATAGTTAAATAGTAATATGTAAATTATGCCAAGAAATAAGTCCAGGACCAGCCTATTGGCTCTGGGTGTCTGACCCTCCAAGGGAGGAGTTGTAAAGTCTGATGGCCACAGGCAGGAATGACTTCCTATGATGCTTTGTGTTGCATCTCGGTGGAATGAGTCTCTGGCTGAATGTACTCCTGTGCCCAACCAGTACATTATGTAGTGGATGGGAGACATTGTCCAAGATGGCATGCAACTTAGACAGCATCTTCTTTTCAGACACCACTGTCAGAGAGTCCAGTTCCATCCCCACAACATCACTGGCCTTACGAATGAGTTTGTTGATTCTGTTGGTGCCTGCTACCCCAGCACACAACAGCAAACATGATAGCACTGGCCACAACAGACTCATAGAACATCCTCAGCATCGTCTGGCAGATGTTAAGGGACCTCAGTCTCCTCAGGAAATAGAGACGACTCTGACCCTTCTTGTAGATAGCCTCAGTGTTCTTTGATTAGTCCAGTTTATTGTCAATTCGTATCCCCAGGTACTTGTAATCCTCCACCATGTCCACACTGACCCCCTGGATGGAAACGGGTCACTGGTACCCTAGCTGTCCTCAAGTCTACCACCAGCTCCTTAGTCTTTTTCACATTAAGCTGCAGATAATTCTGCTCACATCATGTGGCAAAGTTTCCTACCGTAGCTTGTACTCAGCCTCATCTCCCTCGCTGATGCATCCAACTTTGGCAGAGTCATCAGAAAACTTCTGAAGATGACAAGACTCTGTGCAGTAGTTGAAGTCCAAGGTGTAAATGGTGAAGAGAAAGGGAGACGAGACAGTCCCCTGTGGAGCCCCAGTGCTGCTGATCGGACACACAGTGTTGCAAGCACACGTACTGTGGTCTGCCAGTCAGGTAATCAAGAATCCATGGCATCCACCTGCATCGCTGTCAACTTCTCCCCCAGCAGAGCAGTCATATTCAAGAAGAAGATACGTCGGTAACATTCACAGCAGAGGCTGGTTTGATTTAAACAGGGCAATGACCACCGTAGAGTATGTATCTCTGGTGAAGCGGCTAATGTAGACAGCAAGTGAGCCCAGGATTTTCCTGCAACATAGAAGGCCATAATCAAAAGGATGATTATTCTCCCAAGTTTGTCTTCAATGTGGGTGAAATGGGCCTAATTTGGAACAGAATGCCTTCTCATATTTTATCACCTGAGAAGAGAAAATGTGCATCTGGGTTCAAGGCTGCAAAGGACCGGTTAACTCTCTTACCAGGAGGCAGAGCTAAAGAAGACTTTAAGTTAAAGCCTATGGTTGTGTATCACTCTGAAACACAGCGAGCAATGAAAGGCATTTTAAAGTCAAATCTACCAGTGATATGGAAGTCAAACAAGAAAGCCTAGGTGACGATTGAAGTTTTCCAAAATTGGTTTGTTTCACATTTTTGTCCAGCAGTGAAGAGGAGCATGACCTTGAACCTAAAGCAATATTGGTGCTTGATTATGTCCCAGGCCACCCTGAGAATCTTGATATGCTTTTGACCTGCATTCCTGTAGAAATGGTTTACCTTCCACCCAGCACTGCTGTATTACTCCAACCAATGGATCAAGGAGTAATATTGAATTTTAAAGCTTACTATCTTCGTTGCACATTCAAGCAACTTGTAGGGGAAACAAAAGGTCAAGACAAACAATTCATGAGGCAATTTTGGAAAAACTACAATGCCATGAAAACTGTAGACAATGTCAGAGCAGCCTGAGTTGAAGTAGCTTCAAACTGCATGAATGGAATGTAGAAGAAGCTATGGCCAGAAGCATGCAATGACATCCCAGGATTTCAGGCAGAACCAATCATTCAAAACATCATTGAACTGGCCACTGAGGTAGGATTAGAGGACGTTAATGATGATGATGCTGAAGAGTTATTGCATTCTCATGGTGAGAGGCCTTAATAACGAAGAGCTTCGAGAATTGGCAGAGCAATGCATCCTGGGTGGATCTGAGGACACAGATGGAGAAGAAGTAACACCAGCAAGAAACCTCACCACAAAATTCCTCAGCACTAGCATCACCACGATCACAATCATGGACCGGTTCATGAATACTGGCTGGGAGCGAAGCAATGAGGCAAAGAGAGGTGTTTTCGACATGATTTCCTGCTATCAAGAACTGCTTCATGAGAGGAAACTTAAGAAAAGGCAGTCAAATCTCGATGCCTGCTTGAAGAAGAAGCCAAAGTTAGAGGAGGACCAACAGCCTGGTCCCTACTCTGAAATGTAACCACCACCCACTTCCCTCTGCTGCTGCTGCGATGTGTTGGTGCTCCACTGATGTACAGGTTAGGCCCGTTTGTGCGTTTGTTACTCCACAAATTATTGTGTATACATAAAATAATACATCTATCCGGTTTGATTTTTTTTTATCGGGCACACATTTTCGTTTATGTAATGTTATAGTGACCCTGCAAACCGCTGATTTACGTAGTGCTCCACCTCCGAGGAATGCATTCTCAGCGTTAAGTGGGGTCTAAGTGTAGTTATCATCTTTTGGTTCTACATGATTGCATAAACACGAGAGATTTTTTTTACACATTGAAGATACTGTATGAGAGTTGTAAATTGTAAAGTATTTTAAGATCACCTTTAGAAGTGATTTTACATTTAGTATTGCTGTGTACCATCAAATCCTACACTAAATCTAATTGTTTGGGTAAAGCATTGCATCGTTACTCAGACCAGGCCTACAAGTGACTTGATTCCTAATACAAGTAGATGTGGTGGATTTTCCATTTTTCTTTATATGTTATCATTTTTCTAGGTTACTGAATTGGAAGTGACAGTCGCTGCACTAATATGGCTACCATTGCCATAGAAAGTAGTTTCCCCAGAGAAATGTTCCAGAGTCACACTATCATAATGAATTCATTTTTGAGTGCCTGTCAGTATAGTTTTATGAAACATTTGATTCCATTTGCAGCTTAAAAGGGGCCCTACTCCTTTGAGTGATCTCTACTTCAGTATACACAGCATGTTAAGTTGCAAAGAACTTAAGAAAATGACAGAGTAGCACCACTTACTATTATACTTAATCTGGGGTTAAAAATTATATTCCTACTATAATGTCTTAAGTTTCCTTCCTCCTCGATCCTCTGTATTCATTTCTATTAATTGTGTTTAAATTCATTACATGTATCTGGTTCTTTCTGTTTTATACATTGTACTCAATCCTCCTTGCACCAAAATCTCGCTTGTTACTGTATTTCCGCAATTCTTTAAACAAGTTTTATTTAGTTTATCTCCCCAGTACAAATTTCTAATCTTATAGAATGAGTCATTACTTCCAGATTAAAATAGCATGCACAAGCTTCATTAATTAATTTTAAAAATAAGTATCGTATTTCTTTTTAAGTTGCCTCAGCTGGTTCTCATAAAACTTGGAGAACAGCCCAGGAATCTAGCATTTGCACCTCTTGGTATGCGTTGTAAAACATAGAGCATTTGTATCTGAGAATAGAAGCCAAAACTAGCCTCAAAATTATAAAGGATAATATCTTAAGTTTAATTACAATGTAGACACTTAAAAAATATTCTATTTACTTACATTAAAAGCAGAAAATGTTGCTGATTTAGCAAGTCAGGCAGGACCTATAGAGTGAAAAATAGTGTATGTTTCTGGTCAATGAGCTTTCACTGGAACCAGAAAAGTTTTAAGGTGCAGAGAGGGAAGCAGGTGAAGATAACATTGGTAATAGTGGGAAGGTGGGAGGTGAGGGACTGTGATAGGCAGGAGAGCATACTATTACAAAACATATTAATTCTGCAGAGAATATAGATTATGTATTAAGATGAAGTGTACTTAAGGCAAGTTTGGATACATTTTTGCATAGTAGGGGAATTAAGGGTTATGGAATAAAGGCAGGTAGGTGGAGATGAGTCCATGGCCAGATCAGCTATGATCTTATTGCAGGGATCCCCAACCTTTTTTGCACCATGTTTAATATTGACAATATTCTTGCAGACCAGCTGACCAGGGGGTGGGGGGGGGGAACGGGGTGTTACTCACGACCGGAATATAGGTGTTAAGTCAACTATAAGTCACTTATCAGTGGCTAATACACTCAATTTTGTTTCTAAAAGGGTTTACCCTAAACTTTATTGTTGCCAAACAATTGATACTAGAATGTACAATCATCACAGCAATATTTGATTCTGTGCTTCCCGCTCCCTGGATTACAAATATCAAATATTAAAAATTAGTAAATATTAAAAATTTAAACTATAAATCATAAATAGAAAATAGAAAAATGGAAAATAAGGTAGTGCAAAAAAACCGAGAGGCAGGTCCGGATATTTGGAGAGTACGGCCCAGATCGGAGTCAGGATCCGTTCAGCAGTCTTACCACAGTTGAAAAGAAGCTGTTCCCAAATCTGGCCGTACAAGTCTTCAAGCTCCTGAGCCTTCTCCCGGAGGGAAGAGGGATGAAAAGTGTGTTGGCTGGGTGGGTTGTGTCCTCAATTATCCTGGCAGTCCTGCTCCGACAGCATGCAGTGTAAAGTGAGTCCAAGGACGGAAGATTGGTTTGTGTGATGTGCTGCGCTGTGTTAACGATCTTCTGCAGCTTCTTTCGGTCTTGGACAGGACAACTTCCATACCAGGTTGTGATGTACCCTAGAAGAATGCTTTCTACGGTGCATCTATAAAAATTAGTGAGGGTTTTAGGGGACAGGCCAAATTTCTTTAGTTTTCTCAGGAAGTAAAGGTGCTGGTGGGCCTTCTTGGCAGTGAACTCTGCTTGGTTGGACCAAGTCAGGTCATTTGTGATACTGACCCCGAGGAACTTAAAGCTTTTGACCTGTTCCACTTGCATACCACCGATGTAAGTTGGGTCGTGCGGCCCACTACTCCTTCTGAAGTCAACAACCAATTCCTTTGTCTTGCTGACGTTGAGGGATAGGTTATTGTCTTCGCACCATGCCACCAGGTTCTTAATTTCCTCTCTGTACTCAAACATCATTACCCGAGATACGGCCTACAATTGTTGTGTCATCAGCAAACTCATATATTCAGTTTGATGGAAACTTGGCTACACAATCATGGGTGTACAGTGAGTACAGCAGGGGGCTGTAATGTTAATTTCACAGCGCATATTTTCCTCGCATGAATATAGTGATACGTCAATTATAAGCCATAAGGGTGTTCCTTATGTCCGTTTTATTCTGCAATTTAGTTTTCATTGCATTCATTGCAGAAAACTCAGCTTCGCAGAGATATATGATGTTGGAAATGGAAGCAACGTTTTCAGTGCTTTCATGGCTATCTCAGGATATTCAGCCTTGACTTTGATCCAGATTGCCGGCAGAGATGTTATGTCAAACATACTTCTCAGCTCACCGTCATTTGCAAGCTCGAGGAGTTGATCTTCTTCCCATACTGACATGAATGATTCACCGGGGACATTCACAAACGGGTCACGGACCCATTCTTTTGCACGTCTTGGGTCATCTGCGGTTGGGAAGTAATGCTTGAATTCTGTTGACAGCGAAGATAGGTGATCGCGCACCAGCTGTGAGCGTCAGTCTCTCCCAAATTCCCAGCTAATGTTGGGAACATGTCAAATATGCCCCTGTCCACTCGCTGTCCCCACAGTTCCAGTTGGGCTTTGAAAGCAGACACTTTACCTGCCAACTTGATAGTTGTCATTCTCCCCTGCAGTGACAAATTGTGTTCATTGAGCAGGTTGAAGATGTCACAGAGATAAGCGGGTTTTCCTATCCACTCCTCGTCACTGAAGTGTGCTGCCAATGGTGACTTTTTCCTGAAAGAAATCTCTGTAGCTGCTCTCTTATCTCAAAAACCCTGGCCAGGGCTCTCTCCCTTGATAGCCACCTGACTTCAGTGTGTAAGAGAAGGCGTTTGTGCTCTGCATCCACTTCCCCCCAAAGCTGCTCAAACAGACGTGAGTTAAGGGCTTTTGCTTTGATGTGATTGATAACTTCAACAACGTCATTCAATACGCTGTTAAGATCAGGTGACATTTTTCGGCTAGCCAGCAATTTCCCTGGGTGTGACACTGTGTGTAGACTGGCATTCAGGAGCAACCTCTTTGACTTGGGTAGTGAAACCAGACTCGTTAAGCCGTTCCAACAGCTGTGCTTTGATGTCCTCCGCTATGTCATCGATTCTCCTTGAAACTGTGGTAGCTGAAAGAGAAACCTGTGCCATCTTGTTAGCTGCAGCTTCTCCCAACAGTTCACGGCACATGTCCTTGGCAGCAGGCAGAATCAATTCTTCACCAACAGCGAAAGGCTTCCTAGCCTTAGCAACACGGCTAGCCACTAAGTACGACACTCTCAGAGCAGCAGCATTTGCGGAGGTGGTTGCTCTCAGCAGTTGCTTCTGTCCCGCTTGCTCACGTTTTTTCCGCTCAAAAAACTCAACGGGTTTGCCTTTAAGTGCAGGGTGCTTGGACTCAAGGTTCTGAAGCAGTTTTGAGAGCTTCATTGCCTCATTAGACAGCTTGTCTCCACATATCACACACAGGGGGCTTGGAGCGTGCCAGTCACCGGTCGCAATAAAGCCATATTTTATGTACGACTCGTCATATTTTCCGTTGAAGGAAGCTTTCTTTTTTTTTTTTTTTTGCAGTCTTGGCCCCAGCTGTCTCTGAGTTATCATCATCGTTAGGCCTTTTATGTCCCCTGCCATCTCTCCCAAAGAAACTCTCAGGCCACGTTTGTTTTTTACTCATCGAGTAGTTGTAGGTTAATGACCGACTGATGTCCTTGCGTGGGTAATGACCTCGCATGCGTTCAAGTTTAACAGTGGGCGTGACAGGGAATGAGGAAGGGTGCAGTTGACTCATATCGTTTCCTCGCGGCCCAGTAGCACATGCTTTGTGGCCCGGTACAGGTCCGCCGCCTGGTGGTTGGAGACCACTGTCTTATTGAATGGCAGAGCAGGCTCGACAGGCCAGATGGCCTGCTCCTGTACCTATTTCTTATGTTTTTATGGATGAAAATTTTGCAAACTTGTTTAATGTGGGAAAGTGCAGAGTTATGCACTTTGGTAAGAGGAATCAAAAAGCAGATTATCATTATTTAAATGGAGAAGGTTTGCAAATAAGTAAAGTTCAACTTAAGTAAGTGAGGTGATGCATTTTGCATATTCAAACCAGGGTAGGACTAGTATAGAGAATGCAGGGCATAGCTGATGTTGTGGAAGAGAGGAACCTGCGAGTACAAGTTCACCGATTGCTGAAAACTTCCACACAAGTAGACAGAGTGGTGAAGAAGGTGTTCAGCACATTGGCCTTATCAGTCAGGTCTTTGAGTTTAGGAGTAGGGATGTTATGTTGTTGTTAGATAAGTTGTTGGTGAGACTGCACTTGGAGGATTCTGTAGTATTGGTCATCCTGTTTTAGGAAAGAGATTGTCAAGCTGGAAATGGTGCAAATGTAATTTATGATGGTACCTAGTCCAGAGAGCCTGAGTCTGTTGTGTGTGCACGGGATCAATGGACATTAATTTGTTTAAGAACATTTTCACCATCCTTCTGGCTCCCGGGATAATTTATTCCATCAAGTGCTTTGACTACAGTAGTGGAGCCAAAGTTGTATATATGAGGGAGCAGCCAGCAAGCAGCCTTTGTTTGCCCAGCAGAAGCTTGATATTCCAGACAAGCTGAGACGGAGATACCAAGGCTGCAGATCGGGTAAAAAGCAGTGCAACAAGAGATGGAGATATAAACCATACCTCCCGTCAATCATTATGGGCAAATAAAATGGAGGAACTAGCAATACTCAAGAGAACTTAGAACGAATATTGGGAATGCAGTGTTATGTGTTTCACCAAGACATGATTATGTGAGCAAATCCCGGATTCCAAAGCTACTGTGAATGGGTTTTCAATGCTAAGAGCAGACAGAGTTAATCTACAGGGCGGTAAGTGGAAGGGAGGTGGGCTTGCTGTGCTTCTGAACAACAAGCGGTGTGACGGCTGTGAAAGAATGAACCTGCAGTCCGGACTCTGAACTGCTTGCTGTGAGTTTGCGTCCATTTTATCTACCGCGTGAGTTCAGCCACGCCATATTGCTCATTGTTTACATTCCGTCTTCCTGATGCAGTCCCAGTGCTGTAGGTGTTGTCATACTCACTACCATTGTGGGACTTTGGACTCAACACTCCAATGCGTACGTTGCAGAATTGGGAGACTTCAAGCTTCTTTCTCTCTTGACAACCCTTCCCACCTCTGATCAGTTTGTCAAGTGTCATACAACAGAAAAGAAAACACTGCATCTCTTGTATGCAAATACTAAAGATGCATACAGCTCCACAGCTCTGTCTCCACTTGGAAGATCAGATCACAACCTGGTTCACCTCATATCCTTGTATAAGCCCAGATTACAGCAACAGCTAGCTACCACCAAGATAGTAAAGAAATGGTATCCAGAGGCCATTGAATCCTGGAACGGCTGCTTTGAGGTTACTGACTGGAATGTGCTTCGTGAACCATATGGGGAGGACATTACTAATTGCATCACTAGCTACATCAATTTCTGTGTGGGCACTAATACCATCAAGGACTGTTTGCTCCTTCCCTGGCAACAAACCATGGGTCACTAGTGATCTAAAAGCACTTCTCAACCACAAAGAGAGAGATTGACTACACTGGATCTTTATTCCTTGGAGCATAAGTGCATGAGAGGTGACCTCATAGAACTTTATAAAATGGTGAGGAGTATGGATAGGGTGGACAGTCATACTCATCTTCCCAGAATTGGGTAGTCTAAAACTAGAGGGCTCAGGTACAAGGTAAGAGAGTTAAGAGGTAACATCTTTACACAGATCTAGAATGAGCTGCTGGAGGAAATGGTTGAGGGAACACTTAAGATGCATTTGGATAGGTGCATAGAGCAGAAGGTCACCACTCCATCCATTTAATTGCCTGAACAGTATAATATTCAATGATGTTCTTGATTTAAGAAGATTTTATTGCCATCTAATGTGTAATAAACCTTTGTGTAATAACATTTAATAAAAATACAAGTTTTCCCTTATTTATAGGGTAGTGAAGAGAAATATCAATTTTTTTTTGCTGTATCTGCTCTCGGGTCAGTTGAAGCAGACATTGGATTCATCTGTGGAATATTCTCAATGAATAGCTTGCCAGTATTTCTGGATTAGAACATAAAGAATGATTGATAGGGCTGCTTCACCTAACTACATTGATTGTGTAAGGGGGTTTCATCTTTTATGTTACTGCGTAGGCTAATTAAAATGGCTTCTTTGTTATGTTATACTTGGGAATGCTTCTTTGTTATGTTAAAAGCTGAGAAAGTTCTTGCGCTAGCAGCTTGTTTTGGGTTAAAGTGTGATAAGAATATGTTACGAACCAATTGGGATAGTTGTTATGTGTTTTTGGTGTATTTGAAGATGCTGTATGCGAGGGGTTTTGGGGGAGAAGGCGGGAGAGAGAGACAGAGGATGGACCAGGTGCTGTGATGTTTTCGCTAACGGGGTTGGACCCTGAGCAGGGCGTTCGGTAAGGAGAGGAGACGGAGACGGACTCGTGTGGAGCGTCTGGTCGACCACCGTTGTTGGTCCCAGGCGGCTGGTCGAAGTGGTCCGAGGGGTTGCAGGGTGAAGAAGAAGGGTCCTGAGCTCCAACTGTTTGTGCACGAAGAGATTGAACTTTGATAAGTGTGGCGCCTTTTATTTTCCTTTTATATTTTATTCTCTATTAATTATATAGTTCCAGTAATATCTATAAACTGTAAATCATTTAATTGTATCTGGTGTATTGTCTGTTATTTGGGCGGGGTGGGGTACATCACACAGCATCCACACAAACTATTACCCACTTTGCCGGGGCCGAGGGCTGTTTCCCTAGATGACAGCGAGCCGAGTGACCCTGAGGCTGGCCAGGGGGGCTACAATTGTGTTGGAGCAAAAAAAATCTGTAGCAACCTAAATAGAAAATGCTGGAAGCACTCGGGTCAGGTGGTACCATTGGGGAGAGGAACAGGCTCAATATTTTGGTTCAAAGATCCTTTATCACAACTAGAAAAGGGAGAAGGTGAGTTGGTTTTCAGTGCAGAGGAAGAGGGGGAGGGATAGAGACAACAGAGGGAATGTATGCAGAATGAAGTTGACAAATAAAGTATTTAACCAAAATTGGCAGTTGATGCCTTTTAAACTGGATAGAAAATTGAAGAATGACATAGAAGAATATTTTGTTCAGGGATTAACTGGCCACTTTATTTTACGAGAAAGTAAATAAATTCAACTTTATTGATCATTTTTGTCTATTTTCCAGAGTAATAAATTAGAGAGGACTGACCGCATTGAAGCCAGTGATAATGTGAAGGTTGTGGTACGCTGCCGGCCGATGAATGAAAAAGAAAGGACTATGGGACATAGACAAGTGGTGAATGTGGATGAGATACGAGGAACAATCACAGTTTATAAGACAGATGCTTCCAATGAGCCACCAAAAACATTCACTTTTGATACAGTCTTCGGTCCAGAGAGCAAGCAAGTAGATGTGTACAATCTCACAGCAAGACCCATTGTTGATTCTGTTCTGGAAGGGTATAATGGTAAATCTTGAGCCTTATCACTACTTTAAGTTATGAAAATATATTTCTAAAGTAACTCATTTCATTGCTACCATAAAATCATATTTCTGAAAGATTCAAGTCACTTTACAGTCATTTAGTAAAGTACAGTCGACCTTCACTAATCGGACTACCTGTAATCCGGTTCCTTCGATAATCCGTCACTGATTATGCTTAATGTGATCTTTCTGTAATTTGGCACTTTCACTAATCCGGCACTCCTCAGGTCCCGAAGGTGCTGGATTAGTGAAGGTCGACCTGTACATAATAATATTTTCATAGATGGAACAATTTGAATATGAAATTTCTGTTTAAAGAAAAATATGCTAAGGTCACAGCCTCTCTATCTATTTACAGCCCTATAAACCTGCTACATTGGATGCAGCAAGGCATGCAGAAAATCGATACATCCATAGCTCATTGCTTTTAGTGGAAGTTGTGTGGGGAAAGCCAAACTGTAACGGAAATAGAGTGATGGAAGAAGGGAATCCCCAAATTGAATAAGTGGGGATCAGATTGCATAGAGGAAAAATTCACTTATGAATGATGAAGCCTTTTGTTCTTGTTTCATGTATACTACACTTAATTTTAAAAACATTGTCAATATTGTTGGCTTCAAAGATGCATTTTTTAAGAATACTTCCAAAACTCTGATTATTTTTGTGAAGTATTTAAATATTGGATGGAGTAGAATAAAGAATTTGACCAGATTTTATTTTTTAGCTTTCTCTCCTTACTGATTTTTGCAGTGTTTTTCTTTATTTTTTTATATTTCAAATTTTAAGTGCTAAAACTACTAAGTGCCTTCACTACTAAATGCCAATACATTAATTTAATTACTTAAGGTAATACATTTCATTTCTGATAAGGAGTTTGGTCCTGAAACGCTAACTTGAGATTTCCAGATGCTTTGTAATCGGCTGTGTTTTTCCAATAATTTTTGTTGTTATTTTAAATTTTCAGGTTTTTTAAAGTCTTCAGTGCATTTCTGATATTGGGTTGCCAGAATCAAGCCAATGTAATAACATTTATAAGAATAAAGACCACAGATAAATGTATAATAGGTGCTATGTATATGGATACAATTTGTTTGATTCAAAATTTTATGTTTTATTTCTTTATTCTTATTATGGGAGTATGTTCTGTTAATCTTTTAAGTGCCTTGAATACTAGATACATTCTAACTAGATATTAGAGAATAGCTTATTCTTTGAAGTCTAGATACTCAAATGCTAAGTAATTTAAGGATTCCATTGATATCAAGCTATTTGCCTACAAGCTTAACCTACATGTTGTTGCATTAGTCTTTTTTCAAATTTTCTAGTCTTGCTGTTTAAGTTTGTGAAAAGAGATTGTAGAATTTGTGATGTATTGCCAAGTACCAACAGTGAATGTCTTTTTGAGATCATCGAGGAACAGGAGTAGGCGGTGTGGCTCCATGAGCCTGTTTTATCATTCAGTAGGGTTGTGTCTGATCTGATCTTTGTCTTGACTCCTTTTTTTGCTTTTCATAATCATTGATTTGCCTGTTGTCATTCTCTCACTTACGGAAGAGTTGAAATACTTCATCCTCTTTGAATTCACGCGGAAGTTAAAAGTCTTAAGAAAATGAAAAACTGATATAACAGCTCTATGTTGCAAAAATGTAATAGGCATGTACATAGAGGAGGGAAAGGTAAAGGCCCTGAAATAAAGACAATTATTTTGGTCAGTCCTCAGCATATTTTCAAACATTTGCTTGGGTATTTTAAGTTAGTTAGGAAAAAGGGCCTTGTTTATGGATCTAGTGAAAAACTGTGAAAACTAAGTGTTATATTAGAAGTAACCATGGCACACTTCTTATTCCACTCTGCTCAGAGGTTTTGTTTTGTAAACAGTTGTCTACATTCACTTTGTGCTTTGCTTTAGGTTTCTCATTGATAATTTCTTCCTCCTTTGCTGCCCTGTCTTCTATGCTGCTTGTCCTCAATGCATTCAATTTTCGCCCCTATTCTCTGAAATCATTAACCATTATCTTTCTTAAGCTTCTCCTCATCATACCTTAACTTTGGGATGAAATTCCAGAGCCTAGGCCCTTAGTAGCTGAAAACTTGGTAATTTTCGGTAGAATCACGGATGTGCCAGATGTATTCAGTGCATATGAATTAGAATGAGTTAGGACAATGGGTAACAACATTTTTGATGATGATTCCATACTTTCATCATTGAAAGGGGTCTTGCCATCTAAAGTGGGTGGTGAATAACAACTAAGGTCTGAGATTTGAGCCCCATCCTACAAAACAGTGCAGTTGGCTTTTAGGTTTAACCTCTGGAAGTGATGTATGCTTACCCTCTGATTATTACAATCTGATTCTTAGGCATAATGAATGCCCAGAAGGAGTTGTAAATAACTTGGTACTTTGGAAAATAAGTGAGTCTCGCCAAAGTAGATAGGATGGACCAGCTAAAATGACCTGTTCATTTCCTATCTTTAGTGTGGCTATTTGTTTAGGAGCTATCTTCGAAAAACAATAAGAGAGTAGTCATTTCAAAATTTAACCTTTGCTTTGAGTTGATGACAACAACTTTAAAAGTACCTTACTGTATGTCTTACAACTTTTCTATGTTATTTTTGCTATCAATGCAAGTTGTCATTGATTCACAGCTCAAAGGTAAGGCCTTTGACCTAACTGGTTAGCATCAGAATTACATTCAGATGAGTTTATTTCATCTCACTGAGTGAAATGTATTCCTTGATCATTTTTTAAAAAATGCTCAATGCTATTCATATACATTTGATGATTTCCCCCCCCCCACCCCAAATTCTATATTGGATTTATAAGTGACTATTGTTACTATGCATGCCTGTTTTGCCTTTTTTGCTGTTATCCTACTGAATATTTTTATCTTAAAGATCCCAATCAAGTTAGCTCTTAATTTTTGTTTTTCTTTTTTTATTTTATTGATAGTCGAAGTCTGGGACTTCTGATACAATAGATAAAAATAACAAAGTGAAATCTAAATATTTTTGCATCACAATTTTTACTTGTGATATTTGTTTATCGGTTCATCTCAATATATTATTTTTAATCTAAAATCACAATTTTCTTAATTCTTTAGGCACGGTATTTGCTTATGGACAAACTGGCACTGGGAAGACATTCACTATGGAAGGAGTACGGGCAGTGCCTGAACTTAGGGGAATTATTCCCAATTCATTTGCTCACATATTTGGCCACATTGCAAAGTCTGAGGGAGATACCAGGTAACATTCCAGTAATAATTGTGCATTGGACGGTACTGGAATCATTAGCAAATAAGTGGTGGATATCTTCCTTGATCTAGAATGGGGTTAAACCATGTTGCATATCTTTGTAGTACATCCACCTCAGCATCTGAGTCAGCAAATCAGCCCTCTGTATTTGATTCGGGTAAATGTGCTAGCTGGCTGGTGGTGTAATGGCATCCACACTGAACTTCGAGGTGAGTGGTCCCATGTTTGAATCTGGTGGGCTCCTTACACACTTCCCATCCATGCTGAGTTGAGCATCGAGCTAGCAACTCAGCCTCATAAAAACAGACAAATGCTGAAGAAATGTCGAAGTTGCTGCCTGATGCGCCACAAGGCGTGGAGAGGGTTAACAACAACAAATGTTGTGCAGGGACCATAGGTGGCAATTCTGGGTGGAAGTTGGTGTTCGGCATGATCTAGCCTGATTTCTGATTTTTTTTTTTTGGGTGGTTACTGTGTATAATTCTTTTATTTCATGGTTAGTCTGACCAAAAATTCATTAAAATAAACTCAATACCACTGTACCATTCATTGTTTTAGTTAGATTAACTAGGAGAAATTTGTGCTTCCATTGGTGAAATAATTGAAATGTGCAATGTAGAGAATGTAATAATACTAATGCTGTCTGTGCATTTGAAACCCATGAGCCCTTTGAGTATGTCAGTAATTTACTGTATATTAACAAATTTAAATTGCTAACTATAGAACTTCTATCTTCTTAGATTCCTTGTACGAGTATCTTACCTGGAAATTTATAATGAGGAGGTTCGCGATCTTCTTGGAAAGGATCAGAGCCAGAGATTGGAGGTAAGAAATTCAAAAGATGTTGTGCAGCCAACTAGTGAAGAAGGAAGATATAACCCATTAAGCCTGTAATTTAATAGATATTAATTTTGCACAGAGCAGATTAGGGGTACATTGATGCCTTCCAGTGGATATGAATACTCATAGCTATCAAGTACTTTTATTAGTAATTCCATCTTTAGATTTATATATATTTTAAATAATTCTTTACTACTCGCACTGCTTATTCGTTAGGATAACCTTCTACTTCACCAGCTGAAAAAGAGAATGGATTTGCCTACTTTATGGGGAAATTTCATTTACTCCACTCCACCAAACTACTGTCTATGATTTAAAATTACTCCAATTACTTTGGTTTTGTGAGTTATAGTGAAAATTCACGTTCTTTCTTCATTTCCATTTTTTGTTTCTCCTTCATTCTGCAGGTTAAGGAACGGCCTGATGTTGGAGTATATATTAAAGATCTCTCTGGCTATGTAGTTAACAATGCTGATGACATGGATCGTATTATGACTTTGGGAAATAAGAACCGTAAGTTTAAAAAAAAAATCTGGCATGAAATTTTTCTTTTTTGTATTTTGGTGGATAGGCAAAGTATGCTTCTTAATAAAGTTGCACAAAATTTTAATTGTTAACATTTTCTATCAGTTTAGTCAAATCCATCAAAGACTTCTGTTTGATTTAAAGATCTAACTTCTTGAAAAGTGGTGGATTTTCTAATCTCCAATTTAAAACGATATGGTCATTCTCACTGATCTCTGAGCTGCCTCTGTTTAGGCAGGATGATGGACCCAAAAGCAATTTCTATCTTCATAGATTTGTACATTTATATTTATTAATTGAGAAGCAGCACGGTATAGATCCTTATGTTAACCTACTAACTGATATGTCTTGTGACTGTGGGAGGAAATCCATGGAAAGGATGTACTGACTCCTTACAGATGACTCTGACACCACAAGCTGTAGTAATGTTGTGCTAACCAGTACATTACCTTGGTGCCTCATCTATCAACATCTATGGAAAAGAGTGCAGCTGACATTTTGGACTGAAGAAAAGAAGATGAGTCAGTCACCTTTTACCACTGACTCCTCATCTTTTTTTTTCTCCAGTACTGCTGAAGGGTCTCGGCCCAAAATGTTGGCTGCACTCTTTTCCATAGATGCTGCCTGACCTACTGAGTTCCTCCAGCAATTTGTGTGTGTTATTTGGATTTCAGCATCTGCATATTTTCTCTTGTTTGTCCCATCTATCAAATTAGGTTAGGAATTAAATTCAGGATATGATAAAATCAAGCCAGGCAATGATTTTTTGATGAGTTTAATATAACTCAAACATGGCTCATTAACTCTTCAGTTACTTAGTTCTTAGTTATGCAACTTCTTAATTTACTTCTCTATCTTCCAAAACCTGATACCTTTATCAAGGTCTTTGTGTCTTCCACAATTATTGGTTTCCCGAGTTAGTGGTGCTGGTTACCTTATGAAACACCTTTTTATATATTTCTTCACATAATTTCCAGACATTGTTCTTTATAGCCAGTTACCAGTGGTTGTGTAATTCAAACAAAAAAACGAAAGATTGTGCTTTGGAAATTCATTCGTCTGTCATGCCATCTTGGACAATGTCTCCCATCCACTACATAATGTACTGGTTGGGCAGAGGAGTACATTCAACCAGAGACTCATTCCACCGAGATGCAACACAGAGCGTCATAGGAAGTCATTCCTGCCTGTGGCCATCAAACTTTACAACTCCTCCCTTGGAGGGTCAGACACCCTGAGCCAATAGGCTGGTCCTGGACTTATTTCCTGGCATAATTTACATATCACTATTTAACTGTTTATGGTTTTATTACTATTTAATTATTTATGGTGCAACTGTAACGAAAGCCAATTTCCCCCGGGATCAATAAAGTATGACTATGACTCTCACAAACTGTCAGATCTCGTGTGTCCTTCAATATTCCTTTGTTTTGTGGTTCCCAGCATCACTCCCTCCTTTTCCCTCTCCAGCTGGCTGAATGGAATACTTGACATCTCTCTTCTGACTGCTGTACGATTTTAAGTTGTATAAATTTTGTCCTTATGGAAATTAGTAATAGTGGAAGCTTATTCATTTTTCATGAATTTTGGGGCATGTTGGTTTTTCTTAATTTGTCAGAATGTTAGAAGTAGCAACATTATAAAAATACTAACTAGGCCTTTTTAAGTTTCTTTTATGTGGGAGCATTAAATGCTGTGGATGGATTGGAGTATTTTAGTTCTAAACTTTCTCTTATTACTGTATAGTGATACCTATATAGTAATTTGCTATATTGAAATAATACAGATATTGTTAAATATCTGTATTAGTTCTTAACTAAAACACAGGCTTCTATGCTGTCAAACCATGTGAAGTCTGCAAACAGAACCCAGGGTAAAAAAAATGTCTTGTAACTGGTTGCTGAAGGTCCTTAGTTCCCAAATCAGAGGAGGGAGAATTGCATCTTCTACTTTGTGAGATTGTTACTAGTAAAAATCATAGTGTACCTCAATTGTGTTTTACATTTCACTTATTTAGAAAGCAACGTGGTCATATAGTGATTTTTTTTTTCCTCCCAGGTTCTGTTGGTGCTACAAATATGAATGAGCACAGCTCACGTTCTCATGCTATTTTCACCATTACTATTGAGTGTAGTGAAAAAGGAATAGATGGAAATATTCACGTACGCATGGGCAAACTACACCTTGTGGATCTTGCTGTAAGATTTGCCAGCATATATTGGAGAATATTTATAAACTTAAAGTGCAAAGTTATGCATTTGCTGGATTTGTAGTTTACTAACTTTAAGATGTGACTTTGCATCATGAAATCTTGATGTTTCATTTTATCGTTAACTTGTGTTTTAATTGTGCCTGTTCTAATCAGCTATTAATAACTGTTCTAATCAGCCATTATTAATAAGTGATATCCTTTTTGCCCTCCTATCTGCAGTTCTTTGTTCCCCCTATAAAGTCCAGATTTAAACATTTCAGTGCATCATTTAATCATTGCTTCCATATTTACTTCATCCTCACTCTTGGACATTCTAGTGTTTTACAGTCTGGTTGTTGACTCTGTTTCTCAAAGTTTTGTTTTGAAATGTGGTTTGTAACATGAACACTTCCCAAGCCGTGTTCTGGAAAACTTTCAAACATTTTTTTTCAATGTGTGTATTACGGCAGCTACTTACTTCCTCTGGGTTCTTTTTGATGATTAAAATGTAAAAAAAATTATCATTATTTTGCATCTATTTCAATATATATTTTTTTCATTAGTTTCTGTTTCATTGTTCACAGCCTAATAGCATGTCAAGGGCATTTATAATTAATCATTTTGAAACATTAACTCAGTTTTGACCTCCACACATTCTCTCTGAACTGTTGAATATTTCCATCATTTTCTGTTTTTTTATTTCACATTTTCGGTATCTAATGTGCTCTGACAATTTAAAAATATTATAAGATTTGCAACTTACTCTACTGGTATTGCTTATTTGCTTTCACATCAGTCCATTGTTTGTTAAGCCTCTACTTCTGAATTTGAGCACGTAATCTAGGTTGTCCTCTGACCACGTGAAAGATTCTGGTTTGCTATTTAATTTAGGTAAACTCTGTGGAGACAGGAACAGTAACTATTTTGGATCAGTGATCTTTCATCAAAAGCTTGGAGGTGTTTCTTTTCCCGCATAAAGCTTTCTGTCTTGCTAATTATTGTGGCATTTTCTGCTTTTGTTGTAACGTGTCTTTAAAACTGCTGATTAATGTTCTGTGCATTTAGTTTTACTGCTCTTCACTTAGAAACATTTTAAAGCATATATCAGATACAACTTTTGTAATTGTGAAAGTTGATTTTTTTAATAAGTTTGAATGGTAAAGAAACAATGCTATTATTTGCTTACAGGGTTCAGAACGACAAGGAAAGACTGGGGCCACAGGGCAGCGATTAAAAGAAGCAACAAAGATTAACCTCTCACTATCCACCCTTGGTAATGTTATCTCAGCTCTTGTTGATGGTAAAAGTACACATGTGCCCTACCGTAATTCCAAGTTGACACGTTTACTTCAGGATTCATTAGGAGGAAATTCAAAGACTATGATGGTGAGACTATAATTTATTCCTATTGATATTTGTAATAGATAATTTTTTGGAATGATACTGTATTTCAACATTGTTAACAGTATTTGCATGTTTAGACAATTGTATCTATATTTCAAGACCTACTTTGTAAAAATAGTCCAAAATTATTATTGCAATACTCTCATAAGTGGATCTCTTTCCATGGATAATAGGGGATAAACATGCTCTCTGCAGTTTTCTCAATGACAATATTGGACCTTTTCTGAAAGGATGATATGAAGATAGGTTCGTGCTAAGAATGCATTCACTTTTATCCCAGTGATTTCTGTTGAAGAGGTACAGAATCCAATGTGGCTAGCTATAAAGTTTGTCTTAACTGATGAACTATTTTTCCGTCTACATCTTTTTGTAGACTTCTTTCTTGCTGAATTTTCCAAGAGTGAACGTTTACATAACTAATCTTGTTTAATATTGAGCTGTGGGTTCTTTTGAGAGATTGTTTTTTTTTATTTAATAACAGACCACCTGCAGCTTGCTAAATGAGGAGTTAACTTCGTTTCACAGCAGTGTTTACTTCACCTCATGAGGAGGCTTCTAACTTCCCTCTGCTTGACACGTCTTCATACCAAAATTGCTAAAACTGATTACTCAGTAACGAAGAGTTAAACTTATTTTATGATTACATTTTTTTTCAAAATAGTGTGCAAACATTGGACCAGCAGATTACAATTATGATGAAACTATCAGTACTTTACGATATGCAAACAGAGCAAAGAATATAAAGAATAAAGCCAGAATTAATGAAGACCCTAAAGATGCTCTATTGCGTCAGTTCCAGAAGGAAATTGAAGATCTCAGAAATAAACTGAAAGAAGGTATGGATCCGTGGAGGATATTTGAACTATAGGTGAAATAATATTTGATTTATTTAAACATTTTATTGATTTGTAGGTGAAGAAATCTCTGGTTCAGAAATAAGTGGTTCTGAAGATGAAGAAGAAGAAGAAGAAGGGGAAAATGGAGAGGGAGGAGAGAAAAAAAAGAAAAGAAAAGGTACTTAATTAACACAAACCAAGATTTTATTTGGCTCTGATCTGTTTATGTTATGTTAATACCTCTAGCTTTGTCATCTTCTTCCCTAATTTTTAATTGTAATATTTGCGTTTCTACACAAGTTCACTTGAGTAAATATTTTTTTATTGACCAGAAGAAAACTGATGGGCCATTGATCTATTATCTGATTTGATTAGTTATTGTAAGAGGCCAATTATTAAACCAACAAACTATGCTTATTTTGTTTTAAGATATCAATATGCTTGGTAATCATAAGCATTGCTTCAGTTCTAAAATATACTGTTATTGTAACAGTATTTCAGATTAAATGTTAAGGTGCCATCTTTCCTCTCAGGTGGATGTAAAGTACCCCATATTTGATAAAACAGCATATTGAATGGTGGGATGAGCTGGAGTGGCAGAGTAGCCTTGTCCTGCTTGTGTTCTTTTCTGAATTGTAGTCAACATTTTTTTTCTTAGTTCCTCATTGAAGCCATTCTTGGTCATTAACCTTTCACTTTATGGACTTAAAACATTGCTATTATGTTATAACAAAAGAAGCAGGGTTAGTCCATGCAGCCTGGCAAGCTTGCTCCAGCATCCTACCACAAAGCTTGATTTGTTTGCTAGTCAAAAAAAATCTATCCATCTTAGCCTTGAATGCACTTAATATTTTGGCTAACTCAGCTTTACAGGATAAAGAACTTCAAAGCTTTAAAACCTTAAAGAAAAAGATCTTCCGTTATCTCAGTACTTGATGATTGGTACCTTACTGTGAGACAGCACTGCCTTTTTCAAGACCTCTCCAGCAGGGGATACAGTAGATTTTAGTTAATTGGGGTACATTGTGACCAGTATATTTTGCCCCAATTAAGTGGCTGTCTCAATTAGCTGAGGTTTCATGGAAATAGTAAAAATGTATAAAAAAGACAAACTATCATTTAACTGAGCAACAAATTATGTACTTCAATGAAATACAGAACAAATTAGAACACTACCAATTCTATTACAGTGCTATAAAACTGCATTAGTTTTTTAATAGTTATCAATGGAGGAACTCCTCCAATGTATGCTTCCGTGTCCTTTTGTCTGACTATAATTGAACAAAATTAGCACAGACACCTAATGCAGATAATGGGCTGCCTTCATACAATTAATCTGGTGAGCTAGCTTCTTCCATCCACATGCTTCTTCCAGTGTCAAAATTTGCACAGGAGTTCTAATTGTATATTTATGTCTGAGAGTGTTTACAGGATAAATGTATACAACTGCAAGAAAAAGTTTGTGAACCTTTTGCAGTTACCTCGTTTTCTGCATTAATTACTCATAAAATGTGGTCTGACCTTCTGTTAAGTCACAATAATACCGTATCCTCCAAATATCCGGACCTGCCTCTCGGGTTTTTTTTTGCACTACCTCACTTCCCATTTTTCTATTTTCTATTTATGATTTATAATTTAGATTTTTAATATTTACTATTTTTTACTATTTTTAATATTTAATATTTGTAATCCAGGGAGCGGGAAGCACAGAATCAAATATCGCTGTGATGATTGTACGTTCTAGTATCAATTGTTTGTCAACAATAAAGTATAAAGTATAAGTATAGTAGAGTAACACAAATTTGTGCAACGGCAAGGAGGAATTTTAGACCACTCCTACATACAAAACTGTTTCATTTCATCAGTCTTTCTGGGATACCTTACATGAACAGCCCTCTTAGGTCATGCCACAGCATCTCAATTGGGTTAAGGTCTAGACTATGACTTGGCCACTCCAAAACTCAAGTTTTCTTCTTTTTAAACCATATGTTGTGGATTTACCCTTGTGTTTTGGATCATTATCTTATTGCATCATCCAACTTCCATTAAGACCATAACATACAGGAGCAGAATTAGGCCATTTGGCCCATTGAGTCATTCATCTTGGCTGATCCTCTCAACCCAGTCTCCTACCTTCTCCCTGTATCCCTGACCAATCAAAAATCTATCAACCTCTGCCTTAAACATACATAAACACTTGGCCTTCACTGCTACCTGTGGCAAAGAACTCTACAGACACACCACTCTCTGGCTGAAGAAATTCCTCCTAATCTACATTTTAAAAGGATGACACTCTATTCTGAGGCTATTTTCTCTGCTCGTAGACTCTCCCACCATACCAGACCTCCTCTCCATATCCAGTCTATCAAGGCCTTTCACCATTCGATAGGTTTCAATGGGGTCACCCCTCATTCTTCTGAATTCTAGTGAATACAGACCCCGAGCCATCAAATGCTCTTCATATGACAAACCATTCAATCCAGCAATCATTTTCGTGAACCTTCTTTGAACCCTCTCCAGTTTCCGCACATACTTTCTTACATAAGGAGGCAAAACTGCTCACAATTCTCCAAGTGAGGCCTCACCAGTGCTTTATAAAGTCTCAACATTATATCCTTGCTTTTTATTCTAGTCCTCTTAAAATGAATGTTGACATTGCATTTGCCTTCCTCACCACAGACTCAACTTGCAAATTAATCTTTAATGAACCCTGCACAGGGACTCCCAAATCCCTTGTTTTTTGTTGTGTTTTCTACCATTTAGAAAATAGTTAACCCTTTCATTTCTTCTACCAAAGTGTATGACCATACACTTCCTGACACCTCCATCTGCCATTTCTTTCCCCATTCTTCTAATCTGTCCAGGTCCTCTCTACTTCCTCAAAACTCGTGAAGGGATTTTCAATTTGCGAATGATTGTGGAACGAGGTCTAGATTTAAAAAAAAGACATTTACATGTGCTTCCTAGATTATGAAAAAGCGTTTGACCGAGTCAATGCTGGTCAATTGCCTGAACTCATTGGGGCTGGATGGGAAAGATGTTCGACTGATTGCGAGTCTGTACTGTCATCAGAAGGCAGTAATAAGAACTAGTGGAGAGAATTCACCGGAAGTTGAGATCCAAAAAGGGGTTTGCCAGGGCTACATTATCTCCCCTTTATTACTTAACATTTACTCAGAGGTAATAATCTTCAGGGTGTTGAACGATGAAGCTGATGTCCAAATTGGTGGAGTGACGGTGAACAACTTGAGGAATGCAGATGATTCAGTGTTGCTTGCCGAGACTGAGGACGAGTTACTCAGAATAGTAGATAAGATAAATGCTGAAGGAGAACGATTTGGAATGAAAATAAATGCTGCAAAGACGAAGATGTTGGTAGTATCACGGAAGAAAGAAGTCCCCAAGATCAGTGTCAAGATTAACGGCGCAGGCATAGAGCAAGTCAAGAAGTTTGTGTCCTTGGGACAGATGGTCACAGAGGACGGGAAATGTGATACAGAAATTAGAGGAAGAATTGACATTGCAAGATCAACGTTCTGGAGCCTGAGTGACGTGCTGTGTGGCAAGAGGTTGGACTTTGGGCTGCGTTGTAGAATTTGGAAATGCTACGTTTGGAGCCGTCTGTTGTATGGAGTCAAATCGTGGACCTTAAGCAAGGAAGCGCAACGATGACTGGAGGCATTTGAAATGTGGTGCTTAAGGAGAATGCAGAAAATTAGATGGGTGATGAAGGTCAGTAATATGGAAGTGTTGAAGAGAGTGAGGAGAGAAAAGGAGTTGCTGAAGAATGTGCAGAAAAGGAAGCTGGAATATGCTGGGCATTTGTTAAAAGGTGGTGGACTGCAGAAATTGTTATTGGTAGAAGGAAAGAGGAAGGCAGCAAACCACTTGGTACGATAATGTGAGGCAATGGACTGGGTTGAGTTATGCTGAGGCCAGAAAAAGAGTGCAAGATCGAAGAAGATGGAGGTGCATAGCCGCCTACCCCGGATTTGGGACGGCATACACTGACTGACACCGTATGCAATTAACTGATTGAACTTTATAAATCTTAATCTGAATAGAGGGTTAGTAAAGAAAATAAAAAGAAAAAGGGCCCATTTTATGAGAAAAGTCAAAAGTGCACATTGGAGCTCACAAATACGTCCATTCGTCAACCATCGACCTCCAAGCATTGTTGACCTTCGGACCCTCACTCCTGGTCCGCTCCATCTGGTGGTCTTCCAGCTCTCTCCACATACGTCTTCCTTCTTCTCTCGCCGACCAAAGACCGTGAAAATCTCCTCTTCCAGACTCTCAAGAAAGAACAACAGCATTCCAAACCCCATTATCTCTAGTCGTAACCCAAACATTGCTGCTACAGAGAAACCGATACATTATCAGTGAAACATTACAGCATGTTACATCTCTATAATTCCTTTTACTCCACTGTAATACTGATACATCTGATTTTAGCTTTTCCTTCTCAAATTTGCGGGAGGAGAAGATAGCAGCGCGTGCGCAGCCCTGCGGTGAAAATTATATCGTATCCGTTAAATAGGGGCCGTGGACAATTCTGATTTGACGGAAACAGACGTGAAAGCACAGTGGAACATCTGGAGAAATTTCTGAAACGCAGGTTTGCTGCTGTTGTTACTGCCTGATCGAGAATCTTCTGGGGGGAAGGCCTCAAAATCCCCAGCTTTGCCTGCTGTTGGCGACCGAGATTGAGGTCGAATTGTTCGGATAGAGATGTTGCTCGGTACTTGGTGTCGGAGAGCTGATTGGAGGCTCGAAGTTTTCGGACGACTCAGAGTCGGACTGTGGTCGGGCATGGCAGGGAGAGTTTTTCTTCCCTCTGCCGTCAGGGTGAGATGTGGGACACTTGAGAGACTTTGAACTTTTTACTTTGCTCATGGACTGTTCTTCATCAAGTTATGGTATTGTTGCACTGTTGTAACTATATGTTATAATTATGTGGCTTTGTTAGTTTTTTCAGTCTTGGTCTGTCCTGTTTTGTGACATCACACTGGAGGAAATATTGTATCATTTCTTAATGCATGCATTGCTAAATGACAATAAAAGAGGACTGCGTGTCTTCATAATCGGAAAAAAAATCTAAATTTCAGGGTGAATTTGATCGCGTTACATAGAAACATAGAAAACCTACAGTACAATACAGGCCTTTCGGCCCACAATGCTGTGCCGATCATGTACTTAATTTAGAAATTACCTAGGGTTACCCATAGCCCTCTATTTTTCTAAGCTCCATGTACCTGTCCAGGAATCTCTTAAAAGACCCTATCGTATCTGCCTCCACCACTGTTGCGACACACTCACCACTCTCTGTGTTTAAAAAAAGCAACAACTAAACAAAACAACTTAACCCTGACATCTCCTCGGCACTTACTTCCAAACACCTTAAAACTGTGCCCTCTTATATTAGCCATTTCAGCCCTGGGAAAAGGCCTCAGGCTATCCACATGATCAATGTCATTCATCATCTTGCACACCTCTATCAGGTCACCTCTTATCCTGCACCGCACCAAGGAGAAAAGGCTGAGTTCACTCAACCTATTCTCATAAGGCATGCTCCCCAATCCAGGCAACATTCTTATAAATCTCCTCTGCACCCTTTCTATAATTTACATATCCTTCTTGTAGTGACGTGACCAGAACTGAGTGCAGTACTCCTGGGGTCTGACTAGGGTCCTGTATAGCTGCAACAGTACCCCTCGGCTCCTAAACTCAATCCCACGATTGATGAAGGCATATAATAGGAAAGAAAAGGAATAATTCCTCTCAGTTAATTCACGCCTCAGTATTTCAACTATCCCTGCTAATCATCCAACTGTACCAATGTCTTTTAATCCATTTCCACACCTAATAACCCTATTTCTAAAATGAAATCAGTTTGCATCCTTTTGTGACATAAGAGAAACAAGCGAAATAGCGAAAGTCTGCTGCTCTTTCACAAGTGCATGAGATATTTTAAGAACACAAGCCTGGGTGTTAATACTGTACCCGAAAGACGCTATCTCTATCTGTAACATGGCCTATAGTACAATACCACAGTCTCAGACTAAAATTTAGTGCCCAGATCTTTCAGACTGGTGTGTGAAGATGCAATCTGCTCTTGAAGTGAGTAAGTCACCAACTGAACTACAGAAGTTATTTAACTATTTTACCTGCTGATGATTTTTTTTTTCCCTTGAAAATTTCTGTGTTTTCTAGGTTCTACTGGTCTGATTAGCTTTAATAATACTGTTTCTGGTTAACTCAACCTATTTTTTTTTCTAATCTCATAAGGCATGCTCCCTAATCTGGGCAACATCCTTGTTAATCTCCTCTGCACCTTTTCTATGGTTTCCACGTCCTTCCTGTAGTGAGGTGACCAGAATTGAACACAGTACTCCAAGTGGGGTCTGACCAAGGTCCTATGTAACTGTAACGTTATCTCCCAGCCCTTAAACTCAAACCCACGATTGATGAAGGCCAATGCACTGTATGCCTTCTTAACCACAGAGTCAACCTACGCAGCAGCTTTGAGTATCCTATGCACTAGGATCCCAAGATCCCTCTGATCCTCCACACTGCCAAGAGCCTGACCATTAATACTGTATTCTGCCATCATATTTGATCTACCAAAATGAACCACCTCACACTTATCTGGGTCGAATTCCATCTGCCACTTCTCAGCCCAGTTTTGCATTCTATCGATGTCCCGCCGTAACCTCTGACAGCCCACCACACTTTCCACAACACCTCCAACCTTTGTGTCATCAGCAGATTTACTAACCCATCCCTCCACTTCCTCATCCAGGTCATTTATAAAAAATCACGAAGACTAGGGGTCCCAGAACAGATCCCTGAGGCACACCACTGGTCACCGACCTCCATGCAGTATATGACCCATCTACAACCACTCTTTGCCTTCTGTGGGCAAGCCAGTTCTGGATCAACAAAGCAATGTCCCCTTGCATCCCAGGCCTCCTTATCTTCTCAATAAGCCTTGCATGGGGTACCTTGTCAAATGCCTTGCTGAAATCTATATACACTACATCTACTGCTCTACCTTCATCAATATGTTTAGTCACATCCTCAAAAAATTTAATCAGGCCGTTAAGGCATGACCTGCCTTTGACAAAGCCATGCTGACTATTCCTAATCATGCCTCTCCAAATGATCATAAATCCTGCCTCTCAGGATCTTCTCCATCAACTTACCAACCACTGAAGTGAATCTCACTGGTCTATAATTTCCTGGGCTATCTTTACTCTTCTTCTTGAATAAGGGAACAATATCTGCAACCCTCCAATCCTCCAGAACCTCTCCCGTCCCCATTGATGATGCGAAGATCATTGCCAGAGGCTCAGCAAACTCCTCCCTCGCCTCCTACAGTAGCCTTGGGTACATCTCATCTGGTCCTGGAGGCTTACCCAACTTGATGCTTTCCAAAAGTTCCAGCACATCTCTTTATTGCCAAGATCCTTTTCTGTCTTGAATACTGAAGCAAAGTATTCATTAAGTATCTCTGCTATCTCCTCTGGTTCCGTACACACATTTCCACTGTCACACTTGATTGGTCCTATTCTGTCACATCTTATCCTCTTGCTCTTCACATACTTGAAGAATGCCTTGGGGTTTTCCTTAATCCTGCTCGCCAAGGGCTTCTCATGGCCCCTTCTGGCTCTCCTCATTTCATTCTTAAGCTCCTTCCTGCCTGCCTTATAATCTTCTAGATCTCTATCATTGTCTAGTTTTTTGAACCTTTCGTAAGCTTTACTTTTCTTCTTGACTAGATTTTCAACAGCCTTTGTACACCATGGTTTCTGTACCCTACCATCCTTTCCCTATCTCATTGGAATGTACTTATGCAAATACCCCCTGAACATTTGCCGCATTTCTTCCGTACATTTCCCTGAGAACATCTGTTCCCAATTTATGCTTCCAAGTTCTTGCCTGATAGCTTCATACCTTACTTCAATTAAACACTTTCTTAACTTGTCATTATCTTCACTTCCCCTAAGGGTTCTTTCACCATAAGCTCTCTAATCAATTCTGGTTTATTGCAGAGCACCCAATCCAAAATAGCTGATCCCCCTCATGGACTCAACCACGATCTGCTCTCAAAAGCCATCTTGTAGGCAAACTAGAAGATTCCTCTCCTGGTATCCAGCACCAACCTGATTTTCCCAATCTATATGCATATTGAAGTCCCCCATGCCTATTGTAACATTGCTGTTTTGGCATGCATTTTCTATCTCCCATTGTAATTTGTAGGCTCCATCCTTACTACTGTTAGTGGTATATAACCCCCATCAGTGTCTTTGGACCCTTGCAGTCCCTTCGCACTATCCACAATGATTCAACACCTTCTGACTCTGTCACCTTTTTCTAATGATTTGATTTAACTCTTTACCAACAGAGCAAAGCTGCCCCCTCTGCCTTCCTTCAGGTGACAGGCTGCTACCCTGACAGTCTCTTGCGAAATGTTTTAATACAATTTTGAATTAATTGTCCCCTGAACGATTGCAAGCTCTCCAGGCTCTGAGGCAGTAAAGCAGCCCAATCCATGATGCTCCTCTACCATGCTTCACAGTTGGAATGAGGTTTTGGTGCGCAATGCCCGTTTTCCTCCAAACATTGCAGTGTGTGTTTCTACCAGAAAGTTCAACTTTTGTATCGTCTGTCCACAGAACATTATCCTAGAAGCCTTGTGGAACATCCAGGTAGTCTTTTGCAAACTTGGAGAGCAGTGGTTCCCTCCATGGTGTCCTTCCATGAATAACATTCTTGTTTAGACCATAAGACAAAGGAGCAGAAGTCGGCCCATCGAGTTTACTCCACCATTTTATCATGAGCTGATCCATTCTCCCATTTAGTCCCACTCCCCCACCTTCTCACCATAACCTTTGATACCCTGGCTACTCAGATACCTATCAATCTCTGCCTTAAATACACCCAATGACTTGGCCTCCACTGCTGCCTGTGGCAACAAATTCCATAGACTCACCACCCTCTGGCTAAAAAATTTCTTCGCATCTCTGTTCTGAATGAGCACCCTTCAATCCTTAAGTCATGCCTCTTGTACTAGACTCCCCCATCATGGGAAACAACTTTGCCACATCCACTCTGTCCATGCCTTTCAACATTGGAAATGTTTCTATGAGGTCTCCCCTCATTCTTCTAAACTCCAAGGAATACAATCCAAGAGCGGACAAACGTTTCTCATATGTTAACCCTCTCATTCCCGGAATCATTCTATTGAATCTTCTCTGTACCCTCTCCAATGTCAACACATCCTTTCTTAAATAAGGAGACGAAAACTGCCCACAGTACTCCAAGTGAGGTCTTACCAGTGCCTTATAAAGCCTCAACATCACATCCCTGCTCCTATACTCTATTCCTCTAGAATTGAATGCCAACATTGCATTCGCCTTCTTCACCAACGACTCAACCTGGAGGTTAACCTTAAGGGTATCCTGCATGAGGATTTCCAGGTCCTGTTGCATCTCAGAACATTGAATTCTCTCCCCATTTAAATAATAGTCTGCCCGTTTATTTCTTCTGCCAAAGTGCATAACCATACACTTTCCAACATTGTATTTCATTTGCCACTTCTTTGCCCACTCTTCCAATCTATCCAAGTCTCTCTGCAGACTCTCCATTTCCTCAGCACTACCCGCCCCTCCACCTATCTTCGTATCGTCAGCAAACTTAGCCACAAAGCCATCTATTCCATAATCCAAATTGTTGATGTACAATGTAAAAAGAAGCGGCCCCAACACGGACCCCTGTGGAACACCACTGGTAACCGGCAGCCAACCAGAATAGGATCCCTTTATTCCCTCTCTCTGTTTCCTATACTCGTTCAGTTCCTCCACCATCTCCTTATCTCCCATTACAATTTCTCCAGCATCATTTTCTATCGGTCCTACATCTACTGTCACCTGTCTTTTACTCTTTATATATTTGAAAAAGCTTTTAGTATCCTCTTTGATATTATTAGCTAGCTTCCTTTCATAGTTCATCTTTTCCCTCTTAATGACCTTCTTAGTTTCCTTTTGTAAGCTTTTAAAAACTTCTCAACCCTCTGTCTTCCCACTAATGTTTGCTTCCTTGTACGTCCTCTCCTTTGCTTTAACTTTGGCTTTGACTTCTCTTGTCAGCCACGGTTGCATCCTTTTTCCATTTGAAAATTTCTTCTTTTTTGGAATATACCTGTCTTGCACCTTCCTCACTTCTCGCATAAACTCCAGCCACTGCTGCTCTGCTGTCTTTCCCACCAGTGTCCCTTTCCAGTCAACTTTGGCCAGTTCCCCTCTCGTGCCACTGTAATTTCCTTTACTCCACTGAAAAACCGACACATTGGATTTTGGCTTCTCTTTTTCAAGTTTCACAGTGAACTCAATCATGCTATGATCTCTGCCTCCTAAGGGTTCCTTCACCTCAATCTCTCCAATCACCTCCGGTTCATTACACAACACCCAATCCAGTATAGCCGATCCCCTAGTGGGCTCAACAACAAGCTGTTCTAAAAAGCCATCTCGCAGACATTCTACAAATTCTCTCTCTTGAGATCCAGTGCTGACCTGATTTTCCCAATCCACTCACATGTTAAAATCCCCCACAATTATCATAACACTGCCCTTCTGACAAGCCTTTTCTATTTCCTGTTATAATTTGTAGTCCACAGCACTGTAGCTGTTCAGAGGCCTGTATATAACTGCCATCAGGGTACTTTTACCCCTGTGATTTCTTAGCTCAACCCATAAAGATTCTGCACCTTCCGATCCTATGTCACTTCTTTCTAATAATTTAATATCATTTCTTACCAATAAAGCCAAGCCACCCCCTCTGCCTACCTGTCTATCCTTCCGATACACCGAGTATCCTTGGATGTTCAGCTGTTTTATGTTTTTCTTATAGTGGACACATGAACAGAGACTTTAGTAAGTTCAAGAGATTTCTGCAGGTCTTTTGCTATTACCCTTGTGTTCATTTTCACCTTCTTCAACATTGCATGTTGTGCTTTTGGTGTGATCTTTGCAGTCACCCACTCCTAGGGAGAGTAGCATCAGTACTGAATATCCTCTATTTGTAGACAATTTCTCTTACAGTGGACGAATGAATGCTCAGGTCTTTAGAAATACTTATTGTAGCTTTTTCCAGCTTCATGCATCTCTACAATTTTAAGGTCCTCTGAAAGTTGTTTTGATCGAGGCATGGTGCACATAAATGGATCTTTCTTGAGAAGAGCAGCCCTGTCAGTAACCTGACTTTGTGTGTCTTTTTTAAAAGGCAAAGCACCTCCTCAACCCACACCTCAGTCTCATCTCATTGATTGGAACACCTGACTCCAAGTAGCTTTTGTAGAAGGCATTACCCCAGAGGTTTACATACTTTTTTGAACCTAGACTGTGATTGAGTGGTGTACTCAATATTGATGAGAAGAAGTACAATTGTGTGTTATTAGTTTAAGCAGATTGGGTTTTTCTATTATTGAGACTTAGATGAAGATGAGACCATATTTTATGAGTAATTAATGTAGAAAACCAGGTAATTGCAGAGTTCACAGACTTTTTCTTGCAACTGTAGATGTTGAGTGAAGCAACTTGTGTCAATTCAAATATCAAAAATTTCTTGAAATGTGAAAAGTAATTCTTGTGAAAAGTGGTAAATCATTAAAAAAAATCCACTGTATCGCAATGATGCTGCTGTTTCTTTTGACAGTTTGTAAACATTGACCTTGCATTGCTTTGATAGTAATTTGAAATGCTCGATTAATCAAGAGCATATCTATAGGTGTATAAAGGTTGATGGGACGAGACGAGGCAGGTTAATAGTTTGCCGTGGACTAGTTGGGCTGAAAGGCCTGTTTCTGTGCTGTAGTGTTCTATGACTATGCTTAACTTTCTTGGGTTAATGGGCCAGGGCTTCAGTTTTGATGAGAGGAAAATGCCTCAAAGCAAGTACTTTTTCCTCATTGCTAAAGTAGTCATGTTGCCTGTTCTAAATTGCACTCTGTAACTCTCAATATTTAAAATGATTTTGAAGTAGTACTATTGTTAAGATATAAAATCAGAAAATTCTGAAACTAATTGGCAGGAGGGGGAAATAGTTGACCTTTCAAATTAGTCCTCCTTTAGTGTCTTTTAAGAGACTCTTAGATAGGTACATGGAGCTTAGAAAAACAGAGGATTATGCGGTAATGAAATTCTAGGCAGTTTCTAGAGTAGGTCAGTGTGTAATATATGTTAATGAGACATTAATTCCAAAGTATTGAATGTGTCAGACATCAGTTGTAAAGGGAAAAGCAGTGCAGTGGATAGAGGGGAACAGATGGACATTATTTACTTGTATTTCCAGAGGGCGTTCAATAAGGTGCCACATAAAAGACTTATCCATAAGATAGGATGCATGGATTTTGGGGTGATTTGTTAGCATGGATAGAGGATTAGTTAGCTAATAGAAGGCAGAGAGTTGGGATACATGGGTGTTACTCTGGTTGGCAATCAGTGGTGAGCGGTGTGTCGCAGGGTTTGGTGCTGGACCACAACTGTCACAATATACATTAACGATCTAGAAGAGGGGACCATGTGTAGTGTATCCAAGTTTGCTGATGACACTAAATTGAGTGGAAAAACAAATTGTGTAGAAGATGTGGAGAATCTGCAGAGATATAGACAGGTTGAGTGGGCAAGGATCTGGCAGATGGAATACAATGTAGGTAAATGCAAGCTCATCCACTTTGGAAGGAAAAATGGAAGATCAGATTATTAAAATAGTTAAAAATTGCAGCATGCTATTGTGTAAAGGGACTTGGGAGTGTTTGTGCATGATTCACAAAAAGCTAGTTTGCAGGTGCAGCAGACTATCAAGAAGGCAAATGGAATGTTGGCCTTCATCTCTAGAAGGATTGAATTTAAGAGCAGGGAGGTTATGCTGCAGCTGTACAGGATACTGGTGAGGCCACACCTGGAGTATTGCGTGCAGTTCTGGTCTCCTTACTTGAGGAAGGATATACTGGCTTCGGAGGTGGTGCAGAAGAGGTTCACTAGGTTGTTTCCACAGAAGAGGGGGTTAGACTATGAGGAGAGATTGAGTTGACTGGGACTACTCGCTGGAATCAGAAAAAAGGAGGTCTTATAGAAACATATAAAATTATGAAAGGGATAGATATGATAGAGGCAGGAAAGTTTTTTTTCCACTGGTAGATGAGATTAGAACTAGAGGACATAGCTTCCAGATTCGGACGAGTAGATTTAGGACGGAGGTGAGGAGGAACAGCTTTTCTCAGAGAGTGGTGAATCTGTGAAATTCTCTACCTAATGAAACAGTAGAGTTCACCTCAGTAAATATATTTAAGACAAGGTTGGATAGATTTTTGCATAGTAGGGGAAAAGGTAGGTAGGTGGAGATGAGTCCATGGCCAGATCAGCCATGATTTAATTAAATGTTGGAGCAGGCTTGACGGGCCAGATGGCCTATTCCTGCTCTTATTTCTTCTGTAATTTTTAGCATGGTTCAGATGCATGGTTAAGATTTATTAACTTTTATTTGTTTATTGTGACAGTTCATGCCTTCATTGCTGTAACTATTAAAAATGCAGAAATTAATGATTTATTTCTTTTTCCTCCTATGTTCGCATATTGTCTATGTGGGGTCAACTAATTTCTTCCCAATTAAAGATCAAGCAGGTTTGTAATTTCTTCTTATTTTCTCTGGTAGAATATTTTTCGTATACTTTTTTTCTGCCTGCGTTGTCTTTGCAAATTCTGAATGCAGTGCCATTTAAAATAAAATGCTGAACTGCATGCTTACAAAAGAACAGCACAAAATCCTAGAACAATTAAATTGAGCAAATGACCATGGTTCTCCATGGACTATTGTCCTCTGTAAATGTTGTGGTGATTGGGCCACAGATGGTGGATCCTCGATTGTTTTGATGACTTTTGACAGATACCTTCTATCAGAGAGCTTGAAAAATGGTAATCAGAGACATTTTAAGTGTAATTCAGCCTTATATAATTAAAAGAAAGTATTAAACTAGTTACTTTAAAACATTAAACTATGAATATTAAGTAGAATAAAAGTGAACAGACATCTTTGGTTGGCTTGCATGTTTTATTTGGATGCAATGGCATCTGCGCCCATATTCTGTCAGACTCTTGAAATAATAAAAAAAAATGTAGATGCTGGAAATCTGAAATAAAAACGGAAGATACTGGAAGTATTCAATAAATTAAGACAGCATCTGTGGAAAAAGAAAGTTGATATTTCAGGTTGGAGACTCTAAGAATTGGTTATTCTGAAGATCTAAAATGTTCCACACTGTCTAACACACTGAATGTTTCTAGTACTTTTTTGTTTATGTCATAAAGTTTGAGTTAGTGCACAGGCATAAAAGTTGGCAATGAGTTTAATTATAAGGGTGACTTATTTGGCCAGAGGTAAGTAAACTTGGCCAAATCTAGATATGTGACATGCACTGTGATATAACACAATTTATTCTGTAATGAAGGAAGGAAGAAAGTATCTCCTGAAAAGATGGCGGAAATGCAGGCAAAGATTGATGAAGAGAGAAAAGTTCTTGAAGCCAAGCTTGACATGGAGGAGGAAGAAAGAAACAAAGCAAGAGCAGAGCTAGAGAAGAGAGAAAAAGACCTGCTGAAAGCACAGTAAGATAAAAGAATATAAAGTTCAGTTAATAGTTTTTGAGGTGGAAGTCACAGAAATCACTAAAATACATAGACTTAAATTTTGTAGTTGTAATGATGGTGAAAATTGCTTTCATTACAAATGTTTACAGTCTGGTTTTTATTGTGTGTTTGTGTGAAATTATAAAGTGGTGGTAGGTAAGATGATTTGTACTCATGTTCTTAAGCGCCAGCTACCTTTGTAGTTTTGTTATTCAAATCCTGAAGTAGTTTTGAGTTAAGTGTGTCTTAACATTTTTAACATCAGTTGGAAAATTTTACTCTGCTCCTGGAAAGGTATGTACAGAATAGGATTTCCTTAAATGTATGCTAAAGGTATGGTTACTTAATGCGTTACATATCTTCTGTTTCAGATTTGTTGTATTCACTGTATTTTTAGTTTTGCAGTATCTGCTTATATCCACTAGATGTGGCTATCATGTCAGTGAAGAGAAAAATGTAAGTGAAGCTAGACTAGGCCAATCAGTCCTTCATGCTCTACCAGTCAGCAGGCTCACTGCTGATCTTCCACCTCAACACTACTTTGTCAAAGTACATATATGCCACCATATACAATCCTGAGATTCATTTTCTTGCAGGCATACTCGGTAAGTCCATAATAGAATAATAACTGTAATAGGATGGATGAACCATTTTGCTCATCTACATGGAGCATTGTTGTAGGAAAGCTGCATTCATCATGAAGGACCCTCACCACCTAGATCATACTGTGTTTTCACCCTGCTGCAGAAAGAAAGTACAGGAACCTCAAGACTCACACCACCAGGTTCAGGAACAGTTATTACCCCTCAACCACCAGGCCCTTGAATCGAGAGGAATAACTTCACTTGTCCCATCACTGAAATGTTCCCACAACCTATGGGCTCACTTTCAAGGACTCATCATCTCATGTTTTCAATATTCATTGCTTATATATTTATTATTATTTATTTCTTTTTGTATTTGCACCATTTGTTGTCTTTTGCTGATTGGTTGAACACCTATGTTGATGCAGTCTTTCATTGATTCTGTTATGCTTTATTGAATAAGCCCACAGGAAAATGAATCTCAGGGTTGTATATGGTGAGAAATTGTATGTTGATAATAAATTTACTTTGAATTTTGAACTTTGAAAGTTTTTACAAGGGACATTCTACACTATTCATTTCATAAATGCCGAGAAAGATTTTAACAGATTTCAAAGCTTCGTTATAGAGTATTTGATCCTTTAGTCTGATCCAGTTTTGTGCCTTCTAGAGATATCTGAACAGGACAAGAACAGTGGAATATTACAACTGGTCACTTCAAAGAATCATTGCTGAGTAAAAATGTAAGGTTGAAGTAGGAAATATAAATTAGGTGTAAATCATGTACAGAGAGCAGAATGAAGATTGGAAAAAGCCGACTACAAACGAGGCAATAATTATAGAAATAGACAAAATGTATAAAAATATTGTCAACTGTAATATCAGGAAATTTAAATTAATTCAAAGGTTCAAAGGTCCAATTTAACATCAGAGAAATGTATACAATATACATCCTGAAATGCTTTCTCTTCGCAAACATCTACAAAAACAGAGAAATGCCCCAAAAAACGAACGACAGTTAAACGTAAGAACCGAAAAGTCCCCCTCCCAGCTCCCCTCCCTCCCGCGCATAAGCAGCAGCGAGCAACAATCCCCCCCCCTCCCCCACCGGTTTAAAAAAGTCAATTTTCAGAGCTAGATAAGTTGTTTGTTTATTGTTATCAATTTACCATTCCATTAAAATTGACTCCAAATGCAACATAGTTCCTATAATTGTTTTTTGCCCTTGGAAATAAGCTGATGGATAAATACTGTTAATTCATATAGTTTAAATAGATACTTTATTGATCCCAAAGGAAATTACAGTGTCACAGCAGCATCACAAGACTGATGCAAATATCTAGTCTCTGTAACTTGTACTTGGATTAAGAAAAAACTTTAGTAAAGACAAATTGTATTAAAGCTGCTTGGTTCAAGTGCTGACTGCAAATATTGCAGAAGGAATACTCTTTTAAATTATGTTATGTCAAATGTTTGCAACCATGATTACAAGTAATTTTGCATTAGTAGTTGTTCGCAATTTCCCATTAGGACTTTGAGTTTGTATTTTTCTGATTAAGGTATTTTGTTGAAATTTTTTGGTGGACATTCAAATTTGCGTTCTCCATCTTTATGGGAGATTTACTTGCATTTTATTGACTGGCAATGATAAGCATAACTTCAGACTCTGTTATATGGTCTTGCACTGACTTGCTTGTAGCTTGGTGTTTTCATTACTTTTTTAAAGAGAATTTACATTCTAAAGCTGTTTATTACAAAGTAATTGAATAATGGAATTCTTTCACTGGACCTCCTAGGCAAGAACATCAGTCTTTGTTGGAAAAATTGTCAGCTCTAGAGAAGAAGGTGATCGTGGGAGGAGTGGATCTTTTGGCAAAAGCTGAAGAGCAAGAGAGGCTGCTGGATGAATCTAATTGTGAACTGGAAGCTCGCCGGAATCGCGCAGAACAACTTAGAAAGGAGTTGGAGGAAAAAGAGGTTAATGCTCTTAACACCATCCTATTATCACAAAATTAAACTCTACCTCGGCTAATCTTCCTTATGATGTGTAATTTAAAGGAATTAAAGTTAAAATTGTCATCCTTTTCTTAGTTAACCTTGTCTTTGCTCCTGTTACTTCTAATCTATCCTATCTTGTACCTAATACTGTTTACCCATAAATTGTCCCTATGCTGACCTACATTTAAGATTATTATTCTGTTTCATCTATATTTTTCTCTATGTACAACTTGGGCCTCTGATTACTCCTGTTTGAGATAACCAGGGTCATATTTCTTCATTGAAGGTATTTTTCTTAACATATATCCTCCACAATGATTAAGTAACTGCAGAGACTAAGTTGTTCAGTCTGTTTAATTCAGATTAGTGTTTTCTTGGATATATGTGGTTAGTACAGGAAAGTGGCTCAGTGATTAAAGTGACATTGAATGGCAGATCACACACAAGGAACCAATGGCCTCTTTTTGTTTTAAACCTTCCTTTATTGTTTTATTTAACTTTTGGGTTCCTTACACTGAAGATTCAGATTCAAAATCAAGTTTAATTTCACTGGCATATGTCGTAACATTTGGTTTGCGGCAGCAGTACATTGCAATACATAAAAAACTATAAATTACAGTAAGAAATATATAGTAAGGAAGAATATTAAGTGAGTCATGCAAAAAGAGGGAAAGATACCATGGTAGTATTCATTGTCTATTTAGAAATCTGATGGTGGAAGAGAAGAAGCCGTTCCTGAAATGTTGAGTGTGTGCCTTCGGGCTTCTCTACCTCCTACCTTCCTCCCTAGATCTTTCAATTTCATCTCTTTTCTTGACATCCTTAAAATTTTGTCTGTTCCAGTTTTTTTTTCAGTATGATTTCTCTGTCATTTTGCCTTTTGCCACCCTTCAACCTCTCATTTAATAACCTGTTTGTTGGATTGGTGTGCATTAGTTTTCTGATTATATTTTTATGGAATAGTGAAGTTAATTTTCCTTCATTGAAGATATTTTACTAATACAGATAGCCTCCTCTATTATTCATTATGTTGAAACTACGTTAGCACAGATATATTATAATTATCAGCTGACCTCAATAATGTTCTTTTTGCATCAAAGCTTTTGAAACAGCTGTAGGAAAAGATAATTGTCCTCAACGTTCCTTCCATGTATATTATTGTTGATTATTTCTGAAAATGTTTCTTTTTGCTGTGTTTTTCATTGAAGCAAGAACGTCTAGACATTGAGGAGAAGTATACCAGTTTGCAGGAGGAGGCACAAGGTAAAACAAAAAAACTGAAGAAAGTTTGGACAATGCTGATGGCAGCAAAATCGGAGGTGAGATACTACTTGAGGATATAAAAGATCTTGTTTAAGTTGTACTGATTCCTTTAAGCATGACTAGATGACCACACCGTTAGGCTTCTGAACTCCTGGCTGCATCATATTTGAAATGTCACTGGTCAATCTGTTCCGTACTTTATGATATTTAATATTAATGCACTTTAGTTTGTTATTTATCTGTGATTCATCTGTAGATTTTATCCTTATCTTCATAAGTTATCGTGTGTTATGTGCTTTACACCTTGGTTTGAAGAAATGTCTCATTTCTATATACAGTATATATATTATACACATCAGGGTCCCCAACCTTTTTTGCACTGCGGACCGGTTTAATATTGACAATATTCTTGCGGACCGGTCGACCCGGGGCGGGGAGGGGGGGGAGGGATTGGTGGGGGAGAGTAGGGTTGCCAATGGACAAGAGTAGCAGTCAAATACGTTGTGTTTACCCAGAGTAAGACTACAATGACCATGAAGCCTTGCGCGGGCACCTGTGCGCATGCGTGACCTGCGCATGCATGCGCCTCCCAATTTTATTCCTGCAAATCGTTTTGGCAATTCTGTTCGGGGGGCGGGTGGGGGGGGGGGTGTTAATCAGGACCGGAATATAGGTGATAAGTGGCTAATACACTCAGTTTCGTTTCTAAAGGGGTTTATCTAATGAATTTAATATTAAACACACGGCGCATATTTTCCTCGCATGAATATAGTCAATTATCAGGGGAGGACAGGGGAGCTTGAAGTAAGTATTGAACGAACTTCCAGTAGAAGTGGTAGAGGCAGGTTCGATATTATCATTTAAAGAAAAATTGGATAGGTATATGGACAGGAAAGGAATGGAGGGTTATGGGCTGAGTGCAGGTCGGTGAGACTGGGTGAGAGTAGCGTTCGACACGGATTAGAAGGGCAGAGATGGCCTGTTTCCGTGGTGTAGTTGTTATATGGTTATATAAGTAAGTCAATAGCATCATAACATTTTAAGTAACGTTTGAATATGAAACACACAGCACATATTTTCCCCGTATGAACATATAAAATCATTGCAACACACCAATATCGCTGAATCAGTGGGAGCCCTGGGCTTGTTTTCCTGCAACAAGACGGTCCCATCGAGGGGTGATGGGAGACAGCGATACTCGATCGGGGTTCCTTATGTCCAGTCTATTCCGCAATTTAGTTTTCTTTGCATTCATTGCAGAAAACTCCGCTTCGCAGAAATATGTTGGAAGCAACGTTTTCAGTGCTTTCGTGGCTATCTCAGGATATTTAGCCTTGACTTTGATCCAGAATGCCGGCAGAGATGTTATGTCAAACATACTTTTCAGCCTGCCGTCATTTGCAAGCTCGAGGAGTTGATCTCCTTCCCGTGCTGACATGGATGACGCGTGGGTAACAACCTCACATGCGTAATGGCTCAACAGTGGGCGTGAAAGGGAATGAGGAAAGGTGCAGCTGACACATATCGCCAAATCATATCGTTTCCTCATGGCCCAGTAGCATATGCTTTGCGGCCCGGTGGTTGGGGACCGCTGATATACATGTATGTAGTTAAATGACATTAAACTTCACTTGACTTGGTTTGAGTATATTAAATTCTGAAAGCCCAAACTAGGAAAGATATATTTTAAAACCTATCAGATGATCTATACTACTCAGCCAGCCATGGGGCTAGTGCACTTTCTGCATTTGCTTTGGTATAATCACTGCAATGAGTACCCATATAGAATGCACCGAAGTGTCAGGCTTAGAACTTGGAAATTTTAATTTAAAGTTAACACATACAAAATGCTAGAGGAACTCAGCAGGTCAGACAGCATCTATGGAAAGGAATAAACAGTTGACGCCTCGGGCAGTGATGAAGGGTCCAGCATTTTGTATGTGTTACTCTGGATTTCCAGCATCTGCAGAATCTCTCGTGTTTGTAATTTAAAGTTGACAGGAAAGACTTGTATTTGAAGAAGAAGGGCTAAGAAATATAAAACAAAACTGTATATATTTACTGGTCATCTCCTAATTTTGTGATTGCTTTTTCAATATAAAAGTAAAGCAGTTTAAAATTGCTCTTATTGGACAATGAATTGAAATAAACTGAAAGTCCAGGTTTTTGTATTAAAACATTGAGGTGTGACATGATGGCATTGATGATGGTCTGTTGTGGTTATTATTCAAAGATGGCAGACTTGCAACAAGAACATCAACGTGAAATCGAAGGACTGCTGGAGAATGTAAGACAGCTAGGCCGAGAGCTCAGACTCCAGATGCTCATTGTTGACAACTTTATTCCTCATGAATACCAGGTTAACTTTTCTTTAATAATTTACTTACGTTAGGGTTTTTATAAAATTGAATATTTTCCACTTGTATATTGAGCATACCTTTTGTCTAGATAGTTGCTGGGATTGCTTGAATGGTGCAGTTTTCATGAATGTAATGTGATTTCATAATGTATGCTGTACATCACTGCTGCGTGTGAGATTTTGAACCTAGGTCTGAGGGCTATTTGATGATTCAGGTGGAAAAGAATAAGCAATGAAAATCAGTGTGTGCATAAAAGGAAACGCAAAATGCCCTTTACTGTGAAGTGTTAGCCTGCACCTTGTCAATAGAACTTGTAACGATAATCGATATTCCCAAATTTTGGTATTATAAATGTTTCAGTAAAGTTGTATTTTGGGCAGTAAGCTGGGAAGTTTACAGACTACATTTAATCTTCCACTGTTTGAATTGATTATGCCAAATGGTAGGAAATTCCCATTAAATTATATGCAAAACCTAAACCTGTTGAAAATTCTGATTGATAATTGAGGACATTAATAACAGAATTAGAGAATAAGAGGCTTATTTGTACTTCAGAAGAGCCTGACAGTTTAATCAAGCATGATTGATCAGAATATGTACTACATTGAACTGGGTTACACCTTGTATTTATTATATTTTGTGCTTGGCACCAATAGATAAAAAGAGAGCAAGTTTGTCTAAAATGGATATTTATACCTTCAAGGAGATGATTGAAAACTACGTACACTGGAATGAAGACATTGGAGAGTGGCAGCTGGTAGGTTTGCAAAGTTGATTAATTGTAACATTTAAGACAGACCAGAGCATTTATGTTGACTATATCTACATGTAAGCCATAGAAGTGTTTCACCAAGAGCATTTACAGAACACAGAAAAGGAACAGGGCCTTCAGCCCACAACGTGTACCAACTATGATGAAACTAATCTCATCTGCCTGAAAGTAATCTATATCCCTCCTATGCTTCTGTCCCACTGCTATAAAAGACTATTGAGCAGATCTCTTTTACAATAAACTGAACTCTTGATATCTCACTCTTCCTTGTCGTGGCCCTTCACCTTATTTGTTAACCTGCAAGCACTTTCTCTGTAACTATAAAACTATATTTTACATACTGTTATATTTTTCCTTTTGCACAAGCTCTGTACTATGTTTGGAATGATCTTTCTGGATGACATGCAAAATAAAGCTTTACGTTATATCTTGATACTATATGTACATGCGACAATAATAAACTAACAGATTACCAATCAGCTTCTGCATATCAATGCTGTTAAGGTCCTGCAATTTACTATGTACGTTTCTCTTGAAGTTGACCTCCTAAAATGCAACACCTCACACTTCCCTGGATTAAACTTCATCTGCCTTTACTCTGCCCATACCTGCACCCGATCTGCGCCTGAATGTATCCTTTGTCAACATTTTTCATCATCTACAACTCCTCCATCAATTTTTGTGTTATATGCATATGGATTAATCAGTCCATTTACATTTTTATCCCAGTCGGTTAGATAAAAGACAAGCAGCAGAGCTCCCAGCAATGATCCCTAAAGAACACTACCATTCATAGACCTGTTTTCAGAATTGCACCCTTCCACCATTATCCTCTGACATCTATATCAAGCTAATTGCGAATCCAATCTAGCAAGTAAGTCACCATGGATCACATCCAGTTTAATCTTCTAGATCAAGTTGCTCCAGATCCCATGTATCTTAATCTTCTCACCCTTAAGGTATTTTTCTGGGTAGTATTTCCATTCTTACCGCTTACTTATCCATGTACTTAATTCCAACCAGCTGTAATATAGTACCTACACATTTGATTTTTTATTGTATATTCCAAAGGCAATGTTTGCTGTATATGAAGAAAGATAGGTTTTTGAGCTTGCCTAAAGATTTCTCTGCTTATTTGTAGAAATGTGTGGCATATACAGGAAACAATATGAGAAAACAGACACCGGTCCCTGACAAAACGGAAAAAGATGTAAGTTGACGCCACCTTCTGAATTCTTCACTATATAGAGGAAAAAATTCATTCTGAATGCAATTCATATTTTTCTTTATCCTTCCTTATTCAATGCCTCAAAATTGTTATTAGTTAATCAGTCTTTAATATTTGGCAAAATATTAATAAAACTTATAAGCAGTTGAAAGTGTCATCTATTTGAAATGCGACTTAACTGGTTGAATGCCCATATTTTCAAATTAATGAGAATTCCAAAAATTATTATGATGGTTTTCATTAATGTTATTTTTAAATAAGTTTAATTGATGCTGAGAAAAGCAGTTTTTGTGACAATTGTTTCAAATTTAATCAAATGAAATCATTTTAAGTTTTGGAGTTGTGTGCCTCATTCAAATCAATAGGTTTCAATAGGTACATTTAATGTCAGAACAATGTATACAATATACATACTGAAATTCTTTTTCTTCACAAACATCCACGAAAACAGAGGAGTGACCCAAAGAATGAATGACAGTTAAACGTTAGAACCTCAAAGCCCCCCCAGCTCCTTCCTCCCATGCACAAGCAGCAGAAAGGCATTGAAACCCCCTCCCACCCACCAGCAAAAAAAGCATTGTGCCTCGCACCCACCCCCCCACCGAGCACTCAAGCGTGCAGCAAAGCATCAATAAAGACACAAACTTGCAGTACCCCAAAGACTACTCGTTCACCCAGTAATTCAACATACCACAGTCTATCTCGCCCCCCCTCCCCTCTCCCCCCTCTCCTCCCCTTCCCTCTCCCCCCTTCTCCCCCTCTCCCCGAATAAGGGAAAAAGAGATGTCCTTGTTTCACAGCGAGAGGGGAGACATAACTCACTGATTTATGATGTTAGAAGTCAGTTGCGTAGATTTTTCTAAGATCTGTGCCCAGAGAGTTGGCCCCAGAAAGACTCGGGTCTCTGGACACACAGCCTATGGCAGCTAACTCGCTGCTCCCGATGTTCCGTATTCTCCTGCGACACCCCACCCCAGTCAGGGGCACCGGCCTAGAATCAGCCTGTCTCCAGAGCCCCAAAAATCCAGCACCTTGAAGGCACACTAGTCTTCCAGGCCGCGTCCTTGGGATATCAAAAAGTGGCTGGGCATGAGGCCCTGAGAGTGGGTCCCTTTCCGGCAAAGAGCCAAAGTCAGAATGTAACTGCAGGCCAAGAGATATCAGAGATAGAAATAGAGCTGTTTCTGAAGATGCAAGCAAAGGAGTTGCCATTTAACTTCGCTCCGCACCTCCAAATTATCTTAGGCGTAACTAATTTTGCAGAAATCGAGCAATGCATCTGCATTTGTAATTATGGACTCTGTGTTTCAACTTGAATACTGTGGAAAGTTGGCCTGTAGTTTTATAATAAACATGGTAAAATAAAAAGGGTAGGTTATAATTCAGGATTGTGATTCATACATTCTTTACCAGTTGTTTGTATTTTAAAACTTACATAATGTGATAGGATTATAGAGTTATAATACTGTTATTGAAGTCCTTTTGACATTGTAGGAATTTAACTGGATTTGACATTTACCTTTATTTCTTTGCCTGAGTGGGACTTGAACACAATCTTGATGGAAATACAGTGATGGCACTTTCCACCAAACAAAATTTGTTTAGATATTTGGAATCTTATTTGCATGAAAATTTCTTGTCATATTTGTCAATAAAAGAATAAATTGTTAAAGTGCTCAGGGTCATCCTGCACAATAAAAGGCCTAGTATATTTGCAAGTTATTTACTCCACAATGTTCTTTCACACAATTATAAATATTGCCCAAATTTCTTTTTACTTCCTCTAATCATCTGGGGCAAGGTATTATTTACATATTGATTTATGATCCCTGTGTGCTTAAGTGCATTATTTTATAATGTGTTTTGATGTTAGTTATATTTGTAGAATTTTGGTGTAAAAAATGAAATTCACAATGAAGGTGGCCTTGAATGATAGATGTACAGAAAATTCTTAATGGCTTTGATTCTTAAAGCTGATCTTTGTTTCACTTTTGATTATTTCAGCCATTTGAAGTGGATCTATCTCATGTTTACTTGGCCTACACTGAAGAGAGTCTACGTCAGTCATTAATGAAACTGGAGCGACCAAGAACTTCAAAAAGTGGAAAATCCAGACCCAAGACCGGAAGAAAGTAAGGCTGTAGGAAATATTTTATCTTTGTCTTTTAAATGTCAAATTTTCCTTAACATGTGTTCTATTCTCTCAAACTTCTTTTTAACTAGATGTCTATGAAGAGATTATTGTGTAAGTATTAGGCAACTTCCAGTAATTTGTCCATTTTCAAAGTGATTCATTTCTATTTTGACAGGAGAGATAACATTTTCACGCAAGAATATACGCACATTCAATTTATTCTGTGATAACTTATAGGTTATCAGCAAGTATTCATAATTCAACTTGCCCATGCAAATCGGCAAATAGTAATCACAGAGTTCTCTGCTAACAGTCTTTACAAACCTACTATTTTGTTTTAAACTGTGACATTCATTGTCGCTGCAGGTGACTACATTACAGTGGGGTTGCACATCTACAAAATAGTCCGTATTGAAATTTTGCATCATGTGAAGCCACATCATATGGGCATGAAACAAAAAACAGAAGCTGAAAGATAATAAAATTTTGTTTCTATCTATTTTCCTTTCTTCACAAATTTTTGGGTGGTAATTTGTGAATTCTGCAGGGGTGAATTTCCATTATCTGAGGGTGTTGTCTTTTTTTAAGTTTAGATCCCGTGTGTTTTTTGAGTGATGGATTTAGCCTATTGTATATTATGTTTTCACATGCAGGTTTTGGCTGCTGATAAAGTTTGCTGCTAGTAATTAAAATATTTTCTGCTTTATTCTCTCTTCGACTGCACACTGTGTTGTCCTCTTTTATTTCTCACCTCTCATTTACACTGCCCTCCCAGCTGCTTTCATCCCCTGCAAATCAATTTTTCATACCCTGCTCTGCCTCCCATCTCTCCCCCCCTGCCTCTGGCCTGCCACCACCCCCACCACCCCTCCAACAACCCCCCCCTCCCTCCAACACTCCCCCTCCTACATTGTAGTGCACCCTTGTTGAAAGTAGAATTACTAAGTTCCACTCTAGGAGTAAATTGTTTGATGACTTTAAGAGAACTGAGAAACAGAAGGAAAACCTCTGAAAGAGAAAGGGAAGGAATAGGGAAAAATCTCCAGGCTGTCTCTGGGTAACAAATAGGTTCCATTTTTTTTAAACAAGGATCCATGTATATTTTGTCCAATACACAAAAAGTTTTCAATGTAGTAACCATATTTCTGTGCATCAATAGCACATAGCAAAGAAGAATTATGAAAAGTGGGGAGACAGAGAAAACTAGTTTAGACTTTCATAGGAACAACTGTGTGTGTATATATAACCCTTGAATTTAATACTGTTGGAGCTCATTTGTATGTAAGTGTGTCAATGTTGAGAAGTCTTAATCTTGGGATGGCATGCAGATTATATTGTCTATCCCCACCAAACTATTAGATCATATTTTCATGTTTGACTTAATCTGCTAAATGTTCATTCATTTGCTTGTTAATCTCATCAAATCTAATGTTAATCTTCTGTGCATACTGTACTTTAAAGTTTCATATCAGCTGCTCATATTCTTATTACAAGTTATTATTGTATATCAGCAACGGGTTAATAATTTTGTACACAATTAGGGAAATGTGAAGATGAAAGTAAATGTTTGAATAAATGTGGCTTGTTTCCTTTTTCATCATCAGGAAGCGCTCGACAAAAGCTGAAGCTGGAATTGACTCTCTCCTTCAATGACCAAAAGACTAGGCTGACAAGTGAACTTTTGTTTTAGATGCGATATGTTGTACATTGATAAGTGGTCTGTGATGTCTCAACATGAACTTTTCTTGAATCCACATATACTGGTCTATGAAGAAAAGGTCTGAAGTTCTTGATAGTAGAATGCCCTGAGATCAAGTTTTGTTATCTAATATTGTGAGATTCTGTTCTTTAGTTATTCATGATATTGGTCTTGGCTTATTGTCGTATTAGTGAAAAATATTCAGCAGGCAGCTAACCTGTTAACTAAAAGATTACCTGCTTTTGACGGAAAATCAAAACACCAATTAACACTTTCAGAGACTTCCTGAAACTCAAAGGACTTGAGGTTTTCTACAACAGGTACCAAGTAACTTTGTTTAGTTGCAACCGTTACCTCTGTCATTTTTTTTTCATTCTGAAGTGTATAGACTTTCAAGTTCAAACTTGCTATCATTTTTACCACCTGTTCTTGTTTAAAGCCTTGTCCGCTCTATTGTTGTAATATGTCAATGCTTTTCTGATTGTGTTCAGTGTTGTAGATTAGGTGATTAATACTTTGATACATAATATGGCTCCTTTATTTGTATAATGGAGTATATTATCTATTAACCTTTAGCTTGGGGTTGCAGGAGGGGGAAGAAATATTTATTAAAAATTGTTCAGTTAAATTGTTCACATTCTATTCCTCCTTCAGAAGGTACATGGAGAGACTATAGAAGAAGTTCACAAAGATTAGAGTTTTGTTCTGGAGAGCCACAGAAAGTGGCACTTTCATGAGATGGTGGGGGTCAAGAAGAAATTAGGGAAGGCTTTGGGAATATAATGGTGGATGAGGTATCATTTCTTCTGTTGATTTATACTCAGGAAAAGTTAGTCATTCTTCAGAATTGTAAGAGAATAGTGGAGGATTATTTTATGGTAAGGTACTTAACATTGGAATACAGCAACTAAAAAGGGTAGAAACTAAGTTTAGTAAAATGTTTCAAAAGGCAATTGAATCACTGAACCAAAAATAAACAAGGGATGAAGAATGGGCAGTGAAATAGACTTAATGGATCGTCACATTTGCTCTGGGCTGTATGGCCTAGTACTGTGACATTCTTGGATTCTGCCTTCTCAAAGTTATTTATATTAAGAGTCAGTTATTTGCAGCAACTTAGTGCATGGTAAATAAATTAAAGCAATCTGTGTACTGGCAACCGTTAACTAGGAAAATTGTGAAAGTACAAATAGGAAACAAAGACAATAGAGCACTTTTAGCTCATTGTAGGGTGCGTCCATAGTGTCTAATGTTAGCAAGAACTCTGGGCTTTAATTGCTATTATTCTTAAAACACTAACTCAAAAGTTTTGCTCAACAATTCCTTAATTATATTTGTTAAAAGGGAAGCTGCTCTTATTTGAACTTATGAAGTATTGCGCTAAGAACATTTTCTCTTAGAGAAGGGAACAAAGGATTTGTTCAAACTGCTGAGGATAGATGAACACAAAGTAGTCAGTTCTACAAGTCAAGTAAAAAATGTCAACTTTCAACCCCCATTACTGATTCTGAACAATACTCTTAAATGTGTAGGTGTTCAGTGTTGTAAATATTTTACAAGGTTGAATATGTATGGAAAAGGAATTACTTTTTACCTCCAAATCAGACTGTTCACCTCCTTTCCCAAGACTGAGGTGGTACTTGCTGCTCTAGTGGAAAGCAAGAGTCTTCATGTACTGATATTTTGAATTCACAGGCTAATTTGACTTGTTCATGACCTGGGAATATCTGCAGTTTGCATACTCTGAAGCCTTTTTGGTTTCAGCAGTGATGTTTGGTACTGCTATGCAGCTGTAAGGTAGTAGCGGGTAATGGCGTACAATAAGCCTTTCAAATTTTGGTGATGTGGCTTTCACTGTGAAAACCCTAGAGTCCCATCCTTTTCATAAATTAGGAGACTTCCAGCTGTGCCTGGTTTAATTTATTCCTACTATATAATATGCAAAGCAAGTCATTGACAGCACCTGGGAGTATCTATGGATTCCTTGGCACACGTTTGTGAGCAGAAAAAAATTGTTCCAATTATATCAGACGTCAAGAAATTTCTGAATACTATAATAATTTTTCCAAGGTTTTCAGAATAAATGTTCAGAAAAAAAATCGTATGTTTGCCTGTGAGAAATCATGTTGTAGCTGCAATAGGGTTGAAAGATTCAAATTTCAACTAATTTGATTAAATACACTATTTTCAGCTTCAGCTGATTTATCTTGGTCATAATGAATGTCATTAATTGCATGGGGCTAAAGCACATACGTAAGTGATTAGAACTTATTGTGATCAGAGCTCAGGGATGGTTTGTGACTAGTGAAGGCGAAGTGGGTCCCTCCAAGTACCCTAAAATTAAGGTTAGTTGTCCCTTGCAACTGCCAAAGCTTATGCACTGAGCCCCCAGTGTTGAAGTAAAATCTGCTGTGAGATGTAAGCTCTGCATATCCAAGGCTTTTTTTTCTCCACAGGTTCTGGTTGAATCTGTATTGTCATTCATTTAGTGTGGACCTATCTAATATAAAACTGCTGATTTGATTATCTGTGATAGAATCAAATAGACACTTGACTGTACTGATCAATTGTTGAAGGACGTATGGCATTATCAGAGGAGAAACTGTTGAAATAGTTTGCTAGTGATTTTTTTTATATGTCTGCATACTTTTTTGTGAGCTTTAATGCTCACGTTCCGTGTGGTATCTGCTCAATTTTATTTCAAGGAAGTACTCCAAAAATTGTTTACTTTAAGCATATTGAAAAAAACCTTAGTTCTTTGATCTGTGGGATTAGCACTAGTTACTCAAACATCCTGAAGTAATGTCAAGTTTGATCAAGAAAAAATTTATAACCTACCATAGATTTGAATTTAACATTTGAATGTAATGCTGCATGTCATATTCATACAGTGGAGTTAATGTTACTTTAATGTTGTGTGTGTGATGTCTATTGTTGTGGTAAGGCTTATTGTAAAATGAGTAAAAATTATTAACGGAAACCTGCACATGTTCTTAAATTGTATTCTAATACTGGGTTGTGTAATAAGTTTAATACAGGGGTTCCCCGGGTTCCATTTTAAAGGTTTACCTCGTATGAATTAACTTCCTTTATATGTCCAGAACAGTTGATTTAAGCTCTTTATAAATGTCTTTTTACTGATTATTCTTTGTAATCTGTTATGTATAAGTTGTGCAGTGTTGTATATATGAGAACATGTATATGTATATATACAGCATGTTAATGTCAATAAATGTATATTGATTGTAATCACTAATAATTTGCTAACAATGCTATTTGAAATGAATGTAACATTGATGTTAATTAAAAATGGTGGTTGCTTTCTCTGATGTTACTCTCCCAATTGCACATCAGTTCCAGTTGAAGGCCTTAATAGTTTGCCAGTGTCTCAGTTAAAATCTGCGGTGGATATCACAGTAACACAAGTAGGCTATTGGTCCTGTAGGAGCATAAAACAGGCAACATGGAGTTAGTGTTTGAAGAATGTGTGATTTACTGAAACCTGGTGTGCACCAAGAGATCAGACAAAGCTGATCTACCCAATTACAATTTTGGCACGGCCTTACAAACCTCTATGCTTGCATGATTACATGGAAGCATCATTAACTAAGTCTTGCTTGTTAAATTTCTCAGATTAAGTCATTATAGACTTAAATATAGAAAAATGAGATTATTGTTACCAAAGCATTTCTTTGTTTGTTATGTGCTGTGTCATTACATCATGGTCTTTCCATGATCATGATTGTTCTTGACAAGTTTTTCTACAGAAGTAGTTTGTCATTTCCTTCTGGACAGTGTCTGCACAAAACAAGTGACCCCAGCCATTACCAATATTCTTCAGAGATTGTCTGCCTGGCGTCAGTGGTCGCAGAACCAGGACTTGTGATATGCACCTGCTGCTCATTCGACAATCCTCCACCTGCTCCGATGGCTTCATGTGACACTGATCTGTGGGAGGGGGTGCTAAACAGGTGCGACACCTAGCCCAAGGGTGACCTGCATGCTCACATCTCTCTGCCACCCAGTTATAAAATAAAACACTTAAGTTACTTGGCAGCAGATCTAAGTTTCGGGCACAGCAATAGTAGTATGTTATCACCTGATCATCAAGTCCCTGTATCTTGGTGCAGTTATAGCTCTATTCCTTCTTTATTATTAAACCTTGAGTGTTTCCATGATACTGCATCTGCACAAGCTAAACCCTAATTTAGAAACATAGAAAACCTACAGCACAATACAGGCCCTTTGCCCCACAAAGTTGTGCCGAACATGTCCTTACCTTAAAAATTACCAACTGTTACCCATAGCTCTCTATTTTTCTAGGCTCCATGTACCTTTCTAGGCGTCTCATAAAAGACCCTGTCATATCCGCCTCCACAACCGTTGCCGGCAGCCCATTCCATGCGCTCACCACTCTCTGCATTTTAAAAAAAAACTTACCCGACATTTCCTCTGTACCTGCTTCCAAGCACTTTAAAACTGCCCTCTTGTGCTAGCCATTTCAGCCCTGGGAAAGAGCCTCTGACTATCCACACAATCAATGCTTCTCATCATCTTGTACTCCTCTATCAGGTCACCTCTCATCCTCTGTTGCGCCAAGGAAAAAAGGCTGAGTTCACTCAACCTTTTCTCATAAGGCATGCTCCCCACTCCAGGCAACATATCCTTTCTATGGTTTCCACATCCTTCCTGTAATGAGCTGACCAGAACTGAGCACGGTACTCCAAGTGGGGTCTGAGCAGGGAACTATAGAGCTGCAACATTACCTCTCGGCTCCTAAACTCAATACCATGATTGAAGAAGGCCAATGCACCATATGCTTCTTAACCACAGAGTCAACCTGTGCAGCAGCTTTGAGTGTCCTATGAACTAGGACCCCAAGATCCCTCTGTTCCTTCACACTGCCAAGAGTCTTACCATTAATACTATATTCTGCCATCATATTTGACCTACCAAAATGAACCACCTCATACTTATCTGGGTTGAACTCCATCTGACACTCTCAGCCCAGTTTTGCATCCTAAAAATGTCCTGCTGTAACCTCTGACAGCCCTCTGCACTATCCACAACACCTCCAACCTTTGTGTCATCAGCAAATTTACTAACCCCTTCCTCATCCAGGTAATTTACAAAAATCACAAAGACGAGGCGTCCCAGAACAGATCCCTGAGGCACACCACTGGTCGCCGACCTCCATGCAGAATATGACCCATCTACAACCAGTCTTTGCCTTCTGTGGGCAAGCCAGTTCTGGAACAACAAAGCAATGTCCCCTTGGATCCCAGACCTCTTTACTTTCTCAATAAGCCTTGCATGGAGTACCTTGTCACATGCCTTGCTGAAATCCATATACACTACATCTACTGCCCTACCTTCATCAATGAGTTTAGTCACATCCTCAAAAAATTTAATCAGGCCCTTAAGGCACAACCTGCCTTTGACAAAGCCATGCTGACTATTCCTAATCATGCCCCTTCAAATGTTCATAAATCCTGCCTCTCAGGATCTTCTCCATCAACTTACCAAGCAGTGAAGTAAGACTCACTGGTTTATAATTTCCAGGGCTATCTCTACTCCCTTTCTTGTATAAGGGAACAACATCTGCAACCCTCCAATCCTCCAGAACCTCTCCTTTCCCCTCATTGATGCAAAGATCATTGCCAGAGGCTCAGCAATCTCCTCCCTTACCTCCTACTGTAGCCTGGGCTATATCTTGTCCTGTTCTGGTTACTTATCCAACTTGATGCTTTCTAAATGCTCCGACACATCCTCCTTAATATCTACATGCTGAAGCTTTTCAGTCCACTGTTAAGTCATCCCTACAATCATCAAGATCCTTTTCCATAGTGAATATTGAAGCAAAGTACTTACTAAGAATCTCTGCTCTCTCTTCCGGTTCCATACACACTTTTCCACTGTCTCGCTGGTTCTATTCTCTCACGTCTTATCCTCTTGCTCTTCACATACTTGTAGAATGCCTTGAGTTTTTCCTTAATCCTGTCTGCCAAGGTCTTCTCCTGGCCCCTTCTGCCTCCTAATTTCTTTCTTAATTTCCTTCCTGCTAGCCTTATTCTTCTAGATCTCTATCATTACCCAGTTTTTTAAACCTTTCGTAAGCTCTTCCTTTCTTGACTAGATTTACAACAGCCTTTCTACACCACGGTTCCTGTACTTTGGAATGCACCTACGCAGAACTCCACGCAAATATCCCCCGCACATTTGCCACATTTCTTCCATACATTTCCCTGAGAATATCTGTTCCCAGTTTATGCTTCCAAGTTCCTGCCTGATAGTCTCGTATTTCCCCTTACTCCAATTAAACACTTTCCTAACTTGTCTGTTCCTATCCTTCTCCAATGCTCTGGTAAAGGAGATAGAATTGTGATCACTATCTCCAAAATGCTCTCCCACTGAGAGATCTGACACCTGACCAGGTTCATTTCCCAATACCAGTTCAAGTACAGCCTCTGCTCTTGTAGGCTTAATCTACATATTGTGTCAAGAAACCTTCTTGAACACACCTAACGAACTCCACCCCATCTAAAGCCCTCCCTCTAGGGAGATGCCAATCAATATTGGAGAAATTAAAATCTCCCACCACGACAACCCTATTATTATTACACCTTTCCAGAACCTGTATCCCTATCTGCTCCTCGATGTCCCTGTTACTATTGTGTGGTCTATAAAAAACACCAAGTAAAGTTATTGACTCCTTCCTGTTTCTAACTTCCACCCACAGAGACTCAGTAGACTATCCCTCCACGATTTCCTCTTTTTCTATGGTTGTGACGCTATCTCTGATCAACAGTGCCACACTCCCACCTCTTTTGCCTCCCTCCCTGTCCTTTCTGAAATATCTAAAGCCTGGCACTCGAAGTAATCATTCCTGTCCCTGCCCATCCAAGTCTTTGTAATGGCCACAACATTATAGCTCCAAGTACTGATCCACGTTCTAAGCTCATCCGTTTTGTTCATAATACTCCTTGCATTAAAATAGACACATCTCAAACCATTGGTCTGAGTGCGTCTCTTCTCTGTCACCTGCCTATCCTCCCTCTCGCAATGTCTCCAAGTTTTCTCTATTTGTGAGCCAACCGTCTCTTCCTCCATCTCTTCAGTTTGGTTCCCACATCTCAGCAATCCTAGTTTAAACTCTCCCCAATAGCCTTAGCAAACTGCCTTTCCAGGACAATAATTTACTGATTATTAACTCTCTCTTTTCCTACCTCAATAACTAATAGACCATAAGATACAGGAACTGATCCTTTTTTTCTATCTCCTCCTCAACCCCAGTTCTGGGCCTTCTCCACATAACCTTTGATGCCATGTCCAATAAAGAACATATCCATTTCTGCCTTAAGTACACCCAACGACCTGACCTTCTCAGCTACAAGTGGCAACAAATTCCACAAATTCACCACCCTTTGGCTCAAGAAATTTCTCTGCATCGCTGTTTTAAAAGGGTGCCCCTGTATCCTGAGGCTGTGCACTCTTAAACTAGTCTCCTCTACCATGGGAAACATCCTTTCCACATCTACTCTGTCTAGGTCTTTCAACATTCAAAAGGTTTCAATGAGATTACCCCTCATCCTTCTGAATTCCAGTGAGTACCTAGAGCCATCAAACATTCCTCGTATGATAACCCTTTCATTCCTGGAATCATCCTTGTGAAGCTCCTCTGGACCCTCTACAATATCAGCACATCTTTTCTAAGATGAGGGGTCCAAAACTGTTCGCAATACTCAAGGTGAGGCCTCACCAGTGCCTTATAAAACCTGAGCATCACGTCTTTGCTCTTGTATCCTAGACCTCTTGAAATGAATACTAACATAGCATTTGCCTTCTTCGCTACCGACTCAACCTGCAAGTTAGCCTTCAGGATATTCTGTACAAGGACTCCCTGGTACAGATTCCTGGATTTTCTCCCCGTTTATAAAATAGTCCACACGTTTATTTCTACTATCAAAGTGCATGACCATGCATTTTCCAACATTGTACTTCATTTGCCACTTTCTTGCCCGTTCTCCTAATCTGTCTAAGTCCTTCTGTATCCTACCTGTTTCCTCAACACTACCTGCCCCTCCACCAACCTTCGTGTCATCTGCAAAATTGGCAACAAAGCCATCTATTTCATCATCTATTCCATTTATATACAGCATAAAAAGAAGTGGTCCCAACACCAGTCCCTGCGGAACACACTAATCAATGGCAGCCAACCAGAAAAGGATCCTTTTATTCCCACTCACTGCCTCCTACCAATCAGCCAATGCTCTAACCATGTTAGTAACTTTCCTGTAATACCATGGTCTCTTAACTTGGTAACGAGCCTCATGTGTGGATAAAGGTATAATGAATAAATGTATTCATTTACATCAAGGGTGGTGATCGGATCTTAATCCATTCATCTGCATCAATTCATCCCTACACAAAACTCTTAATGATATTGAGTTTCTACTAACTTGTGAAAAGTAACTTCTAATGACACTGCAGAAGGGCTTTGCAATGAGTTTAAGGTAATGTCTCTCTTCTGGGTTTTGCTGCTCTAGGATATGATTTTGTACTGGTCAAATCCTTTCACAAACTTCATCACGTTATTAGGACTACTTATTTTGTCTTCTATATTCCAAGAAAGCTGTTGAGATAGTTCCATTCCTTAGCTGCACTTCACAGTGCTGGTAAATTTGTTTTGCGCCCTTTCTCAGGCCAGTATATTCACCCTGAGGTGGAATACAGGAGTTGGAGCTTATTGATGCACTACCTGAGAGGTGCTGGGACCATGCAATTATAAATACTATAATTTTCTTTCTCAGCCATCTTCTGACACTCAATGTGTTATCTGAGCACATATCATTGCTCTTAAGGGTGGCATAGAAATCCTTAGCTATACCCATAGTCTGAAGGCTGATGATGGGAATGTGCTGATTAGAGCAACCTGGAGAATTGTGAGGACTTGTTGCTTTCTCACTAATTGAAGAAAAAATGGTTTACCCATCACATTTTTCCTTGACATCACCACCCTGATTAGAACATAATCAGTAAGAGCTGGCTAGTTCAATGTCGAAGTGACTGAATTCCTGGGTAATTAGACCTTAAGACAAAGGATCAGAATTAGGACATTCAGTCCATTTAGATAATAGCTGCATTCAAGTCTTTGTCAGTGCGGTAGTGTAGCAATTAATGCCTGTGTCATACTACACAGCACATGATGATGATAGGAAAATAATTTAATCTTCCATAAAATGAATTTATCTGGGGTTGGAGTGGGTAACACGGAGTTTGTTGTGCTGTTGTTATCTTGTTTTGTTTTCCGTTATTGTTAGTTGTAATCTATGTGGTGCTGGGATGTGCAGCAACACTTGCAGGCTGCCCCAGCACATCCTTGGGTTTGTTGGTTGTGAATGCAAATCACACATTTCACTGTATGGTTCAATGTACATGTGACAAATAAATCAGAATCTGAAAAATATCTTTACAATCTTGAGTTTATCCAACATTTAGCAATCTGTTCCCTGTGGATTGACAAGTGGCTTATTGGATTTGTTACACTGATACAAATCAATATCTTCACTACCCACATTTCTGTTCTTGAATGTAACTTGTGGTAATGACAGTGGTGAAGGTGTGAACTACTTGCCTGCTTATATACTTGTATTCAGCAGTGAGTGCAACTCCATTCTATTCTTCAATATATGAAACAAGTAGGTCAAATTCTGAGTACTATTGCAATCGTATTAATGCGCAGTTTTCATAGTCATAGTCATACTTTATTGATCCCGGGGGAAATTGGTTTTCGTTACAGTTGCACCATAAATAATAAATAGTCATAGAACCATAAATAGTTAAATAGTAATATGTAAATTATGCCAGTAAATTATGAAATAAGTCCAGGACCAGCCTATCGGCACAGGGTGTCTGACCCTCCAAAGGAGGAGTTGTAAAGTTTGATGGCCACAGGCAGGAATAACTTCCTATGACGCTCTGTGCTGCATCTTGATGGGATGAGTCTCTGGCTGAATGTACTCCTGTGCCCACCCAGTACACTATGTAGTGGATGGGAGACATTGACCAAGATGGCATGCAACTTGGACAGCATCCTCTTTTCAGACACCACCGTGAGAGAGTTCAATTCCATCCCCACAACTTCACTGGCCTTACAAATGAGTTTGTTGATTCTGTTGGTGTCTGCAACCCTCAGCCTGCTGCCCCAGCACACAACAGCAAACATGATAGCACTGGCCGCCACAGACTCGTAGAACAACCTCAGCAGCGTCCGGCAGATGTTAAAGGACCGCAGTCTCCTCAGGAAGTAGAGACGGCTCTGACCCTTCTTGTAGACAGCCTCAGTGTTCTTTGACCAATCCAGTTCATTGTCAATTCGTATCCCCAGGTATTTGTAATCCTCCACCATGTCCACACTAACCCCCTGGATGGAAACAGGGGTCATCGTTACCTTAGCTCTCCTCAGGTCTACTACCAGCTCCTTAGTCTTTTTCACATTAAGCTGCAGATAATTCTGCTCACACCATGTCACAAAGTTTCCGACCGTAGCCCTGTACTCAACCTCATCTCCCCTGCTGATGCATCCAACTATGGCAGAGTCATCTGAAAGCTTCTGAAGATGACAAGACTCTGTGCAGTAGTTGAAGTCCGAGGTGTAAATGGTGAAGAGAAAGGGAGACAAGACAGTCCCCTGTGGAGCCCCAGTGCTGCTGATCACTCTGTCGGACACACAGTGCTGCAAGCATATGTACTGTGGTCTGCCAGTCAGGTAATCAAGAATCCATGACACCAGGAAAGCATCCACTTGCATCGCTGTCAGTTTCTCCCACAGCAGAGCAGGGTGGATGGTGTTGAACGCACTGGAGAAGTCAAAAAACATGACCCTCACAGTGCTCGCTGGCTTGTCCAGGTGGGCATAGACACGGTTCAGCAGGTAGACGATGGCATCCTCAACTCCTAGTCGGGGCTGGTAGGCGAACTGGAGGGGATCTAAGTGTGGCCTGACCATAGGACGGAGCAACTCCAGAACAGGTCTCTCCAGGGTCTTCATGATGTGGGAGGTCAATGCCACTGGTCTGTAGTCATTGAGACCGCTGGGGCGCGGCGTCTTCGGCACAGGGACGGGGCAAGACGTTTTCCACAGTACAGGAACCCTTCGGAGCCTCAGGCTCAGGTTGAATACATGGCCAAGTAGTCCACATAGCTGATGGGCACAGGCTTTCAGCACCCTGCTAACCATCCGCTCCTGCAGCCTTGCTTGGGTTGAGACGTTTCAGCTGTCTTCTCACCTGCTCAGCCATGAAGCCCACCGTGGTGGTTTTGTGTGGGGGAGGAATATAATCATGAGAACAGGGTGGGAGACTGTGAGGAGGGTAGGAGGGGAGAGTGGAACATGTGTTGATTGGAGGCCGACAACAGATGGCTCATGTGGGGGATGGGCAGGGGTCACAATGTCAAATCTGTTAAAGAACAGGTTAAGTTCTTTGGCCCTGTCTACACTGCCCTCAGCTCCTCTGTTGCTAGTTTGCTGGAACCCAGTGATGGTCCTCATCCCCCTCCAGACCTCTCTCATATTGTTCTGCTGGAGTTTCCACTCAAGCTTCCTCCTGTACCTGTCTTTAGCCTCCCTGATCCTGGCTTTCAGGTCCCTCTGTATTGTCCTCAGCTCCTCCCTGTTTCCATCTCTAAACGCCCTCTTTTTAGCGTTCAGGATGTCCTTAATGTCCTTTGTCACCCATGGCTTGTTATTTGAATAACAAAGGACAGTTCTTGTCGGAACATTGCAGTCCACACAGAAGCTGATGTAATCAGTGATGCACTCTGTGAGCCCATCAATATCCTCTCCATGTGGCTCACAGAGTGTCTGCCAGTCTGTCACCTCAAAACAACCCTGGAGTGCCTCATAAGCCTCCTCTGACCATTTCCTCACCTTTACATATGTTAATCAAATTGCTGATATGCTAGTTGAAAATTTTTTCCCCATCCTAGGGTTTCCAAGTTTAAATCTTCTAATGTTATAGTTTCCTGACACTACTTGCTCAATAAGCTGATCTCAGCGTCTGATTTTAATTAAATTTAGGTCATTTTGTAACCAATTTGGAAACCACCCATGATGCAGATCATACCTCACCACTATTCCAATTCTGATTGATTCTATGCCATATTCGCTCATTCAGAATCAGAATAAAACAACCCAATCAAGATGATGTGGTGCTCAAATCAGTACACCATATCAATACTACAGAATGAATCAGATTCAATGTACACACAAGGGAATCTGCAGATGCTGGAAATTCATGTAATACACATGGTTGGCCTCCTCTACTGTCAAGATGAAGCCACACTCAGGATGGAGGAACAACGCCTTATATTCTGTCTGGATAGCCTCCAACCTGATGGCATGAACATTGACTTCTCTAACTTCCGATGCCCCTCCCCCATTCTCACCCCATCCTTTACTTATTTATTATTTATTTACTTTTATTTTTGCTTTTTTTTCTCTCTCTCTCTTTCTCTCTCTCTGACCCTCTCACAATAACTCCTTGCCTGCTTTCCATCTTCCTCTGGCGCTCCCCTCCCCCTTTCTTTCTCCCTAGGCCTCCCATCCCATGATCCTCTCCCTTCTCCAGCCTTATATCCCTTTTGCCACTCAACTTTCCAGCTCTTGGCTCCATTCCTCCCCCTCCTGTCTTCTCCTAACATTTCGGATCTCCCCCTCCCCCTCCCACTTTCAAATCTCTTACTATCTCTTCTTTCAGTTAGTCCTGATGAAGAGTCTCGGCCCGGAATGTCAACTGTGCTTCCTCCTATGGGTGCTGCCTGGCCTGCTGCGTTCCACCAGCCTTTTGTGTGTGTAGATTCAATATATAATTTAATTAACCTGGCTAAAGTTTGAAAAGTGTTATAAGTATCGATAAACTTTTCACTTTCCCTATATTAGTTTACGTTTGTAAAAGAAAAAAATCTGATGAAGTAGTTAATCATAAATCTGGCTTCAGGGTGTTTTCCACTTTTTTTGTGGCAAGTGATGACACTGCAGTGTAGAGTTTAGCATACCACTTTACAGTGCCAGCAAGTTGGGTTCAATTCCTGCCACTGTCTATAAGTTGTTTGTAAGTTCTGTCCATAACTCATGGGTTTCCTCTGGGTGCTCGGGCTTCCTCTCACATTTCAAAGACGTATATTAGGGTGAGTGAGTTGTGGGCATGCCTTACTCATCTATGGACTGTGTTGGTCCTTGACACAAACAGTGCATTTCACTGTATGATTTGATGTTTTCACGTACATGTGACAAATAAAGCTCATCTAATCTTATTTCCCAAAATGGGATGAGCTCTTCATCTGTCTCCAGCAAGATGACTACTGACATTCAAGATGAACCATCAGAATTACCTGTATATAAAGAGATAAATAAGTAGTGCAAAAATAGATAACGTTCATGGGTTCATTGTCCATTCAGAAATCTGATGGCAGAAGGGAAGAAGCTGTTACTAAAATGTTGAGTGTGTATCTTTAGGCTTCTGTACCCCCTCTCTGATTGTAGAACTGAAAAGAGGGCAAGTCCTGGTGGTGGAAGTCCTTAATGGTAGATGCCGCCATTTTGAGGCACGGCCTTTTGAAGATGTCCACGTCGGCGGGTACCATGATGGAGCTGGCTGAATAATACGACCCCCTGCAGGTTTATCCGCCTCTGTGCTCTGCCATCACCAGAGATGCCGCCTAGTCCATAGAGTTCCTCCAGCAGTTTGTATTTTTTTTCTGAAACAAAGGAGGATGTTTGTGCTTGCTGAAGCAGGAGTTGCTTGGGGCAGTGTCCTCAGCCCAATCATCTTCTGTTGCTTCCTCATACTCCTTCCCCCATGAGATCAAAAGTGAGGTTGTTCATACAGTACTGTGCAAAATGTCTAAGACACATACATATACTTAGGGTGCCTAAGACTTGCACCATACTGTATTCGTCAACATGGAACGAGTGAGTGTGTAAATCAGAATCAGGTTTATTAACACTGGCATGTGTCATGAAATTCATTAACTTAGCAGCAGCAGTTCAATGCAATACTTAATATAGAAGAAAAAGAGCAAAAATAAATAAATAAATCAATTACAGTATATGTATATTGAGAAGGTTAAAATCGTGCAAAAACAGAAATAATAAATATTAAAAGAGCGAGGAAGTGTTCATGGGTTCAATGTCCATTTAGGAATCAGATGGCAGAGGGGAAGAAACTGTTCCTGAATCGCTGAGTGTGTGCCTTCAGGCTTCTGTACCTCCTACCTAATGGTAACAGTGAGAAAAGGGCATGCCCTGGGTGCAGGGGTCTGAGACACCGTTCCTTGAAGATGTCCTGGGCATGTTGTATGCTTGTATCCAAGATGGAGCTGACTAGATTTACAACCCTTTACAGCTTCTTTCGGTCCTGTGCAGTAGCCCCCGCGCCCCCCCCCCCATACCAGACAGTGATGCAGCCTGTCAGAATGCTCTCCACAGTACATCTATAGCAGGTTTTGAGTATTTTTGTTGCCATACCAAATCCCTTAAGACTCCAACTGAAGTATAGTCACTCTCTTGCCTTCTTTATAACTGCATCGGTATGTTGGAACCAGGCTAGGTTGTCAGAGATCTTGACAATCGGAAACTTGAAACTGCTCACTCTCTCCACTTCTAATCCTTCTATGAGGATTTGTATGTGTTCCTTCGTCTTACTCTTCCTGAAGTCCACATCAGCTCTTTCGTCTTACTAATTTTGAGTATATTGTTGTTGCTGCAACACCATTCCACTAGCTGATATATCTCGCTCCTGCACGCCCTCTCATCTCCATCTGAGTTTCTACCAACAATGGTTGTATCATCAGCAAATTTATAGATGGTTTTTGAGCTATGCCTAGCCACAGATGTGGTGGGAGCAAAGGATACTGGGAAAGGCAAAGGTGGAGCACTGTGGGAGGGGTGTGGGATAGGTGGCAGAGAAGGAGTGCTGGGGCAGACACACAGTCCTGAGACACCAGGCAAAGCCATTTAATTCCAAGCAATTAGTTTATTAATCATTACAGAACGTCACTCTGGTGCTTCGCACTTTCTCCCCTCTCCCTTCCACCTTTCCCAACCATGATTTCCCTCTGCCTGCCTCCCTCCCCCTCTCAGTCCACAACAGAGACCCATATCAGAATCAGGTTTATTATCACTCACATATATCACAAAAATTTTTTTGCAGCAGTATAGTGCAGTACATAAACTGACTACAGTACTGTGTAAATGTCTTAGGCACCCTAGCTATACATATATAAACATATATAATATAAAATATGCCTAAGACTTTTTGCACAGTACTGTAGATGTTTGTATAGTGTTCAATTCCATTGAGGGGCATAGATAAGGTGGACAGAGACGGTCTTTTTACTCGTGAAGAGGTGTATAAAATTGGAGGGCATTGATTTATAGTTAGAGGGGAAAAATTTAAAGCTCACCTGAGAAGGAAGCTTTCCTCCTCACAGAATGGGGTGAAAAGTCCTGTCAGAGCAAGTGGTAGAGGTTGGCACAATTACAATGTTTAAAAGAGATTTGGACATGTTGAATTCCGTTTGCAGCTATTCAATAGACAGTAAACAGCGAAGGGATTCTGCAGATACTGGAAATCCAGAGCAACACACACACAAAATGCTTGAGGAACTCAGCAGATCAGAGAGCATCTATGGAAAGAAATCAAGAGTCGACATTTCAGGTCAAGGCCCTTCATCAGGATACAGCCACGTGCAACATGACGTAGATAACATTAAAATTAGATCTAGGCCACATAAATGTCAGAAAATAATCAATTCCAAACTAGACAGCTTCACCATCTACTCCTCTCGTTCAGTGCCATTAGAATTGCAAATTCCCCACCCTCATTACTCTCAGAGTGGCACAGTAGCATAACAATTAGCATTAACATTATTACAGCACCAGGGGTCACTGATCTGGGTTTGATTCCTGCCACTGTCTGTAAGGCATTGTAAATACATTCTCCCTGTGACTGCATGGGTTTCCTCCAGGTGCTCTAGTTTCCTCCCACATTCCAAAAATATATGGTTAGGGTTAGTGATTGTGGGCGTGCTGTGTTGAAACTGTAAGCGTGGTGACTCTTGCGGGCTGCCAAGCACAACCCTCACTGATTTGATTTGATGCAAACAATGCATTTCAATGTATGTTTTGACATACATGTGACAAATAAAGCTAAAAAAAAAAAAATGAAGAAAAATCCAACATAGAACGTGGATCTTTACAGCACAGTACAGGCCTTTTGCCCATGATGTTGTGCCAACCTTTTAACCTACTCTGAGATCAATCTAACCCTTTCCTCCCACATAGCCCTCCACTTTTTTTTCATGCATGTGCCTATCTAAGAGTTTCTCATAAATGTCCCTAATGTATCTGTCTCTCCCACCAACACTGGGAGCGTGTTCCACATATCGACAACTCTCTATGCAAAAAATATACCTCTGACACCCCACTTATACTTTCCTCCAATCACCTCAAAATTATGCCCGCTCATATTAGTGATTTCCACCCAGCAAAAACCCAGTGGGTGCAGCCAAATAAAACTTATGGCTACCACATCAGCTTGGAGGCTTGGTATCCTGGAGTGAGTGATTCACTTTCTGACAGCCCAAATCCCAATCTGATGGGATGGGCACAGAGTGAATGCAGTGCCCTCAGCTCAGTGTGACTGACTTCTGCTTTGGACCTATATGTGACCTCTAGTACAAGCCTAACTTACACATTGCGGTTTGCAGGCGTATAATTCAGCAACAGGTTGGCTCATGTTGTCCTCAGCTGGCTGTTCACCATGGGACTTCCAGCAGTTATTCAAAGCTCAACGTAAATTTATTATCAAAGTATTTATACTATATACAATCTTGAGATTCATTTTCTTGCAGGCACCCACAGGAAAGTAAAGAAATACAATAAAATCTACGAACGGCTACCCATAACATAGACCGACAAACATCCAGAGTGCAAAAGTGGACACATTATGCAAATAATAATGGATGGCGAGCTGCAGAGTCCCTGACAGTGAGCCCACAGGCTGCAGAGTCAGTTCGGCACTGAGCTGAGTGAAGATGGTCCAGGAGCCTGAAGGTGGCAGGGCAACAGCTGCTCCCGAACCTGGCATTGTGTGATCCAAGTCTCCTGAGTCTCCTACCCAATGGTAGCAGTGAGAAGAGATTCTGTATTCTGCAGAACCTGATCTAGCATGTCAACATGTTCTCTGTTTCTATACTGTTCTGAAAGAAACGCCTGAAGTTTTTTTTTGTCAACTGAAGACCCAATGACATTGAATTTCGATAAATGCAAATTGACCTAATTTCTGCACACTTAAGTATTGAGGAATATTTTTCACTTGCCCACAATTTGATGAGTAGAGGATATGATGGATGCACTTTATGAAACCTTAACTCCTTAGAACTCAAGTCATTTGACAAAGCTTTTGAGAACATATTGCTTGCTTACTGATTCATCAACGATAGAGGAAAATCTGATAGCTTGGCTTAATTTAAAACATTTACTTGAAATGACTCTTAGTGGTTACTTCTAGCTCTAGGATCGGTTAAGGTTTCCTCTCTGTGAATATCGTACACTCAGGGGATCTCTGATGAAGCAGCAATATCAGATCTAGGCAAAATGATAAAATGATTCATTTTCTTTTGCAGCTATTCTCCATTGCAAAATTTTCTTTGGTTGTAGTTTTTATTCCACTAGAGTTTCACAAAAATTAAGTGAATACCAAGTAAGACCAAAAGACATAGGATCAGAATTAGGAAATTTGGCTCATCAAGTCTGATCTACCATTACATCATGACTGATCCATTCTTCTTCTCAACCCTTATCTCCCACCTCCTCTTTGTACCCATTTCATGCTCTGAATAATCAAGAACCTATTAATCTCTGCCTTAAATACACTCAATGAGCTGGCTTCTGCAACCACCTGTAGCAATGAATTCCACGGATTCACCATCCTCTGGCTAAAGAAATTCCTCTTCATTTCCATTCTCAATTGATGTCCCTCTATTCTGAGGTTGTACCCTTTGGTTCTAGACTCCTCAATCATAGGAAGCATCCTCTCCACAATCTAGGCCTTTCAGCATTTGATAGGTTTCAATGAGATTCCCTATCATTCTTATAAATTTCAACATGTACAGGCCCAGAGCCATCAAACACTACTCATACCCTTTCATTCCCAGAATCCTTCTCGTGAACCTTCTCTGAACCCTCTCCAATGTTAACACATACTTTCTTAGGGGGTCCAAAACTGCTCGCAATACTCCAAGTGAGGCCTTTCCAGTTCCTTGCAACATTACATCCTTGCTTTTATATTCCAGTTCTCTCAAAATGAATGCTAACATCGCATTTTTCTGCTCACCACCGACTCAGCCTGCAAGTTTTGCCGAGGGACAGTAACTTTAAGTTCCTGGATGTCACTATCTCCAAGGACCTGCCTTGGATCCAGTATATTAACATTATTGCAAAGAAAGCATGGCAGCGCCTTAGGAGTCTGTGGAGGTGTGGCATGTCATCGAAAACCCTGGTAAACTTCTATAGATATGTGGCGGAAAGTGTGCTGACTGGCTGCATTATGGCCTGGTATGCAAACCCCAATGCCCTTGAGCAGAAAATCCTACAAGAGGTAGAGGACTTGCCCCAGTACATCCCTCCCAACCATTGAACCCATCTACATGAAATGTTGTCAAAGAAAAGCAGCATCAATCATCAAAGATCCTCGCCACCCAGGACATGCTCCTTTCTCGCTGCTGCCATCAGGTACTAGGTACAAGTGTCTTGCACCACCAGGTTCAAGAACAGTTACTACCCCTCAACCATCAGGCTCTTGAACAAAAGGGGATAGCTACACCCATTTAAGGACTCTGTTATATTGTTATTTCATGCTCGTTACTTATTGCTGTTTATTTATATCTGCATTTGCACAGTTTGCTTACAGTTAACACTTCTTGTTGTTTACAATTTACAGTTACCTCTATAAATTTGCTAAGCATGCCCTCAGAAAAACAATCTCAGTGTTGTATGTGGTGACGTGTATGTACTCCGATAATAAATTTTACCTTGAACTTTGAACTTTGAGGCTAACCTTTAGGGGATCCTATACAAGGACTCTCAAGTCTCTTTGCTCCTCAGATTTTTGAATTTTCTCCTGATTTAGAAAATAGACTTCACTTTTATTCTTCCTACCAAAGTGCATGACCAGACACTTCCAGACATTGTGTTCCATCTGCCACTTCTTTTCTCATTCTCCTAATCGGTCAAAGTCCTTCCACAGCATCCCTGTTTCTTCAACACTACCTGCCCCTCCACTATTTTTGCATTGTCTGCAAACTTGGCCATCAAGCCACCCATTTGGTCATCCAAATCTTGAAGTGGACTCAACACTGACAACTAGTCACCAGCAACCAACCAGAAAGTCTCCCTTTATTCCCACTCTTTGCCTCCTTCCAGTCAACCAACCCTCTGTCCATGCCAGTAACTTTCCTGTTATACCATGGGCTCCAATACCGAGGTCCTCTCTCGAGCCGGAATGCCAGCAGTTTCAACCTTGGTGATGTCGGCCCAACTGCGCCAGGCAGGATATGTTGTCAGAATGCCCGATGGAAGACATCTTGTATGGCCAACTGTCCAGTGGTACCAGAAAACGAGGAGGCCAGCAGCTACGGTACAAGGATGTTCTGCACAGGAGCCTCAAGGGAGCTGACATTGCCCCATCAACATGGGAGGATCTGGCTCAAGATCGCTCACAGCGGAGGGACGCCATCAGAAAGGGTGTGGATGCTGCTGAGAACAAGCTCAATGAGGCAACAGAGGAAAGGTACAGGAAGCTGCCAAGTATGTGGCAAGCAGTGCCTGTCAAGGATCGGCCTGTACAGCCACTCCAGGATGCAAATATCAAACCCCACCAACTGACTGAAAGGAATCATCATCATCCTATGGGATGGATGGATGGAGAGGGAGAGAGAGGGAGAGAGAGAGAGAGACTCTTAACTTGTTAAGCAGCCTCATGTGCAGCACCTTGTCAAAGACCTTCTGAAAAAAAGGTAATAAGGTAATTAAGATGAAAATAAGATTTAAAAAAGGCTAAGTTTACAGGATTATCCAAATTAAAAAAATATTGCTGATTGCAGGAATTTGAAATAAACATGGAAGTTGCGATGAAACGTAATACAGAGATAGCGGCATGGTAGTGTAGCAGTTAGCACAGTACTTTACTGCACCAGTGGTTGGGGTTCAATTCCTGCTGTTGTTTGTAAGGAGTTTGTAACGCTTTTCCTGTCACCGTATGGGTTTCCTCTGGGTGCCTCCAGTTTCCTCCCACAGTCCAAAAAGATGTCTGGGTTAGTAAATTGTGGCCATGCTATGTTGACACTGGAAGTGTGGCAAAATTTGAAGGGCGCCCCCAGCACATGGTGTTGGTCAATGTGTTGGTTATTGATACAAATGACATATTCTACCGTATACTTCGATGTTTCAATGTATGTGGCAAATAAAGCTAATCTTTATCTTTACATTTATTTATTTAGTGATACAACACCGGGTAGGCCCTTCTGTCCCCAGCAACCCCTGCCAAACACGATTAACCCTAACCCGATCATGGGAGAATTTGCAGTGACCAATTAACCTACATGGTCGCTCTTTAGACCGTGGGAAGAAACCATAGAGCCCTAGGAAAATCCACACATTCCACGGGGAGAACATATGGAGCTTCCTTACAGAATGGCACCAGAATTGATCTCCAAACTCTGGAATGCCCTGAGCTGTAATGGGATTATGCTAACCACTACCCTACCCTGGAGGTACTGTGCTATGGTGGCATCCTTAAAGAAAGCATTGTTAGCAGTACAAAGTGGTGATAATGCTTCCTGAATTTACATTGCGAAACAACTGAACCTTTAATTTGCTCTCTGGACCAGAAACACCACTGTGTGCCAACCTATAACCTTATGCTTATTCAATTCAGTGTGAAGGGTCAGTGTGGACATGGTGGAGGATTACAGATCCCTGGGAATATGAATTGACAATAAACTGGACTGGTCAAAGAACACTGAGGCTGTCTACAAGAAGGGTCAGAGCCGTCTCTATTTCCTGAGGAGACTGAGGTCCTTTAACATCTGCTGGACGTTGCTGAGGATGTTCTACGAGTCCGTGGTGGCCAGTGCTATCATGTTTGCTGTTGTGTGCTGGGGCAGCAGGCTGAGGGTAGCAGACACCAACAGAATCAACAAACTCATTCGTAAGGCCAGTGATGTTGTGGGGATGGAACTGGACTCTCTCACGGTGGTGTGTGAAAAGAGGATGCTGTTTAAGTTGCATGCCATCTTGGTCAATGTCTCCCATCCACTACATAGTGTACTGGGTGAGCACAGGAGTACATTCAGCCAGAGACTCATTCCACCAAGATGCAGCACTGAGCGTCATAGGAAGTCATTCCTGCCCGTGGCCATCAAACTTTACAACTCCTCCCTTGGAGGGTCAGACACCCTGAGCCAACAGGCTGGTGCTGGACATTTCATAATTTACTGGCATAATTTACATATTACTATTTAATTATTATGGTTCTATTACTATTTATTATTTATGGTGCAACTGTAATGAAAACCAATTTCCCCTGGGATCGATAAAGTATGACTATGACTATGACTAATTCACTCCACATGAAGAAATAACAATGGTTACCGGTTACAGCAAAGGTCCACGTGACAATATCTTGGCTGTAGTTATGAATACGTGCTTTTGCTGTACAGGCAACCAGATTACCAAATCTAGCACAAAATAAAATGGCTGGAGGAATTCAGCAGACCAGGCACTGTGAGTTCCTCTAGCAGTTTGATCATTGCTCCAGATTTCAGCATCTTCAGTCTCTGGTGTTTCCCAACACAAGTATTTGTCAGCCAATGATTATTCATATATTCTCTGTCCACAAAAAGCAGGACAGGTCATTGACAGAACATTGACTCACCAATAATCTGCACACTAATACTCAGTTTGAACTTTGGCAGGAATGCACAACTCTTAGTAGCCTTGGCCCAACCGTGGATGAAAGAGCTGAATAGACAGAAGAATTTGAAGATGCTGGAAATCTTGAGCAAGACACACTGTAGGATCTCAGCAAGTTAGGCAGCCTTTATAGAGGGAATTAGAATCAGAAACAGGTTTAATACCATTGGCATATGTTGTGAAATTTGTTAACTTGATGGCAGCAGTACAATGCAACACATGGTACTGTATATAGTTCCTCTAGCATTTTTAGTGTGTTGCTTAGGGAGCAGAATTCCAGACTGCACTTGAGCAGTTTTGGTCAAAGGACATTAAAGTGGAAAAATATCCAGTGATTGGAATCGATGTTCAAAGTTGATTGTGTTTAATTCCCATCACCAGAACATCTGCAGAATTCCTTATGACTTCATCAATGTCCAGCCAGTTTCAATAGCTTCATCACAAAGCTTCCTTACATGCAAGGTTAGAGTCAGAGGTGGTTGTTGATGATTACCCAATTCTATTTGAAGATACTCAAACATAAAGTAGTCCATACTTTGATGCAAAAGAACCAGGATAATGTTTAGTGAAGGACTAAAATGCAGATCTCACAAGTGCTGGGCAATTACCGTCTCACGCATGAGAATGAACTATTAACATCCAGTGACATTGCAATTTGTGAGAAGCTCGGCTGAATCAACCATATAAAATAAATGGATAATGGAGCAATTTAGAAACTGAGCAACCTTTGACAAATTTTTCACCCTCAACCCAAAGCCTGTACACCATAAATAAGGCCAGGCCACACACTCAACGATTCAGAAAGTTTCTTCTCCTTTGCCATCAGATTTCTGAATGCCCTTTGAACCCATGAACACTACCTTATTATTTCTTTATTTCTATTTTAACATTACTTATTTATTTAACTATTTACTGTAATTCACATTTTTTCTCTATTATTATGTTTTGCATTGTACTGCTGCTGCAAAAACAACAAATTTCGCGACGTATGCTGCTGATATTAAACCTGATTCTGATGCTGTTGAAAGCTCTTGAACTGAAACGACTGTTCATTCCTCTCCATAGATGCCATCAGACCTGCTGAGTTTTTCCAGCATTTTATGTGCGTTACTCTGATTCAGACTCTGCAGGTTCCCCTCTTAGTGACACATTCATCTGATGTGGCTTATCTGATGTTCCTTTGTCAATTTGGAATCTAAAGCCTGAAATTCTTGACTTAAGAATACAGTGGATGTTACAGTTCAAGAGGCCACCAGTATTTTTCCTGTGGTTGATGTAACCAAGCCAAGAGGGCATATGGTAGCTTTCATAGTTTTAAAGGTGAGAGGGGATGGGGGGGGGGTGATTTTTTTTCAGATAGGCTATGGTTGGGGTCTGCCTGAAGAGGGAGCAAAGACAGATATTCTCTCAACATTTAAGAAACCTCTGGACAAGTACTGGAAGGCCTTGTAGGGCACAGGCTTAAGGCAGGTATATGAGATTAATACATTAAAACCCAATGGGTGGCATGTAAAAACTGAAGTGCCCATTTCTATGTCGTGCAACCCAATCAGGTTCAAATTCATGTTCAAGTTTATTGTCATTCAACTGTACACATGTATGCAGCTAAACAAAACAATGTTACCCTGGCACCAAGGTGTAAATCACAGTGCATATATCACATACAGCACATAAAATAATATCGACAGATAATAAAATCTGTAGATGTGCAAGTTGACATAAAGGGAATATACAGTATGCTCATAGACATAGAGCATATGACTATGGCTCTGAATCTAACACTATCATTTCCTTCCTTCACCAGGACAGCTTGCAGGGCCTCCACTCCCTTCTTGTATAGTGACCCACCCAGGGATGATGGAATCAGAGAGTAAGATTCTGAAGTTCCAAGAAGGAATCAAAATATTAGAATTGTCAAATGGTGAAATTGTCAAATTGTCAAATGCAGATGATACTAAGATAGGTGGAGTTGTGGATAATGAAGGAGGTTTTCAAAGCTTGCAGAGAGATTTAGGCCAGTTAGAAGAGTGGGCTGAAAGATGGCAGATGGGGTTTAATGCTGATAAATGTGAGGTGCTACAATTTGGTAGGACTAATCAAAATAGGACATACATGGTAAGTGGTAAGGCATTGAAGAATGCAGTAGAACAGAGAGATCTAGGAATAATGGTGCATAGTTCCATGAAGGTGGAATCTCATGTGGATAGGGTGGCGAAGAAAGCTTTTGGTATGCTGGCCTTTATTAATCAGAGCATTGAGTATAGGAGTTGGGATGTAATGTTGAAATTGTATAAGGCCAAACTTGGAGTACTATGTACAGTTCTGGTCACCAAATTATAGGAAATATGTCAACAAAATTGAGAGAGTACAGAGGAGGTTTACTAGAATGTTACCTGGGTTTCATCTCCTAAGTTTCAGAGAAAGGTTGAACAAGTTAGGTCTTTATTCTTTGAAGCATAGAAGGTTGACGGGGACTTGATAAACATATTTAAAATTATGAGGGAGATAGATAGAGTTGACGTGGATAGGCTTTTTCCATTGAGAGTAGGGGAGATTCAAACAAGAGGACATCAGTTGAGAGTTAAAGGGCAAAAGTTTAGGGATAACATGAGGGGGAACTTCTTTACTCAGAGAGTGGTAGCTGTGTGGAACGAGCTTCCAGAAGTGGTTGAGGCAGGTTCGATGTTGTCATTTAAAGTTAAATTGGATAGATATATGGACAGGAAAGGAATGGAGGGTTATGGGCTACGTGCAGGTCGGTGGGACTAGGTGAGAGTAAGAGTTCGGCACGGACTAGAAGGGCTGAGATGGTCTGTTTCCATGCTGTAGTTATTATATGGTTATACGGTGAAATGCTTCAGATTGAAGGAAATCCTCAGCGACCTAGACATGACAAGATTAGTTAATTGAGTTCTCAGTCACGTCCACTGAAGAAGTTACAGGTGTAAAGTCTCAATCATAGCTGGTGTAATTTTATTTTAGAGAATTAGAACTCATATCTAACTAAAAGTATGTCATAGAGTCGTAGAGCTCCACAGCACAGAAACGTGCTGTTTAGCCCATCTAGTCGATCCCGAACTTTTATTCTGCATAGTCCCATTGAACTGCATCTGGGCCATAGACCTTCATACCCCTCCCCTCCATATGGTTATTCAGACTTCCCTTAAAAGTTGAAATTCAACCTGCGTCCACCACTTCAGTTCATTCCACACTCTCACAGCCCTCTGAGTGGAGATGTTCCCCTTAAACATTTCACCTTTCGCTCTTGACCCACGACTTCTATTTCTAGTCGCACCCAATCTCGATTGAAAAAAACCTGTTTTCATTTACTCTATCTATATCGCTCATAATTTTGTTTACCTCTATGAAATCTCCCCTCATTATCCTACTCTCTAGGGAATAAAGTCCCAAGCAACTCACACAAAATGCAGGAGGAACTCAGCAGGTCAGACAGCATCTATGGAAATGAATAAACAGCCAACATTTTGGGCTGAGACCCTTCATCAGGACTGAAAAGGAAGGGGGAAGATGACAGAATAAAAAGGTAGGGGAGGGGAGAGAGGATAGATAGAAGGTGAAGCCAGGTGGTGGGAAAGATAAAGGGCTGGAAAGGAAGGAATCTTATAGAAGAGGCGAGGAGAAAGGGTAACAGGAGGAATTCTCGGGGGAGGCGAATGGTAGGGTGAGAAGAGGTAAGGGGCCAGAGTGGGAAAGAAAAGATGAGAGGAGAAGGGAAAATTTCTTTTACCAGAAGGGGAAATCAATATTCATGCCATCAGATTGAAGTTTACCCAGACAGAATATAACGTGTTGCTCTTCCACCCTGAGGGTGGCCTCATCGTAGCACAAGAGGAGATCATGGACCAAAATGTCTGAATGGGAATAGGAATTGAAGTTAAAATGTTTGGCCACTGGGAAGTTCCGCCTTTGGCAGGTGGAGCGGAGGTGTTCGATGAAGCGGTCCTCCGGTTTATGACAGGTCTCACCAAAGTAGAGGGGGCCACAGCAAGAGCACCGGATACAATAGATGACCCTAGCAGATTTGCCGGTGAAGTGTTGCCTCACCTGGAAGGACTATTTGGGGTCTTGAATGGAGGTGAGGGAGCAGATGTAGCACATTAACTGCTTGCAGGGATAAATGCTGGGAGAGACAAAAGGAAAAGGGAATCATGGAGGGGATCTCTGTGGAAAGCAGGGAGGTAAAGATATGTTTGGTGGTAGGATCCCTTTGGAGATAGCAGAGGTTGCGAAGAAGGATGGGTTGGATGCGGGAGCTCATGGGGTGATAGGTGAGAACAAGAGGAACTCTATCACTGTTGAAGTGACAGGAAGATGGGGTGAGAGTGGACCTTTGGGAAATGGAAGAGATGCAGGTGAGGAGAGCATCAACAGTGGAGGAAAGGAAACCCCGTTCTTTGAAGAACGAGGACATTACTGATCCCAGGATCTCTGATGTCCTGAAAAGAAAAGCAGCATCCCAGGAACAGATGCAACAGAAATGAAGGAACTGAGAAAAGGGAATAGCATTTTTACAGGAGACGAGGTGGGAAGAGGCATAGTCAAGATAACCATGGGACTTGGTAGGTTTATAAAAGATGTAGGTTGACAGTTTGTCTCCAGGAATGATGACAGAGAGATTGAGAAAGGGGAGGGGACCAAGTGAATTTCAGGGCACGGTGGAAGTTGAAGGTAAAGATGATAAAATTGATAAACTCAGCATGGGTGCATGGAGCAGCGCCAATGCAGCGGAGGAAGAGTTGGGGAGCAGTACTGGGGAAGGCATGTAACATAAGTTGTTCGACATAGCTAACGAAAAGACAGGTATAGCTGGGGCCCAGTTGAGTGGCCATGGCTACTCCCTGAGCCTGGAGAAAGTAGGAGCAGTCGAAGGAAAATTGTTGAGGGTGAGGACCAGTTTTGCCAGATGGAGGAGGGTGGTGTTGGAGGGGAACTGATTGCTTCTTTCATTAAAAAATAGCGGAGAGCTATAAGGTCTTATTGAAGGGCATTGAAGTGTATAAGGACTGGACAACCCTGGTGAAAATGAGGCGATCAGGGCCAGGGAATTGAAAGTTAGTGAAGAGATTGAGAATATGAGAAGTGTTATGGATGTAGGTGGGAAGGGGCTAAACCAAGGGGAACAGGCTGGAGTCAAGGTATGAGGACATGAGCTTAGTGGGGCAGGTGCAGGCAGAGACAATAGCCCTACATGTATTGTCATGTTTGTGGATCTTGGGTAGGAGGTAGAATTGAGCAGTGTGGGGTAAGGAAATTATGAGTTTGGTGGCTGTGGATAGGAGATCCTCAGAGTTGATAGGGTTAGTGATGGTGTTTGGACTATTTCCTGAAAGTCCTGACCTGTTCAAGCTTTCCTTAATAGCTCATGTTCTCAGTTCCTGGCAACAGCCTGATAAATTCTCTCTGCACTCTTTCCTGAAAGTTTTACTAAAGTGGTGGCATTATTTCAAGAAGAGTCAATATGCACTCAGTGGCCACTTTATTAGGTACATCCGAACATCTGTTTGTTAATGCAAATATCCAATCAGCCAATCATGTGGCAGCAATTCAATGCATAGAAACATGCAGACATGGTCAAGAGGTTCAGTTTTTGTTCAATCATCAGAATGAGTAAGAATTGTGATCAAAGTGGCTTTGACCATGGGCTGATTGCTGCCGGGTGGGGAGATCTGAGTATTTCAGAAATTGCTGATTTTCTGGGATTTTCATGCACAACACTCTCTAGAGGTTACAGAGAATGGTGGAAAAAAAACAAAAAAAAATCCAGTGAGTGGTATTTCAGTGGGCAAAACTGCCTTTTTTTTAAGATAAGTCAGAGAGGAATGGCAAAACTGATTCAAGCTGACAGGAGAGTGACAGTAACTCAAAATAACCACACTACAACAGATATGTACAGAAGATTATCTCTGATCACATACATGTTGAAATTCAAAGTGGATGGACTATAGCAACAGAAGACCACATCAGGTTCCACTCTTGTGGCCATTTTATTAAGTCCACTCCTGTACCTAATGAAGTGGTCTCTGAGGATAGATTATCAAGCACAGGGACTGGAATGGGGTTTAGGAAATGTTGATTTTGTAGCCAGGGGAAAAATACATACACAGGACAACAAATACTTTTTCCGGTCTTAAATTTCTTTATCTGTTTTAGATGTTCTAATGCAGAAAATGGGTATCAAAATAAAAATGACAAATAGAATTAAAGAAAAAAAACAGTTCCTGCTGTTACAATCTCAGTTTAATTTCAGACCATACCCTTGTTACGTATGCAGTATGAAAGTAAGTAAAATAAAATATACAAAACCAGTATGGTAGTGGCAATTCTAAAAAGCAATACAAACATTAGAAACCCAACAACCCTGTACCTTATACACAACATCAAAAATATGGATAAATACATCTAATCTTCACCCTGGCACACACGTGTTTAGCTTCCAAACACATATAAGCTAGACCCTGAAACGAATTCTCCTCACTCACGCTACCAGGCCGATAAGGAACTTCACACAATCACGCTAACCAGTGCCGATACCTTACTCATGAAAAATCTTCCCTTACCAAACCTGGGAAAAGCACTCGAACACCGTTCTAGAATGTCATGACTCTTCTTTCTACTCCACCTGTGCAAAATGACACCACCATTTTCTCTTAAAGGCACAGGTAGCTATTTTAGTATTACCAAGGTGAATACGTAAGAGCATTTTAACAACAAAGAATGAAATTCAATGGTCACCTGGTTACATTTGGTAAAATTTTAGATGATCTTATGTTTGTTAAAAAGTCTTCATCAGAAGTTCATTAGAATAGTCACAATGACTTCAACTATCACCTTCCATCTATTCCCCTCACTTTTTTATTCTGGCATTTTCGGCTTTCCTTTCCACTCCTGATGAAGGGTCTTAGTTTGAAACATTGATTGTTTGTTGATTTCCATAGATGTTGCCTGACCTGCTGTGTTCTTCCAACATTTTGTGTGTGTTGTTAGGGATAAGTGTATCGAGAGAAGGTGATTTGAGGCAAAGTGAAGCCAGGTGTGCAGGTGCTTAAAGTTGTGCGCAAAAGATAGAAGGACGATGTGAGGAAGAATATACAAAGAGTTGTTATAATATGGATCTTTCTGACTGCAAGTGTGGTGGAAACAGTCAGGCAAGGAGTTTCGTAGGAAGGAAGATTGTTCTTGCGGGATATAGTTATTTTCTGGCAGAGGAGTTGTGAACGAACATGAGAAAGTCCACAGATGCTCAAAATCCAAAGGAACACATACAAAATGCTGGAAGATCTCAGGAGGTCAGGCAGCATCTGTGGAAAAGACTAAACAATCGGAATTTTGGGCCGAGACCCTTCTTCTGGACTGAGAAGGAAGGAGGAGGATGCCTCACGGAAAACCCCAAAGCATTCTACAAGTATGTGACGAGCAAGAGGATAAGATGTGAGAGAAGAAGACCAATCAAGTGTGGCAGTGGGGAAGTGTGATGGAACCGGAGGAGATGGCAGAGGTACTTAGTGAATACTTTGCTTCAGTATTCACTACGGAAAAGGATCTTGGTGATTGAAGGGATGACTTGCAGCAGACTGAAAAGCTTGAGCATGAAGATATTAAGGAAGAGGATGTGCTGGAGCTTTTGGAAACTATCAAGTTGGATAAGTCACCGGGACTGGACAGGATGTACCTCCAGGCTACGGTGGGAAGCGAGGGAGGAAATTACTGAGCCGCTGGTGATGATCTTTTCATCATCAATGAGGACGGGAGAGGTTCCGGAGGATTGGAGGGTTGCAGATGTTGTTTTCTTATTCAAGAAAGTGAGTAGGGATAGCCCAGGAGATTATAGAACAGTGAGTCTCACTTCAGTGGTTGGTAAGTTGATGGAGAAGATTCTGAGAGGCAGGATTTATGAATATTTGGAGAGGCTTAATATGATTAGGAATAGTCAGCATGGCTTTGTCAAAGGCAGGTCATGTCTTATGAGCCTGATTAAATTTTTTGAGAATGTGACTGAACTCATTTGATAAGGTACCCCATGCAAGACTTATTGAGAAAGTAAGGAAGCATGGGATCCAAGGGGACATTGCTTTGTGGATCCAGAACTGGCTTGCCCACAGAAGGCAAAGAGTGGTTGTAGATGGGTCATATTCTGCATGGAGGTCAGTGACCAGTGATGTGCCTCAGGGATCTGTTCTGGGACCCCTTACTCTTTGTGATTTTTATAAATGACCTGGATGAGGAAGTGGAGGGATAGGTTAGTAAATTTGCTTATGACACAGAGGTTGGGGGTGTTGTGGATAGTGTGGAGGGCTGTCAGAGGTTACAGCGGGACATTGATAGGTTGCAAAACTGGGCTGAGAAGTGGCAGATGGACTTCAACCCAGATAAGTGTGAGGTGGTTCATTTTGGTAGGTGAAATATGATGGCAGAATTCACCTTGGCAGTGTGGAGGATCAGAGGGATCTTGGGGTCCCAGTCCATAGGACACTCAAAGCTGTTACGCAGGTTGACTCTGTGGTTAAGAGGGCATATGGAGCATTGGCCTTCATCAATCGTGGGATTGAGTTTAAGAGCCGAGAGGTAATGTTGCAGCTATATAGGACCCTGGTCAGATCCCACTGGGAGTACTGTGCTCAGTTCTGGTCGCCTCACTACAGGAAGGACGTGGAAACCATAGAAAGGGTGCAGAGGAGCAATCAGTTAAGTTAGGCAACCTCTCCTCCTCCATTCTCACCCTGAACACCAGCGTGCCTTAAGGCTGTGTGCTGAGCCCTCTTCTGTACTCCCTTTTCACCTATGACTGCGTTCCTGTACATGGTTCTAACTCCATAATCAAGTTTGCAGACTACACCACGGTGGTTGGCCTGATCAGAGGAGATGACAAGACGGCCTACAGGGACGAGGTCCAGCACCTGGCCATGTGATGTGCTGATAACAACCTGGCCCTTAACACCCAGAAGACCAAGGAGATTATTGTGGAGTTCAGGCATGCTAGGAGCCACACTCATGTCTCCATCTACATCAACGAATCTGTAGTGGAGCATGTATCAAGCTTCAAATTCCTTGGTGTCTGCATTTCTGATAATCTCACCTGGTCCCTGAACTCCTCCATCCTGATCAAAAAGGTGCAACAGGACTTTTATTTCCTGTGGAGCATCAAGAAAGCTCACCTCTGTCCCAGGATACTGACAGACTTTTACCATTGAGAGCATACTCACCAACTACATCTCAGTGTGGTATGGCAATTGTCCCGTATCGGACCACAAAGCACTCCAGCGTGTGGTGAAAACTGCCCAGCGGATTATCGGCACCCAATTGCCCACCATTGAGAACATCTACCATAAACGCTGCCTGGGCAGGGTGAAAAGCATTATCAAGGATGCATCTCACCCTAACCATGGACTTTTTACTTTCCTCCCATCCAGTAGGTGCTACAAGAGCCTCCGCTCCCGCACCAGCAGGCACAGGAGGAGCTTCTTCCCTGAGGCTGTGACCCTGCTGAACCTCACATCACAGCGCTAAGCAGTACCGCCCCCATAATGGACTGTCTCACTACTTTTATATTTGTATGCTGTAGCACTTACTTTTTACCTGCAGTTATTTAGTAAATAATACTATTCTTTTGCACTTCTGGTCAGAATGCTAATTGCATTTCATTGGCTTTGTATCTGTACTCAACACAATGACAATAGAGTTGAATCTAATCTAATCTAATCTAATCTAAAAGGAGATTTACAAGGATGTTGCCTGGATTGGGGAGCATGCCTTATGAGAATAGGTTGAGTGAACTCGGCCTTTTCTCCTTGGTGCGACAAAAGATGAGAGGGGACCTGATAAAGGTGTACAAGATAATGAGTGGCATTGATCGTAAGGCTTTGACTTTGACTTTGAAATGGCCAGCATGAGAGGGTATAGTTTTAAGGTGCTTGGAAGTAGGTACAGAGGAGATGTTAGGGGTAAGTTTTTTACACAGAGAGTGGTGAGTGCGTGGAATGGGCTGCTGACGGCGGTGGTGGAGGCAGAAACGATAGGGTCTTTTAGGAGACTCCTGGATGGATACATGCAGCTTAGAAATATAGAGGGCTATGGGTAAGCCTAGGCAGTTCTAAGGTAAGGACATGTTCAGCACAGCTTTGTGGGCCGAAGGGCTGGTATTGTGCTGTAGGTTTTCCATGTTTCACCATAAACAGCCCTGAGATTTGTTTCCTTGTGAGCGTACTCAGTAAATCCATTATAGAATAATAAAGATAATAGAATGAATGAAAGAGCACACCAACTAGGGCGTCCAAACAGTGCCCGAAAGGCAACAAACTGCAAATTCAAAAGAAATAATAATAATGATAACAATAATTAAATAAGCAATAAAATGAAGAACATGAGGTGAAGAGTTCTTGAAAGTGAGTCCATAGCTTTGGGAACATTTCAGTGATGGGGCAAGTGAAGTTGAGTGAAGTTACCCCCTTTGGTTCAAGAGCCTGATGGTTGAGGGGTGGTAGCTGTCACTGAGCCTGGTGGTGTGAGTTCTGAGTCCCCCTGTACCTTCTTCCTGATAGCAACAGCGAGAAGAAAGCATGACCTGGATGGGAGTGTTTGACAATGCTTTCCTGTAACATTGCTCCATGTAGATGTGCTCAATGGTGGGGAGGGCTTTACCGTAATGGATTGATTTTCTGTTCAAGGGCATTGGTGTTTCCATACTAGGCTGAGATACAGCCAGTCAATATATTCTTCACTACACATCCATGGAAGTTTGTCAAAGATTTACATGACATGCTGAATCTTTGCAAACTCCTAAGGAAGTGAAGATGCCATCGTGCTTTCTTCATAGAACATTGAACATAGAAATCTACATCACATTACCGGCCCTTCGGCCCACAATGTTGTGCCAACCATGTAACCTACTCTAGAAACTGCCTAGATTTCCTTACTGCATAGCCCTCTATTTTCATAAGCTCCATGTACTTATCTAAGTCTCTTAAAAGACCCTATCTCTGCTTTTACCACCTTCGATGGGAGTGCTCCACTCTCTGTCTGATAAATTTACCTCTGACATTCCGTCAGTACCTACTTCCAAGCACCATAAAACTATGCCCCCTCATGTTATCCATTTCGGCCCTGAGAAATAGCCTCTGGCTATGCACATGATCAATGTCTCTCATCATCTTATACACCTCTATCAGGTCAACTCTCGTCCTCTGTCGCTCCAAGGAGAAAAGGCCAAGTTCACTCAACCTATTCTCAGAAGGCATGCTCTCCAATGCAGGCAACATCCTTGTAAATCTCCCCTGTACTCTCTCTATAGTATCCACATCCTTCCTGTAGTGAGGTGACTAGAACTGAACACAATATTCCAAGTGGGGTCTGACCAAGGCCTTACATACTGTAGCTGTAACGTTACCTCACGGCTCTTGAACTCAGTCCCACAGTTAATAATATATGCCTTATATATAGACATTATATGCCTTCTTAACAACTGTCAACGTGCACAGCAGCTTTGAGTGTCCTATGGAAACAGACCCCAAGATCTCTTATCCTCCACACTGCCAAGAGTCTTACCATTAATATTATATTTTGTCTTCAGATTTGACCTACCAAAATGAATCACTGCTCACTTATCTGGGTTGAACCTCATCTGCTCAGCCCATTTCTACATCCCATCAATGTCCTGCTGTAACCTCTGACAACCCTCCAGACTATCCACAACACCCCCAACTTTTGTGTCAAAATTGCACTTATGTGCTCGGCGTAGCACAGATACCCTGAAATGACAGTGCTGAGGACTTTAATGCTGCTGACTCTCGCCACCTCTGATCCCCGAATGAGGACTGGCTCATGGACCTCTGGTTTTCTCCTCCTGAAGTCAATAATCAATCGTGGTCTTACTGATATTGAATAAGAGGTTGTTGTAGCACCAGTCAGCCTGTATAACTCCCTATAGAGGAGGAGTTATGATTAGTGCACATCTATATTTCTGCCCTAATGAAGAAATGGAGGGCAATGAAGAAGTTACGTCCTGAGCAGATCTTGCAGTTCAGGGGCTGAGAAGACAGACCAGTGCCGAAAACTTCCTTCCATTTCGTAATGTGGCATCTAAGTCAGACCTCAGAATTACTGATCAATTCCATCTGCCGTGATGATAGATAAGAACTTACTTCCTGCTCACTTTAAAGGGTAGACTTGTATTCAAGTAATTGAACTGATTAATTCTGGTCAATTTAATCAGATAAAGCAGGCTTAGTGAAACACTAGGAAATTTCTCTTTTTTTCCAATATATGGAGTGGATGGGTATATAAAGAGGTGCACACCTTTCGGCTTGTAACAAGCTTCGGGTGAACTATTTGCCTTCTTTCACTTGTTCAAGTATTGAGAACATCCAAAACCAAGATGCTGAAAGCTGTGGTTCTGATTTTCTTCATTGTAGCAAGCATTGACTGTGGAGTTGTACGGGAAAGAAACATGGTCTTGGAGGAAATAATTAAAACCCTGGAAAAAATGACAGAGCAGATAAATACTGTAAGTACTTTTTTGTCAACAACTGCCCATCAATGAATTTTACAACCTATCGTGTTTAAATAAATTTTATCATTTAAAATTAGTATTTATACTTTGCCAGCCTGTGAAAGATTTGATAGTCGATAAAGTTTGTTTGGTTTTATAACTTAATTCCTCGGTAAGATCTACAAAGATTTCCCCCGGGATCAATAAAGTATGACTGTGACTAAAAATGAAAAATGAGAGAAGAAGGTGTCTCAAATGTTTCTTATTAGACACTAAATACCCTCATAATAATTGAGAAGTACCATTATTTATTCAGGTTAACTGCATATTTATCATTCTGTAAGAATCGTGAGGGCTGGCTGGTGGTGCCGTGGTATCACCACTGGACTCTCAGGCAGATGACATTATTACAGATTGTCAGATATGATGTTGAGGCCATCACTAAACTGTGGCATAAGGTTGGTTGTAGCTGGGAGCTGAATGCCCAAGGTTACACATTGTATTAGAGGGATAGAAAGGTAGGCAGGGTGGGGGGAGGGGTCGACTCTGCTGGTAAAGAACAACATCAAATCAGTAGGATGATGTGACAGAGGATTGGAAGATGTTGAATCCTTGTGGGTAGATTCAAGAAACTGCAAAGGTAAAAGGACCCTGACAGCAGTTATATACAGTGCTTCCAACTGGACCACAGGTTACAACGAGAAGTAGAAAAAGCATGTCAAAAACGCAACGTTATGATAGACATGGGATATTTTAACATGCAGGTTGATTGGGAAAATCAGGTTGGTTATGGATCTCAAGAGAGGAGCTTGTTGAATGCCTACGAGATAGGTTTGTAGAGCAGTTTGTCATTGAACCAACTAGGGGATCAGCTGTATTGGATTGGGTGTTATGTAATGAGCCAGAGGCGATTAGGGAGCTTAAGGTAAAGGAACCCTTAAGAGTCAGTGATCACAATATGACTGAGTTCAACTTGAAATTTGATAGGGAGAAAATAAAGTCTGACATAGCAGTATTTCAGTGGAGTGAAGGAAATTACAGTGGTTTGAGAGAGGAGTTGGGCAAAGTAAATTGGAAGGAGATGCTGGCAGGGATGACAGCAGATCAGCAATGGCTTCATTTCTGGGAAAAATGAGGAAGGTGCAGGATATGTGTATTCCAAAAATGAAGAAATATTTAAATGGCAAAATAGTACAATAGTGGCTGACAAGGGAAGTCAAGGGAACGTCGAATGCTGAAGTCAAAACTAATGTAAAAGTAAAAGAGAGGGCATACAACAAAGCAAAAATTAGCGAGAAGATGTCAGATTGGGAAGCTTTTAAAAACCTATAGAGAGCAACTAAAAGAATCATTAGGAGGAAAAAGATGAAAAGTTCTTTCAGTATGCAAAAACTAAGAGAGCGAAGTCAATGGATATAGGACCGCTAGAAAATGCTGGAGAAATACCAGGGCACAAGGAGATGGCAAATGAACTAAATGAGTATTTTGTATCAGTCTTCACTGTGGAAGACACTAGCAGTGTGTCAGATGTTGAAGGATGTGGGGGAAGAGAAGTGAGTGCAGTTACTATTACAAGGGAGGAGGTGCTCAGAAAGCTGTAAGTCAGCTGGACTGGATGAACAGCACCCTAGGGTTCTGAACGGCGTAGCATTAGAGATTGTGGAAGTATTAGTAATTAACTTTCAAAACTCACTGAACTCTGGCATGGTGCCAGAGGACTAGAAAATTGCAATTGTCACCCCATTCTTTAAGAAAGGAGGAAGGCAGCAGAAAGGAAATTATAGACCAGTTAGCCTGACCTAAGTGGCTGGAAAGATGTTGGAGTCAATTGTTAAGGATGAGGTTATGGAATACTTGATGACACAAGACAAGATAGGACAAAGTCAGCATGGTTTCCTTAAGGGAAAATCTTGCCTGATGAACCTGTTGGAATTCTTTGAGGAGATTACAAGTAGGATAGATAAAGGGGATGCAGTGAATGTGGTACAATTGGACTTACAGAAGGCCTTTGACAAGGTGCCGTACTTGAGAATGCTTACCAACCTTAGAGCTCATGGTTAGAACATTGGCTGATTGGTAGGAAGCAATGAGTGAGAATAAAAAGATCCTTTTATGGTTGGCTTCCAGTGACTAGTGATGTTCCACAGCAGTTGGTGTTAAAACCACTTCCTTTTATGCTGTATATCAATGATTTAGATGATGGAATTGATGGCTTTGTTGCCAAGTTTGCAGATGATACAAAGATTGGTGGAGGGGAATGTAGTGTTGATGAAACAGCCAGGCTGCAGGAGGACTTAGACAGATTTGGAAAATGGGCAAGAAAGTTGCAAATGAAATGCAAGGTTGGAAAATGGATGGTCATGCACTTTGGTAGTAGAAATAAATGTGCAGACTATTTTCTAAATGGGGAGAAAATCCAAAAATCTGAGATGCATAGAGACTTGGGAATCCTCGTGCAGAACAAGGTAGATTTGTTGCTGAGGAAGGCAAGTGCAATGTCAGCATTCATCTCATGAGGTCTGGAATACAAGAGCAAGGATGTGATGCTGAGGCTTTACAAGGCACTAGTGAGACCTCACCTTGAGTATCGTGTACAGTTTTGGGCTCCTCATCTTAGAAAAGATGTGGCACTGGAGTGGATTCAGAAAAAGTTCACAAGGATGATTATGGGAATGAAAAAGTTATCATTCAAGGAACGTTTGATGGCTCTGGGTTTGTACTCGCAGGAACTTAGAAGGATGAAGGAGGATCTCATTGAAACTATACGGAGAGCAAGTTGTTGCCCATGTAGGAAGCTCACCCCTTCCACACATCTGTGAACCCAAAGGAACAATTTAAGTATCAATTGTTTTGAATCTAATATTTACTTACTTCATTTAGGGCAGCAGTGAAGGTTCTCCAGCTCTGATGGTATTCGGGGTGGTGTCAGTAGCCTCCTCTTGGTTTTTACTACCATCAGTCATACAACAAGACCCAGGAATACTATCACACTCAGATGTAGAAGGATTCTTCATTGCTGTTTCCATAACAATTTTGTTTTTCCAGTCAGGGTTGTTAGCCCTGAGCTGAACCTCTGAACCTGGAGGACCGGTCAACCAGTCTTTGTCTGGCCTCTGCACTTTGACCTGATTTGGAATGGCTGACCCTTCCAAGAGTCTAAGCAGAAAGCCCTGACTCCAGCCAATATAGCTCTCCAGGTCATTGAGAACAAACCCTATGACAAGGTTATGGCAACACACATCAAAGTTGCTGGTGAACGCAGCAGGCAAGGCAGCATCTCTAGGAAGAGGTACAGTCGACGTTTCAGGCCGAGACCCTTCGTCAGGACTAGGGGACAAATGGGTAGGAGGTAGAAACAGGAAGTGCGAGGTGTGAGAACTATAAGGTTGGTAGCTGTGAATGGGAGATCCCTTGAGTGGATAAAGTCGGTGATGGTGTGGGAGACAATGGCCTGGTGCTCTTCAGGGGATCTCCCATCCACTGCTACCAACCTTATAGTTCCCACACCTCGCACTTCCCGTTTCTACCTCCTACCCATTTTTCCTAGTCCTGACGAAGGGTCTCAGCCTGAAACGTCGACTGTACCTCTTCCTAGAGATGCTGCCTGGCCTGCTGCATTCACCAGCAACATTGATGTGTGTCGCTTGAATTTCCAGCATCTGCAGAATTCCTGTTGTTGACAAGGTTATGATCCTCTGAGGATTGAATTTGATGATAAATTTTTATTGTAGTTTTCAATAGAGACAAAAGTCTTAACCCCATTCATGATTTACTGCTTATGAAGGATTTAATTGTTTGCTCAGGATTATGCTACATTTCAGATTTTTGGTGATAAACATATGGTGCTGAACTGTTTTAGGAACCTCATTCTTTGAATAGAGATGGTCTAACAACAGGTTTCTTTGCTTTGAAGGCTGGCTGTAAAGACCCTATGCCTCTGGTGGAAGACTTAAATATTGATGTAAGTTAAAACATTTATTTAAAAAGAAGATTAACTTTATATGTCACATGTATATTGAAGCATTGAAACATAAAGTGAAATGTGTTGTTTGCATTAGCATTTGCGACGGGTTTGGGGGCAGCTTGCAAATGTCACCATATTTCCAGAACGGATGTAACATGCTCACAACTTGCCCTTACTCATACATCTTTGGAATGTAGGAGGAAACCAACTCAGTCACTGGGAGGATGTGCAAATGCTGTCCTGTGTTTCCTCCTACTAATCCATGCCTATCTATCCCAGTGAAGGTATATGATAAGTAAAACTATATCATTTCTTATTGTAACATAATGGCTGTGGATTATTTTTAAATAATATTTCAAGAATAAACTTTACATGCCATATACATTTCCATGTACCAGGAATTTGCTCTGGTGTTTTGGCCAGGACATGACACGCAACAAAATGCACAATTCAACAATAATAACGAATAAAGAATTATATAAAAGATAAAGTTAGTGATTAAAGTATTGTTATGCAATAAATGTCATCATGTATTTGCAATGTAAACAGCATTATAGAAAGTGATGTGTTTACAGTTCTGTGCAGTGACGAGGATTATAGATGGAGGGAAAGTTTTTGTTTTAATAGCCCTATAGCACTTTGAATCTTACTCCCTCTGCCCCCCCATATTCTGTGCAACCATATACTAATCTGCCAAATATCACTCATTCTTTCTGCCTGAACTAAAATTATCCCTTCTAATCCATCACCGCCTCAGAGAAGTAAAGTGATAAAACTGCTGAACCAGCATTGGAACTCACATATTCCATGCTCAGATTTTCTGTGAATTAATTCAGTTTAGAATATATTCACAACTAAAAATGGAGACTGATGGCTGAAGGGTAATAACTGTTCAGCACTGTGGGACCACATTTCTAGGCAATAAAAGCAGAAAATGTTGAAAATGCACAGCAGGCCAGTCAACATTTGAAAGACATTGGCATATCAGTGCCTGAAGTAAAAGTGCACCCGTATCTATTGATTTTCAACTGAGAATTAGAGACTGAATTTCAGCACCAAAATCTGAAATAATTAAAACTTTTAGTTACCCTTTGGAGCCTTATTCATAATAACCTCATTCATAATATTCCACTGATATTTCAGAGGAACACAATCAATTTAAGACAGCTGCAAGTATTTCCAAGCTCTTACTTATTGTGGGTATGCAGGGTTCTGACATCAAACTTTTCCAGACATGGCTAACAGCAGGTGTTTTGGTATAACTGATTTACTTTCATCACTGTTTAAAGTCTCCACTAATTTGATTCCAGAATCAGACTGTACCTGAAGTGTTCTGCAAAGCTACCAAAGCTATACAGAGCTTTACTCCTTGCCCAGCCATGAAAAAGAATGTGAATGAACTTAAGGTGAACTTACAGAAAGCTAGTAAAAAGGTAAGGCTTTAAAACAGATCTGTACAGCACAGGGGCAGGCTCTGCAACCCACCGTCTAATTAAATGCCCAAATAAACTAATCCTACATGCCTGCACACTGCCCTTGCCCCCTCAATTTTCTACCTGCCTATATGTCATTTTCAATGTTTCTTGAAAGTTGCATCTCCATCTGGTATGGGAGCAGCTGAGCATCGGACCTGAAGTCCCTACAGAGTGCGAATGGCAGAGTGGTTCATAGGGGTCTCCCAACCATCCATCAAGTTTATTTATCAGGAGCACTGCTTGTGCAGGGCCCTTAGTATTATTAAGGATCCCACTCGTCCATCCATTATCCTCTTTGACTTTCTGTCATCAGGCAGGAGATTCCGATGTATAAAAACAGGAACAGTTAGCATGGGGAACAGTTTCTTCCCTCAGGCCGTTAGGTTTCTGAACTCTTTTTACATTGCATTTGAAGTATGTCACTGTTCCGTACCTTACAATATTTAATTTATACACTTTAGTTTGTTGTTTATGTGTGATTCATCTGTATATTTTATTCTTACCTTCATAAGTTATTGCATGTTACGTGTACTACTGTGCTTTACACCCTGGTTCAGAGAAACATTGTCTCGTTTCTATAAACGTTATATGATTATATATGTTATATACATGTTTTTAGTTAAATGACAATAAACTTGACTTGACTAATTTAGTTACTCCTACCACCTCCACTGGCAACACGTTCCAAACACCGACTAGTCTACGTGTAATAAGAAATCTTGCCTCATCATCATCATTATATGCTGTGTCATATGACGTAGGTGATCATGGTCTTTCCAGATTGTTCTTGACATATACAGAAGGGGTTTGCCATTGCCTTCTTCTGGGCAGTGCCATTACAAGATGGTGACCCCAGCCATTATCAATACTTCTCAGAGGTTGTCTGCCTGATGTCAGCGGTCACATAACCAGGACTTGTGATATGCGCCAGCTGTTCATACGATCATCCACCACCTTGCTCCCATGACATCACGTGACCATGATCGTTGGGGGGGGGGCGGTGGGTTGTGACACCTTGACCAGGGGTGATCTGCAGGCCAGTAGAGGGAAGGAGCACCAGACACAGACACTTCCTTTTGTAGAAACTTATCTCCACCTCGCCTCCTGGCCTTGTAAATCTCATAAAATTCTGGATAATCTTAGCAGGTCAGGCAGTATCAGTGGAAAGGAATAAACAGTCAATATTTCAGTCCAAGTCCCTGCATCAGGACCTAATGAAGGATTACAAGCCAAAACGTCAATTGCTTATTCCTCTCCATTGATGTTGCCTCATCTGCTGTGTTCCTCCAGCATTTTATGAGATTTATAAGATTATAAATTTCCTTTAGACTCCCCCAACCTTGTCTTACACTTATGTTTCTTTTCCACCTTAGGAAAAAGGCACTAACTAGTATACCTTTAATAATTTTACACACCTTAGTCAGGTGGCTCCTCAGTTTCCAGTGCTCCTTTTAGATGATACTCTCTAATCCAGGCAACATCCTGGTGAACCTCTTCTGCACTCCCTCCAAAGCCTTCACACTCTTCCTATAATGAGTTGACCAGCCCTCCATCTGTTACTCCAAATGTTACTAACAGAAGCTTTACACGTGACATGCCCACTTTTATACTCAGTGCCCTGACTGCTGAAGGCAAACATGTCACCATCTTATCCACTTAAGTGTCACTTTTAGGAAGGTATGTACTTGCAACCCAATACCTCTCTATACATTAATGTCTTTCATTAAACATCCAATACACACAAGATCACACTTATCTGGATTAAATTGTACCTGCTATTTCTCTGCCCAACTTTCCAACTGATCTAGTCACACTATATCTTTTGACAACCTGTTCTCACTAACTAGAAGACTAGAACTAGAGGCAATAAGTTAAGAGTGCAGGGTGAACAATTTAAGGGGAAATTGAGAAGGAGCGTCTTCACTCAGAGGGTGATGCAAGTATTGAACAGGCTACCAGAGGAAGTAGTGGATGGGGGTTTGATTGCAACATCTTTTGACAGATGTTTGGATAAGTACATGGATGGGAGGGTGGAGAGGGCTATGTTCCAGGTCCAGGCCTATGGGATTAGCAGAATAACAGTTTGGCATGGGCTAGATGGGCTGAAGGGCCTGTTTGGGAGCTGTGGTGTTCTATGACTCTATATACAACTCTACCAGCTTTGCAGTTGTCTACAAACAAACTATTCACATCATCGACATTTTGGTCTGAGTCATTTTCACCTGCTGCTGCATATCTCTGAGAAAGACCTTCACTGGCTTCCATGGTTTCAGATTCTCAGTCTGTTCTCACTACAACGGGAGCACAATCAGGAAGTTAGCAATTACATTCCAATGACAAATCCATAGTAGATCCTCTAGCTGCCTTTAAAAAGTAAGCCAAAGTTACTGAAAACTTTCCAATGCCAATACTCCTGGACTGGCTACAGTTTAATGTAATGCATGTTCTGTGAGCATGAATTTCAACTTATTTATTTTTCTTTGCAGGAAACCAAATGCATCGTTGGTATTTCTCAAGTCAATTTGAAAAGTTTTCTCGAGGTTCTACTCAAATTTTCAATGCAACTTTTTGCGAGACGATAGATATTATCTTCAAATTTCTTCATGCGCTGGGAGAGTAGTATTTATTTATTGATTTATTGGACATTATTGTCACATTCAAGCTATTTGAATTGATACTGTATTTATATAATATTATCATAATTAATATTTATTTTACACCACTCAAGAATCATATTTATCTAACATGGCACTTGTGACAAATGTAAGTGCTGAATGCATTTTTAAAAGAGTGAATATTTGCTACAACATAGAATTACATAAATTCTGAAATCTTTGCTGTGCAAAAATATACAGTTTAGTCAACTATGTCAATGTAATCTCTATAATAAAGCTATCTATTCATTCATCATATCCTTTTGCATCATTCTTTTGGTGTTTAATTTTTTTGATGGCAAATACATTTTTGTTATAAAATATATATAATATGGAGTTTTTTGAATTTCAAATGGCAGTCTTCTTCCATCAGCAACGTACTTTAGAATATCATGAGTTTATGAAAGGAACTCTTATTAATGATGAAGATAGAGAGGTGGATGTGGTGTACATGGATTTTAGTAAGGTATTCAACAAGGTTCCCCATGGTAGGCTCGTTCAGAAAGTCAGGAGGCATGGGATCCGGTGAAACTTAGCTGCGTGGATTCAGAGTTGGCTTGCCTTGGAACAGGAGTTCCCAACCTTTTTTATGCCATGGATCCTTAACATTAACTGGGAGGTCCATGAACTCCAGATTGGGAATGCCTGACCTAGCGGCAGAAGGTGTTAGTATGTATATAAAACGTATTCTTCCTGGGGGCCCATAACCAGTGGTGCTCAGCAGAGATCTATTCTGAGATCCCTACTCTTCGTGAATTTTATAAATGACTTTGATGAGGAACTGGATGGCTGGCTTTGTAAGTTTGCAGATGTTACGGTGGTTGGTGGTGTTGTGGATACTGTGGTAGGATGTTGAAGGTAACAACAACACATTGATAGGATGCAGAGCTGGGCTGAGAAGTGGCAGATGGAATTCAATCCAGAAAAGTGTAAAATGATTCACTTCGGAAGGTTGAATTTGAGGGTAGAGTATCGTGTTAATGGCAGGTTTCTTAGCAGTGTGGAGAAACAGTGGGATCTTAGAGTCCATCTATGTAGCAATTACTTGAAAACAAACCAAAACTGCTGTGAGACTAAGTACAAGAATTGACACTGTATGATGTGCTTCCAAATTACTGAGTTCCAAGTCGAAAAAAAGTTTATTTGTAAAACTAGTAAGACAAATAACCTTCTACCAATAAAAAACTAGTGTATAAATTAGCATAATTAAGCATAACTAAGATATAGGAGCAAAAGTAGGCCATTTGGCCCATCGAGTCTACTCCGCCATTCAATCATGGGCTGATCCAATTCTTTCAGTCATCCCCACTCCCCTGCTTTCTCCCTTTGATCCCCTGACTAATCAAGAACCTATCTATCTCTGCCTTAAATACACTCAATGACTTGGTCTCCACAGCCGCTCATGGCAACAAATTCCACAGATTTACCACCCTCTGACTAAAGTAATTTCTCCACTTCTCAGTTCTAAAAGGACGTCTTTCAATCCTGAAGTCATGCCCTCTTGTCCTAGAATCCCCTACTGTGGGAAATAACTTTGCCATATCTGATCTGTTCAGGTCCTTTAACATTCGGAATGTCTCTATGCGATCCCCCCTCATTCACCCGAACTCCAGGGAATACAGCCCAAGGGCTGCCAGATGTTCTTCATATGGTAACCCTTTCATTCCTGGAATCCTTCTCGTGAATCTTCTCTGAACCCTCTCCAATTTCACTATATCCTTTCTAAAATAAGGAGCCCAAAACTGCACACAATATTACAAGTGTGGTCTCACGAATGCCTTATAGAGCCTCAACATTACATCCCTGCTCTTTTATTATATACCTCTAGAAATGAATGCCAACATTGCATTCACCTTCTTCACAACTGACTGAGCCTGGATGTTCACCTTTAGGGTATCTTGCACAAGGACTCTCAAGTCCCTTTGCATCTCTAGATTTTGAATTCTCTCTTCATATAAATAATAGTCTGCCTATTTATTTCTTCCACCAAAGTGCACTTTCCAACATTTTATTTGCCACTTCTTTGCCCATTCTCTATTCTCTCTGCAAGCTCTCTGTTTCCTCAACATCACCCTCTCCTCCACCTATCTTTGTATTATTGGCAAATTTAGCCACAAATTCATTAATACCATAGTCCAAACCATTGACATACATAGCCCCTTTGTATCTCTGCATTTTGAATTCTCTCCCCATATGATAAGTTTTTATCTGCAAGTTGAGAGGGATAAGGGCAGAATAGAAGTGTCAGTATTGCAGTTGAACAAAGGAGACTATGGAGCCATGAGGGAGGAGCTGGCCAAAGTTGACTGGTCGGATATCCTAGTAGAAAAGACAGTGGAACAGCAATGGCAGGTATTCTTGGGAATAATGCACAAGGTGCAAAATCAGTTCACCCCCCCGGAGAAGGAAGGATTCAAGGGGGGGGGGGAAGTGGCCACAGTGGTTGACAAAGGAAGTCAGAGATAGCATAGCATTAAAAAAGAAGTATGACAGAGCTAAGGTGAGTGGGAAGACGGACGATTGGGAAATTTTTAAGGAGCAACAGAACTTAACTAAAAAGGCTATACAGGGAGAAAAAAATGAGGTATGAACACAAGCTAGCTAGGAATATAAAGGAGGATAACAAAAGTTTTTTTAGGTATATGAAGAGAAGGAAGATAGTTAAGAACAACGTTGGGCCTTTGAAGAATGATTTGGGAGAAATTGTTATGGGAAACAGAGAAATGGCAGACAAATTTAATAAGTACTTTGGATCTGTCTTCACTAGGGAAGACACAAGCAATCTCCCAGATGTATGAGTGGGTCAAGGACATAGGGTAACAGAGGAACTGAAACAGATTGACATTAGGAAGGAAACGGTGATGAGTAGAATGATGGGACTGAAGGCTAACAAATCCCCAGGTCCAGATGGCCTGCATCCTAGGATACTAAAGGAGGTGGTTCTGGAAATTGCGGATGCATTGGTGATCATTTTCCAATGTTCCTTAGATTCAGGATCAGTTCCTGAGGATTGGCGAATGGCTAATGTTATTCCACTTTTTAAGAAAGGAGGGAGGGAGAAAACAGAGAACTATCGCCCTGTTAGCCTAACATCAGTAGTGGGGAAGATGCTAGAGTCCATTATTAAAGATGAAATAGCGGCATATCTTGATAGCAGTGATAGGATTGGGCCGAGCCAGCATGGATTTACCAAGGGCAAATCATGCTTGACTAATCTGTTGGAGTTTTTCGAGGATGTAACCAGGAAGATAGACGCGGGAGATCCAGTGGATGTGGTGTACCTTGACTTTCAGAAGGCATTTGATAAGGTACCACATAGGAGATTGGTGGGTAAAATCAGAGCTCATGGCATTGGGGGGAGAATATTGAGATGGATAGAAAACTGGTTGGTAGATAGAAAGCAAAGGGTAGCAGTGAATGGGTGTTTCTCGGAATGGCAGGTGGTGACTAGTGGGGTGCCACAGGGCTCGGTACTGGGACCACAGCTGTTTACCATTTACGTCAATGATTCAGAGGAAGGCATTGTGTATAACATCAGCAAGTTTGCTGATGGTACTAAGCTGGGTGGCAGTGTGACATGTGATGAGGATGTTAGGAGAATTCAAGGTGACTTGGATAGGCTGGGTGAGTGGGCAATAACTTGGCAGATGGCGTTTAATGTGAATAAGTGTGAGGTTATTCACTTTGGGAGCAAGAACAGGAAGGCAGATTATTATTTGAACGGTGTGGAGTGAGGTAAGGGAGAAATACAAAGAGATCTAGGAGTACTTGTTCATCAGTCTCTGAAGGTGAATGAGCAAGTGCAGCAGGCAGTGAAGAAGGCTAATGGAATGTTGGCCTTTATTACAAAGGGAATTGAGTACAAAAGCAAGGAAATCCTTTTGCATTTGTACAGGGCCCTGGTGAGACCACACCTGGAGTATTGTGTGCAGTTTTGGTCTCCAGGATTAAGGAAGGACATCCTGGCTGTGGAGGAGGTGCAGCGTAGGTTCACTAGGTTAATTCCTGGGATGTCCGGACTGTCTTACGCAGAGAGGTTAGAGAGACTGGGCTTGTACATGCTGGAATTCAGGAGATTGAGGGGGGATCTGATTGAGACATATAAGATTATTAAGGGATTGGACAAGATAGAGGCAGGAAATATGTTCCAGATGCTGGGAGAGTCCAGTATCAGAGGGTATGGTTTAAGAATAAGGGGTAGGTCATTTCGGACAGAGTTGAGGAGGAACTTCTTCTCCCAGAGAGTTGTGGAGGTGTGGAACGCGCTGCCTCAGAAGGCAGTGGAGGCCAATTCTCTGGATGCTTTCAAGAAGGAGCTAGATAGGTATCTTATGGATAGGGGAATCAAGGGTTATGGGGACAAGGCAGGAACCGGGTATTGATAGTAGATGATCAGCCATGATCTCAGAATGGCAGTGCAGGCTCGAAGGGCCGAATGGTCTACTTCTGCACCTATTGTCTATTGTCTAAATAAGTGTAATTAACGGTCAGTAAAAAAGTATCATCCTGGCTTGGCTCTAACTAAACAACCAACTAACAAGGTTAAAGCAAATATGCAACTATACTTATTTGCTTCTACCATGTACCAACCCATGTGACAAATTACCCATAATAAACGCAGAACATAAAATACAATACAGACAGACAGAAAATCGATACGTGGCTCCTACAATGTCACTAGATTCCTCAAATTTGCTGTGCAAGTGGATAAGAGGGCATATGGTATGTTGTTCTTTGTTAGTCAGGAGAATAAGTTCAAGAGCCATGATGGAATATTGCAGCTATACAAAACTGCACTTGGGGTTTGGCCACGCTTGGGGTATTGTGTTCTGGTTGCCTCATTACAGGAAAAAAGCTTTAGAGAGGGTGCAGAGGAGATTTACCCGGATGCCACCTGATTAGACAGCATGTTTAATGAGAAAAGGTTGAGCAAGCTAGGGCTTTTTTCTTTGGAGCAAAAGAGGATGAAAGGTGATTTGATACTGGTGTACAAGATGATAAGAGATATAAATAGAGTGAACAGCTAACAACTTTTTCCAGGAGGGCAGTGGTTAATATATGAAGGCATACTTTTAAAGAAACTTTGTGGGCAGGATGTCAGAGGTTGGTTTATTACACAGACAGTGGTAAACACATGGAAAATACTTCTGGGGGTGGTGGTAGAGGCAGATCCATTAAAGATATTTAAGACTCTCTTTGACAGGCACGTGACTGAAAAACAAAAAGAGGGCTACGTGAGAGGGAAGTGTTAGACTGATCTTGGAGTAAGTTACAGGGTTGGCACAACATTGTGGGCTGAAGGGCCTGTGCTGAGTTGTATTGTTCTATGTAATGCAAATCAGGTCTTCATGTGGTTGAGTGTCCGAGGCATACAGCAAGGAGTTTGACTCTTGACACCAATTTGTCTACACCAACCAAGTTGCCTACTCAATTTCTTCGTTCCGGCGGAAACTCTGTCACAGGTGTCAAGCACTGAGATTTGGAAAGCACTTTGGAAAGAATGGTAGAATTAGATCAAAGGGGAGTTAACAAATAATGGTGGAAATATTTGTATAGCCATCTGGAAAAAGCAGGGAGTATGATTATTCTGTCAGCTCGTCTAAAGAGTCCACCAGCCTTCCCTGCTGCATAATTCTACCGTCACTTTCCTTTCACACTCAGTACCACTTTATTATTGTATTTGTTAAAATGGCCACTGAGGCCACGTTTGTGGTCTTCTGCTGCCATAGCCCATCCACTCCAAGCTTTGGCACACTGTGCATTCAAAGGTGCTCTTCGGTACACCCCTGTTGTAATGTGCGGTGTTGCCTTCCTGTCAGCTGGAACCAGTCTGGCCATTCTCCTCTGACGTCTCTCATTAGCAAGGCATTTTTACCCACAAAACTGCTGCTCACTGGATGTTCTTCACACCGTTCTCTGTAAACTCCAGAGGCTGTTGTTTGTCAAAATCTCAGGGGATCTGCAGTTTCTGAGAGACACAAACCACCTCATCTGGCACCAACAGTCATCCCACAAACAAAGTCAGTTAAGTCATACTTCTATCCATTCTGATGTTCATTCTGAACAACTAAACCTCTCGAACATGTCTGCATGCTTTTATGAATTGAGTTGTTTGGCTGATTAGATATTTGCATTAACAAGCAGGTGTACAGGTATAACTAATAAAGTGATCACTGAGTGTAGATTTCACTCTTTGTCTGAGCACCTGAGGCTGAAGTGGTTTCAGATTCAATGGGTCACTAAGGTAGATAATGGAAGTCACCCTATGTCCTTGCTAAAACTTGTTGGTCTGGCAACACATCGAGATGCCCGTGGAGGAATGCTGCTGACTGGCAGATTCCAGTCTGCAGGAGTACATACCAAGGGACACACTGAAGCTTGGGGCAGCCACTGCAAGGGCTTGGTGGGGAAGGGCCACAGTATAGGGTTCTTCTGCTATTGGAGAAGGAGGTAGTGGGTTGAGTGAGGAAGCCTCTCAATATTTGTGATCATGTAGCAGTCTTACTTGCTTTAAAGAATATAATAGAACGCAGCTTAAAGCATTGACTATGAAGGGAGATTGACTAGCAAGGGAGATGAGGCTGAGTACAGGGCTACGGTAGGAAACTTTGTCACATGGTGTGAGCAGAATTATCTGCAGCTTAATGTGAAAGAGACTAAGGAGCTGGTGGTAGACCTGAGGAGAGCTAAGGTACCGGTGACCCCTGTTTCCATCCAGGGGGTCAGTGTGGACATGGTGGAGGATTACAAATACCTGGGGATACGAATTGACAATAAACTGGACTGGTCAAAGAACACTGAGGCTGTCTACAAGAAGGGTCAGAGCCGTGTCTATTTCCTGAGGAGACTGAGGTCCTTTAACATCTGCCAGACGATGCTGAGGATGTTCTATGAGTCTGTGGTGGCCAGTGCTATCATGTTTGCTGTTGTGTGCTGGGGCAGCAGGCTGAGGGTAGCAGACACCAACAGAATCAACAAACTCATTCGTAAGGCCAGTGATGTTGTGAGGATGGAACTGGACTTTCTGACGGTGGTGTCTGAAAAGAGGATGCTGTCCAAGTTGCATGCCATCTTGGTCAATATCTCCCATCCACTACATAATGTACTGGTTGGGCGCAGGAGTACATTCAGCCAGAGACTCATTCCACTGAGATGCAACACAGAGCGTCATAGGAAGTCATTCCTGCCTGTGGCTATCAAACTTCACAACTCCTTCCTTGGAGGGTCAGACACCCTGAGCCAATAGGCTGGTCCTGGACTTATTTCATAATTTACATATTACTATTTAACTATTTACTATTTGTTATTTATGGTGCAACTGTAACAAAAACCAATTTCCCCCGGGATCAATAAAGTATGACTATGAATGTAAAAATGAAAGGGATTGCACAGTTTATTCTTGTAAATGACTTTTTATTATGAATAAAGTTTATTTTGTTATAAAAAGCCCACCCTGTTGCTTAATTGTTTACTTCTCATTTCCAGTGAATGTTTGATTTCCTTGAGTCTAAAACTAGATTAGCAATCTACTTTTGTTCGCTAAAATTAATCAGAATCAGGCTTATTATCACCGGCACGTGTTGTGAAATTTGCTAACTTAGCAGCAGCAATTCAATGCAATACATAATATAGAAGGAAAATAAAAAAATACATAAATAGGTAAATCAATTACAGTATGTGTATATTGGAGATTAAACATCATGCAAAAACAGAAATAATATATTAAAGAAAGTGAGGTAGCGTTCAAGGGTTCAATGTCCATTTAGAAAACGGATGGCAGAGGGGAAGAAGCTGTTCCTGAATTGCTGAGAGTGCGCCTTCAGGCTTCTGTACCTCCTACTTAATGGTAACTATGAGAAAAGGGTGCTAGGGGCCCTTAATAATAGATGCTACCTTTCTGAGACACCGCTCCTTGAAGATGTCCTGGGTATTTTGTAGGCTAGTACCCAAGATGGAGCCGACTAAATTTATGACACTCTGCAGTCCTGTTCCCCTTCTCCCCCTATACCAGACCGTGATGCAGTCTGCCAGAATGCTGTCCATGGTACATCTATATAAGTCTTTGAGTGTTTTTGTTGACATACCAAATCTCTTCAAACTCCTAATGAAGTATAGTTGCTGTCTTGCCTTCCTTATTGCCGCATCGGTATGTTGGGACCAGGTTAGCTCCTCAGAAATCTCGACAGCCAGGACCTTGAAGCTGCTCAGAACCTGAGCTTGAATTGAGTTGACTTCATTTTTCACATCCTTCATGTTCATATGGAGTAAAACTCTTTACGTTACCTCTCCATTTAAATGTGCAATGTGCAATCGTAGTAATTTATAATAATTTATAATAAATAGAACAGTCAATGTAATATAGTGTACTCTCAAATCAACATGAGTTCATCAGTCTGATGGCCTGGTGGAAGAAGCTGTCCTGGAGCCTGTCGGTCCTGGCTTTTATGCTACGGTACCGTTTCCCAGATGGTGGCAGCTGGAATAGATTGTGGTTGGGGTGACTCAGGTCCCCAATGATCCTCTGGGCCCTTTTTACACACCTGTCTTTGTAAATGTCCTGAATCATGGGAAGTTCACAACTACAGATGCACTGGGCTGTCCGCACCACTCTCTGCAGAGACCTGCGATTAAGGGAGGTACAGTTCTCATACCAGGCAGTGATGCAGCCAGTCAGGATGTTCTCAGTTGTGGCTCTGTAGGAAGTTCTTAGGATTTGGGGACCCATACCAAACTTCGTCAACCGTCTGAGTTAAAAGAGGCACAGTTGTGCCATTGTCACCACACAGCTGGTGTGTACAGACCACGTGATGTCCTCAGTGATGTGTACGCCAAGGAACTTGAAGCTGTTTACCCCCTCAACCTCAGATCCATTGATGTCAATAGGGGTTAGCCCACCCCCATTCCTCCTGTAATCCACAACTAGCTCCTTTGTTTTTGCAACATTGAGGGAGAGGTTGTTTTCTTGAAACCACTGTGTCAGAAAGATGACTTCCTCCCTATAGGCCACCTCATTATTGTTTGAGATAAAGCCCTCTATGAGGATTGGTATGTGTTCCTTCGTCTTAACCTTCCTGGAGTCCACAATCAGCTCTGTAGTCTTATTGACATTGAGTGCCAGGTTGTTGCTGTGACACCACTCCACTGGTTGGCATATCTCACTCCTGTATGCCCTCTCGCCATCATCTCAGATTCTACCAACAATGGTTGTATCATCAGCAAATTTATAGATGGTATTTGAACTATACCTAGCCACACAGTCATGGGTATAGAGAGAGTACAGAAGTGGGTTAAGCACACACCCCTGAGAAGCATCAGTGTTGTTCGTCAGCAAGGAGGAGATGTTATCACCAATCCGCATAGATTGTGGTCTTCTGGTTAGGAAGTCAAGGATTCAATTGCAGAGGGAGGTATAGAGGCCCAGTTTCTGTAACTTCCTGAGTCTTATGTTTCAACAAATACAGTTTCCTATTCTTGACTCATTTAGCAACATTATATTCTTTCCACACTGTAGTTCAAGTTCCGATTTCACTCAACTGTCTGAGAGGAAGTGGATTGTGTTTTTTTATCTATCATTTATCCAGTCGTCATCCAATATCATCATGTACCAAGGGAAACCCAAATAATTCCTCTGCCCACTGAAGTCAGAGTGAGTGTCAGATTTCCCTGATCTACGTAGAGCAATTACATAATTCACTAATTTGCTGAATCAGCTGACGAGCTTGTGGCACCCAATGGTTACACTTCAGTCTCTGGCAGCTTGAGGATTTCCTTCCCGGTACAGTTAATTGGCAAGAATAGATCATGAACCAGATCTAAGCTCAATTAAGCAACAAAAAAAAAACCTTTTCTTATCATCTGACAAATTCCTGAGGTTGTTCATAAGCATCATTTGAATGTAAATGATATGGTAAACCCTTAACACATTGATAGCTATATTCCATTAAAACAGTGTTAGAGAATCTAATAAACAACAGAGGGCATAGTTTTAAGGTTAGAAGTGAAGGTTTACAAGAAACTGAGAGGCAATTTTAAAAAAAAAAGCAGGTACCAGATATATGGAACCAACTGCCGGATGAAGTGGTTGAGATAGGCACATTGGATATATTTGGAGGGATTTCAGCCAAGTGATGGGAATTTGAATTAACTTGAATATGCACTCTGTGACCACTTTACTCTGTTCCTTCTGTCCCTAGTGTTATGTTTGTACTTAATGAACTCTCTCATTAACAAGGTGTTTCTGCCCACAGAATTGCTGCTAATTGAATGATTTTTTTTTTGTTTATTCCACCATTCCCTGTAAGCTCTTGTGACTGTTGTGAATGAACCCTACCCCAGGAGATCAACTATTTCTGAGATACTCAAACTACCCCATCTGGCACCAACAACAATTCCATAGTCAAAGCAACTTAGACCACAATTCTTCCTCATTCTGATGTTTGGTCTGAACAACAGCTGGACCTCTTGACCATGTCTGCATGCTTTTATACACTGAGTTGCTGCTATATGATTGGCTGGTTAGATATTTGCATTAACGAGCAGGTGTACAGATGGACCTAATAAAGTGGCCACTGAGTTATATTCCATTAAACATACCAGCTTTAGGGAAACAAAAAAAAACAGAGGACATAGTTTTAAGGTTAGAAATGAAAGGTTTATAGAAAACTGAGGGGCAACTTAAAATAAGTAGCAGATACCAGATATATGGAACCAGCTGCCAGAGGAGATGGTTGAGACAGGCACATCGGATATATCTAAGAGGAATGCATATGCAAGAGCTTGAGGGACATTGGCCAAGTTTTTGGAAATTGGGATTAGTTTGAAGAAACATTCAGTGGCTGATGTTGCCTGAGCTATTGTGTTCCTCTAGCATTTATGTGTGTGGAAATAACATTGTCACAATTGGTTTCAAGATCACAGTTAAATAGTTCAGTAATTGTCCATGGTCTTTGCCATCTAAAAATTTTTGTTGGATACGTGCATATGCTGGGCTGAATGACCTAGGTCTATCAATTCAGTTCCCCTAATCGCCTGAACTCACCGAGATTGGAGGCCCAACATGTCTATACCAATCAAGATTGATATTGGTTTTTGTTACATGTACCACCATAGTGAAAAGTTTGTTTTGCAAAACGTGATACAGATCAAATCATTACATTGTGCTTTGAGCTAGAATAAGTTAAAGCAATAAGCTTTATTGCTCTAACTAATCAAGGATCTATCAACCTCTGCTTTAAGAATACCCAATGATTTGGCCTCCACAGCTATCTTGTGGAATAAATTCCTAGATTCACCACCCCCTGACTAAAGAAATTCCTCTTCATCTCTGTTCTAAAGGGATGCCCTTGTATTCTGAGGCTGTGCTGTTTGGTCCTAGACTCTTTCTTCCCCCCCCCCCCCCCAGGAAAAACTCTGTGTCTACTCTATCTAGGTCTCTATTCAATAAATTTCAATGAGACCCCCCCTCATTCTTCTGAATTCCACAAGTTCAAGCCAAAGCCATCAAATGCTCCATCTAGAAACATAGAATATCTACAGTACATTACAGGCCCTTTGGCCCACAATGTTGTGCTGACCATGTAACCTACTCTAGAAGTTGCCTAAAATTTCCCTACCGTATAGCCCTCTATTTTACTAAGCTCCATGTATCTAAGAGTCTCTTAAAAGACCCTATTGTATCCACCTCTACCACTTTGCTGGCAGTGCATTTCATGCACCCATCACACCCATATGCTAATTCTTTCATTATCTGGATAATTGTCCTGAACCTCTTCTGGATTTTCTCTAACTAGAATATCCTTTCCTAGAAAAGGGGCACAAAACTGCTCCCAATACTCCAAGTGTGTTCTGACCAATGCATTATAAAGCCTCAACATTACATCCTTGCTTTTATACTATAGCCCTCTCAAAATGAATGCTAACATCACATTTGGCTTCCTTACAAGCAACTCAACCTGCACTCCTGTCCTTTTGCACTTCTGTTTTCTGAATTTGCTCCCTATTTAGAAGATAGTCGACGCCTGTAATCATTTTACCAAAGTGCATAACTTGACACCTCCCTATGCTGTATTCCACCTGAGACTTCTTTGACCATTCTGCTAGTCATTATGCAGACTCTCTGCTGTTATGCTGCTGCAAAACAACAAATTTCATGACAGATGTCAGCAATATTAAATCTGATTCGGATAATGATTTGTATTCAGATTTATTTAACACATATTCATCAAAACATTAAAAAAAAATCTTTGACCAGCAGGCATTGGAAGCTTTGAGAGGAGAGGACTTCAATCAGGTCCGCTGTCCAAGAAAAGGGAGCGGTAGGTCACTAGAGCGAAAAATCAGCTTTGAGCAATGATCAATCTGGACATCGGAAGTTTTGAGAGGAGGAGATTTCAGTTAGGTCCACTATCTGAGTAGAGAAGGCAGCAGCGAATAAGAGCTTTGACTGGCATTTGAGATTGATTAGCTAGAGCAAATTAAAGGAAGGCAGGGGCAAGAAGAGCAGCCATCATTGCACCGGCCATTGTCTGAGTGGACAGAATCAGACTGGCGATCTTGAGGCTTTAGCTGTTGGAGGCTTTTGGGAAGAGCGGATTCAGTCAGAGAAGGTAAAGGAAAGAGAAGCTCAAGGTTAAGTTTCTTTTTCCTTCCCTTCTTTATATCTACTCAGGTAGGACAATAGGCAGGAAAGCTGAATGTTCCTCTTGTAGGATGTGAGAAGGCAGGGAGTTCTCCAGTGCCCCTGATGACTACAACTGCAAGGTGCATCTAGCTACAGCTTTTAGCAATCCACATTAAAGAGTTGGGCTGAAACTGGATAAACGCCAGATCAATTGGGAGGCTAAAGGGCTGATAGATGGGACATATTGAGAAGGAGTTCCCCAAGGTGCAAGAACAGGAAACTGGGTGATAGGAAGGGGAAAGGGGTCAAGGAGCCAGTGTAAGGTACGCTTGTGGCCATTCTCCTCAGTAACAGGCAAATCACATTGAATAATGTTGGGGTGTGGGGGTTGACCTAATAGAGGAAAGTCACAGTGGTCAGATCTGTGGAATTAAGTCTTCCACTGTGGATCAGAAGGGAAAGGGAGAGAAGACGCACACTGTTCTGATAGGGAATTCATTAATTAGGGGAATGGACAGGAGGTTCTGTGGGCAAGAACAAGATTCCCAGATGGTATGTTGCCTCCCGGGTGTTAGGGTCCAGGATATCTCAGATTGAGTTTGCAGAATTCTAAGGGGGAAGGGTGAACAGCCAGAAGTCATAATCCATGTACAATAGGTACCAATGACATGGGTAGGATGAGTGATGAGGTTCTGAATAGGGAATTCAGGGAGGTAGGTGTTAAGTTAAAGGACAGGACTTCCAGGGTTGTGATCTCAGGATTGCTACTGAGACCATATACAGTTTAATACATGGCTAAGGAGTTGATGCAGGAGAGAGGGCATAAGATTTTTGGATCATTAGGCTGTCTTCCAGGGAAGGCAGGGCCTAAGTTGGAGGGGAACTAATATCCTAGCAGGAAGGTTTGTTAATGCCGCACAGTGTGGTTCAAACCAGAGGTGCAGGAGGATGAGAACAGCTAGTGGAGAGGTTGTGGAGGCAGATGTTGGAAAGACCCCAGAGAAAGTTAGGAATCAAAAGTTTGAGCATGGTGTGCCTAGTGTCCTGAGCTGCATATATTCCCATGCAAGTATGAAAGGAAAGGCAGATTATAGCACTGAAGATGAGGTAGCTGGTTTACAAACCAGGTCTGTAAACAAACCAAATCTGGTCGGAGATGGATTCCTGGAGGGGATGTTTCTAGACTGTCTATGAGATGGCTTTTTAGAGCAGCTCATGGTTGAGCCCACTAGGGGATCAACTACTTGGGATTGGGTGTTATGCAATGAACCAAAATTGATTAGAGAGATTAAAGAAGAGGAATCCTTAGAGGATGTGATCATAATATGATTGAATTCACCAAATTTGAGAAGGTGAAGCTAAAGTCAGATGTATCAGTATTATGGTGGAGTAAAGGGAATTACAGTGGCATGAAAGAGGAGTTGGCCAGAACTGAATGGAAAGGAACACAGACAGGGATATCAGCAGAGCAGCAATGGCTGGAATTTCTGGAAGCAATTCAGAAGGCACAGGATATATACATCCCAAAGAGGAAGTGGTATTCTAAAGCAAAGATGACACAATGTAGCTAACAAGAGAAATCAAAGCCAACATAAAAGCCAAAGACAGGGAGTATAATAGAGCAAAATTAGTGCGAATTAGAAGGCAACTAAAAAAGTCATTAAGGTAAAGATGAAAATCAAAGTAAGCTAGCCAATAATATTAAAGAGGATACCAAAAGTTTCTTCAGATGCATAAAGTGTAAAAGGGAGGCAAGATGTCATAACAGGGGTGCTGAGAGCAGACCCAAATGCAAGACACAGACACTGAAGAACAAGGAACAGGACAAGGCACATGGACAGGACAAGAACACAAAGCCTTGACTTGGTACACAGGAGCTGCCAATCCTCAGACTTAGGACAACAGGAACCTCAGAACCTTGGACTTGGAACAACAGGAACACAGGGACATGGAACACAGAGCCAGGACACCTCCTTGGAAACAGGACATAGGGCCAGGACTCATACACAGAATGCAGAATATGGCAAGACAGTTCCCAACACAAGGCAGCAGCAGACAGCCAGACCTACCTAGCAAAGGCATGGACATAGATGGTTCCTAACACTAGGTAGCAACAAACAGCCAGACCTACCTAGCAAAGGTGAGGACACAAAGAGAGATCCCAACACTAGGTAGCAGCAAACAGCCAGACTTACCTAGTGAAGGTGTGGACACAGAGACAGTTCAAAACAACAATAGACAGTTCCTTATCTTGCTCCAGCAATTGAACTTGACAGCAGTGCAGGCAAGGGTTACAGGTGAGGCAAGGCTTCAGGCAAGGCAAGACAAGACGAGATGAGACAAAACAAGGCAAGGCTTGGCTTGGCACAAGGTAAGGCTTCAGACAAGGCAATAGAAGGAAAGAGAAAGGATTCAGACAGGGGTAAGGACAGGAACAATCCAGCAGACAGGGGTAAGAACAGGAACAATCCAGCAGACAGGGGTAAGAACAGGAACAATCCAGCAGACAGGGGCAAGAACAGGAACAATCCAGCAGACAGGGGTTAGGAATAGGAACAATCCAACAGCCAGAGGCTGAATCCTGAAGCTATTTATGAAGCCAGCCCAAACAAGAATCAGCTGCCTCAACAGAAACTGGGGAGAACCGGAAAACCTGGGTTAAGGAGCATGGACCGGACTGTGAACCGGAATGCGGATTTCATGGACTGGACCATGACACAAGAGTGGGTAGTGGACTGCTGGAAAACAATGCTGGAGAGGTAGTAATGGGGAACAAGAAAATGGCAGATGAATAGAGTAAGCATTTTGCATCAGGAAGACAATAGCAGTATTAAGGAAGTTCCTGGTGTTAGGAGTCATGAAGTATGTGAAGTTACCATTACTGGAGAGAAGGTTCTTGGGAAACTGAAAAGTCTGAAGGTAGATAAGTCACCTGGACTAAATGGTGTATACCCCAGACTTCTGAAAGAGATTGCTGAAGAGATGGTGGAGGCATTAGTAATGGTCTTTCAAAAATCACTAGATTCTGAGATGGTTCTGAAAGACTGGAAGTTTGCAAATGTCACTCCAAGAAGGAAGAGAGCCAGAAGAAAGGAAGCTATAGGCCAGTTAGTTTGACCTCAGTGGTCGAGAAAATGTTGAAATCAATTATTAATGATGAGGTGTCAGTGTATTGGAGGCACATGATAAAATAGGCCATTGTCAGCATGGTTTCATCAAGGGAAAATCTTGCCTGACAAATCTGTTGGAATTCTTTGAAGAAATAATAAACAGGATAGACAAAGGAGAATTGCTTTATGTTGTGTAGTTGGATTTTCATAAGGCTTTGACAAAGTGCCATACATGAGGCTGCCTAACATCTTACAAACCCATGGTATTCCAGCAAAGATTCTAGCATGGATAAAGCTGTGGCTGATTGGCAGGTAGCAAAGAGTGGGAATAAAGGGATTCTTTTCTGACTGGCTGCTAGTAACTAGTGATGTTCCATGTGGGTCTGGGTTGGGACCAATTCTTTTTATGTTATATATCAATAACTTGGATGATGGAATTGATAGCTTTGTTGCAAAATTTTCAGATGATATGAAAATAGGGACAGGTAGGTTTGAGGAAGTAGAGAAGCTATAGAAGGACTTAGACAGATTAGAATGAGCAAGGACATGGCAGATGGAATACACTATTGGGAAGTGTATGGTCATGTACTCTGGTAGAAGAAATGAAAGGGCTGATTATTTTCTGAATGGAGAGAAAGTAGAAAAAGGTGAGGCACAAAGAGTCTTGCGAGTCCTTGTGCATGATTCTGTAAAGGCTAATTTGCAGGTTAAGTCTGTGGTGAGGAAGGCAAATCTGATGTTAGCATTCATTTCAAGAGGACTAGAATATAAAAAGCAAGGATGTAATGTTGAGTCTTTATTAAGATTTGGTGAGACCCCTTGGAGTATTGTGAGCAGTTTTGGGTCCCTTAGCTTAGGAATGATGTGCTTAAACTTGAGAGGGTTCAAAGGAGATTAGCTTGTCATATGAAGAGCGTTTGATGGCTCTGGGCTTGTATTCATTTGAATTCAGAAAAATGGGTGGTGACCTCATTGCAACATATTGAATGATGAAATTCTTTGATAGAGTGAACATGGAGAGGATGCTTCCTCTGGTGGGGAAGTCCAAGACCAGACAACACAGCCTCAGGATAGAGGGGTGTCCTTTTATAATGGAGATGAGGAGGAATTTCTTTAGCTAGAGAGTGGTGAATCTGTCAAATTCTTTGCTACAGGCAGCTGTGGAGGCCAAGTCTTTATGTATATTAAAGGCAGAGGTTGATAGATTCTTCACTTGTCAGGGTGAAGGGATATACGGAGAAGGCAGGTAATTGGGGATGAGAAAAAAATTGGATCAACCATGATGAAATGGCAGAGCAGACTCAATGGGCCAAATGGCCTAATTCTACTCCTGTACTTATCGTCTTATGGTCTTATAACACACATTGAAATGCATTGTTTGCATTAACAAGCAACACATCTCAGAATGTGCTGAGGGCAGTACATAAGTGTCAAACTATAGCCTGCCCACAACAAAAACCATACATGATAATGAAGAGAAAGTGAAGGCTATACAAACCAAGACAAAACAAAATCAGAGACAGGTGCATGATACTAAAGTAGCTCCTACACACTCTAATGTAATGGAATTGTTTCAAAACTTAATCAAAGGAAGAAAATTGATATCATGCATCATAAGCTAGCAGCTACTTGTGGCCGCTGTTAGTGTTGGAGGAAAAGCATAATAACTGATGGTGTGTTAGAAAAAAAATAACAGGAGGAAGGGGAAGAGAAGTCTGCAATTACCAAACCAGAATGTGCACAAAGTGAATACCCATTGGATAAGTTAAAAAGGACCAGACTTTTGCCATCTTCACATGATCCCCCATCAAACACACCCTCCCCCTCCACTCCCTGCTTTCTGCTTTCCGCCGTGATTGCTCCCTATGCGACATCCTTGTCCACTTGTCCCTCCCCACTGATCTCCTTTCTGACGCTTATCACTGCAAGTGGAGCGCATGCCACACCTGCCCTTCACCTCCTCCATGACTACCACTCATGGCCTCAAACAGTCCTTCCAGGTGAAATGACACTTCATCTCTGAGTCTGTGGGAGTCATCTACTGTATCTGGTGCTCCCGGTGTGGCCTCCTGTACATCAGTGAGACCCGATGTAGATTGAAGGACCACTTCATCAAGCACCTATGTTCCATCCACTATAAAAATCTGGGTTTCCCTCTGGCCACCTATTTCAATTCTACTTCCCATTCCCATTCCAACATGTCAGTCCATGGCTTCCTCTACTGCCATGATGAGGCCACACAGGTTGGAGCAGCACACGTTATGTTCTGTGTGGGTAGCCTCCAAGGTGATTGCATGAACATCAATTTCTTGAACGTCTGGTATTTGCCCTCCCCCTTGCTATTTCCCATTCCTGTTTCCTTCTCTCATCTTATCTGCTTACCTCCCTCTAATGCTCCTCCCACTTCCTTTTCTTCCATGGCCTTCTATCCCCTTCTATCAGATCCCCCCTTCTCCAGCCCATAATCTCTTTCACCAATTGACTTCCCAGCTTTTTACTTCATCCCTCCCTTTCCCCTCCCCAGGTTTCAACTAACATCTACTACCTTGTATTTCTTCCTCCCCCACCTTCTTACTCTAACTCCTCCTCTTCCTTTCCAGTGCTGATGAAGGGTCTTGGCCCAAAAATATTAGAAAGTTGGGGGAAGGATAGTGGTTGGGGAGGTGGGATGAAGTCAGAGGCTGGGAGGTGATAGGTGGAAGAGGTAAAAGGTTGAAAGAATCTGATAGAAGTGGAGAATGGATCATGGAAGAATGGGAAAGGTGGGTGGGGCACCAGAGGGAGTTGATGACCAAGGGAGGAGAAGAGAAGAGGAACAAGAATGGAAATGGACAAAGAGAGAAAGGGGAGAGAGAAGAAGCTACCCGGAAGTGTTGCTCCTCTAATCTGACTGTGGCTTCATTGCGGCAGTAGAGGAGCTCATGGACTCGGAGTAGCGGCAAACCAGCTGGCAACTCAGTTGGACATGAAAATGACTGAATTCATAAGCAGCCACAGACACCGAAGCAACTTAGAGTCCACGATTCTTGGCGGCTCCAGAACGAGCATAGCTACCCTGGCTACGGTGACGAACCAGCAGTGAGTAGATGCAAGCCAGAGTCTTTATGCTGCCAGTTCGAATGAGGATCAGGTGCCCTAATCAAGGAGCCCAGTGGAACATGGGGAAAAGCAAATTAACTGAAATGAGTAGTCAACGGACCGGACCGTGACATTCATAGGAGATTATTTTAGAAGCAGTACTATAAGTACTGGCGGGAAGGTTTAATAGAGCTGTTAGGGAGGGTTTAAACTAATTTGGCAGGGGGATGGGAACCGGAATGACAGAGCGGGGAAGGGGAAAACAGAAATAAATCTAAGATAGTGAGCAGTAAAGATGTCAGGAAAGACAGGCAGGTGATGCGGCAAATTTGTAGCCATTGGAATGAGTTGCAGTGCAATAAAGTTGTAGTGAAATCAAAGCAAAAAGTACCAAATACTGGTCTTAAGGTGTTATACCTAAATGCACGCAACATAAGAAATAAATTGGATGATCTTGTCGTACAGCTACATATTGGCAGGTATGATATTGTGGCCATCACTGAGACCTGGCTAACGGATGCATGTCTCCGGGAGCTGAACATCCAAGGATACATGGTGTATCGGAAGGATAGGAAGGTAGGCAGAGGGGGAGGCGTGGCTTTATCGGTAAGAAATGATATTAAATCATTAGAAAGAGGTGACATAGGATTGGAAGGTGCAGAATCTTTATGGGTTGAGCTAAGAAATAGCAGGGGTAAAAGGACCCTGGTGGCAGTTATTTATAGGCCTCCAAACAGCTGCAGTGATGTGGACTACAAATTACAACTGGAAATAGAAAAGGCTTGTCAGAAGGGCAGTGTTATGATAATTGTGGGGGATTCTAACATGTGAGTGGATTGGGAAAATCAGGTCGGCACTGGATCTCAAGAGAGAGAATTGTAGAAAGGCTGCGAGATGGCTTTTTAGAACAGCTTGTTGTTGAGCCCACTAGGGGATCGGCTGTACTGGATCAGGTATTGTGTAATGAACCGGAGGTGATTAGAGGGATTGAGGTGAAGGAACCCTTAGGAGGCAGTGATCATAACATGATTGAGTTCACTGCGAAATTTGAAAAAGAGAAGCCGAAATCTGATGTGTTGGTATTTCAGTGGAGTAAAGGAAATTATAGTGGCATGAGAGAGGAACTGGCCAAAATTGACTGGAAAGGGACACTGGCGGGAAGGACGGCAGAGCAGCAGTGGCTGGAGTTTATGCGAGAAGTGAGGAATGTTCAAGACAGGTATATTCCAAAAAAGAAGAAATTTTCGAATGGAAAAAGGATGCAACCGTGGCTGACAAGAGAAGTCAAAGCCAAAGTTAAAGCAAAGGAGAGGGCATACAAGGAAGCAAAAATTAGTGGGAAGACAGAGGATTGGGAAGTTTTTAAAAGCTTACAAAAGGAAACTAAGAAGGTCATTAAGAGGGAAAAGATGAACTATGAAAGGAAGCTAGCAAATAATATTATAGAGGCTACTAAAAAATTTTTCAAGTATATAAAGAGTAAAAGACAGGTGAGAGTAGACATAGGACCGATAGAAAATGATGCTGGAAAAATTGTAATGGGAGATAAGGAGATGGTGAAGGAACTGAATGAGTATTTTGCATCAGTCTTCACTGAGGAAGACATCATCAGTATACCGGACACTCAAGGGTGGCAGGGAAGAGAAGTGAGTGCAGTCAGAATTACAACAGAGAAAGTACTCAGGAAGCTGAATAGTCTAAAGGTAGATAAATCTCCCGGACCAGATGGAATGCACCTGCGTGTTCTGAAGGAAGTAGCTGTGGAGATTGCGGAGGCATTAGCGATGATCTTTCAAAAGTCGATACATTCTGGCATGGTTCCGGAGGAGTGAAAGATTGCAAATGTCACTCCGCCATTTAAGAAGGGGGCAAGGAAGCAAAAAGGAAAATTATAGATCTGTTAGCTTGACATTGGTGGCTGGGAAGTTGTTGGAGTCGATTGTCTAGGATGAGGTTACAGAGTACCTGGAGGCATATGACAAGATAGGCAGAACTCAGCATGGATTCCTTAAAGGAAAATCCTGCCTGACAAACCTACTACAACTTTTTGAGGAAATTACTAGTAGGCTAGACAAGGGAGATGCGGTGGATGTTGTATATTTGGATTTTCAGAAGGCCTTTGACAAAGTGCCACACATGAGGCTACCTAACAAGATAAGAGCCCATGGAATTAAGGGAAAGTTACATACGTGGATAGAGCATTGACTGATTGGCAGGAAACAGAGAGTGGAAATAAAAGGATCCTATTCTGGTTGGCTGCCGATTACCAGTGGTGTCCCACAGGGGTCCGTGTTGGGGCCACTTCTTTTTACATTGTACATCAACGATTTGGATTATGGAATAGATGGCTTTGTGGCTAAATTTGCTGACGATACGAAGATAGGTGGAAGGGCTGGTTGTGCTGAGGAAATGGAGAATCTGCAGAGAGACTTGGATAGATTGGAAGAATGGGCAGAGAAGTGGCAAATGAAGTACAATATTGGAAAGTGTATGGTTATGCACTTTGGCAGAAGTAATAAACGGGCAGACTATTATTTAAATGGGGAAAGAATTCAAAGTTCTGAGATGCAATGGGACTTGGGAGTCCTTGTACAGGATACCCTTAAGGTTAACCTCCAAGTTGAGTCAGTGGTGAAGAAGGCGAATGCAATGTTGGCATTCATTTCTAGAGGAATAGAGTATAGGAGCAGGGATGTGATGTTGAGGCTCTATAAGGCACTGGTGAGACCTCACTTGGACTACCGTGGGCAGTTTTGGTCTCCTTATTTAAGAAAGGATGTGCTGACGTTGGAGAGGGTACAGAGAAGATTCATTAAAATGATTCTGGGAATGAGAGGGTTAACATATGAGAAACGTTTGTCCGCTCTTGGACTGTGCTCCTTGGAGTTTAGAAGAATGAGGGGAGACCTCATAGAAAAATTTCGAATGTTGAAAGGCATGGACAGAGTGGATGTGGCAAAGTTGTTTCCCATAATGGGGGAGTCTAGTATGAGAGGGCATGACTTAAGGATTGAAGGGCGCCCATTCAGAACAGAAATGCGAAGAAATTTTTTTAGTCGGAGGGTGGTGAATCTATGGAATTTGTTGCCACGGGCAGCAGTGGAGGCCAAGTCATTGTGTGTATTTAAGGCAGAGATTGATAGGTATCTGAGTAGCCATCAAAGGTTATGGTGAGAAGGCGGGGGAGTGGGACTAAATGGGAGAAAATGGATCAGCTCATGATGGAATGGTGGAGCAGACTCAATGGGCCGAATGGCTGACTTCTGCTCCTTTGTCTTATGGTCTTATGGTCTTATAAGTGATTCCAAACTGATCCATATATAACCCAAACCACATCAATTTTCTGATCAAAGTCCAACTGGTGATGCTCCACTTCATCAAACTCATTTTGAAAAGCTCTCATGAGAATAGAAAGCAGGATTAGGTTACCGAGTCCCTCAACCTTGCCCTGCCATTCAATATGATCATGGGTGATCTACCTTAAGTCCTCTTCTGTGCCAGTTCCCCCAGCTATCAATCACCCAATCATGCAAACATTTATCCACTTCTACTTTAAATCCTACCAGTGTACCACCAGGTTCAAGAACAGTTACTACCCCTCAACCATCAGGCTCTTGAACAAAGGGGATAACAACACTCACTTGGCCATCCACTGAGATATTCCCACAACCAATGATCTCACTTTCAAGTACTATTTATCTTGTTATTTCATGTTATCATTATTTATTGGTATTTATTTATACAAACGTATTTACATTTACACAACTTGTTGTTTTCTACACTCTAGTTGTTTTTTCATTGATCCTACTATAGTTACTATTCTATAGTTTTTTCACAGAAAAATGAATCTCAGGGTTATATATGTATATATATATATATATATATATATATACTTCGATAATAAAATTTACTTTGAAGTTTGAACTTTTGATCTAGCTGCATCAGTTCATTGAGACCAACAGTTCTCGAGATTCACTTCACTCTTCGAGAAGTTCCTACACATCCAAATTAACTGACCAGTTCCTTATCTTGCAATATGTCCCCTTGTTCAAGATTGTCCAAATAATAAAAAAATCTTGATATCTAACCTGTCATGCCCCCTATTAATCTTACATATTTCAGTAACATTACTTCTAAATGTTAAATAAAACAGATTCAAACTATTCAACCACTTTTGAAAGGATAATCATCTCATCCCAGGTATTAGCCTGGTAAATCTCTTTTAGACTGCCTTCAAAGCTGCTATATTATTTTCCAGGTAACAGGATCAAGACTGTTCACAGTACTCCAGTTTTGGCCTAACTAAGACCCTGTAATGTTAACAAAACAAAAACAACAAAAAATAAACTTAATCTGTAAATTGACTCTGGATATCCACTTTAAAAAGGTGTCATATTTTGTCCTGTACAAAGAAATAATCTACACTAATGTAGTGTCGCCTGCATAAAGAAATGGCTTTCTTTGAAAGGTTGCTTTTCACAGGTGTAGGATATCCTAAAAGGCACCAGAGCCCTTCAGAAAAGTCAACAACAAAGGTCTTCCTTCATATCTGCAACCACACAACCTTGGTTTGTGAACAGTGATCAATAAAGCATATCTGTTTTAAATACAAGAATCACAACTAAATTTATAGTTTATAGGAACTTATTGAACACAAAAGGAGGGTATGAGGAATAAGATTTGCTATAAGAGTCATCGAATACCACTTCACAGAGCTTGCATGTAATGATGTGCAGTTAAAGTTTCTGATTTTATATTAATATACGCTTGTCACACATACATCCAGTCTTTTTGAAATTGCAGCTAAAATTTATACTTGCTTTGACATTTTCATTCCATATCAGATGAATATCAGTTTTTGATCATGTAAAATATATATTAATTTAAGGAATGTTATACAATTAAAATGCAGCATTGATTCAGTATTTTTATATATTAACAATGTTCATTTGATTAATAAATAAATATTCTTGTACTAATATACAAAAAAAATCACAATTTTTCATTAATTACTCTGTTTGATTAATAGTTTTCCTGGCATAGTTCAGCAGCTGCTGCAGAAATTCACTTAAGCTGACTTCAGTATTGTTGCTTATCATGCAGTTGGATGTCTAAAATGAAAAGAAAATTGGTTGAAATTTGTGCTGATATTTCAGGAATTATATTAAACTATAGCCCTTCATGGGAAATCAGCAGCATGGAACATTTCCAATAGCCTTTGCTTGCTAGTTGATGCGAATCTCCCATGGTTTTGGCAAATATTTCTTTAGATGATTAGTAATGTTATGGTTATGGGGATAGGGAGCTGGTCCACTACACTTTGTGAAGATCTTTCTTATTGCAGAAATAGGCAGCTGCTGTGTGATCATATGATATAGTTAAATTATTTGCAACATGCACAAAACGTTGGAGGAACTCAACATTTCAGTGAAATTATTTGGCAGTGTATCTTGCACAACATAACCACTATATTAAGCACTGCAAGAAATTGGGGTAAAGATTACCAGATGGAATTTAGTTCAGGCAAATGCAAAGTATCACATTTTGTTAGGACTTAACAGTAAATGACAAGACACTGGGGTGTGTTATAGAACAGAGGGAACTAGCAAAGCATATATATTCCTTGTGGGTGGCAACACAGATAAACAGTGTGGTGAAGAAGACCTCTCCATGCTTGCCTTCATCAGTCAAGGAACTGAGTACAGGAGCTGGAATGTCATGCAGTAGCAGTACAAAACCCTGCTGAGAGCACATTTGAAATATACATTTGTGGGCAGTTCTGTTCACCCAGCTATGGGAAGGGATGAAAGTAACCCTGACAAGGTACAGTAAAAATTCACCAAGATGTTGCTGGTTATGGTAGGATTGAGTTATAAGAAGATATTGGAAAGGCTGTTGGTGTTGTCATCTATGTCAATGCATTGGAGGACAAGGTATAGTTAGTAAGACTGCTCTGAGGTTTGAATCCTGCCGCAGGGTCTCAACCTGAAGGTCGACTGTACTTTTTTCCATAGATAGTACTGCCCGGCCTGCTGAGTTCCTCCAGCATTTGGTGTGTGTTCCAGGGTTAGGGGCCTGTTTGTGTGCATGAGGGGGTGGCTGAGTGGGTGGGTGTGAAATGGACTTGTTTTGATGCTGTTGTGTTGTTTTGTTCTAGAATACAGAATCTAGAACAGTGCAGCACAGGTGCGAGTTAACTTTACTGGTAAGTTATTTCTCTTTATTTTCAAAATTGGTATCAAGTTCAAACACCCTAGATTACCATTTCCTCTTTCTGGATCATGATTGTAATTGGCTGGATTACAAATACAGTAAACAGTATTCCCAAACTGAGATGCTTGTTTGCTCTTCTAGTACCTTACTTCCATCTGTTGAATGAATAGTTTTGTTGCAGAATAGCCTTACCCTTGAGCCAATAACTTTCAAGTATACTTGAAGATCCTTCAGAGTCCTATGCATGTTCGAACAGCCCCTAAACCGTTTCAGAGCTTTGGCAGCTTTGCAGAATGTTTCATTTGCATTCTGATCCTGTTGTCAAAATAAAAATCATATTAGAATCTAACTATTTTACAGTTTAATCAGTAGTTACCGAAAATAAATCTGCAACCAGACAGCAAGGTACAAGCTTTATATGTGAGAATTATTGATTTGTCTATTGAAAAATTAATCCTAGATTCACTGAGTGTTATTTATTTTACAGTATACTCAGTAGCCACTTTATCCTGTACCTAATAAAGTAGTCACTGAGTGTATGCTTGTGGTCTTCTGCTGCTGTGCAAATCTACTTCATGATTTGATATGCACACCACTGTTGTAATGTGTGGTTATTTGAGTTTCTGTCGCCTTCCTGTCAGCTTGAACCAGTCTGATTATTCTCTGCTGACCTCTCTCATTAACAAGGTGCTTTCATCCACAGAACAGGGTCATTCTTGTTTATCACACCATTCTCTGCAAATCTAGAAATTGTTGTGTGTGACAATCCTAGAAGATCAGCAATTTTTGAGATACTCAAACCACCCTGTCTGGCAATAATCATTCCACAGTCAAAGTCACTTAGATCACATTTTTTCCCCATTCTGATGTTTGGTCTGACAACAACTGAACCTCTTGACCATGTCTGCATGCTTTTATGCTTAGAGTTGCTACCACATGATTGGCTAACTAGATATGTGCATTAGCGTGCAGATGCACAAGCGCATCTGATAAAGTGGCCATTCAGAAATTACAGCAATATACTTCCATCTTTCAGATATCTCACACATTGTGTATTTCCAATATTTTCTGCTTTTACTGTTGGTTTAGAGAGTGTAAACTACAGAACCTTAACACATAATCAAACACTTAAATATTCAGAAGTGCAAAGAGTTGGGGATCTACATACACAACAAACAGTTATTAAAACCTATTTTGAGGTAGGGTTGAAGGACAATTAATGATCTGAGTATGTGGAAATTGGTGAGATCACAGTGGACGTGAAATCATCTGTATCACTTAGTACAATTCTTTTAAATGTGTGCACTCACAAAATATGGATTTGATGGAAATGAAACTATTTATTAGCCATCCCCATAAGTGGCTATGAAATTACATAGAGGCCAGGTCATAAAAGGACTGAAGATTTCCTTTCATTAAGGAAATGAGGGGATTTTATAGCAGTTTGATAATTCTATTATTACCATTATACCAAGGCCCACTTGTTTAAAAGAAAGAAAATACATTTAAACACTTGAATTGAAGTTCTGCAGCTGCTTTGGTAGGATCTAAACTTAAGTCACAGCGCCAATAGACCTTACAGCTATTGAACAACTAGCTTAAGTATTACGCTACTTGGACACATAACATCACTGCAGGACTTGTACTGTATATCTGGAGATAAGGTACTGCCAGCTTTGCATCTTCAGCTCACTGACCAATCTAGAACATTGTTGGATTAGGGTGTATTTTTTCTTTTGGTTTAACTTTTCTATGCTTGCTTGTATTTTTATATAATCACTTATATACATGTGATTGGTCCGTGAATTTTCCAGCAATTACAGTACAGTTGCATCTGTACTTTTCTAGAAGCTTTGTAGTTTTCAGTAGCAGGTGTTTTGCCACTTGAATCTGGCTACTTTATAGCTTAATTGCTATCACTGGGACTTTGTTTCCCTAGTTCAAGAATGAGGTGAACACAATGGCTTTTTTCTTGTGCTCTTGGTTCCTCCATCCTTGTTCATTCTGTATTCTTGTAACACTTAATAAACTGTTTTTGTTGCATGCCACGTAAACACATCACAACAAATTACCAAGTCATATACTGTATAGAATGAATAAACTTGATCCCTGATCCCAGCTCTTTGATAATTGTCTTGAATTTTGATTGGCTAAATACTCTACTTAAAAGTAAAGAAGATGAGAGAGGCCTTATAAACTGATGCCCATGGATGTTTGTATTTGCAATGAGGTAATAACAAATTAATATAACGTTGAGACTTTATAAAGCACTGGTGAGGCCTCACTTGGAGTACTGTGAACAGTTCTGGGTCCCTTATTTTAGAAAGGATGTGCTAAAACTGGACTGAGTTCAGAGGAAGTTCACAAAAATGATTCCAGGATTGAAAGGCTTGTCATATGAAGAGTGTTTGATGGCTCTGGGCCGGTATTCGCTGGCATTCAGGAGAATGAGGAGTGACCTCATTGAACCCTATTGAATGTTGAAAGGCCTCAATAGAATGGATGTGAAGAGAATGCTTCCTATGGTGGGAGTATCAAAGACCAGAGAATACAGCCTCAGAATAGAAGGGCATTGGAGATGAGAAGGAATTTCTTTAGCCAGAGCTTGGTGAATCTGTGGAATTTTTTGCCACAGGTAACTGAGGAGGCCAAATCTTCATGTATATTTAAAGCAGAGGTTGATAGATTCTTGATTGGTCAGGGCATGAAGGGATAAGGGGAGAAGGCAGGAGATTGGGGCTCAGAGAAAAATTGGATCAGCCACGATGAATAAGAAGCAACACGCACAAAATGCTAGTGGAACGCAGCAGGCCAGACAGCATCCATAGGAAGAAGCACAGTCGACGGATCAGGCTGAGACCCTTCGTCAGGACTAAATGAAAGAAGAGATAGTAAGAGATTTGAAAGTGGGAGGGGGAGGGGGAGATCCAAAATGATAGGAGAAGACAGGAGGGGGAGGGAATAGAGCTAAGAGCTGGAAAGTTGATTGGCAAAAGGGATACAAGGCTGGAGAAGGGAGAGGATCATGGGATGGGAGGCTTAGGGAGAAAGAAAGGGGGAGGGGAGCGCCAGAGGAAGATGGAGAGCGGGCAAGGAGTTATTGTGAGAGAGACAGAAGGAGAATAAAGATGATGAATAAGAATCTCAGTGTTGTATGTACTCTAATAGTGAATTTTATTTTGAACTTTGAACTTTGATGAAATGGTGGAGCAGACTTGAAGGCCAAAATGACCTTATTTTGCTCCTGTATGTTATGGTCTAATGGTCTAATGTCTGATAATAAGAAAGGGCTAAAATATAAGTTTGGCTGTATTTACAATATACAGTAAACAATGATGTTGATTTAGTCACAGAAAATGCAAGCAGAAGACCATAAGACGTAGGAACAGAATTCGATCATTCAACCCATTGAGTCTGCTCCTCCATTCCATCATGACTACTTTACTCTCCGTCGCAACTGCATTCTCCTAGCTTCTCCCTGTGAACTTTGACAGGCTGACTAATCAAGAAATTATCAAGCTTTGCTTTATATACTCAATGATTTGGCCTCCACAGCCATCCATGACAATGCATTCCACAGATTCACCACCCTCTGGCTGAAGAAATTCCTCCTCATCTCTTTTCTAAATCTATGTCCCTCTATTCTGAGACTATACACTCTGGTCCTAGACTCACCCATTGTAAGAAACATCCTCTCCACATCTACTCAATCTAGGCTATTCAAACTTCAGAAGGATTCAATGAGATTCCCCCCCTCCATCCTTCTAAACTCCAGTGAGTACTGGCCCAGAGTCATCAAGCACTTCTCCTCCATTTCAAGAATCATTCTTATGAACCTCTTCTGGACCTTTTCCAATGCCACATCTTTTCTTAGATAAGGGGCCCCAAACTGCTCACAACATGCCAAGTGTTATCTGACCAAATGCCTTATAAAGCTTCAGCATTGCATCCATGCTCTTGTATTCTAGTCCTCTTGAAATAAATGCTAACACTGCATTTGCCTTCCTTACCACTGACTCAACTTGCAAGTTAACCTTTAAGGAATCCTGCACAAGGACTTCCATATCCCTTTGCACCTCTGATTTTAAGGTTTCTTCCCTGTTTAGAAAATAGCCTACACCTTTATTCGTTCTACCAAAGTGCGTGACCATACACTTCCCCAGACTATATTCCATTGACTACTTCTCTGCCCATTTCTTCCAATCTGTTTCAGTCCTTCTGCGGACTCCCTGCTTCCTCAACACTACCTGCTCCTCCACCTATCTTTGTATCATCTACAGGTGTGGCCCCAAAGCCATCAATTCCATCATCCAGATCATTGACATGAAATGTGAAAAGAAGCAAACCCAATACTGACCCCTGCTGAATACCGCAAGTCATCGGCAGCCAACCAAAATAGGACTCCTTTATTTCCACTCTTTGCCTCCTGTCAAACAGCTAATCTATCCAGGCAACCATCTTTCCTGTAATGCCATGGGCTCTTATCTTGCTAAGCAGCCTCACGTACAGCACCTTGTCAAAGGCTTACTGAAAATCCAAGTAAGCAATATCTACTGACTCTCCTCTGTCTAGTCTGTGTGTAATTTCCTCAAAGAATTCCAACAGGTTTGTCAGGCTAGATTTTCCTTTAGGAAACCATGCTGACTTTGGCCTATCTTTATCATGTGCCTCTAAGTACCCCAAAATCTCATCCTCACTAATGGGTTCCAACTTCTTCCCAACCACTGAGGTCAGGCTAACTGGCCTATAATTTCCTCTGCCTACCGGTCTGTCATTTTGAAACAACGTGTATTCATGGATGTTAAGCTCCCAACTATGATTGTGTTTCAACCTTGACTCAGTGATGCCCACAATGTTATACCTGCCAAAGTCTAACTGTGCAATAAGATATTCTTCCTTATTCCGTATACTGCGTGCATTCAAATATTGCACCTTCAGTCTCATATTCATCATCCTTTTTGATTTTCTCCTTCAGCTCATCCCACTGATATTCAATGTCATCTTCTGCTATGTTTTTTCTTGACTTGGTGAGCCATTGAATTTTCTTCCCACATCATCTTTGGGCTTAGTCACTGTTTTTGTTCTTGGTCAATTCCTGGTTGACATGATAATGTTGCCATTTACATCTCCCCCTATTTCCGCATATTCTACTTATTCTGCAGCGTGTTGTGTCCTTGAGCAAGGCACCTAACCACACATTGCTCTATGTCTGTGTGAGGAGTGGCGCGCCACACAGTCTTTCGTTTCGCGCCTTGTAAGGCATGAAAAATGCCCGACGCTGGCCTCTTAGGCCTGAGTCGACGTTCCTTCCCTCCCTGCTTATAAAATGTTCTTCCTGTCATTCTAAAATAAACTTTAATATTTAATATTTATTTGTTTTACATCACAATTTCCAAAACCCATGAGAGCAGTTTCCAAACTCTTTGTGAGGGAATTTCTGATTGGACAATGAACCCGTGAACCCTTCCTCACCCATTTTGCTCTCTGTTTGAACTGATTTAATTTTATATATACATTTCTTACTATAATTTATAGCATATTTTATATATGACACTGTATAGTACTGCTGCCACAAAATAACAGATTTCATGACATATGTCAGTGATAATAAACTTGATTCTCATACTTAATTATGGGAGGCAAACTCGATGGAACGGCTAGCCATTTCCTGCCCAGGGTTTACATTCTACTTGCATATTAAAGATGGAGGCTAATCCTAATAATGTTTGACAATAATTCATTGTCTGCAACAGAGAGTACTCAATAATTCACATCCATTATTGCTACTGGACAAGAGGTCTCAGGAAATTTGGTTTCATTCATTATCAATCTATCACTTAAACTGATGTCACAAAACTCAATGATGTACAGTAGTTTATAAATGCAGAGGCTTACTTCCATCTGTGTGGAAATGTCCAGTATTAAGGCTCTTCGACATTCTTCCTGCAAAACAAAAAAAAAATTGTTGTTAATATACTTCTCTTCAAAGCAATATGTCACGTCCCTTAATCAATTCAGCCTGAAACTTTGTTCATCAGGGAACTGAAACAGACTGTTCAATCCTTCATTGACAGGGTCATGCTGTCGAAGAGGTGTAAATCATTCAGCCAAGCACCGCATACTTGAGCCACCAAGATAATGGCCTGCTTACCTCTCCCCTGCTCTAACCCCATATCCCTTAAGTCCTTTTCTATTCAAATGTATATTGATTTCTGAAATAAATATACTCAGTGACTGAGACTCCACATTCCTCTTGGGAAAAGAGCAGCAAATATTCACTCCCTCTGAGTAAAAGAAGCTCTTCTGCCTCAGTGCTAAATGCCTCACCCCATATTTGAGACTAGCTCCTGGTGAGAGGCATTTGTCTCTGAAGACAGGTTCTAATACAAATGCAGAATAAATGCAATGATCATTATAACATTGTTTTATATAGAATAATAAATCACCACATGACTGTTTTCTGGACAGTAAAGATCCATACAATATGTTATACTATTGTTTCTTGACTACAGCTCTGCCTTAGTAAATAATACAATCCCAAGCAAACTCCCAAACTTGGGTCTGAGCACCTTCCTTTCGCGATGGGCTTGTTGACCTCCTGACCAACGGACTGCAATCGGTAACAATTGACAGCATCACCTCTGCCATGCTTATTCTCAACATTGGTACCCCTTGGCCCCTGCTCTATGCCCTGTACACTTGCGACTGCAAGGCTAGATTCTGCTACAACTCCATCTACAAGTTTGCAGATGACACAACTGTACTGGGCTGCATCTCAAATTACAGTGAGTCAGAGAACAGGAAGCTTACAGATTCAAGTGCCACAGTGTCATGAAAACAAACCTTACTCTAAATGTCAGCAAAACAAAAGAGGTAGAAAGTGACTTCAGGGTACAGGGTGCAGTCCACACACTCCTGTTTATTTCAGTGATTCTGAGGTTGAAAGGATTGAAAGCTTCAAGTTCCTCAGAGAGAACATCACCAATAGCCTCTCCTGGTTCTAATTAGGCCATGGGTCGTCAAATGCTCATATTCTATCTCTAAGAATTTTCTCCAGCAATTTCCCTACAACTGACATGAGATTCTCCAGTCTATAGCTCCTAGGATTTTCTCTTGTTCCCTTCTTAAATAGGGGTTTAACATTAGCCACTTGCCAATCCTCCAGGACCTTGCCTGTGGCTAAAGAGGATATGAAGGTACTGGTCAAGGGCCCTGCAATCTCGTCTCCTGCCTCCTTCAATAACCTGGGCTAAATATCATCAAGCCCTGGTGACATCCACCTTAATACTCATTAGGAGACCCACCGCTTTCTCCACCTTGACCTCAAAATGCCCTAACATATTTATACATTCAGCACTGAACTCCTGGTTCCTCATATCTTTTTCCTTGGTGAACACTGAAGCAAAGTACTCATTAAGTACTTCACTCACATTCTCTGCATCCAAGCAAATGGTCCCCATTTATCCTTGAGTGGTCCCACCCTCTCCCCAGTTATCCCTTTGCTTTTGATGTATGTTTAGAATGCCTTGGGATTCACCTTAATCTTTTTGCCAAGGACTTTTCATGGCCCTTCCTGACTTTCCTAACTCCCTTCTTTAGTTCTTTTCTTGCTTCTTTATACTCTTGATGTGCTTCATTTAATCTTAACTTCTGAAACTTTACATGCTTTTCATTTTTCATCTTGACTAAATTCGTCACCTCTCTGGAAATCCAAGGTTCCTTTATCTTTCCATCTAATAGGAACATACCTTTCCTGTACTCTGTACAATTGATCTTTAAACACCCTCCACATGTGGACTTGCCAGATAAAAGGTGTACCCAATTAACGCTTCTTAGTTCCCTTGTAACTTGCTCTTCCCTAATTTAAAATTCTCCCACATGGACTGTAAGTATCCTTATCTATAGCTACCCTGAAAGTTAAGGAGTTGTGGTTCAAAAAACCAGGTCCAGTATGGTCTCTCCTCTCATTGGACCATCCATATATTGATTTAAGTAACCTGCCTTAACAAATCCTGCCCCATCTAAACTCCTTACAATAAGAAGGTCTCAATTTATATCAGGGAAGTTGATATCCCCCATGATAACACTCCTATTATATTTACCTATTTCCTTAATCTGCTCCTCTGCGTCCCGGCGGCTATTGGGAGGTCCGTAGTAAAATTCCATCAGTATGATTGCACCCTTCTTATTCCTGAGTTCCCCCCAAATGAACTTCAGGTCAACCCTCCATTATGTCTCCTCTGTATGCCTCTCTAATATTGTCCCTGATTAGTAGTTCAACACCCCACCTCTCTTTTACCTCCTCCTCCATCTTTTCTAAAACATTGAAAACCTGGTACATAAATCTTGCTCCTCTCTCAACCAAGCTTTTGTAATGGCTGCATCACCCCTACCCATAATACTTTTAGCATTAAAGTATACACAGTTCAGACTATACCACTCATAATTTTTGTTATTTCGATTTTGCCTCTCAGTATACTTTCCCTGACATCTACCTTCTGGCCCGATCCTTCCCTTACTGACCCAGGGCTCCAGTTCCCAGCCCCTATAAAACTCCTGAGTAGAAATAGCAAACCTCCCGGCCAGCATATTGGTTCCTTTCCAGTAGAGGTGCAACCTGTCCCTCCCGTGCAGGTCACAGGTCATAAAAGTAACTGTTGCACATTTGTGACGACCAGTTGCTGACATACAGTATACTTACATTATGTAACTCCTGGTTTTCTAGCACTTCCAGTATGTTTATCATCTCCCTCAAGGCTTGACTTACACTGCTTCTCTTCCATATGACCCCACAGTTGATGCTCACTATGCTGTAGAAAAGCAGAGCCACTACTTTCAGCATCATGGTCTGGAGAGCTTGCTGTGTGACTACTGAACAAGTGATAATAAGTATCACTAGAAGTTTGTGAATAACTGAAGTAGATGCTCACTGTTATATATCCAAACGCCTGACGTCTTGGTGAAAACCTAAGAGTTCCATGGAGTGTTATCAAACCACATATTATAAGATTAAGATATATCAGAATTAATCAGATCATGCGTTCAACACATCATTTAAGATTTACCTTTTTTACTTTAGGGTAACCAGGAAGGAAATTCCTATCCAACAGTTGCTGCAATTGGCATTAGTGAGTAATTGGTGACACATTCTTCAATCAGATTACATTTAGGTAGTTTCCAATTTATAGTCTACAAATAAGGCATAGACAGTTTGGGAAAAGATTTGTGGATAGATAGACTGATAACAAAATCTAATCCATTTTACGTATCACAGATGACATGAAGCAACAGATTCGAGGATATAATGCAAGCCTAATAGAGAAGATGGGTAGAGGCAAGTCTCTACCAAAGGAAGTGTAAGGCACTTCTTCACTCCGTTAGCCTGCAGGTCGTCCTTGGGCAAGGTGTTGCACCTGCTTTATCCCAATCAGGGTGACGTAAAGCCATGGGATCAGGTGGTGGATGGGTTGTATGAGCTGCTGGTGCATATCACAAATCCTGCTTATGCAGCCACTGACACCAGGCAGACAGTCTCTGAGAGTATTTATGATGGCTAAGGTCACCCGTCTTAGAAACATAGAAAATAGGTGCAGGAGTAGGCCATTCGGCCCTTCGAGCCTGCACCGCCATTTATTATGATCATGGCTGATCATCCAACTCAGAACCCCACCCCAGCCTTCCCTCCATACCCCCTGATCCCCGTAGCCACAAGGGCCATATCTAACTCCCTCTTAAATATAGCCAATGAACTGGCCTCAACTGTTTCCTGTGGCAGAGAATTCCACAGATTCACCACTCTCTGTGTGAAGAAATTTTTCCTAATCTCGGTCCTAAAAGGCTTCCCCTCTATCCTCAAACTGTGACCCCTCATTCTGGACTTCCCCAACATCGGGAATAATCTTCCTGCATCTAGCCTGTCCAATCCCTTTAGGATCTTATACGTTTCAATCAGATCCCCCCTCAATCTTCTAAATTCCAACGAGTACAAGCCCAGTTCATCCATTCTTTCTTCATATGAAAGTCCTGCCATCCCAGGAATCAATCTGGTGAACCTTCTCTGTACTCCCTCTATGGCAAGGATATCTTTCCTCAGATTAGGGGACCAAAACTGCACACAATACTCCAGGTGTGGTCTCACCAAGGCCTTGTACAACTGCAGTAGTACCTCGCTGCTTCTGTACTCGAATCCTCTTGCTATAAATGCCAGCATACCATTCGCCTTTTTCACCGCCTGCTGTACCTGCATGCCCACTTTCAATGACTGGTGTATAATGACACCCAGGTCTCGTTGCACCTCCCCTTTTCCTAATCGGCCACCATTCAGATAATAATCTGTTTTCCTATTTTTGCCACCAAAGTGGATAACTTCACATTTATCCACATTAAATTGCATCTGCCATGAATTTGCCCACTCACCCAACCTATCCAAGTCACCCTGCATCCTCTTAGCATCCTCCTCACAGCTAACACTGCCACCCAGCTTCGTGTCATCCGCAAACTTGGAGATGCTGCATTTAATTCTCTCATCCAAGTCATTAATATATATTGTAAACAACTGGGGTCCCAGCACTGAGCCTTGCGGTACCCCACTAGTCACTGCCTGCCATTCTGAAAAGGTCCTGTTTATTCCCACTCTTTGCTTCCTGTCTGCTAACCAACCCTCCACCCACACCAATACCTTACCCCCAATACCGTGTGCTTTAAGTTTGCACACTAATCTCCTGTGTGGGACATTGTCAAAAGCCTTTTGAAAATCCAAATATACCACATCCACTGGTTCTCCCCTATCCACTCTACTAGTTACATCCTCAAAAAATTCTATGAGATTCGTCAGACATGATTTTCCTTTCACAAATCCATGCTGACTTTGTCCGATCATTTCACCGCTTTCCAAATGTGCTGTTATCACATCCTTGATAACTGACTCCAGCAGTTTCCCCACCACCGACGTTAGGCTAACCGGTCTATAATTCCCCGGTTTCTCTCTCCCTCTTTTTTAAAAGTGGAGTTACATTAGCCACCCTCCAATCCTCAGGAACTAGTCTAGAATCTAACGAGTTTTGAAAAATTATCACTAATGCATCCACTATTTCTTGGGCTACTTCCTTAAGCACTCTAGGATGCAGACCATCTGGCCCTGGGGATTTATCTGCCTTCAATCCCTTCAATTTACCTAACACCACTTCCCTACTAACATGTATTTCGCTCAGTTCCTCCATCTCACTGGACCCTCTGTCCCCTACTATTTCTGGAAGATTATTTATGTCCTCCTTAGTGAAGACAGAACCAAAGTAATTATTCAATTGGTCTGCCATGTCCTTGCTCCCCATAATCAATTCACCTGTTTCTGTCTGCAGGGGACCTACATTTGTCTTTACCAGTCTTTTCCTATTTACATATCTATCTTGTAAAGACACTGCCCAGAAGATGACAATGGCAAACCACTTCCGTCGAAAAATTTGCCGAGAACAATCATGGTCATGGAAAGACCATGATCACCAACTTCAAAAGCCACAGTACATAGTAAATGAACGAATTGGGAAGGAGGGAGCCTTGAGATGGGGGGCCAAAGGTACAGTGGGAATTCATTACAAGTGCAAATGCTTAATTCTGTTCTTTCACTATACCAATGGAAGACTTCCATTGGCTATGACCATTTTATATGGAAATTATACCTTTGAGCTCAGGAGTAAAAAGATACAGAGTAGTATCAAGACAAAAATCAAGAAGGGGACTTAGAAATGCACCTGGATGCTTTTGATCAAGATATCATGAATTTGGAGATTTTGCTTCATTAAAAGAAATTGTCACAGGATTGTAAAATATATGGGGCATACCATCATAGACACTTTCATCCAATCCTAGACAAGAGCAAATCTGCAGGTTGCTGGAAATCCAAGCAACACATACAAAATGCTGGAGGGACTCAACAGGCCAGATGGCATCTATGGAAAAGAGTACTGATGAACGGTCTCAGCCTGAAACGTCGACTGTACTCTTTTCTATAGATGTTGCTTGGCTTGCTGAGTTCCTCCAGCATTTTATGTGTGTCACTTTCCTCCAATGGCTGTTATGGTCGCTGCATTAATTTCCCTCCAGACAGCATCCAATTACAACTACTTTCAATAGAATTATTTGAAAATACATCATCAAAAGGTGATTCCTCAAAAAGGCAGCATCCATCATTAAGGACCCCCACCACCCAGGACGTGCCCTCTTCTCATTGCTGCTAACTTGGAAGGCACACACTGAACGTTCTTCCTCTCTGCTCTTAGAATTCTGAGCCATCCATGCACCCATGAAATCTACCTCCCTAATTTGCTCTCTTTTTGCACTACATATAGATTAATTTTTTTTATATCTATCATTTTTTTTCTGATTGTAGCTTATAATACTTTATAATGTATTGCACAACAAATTTCACAACATACATACGTCAGTGATAGTAAATCTGATTCTGAATCTGATTTGCAGAGAACTTCTACTGTTTACTGATCGACAGGATGTAGTCAGATGGTTTGCCAGTAGAGATAGAAATCATTTACTTATGATAAATGACACATTGCACAGACACTTAGATAGGGACATCCATGAAAGAAAAATGGAGAGCTATGCGGGAAGGAAACATTTAGTCGATCTTGAAGTAGGCTAAGACGTTAGCACAACATCACAGTCTAAAGGACGTGTACGGTGCTGCTCAGTTCTACATTCAGTGGCCACTTTATTCAGTACACCTGCTCATTAATGCAAATATCTCATCAGCCAATCACATGGCAGTGTCTCAATGCATAAGAGCCTGCAGTATGGTCAAGAGATTCAGTGGTTGTTCAGACCAAAAATCAGAATGGGAAAGAAATGTGATCTAAGTAACTTTGACTGTGGAATGATTGTTGGTGTCAGACAGAATAGCTTGAATATCTCAGAAACTGCGGATCTCCTGGGATTTTTATGCCTGACAGTCACTAGAGCAGTCTCGCTCAACCCTTCTTTCCCTAGAGAAACCCTTAAAATAATTTTCAGGTCTCAGGGAAGCCCTGCATTAAAATTATTATACCTATGGCTCATGGTACATTAGTGTGATCAGTAAGTTGTAGATATAATAAACCAGAAATAACTGTCAATGCTCTTTTGAGTAGACAATGAATTTTTAGCCAACCTTTCTTGAAAAAAAACAGGTAGTTAGCTTAGCTTACCTTTCATGAATCTCTTTCTTCCCCCTTTCATACGTTAGAAAAGCTCAGAAGGCAAACGTAATACATTTCTCTTAAATAACTGGCTTAGGTCAAAATGGAATTTAATTTTTCTAAAGGTAGACTTAATAGATTTAATTTAAATAAAAGTTGTAAATTGATTTTAGTTAATGCTATTTACAACAAGAAAATTTTATTCACAATATTGAATAAATTTGAATAAAGTTACTAAAAACCATAAGCCAAAGGAATATGAATAAAAATATAGCCTCAGACACAATTTTATAAAAAATTTTGATAAAACATTTTCTTACCAAGTAACATGATCAGGCTCAAATATAGACCTAGCATGTGAAACACGTCCTTTTTTTTTGCTGCACCAATACTCAGTTCTGGGTTGAAGTTGAGATAATTTAATTAAATTGAACTTAATGGGTACTTTGCACTTGTTTTCACTTTGGAAGACACTAGTAGTGTGCCAGAAGTCTGTGAGTGTCAGGGAGCAGGAGACAGTGCCATTGCTATAAAGGAAAATGTGCAAGGCAAACCCAAAGGTCTTAAAGTGCATAAGTCATCTGGACCAGATGGACTACATCCCAGAGTCCTGAGAGAGGTTGCTGAAGAGATAACAGATGCATTGGTTATGATTTCTAGAATCACTTGATTCTGGCATGGTCCCAGAGGACTGGAAGACTGCAAATGTCACTCCACTCTTTAAGAAGGGAGGAAGGCAAAAGAAAGGAAATTATAAGCCAGTTAGCCTAACCTCAGTGGCTGGGAAAGTGTTGAAGTCTATTATTAAGGATGAGGTACTTGGAGACTAATGATAAAATAAGTCAAAGTCAGCATGGTTTCCATAAAATGAAATAAAACATAGAACATAGAAAATTTACAGCACATTACAGACCTTCGGCCAACAATGTTTTACCGAACATGTAACCTACTCTAGAAGTTGCCTAGGATTTTTTTACCGCATAGCCCTCTATTTTTCTAAGCTCCATGTACCTACCTAAGAGTCTCTTAAAAGACCCTATTGTAACCGCCTCTACCACCATTGCTGGCAGTGCATTTCATGCACCCACCACTCTCTGTGTGAAAAAACTTACCTCTAACATTTCTATTGTATCTACTTCCAAGCACCTTAAAACTATGCCCCTCCCCGCCCCCCCCCCCCCCACCCCGCTGTGTTGGCCATTACAGCCATGGGAAAAAAGCCTCTGGCTATCCACACAATCAGTGCCTCTCAGCATCAGGTCACCTCTCATCCTCCGTCACTCCAAGGAGAAAAGGTCAAGTTCACTCAACCTATTCTCATAAGGCATGCTCTCCAATCCAGACAACGTCCTTGTAAATATCCTCTGCACTCTCTCTACAGCATCCACGTCCTTCCTGTAATGAGGTGTCCAGAACTGAACACAGTACTCCAAGTGGGGTCTAAGCTCTTATACAGCTGTAACATTACCTCACAGTTCTTGAACTCAATCCCATACATCTTCTTAACAACACTGTCAGCCTGTGAAGCAGCTTTGACTGACCTATGGACACGGACCCCAAGATCTCTCAGATCCTCCACACTGCCAAGAGTCTTACAATTAATATTATATTCTGTCTTCATATTTGACCTACCGGAATTAACCACTTCACACTTATATGGGTTGAACTCCATCTTCCATTTCTCAGCCCAGTACTGCATCCTATTGATGTCCCGCTGTAACCTCTGACAACCCTCCAGACTATCCACAACACCCCCAACTTCTGTGTCATCAGCGAACTTCTAACCCATCTTCCTATTTCCCCATCCAGGTCATTTATAAAAATCACAAAGAGGAGGGGTCCCAGAACAGATCACTGTGGAACATCACTGGTCACCGTCCTCCATGTAGAATACCAACCATCCACAACCACTCTTTGTCTTCTGTGGTCAAGCCAATTCTGAATCCACGAAGCAGGGTCTCCTTTGATCGCATGCCTCATTACCTTCTGAATGAGCCTCGCATGGAGAACTTTATCAAATGCCTTACTGAAATCCATATACACTACATCCACTGCTCTACCTTCATCAATGTGTTTCGTTACATCATCAACGAATTCAATCAGTTTTGTAAGGTATGACCTGCCCTTGACAAAGCCGTGCTGACGATCCCTAATCAGATGATGTCTCTCCAAATGCTCATAAATCCTGCCTCTCAGGATCTTCTCCAACACTGAAGTAAGGCTCACTGGTCTACAATTTCCTGGGTTATCTCTGCTCTTTTTCTTGAACAAGGGAACAATGTTTGCAGCCTTCCAATCCTCTCATTCTTCTCCCATCCCTATTGATGATGCAAAGATCATCACCAGATGCTCAGCAATCTCCTCCCTTGCTTCCCATAGTAGCCTTGGGTATATCTCATCCGGTTCTGGTGAATAATCTAACTTAATGCCTCCAGCACATCTTCTTTCTTAATGTCTATGCATATGCTCAAGCTTTTCAGTCCATTCTAAGTCATCCCCACAATTCCTAAGGTCCTTTGCACTGGTGAATACTGAAGCAAAGTATTCATTAAGTACCTCTGTTACCCCCTCCAGCTCCCACATATGTTTCCATTCTCATTCCTGATCAGAATTATACTCTCAGGGCTCATCCTCTTGCACTTCACATACTAGTAGAATGCCTTAGGAGTTACCTTAATCCTGCTCACAAAAGCTTTTTCATTGCACCTCTAGCTCCCCTAATTTCTTTCTTGAACTTCTTCCTGGCACCCCTGTAATTTTCTAGAGCTCTAACAGTACCTAGTTTATCCAACCTTTCTTTTCTTTTCTTCTTAACTAGATTTTTTTAGGCACTTTGTACACCATGGTTCTTTTAGCCTACCACCCTTTCCCTGCCTCAATGGAACATACCTATATAGAACGCTATGCAAACGTTCCCTGAACATTTGCTATATTTTTGCTGTGCATTTCCTTGGGAACATCTGCTCCCAATTTATGTTTCCAAGTTCCTGCCTAATAGTATCATATTTCCCCCTACTCCAATTAAATGTTTTCCTAAATTTTCTGCTCCTATCCTTCTCCAGTGCTATGGTAAAGGAGATGGAGTTGTGATCACTTCCTCCAAAATGTTCTCCCACTGAGAGATCCGAAACCTGCCCAGGTTCATTTCCCAATACCAGATCAAGTACAGGCTCTCCTCTAGTTGGCATATCTACATATTGCGTCAGGAAACTTTCTTGAACACACCTAACAAACTCTACCCCATCTAAACCTCTTGCTCTAAGGAGATGCCAGTCAATATTAGGAAAGTTAAAATCACCCATCACAACAATCTTATTATTATTGTCAGGAAATCTTGCCTGACAAATCTGTTAAAGTTTTTCAAGGAAGTAACAAGCAGGGTGGACAAAGGAGAGGTAATGGATTTACTTAGATTTTCAGAAGGGGTTTGATAAGGTGCCACACATGAGGCTGCTTAACAAGATAAAATCCAATGGTGTTACAGGAAAGATACTGGCATGGATAGCAGAATGGCTGACAGGCAGGAGACAGTGAGTGGGAATGAAAGGGACTTGGTTGGCTGCTGGTAACTAGTGGTGTTCCTCAGGGGTCAGTATTGGGACTGCTACTTTTCACATTGTTTGTCAATGATTTAGATAATGGAATTGATGGCTTTGTGGCAAAGTTTACAGATGATACAAAGATGGGTGGAGGGGTAGGTAGTGCTGAGGAAGCAATGCAATTTAAAACATAGAAACATAGAAAACCTACAGCACAATACATGCCCTTCAGCCCACAAAGTTGTGCTGAACATGTCCTTACCTTAGAGCTACCTAGGCTTACACATAGCCCTCTATTTTTCTAAGCTCCATGTACCCATCCAGGAGTCTCCTAAAAGATCCTATCGTTTCTGCCTCCGCCATCGCCGCCGGCAGCCCATTCCACGCACTCACCACTCTCTGCATAAAAAACTTAGCCCTGACATCTCCTCTGTACTAGGACTTAGACAAATTGGAAGAATGGGAAAAAAAATGGCACATGGAATGTAGTGTTGGGAAGTGTATGATAATGCATTTTGGTAAAAGGAACAATAGTATGGACTATTATCAAAATGGGGTGGTTTCAAACATCATAAGTGCAAAGGGACTTAGGAATCCTCATGCAAGACTCCCAGAAGGTTAACTTATAGATTGAGTCTGTGGTAAAGAGGCAAGTGCAATGTTGGCATTTATTTCAAGGAATAGAATGTAAAAGCAAGGAGATAATGTTGAATCTTTATAAGACACTAGTCATGCCGCACCTGGAATATTGTCAACAGTTTTGGGTCCCATATCTCAGAAAGGATGTGTTGTCATTGCAGGGAGTCCAGAGGAGGTTCATGAAGATGATTTTGGGAATAAAGGGGTTAACATAAGAGGAATGTTTGGGAGATTTGGGCCTGTGCACATTGGAATTTAGAATAATGCAGGGGGATCCCACTGCAACCTATAGAATGTGAAAGGACTAGATAGGGTGGATGTGGAGAGAACATAAGAAATAGCAGCAAGATTAGGCAATCTGGTCCGTTGAGAATGCTTCGCCATTCAATAAGATCATTGCTGGTCTGGCCATGGACTCAGCTTTTTCCCCATAACACTTAATTACCCTACTATGCAAAAATCTATCCAAACTTGCCTTAAATATATTTACTGAGTTAGCCTCCTCTGTTCCATTGGGCAGAGAATTCCACAGATTCACCACTCTCTGGGAAAAGCAGTTCCTCCTCTTTTCCATCCTAATTCTACTCCCCCAAATCTTGAGGCTATGCCCCCTAGTTCTAGTCTCATCTACCAGTGGAAACAACTTTCCTGCCTCTATCTTGTCTATCCCTTTCATAATTTTATATGTTTCTATAAGATCTCCTCTCATTCTTCTGAATTCCAGTGAGTACAGTCCCAGGCGACACAATCGCTACTCATAGTCTAACCCCCTCATCTCTGGAATCAACCTAGTGAACCTCGTCTGCACTGTCTCCAAGGCCAGTATATCCTACCTCAACTGCACACAATACTCCAGATGTGGCCTCACCAGCACCCTGTACGGTTGCAGCATAGCCTCCCTGCTCTTAAATTTTATCCCTCCAGTAATGAAGGCTAACATTCCATTTGCCTTCTTGATAGCCTGCTGCACCTGCAAACCAACCTTTTGTGATTCACACACAAGCACTCCCAAGTCCTTCAGCACAGCAGCATGCTGCAATCTTTTACTATTTAAATAATAATCTGCTCTTTCATCTTTCCTTCCAAAGTGGATGACCTTGTATTTAGCAACATTGCACTCCATCTGCCAGACCCTTTCCCACTCACTTAACCTATCTATATCTCTCTGCAGACTCTCTGTAACTTCTGCACATTTGCTTTTCCACTCAATTTAGTATTATCAGCAAACTACTACACTTGGTCCCCTCTTCCAGATCATTGATGTATATCATGGACGTGTGCAGGCCGATTACCGACCCCTGTGGTACACCACTCAATACAGATGGCCAACCAGAGTAACACTCATGTATCCCAACTCTCTGCTTTCTATTAGTTAACCAATCCTCTAGTCATGCTAATACATCATCCCCAACTCTATGCATCCTTATCTCATGGATTAGTCTTTTATGTGGCACCTTATTGAACGCCTTCTGGAAATCCAAGTAAATAATGTCTATCTGTTCCCCTCTATGCACTGCGCTCATTATATCCTCAGAAACTCTAGTAAGTTTGTCAAACAGGACTTGCCTTTGTTGAATCCATGCTGCGTCTGCTAGGTGGATCCATTTCTTTCCCGATGCCTCGTTATTTCTTTTTTAATGATAGCTTCAAGCATTTTCCCAACTGCAGATGTTAAACTAATTGGTCCAGAGTTACCTGCCTTTTGCCTACATCCTTTTTTTGAACAGTGGCATGACATTCGCCGTCTTCCAATCTGCTGGGACTTGCCCAGGGTCCAGAGAATTTTGGTAAATTATAACCAAAGCCGCTACTATAACTTCTGCCATTTTTTTCAGTAATCTGAGATGCATTCCATTAGGACCAGGGGAGTTATCTACCTCCAGGCCCACCCACAAGTTTGCTCAGCACGGCCTCTTTAGTGATTGCTATTGTGTTGAGGTCCTCATGTCCTGTCGTATCCGTAACATCTCTCTTTGGCATGTTAGATGTGTCCTCCACTACGAAGACCGACACAAAATAGTCATTCAAAGCCCAGCCATTTCCTCATTACACAATATCAATTCCCCCTTCTTGTCCTCCAAGGGATCAAACATTCACTTTAGCCACCCTTTTCTGCTTTATATAATTATAAAAACTTTTGTTATCTGCTTTTATATTCTGTGCTAGTTTATTTTCATAATCTAGCTTCCCTTTCTTTATTGCTCACTTAGTGGTACTTTGTTGCTTTTTAAGGTTTTCCAGATCTTCCAGTTTCCTACTACTCTTGGCGACTTTTTATGCATGAGCTTTTAGCTTGATGCCTTCTTTTATTTCCTTAGTTATTCAAACCTGGCTCTCCCCACCCTTACTGTCCTTGCTTTTAACTGGAATATACTTCTGTTGAGGATGCTTCCGATGGTGGGGTATCCAGAACTAGAGGGCACAGCCTGAAAATTGAGGGGTGATCCTTTAGAACAGAGGTAAGGAGGAATATTGTTAGCCAGAGGGTATTGACTCTGTGGAATGTTCTGCCACAGAGTGTGGTGGAGGCCAAGTCCATGCATATATTTAAGGTGGAAGTTGATAGTTTCCTGATTGGTCAGGACATCAAAGGATATGGCAAGAAGGCATGTGTATAGGGTTCAGTGGGATCTGTGATCAGCCATGATGGAATGGCGGAGCAAACTCGATGATCTAAATGGCCTGAATCTGCTCCTATGTCTTATAGTTTTATAGTCTTATAAGCACACATGGATTTCACCTTCAACTGAAATGAGATTATTTCTATTTTTGCTTTTTATGCTTGTTAAACAAGAATATGCTTGCTCTCGCATGTAAGAAGTTGAAAACTGCAGTGAAATGTTTGTTGCTTTCCAATGAATGGCAGCATACTCTTCTTTTACAGAAATCCAGAACTTGTCCAGGAGCAGGTCAGTAAATCATATCTTCAGTGCACGATCAAACTGCAGCTTTCAAGGTTCTTCCTCTCCTCTCAAAGTCAAGTTCTCAGGGTGAGCAGAAGATTCAGCGAAAGGGTCCCTCTCCAAGTCATACACTTGTGTTGAAAGAGAGGAAAAATACTGTTCAATTTTGTTCTGCATTTCTTCCAGATGGTTTTCAATAAGACTCGAGATTTTCTGATATTCTTCCTCACTCTCAAGCCCACACAGCACTGAAAACATTTCAAGATTTCCTTTTGCAACATGGTTTTTCCAAAGATTCAGTTTCTTTTTCAATCTAAGTATCTTGTCACTTGAAATCAAAACATTTTCTCCAGGGCCTTGCAGAGACTTATTGAACTCATTCATATAACAAAAAATGTCTGCTATGCTTGCTAGTTTCTCAAGTTATTCTTCACCTTCAAAGAACTCAGCAAAATCTGTCCTCCAAGACAAAGCTGTTGTTTCCAAATATGAAGACAAAACTCTAAATATATCTTGGCCTTTGCATGTTTTGGGAAGCTCTTTGCAGCAGAAAAAAAGTTCACCATCATTTACAACTCTTACAAATGCTACAACATGACATTTATTGGTGAAATCTATTGACTCACCAGCCTGGATAGAGAAGCTGTTAAATTTCAGTTTATCACGCAAAGCCTCTTCAGCGTCATGTGACATGTCATCAATACATCAACTTATCATACTGTTTGAGCGTGAAACCTTTTCAGTTTCTCATACTGCATCTTGTCCTAGCATTTTACCCACTTTAATTTTACATGCTGGGATTATTAGGTTCTCACCAACAGTATGAGTTTTCCTTTTTTGGGTAATAAATTCTACTACTAATTAACTTGCTTCCTGTGACTTTTTACTGACTGTGACTTTATTAACTTGCTTCCTGTGACATTTTTACTGACTGTGACTTAATTGTGACTTTACTCTGTTTGTTTTGAAATTCCAATAGCCATTTAAAATAATCAGGACTTTTATGTGTCATACGGCTGTGATTTGTATTTTCAATTTTGCTGGTGCCATTGCTGCATTTGTAAGTTTTTTGCCACAGACGAGCACAATGGAATCGGACAACTTGGATCATCAATCCATGTAAAACTCATTGATAAGTATCTTTTATTGTAAAGACGGACTTTTTTGTGTCTGTTGTTGCACTAGTGCAGTGAAATAACTCAGAAGATTGTAATTCTTCATCATTAAACTTATCATGATGTGTGGCACGTGGCCAAGTAGTTAAGGCATTGGACTAGCAACCTGAAGGTCATGAGTTCAAGCCCCAGCCGAGGGAACATGTTGTGTCCTTGAGCAAGGCACTTAACCACACATTGCTCTGCGACGACACTGGTGCCAAGCTGTATGGGTCCTAATGCCCTTCCCTTGGACAACATCGGTGTCGTGGAGAGGGGAGACTTGCAGCATGGGCAACTGCTGGTCTTCGATACAACCTTGCCCAGGCCTGTGCCCTGGAGAGTGAAGACTTTCCAGGTGCAGATCCATGGTCTCACAAGACTAACGGATGCCTAACCTTATCATGCCAACGTCGGCCCCTAGACCCGAGTCAATGTAGTAGGAGTAGTAACCTTATCAGAATTGTCCCTAGGCCTAGGGCTAGAATCCTCCTCTTCCGTCTCACACCCTTCTTCAAAAATCACCAAACTGGACCATCGGAAATGTCTGTAAAACACAGGGGTTAGTAAAATATGCACCTTACACAGGGAGAGACTGATGTCACAGCCGAAGTTGGGCGAGTCTATTCAGTGCTTGGAAAACAACACTTCACGCTCCTCAACAGCCTTCTATCCTCCCTTCCCCGTGCAATACAGTGCTCACCAGTTATCAATGTTCTCCTCTATCTCATGTCAAAAACTGAGAATGTCATGGTTCGGTTCATGAAGTCCATGTTCCGGTTCACGGTCCGGTCCATGGTTCCTTGTTCCCGGGTTTCTGGTTTTCCCCAGTTTCTGTTGTGGGCACATGATTCTGGTTTTGGGGCTGAGACATAAATACCTCTGCAAACTAGGGATTCCCTGCTGGATTGTCTTGCTCCCCTTCCTGTCTTTTCCCCCCTTGCCTGAATCTCTGCCTAGATACCTCACCTGACTCCCTGCCTGGATTCCTTGCCTGCACCACTGTCGAGTTCAATCGCCAATGCAGAGATGGAACTGTCTGTTGTTCTTTGGTGTTTGTCTCTTCTTGTCCTCGCCTCTGTGGGGTAAGTCAGGCCATTCTGCCATTGCCCTGCAGGGGGATCTGTTTTGTCTTGTCCTCACCTCCGTGGGGTAAGTTAGGCCATTCTGTTGTTGCCCTGCGGGAGGACCTGTCTTGTCTTGTCTTGTCTTTGCCTCTGTTGGGTAAGTCCGGCCGTTCTGCTGTTACCTGACGGATGGTCCTGTCCCACCTTGGTGTGGGGATGAAGTTGAGTCCTGGCTTGTCTAAGTATAAGTCCCGGCTCTATGGCTATGTACTGTCCTGTCTCATGTTGGTGTCGTGTTAAAGATGAGTCCTGGCTTTTCTAAGGTTAAGTCCTGGCTCCATGTTGATGTACAGTTCCCAGTCTGTCTCCGAACTCCAGCTTCGGAGTTATCAGCCTCTGCATTCCAAGACCCAAGACCCCAGCCTGCAGCCTCAAGATCCCAAGCCTGTCTCCAAGCCTCAAGCCTCAAGCCTCAAGACCCCAAGCCTGTCCAAGCCTCAAACCTCAAGACCCCAAGCCTGTCTTCAAGCCTCAAGCCTCAAGACCCCAAGCCTGTCTCAAAGCCTCAAGCCTCTAGACCCCAGCCTCCAGCCCTGCACTCATGTCTTGTCTATGCCTGGTTCTGGAGCCCGAGTCCGAGCCCGATTCAAGACCCTGGTTCTGGGTCCTTGTCCAGTCTCTGGCTCCGGGTCCAAGACCAAGTCTGCATTCTTGTCCCTGCTCCTGGTCTGTATCCTGTCACATCCCTACTCTAGTCAAGTCCTGTTCCTTGTACTTCAGTGTCTGTGTCTCGCATTTGGGTCCGTTCCCAATGCCCTCACTGTGACAGAGAATGGACTCAACCAAATAAACACAGTCGTACTGCGCACTGCCATAGTGGGCTGAGAGACCACTAGCAAGGTTGCTAACAGGGCTGCTCCTCACTGCCCACCACTGTGAGCACTAGCACTGTGTGCTGCACAAAGTTCAAATCACAATGTTCATTTTTTAAAATCACGATCTCTCAAGGAACCCCTAGCAACCTCTTGTAGAACTCTGGGGTTGGAACTCCTGTTGGGAAGTCCTGCTCTAGAGTTTACAGTGAATGGTATGAAGAAAAAAAAACATCCAACGAGTGGCAGTTCTGTGGGCAAAAATGCCTTGTTAATGAGAGAGGTCAAAGGAGAATGGCCAGACTGGTTCAAGCTGGCAGGAAAAGGACAGTAACTGAAATAATCATGTATCACAACAGCAACGTGCAGGAGAGCATCTCTGAAAGTACAACACGTCAAACTTTGAAGGGGATGGGCTACAGCAGCATGAATATACAGTCAGTGGCCACTTTATTTCTTACAGAAAGAAAGAAATTGCCCTGATGCACGTTTTCCTAAAATTGATGCAAGTTCAGAACTTCATTAAAGCCTTTGAAACTCTCAGCATCACCAATGTTCCAGACTGAGTCCAAATGCAGTTTGGACACTGGATGCAGTCAGTCAGGGAGCTGCAAGGTGGGCAACAAGCTCATATCACCAGTAATATCCACATCTTATGAGAAGGAAAAGCTGATTGGGATTATTATTTTGTGGGTTCAAACTGCATTCCAAATTATTGGTATTTGTAAGTCATTACTGTTGTGTGTTTAATATTTCAGTAGTATTTAAATAAGATTGTAAATATATTGTGTGATTAAGAATTCTTTGTTGTTTACATAATTAATTATGAATCCATGTAAAAGTACGTAAATGGTATATGTCATGCCAGAAGTGGAGAGAGTGAGCAGTTTGAAGTTCCTGGCTGTCAAGATCTCTGAGAATCTAACCTGGTCCCAACATATTGATGCGGTTACAAAGAAGGCAAGACAGCAACTATACTTCATCAGGAGTTTGAAGAGATTTGGTATGTCAACAAATACACTCAAAAACTTCTATAGATGTACCATGGAGAGCATCACTGTCTGGTTTGGAGGGGCTACAGGACTGAAAGAAGCTGCAGAGAGCTGTAAATCTGCTCAGCTCCATCTTGGGTACCAGCCTACAAAGTACTCAGGACATCTTCAAGGAGTGGTGTCTCAGAAAGGCAGCGTCCATTATGAAGGACCTCCAGCACCCAGGGCATGCTCTCTTCTCTCTGTTACCATCAAGTAGGAGGTACAGAATCCTGAAGACAAACAGTCAGCGATTCAGGTACAGTTTCTTCCCCTCTGCCATCTGATTCCTAAATGGACACTAACTTACTTTTTTAAATATGTATTATTTCTGCTTTTTTTGCATTATTTTTAATCTATTCAATGTTTGTATACTGTAATTGACTTATTTATGGCTTTTTCTTCTATATTATGCATTGCATTGAACTGCTGCTGCTAAGTTAACAAATTTCATGATACATGCGGGTGATAATAAACCAGAATTATTATCATATGTGCATGACTTACAGACGTAAAAACAAAACAATGACAGACCTGCCCTGGTTCTGTGCTTTTCAATTAGTTCTATATTTTGGAGTTACAAAATATAAAAGTGGTGACAAGGATGGCATTGGAAAACTCAAACATAACTCCTCCTCATCTTTTTTCTGTAGTCATGTGGAAGGGTCTCGGCCGAAACGTCAACTGCACCTTTTTCCATAGATGCTGCCTGGCCTGCTGAGCTCCAGCAGCGTTTCGTGTGTGTTGCAAGTATTTTCAGAATCAGAATCAGGTTTAATATGACAGGCGCATGTTGGGAAGTTTGTTAACTTAGTGGCAACAGTACAATGAAATTCATGCTGATAAAGCGAAAAATAAATAAATAAACCGATTACAGTAAGTACATATATGTATATTAAAGGTAAATTAAAAATTAGTCCAAAAACAGAAATGATAAAGGAGTGAGGTAGTGTTCATGGGTTCAATGTTAATTTAGAAATCAGATGGCAGAGAGGAAGAAGCTGTTCCTGAATCACTGAATGTCTGCCTTCAGGCTTCAGTATCTCCTTCCTGATGGTAAAAATGAGAAGAAGACATGTGCTGGGTGATCGGGGTCCTTAATAATGGATGCTGTCTTTCTGAGGGACCGCTCCTTGATACTACAGAATCTACTACCCAAGATAGAGCTGACTAATTTTACAGCTTTCTGTAGCTTTTTTCAATGAACCAGTGTTGATCGTCAGCAAGGAGATATCTTTATCAATCTGCACAGATTGTGGTCTTCAGGAAGTTGGGGATCCTATTGCAAAGGGAGGGACAGAGGCCCAGGTTCTGTAGCTTGTCGAACAGGACTGTGGGAATTATGGTATTAAATGCTGAGATATACTTGATGAATAGCATCTGGATATTGGTGTTTGTATTGTCCGGGTAATCTAAGGCTGTGTGAAGAGCCATTGAGATTGTGTCTGCCATAGACCTATTGTGGCACTAGGCAAATTGCAGTGGGTCCAGGTCCTTGCTGAGAGGGGAGTTGATTTTAGCCATGACTAGCCTCTCAAAGCATTTTGTCACCACAGATGTGCATGCTACTCACCATAGATGTGAGAGTACACATCTTCACTGTTGAAGACATGAGCAATATGCCGGAAGTTCAAGTGTGTCAGGGAGCAGACATGTGTGAAGTTGCCATTAGTAAGGAGAAGGTTCTTGGGAAACTGAAAGGTCTGAAAGTAGATAAATCACCTGGACCCAATGTTATACACCACTGGGTTTTGAAAGAAGTGGCTGAAGAGAGTGTGGAGGTATTAGTAGTGATCTTTCAAAAATCATTTGATTCTGACAAGGTTCTGGAGGACTGGAAAATTGCAAATATCACTCCACTCTTTGAGAAGAGAGAGAGAGGCAGAAGAAAGGAAATTATAACCCAATTAGCCTGACCTCATTGGTTGTGAAGATATTGGTGTTGGTTGTTAAGGATGTGCTTTTGAGGTACTTGGAGGCACATGATAAAATAGGTCAAAGTCAGCATCGTTTCCTTGAAGGGAAACTCCTGCCTGACAAATCTGTTGGAATTCTTTGAAGAAATAATGAGCAGGATAGAAAAAAGAAGAATTGGTGGATGACAAGGTGCCGCATGGGAGGCTGCTTAACAAGCTACAAGCCATTGATATTACAGGAAACATTCTAGCATCAATAGAGCATTGGCTGAATGACAGGAGGCAAAGTGTGGGGGAAAAAAGGGATCCTTTTTTGTTTGGCTGCTGGTGACTAGTCGTATTCCACAGGGATCTGTGTTAGGACCACTTTTTACATTATTTGCCGATAACTTGGACAATGACATTGATGGATTTTTTGCAAATTTTGTGGACAATATGGAGAAGGTAAAGGGGTAGGTAGTTTTGAGGAAGCAGAGAGGCTACAGAAGGACAGATTGGGAGAATGAGCAAAGAAATGGCAGATGGAATGCAGTGTTGGGAAGTGTATGGCCATGCACTATGGTAGAAGAAATAAAAGGGTAGACTATTTTCTAAATGGAAAGGAAATACAAAAATCTGAGGTGCAAAGGGACTTGGGAGTCCTCAAGTAGGATTCCCTAAAGGTTAATTTACAGGCTAAGTCTATGGTGAGGATGGCAAATATGATGTAGGCATTCATTCCAAGAGGAACATAATATAAAAGCAAGGATATAATGTTAAGGCTTTATAAAGCACTGGTGAGGCCTCACTTGCAGTATTGTCAACAATTTTAGGCCCCATGTCTAAGAAAGGATGTGCTGACATTGGAGAGGGCTCAAAGGAGATTCATGAAAATGATTCCAGGATTGAAAGTCTTGTCATATGAGGAGCGTTTGATGGCTCTGGGCCTCTGTTCACTGGAATTCAGAAGAATGAGAGATGTCCGCATTGAAACCTATTGAATGTTGAAAGGTCATGATAGAGTGGATGCGGAGGGGATGTTTTCTATGGTAGGGAGTCTAAGACCAGAGGACACATTTTCAAAATAGAGAGGTGTCCTTTTAACACAGAGATGAGGAGGAATTTCTTGAGCCAGAGAGTGGTGAATCTGTGGAATTCGTTGCCACAGGCAGCTGTGGAGGCCAAATTACTGGGTATATTTAAAGCAGAGGCTGATAAATTCTTGATTAGTCAAGGCATGAAAGGATATGGGGAGAAGGCAGGAGATTGGGGCTGAGTGTGAAAATGGATCAGGCTTGATGAAATGGTGGAGCAGACTCAATGGGCCAAGTGGCCTAATTCTGCTCCTATATCTTATGGTCGTATGGTCTTATATCAAGGGTAAAATAGAGTTAAATGAATATGCCACACAAAGTTTTACAAAGCCTGCCTGGTTTCTTATACAACCTGTGATAAAGTAGCCAGTGAGCTAGGTTCCATGTAGGCTGAAGGAATTCTTTCCAAGGTTGAGTGGAGCCCATGAGCAATGTCAGTGGACCCAATACCAAAAGGAATGGGTCTGTCATGATCTGTGGTGATTTTCAAGGCCACCATCAACACAGTACTGAAAGTAGATCAAGACCTTCTGCCCAGGATAGAGGATATCTTTTCAAACCTTTCAGGAGAGAAACACTCAGCAAAGTGGACTTAACTGAAGTTTACCTACGGATGGAGCTGGAGGAAGAATCCAAAGTGTTTCTCATCATAAACGCTCACAAAGGGCTTTATCATTATAATCGGCTTATTTTTGGAGTAGCTTCCGCACCTGCACTCTGGCAGAAAGCTATGGACCAGGTGCTGCGAGGCTGCCCAGGCACTCAGTGTTACCTTAATGACATCATTGTTATCAGTAAAGATGACAAGCAACATCTCCAAAATCTCAAGACAGTGTTAAAAGATTAGAAGATCACGGGCTCAGTGCACAATGGGACAAGAGTGAATTCTTTCAAACTAGCACAATTTACTCTAGTCACACCATTGAAGCAAAAGATTTACACAAGTGTTCTGAGTAAATTCAAGCAGCGGTGGATGCTTGAAGCCCAAAGAATATGTCACAGTTCTATCCTTTTTATGACTTACCAATTACCAGGTTCCAGTCAAGCCTGACTACTGTGCTCCATCTCTTGAACTCATTACTACAGATCAGGAAGAAATGGAAGTGTGAAGTGGCTTTCCAAACAGCAAGGGAAATGGTGACAGCCAATTCTGTCCTCACACATTATGATCCACATTGTCCAGTGAAGCTTGCCTGTGATGCCTCACCCTTATGATAGAGGTGCAGTCATGTCTCGCATTGAGTGATGGAAGTGAACACATTCCCTTACTGCTGCAGAGAAAAATTACACACAGATTGACCTGGAGGCCTTGAGTCTGGTTTGGGGTATGAAATGTTTCAGCCAGTACTTGTACGGAAGCAAGTTTCCCCTCATTACTGATCATCAACTACTAGTGTCCATTTTCGATCCACGGAATTGTGTTCCACTAATAGCAACAGTGCAAATGCAGAGATTGGCTTGATTTCTTGGAGGACACAATAACAAGATCGACTTCAAGAGGACAACTAATCATGGAATGCTGATGGGTTGTCCCGTTTACCCTTGGAAAAGGAAATTCCTAAAATTTTACAAAAGAGGTCATTACTTTTAGCATACTCTTCCTGATGTAAATTGGAAGTCTCCATATTATAGCAGTTATGATTCAAAGGGAAGTCATAAAGCACCCCATACTGTGTCAGGCATACATGACCACCCAAAATGGCTGGAACTTGCAGTAGAAATTCCAATTTCCCTCATTTTTACCAGCGCCTGGATGATCTCGCCCTTGATGGAGGTTGCCTTATGTGTGGGATTGAGAGTTGTTGTACAATCCAAGCTGAAAGTTTAAGTATTGGAGGAGCCATAAGCTGGTCACTTAGGTATGATTAAAATGAAAGCATTGGTTCGAAGCTTTGTCTGGTGGCCTGGGAGAGATCAGCTTGTCAAGCAGCTTGCCATGCACTGTTCTGGATGCCAACATGTCTAGAAGATCTCAAGAGCAACACCTCCCCAATTCTGGGAATGGGAACTGGCAGATCATTCATGTGGATTTTCCTGGACCAGCTCCAAACTGGGCAGAAGTATTCCCAATGGCTTCCACTGCAGCCTTGCACACTGTTGATGCATTGAGAAGCCTCTCCTCAAGGTCTAGCATTCCAGAACACTTAATCAGCAACAATAGACCACAGTTTGTTGCGGAACAGTTGCAGTCATTCCTGAAAATGAATGGAATAAGACCTATTACATCTGCACAGTGCAACCCAGTACAATGGCTTGGTGGAAAGGTTTGTCCAGAGCCTATAGAATGCACTGTGAGCAACGTCAGCAGAACACACTACACCAATGCTGTATAAGAAGCTTGCCAATTTCCTCCTTGCGTATCTTAACACAGTACAAACACAAGCAACAACTCACCAGCTATGCTGTTTCTAAGTCGTCTGTTGAGCTCAAGCTTGGATCTCCTCAAACCCAATCTCAGAAGGAGTATGCAGGAGAACCATCTGAGACAAATTGAGGGCTCCTCAAACAAGTAGGTTTGATGCTTCAGCGCTGGACAAGCAGACCTGATGAGGGACTACAGAGGTGATCAAAGGTACCTTAAAGATTACGGACAGAACTGGACCACTCCCCTGTGCAGTGGATATTTCACAGGGGTCGGTGTTGGGACCACGTCTTTTTTTGCTGTATATCAATGATTTAGATGATGGAATGGATGGCATTGTTGCCAAATTTGCAGATGATATGAAGATTGGAGGAGGGGCAGGTAGTGTTGAGGAAACAGGTAGGATACAGAAGGATTTAGACAGATTAGGAGAATGGGCAAGAAAGCGGCAAATGAAATACAATGTTGGAAAATGCATGGTCATGCACTTTGGTAGTGGAAATAAATGTGCGGACTATTTTCTAAACGGAGAGAAAATCCAGGAATCTGAGATGCAGAGGGACTTGGGAGTCCTTTTGCTGAACACCCTCAAGGTTAACTTACAAGTTGAGTCGGTAATGAGGAAGGCAAATGCCATGTTAACATTCATTTCAAGAGGTCTAGAATACAAGAGCAAGGATATGATGCTGAGGGTTTATAAAGTACTGGTGAGGCCTCACCTTGAGTATTGTGAACAGTTATGGATTTCTTACCTTAGAAAATAAATGCTGACATTGGAGAGGGTCCAGAGGAGGTTCACAGGGGTAATTCCGGGAATGAAAGGGTTATCATACAAGGAACGCTTGATGGCACTGGGTCTGTACTCATTTTATTCAGAAGGATGAAGGGGGAATCTCATTGAAACCTTTCGAATGTTGAAAGGCCTAGACAGAATAGGTGAGCAAAGTCAATTATTAGAGAAGAATGGTATGTAGAGCTGTCAGAAACACTTCCTGCAGTCCCAGAGTTAACTCCTAAAATCACCACAGAACCCAGAGTGTTTCACAGCCGCAAGTCTCACCTGCCAAAAGAGAAAACCTCCTGTTGTCAGGAGAGACGTTATCCCACTAGAGTAAGAAATCCTCCACAGCAGTTGAAACTTTAGGCCTGAATGGGGACAACTTAAAGTTTACTATGCTGTGGATGTCTAAGTAGTAGTTGTATTATATGGGAGACCACACACACGTGCACACGCACACACGCACACATATGTATATGTTGAGGTACATTCTATATTGAGTTGGAATTCACACCTCAGCAGGGAGGAGTGTTGTGTACGTAATATTTGATTCATGTTGCCAACATATTATTTGGTTAAGCATTTTTTGTTGTTTACATAATTTATCACAGGTTATATGCAAAAATACATGAATGGCATACGTCATTCAATCTGATTGAATTCATACTGCGCTTTGAGTGGGAGAAGCAGAACTCACATACAGTTTATGAGTATTGCAATGGAATAAAGAGGATTACAGGGGCATGAGAGAGGAGCTAGCAGGGGTGGATTGGAGGAGGATACTGATGCGGAAGACGGCAGATCAGAGGTGGCTGAAGTTTCTGGGAATAGTTCACAAGCCGCAGGATAGATATGCCCCACAAAAGAAGCTCACAAATGGCAGGGGTAGGCAATTGTGGCTGACAAAGGAAGTTAAGGACTGCATAAAAGCCAAGGGAAGGGCATATAAGGTAGCAAAATTGAGTGGGAAGTTGGATAATTGGGAAGCTTTTAAAATCCAACAAAAGCAACTAAAAAAGCTATAAGAAGAGAAAAGATGAAATATGAGGGCAGGCTGGTCAATAGTATAAAGCGGGATAGCAAAAGTTTTACAGTTATATAAAGAGTAAAAGGGGGTGGGGGCGAGAGCTGATATTGGACCACTGGAAAATGATGCTGGTGAGGTAGTAATAGGAGACAAAGAACCTAATGGGTACTTTGCATCTGTCTTCACTGTGGAAGATACTAGCAGTGTGCCAGAGATCTGTAAGTGTCAGGAAGCAGGAATGAATGCCATTGCAATTAACAAAGGAAAAAGTGTTTGGCAAACTGAAAGGCCTAAATGGGGAAAAGGATCCAAATATCAGAGGTGCAGTGGGACTTAAGAGGCCTTGTGGAAGACTCCCAGAAGGTTAATTTACGGGTTGAGTTGAATGAGTGAATGAATTGAATGATTTGTCTTTATTTTTTACATCCCTCACATACATGAGGAGTAAAAATCTTTGTTACATCTCTGTCTAAATGTGCAATGTGCAATCATAGTAATTTATAATAATTTATAATAAATAGAACAGTCAATGTAACATAGAAATGCACTCAAATCAGCGTGAGTTAATCAGTCTGATGGCCTGGTGGAAGAAGCTGTCCCGGAGCCTTTTGGTCCTGGCTTTTATGCTGCGGTACCAGCTGGAATAGATTGTGATTGGGGTGACTCGGGTCCCCATTGATCCTTCAGGCCCTTTTTACACACTTGACCTTGTAAATGTCCTGAATCATAGGAAGTTCACAACTACCTATACAGCTATATAGGACCCTGGTCAGACCCCACTTGGAGTACTGTGTTCAGTTCTGGTCGCCTCACTAGCGGAATGACGTGGAAACCATACAAAGGGTGCAGAGAAGATTTACAAGGATGTTGCCTGGATTGGGGAGCATACCTTATGAAAACAAGTTGAACGATCTCAGAGTATCCTCTTGGCAGCTCATGGAGTAAGACGTTTTTGTCATGGCTCCATCTTTCACAACTTACTTTCCACTTTTAGGTTCGTTTAAAGTTTGAAGATTTATTATTTCTGCTGAAGGATTTACAGTTTGATTACGATGGCTGATACTTGATCTGGAATCGAATTAAGAGGTGGCAAAACTCTTCCCGAAGTTGAACAAACAAAGAAATCAGAGGAAGTTTCTACTTCAGTAAGAATGCTCTCTTTAATGGAAGCTATTAATGCGAAGATCGGTACGGTGGACACCAAGATCGATAACTGACGACTGCTAATGAAAAGCTTGAAAAAACCATTTTTGCTGTTCAGGAATCTTTGGAGAATCTGGAAGTTCAATATCAGACGTTTAAACAGAACACTCATAGAATTGAAAGAGAACAGGGGTTAATGAGTCAAACTATTAAAGAACAAGAATTGAAGATGTCTTTTATGGAAAAGAAAATTAATGAGGCTGCTTTGGAATTATCAAGAATTAAGAAGAAAATGATTGATCTGGAAAGCAGAGTTCGCAGGGTGGATTTACGCATACTGGGTTTGCCTGAAAATATGGAAACCGGTGAGCCATTAAAGTTTTTCTTGAACATGTTATATTCACTTTTTAGTGACATTCTCGAAGCCTGTCCGATACTGAACAGAGCCCACCCAATTCGACATCCTAAGCCTTCAGCCGAAATGAACCCATGTCCTGTGATTCTGTGTTTGCATTATTTTACAACCAAAGAAGCTATTCTTCAGGATGCAAGGAAAAGGGAAAAGCTCATTTATAACGAAGTAAAGTTTCGTAAAGTTGAAGATTTTACCCCAGAGATTTATGCAGAAAAAATTAAATATCGGGAAGTTATGGCTGAAATTTATAAGATTAACTGTTGTCCCTCATTGCGTTATCTGGTTCATCTGATAATTACTCCACCTAATACTTGTCCAAAACGGATTGACTGCCCAGAAGACGGTTGGAAATTTATAAAGGAGTTTAAGCCCATCTCGCAAACAATTTGAAAAGTTAATCCTTAGCTGGGAGCCATTTGTAATGGCTTCGGTGAAAATCTGCTCCGCGTTTTATGAGTGCCCAGACATGGACTTGGTTGACTTACTTAGATCTGTTGTTGCTTGCTTTAATAGTTAATATAGTTTTGGATTATATATATATTTACTTATTTTCTCTTTGATTTGTAAGTCTTTAACATTAGTTGTAGTATATTAGTTGGTTGGATTTATCTTTTTTTGAATACATGGTTACGTATTTTTTTAAATTTATTTTTTATCGAATTTCATCATCAAACATTTCTATAAGATGTATTTCAGATACTGTACATATATATCATATAATCATATTTGTCACAAATCTCCACATAATAGTAGGGAGTGATTTTTTTTACAACATATTCATCGACTTGTGAGAATAAAATCAGGTCTATGAGGTGTTATGTAGTTAAACCATTTTTTCCAGCATGAATAAAATTGTTCCAACTTATGATTAACAGATGCTGTTATCTTCTCCATTTTGTAAATGTCCATTGTAATTTCCATCCATATATTTAAAGTTGGGTTCTCCTGAGATAACCATTTTCTGGTAAGGGTCTTTTTACCAGCCACCAGCTGTATATTCATTAAATATTTATCTCTTTTCAACCATTCCTGAGGTATATACCCAAAATACATGGTCTTACTTTCTAAGGGTATTTTACATTTAAAGATGTCTTGTAGGACATTGTGTATCCCACTCCAACAGTCTTTGATAACGGGGAAATCACAGAAAATATGATAATAGCAACACACATCAAAGTTGCTGGTGAACACAGCAGGCCAGGCAGCATCTGTAGGAAGAGGTGCAGTCGACGTTTCAGGCTGAGACCCTTCGTCAGGACCTGATATGATAATAGTTTTCATTTTGATTTCCACAATTTCTCCAGCAAGCAGGGGAGTTACTATTATATTGGGATTTCTGAGAGGGTGTAATAAAATATCTTATCAAGTTTTTCCACCCGAACTCCCTCCATTTCTGTGAACTGGTACACTTCCATTGATACCTCCATATTATTGTCCAGTCTTCCTCAGATATAATTATCCCTCCTTCCTTCTCCCATTTTGTTTTAATGTATGAAGTCGAATGTGTTTTAAGATTTGACAAACCCTTACACGCTTGAAATTATTCTACTACCGTTGTTTGAATTATATGCTTTTCTGAATAGCTCTATCGGACATGTACTTGACTTGGTTACATTTTTAACTGTCCTATTAACATACTGTCACATCCGTAAATACTGGTAAAAGTCTTGTTTTTCTAATAAATGTATCCCTTTGAGCATTTCAAAACTGAGCAGTGTTCCTTCTTTCATTATATTGCAAATAGCTGTTATTCCTTTAGCCGTCCAGTCCATAAATCTAGCATCCAGTTTATTCGGCATAAAATCCGAGTCATATACACACCATTTAAGAATTGGAATGTCTTTCTCTAGTTTATACTTCATACTTTATTGTCGCCAAACAATTGATACTAGAACGTACAATCATCATAGTGATACTTGATTCTGTGCTTTGCACTCCCTGGAGTACAAATCAATAGTAAATATTAAAAATTTAAATTATAAATCATAAATAGAAAAGGGAAAGTAAGGTAGTGCAAAAAAACCAAGAGGCAGGTCCGGATATTTGGAGGGTACGGCCCAGATCCAGGTCAGGATCCGTTCAGTAGTCTTATCACTGTTGGAAAGAAGCTGTTCCCAAATCTGGCTGTACGAGTCTTCAAGCTCCTGAGCCTTCTCCCAGACGGAAGAGGGATGAGAAGTGTGTTGGCTGGGTGGGTCATGTCCTTGATTATCCTGGCAGCACTGCTCCGACAGCGTGCGGTGTAAAGTGAGTCCAAGGACGGAAGATTGGTTTGGGCTGGGCTGTGTTTCTGCAGCTTCTTCTGGTCCTGGACAGGACAACTTCCATACCAGGTTGTGATGCACCCGAGAAGAATGCTTTCTACGGCGCATCTATAAAAATTAGTGAGGGTTTTAGGGGCAGGCCAAATTTCTTTAGTTTATATTCTTTTATAATAGTTTTCCATATTTTAAGAGTCCATTTCACCCATGGGTTGTCAATATTATTTATGTAACTTTGTAGGTTGTTATCAGCCAAAATTGCCTGTATGGGGATGGAAAGGATCCTCTCCTCAATGCTTTTCCATTGAGCACCATATGATGGGTTGCACCAGCATATCACGGCTCTCAACTGTACTGAAAAATAATAATCTCTAAGAGAAGGTAGGCCCCATCCCCCCTTTTCCTTGGCTAATTGCAAAGTTTTGAGACGAACCCTAGGCCTTTTACTTTTTACCTTGCCATATATATCTTGATAGCATCTTGTTCCATTCATTGAATTGATTTTGGTTAATCTCTATTGGTAGGGTCTGAAGGAGATATAGTAGTCTGGGCAGTGCTTTCATTTTAATAGATTAAATCCTTGAACTGAGACCAAGAAAAGGAATTTGGTTCCATCTTGTTATATCTTCCTTAATTTTTTCTATATAGGCTGATAATTGCATCCTGATAATTTTGCCAAATCTTTTGGCATAATGATGCCCAATGTTTGCCATGCCCAAGGATATCTACTTCCAATTTCTCTTGGTGGGCTATAGTTATATGAAAGTAGTTGGGTTTTATCTATGTTGATCTTGTATCCTGATAATTGGCCATATTGTTCAAAGGATTGCATCAATTTAGGTAAAGGGTACGTTGGTTGCCTTATATAGATCAAAATGTCATCAGTGTAACAGGCCAATTTATGCTCTGTCCCTTTAATAGTAATTCCCCTGATATCTTCATTTTGTCTGATGTATTGAGCTAATGGTTCCAGATATAATGTGAAGAGTAGAGGTGACCATGCACAACCCTGTCTTGTGCCCCTTTCTAAAACTATTAGATAAATATCTATTGATTTTCATCCTGGCAGTAGGATTGTCGTATAGTACCTGTATAGTTTTAATAATTGTGTCATTTAGACTAAATCTATGTAAAACTCTGTAAAGAAAATTCCAATTAATGAATCAAATGCCTTTTCAGCGTCCACACTTATCACTATTGCTTCAATTTCATTTTTTGAAATATGATCCATAATGTGAAGTGTCCTTCGTATATTGTCTTCTGTTTGTTGTTGTATAAAACTTGTCTGATCATTATGTATCAGTGTAGGTAGAAACTCTTCTAATCGTTTGGCCATGATGGAGGTAAATATTCTATAATCCACATTAAGAACAGATATTGGTCTAAATGACCCACATTCCATTTTATCCTTGCCTTCTTTCGGTATAGCTGAGATTATCGCCTCCTTCCAGCTGGGTGGCATTTGCGCCTTTCTTAGAGCCCAGTTCAGTGTGGGGAGTAAAATAGGAATTAACTCACTTCTAAACTCTTTATACCACTCTGCCGTATATCCATCTGATCCTGGTGACTTGCTTAATTTAAGCCTACTAATTGCAGTTTTTAGTTTAGCTTCAGTTATGTCAACAGTCATCGTTCTATTTTGTTCTTTGCTTAAAATGGGTAACTCTAAAGAATTCAGGAAGATGTCAGTTCGGGTTACGCTTCCCCCTGGAACTTTGAAATACAGAGTTTTGTAAAATATTTCAAAAGCTTCTTGAATTTCACTTAGCTTATTTTTTATCACTTTTGTTTTTGGATCCCTTATTCTATGAATTGTATTTTCTGTTATCTTTTTTTTCAGTTTCCACGCCAGTATTTTCATAGATTTAGATCCACTTTCATACTGTCTCTGTTTCAGAAACATTGAATTTTTTCTAATTTCTTGTGTAGCCAAACTGTTAATTTCATTCCAAATTTTTTTTGAAATTTCCTCTGGTGTATCCTGTGCCAAACTCAATTTGTGTTTTTTTTCTAGTTCCTTCAGCTTATTTTGTAATTCCTCTAATGTTTTATTCCTTATTTTTTTCTTATATGAATATATCGCTATAATTTTCCCTCTTAAGACAGCCTTCAGAGTATCCCATAGAATGGGAGGTGAAACCCCTCCGTTATCATTGAATTCTAAGTAAAGACCAATTTCTTTTTTAATTTGTTCCTTAAAGTAGGGATCAATAGGGAAACTTGAATTTAGTTTCCAAATAGTATTCTTTGGTTGTAGGTCAAAATCAACAGATAAATATATAGGTGCATGATCACTTACATCAATTGTCCCAATTCCACAGGTGATTATTTTGTCTCTATCTTTTCCAAATGTTATGAAATAGTTTATTCTTGTATATACGGAGTGAGGGGCAGAATAATAAGTGTAATCCCTTTTGTCGGGGAAAAGGTCCCTCCATATATCAATTAGACCGACATCCTCAAAAAGAGTGTTAACTTTCTTATGTAAGGACTTTTTTTCATAATTTTTTTATTGGAAGAGTCTAACTTTGGTTGTAATTGTAAATTTAAGTCTCCCCCACATATCAAAAGACCTTCTGTTTCCGTTACCATAACATTAGTAATTTTCTGGAAGAAACTAATATCACTTCCTGGGGGTGCGTATATATTCAATAAAGTAACTGGATTTCCATCTATATTCCCCCTTACCAGAATATATCTGCCCTCCTTATCTCCCATTTCGAATACTCTTTCAAAATTTAGCTTGCTTGAGATGAGAATAGCAACTCCTCTTCTATGTCCTGATTTATATGAGGAGAAAAACAAATTAGTGAAGCCCATTCTCTTTAATTTTCCATGCTCATTATCGTTTAAGTGAGTTTTCTGTAAACATACTACATGGGCTTGTTCTGTTTTCATTTTTGATAGAATTTTACTGCGCTTGACTGGATTCAACAGCCCATTGACATTAAAAGAAATGAATTTTACTTTGTGCTTCGCCATGTGTATTTATCTGTTAGTATATCATTGAAATTTGCAGAATATAACTTAATCAATCTACTCCCTGAACAAATAAGAGCCAAGAAACATGAATAATAAAAAAGAAAGGTAGCAAAGGTGTGAGTCCAAGGCTGGGGTCTCTACATGACTCTGGGTTGGGCTAGAAGAAACATCTAACCCCTCCTACCTGTGGGTTGAGAGCCCCCACTGCAGTACCTATAAAGGTAAGTAAAAAAACTATGTCCACTACACAGAAATGATTTCCCTGTGTATTCCTCCCATGTACATATCCTCATTTAGGTGGGGAAAAAGGAATGAATAAATGAATTGAGTAATAGAAAATCCACATTATAACATGAATTTTCGAGATAGGTATATCACCGTCTATTTTTGCTTCCGTTTAGTTTGTCAACACTTTTAAAGTTAGCCAAACCTTATGGCTGTTCTGGAGGAGGTGACGGCTGCCCTTGGAGAACTGATAGTGTCTTCCTAATATCCTTCTCTCATCCTGCTCCCGTCCCCTGCTTTCTAGGTTCTCTTACTATTTCCTAAGCAGCTCTGGACAACTGCTCCGCCAGACTTTCCCTTGATTTGACCTCGCTAATGGACAGTCCTCTGTTGTTCATGTCTGTAGTTGCCTCCTCCGCCATCTGGCACACTTGCGTCCCTTCTTGGTAAAATACCCTCAGTTTAGCAGGGTACGGGGCTTGGATTTTAATCTTTTCTTGCTTTAATATTCATTTTGCTTCGGAATATTCCTTCCGTTTCTGTAGGACCGCCGGGGGGTAATCATGATCGAAGTATATTAACTTCTCGTTCTAAAAAAACCCTCTTCTTACCCCAGGCCCTTGGTAGAATCTCTGCCTTGCTCTTGATTTGAAGGAATTTAAGTACTATTGAGCGCGGATTACCTTGTCTGGCTCCACAGGGCCGCTAGATGAGCGAACGGTGTGCTCTCTCAATTTCAATCTCCATAGTTTGGGGAATCTCCAGCGCTTCCCACAGCAGCTTGTCTATAAAGTCCATCATCGACAATCTTTCCGCTCCTTCGGGAACGTTTATATCATTGAGTTGCTGCTTTATATCTTTTTGGACTTCCCTTATCTCTTCCAAATCCCTTATCGTATTTGCTGCTTCGCCTGCACAAGGCCCATTGTCAGCTTTGCCGCCACGTGCACGTGTAGGAGAGCCGCTCGTTGTACCTCTGTCTTCCATAGGCTCCGCAGTACTGCTTTATTTATCTCCATTCTTTCTCCTTATTCTTGCCCCCCTTATCAATTCAGATATTTTCGAAAGATCTTATAGTTGATGGATTAATGGGGCAAAATATGCATTTTTCCGGAGGAGCTATTGATTTAAGTTGCCATTCTGAACCATGGTTACGTATTTTAAATGGATTTAATATAGCCGTCGTTAGTTACATGTTAATTATTGTTAGACATAATATGAAAATATTCAGAATCTGTTTATTTCCTTATGTACTCTTTGTAATGTCTTCTTGGTGGTGGTAATATATTACTTTGTAAGCAGGGGCTGCTATCTGGAAACAGGGGTCAAGGGTTATTAGAGTAGCATGTTGTCTGCCTATTGGATGGACTCCGGGTTTTTGGGAGGGGGGGTGAGTGTACTGGATTAGTTTTTTTTTTGACTGGGCGGTCCTGAGAGGGTTTTTTTTGTCAATTATTTTGCTTTTCTTTCTGACTGAGTCATGCTTTGTCTTTTCTTCGGATTTAATTTGCACCTGCACGTTAGCTTACTTTATAAAATTTTTAAATTAAACTTTAAATATGGATCTTAATAAAATTAATATAATATCTTGGAATTTGAACGGTATGAACCAACCTATTAAGCGCAGAAAGATGTTTAAAAAATTAAAAACACTTCATGTGGATATTATTTTTGTGCAGGAGACTCATATCCGTAGGCAGGATGAAAACTGATTTTTAAATTTTGGAAGGGACCCTTATTTCATTCTTTATCAGTAAATAAAATAAGAGGGGTATCTATTTTTATTAATTCTAAAATCCCTTTTGTACATTTTAATACTGGTACTGATTTAATTGGAAGATAGTTAATTGTTGCTGGTCTGTTATGTGGTTAAGAGGTGGCTTTGGTATGTGTCTATGCACCTAATATAGATAGTCCTGAATTTTTTAAGAAGCTATTTTCTGTGCTGCCAAATTTAAATTAATATAAGTTGATTATGGGCGGTGACTTTAACTGCTGTCTCAATCCGTCGATTGACAGATCGTCCACTAGTCCGTCGCTTCCTAATAAAGCTGTGACTCGTATTAATTCTTTTTTGTTAGAATACGGTTTGGTGGATATTTGGAGATTTAGGTATGCTAAAGATAAGGATTTTTCTCTTTTTTCACATGTATGCCATAAATACTCAAGAATTGATTATTTTTTGCTGGACACACGATTGGTGCCCCCTGTTGTTGTTTGTGTGTATGATGTGATTGCATTGTCAGATCATGCATCTATGAAACTAACTTTGAATTTCTCTGATAATACTCTGAAGATAACCTCAGTGGAGATTTAATGTTTCATTGCTACAAGATTCAACCTGTGTAAATTTTATTAAAGATCAAATTTCTCTATTTTTGGAATTAAATTCAACTGAGGGAATATCAAATTTAGTTATTTGGGATATGATGAAATCTTTTCTTAGGGGACAGATAATTTCATACTCAGTAGGTTTAAGAAGGAAAACCAAGGTGGAACTTTTAGTGATTACTAATAGGATTAAAGAAATAGATAAAGATTATTCAGTAATGCCTAGTGAAGATCTCTTTAAGGAAAGGGTGGAACTCCAAACATAGTATAATTTGCTTTTGACTTTTCCCATTGAGCAGCAACTTCTTAAATCTAAAAGTTAATTTTATATGCATGGAGACAGATCAGGCAAATTATTGGCTGGTCAATTAAAAACAAATATGGCTAAAAGACAGATCCTGAAAATACGAAGACCTGATACAACCGAAACGGTAGATTCTTATGAAATTAATAAGGTATTTATGGATTTCTATTATAACCTTCATAAATCTGAATTTTCAGACAATATTACTTTTATTAATACATTTTTGCAAAAATTGAATATACCTAAAATTTCTATTCAAGATATGAATACATTAGATGCACCTATTAAACAAGAGGAAATAGCAAGGGCTATATCCTCTTCCCAACCAGGTAAGGCTCTGGGACCGGATGGATATACAGTGGAATTTTATAAGAATTACACTGAAATACTTACACCTCATTTATGTCAAATTTTCACTGATTTTATATCCTCTGGGATTCTCCCGAAAACTTTGTATGAAGCATTAATCTCATTAATTCCTAAAAAAAAGATTTATCTGAATGCGTTTCCTATAGACCAACCTCTCTACTGAATGTGGATTTTAAAACTCTCTCTAAGGTCTTGGCTAATAGACTTGAGAGTATTTTACCTGGTGTTATTTCCAATGATCAAACTGAATTTATTAAAAATAGATGTTCACATTTTAACATTCAAAGATTATTAAACATTATTCACTCTTCTCCATCTAAAGAATCTGAATGTGTTGTTTCTCTTGATGCAGAGAAACCTTTTGATGGGGTGGAGTGGTCTTACTTATCTGAGGTTTAGGAAAGCTTTAATTATAGTCCGGGATTTATTTCCTGGATCAAATTGATCTATCAAGCCCCTATGGCTGCGGTTATAATTACTAATCAAAAATCTCCCTATTTTAGATTATAGAAACATAGAAACATAGAAAATAGGTGCAGGAGTAGGCCATTCGGCCCTTCGAGCCTGCACCGCCATTTATTATGATCATGGCTGATCATCCAACTCAGAACACCGCCCCAGCCTTCCCTCCATACCCCCTGACCCCCGTAGCCACAAGGGCCATATCTAACTCCCTCTTAAATATAGCCAATGAACTGGCCTCAACTGTTTCCTGTGGCAGAGAATTCCACAGATTCACCACTCTCTGTGTGAAGAAGTTTTTCCTAATCTCGGTCCTAAAAAGGCTTCCCCTCTATCCTCAAACTGTGACCCCTCGTTCTGGACTTCCCCAACATCGGGAACAATCTTCCTGCATCTAGCCTGTCCAATCCCTTATACGTATAGGATCTTATACGTTTCAATCACAGGTACTCAGCAGTGATGTCCTCTTAGCCCTTTACTATTTAACTTGGCTTTAAAAACCCTTGCTATTGCTCTTAGGGATTCTAATACTGTTCAGGGTATTAAGAGAGGGGACAAAGTTCACAAGGTTTCGTTGCATGCAGATAACTTGTTAGTTTATATTTCAGATCCTAGAAAATCTATTCCTTCTATGTTATCTATATTTTCTGAATTTAGTAGCTTTTCTGGATATAAATTAAATTTACATAAAAGTGAGTTATTTCCTATTAATAATTATTCGGATCAACATCATCAAGTACCTTTTAGTATTGCTAAAAATTACTTTACCTATCTTGGTATTAAAATTACTGAAAATTTTAAGCACCTGTATAAATATAATTTTCTCCCATTAATTGATTACACCCAACAAATGCTTTCTAAATGGTCACCTATGACATTATCATTAATAGGTCAAATTAATGCTATTAAAATGATAGTTCTACCGAAATTCTTATACATATTTCAGGCAGTTCCTTCCTTTGCTTCTAAAGCGTTTTTTTGACAGAATAGACTCTACAATCTTATCTTATATTTGGAATAATAAAAATCCTAGATTGAGTAAATCCTTATTGCAGAAATTTTAAAAGGATGGTGGTATGGCTTTGCCAAATTTTAGAATGAATTATTGGGCAATTAATATTCGATGCATTACTTTATGGATTTATTATTCAGACATACATGAATGTCCTTCATGGTTGGATTTAGAGGAAAACTCGGTGAAAGGATTCTCTTTGGCCTCTTTACTGGGAGCTCCTCTTCCCTTTTTGTTTTCTAAGATTAGTAGACAAGAGTTTAATCCCATTATTAAACATACATTAAGAATTTGGTTTCAGTTTTGTAGATTTTTTGAGTTAAATAATTTTGTTCTTTCTGGTAATATCCATTTCAATTATTTTTTTAAACCATCAATTTTGGATAAGGCCTTTTTAATTTGGAAAACCAAGGGAATAATAACTTTTCCAGATTTGTTTTTAGGGGATTGTTTTATGTCATTTTCTCAGTTAGTGGATAAATATGATTTATCTAATGTACACTTTTTTAGATATTTACAAATTAGGCATTTCTTATGTGGTTTGTGGCCAAATTACCCTTCTGTTTATCTACCTAATATGACAGATGCTCTCTTTCAGCTTAAACCACTTCAAAAAGGGTTGATAGCTATAATTTATAAATGGTTACTGAATTTACGAATGATATCTAACGATAAAATTAAACATGCTTGGGAATTGGAATTTCAAGAGTCATTTTCAGAAAGTCAATGGAGTAAAATTTTTAATTTGGTTAATAACTCATCTATTTGTGCCAATCATTCCTTGATACAATTCAAGGTAGTGCATCGGGCCCATATGTCAAAGGATAAACTAGCATGTATTTTTTCCAACATTAATCCTATTTGTGACAGATGTAATTGAGGTGGCCATTTTAATTCATATGTTTTGGTCTTGTATAAAACTGGATAATTTTTGAAGAGGTGTTTTAAAAAGACTATCAAAAGTCTTGGATCTGGATCTACAACTTAATTTACTTAGGGCAATCTTTGGGATGAGTGAACTTGACCTTTTCTCCTTGGAGCGACGGAGGATGAGAGGTGACCTGATAGAGGTGTACAAGATAATGAGAGGCATTGATCGTGCAGATAGCCAGAGGCTTTTCCCCAGGGCTGAAGTGGCTGGCATGAGAGGGCATAGTTTTAAGGTGCTTGGAAGTAGGTATGGAGGAAATGTCAGGGGTAAGTTTTTTACGCAGAGAGTGGTGAGTGTGTGGAATGGTTGCTAGCGGCAGTGGTGGAGGCGGAAGTGTTAGGGTCTTCTAAGAGACTCCTGGATGCGTACATGGACTTAGAAAAATAGAGGGCTGTGGGTAAGCCTAGGTAGTTCTAAAGTAAGGTCATTTTGGCACAGCCTTGTGGGCCAAAGTGCTTGTATTGTGCTGTAGGTTTTCTATGTTTCTATGTTTACAGATGCACTGGGCTTCTGCACCACTCTCTGCAGAGTCCTGCGATTAAAGGAGGTATAGTCCCCATACCAGGCAGTGATGCAGCCAGTCAGGACCAAACTTCCTCAACCTTCTGAGGTGAAAGAGGCGCTTTTTCACAATAGAGCCAGTATGTACAGACCACGTGAGGTCCTCGGTGATGTGGATGCCGAGGAACTTAACTTTAAGTAAACAACTTTTACCCTCTCAATCCCAGATCCATTGATTTCAATAGAGGTTAGCCCATCTCCATTCCTCCTGTAATCCACAACTAGCTCTGAGTCTGTGGTAAAGAAGGCAAATGCAATGTTGACATTTATTTCAAGGGGAATAGAATATAAAAGCAAGAAGGTAATGCTAACCCTATATAAAACACTAGTGAAGCTGCACTTAGAGTATTGTCAACTGTTTTGGGCCCCATATCTCAGAAAGAATATGTTGTCATTGGAGAGAGTCCTGAGGAGGTTCACAAAGATGATTCTGGGAATGAAGGGGTTAGCATATGAGGAGTGTTTGGCAGCTTTGGGCCTGTACTCTCTGGAATTCAGAAGAACACTGGGGGATCTCATTGAAACCTATCAAATGTGAAAGGATTAGATAGGGTGGAAGTGGAGAGGATGTTTCCTATGATGGAGGTATCCAGAACTAGAGGGCACAGCCTCAGAACTGAGGGGTGACACTTTAGAACAGAGGTAAAGGGAATGTTTTTAGCCAGAGAGTAGTAAATCTGTGGAGTGCTCTGTCACAGAGTGCCGTGGAGGTGAAGTCCATTCGTATATTTTTGGCAGAAGTTGATCATTTTTGATTGGTCAAGGCGTCAAAGGGTGTGGCAAGAAGGCATGTGTATGGGTTTGAATGGGATCTAGGATGGAATGATAGAACAGATGGTGGGCTGAATGGCCTCATTCTACTCCTATGCCTTATGGTCTAATTATGCCACTATGTCAAATGCGTGCACCTCACTAAAGTAAAAACAAAAATAAGACATATATCTCCCAGCTTTGTGCCTTCCATTCAATCAGTTTTATGCTTTGGTGTTACAAAACATAACAATTAGAAGTAGAATGTCATTGCCATAATAAGTATTAATCTGCCTCTTCTAACAATATACTCTAGTCTCTTTCTTTGATTCTCCTCTACATTTCCAATGTGGGCACGTGGCCAAGTGGTTAAGGCATTGGACTAGTGATCTGAAGGTCGTGAGTTTAAGCCCCAGCCAAGGCAACGTGTTGTGTCCTTGAGCAAGGCACTTAATCACACATTTCTCTGTGACGACACTGGTGCCAAGGTGTATGGGTCCTAATGCCCTTCCCTTGGACAACATTGGTGTCATGGAGAGGGGAGACTTGCAGCATGTCTTCCATGCAACCTTGCCCAGGCCTGCGCCCTGGAGAGTGAAGACTTTCTAAGCGCAGATCCATGGTCTTGCAAGACTAACGGATGCCTTTGGAAATATGGACAACATAGGATTCCAATAGCACATTTGCAGAGGGATCACAGACATTTGCAAGAAGCATAAGGTCGTGATAGTAAATGATTTTTACTTTTCACGTATTGACTGAGACTCCCATACTGTAAAAGAACTAGATGGGATAGAGTTTGTCAAGTATCTTCAGGGAAGTTTTGTTAACAAGTATGTAGACGTCTCAATGAGAGAGTGTGCAATACTTCATCTCCTATTAAGAAATGTGACAGGCCTGCTGACGGAATTTTGTGTAGGGGAACACATTGCAACCAGTGATTATAATGCCATTATTCTCAAGGTAATTATGGAAAAGGATAGGTGTTGTGATTCTAAGTTAGAGAAAGACCAATTCAGAAAGGATCTGACAAGTGTGGATTAGGACAGGCTGCTTTCTGGCAAAGGTGTACTTGGTCAGTGGAATGCCTTAAAAAAAGTGAAATTTTGAAAGTACAAAACTTGTACGTTCCTGTTTGGAACCATGGTTTCAAGAGAATTGAGGCCCAGGTTAAGAAAAAGGAGATGCATAGTAGGTAAAGGTAAGCAGGAACAAATGAGGTGCTTATGGAGTACAAGACATCCAAGAAAACACTGAAGAAAGAAATTGGGAGGGCTAAAAGAAGGCATAAGGTTGCTAAAGCAGACAAGGTGAAGGAGAATCTGAAGGGCTTCTGCAGCATGCTAAGAGCAATAGGATTGCAAGGGACTAAGTTGGTCCCCTGGAAGATCAAAATTATAATCTATGCATGGAGCCAAAAGAGATGGGGGAGATTTTAAATGGATTTTTGACATCTGTATTTTACTCACCAGGTGGAAGTGAGGCAAAGCAGCAGTGAGATCATGGACTCTAGTTAGGTTACAGGGGAAGAGGTGTCTGCTGTCTTGAAGCAAATTAGTGTGGACAAATCACCAGGGCCTAACAAGGTGTTCCCATGAACCCAGTGGGAGGCAAGTGCAGAAATTGCAAGGGCCCTAGCAGAGATTTTTATATCATCCTTAGTGACAAAGGAGGCACCAGAGGACTGGAGGATAGCTAGTCTTAGTCTGCTGTTTAAAAAAGGCTCCAAGAATAAGCCAAGAAATTATAGGCTGCAGAGTAGTGGGAAAGTTATTGGAAGATATTCTAAGAGTCTGGATATATGAGTATTGGGATAGACAGGCCTAATTAGGGATAGTCTGTATGGCTTTGTATACGGTAGGTTGTGTCTAACCAATCTTTTAGAGTACTTTGAGGAAGTTACCAGGAAAGTTGATAAAGAAAAGGTAGTAGATGGTGTCTTCATGGACTTCAGCAAGGCATTTGACAATATCATGCGTGGGAGGTTGGTCAAGAAGTTTTAGTTTGTTTGCCATTCAAGATGAGGTTGTAAATTGCATTAGACTTTAGCCTTGCTGGAGAAGCCAGGGCGAGGTAGTAGATGGTTGCCTTTCTGGCTGTAGACCTTTAACCAGAGGAGTGCTGCAGCGATCGCTCCTGGGTCCTACTTCAATGATCTAGCTGATAATGTAGTTAACTGGATCAGTAAATTTGCTGATGACACTAAGATTGGGGGTGTAGTGGACAGCGAGTAAGACTATCAAAATTTGCAGCAGGATGTGAACCAACTGGAAAATGGCAGATGGAATTTTATGTGTGAAGCTCACAAGTGTAAGCTGTTGCACTTTGATAGGACCAACCAGGGTAGCTCTTACACAGTGAGTAGTAGGGCACTGAGGGGGTGTGGTAGAACAAAGGGATCTAGGAATACAGGCCCATAAGTCACTGAAGGTGATGTCACAGGTAGGTAGGGTTGTAAAGAAAGCTTTTGACACATTAACCTTCATAAATCAAAGTATTGAGTACAGGAGATGGGATGTTATATTGAAGTTGTATAAGACATTGGTGAGGCCTAATTTGGAGTATTGTGTGCAGTTTTGATCATCTATCTACAGGAAAGATGTAAATAGGACTGGAGGTCCTGAGTTATAAGAAGAGATTGAATAGGTTAGAATTTTATTCCCTAGATCATAAAGATGGAGAAGAGGTTTGATAGAGCTATACAAAATTATAATGGACGCAGATAGGGTAAATGCAAGCAGGCTTTTTCCACTGAGGCTGGGTGAAACTATAACTGACGTAATGGATTAAGTGTGAAATGTTTAAGGGGAACATGAGGAGGGTGGTGAGAGGGTGGAACGAACTACCAGTGAAAGTGCTGGACATGATTTTGATTCCAATGTTTAAGAGAAGTTTGGATAGGCACTTTGATGGGAGGGGTGTGGAGGGCTATGGTCTGGGTGCAGGTTGATAGGACTAGATGGGCTGAAGAGCCTGTTTCTGTGCTGTGGTTTTCTATGACTCTATGATGCAATAGAAAGACTACCCTTTATGTAAAATCTTTACTTTTGACCTCACTATTTACATCTTTTTCAACTTGCACTTCATTTACTGTTTGCTCTACTCTATCTCTGTAACTGTAACACTTAGCTTGCATTCTGTTATTGATTTCCTTTGTAATTCTTCCACGTAGTAATGTGATAAAATGACTAGCATTGGTGGCATTCAAAGCAGTTTTTCACCTTATCTTGGGGCATATGAAAACAATAAATCGATTTTCCAAATTTGCCTGTTTATTTAGTCATGAGACCAGACAGGTCATACTCACCCAATATACACAAGTGGGCACATGCCTCGCATGTGGACATACAGTATACATGTTCTCCAACAGGAATTGCTGCCAAGCAGGGCTTTATTGCAATTCAATCACAAGTAAAACTTCTAAGCAACTAATTTCTTTTCCCAGGGTGTCAGGTTCTATTAGTGGTCCAAATCTTTCCCGTGGCTGAGACTGCAAGACTGCATAATCAGAAACATAATTGAACGTTAGGCCTATTTCTATGTCTTGTACAGAAACACACTGCCCATTATCGACTGACTTATCAAGTAAATGACTGCCGGTTAATCAAAGAACTGATTTTGAAAGTTGTACCAGGGGCTGATTGCTCAAACCTTAGTCTGAACTCCATCTGCATTGCAAGATGTAATTGATTCCCAGGGAACAGGAGCTGCTTTCTAAAATGGGTATAGGCATTGCTGGCATTGCCTGTATCTATTATCTTTCCTTCACTGCAACTGGAAAAGCGGTGGAGGTAGTAAGATGTTGTTCTTGAGGTGAAGTCGATCACAAAATGATACTGGGTAGGTAGTTCCAGGATTTAGATCCAGCGATAATGAAGGGATGGCAGTAAAGGATGGTGTGTGACTGGGAAGGACCATAATACCAGAAGAGGGGCATAATTAGGCCATTCAGCCCATTGAATCTGCTTCACCATTCCATCATGGCTGATTTATTATCACTCTCAACCCCATTCTCCTGCCTTCTCCCCATAATCCAGGGAGAGGAAAGCGCAGAGTCAAATATCACTGTGATGATTGTACATTCTAGTATCAATTGTTTGGCGACAATAAAGTATAAAGTATAACCTTTGACACCCTGACCAATCAAGAACCCATCAACCTCCACTTTAAATATACTCAATGACTTGGCCTCCACAGCCTTCTGTGGCAATGAATTCCTCAGATTCACAACCCTTTGGCTTAAGTAATTCCTCTTCATCTCTCTTGTATTCTGAGGTTGTGCTCTCTGGTCCTAGACTTAGCCCACTATTGGAAACATTCTCGCCATATTCATTTTTTCTGGGCCTTACAATATTCAATAGGTTTCAATGAGATGCCCTCTCATGCTTCTAAACTCCAGTGAGTACAAGACCAGAGCCATCAGACACTGCTCATACATCATTGTTTTCATTCCCGGGTAGTCTTGTGAGCCGCCTCTGGACCCCCTCTAATCCCTCGCACATTCTTTCTTCAATAAGGGGCCCAAAAATGCTTGAAATACTCCAAACTGAAAGCGCTTTCACATAATTGCTACCCTTCCACATTTTGCTCGTAATATGGCGGGTTTCAGAGAGGCTTTTTCAGGGCAGACAAGCTACATAAAAACAGTGAGCTCTGAGCTCTGCAGATGATACACTATAGCCGCAGTGTGGCGCTTGTGAAAGAAAGGAATGCTTAGGGTGATGGATGTGGCGTCGGTCAAGAGAGTTGCTTCATTCTGGATGATGTGGAATTTTTTGGATGTAGATGCATCTTCACTTTCCAGACAAGTGCTGGTGAATGAAAATTTAAAGAAAAACACAACACATTGTTGCTGGAAATCTGAAATAAAAACAGAAAATGCTAAGGAGAAAGATCTTAGCAGCAATCCAAAGCTGTTGTTCTGAGTTTTTAACCAACTCCAAGACTCTCCATTTTGTTATGATTTACGTGCATATTTAAGAATCTCTTAAATATTCCTGTCATATCTGACTCTACCACTACCTGCAGTTCAAAGAACTTACCACTCTTTGTGTAAAAATCCCGCCTCTCACATCCCCCCCCCCCCCCATACTTTACTCCATTCACCTTAAAAGAATGTCCTCTCTTCTTATAGTTTCAGGTCGATCAGAGCTAAGAATGAGAGATAGCAGGTTCGTTGTACAGTGGCAAAGAAGACGGGGAGGGCAGTGGATGAAAAGGTTGCATGTGAGAGTCACAGAAGTGTGGATGGTAGGGTAGTGTAGTGGTTAGCATTACAGCATCACAGCACCAGTGACACGTGTTCAATTCCCTCGCTGCTTGTAAGGAATTTGTACTTTTTCCCCGACACTCTGTGGTGGGCTTCCTCTAGGTGCTCCAGATTCCATCCACGTTCCAACAGCGGATGCTTTAGTAGATTTATTGATCACACAGGTAGAATTGAGCAGTGCAGGCTCGTTGGGTCGAAAGGCCATTTAGCTGCTGTACCTCTGAATAAAATTGTAAAAAATAAAACGAAGGATCAGGCAAGGAAAAGTGGTCCAGGGACTCGTGGTGTGAGTAAACCCTAATGAATTACTGAAAGGTGAGGGGAGAGGAATAAGTGCCTGGAATTTTATTAGAGCTGGCAGAAATCGGTAGGATGATCCGTTGATTGTGGAGGCTGGTGGAATGGAAGAGAAGCTCCAGGAGAAAGGGAGGGAACGGGGGTGTGGGAAATAGATTAGATGTGGTGAAGGGCTTTCCTCACCATGGTGGGGGAGAAGCTACAATTAAGGAAGAAGTAGATATTTTGGGGGCACCTGCTGAATGTGGAAATTGGTGGGATGAATTCCAGGGCATTGTCTATTAAAGGGGACTCTACATATCAGGAAGAAGGAAGACATTTCAGAAGAACCTGTACAGAATGATGTGGAATTGGAATTGTTTATTATTATGGTCACACTTAGTGACATACAGAGAAAGTATCATCTTGCACACTGTTCATACAGTATGAACAGTATCTCAGTGCTTGGAGATAGAAGGTAAAACAATAACAAGGCAGAGTAAAGTTTAAAATCTGCAGAGAAAGTGCAGTGCAAGATCATAACAAGATAGATTGTGAGGTCTTATCGCACAAGATGTCCAGTCAGGAGTCCAGTAACAGCTGGAGAGAAGATTGGTGGTGTTGTGGGTAGCACAGATGATTGGCAAAGAATATTGCATCATATAGATAAAGTGCAGGTATGGGTGGAAAAATTGCAGATGGATTTTAACCCAGCCAAATGTGAAGTTCTGCACTTTGGAAGATCATTTGTAAAGAAACAGTACATTATTAAGGGCAACGCCCTGAACAGTGTTGTTGAACAGAGGGATCTTGGGCTCCAAGTTCATAGTTTGCTGAAAGTGGCTGCACAAGTTGAGGGGGGTTAAGAAGGCATATGCCATGTTTGCCTTTATTAGTTGAGGCATTTGGGTCTGAAGTCAGGAAGTTATAAAACTTTGTAAAACTTCCATTAGGCTATGCCTGGAGTATTGCAAACAGTTCTGATTGCCCGATTATGGGAAGGATGCTGAGACTTTGGAGACGGTGCTGAACAGGTTTACCAGGATGCTGCTGAGATTAGAGAGCATGTGCTATAATGAGAGTTGGACAAACCTGCATTGTTTTCTCTGGAATGGCAGAGGATGAGGGGCGATCTAATAATAGAGGTTTATAAGATTATGAGAGGCATAGATATGAGTAGATAAACACTAACACGAGAAAATCTGCTCATACTGGAAATCCAAAGCAACACACACAAAATGCAGGAGGAACTCAGCAGGTCAGGCAGTATCTATGGAAAAGAACGAACAGTCGACGTTTCAGGCTGAGACTCTTCTTCAGGACTGTTTAACTGTTTAACTACAAAGTTTGCAACAAAGCCATCAAATCCTTCATCCAAATCATTGGCCAATAACATAAAAAGAATCGGTCCCAACACAGAACCCTATGGGACACTACTAGTCACCAGCAGACAACCAGAAAAGGCTCCCTTTATTCCCACTCTTTGCCTCCTGCCAATCAGCCACTGCTTTATCCATGCTGGGATCTTTCCCGTAATATCATGGGCTCGTATCTTGTTAAGCAGCCTCCTGTGTGGCACCTTGTCCAAGGCCTTCAGAAAATCCAAGTACACAACATTAACCGATTTTCCTTTGTCTTTCCTGCTTGTTACTTCTTCAAAAATCCCAATCGATTTGTCAGGGAAGGTTTTTCCTTGAGGAAACCATGCTGATTATGGTCCATTTTATCATGTGCTTCCAAGTACCCCAGAGCATGCCCTTAGCAATTGACTCCTACATCTTCTCAACCACTGAGGTCAGACCAATTGGCCTACAATTTCATACATAAAATGCTGGAGGAATTCAATAGGCCAGGCAGCATAGTGTGGAAAAAAGGATTGTTGATGTTTCGGGCCAAAGCCCTTCAGCAGGACACAAAGGGTTTCAGCCCAAAACTTTGACTGTACTTTTTTCCAGAGATACTGCCTGGCCTGCTGAGTTCCTCCAGCATTTTCAAAGATTCAAGATTCAAAAAACTTTATTGTCATTCTAACCATACATCAGTTCTGCAGGGCAGAATGAGACAGCGTTCCTCAGGGGCAGTGCAATCATAACATAACAAACGCAACACTAAATAATAAACATAACAATAAATAGTAAAACACAACAGCCACATGTCAGTTAAAATCAGTTATAAGTGTCCAGTGCAAGTTAAAAGTGTCCAAAGCAGAGTCAGGTGGAGCAGCTATTTAGCAGTCTGACTGCCTGCGGGAGGAAGCTGTTTAGTAGCCTTGTGGTTATAGTTTTGATGCTCCTGTAACATTTGCCTGATGGCAGAAGAACAAACAGTTCATGGAGAGGGTGTGAGGGGTCTTTAATGATGCACCGTGTCTTCTGGAGGCATCGGCTCTGAAAGAGGTCTTGGACAGAAGGTAGGGAGACCCCAATAACCTTCTCTGCTCCCCTAACCACCCTCTTCAAGGCTTTTTTGTCGATAGCACTGCAGCTGGAGTACCAGGTTGTGATGCAAAAGTCAGCACACTCTCAACTACGCCTCTGTAGAATGTAGTTAAGATGTTAGTGGGGAGTGATGCTTATTTAAGCTTCCTCAGAAAGTGCAATCTCTGCTGGGCCCGTTTCACAATCCCAGTGGTGTTCCTGGACCAGGTGAGATTGTCCGAGATCCGCACCCCAAGGAACTTGATGTTTTCCACTCTCTCCACTGTGGAGCCGCTGATGCTGAGGGGTGTGTGCTCAGGCTGAGACCGTCTGAAATCGATGATCATCTCCTTGGTTTTGGTGACATTAAGCATCAAGTTGTTATCCCTGCACCAGCTCTCTAGGTGTTTGACCTCCTCCCTGTACATAGTTTCATCATTTTTGCTGATGAGCCCCACCACTGTGGTATCGTCTGCAAATTTAATGATCAGGTTCTCCTTGAATCTGACCGCACAGTCATGTGTTAGCAGCGTAAACAGCAATGGGCTAAGCACATAGCCTTGTGGGGATCCAGTGCTCAGTGTGATGGAGTCAGAGATGTTCCTGCCAACACGGACTGACTGTGGTCTCGCTGTCAAGAAATCCAGAATCCAGCCACACATGGCAGTGCTAAGGCCAAGCAGCGACAGTTTCTCCACTAGTCTCCGCGAGATGATGGTATTGAATGCTGAACTGAAATCAACGTACAGGATTCTGGCATAAGTGTCTTTGTTGTCGAAGTGAGAGAGGACTGTGTGCAGTGTGGTGGATACTGTGTCCTCCGTAGAGCGATTTGGACGATAAGCAAACTGTAGAGGATCCAGCGATGAGGGGAGGCTGGCTGTGATATGAGGCTTGACAAGCCGTTCAAAACATTTCAACACTATGGGGGTCAGGGCAACGGGACGGTAATCATTCAGACAGGCTACAACTGATTTCTTTGCTACAGGGATGATTGTGGAGGTTTTGAAGTATCTGGGGACAATAGCTTGACTAAGGGAGATGTTGAAAATGTCTGTCAGGACATCTGCTAATACATCAGCACATTCCTTGAGCACACGTCCAGCGATGTTGTCGGGACCTCCTGCTTTTTGTGGGTTGACCCTGGCAAGGGTCCTCCGTGTTTGCTCTGGATCAATGATTGGAGCCGGCTGGTCAGATGGTAAAAAGGGACTGGCTCTCCCCCTTGCTGTAGTGTTTGATGCTTCGAAGCGGGCAAAGAAATTGTTAAGCCTGTCTGGTAGAGAGGTGTCGCTGTCATCAGTTTTCTGCCTGGTCTTGTAGTCTGTCAGAGCTTTAATTCCCTGCCACATCCTTCTGGTGTCACCCGTGTCACAGAAGTGTCCATGTATTTTGCCCGCGTAGGCCCTTTTCGCTTTCCTGATCCCTAGTGAAAGCACAGACCTGGCTGAGCGAAGCGCACTCCTGTCCCCCGATCTGTAGGCTGTGTCACGGGCCTTCAGTAGTGAACGCACCTCTGTTGTCATCCATGGCTTTTTATAACCACGTGCAGTGAAGGTTTTCATCACAGTGACATCCTCTGTGCATTTGGCTATGTAGCTGATTACTGCCTCCGCATACTCCTCAATGTCTGTATGGTGATCATAGGAGGCTGCTGTTCTGAATATGTCCCAGTGGTTTATATGCAGGTGTTAGCATGACAGATATGTGGTCAGAGTGGCCACACTCTGGCCATGCACTTTTATGTGTGTCGCTCAGATTTCCAGCATCTGCAGATTTTCTCTTGTTTGTGGCCTATAATTTCCTTTCTTTTGCCTCTCTCCCTTCTTGAAGAGTGGAGTGATATTTGCAATATTCCAGTCTTCTGGAACCATTCTGCACAATATCGTCATCCACCTCTTTCAGAATGTGGGGTGGATGCTGTCCTATCCCGGTGGCTTATCTACCTTCAGACCTTTCAGTTTCCCAAGAACCTTCTCTCCAGTAAAGGTAACTTCACACACTTGGCACCTGGAACTTCCATCATACTGCTATTGTGTTCCACAGTGAAGACTGAGACAAAATACTTCTGCAGTTCATCCGCCATCTCTTGTCTCCCATTGCTACCTCTCCAGCACTGTTTTCCAGTGGCCTGATATTCACACTCACCTCTCTCTTACATTTCATGTATCTGAAGAAAGATTTGGTAATTCTTCAATATTATTTTCGTATTCCTTCTTTACCTTCTTAATGACTTTTTATTTGCCTTTTTTAGGTGTTTAAAAGCTTCCCAATCCTCTAACTTCCCACTAGTTTTTGCTCTATTATATGCCCTCTCTTTTGCTTTTATGTTGGCTTTGACTTCTCTTGTTAACCATGTTTGTGTCATCTTTCCTTCAGAATACTTCTTCTTCTTTGGGATGTATATATCCCATGCAATCTCAATTGCTTCTAGAAATTCCAACTTTGCTGCACTGCCTTCATCCCTGCCAGTGCTCTTTTCCAATCAATTCTGGCCAACTCTTGTCTCATGTCTCTGCAAATTTCTTTACTCTACCATAATTCTGGTTCATTGCAACACGCCCAATCCAGATTAGCTGATCCCTTAGTGGACTCAACCACGAGCTGCTCTAAAAAGCCATCTCTTAGCATTCTAGAAACTTTCCCTCTTGGAATGCCCAGCAACCTGTTTTTCTCAATACAAACAGCATATTGAAACCCACCATTACTAATGTAACATTGTCCTTTTGGTATGCATTTTCTATCTCCCATTGTAACTTGTAGAGCATGCACTGTTTGAGGGTCTGTATATAACTCCCATCAGGGTCTTTTTACCCTTGAAGTTCCTGAGCTCTATCCACAATAATTCAACACCTTCCAAACCTATGTTACCTCTTTCTAATGATTTAATTTAATTTTTTTTTAACCAACAGAGCCATTACATTTATGCCTGTCCTTTCAATAGAGTATGTATTCTTGGACATTAAGCTCCCAGCTATAATCTTCTTTCAGCCATGATTCAGTGTCTCGCTTGGAGACACGGCCCATTCCGACCAGCACCTCTCCGGAGCAGACGACCACACAGAAGTGATGGCGGAGACCTCAAGGTGCCCCAGACACTTCCCCGGAGCGACCACCATAAAGCCCCGTTGGTGGCCATCCGCAGCTGCCGGAAGTGAAGCCTCCGCCACCTATCCCTCAACGTCAGCAAGACGAAGGAATTGGTTGTTGACTTCAGAAGGAGCAGCGGATCACACGAACCAATTTATATCGGTGGTGCGCAAATGGAACAGGTCAAAAGCTTTAAGTTCCTCGGGGTCAATATCACAAATGACCTGACTTGGTCCAACCAAGCAGAGTTCACTGCCAAGAAGGCCCACCAGCGTCTTTACTTCCTGAGAAAACTAAAGAAATTTGGCCCGACCCCTAAAACCCTCACTAATTTTTACAGATGCACCGTAGAAAGCATTCTTCTAGTGTGCATCACAACCTGGTATGGAAGTTGTCCTGTCCAAGACTGAAAGAAGCTGCAGAAGATCATGAACATGGCGCAGCACATCACACAAACCAATCTTCCGTCCTTGGACTCACTTTACACCGCACGCTGTCGGAGCAGTGCTGCCAGGATAATCAAGGACACGACCCACCCAGCCAACACACTGTTCGTCCCTCTTCCCTCCAGGAGAAGGCTCAGGAGCTTGAAGACTCGTACGGCCAGATTTGGGAACAGCTTCTTTCCATCTGTGATAAGACTACTGAATGCATCCTGACCCGGATCTGGGCCGTACCCTCCAAATAGCCAGACCTGCCTGTCGGTTTTTTTGCACTACCTCACTTTCAATTTTTCTATTTTCTATTTATGATTTATAATTTAACATTTTAATATTTACTAATTTTTACTATTTTTAATATTTTAATATTTAATATTTGTAATCCAGGGAGCAAGAAGCGCAGAATCAAATATCGCTGTGATGATTGTACGTTCTAGCATCAATTGTTTGGTGACAATAAAGTTTGAAGTATAAGTATCATCATACTTGCTAATCTGTACCTGTGCTACAAGTTCATCGACTTTATTTTGTATGCTGCGCGCATTCAAATATAAAACCTTCAGTCCTGTATTCTTTTTCAGTTTAGTCATCTTTTACACTGCATTTCATCCTGTTGACTGCTATTTTGCCCTATCATCGGCCTCTCCTTGCTAGGAGTCTCACTACACATTTCCTCTGTTTGTAAACCAACTACCCCATCTTCAACACTATCACTCCAGTTCCCATCCTCCTGCCAAATTCGTTTTAAACCCACCGAAACAAATTTTGCCAACCTGTCTGCAAGGTTATTGGACCCACTCGGGTTTGGGTGTAACCCGTCCCTTTTGTATAGGTCATACCTTCCCAGAAAAGATCCCAATGATTCAGAAATTTGAATCACTGCCCCCTGCATCTGTTCCTCAGCCACACATTCACCTGCCAAATCATCCTATTCTTATCCTCACTGGCACGTGGCACAGGCAGCAATCCAGAGGTCCTGTTTCTCTGCTTTCTACCTTGCTCCCTAAAATCTCTCTTCGGGACCTCCTCACCTTGTCTTCCTATGTCATTGGTGCCAATATGTGCCAAGACATCTGGCTGCTCACCCTTGCCCTTGAGAATGGACCGATTCGAGACATCCCTGATCCTGTCACTAGGGAGGCAACATACTACCTGGGTGTCTCCATTGCGCCCACAGAACCTTGTCTCTGTTCCTCTGACTTAGGCATCTCTTACCAACACTGCAGTCCTCGTCACTTCTTTGCTGTTTTGAGTTACAGCACCAGACTCAGTGCCAGAGATCCCGTCATTGTGGTTCTGTCCTGGTAGGTTATACCCTTCTATAGTATCTAAGGTTATATTCCTATTATTGAGGGGAACAGCCAGAGGCATACTTTGCACTGGCTGTGTATTTCCCCTCCTTCTCCTGACAGTCGCCCAGTTACCTGTCTCCTGTAAACTAAGGGTGACTACCTCCCTGTAGCTCCTGCCTATCACCTCCTCATCCTCCCGTATGAGTTGAAGGTCATCGAGCTGCAGTTCTATTTCCTTAATACGTTCTCTCAGGAGCCTCAGCTTGTTGTGCCTGGTGTTTATCTCAGTGACTGGACGTCTCTTAGACTGCCCTTATTCCACACACAGTACGAAACACTGCCCCAGAGCCATTCTCACTCTAATATACTCTGCACTAACAGATAAGGACACAGAGAGAGTAACTTACAAGACAATGTACCTCACTGAAACTTGATCCTACCTAACTGATGAGCCAAAGCCAATCTAAAAGACTGGCGCACTCCAAAAGAATGGTCGTTCCACTTGCAGTTGAAATACTCTAATTGGTCCTTCCTAATGAATCCCTCTTGCTGATTAGTTGTCCCTCAACTCAGTAAAACTACTGCAAAACTCTGCCTTCAAAATCTTGATCACCGCCCTGATTAAAAAGTAGCTCTTTTCATGCACCCCTGGTGTGGATTGTCCAACTCCAACTCATCACGCTCCTGACTTGCACCTTTTAGATGAAGAAAAGGGACTGCTGTCATTGTTCTATTAATCATCCAATTCTGGTATGTTGGTCCATGGCCTCCTCTACTGCCGTGATGATGCCCTTCTCAGGCTGAAGAAGCAATATGTCATGTTCCATCTGTGTAGGCTTCAATCTGATGTCATGAACATGATTTTCTCTAACTTCCAGGATTTTCTCCTTTCTTCCTCCTTTTCTCTTTTTCCATTCTCATTCTGGTTACCCTCTTACACCTTCTTTTCTTCTCATCTGCCCATCGACTCACTCTGGTGCCATTACTCCATCCCTTTCTTTCAGGATTCACTGTCGTCTCCTATAAGATTTCTTCTTCTTCAGCTCTTTAGCCCATCCACCAATCCTCTACTAGCTTCTTAGTTGGTACCCCCATCCCTCACTGGTTCCCAGTATCAACTGCCAGTTTGTACTCCTTCCCCTCCCCCATCTTCATATTTTGGCTTCTTCTCCCTCCTTCACAGTCCTGGTGAAGGGTTTTGGATCAAAATGTTGACTGTTTGTTACCCTCTATAGATGCTGGCTGACTTGCTGAGTTCCTCCAGCATTTTTTGTGTGTTGCTCAAGATTTCTACCATCTGCAGAATCTCTTGTGTTTATGGCTCTTCAAAACTAAACTGCTTTCTGGATTTTCCAATTCTGAAAAATATTAACTTTTTGCTTTTCCACAGATTCCATCAGACATGCTGAGTATTTCCGATTTTGTATTTTGCTTTCAATTCAGATTTACAACATCTGATGGTTTTGAGGAACAAGGAAATGAGGGAGGATGATGCAGATGATTTGCACCAATCTTAATGGTGAACGATATTATGGACACTTATTAATGCGGAAAAACACAGGGTTTTTAGATACCATCACCATGACAAAAGAAATAAACAAACGAACGAGGCTAAAGAGCAGCAAGTTCCTTAGTCCAGCTGGCTTGCATCTAAGGATCCTAGAAGTCAACGTCAAGGGAAAATTTATTCTCAAAATATGTTACTACCTGGGGTTTCCGGTGACGTCATCGTCCAGAACGGCAGCTTAAATCAATAGCTCCTCCGGAAAAACGCATATTTTGCCCCGTTAATCCATCAAATATAAGATCTTCTGAAAATATCTGAATTGATAAGGGGGGCGAGAATGGGGAAAAAGAATGAAGATAAAAAAAGCAGCACTGCGGAGCCTATGGAAGAGAGAGGTGCAACGCGCGGCTCTCCTACACGTGCTCGTGGTGGCGAAGCTGACACAGGGTGAAGTGGCAAATATGATACAAATTCTGGAAGCGATAAGGAAAGTCCAAAAAGATATAAAACAGCAACTAATTGATATAAAGTCAGAGCTCGCCATCGTCAATCAGAAAATAGCGGTGGCAGAGACTCGAGTTGGGAAGGTGGAAGATCGCATGAAAACGTGGAACGGATACTAAATAAGACGATAAAAATAGCATTATCATGGAAAAGGATGGAATCAGAGAGGACAGGAAAATTTTTAAGTGGGGAAGGGCAAATTATGAGGCTATAAGGCTAGAACTTGCGGGTGTGAATTGGGATAATGTTTTTGCAGGGAAATGTACTATGAACATGTGGTCGATGTCTAGAGATCTCTTGCAGGACGTTAGGGATAAATTTGTCCCGGTGAGGAAGATAAAGAATGGTAAGGTGAAGGAACCATGGGTGACAAGTGAGGTGGAAAATCTAGTCAGGTGGAAGAAGGCAGCATACATGAGGTTTAGGAAGCAAGGATCAGATGGGTCTATTGAGGAATATAGGGAAGCAAAAAAGGAGCTTAATAAGGGGCTGAGAAGAGCAAGAAGGGGGCACGAGAAGGCCTTGGCGAGTAGAGTAAAGGAAAACCCCAAGGCATTCTTCAATTATGTGAAGAAAAAAAGGATGACAGGAGTGAAGGTAGGACCGATTAGAGATAAAGGTGGGAAGGTGTGCCTGGAGGCTGTGGAAGTGAGCGAGGTCCTCAATGAATACTTCTCTTCGGTATTCACCAATGAGAGGGAACTTGATGATGGTGAGGACAATATGAGTGAGGTTGATGTTCTGGAGCATGTTGATATTAAGGGAGAGGAGGTGTTGGAGTTGTTAAAATACATTAGGACGGATAAGTCCCCGGGGCCTGACGGAATATTCCCCAGGCTGCTCCACGAGGCGAGGGAAGAGATTGCTGAGCCTCTGGCTAGGATCTTTATGTCCTCGTTGTCCACGGGAATGGTACCGGAGGATTGAAGGGAGGCAAATGTTGTCCCCTTGTTCAAAAAAGGTAGTAGGGATAGTCCAGGTAATTATAGACCAGTGAGCCTTGCGTCAGTAGTGGGAAAGCTGTTGGAAAAGATTCTTAGAGATAGGATCTCTGGGCATTTAGAGAATCATGGTCTGATCAGGGACAGTCAGCATGGCATTGTGAAGGGCAGATCGTGTCTGACAAGCCTGATAGAGTTCTTTGAGGAGGTGACCAGGCATATAGATGAGGGTAGTGCAGTGAATGTGATCTATATGGATTTTAGTAAGGCATTTGACAAGGTTCCACACAGTAGGCTTATTCAGAAAGTCAGAAGGCATGGGATCCAGGGAAGTTTAGTCAGCTGGATTCAGAATTGGCTTACCTGCAGAAGGCAGGGTGTTGTGGTGGAGGGAGTACATTCAGATTGGAGGATTGTGACTAGTGGATCTGTTCTGGGACCTCTACTTTTCATGATTTTTATTAGCGACCTGGATGTGGAGGTAGAAGGGTGGGTTGGCAAGTTTGCAGATGACACAAAGGTTGGTGGTGTTGTAGATAGTGTAGAGGATTGTCAAAGATTGCAGAGAGACATTGATAGGATGCAGAAGTGGGCTGAGAAGTGGCAGTTGGAGTTTAACCCAGAGAAGTGTGAGGTGGTACACTTTGGAAGGACAAACTCCAAGGCAGAGTACAAAGTAAATGGCAGTATGGAGGACCAGAGGGATCTGGGGGTACATGTCCATAGATCCCTGAAAGTTGCCTCACAAGTAGATAGGGTAGTTAAGAAAGCTTATGGGGTGTTAGCTTTCATAAGTCGAGGGATAGAGTTTAAGAGTCGCGATGTAATGATGCAGCTCTATAAAACTCTGGTTAGGCCACACTTGGAGTACTGTGTCCAGTTCTGGTCGCCTCACTATAGGAAGGATGTGGAAGCATTGGAAAGGGTACAGAGGAGATTTACCAGGATGCTGCCTGGTTTAGAGAGTATGCATTATGATCAGAGATTAAGGAAGCTAGGGCTTTACTCTTTGGAGAGAAGGAGGATGAGAGAAGACATGATAGAGGTGTACAAGATAATAAGAGGAATAGATAGAGTGGAGAGCCATCGCCTCTTCCCCAGGGCACCACTGCTCAATACAAGAGGACATGGCTTTAAGGTAATGGGTGGCAAGTTCAAGGGGGATATTAGAGGAAGGGTTTAACTCAGAGAGTGGTTGGTGCGTGGAATGCACTGCCTCAGTCAGTGGTGGAGGCAGATACATCAGTGAAGTTGAAGAGACTACTAGACAGGTGTATGGAGGAATTTAAGGTGGGGGGGTTATATGGGAGGCAGAGTTTGAGGGTCGGCACAACATTGTGGGCCGAAGGGCCTGTAATGTGCTGTACTATTCTATGTTCTATGTTTAAATATTAAATCAACAGGAAATTAAATTGCTTGACCAGGAGGGAAGATCATGACGGAAAAGTAACAGGATTTATAATGTTCCTGAAGGAGCGGAGGGATTGTCGATTATGGAGTTTGTAGAATAGTTGCTGCGGGAAGCGCTGGAGATTCCCCTGACTATGGAAATTGAAACTGAGAGGGCGCATTGTGCGCTTGTCCCAAGGCCTTCAGGAGACAGAGAAAGTAAGCTGCACTCAATAGTACTTAGATTCCTTCAATTCAAGAGCAAGGCCGAAATTCTACAAAGGGCCTGGGGTAACAGGAGGGTTTTTTGGAACGGGAGGTTTGATCTTGATTACTCCCCCCCCCCCCCCCGCGGTCTTACAGAAATGGAAGGAATATTCTGCAGTGAAACGAGTATTAAAGCAAGAGAAGATTAAATTCCAAACCCCATACCCTGCTAAACTGAGAGTGTTTTACGAAGGAGGGATACAGCTATATCAGACGGTGGAAGAGGCGACTACAGACATGAAGAACAGAGGACTGCCCGTTAGTGTGGTCAAACCAAGGGAAAGTCTGGCTGAGCAGTTATCCCGATCTGCTTGGGAAATAGTAAGAGAACTGAGAAAGCAGGGGACGGGAGGAGGACAAGAGAAGGATATTAGAAAGAGACTGTGAGTTCTCCGAAGACAGCCCTCACCTCCTCCAGAAGAGTCAAAAGGTTTGGCTAACTTTAAAAGTGCTGAAAAAACTAAATGGAAGCAAAAATAGACGGTGATATACCTATCTCTAGAAATACGTATTATAATGTGGATTTTATAATACTCAATTTTTTTTATTCATTCATTCACTCCTTTTTCACCACCTAAATGAGAATATATATATGGGAGGAATACACAGGGAAATAATTTCTGTGTAATGGACATAGATTTTTTAACTTACTTTTATAGGTACTGCAGTGGGGGCCCTCAACTCACAGGTAGGAGGGGCTATCCCTCACGGCTAGATGTTTCCTCTAGCTCAACCCAGGGTCATCTAGAGACCCCAGCCTTGGAATCACACCTTTGTTACCTTTTTTTAAATTATTCGCGTTTCTTGGTTCTCATTTGTTCAGGGAGTAGACCGATTAAGTTATATTCTGCAAATTTCAATGATATACTAACAGATAAATACACTTGGCTAAGGACAAAGTAAAATTCATTTCTTTTAATGTCAATGGGCTGTTAAATCCAATCAAACGAAGTAAAATTCTATCAAAAATGAAAAAAGAACGAGCCCATATAGTACATTTACAGGAAACTCACATGTGATATTGAGCAAGGAAAATTAAAGAGAATGGGCTTCACTAATTTGTTTTTCTCCTCATATAAATCAGGACATAGAAGAGTTCCTATTCTCATCTCAAGTAAGCTACATTTTGAAAAAGTATTCAAAATGGGAGATAAGGAGGGCAGATATAGATAGATATACTTTATTGACCCTGAGGGAAATTGGATTTTGTTACAGCCGCACCAACCAAGAATAGAGCATAAGTGTAGCAATACAAAAACCACAAACAATCAAACAACAAAATACAAACTATGCCAGATGGAAAATAAGTCCAGGACCAGCCTATTGGCTCAGGGTGTCTAACCCTCCACGGGAGGAGCTGCAAGTTCGATGGCATTCTGGTAAGAGGAAATATAGATGGAAATCCAGTTACTTTATTGAATATATATGCACCCCCAGTAAGTGGTATTAGTTTCTTCTGGAAAATTACTAACATTATGGTAACAGAAACAGAAGGTCTCTTGATATGTGGGGGAGACTTAAATTTACAATTACAACCAAAGTTAGACTGTTCCAATAGAAAAACTTATGAAACAAAGTCCTTACATAAGAAAGTTAACACTCTTTTTGAGGATGTTGGTCTAATTGATATACGGAGGGACCTTTTCCCCGACTGAAGGGATTACACTCACTATTCTGCCCCCCCCCATTCCGTATATACAAGAATAGGCTATTTCATAACATTTGGAAAAGATAGAGACAAAATAAACACCTGTGGAATTGGGACAATAGATGTAAGTGACCATGCACCTATATATTTATCTGTTGATTTTGGCCTACAACCAAAGAATACTATTTGGAAACTAAATTCAAGTCTACTCAAAGATTCCTATTTTAAGGAACAAATTAAAAAAGAAATTGGTCTTTACTTAGAGTTCAATGGTAGTGGAGAGGTTTCACCTCCCATTCTATGGGATACTCTGAAGGCTGTCTTAAGAGGGAAAATTATAGCGATTTCTTCATATAAGAAAGAAAAAGGAATAAAACATTAGAGGAATTACAAAATAAGCTGAAGGAACTAGGAAAAAAACATAAATTGAGTTTGGCACAGGACACACCAGAGGAAATTTTAAAAGTTAGGAATGAAATTAATAGCTTGGCTACACAAGAAATTAGAAAAAATTTAATGTTTCTGAAACAGAGACAGTATGAAAATGGATTTAAATCTATGAATATACTGGCATGGAAACTGAAAAAAAAGATAGCAGAAAGTACAATTTCTAGAATTAGGGTTCCGAGAACAAAAGTGATAAAAAAATAAGCTAAGTGAAATTCAAGAAGCTTTTGAAATGTTTTACATAATTCTATATTCCAATGCTCCGGGGGAAGCATAGCCCAGATTGACACCTTCCTGAATTCTTTAGAGTTACCCACTTTAAGCAAAGAACTAAATAGAACGATGACTACTGACATAACTGAAGCTGAACTAAACACTGCAATTAGTAGGCTTAAATTAAGCAAGTCACCAGGATCAGATGGATATACGGCAGAGTGGTATAAAGAGTTTAGAAGTGATTTAATTCTTATTTTACTCCCCACACTGAACTGGGCTCTAAGAAAGGCACAAATGCCACCCAGCTGGAAGGAGGCGATATTCTTAGCTATACCGAAAGAAGACAAGGATAAAATGGAATGTGGGTCATTTAGACCAATAGCTGTTCTTAATGTGGATTATAGATTATTTACCTCCATCATGGCCAAATGATTAGCAGAGTTTCTACCCACACTGATACATAATAATCAGACAGGATTTATACAACAACACGAAACACAAGACAATATACGAAGGACACTTCACATTGTGGATCATATAAAAAATGAAATTGAAGCAATAGTGATAAGTGTGGATGCTGAAAAGGCATTTGATTCGGTTAATTGGAATTTTCTTTACAGAGTTTTACATAGATTTGGTCTGCATGATACAATTATTAAAACTATACAGGCACTATATGACAATCGTACTGCTAGGATTAAAATCAATGGATATTTATCTAATAGTTTTACCCTAGAAAGGGGCACGAGACAGGGTTGTGCATGGTCACCGCTACTCTTCGCATTATATCTGGAACCATTAGCTCAATACATCAGACAAAATGAAGATATCAGGGGAATTACTATTAAAGGGACAGAGCATAAATTGGCCTGTTATGCAGATGATATTTTGATCTATCTAGGGCAACCAACATACTCTTTACCTAAACTGATGCAATCCTTTGAACAATATGGCCAATTATCAGGATATAAGATCAACACAGATAAAACCCAACTACTTTCATATAACTATAGCCCACCAAGAGAAATTGGAAGTAGATATCCTTGGGCATGGCAAAGAGAGTCTGTCAAATATTTGGGCATCATTATGCCAAAAGATTTGGCAAAATTATCAGAATGCAATTATCAGCCTATATATAAAAAAATTAAGGAAGATATAACAAGATGGAACCTAATTCCTTTTCTTGGTCTCAGTTCAAGGATTTAATCTATTAAAATGAAAGTACTGCCCAGACCCTACCAATAGAGATTACCAAAATCAATTCAATGAATGGAACAAGATGCTATCAACTGTGTACATACATCTATTGATGCTTTTGGACACATCTTCAGTGATGTTCCTGGAATCATCGGGTGTTTCGGGTCTTTCAACATCATACAACCTCCTCCAGGTGACTCAACCGGGGCTGATCAGACCCCAGCTTGTGTCCAGATGGCTAGCTACTTATGACTCTATGGCTCCCCTCTTTTGAGCCACAGCCATCTTGAGGCCCTCTCTGCCGCATCGGTGGTACTGCAGATGGCTCTCCTCTTCCTCTCTCCCTCGATGCCCGAAATGCTGAAGGCTCTAACTAAAGAACGGGCTATGAATCCCCTACAACCAACCTCCACTGGGAGACACCTCGCTCTCCATCCAGCCTGCTGACAGTTGCTGACCAGTCCTGCGTACTTGGAGAGCTTCCTTTCAAAGGCCTCTTCCAAGCTGTCTTCCCATGGGACTGTCAGATCCAGCAGCACCACTTGTTTAGTAGACTCAGACACTAGGACAATGTCTGCTTGCAGGGTGGTGGCTGCGATATGGTTGGGGAACTTCAGCTGCCAGTCCCTTGCAGAGGTCAGAATGCCTGCAGATGTTCTTTTGGCAGGTATTGGCTGCTCCCTAGCTCTGACAAAGGCAATGGTCTGCTTGGAGCGTCGGGACCGCTTCGCCCACTCAACTCCTGCGCTGACGGCTTCAGCGATGGTCTTCAGGACCTGATCATGCCTCCACTTGTACCGTCCCTCACCAAGTGCCCTTGCACAGCCACTGAGGATGTGCTCCAGGGTTCCTCGCTTGGAGCACAGTGGGCACGCAGATGACTCTGCCTTGCCCCATGTGTGCAGGTTTGATGGGCTTGGAAGCACATCGTACACTGCCTGGATGAGAAATTGGATGTGGTGTGGTTCGGCTTTCCAAAGATCAGCCCAGATCACTTTCCTCTCAACCGCATTCTCCCATCTTGTCCAAGCTCCCTGTTGCTTCATTCTCACTGCCTTACAGGCTCTCATCTCCTCCACTACTGCTCTCACCTCCTCCTGAACTAGACGCTTTCCTTCCCTCTGGTGTCCATCTGAGGAGTTGGAAAGGATCCTAGCCCAGCTCGGCCTTGTGTGACCACTCCCACCAGCCTCCTGTGACGCAGCCTCGCCTCTGCCTCCTGAACAGCTTCCTCTGCCCTCCACTTCCTGCCAGTACTTACTTGGATTCCTGCTCTAGCCACCTTCGGGTCACTTGACACCCTATACTGTAGCACTTCTCTGGCTCTTGTTACCTTGAATTCTTCCTCCAAGGATTTGAAGGGCAGTTGCAGTTTGTTGTGGTGTCCATAGAGTGCGATGCTGCTCAGGCTCTTTGGCAGCCCCAGCCATCTCCTGAGGTGGTTGCTAACCCTCCTCTCTAAGGTTTCGACTGTCGAGATCGGAACTGCGTAGACGAGGAGGGGCCACAGGATTCTGGGAAGAATGCCGTGCTGATACACCCAGGCTTTAAACTTCCCAGGTAGGCCAGACTTGTCCACAGATTTCAGCCAGCCATCCAACTCGGTGCAGGTTGCCTGAATGGATGTTGTGTCCCTTAAAGAGCTGTCAAAAACTTTGCCTAAGCTCTTGACTGGCTTTTCTGTGATAGTTGGGATGGCTGTGCCTGCGATGCTGAACCGGAACTTGCAAGATATATATGGCAAGGTAAAAGGCCTAGGGTTCGTCTCAAAACTTCGCAATTAGCCAAGGAAAAGGGGGAATGGGGCCTACTTTCTCTTAGAGATTATTATTTTGCAGCACAGTTGAGAGCTGTGATATGCTGGTGCAACCCATCATGACGCTCAATGGAAAAACATTGAGGAGAGGATACTTTCCAACCCCATACAGGCAATTTTGGCTGAAACAATCTACAAAGTCACATAAATGCTATTGATAACCCATGGGTGAAATGGACTCTTAAAATATGGAAAACTATTATAAAAGAATATAAACTGGAGAGAGACATTGCAATTTTTAAATGGTGTGCATATGACTCGGATTTTACATCGAATAAACTGGATGCTAGACTTAAGGACTGGACAGCTAAAGGAATAACAGTTCTTTGCAATATAATGAAAGAAGGAACACTGTTCAGTTTTGAAATGCTCAAAGAGGAACACGTATTAGAAAAACAAGACTTTTACCGGTATTTACAGATGCAACAGTATGTTAACAGGACAGTTAAAAATGTAACCAAGACAAGTACATGTCTGATAGAGCTATTTAGAAAAGCATATAATTCAGACAATGGTAGTAGAATCATTTCAGCGTGTATAAGGGTTTGTCAAATCTTAAAACACATTCGACTTCATACATTAAAACAAAATGGGAGAAAGAAGGAGGGATAATAATATCTGAGGAAGAATGGACAGTAATATGGAGGTATCAATGGAAGTGTACCAGTTCACAGAAATGGAGGGAGTTTGGGTGGAAAAACTTGATAAGATATTTTATTACACCCTCTCAGAAATCCCATTATGATAATAACTTCCCGGTTTGCTGGAGAAATTGTAGAAATCAAAATGCAAACTATTATCATATTTTCTGGGAATGCCCCGTTATCAAAGACTATTGGAGTGGGATACACAATGCCCCACAAGACACCTTTAAATGTGAAATACCCTTAGAAAGTAAGACCATATATTTTGAGTATATGCCTCAAGAATGGTTGAAAAGAGATAAATAATTAATGAATATACTGCTGGTGGCTGGTAAAAAGACCCTTACCAGGAAATGGTTATCACAGGAGAGCCCAACTTTAAATGTATGGATGGAAATTACAATGGACATTTACAAAATGGAGAAGATAACAGCATCTGTTAATCATAAGTAGGAACAATTTGATTCATACTGGGAAAAATGGTTTAACTACATAACACCTCATGGGCCTGATTTTATTCTCACAAGACAATCAATATGTTGTAAAAAAAAAAGATCACACCCTACTTCGTACATAGTTTTCTTCCTTTGATTGTTCTTTTTTTCCTCTCCTTTCTATAAGTGTATACCTCAGATAAATATTATGTGGAAATTTGTGACAAATATGACTATACGATATATATGTATAGTATCTGAAATACATCTTATGGAAATGTTCGTTTGATGATGAACTTGGATAAAAAATAAATTACAAAAAAAATTTTTACTACCTTGAGATTCATTATCTTGCAGGTATTTACAGGTAAGTAAGGAAATACAATACAACTTATGAAAAACTATTAATAACCAAAGATGGCCAAAGAACCAATGTGCAAAAGAAGACAAATTGTGGAAATAAAAATAATAATTCTGAGAACACGAGTTGTAGATTTGTTGAGAGTGAGTCTAGAAGTTCTAGAATCAGTTTGGAGTTGTGGTGAGTGAAGGTAACCAAGCTGGTTCAGGAGCCTGAGGATTGTGGGGTAATAACTGTTCCTGAACTTCAAGCTGTGGGACTTAAGGCTCCGCTAACTCCTGCCTTATGGTAGCAGAGAGAAGAGAGCGTAGCCTGGATGGTTAGAGTCCTTGATGATGCTTTCTTAGACAATAGACAATAGGTGCAGGAGTAGACCATTCGGCCCTTCGAGCCTGCACCGCCATTCTGAGATCATGGCTGATCATCTACTATCAATACCCGGTTCCTGCCTTGTCCCCATAGCCCCTGATTCCCCTATCCATAAGATACCTATCTAGCTCCTTCTTGAAAGCATCCAGAGAATTGGCCTCCTCTGAGGCAGTGCGTTCCACACCTCCACAACTCTCTGGGAGAAGTTGTTCCTCCTCAACTCTGTCCTAAATGACCTACCCCTTATTCTTAAACCATGCCCTCTGGTACTGGACTCTCCTAGCATCTGGAACATATTTCCTGCCCCTATCTTGTCCAATCTCTTAATAATCTTATATGTCTCAATCAGATCCCCCCTCAATCTCCTTAATTCCAGCGTGTACAGGCCCAGTCTCTCTAACCTCTCTGCGTAAGACAGTCCGGACATCCCAGGAATTAACCTAGTGAACCTACTCTGCACCTCCTCCACAACCAGGATGTCCTTCCTTAACCCTGGAGACCAAAACTGCACACAATACTCCAGGTGTGGTCTCACCAGGACCCTGTACAAATGTAAAAGGATTTCCTTGCTCTTGTACTCAATTCCCTTTGTAATAAAGGCCAACATTCCATTAGCCTTCTTCACTGCCTGCTGCACTTGCTCATTCACCTTCAGAGACTGATGAACAAGTACTCCTAGATCTCTTTGTATTTCTCCCTTACCTCACTCCACACCATTCAGATAATAATCTGTCTTCCTGTTCTTGCTCCCAAAGTGAATAACCTCACACTTATTCACATTAAACGCCATCTGCCAAGTTTCTGCCCACTCACCCAGCCTATCCAATTCACCTTGAATTCTCCTAACATCCTCATCACATGTCACACTGGCACCCAGCTTAGTATCATCAGCAAACTTGCTGATGTTATTCACAATGCCTTCCTCTAAGTCATTGACGTAAATGGTAAACAGCTGTGGTCCCAATACCGAGCCCTGTGGCACCCCACTAGTCACCACCTGCCATTCCGAGAAACACCCATTCACTGCTACCCTTTGCTTTCTATCTGCCAACCAGTTTTCTATCCATCTCAATATCCTCCCCCCAATGCCATGAGCTCTGATTTTACCCACCAATCTCCTATGTGGTACCTTATCAAATGCCTTCTGAAAGTCAAGGTACACCACATCCACTGGATCTCCCACGTCTATCTTCCTGGTTACATCCTCGAAAAACTCCAATAAATTAGTCAAGCATGATTTGTCCTTGGTAAATCCATGCTGGCTCAGCCCAATCCTATCACTGCTATCAAGATATGCCGCTATTTCATCTTTAATAATGGACTCTAGCATCTTCCCCACTACTGATGTTAGGCTAACAGGGCGATAGTTCTCTGTTTTACTCCCTCCCTCCTTTCTTAAAAAGTGGGATAATATTAGCCATTCGCCAATCCTCAGAAACTGATCCTGAATCTAAGGAACATTGGAAAATGATCACCAATGCATCCGCAATTTCCAGAGCCACCTCCTTTAGTACCCTAGGATGCAGACCATCTGGACCTGGGGATTTGTTAGCCTTCAGTCCCATCAGTCTACTCATCACCGTTTCCTTCCTAATGTCAATCTGTTTCAGTTCCTCTGTTACCCTATGTCCTTGGCCCATCCATACATCTGGGAGATTGCTTGTGTCTTCCCTAGTGAAGACAGATCCAAAGTACTTATTAAATTCGTCTGCCATTTCTCTGTTTCCCATAACAATTTCTCCCAATTCATTCTTCAAGGGCCCAACATTGTTCTTAACTATCTTCCTTCTCTTCACATACCTAAAAAAACTTTTGCTATCCTCCTTTATATTCCTAGCTAGCTTGCATTCATACCTAATTTTTTCTCCCCGTATAACCCTTTTAGTTAAATTCTGTTGCTCCTTAAAAATTTCCCAATCATCCGTCTTTCCACTCACCTTAGCTCTGTTATACTTCTTCTTTTTAATGCTATGCTATTTCTGACTTCCTTTGTCAACCACTGTGGCCACTTTCCCCCCTTTGAATCCTTCCTTCTCCGGGGGAATGAACTGATTTTGCACCTTGTGCATTATTGCCAAGAATACCTGCCATTGCTGTTCCACTGTCTTTTCTACTAGGATATCCGACCAGTCAACTTTGGCCAGCTCCTCCCTTATGGCTCCATAGTCTCCTTTGTTCAACTGCAATACTGACACTTCTGATCCGCCCTTATCCCTCTCAACTTGCAGATAAAAACTTATCATATTATTGTCACTACCTCCTAATGGCTCCTTTACTTCAAGATCACTTATCAAGTCCTGTTCATTGCACAATAATAAATCCAGAATAGCCTTATCCCTGGTCAGCTGTCATACAAGCTGCTCCAAAAATGCATCCTGTGGGCACGCTACATCCCTTAGCCACTTCTTGTGGCAGTGCTCCTCGCTAATGTGTCAAATGGCCTAATTTTGCTCATATATTTCCACTCTTTGCTTCTTGCTAATCAGACACTGCGTTATTCATGCTAGAATCTTTCATGTAGCCTGTTAAGCAGCCTCATGTGTGGCACCTTGTCAAAGGCCTCCTGAAAATCCAAGTACTCAACATCTACCGATTCCCTTTCTTCAAAGAATTCCAACATGTTTTTCGTGCAAGATTTTCCCTTGAGGAAACCATGTTGACTATGGCCCATCTTACCATGTGCCTCCAAATACTCTAAGACCTCATCCTTAGTAATCAACTCCTTCCCAGCCACTGAGGTCAGACTAATTGTCCTATAATTCCCTTTCTACTGCCTCTCTTCCTCCTTGAAGAATGGAGTGATATTTGGAATTTTCCAGTCTTCCGCAACCATTCCAGAATCTCGTGATTCTTTAGAGATCATTGCTAATGCCTCTACAATCTCTTCAGCCACCTCTTTCGGAACCCAGGGGTATACAACATGTGGTCCAGGTGACTTCAGACCTTTCAGTTTCCCAAGAACCTTCTGAAACCCCCCTTTTCCAGGTATCTCTAGAAACAGCTTGTTAGCCCCTCGCTAACAAGCCACCAGACTCAGTGCTGAGAAAGCACACCTTTCGCCGGCTTTGTACGTCTATGGTGTAGATAACTTTGGTCCTGCCAAGTCCATGAGATTGGGCTGTCTCGCCCACCCAAACCCCGGTTTGTGTGAATGCTGTGTGATTTACTGCCCTACAATAGCCTGTCAGTATGAAGTACCAGATCGCACACTGCATACAATTATAAAGAAGTATATTTGTGAACGTTAACTTAACCAAAGAGTTAGGTAAAGCAAAGAAAGAAAAATAACAAAAGTGTCCATTATAATTAAACAGTCAAATGTGCATGGGCTGTCTTCCAAAAGCCATATTCACCGATCCTCATTAGACCTCGGCTCCATCAAAACATGCTTCCGCACTGGATCGTATCCTACGACGAGTTCTTTCCAGCGAATTCTCTCTTCATCTCCTACTGAACAAAGACAAAGACCCACCACTGGTTCAGTCAGAAAGCCACTCCCCCAGCTTTCTCTAGAACTTTTTCCCTGTTCTACTCTTCTGATTGGTGGCCCACATTTCTAAGCATCTCTTATCTCTAACAGTAACCCAGAAAGACCATTTCATGAAATACCCTTCAACATTAGTAGTAAAAACCTTTACCAGGGCGTTACACTTCTGTCTAGTAATGGAAACTTCACACATTTCATGACCCTCGAGACCTGGAACTTCCATCATCCCAAATGGTCATATTTTCCACAGTGAAGTCTGATGCAAAATACTTATTCAGTTCATTTGCCATTTCCTTGTCCCCCATTACTACCTCTCCAGCAGTTCAATATCCACTCTTGTGTCTCTTTTACATCTTTTGTATCTGAAAAAACTTTTGGAATCTTCTTTAATATGATTAGCTAGTTTACTTTCATCCTGTACCTGTCACAATGGGAGCAAAGGTGGACCCAAATGCAAGACACATCTTGTGAGGTTAGTTAGATTTAGTTTATTATTCGATACCAGGAGAGCAAGGCAGGAGCAGGAATAGCAAACTGGACAAGGACTCAGGACGATGACTAGGCTGGGACTAAGGGTCTGGGCTAGGACTCAGAATCGGATCCCAAAACTAGAGGCATTATGAAGAGGCTACCATATGGACTCCGAGCCAGAGACTGGGCAAGGACCCAGTATCTGGGTCTTGCCCTGGGCTCGGACCCCAGAACCAGGCATGGACATGACATGGGCTAGGGAGAGGAGGAACATGGAAAAATGGAGCCTCGGTCGCGGGAGAGCAGGTACATGGAACCATGGACACATACACAGAACAGAGAGCCGGGAACCCTCCTTGGGTATAGGACATAGGGCCGGGACTCATGACACCCCGCGGGGCAACAGCAAGACGGCCAGACTTACCTCACGGAGGCGAGGACAAGACACGACAAGATATGACCCCCCGTGGGGCAACAGCAAGACGGCCTGACTTACCCCATGGAGGCGAGGACAAGGCAAGACCAACAGGAAAGAACACCAGACAGTACCTATCTAGCTCCGGCGATAGAACTAGACCGAAGTGCAGGCGAGAGCTGCAGATGAGGGCTAGAGGCGAGAGGGGCAGAGAAGGGATTCAGAAGGGGGGGGGGCGCGTGTAGGACAGGAATCACAGACCGCCAGGGCTAGGACTCGACTCGGAACTTGGAAGCCGCCAGGGACGGGACTTGACTCAGAACTTGAAAGCCGCCAGGGCCAGGACTCGACTCGGAACGTAGATGCCGCCAGGACCAGGACTTGACTTGGTACCTGGATGCCGCCAGGGCCAGGACTTGACTTGGTGCTAGAATGCCCTCGGAGCCAGGACTTGACTTGGAGCCTCCGGGTAGTGCCGAGCTCTCGACTCGGCCCGGGAACAGTAGACAGTGGTTCTTGATTCCCTCCGGCGGGTTAACTGACGGACCCACCTCGGTGAGGAAACTTGACAGGGTTGCTCCGGTGAGGAAAGGCGAATTACCGGCACTCGCCTTGGACGGAGACAAGGCTTGCTCTAGCCAGATGACATTGGCACGCCGTACCTTTGGTGACTTTGCAGCTGAAAGCCGGAGACTATAAACTACCGGTTCAGCTGAGAGTAAATTGCCTCTAATCACCAAGGCCGAGGGACACGGGAAAACAGGGAGTCAATGGTCCGGATCGTAACATAAACAAAGTAAATTTAAAGAGTCCCCGGCCAGACCATGACAGTACCATCTTAATGACTCTTTAGTTGCCTTCTGTTGTTTTTTTAAAAGCTTCACAATCCTCTAATTTCCCACTAATTTTTACTCTATTATATGTCATCCCTTTGGCTTTTATGTTGGTTTTGACTTCTCTTGTTAGTCACAGTCATGTCATCTTGCCTTTAGAATATTTCCTCCTCTATCCTGTGCCTTCTGCATTGTTCCCAGAATTTCCAGTCATTGCTGCTCTGCCGTCATCCCTGCCAGTGTTGTTTTCCAATCAATTCTGGCCAAATCCTCTCTCAAGGCTCTGTAATTGTCTTTACTACACTGTAATACTGATATATCTGACTTTGCTTCTTCTGAAATTTCAGGGTGAATTTTATGATATTAAGAAATGGCTGAAAGCACTGGATACTGTGAAAGCTATGGGCCAAGACAAAATCCCAACAATAGTCCTGAAGATTTGTGCTCCAGAACTTGCTGTGCCCCATTAGCCAAGCTGTTCCAGTACAGCTACAACACCAGCATCTTCTCGGCAATGTGGAAAATTGCCCAGGTATGTCCTGTATACAAGAGATATGACAAGTCCAACCCAGCCAGTAAAAGCCCTATCGGCCTACTCTCAATCATCAGCAAAGCAATGCGAGCAGTCATCAACAGTGCTATCATGCAGCACCTACTCAGCAATTACCTGCTTATGGACGCTCAGTTTGGGTTCTGTCAAGGCCACTCAGCTCCTGACCTCATCACCTCCTTGGTCTAAACATGGTCCAAAGAGCTAAATACCAGAGATGAAGTGAGAGTGATAGCCCTCGACGTCAAGGCAGCATCTGACCGGGTATGGCATCAAGGTGCCCTAGCTAAAATAGAGTCAATGGGAATTAGGGGGGAAACCCTCTGCTGGTTGGAATCATACCTGACACAAAGGAAGATGGTTGTTGTGGTTGGAGGTCAATCATCTCATCCTCAGGACATCACTGCAGGAGTTCCTCAGGGAAGTGTCCTAGGACCAACCATCTTCAGCAGCTTCATCAATGACATTCCTTCCGTCATAAGGTCAGAAGTGGGAATGTTCGCAGATGACTGCACAATACTTGACTCTATTTGTGACTCCTCAGATAGTGAAGCAGCTCATAGTCAAATGCAGCAGGACCTGGACAATATTCAGGCTTGGTATGACAAGTGGCAAGCAACATTTGAGCCACACAAGTGCCAGGCAATGAACATCTCCAACAAGAGAGACTCTAACCATCGTCCCTTGACATTCAGTGGCATCACCATTACTGAGACCCTACTATCAACATCCTGGGGGTTACCATTGACAGGAAACTGAACTGGTCTAGCCATATAAACACTGTGGCTACCAGAGCAGTTCAAAGGCTTGGAATCCTATGGTGTGTAACTCACTTCCTGTCTCCCTCGAGCCTGGCCACCATCTACAAGGCTCAGGTCAGGAGTGTAATGGAATACTCGCCACTTGCCTGGATGAATCCAGCTCCATCAACACTCAAGAAGCTTGACACCACCCAGTACAAGGAAGCCCATTTGCTCGGTACCCCTTCCATAAACATCCAATCCTTCCATAATTGACAATCAGTTGTAGCAGTGTGCACTATCTACAAGATGTGCTGTAACAACACACTGAAGTTCCTAAGACAACACCTTCCAGACCCACAACCACTACCATCTAGAAGGATGAAAACAGCAGATACCTGGACAGCACCACTTGGAAATCACCCTGCAAGTCACTCACCATCCTGACTTGGAAATATTTTGCCACTCCTTCACTGTCGCTGGGTCAAAATCATGGAATTCCCTCTCTAGCAGTACTGTGGGTGTACCTACACCTCAGGGACTGCAGCGGTTCAAGAAAGCAGCTCATCACCACCTTCTCAGGGGCAACTATGGAGGGGCATTAAATGCTGGCTTAGCTGGCAGTGCCCACATCCCATAAATGAATAAATTAAAAATTATGATCAACTCCCCTAAGGGTTCTTTTACTTAAGCTCTGTCACCAATTCTGGGTCATTGCACAACACCCAATCCAGAATAGGTGATTCCCTAGTGGACTCGACCACAAGCTGCTCTAAAAAGCAACCTCACGGGCATTCTAGAAATTCCCCATCTTGGAATCCAGCATCAGCCTGGTTTTCCCAATCTACCTGGATATTGAATCCCTCCTGACTACTATAACATTGTGCTCTTGGCACGAATTTTCTTTCTCCGGTTGTAATTTGTAGATCTTGTCCTTATTAATGTTTGGAGGTCTGTATACCACATCGATCAGGGTCTTTTTATTCTTGTAGTATCTTAGCTCTATCCACAATGATTTTCATTTTTTACCAACACAACAATGCCACCCCACCCTCTCCACCTTCCTGTTTGACCTTTTGAGACAGTATGTATTCTTGGACAATAGACAATAGACAATAGGTGCAGGAGTAGGCCATTCGGCTCTTCGAGCCAGCATCACCATTCACTGTGATCATGGCTGATCATCCACAATCAGTATCCAGTTCCTGCCTTATTTCCATAACCCTTGATTCCACTATTTTTAAGAGTTCCATCCATCTCTTTCTTGAAAGCATCCAGAGACTTGGCCTCTACTGCCTTCTGGGACAGAGCATTCCATATAACCACCACTCTCTGGGTGAAAAAGTTTTTCCTCAACTCCGTTCTAAATGGCCTACCCCTTATTCTTAAACTGTGGCCTCTGGTTCTGGACTCACCCATCAGCAGGAACATGCTTCCTGCCTCCAGCGTGTCCAATCGCTTAATAATCTTACATGTTCCAATCAGATCCCCTCTCATCTTTCTAAATTCCAGTGTATACAAGCCCAGTCGCTCCAATCTTTCAACATATGACAGTCCCGCCATCCCGGGAATTAATCTTGTGAACCTACGCTGCACTCCCTCAATAGCAAGAAAGTCCTTCCTCAAATTTGGAGACCAAAACTGCACACAATACTCCAGGTGTGGTCTCACCGGGGCCCTGTACAGCTGCAGAAGAACTTCTTTGCTCCTATACTCAATTCCCCTTGTTATGAAGGTCAACATGCCATTAGCTTTCTTCTCCGCCTGCTTGCTTTCAGTGACTGATGAACAAGGGCACCTAGATCTCGTACTTTCCCTTTTCCTAACTTGACTCCGTTTAGATAATAATCTGCCTTCCTGTTCTTACCACTAAAGCGGATAACCTCACATTTATCCACATTAAACGGCATCTGCCATGCATCCGCCCACTCACCCAGCCTGTCCAAGTTACCCTGCATTCTCATAACATCCTCCTCATATTTCACACTGCCACCCAGCTTTGTGTCATCGGCAAATTTGCTAATGTTACTTTTAATCACTTCATCTAAATCATTAATGTATATTGTAGTCACTGCCTGCCATTCCGAAAGGGACCTGTTAATTGCTACTCTTTGTTTCCTGTCAGCCAGCCAATTTTCAATCCATGTCAGTACTCTGCCCCCAATGCCATGTGCCCTAATTTTGCCCACTAATCTCCATATATGGCACTTTATCAAAGGTTTTCTGAGAATCCAGGTACACTACATCCACTGGCTCTCCCTTGTCCATTTTCATAGTTACATTCTCAAAAAATTTCAGAAGATTAGTCAAGCACGATTTCCCCTTCGTAAATCCATGCTGACTCGGACCAATCCTGTTACTACTATCCAGATGTGTCGTTATTTCATTCTTTATAATTGACTCCAGCATCTTTCTCACCACTGACGTCAGGCTAACTGGTCTATAATTCCCTGTTTTCTCTCTTCCTCCTTTCTTGAAAAGTGGGACAACATTAGCCACCCTCCAATCCACAGGAACTGATCCTGAATCTATGGAACATTGAAAAATGATTACCAATTGGTCCACGATTTCTAAAGCCACCTCCTTAAGCACCCTAGGTTGCAGACCATCAGGTCCTGGGGACTTATCAGCCTTCAGACCCAACAGCCTATCCAAAAACATTTCCTGCCTAATATAAATTTCCTTCAGTTCATCCATGACCCAGGTCCTTTGGCCACTTTTATATCTGGGAGATTGTTTGTGTCTTCCCTAGTGAAGACAGATCCAAAGTACCTGTTCAACTCGTCTGCCACTTCCTTGTTCCCCATAATAAATGGACTGTAAGATCCCAGTTATAATCTTCTTTCAGCAAAGATTCAGTGATGCCTACAACATCATACATGCCAATCTGCAACTGTGCTGTAAGTTCATCTACCTTATTTTTTTTTTGTGTGTTATTTCGGACTTTTTTAAAGAAGTTTCAACGAGAGCTGATAGAGGGGAATTAGTTTTGTGTTTGGGCTTCTACAAGCTACCTCACAATAGGTTAAGTTACAAGTGTCCATGGTTTTGGAGGTAATATACGTGCTTGAACAGGGAGAGTGAAAAGGGAAGTGTAGCTTTCAGGTTGACACCCTGTGATTAGTGGAATACAGGGACTACAGCAGTTTACAAAATAAGATCATGACTTGTATCAGAATCAGAATCAGGTTTATTATCACTGACATAAAGCATGAATTTTGTTGTTTTACAGTGGCAGTGTTGTAATAAAAATGACAATAAGTTACCATAAGTACTTTAAAAAGTGCAAAAAGACAGCAAAGTAGTGAGGTAGTGTCCACGGGTTCACAGACCATTAAGAAATATGATGGCAGAAGGGAACACACTTTTTCTGAAGTTTTGAGTGTGTGTTTTCAGGCTTCTGTTCCGCTTCCTTGTTGGTATTAGTGAAAAGAGGGCATGCCCTGGACGATGATGATGAAGGTTTCTGTTGATGGATGCCATCTTCTTAAGGCTCCGCATTCTGAAGATGTCCTCGATGGTGGGGAAACTATAATCCATGATGGAGGTGGCTGAGTATACAAGCCCCTGCAGCAGTTTTTGGATCCTGTGCATTGTATCTTCCAGACTAGCTGGTGATGCGACCAGTCAGAATGTTCTCCATGGCACACCTGTAGAAATTTGCTAGAATCTTTGTTGACTTACAAAATCTCTTCAAACTCCAAACACTGGTGTGCCTCTTCATGACTACATCGCCGGCTTGTGGTGCAATGGCATCAGCGCCGGACTCCGGAACGAAGGCTCCCGAGTTTGAAACCAAGTCGGGCCACTCCCCGAGCACACTTTCCATCCGTGCCGGGTTGAGCATCAAGCTAGCCACTCGGCCTCGTAAAAAAAAAGGGGTCGAGTCAGGAACGTTCATATCATGACCCGGTTAATCCGAAAGGAGACCAATCCTCACACCATGTGCCAGACAAGAATGGCTGACCGTCTGGTGTGACACGCAAAAAAAAAAGACTACATCAATGTGTTGGGCCCAGAATAGATCCTCTGAGATGCTAGGAACTTGAAAGCTGCTCACCCTTTCCACCACTGACCCCTCAGTGCGGACTGGTGTGTGTTTGCCTGACTTCACTTTCCAGAAGTCTACAATCACTTCAGGTTGGAGGAACAACACCTTATATTCCGTCTGGGTAGCCTCCAACCTGATGGCATAAACATTGACTTCTCAAACTTCCGCTAGTGCCCCACCTCCCTCTTGTACCCCATCCGTTATTTATTTATATACATACATTCTTTTTCTCTCTCTCCTTTTTCTCCCTCTGTCCCCCTCACCTTGCCCATCCTCTGGTTTTCCCCCCTCCCCCTTTTCTTTCTTCCTAGGCCTCCTGTCCCATGATCCTCTCATATCCCTTTTGTCAATCAACTGTCCAGCTCTTGGCTCCATCCCTCCCCCTCCTGTCTTCTCCTATCATTTTGGATCTCCCCCTCACCCTCCCACTTTCAAATCTCTTACTAGCTCTTCTTTCAGTTAGTCCTGACGAAGGGTCTCGGCCTGAAATGTCGACTGTACCTCTTCCTGGAGATGCTGCCTAGCCTGCTGTATTCACCAGCAACTTTTATGTGGGTTGCTTGTTCTTTGCAAAATTTTTCTGCAGAAGTGGTTTGCCATTGCCTTCTTCTGGGCAGTATCTTTACAAGATGGATGATCTCAGCCAATTATCAATACTCTTGGAAAATTGTCTGCCTGGCATCAGTGGTTGCATAACCAGGACTTGCGATATGCACCAGCTGCTCATAAGACCATCCACCATCTATTCCTATGGCTTCAGTGACCTTGATCGGGGGCTAAGCATGTGCTATAGCTTGCCCAAGGGTAACCTGCAGGTTAGTAGAGGGAAGGAGCGCCTTACACCTCCTTTGATAGAGATGTATCTCCAGCCCACCACCCAGCAGCACCATGCAGTCACAAAATATTAGCAAGAGTCCTGGAGCGGCATGGCCTGAAGATTTATGATGCATGGACTGCTGTCTTGGAGCCATGCTTCTGTAAGAATAAGGACACAGCAATTTCTCATCTCGCACAGGGTCAGCTGCAGATGAAGACAATCCAGTTTGTTTTCCAGGAAGCGAAGATTGGTGAGCAGTATTGATGGAAGAACTGTCCTTTAGGGGTTAGCCTAGCATGCATTCCAGCACATTTACCATGCATCTGTTTTCTCTCACACTACTTCCGGTGCCTCCTCCCCTGGGTGGTGGTAATAGGTGACACTGCTATATGAGGACCTGGTCCATGCATTAACCTAAGGCTAGGTACTTCCTCTGCTGTTGGTCTCACTAATGAACCGACCATACATATTTTGTATTATTAATGTCTAATAGTGTTGGCATGTGGCCAAGTGGTTAAGGCGTTCATCTAGTGATCTGAAAGTCGTTCGTTCGAGCCTTGGCTGGGGGGGCAGCGTGTTGTGTCCTTGAGCAAGGCACTTAACCACACATTGCTCTGCGACGACACCAGTGCCAAGCTGTATGGGTTCTAATGCCCTTCCCTTGGACAACATCTGTGGCGTGGAGGGGAGACTTGCAGCATGGGCAACTGCCGGTCTTCCATACAACCTTGCCCAGGCCTGCACCCTGGATACCTTCCAAGGCGCAAATCCATGGTCTCACGAGACTAACGGATGCCTATAATGTCTAATAGAATTTTCCAATTGTGAGGCAAACATGACAAACATTTGCACCATTTGTTGGACCTGGAGAGGCCGCTGCAATTATATATGCTGCCATCTTACCGGAAGGGTGTAGAGAGAGAGAGAGTAGTACAGTGGCCGAAGCCCACAGCCTTGAGCTGCGCCTATGTTGATTGTCAGCATGGAGGAGATGTTATTTCTTATCTACACTGACTGAGGTCTCCAGATGAGGAAGTCAAGGATTCATTTACGGAGGGACGTACTGAGGCCCAGGATTTGAAGGAAGGAAGTGAATATACAGAAGCTAAATTTGCAGTTGACGTAAATGTAAGTGGTAAGGTAGGTTGTGAGGAAGATACAAATAGCTTAATAAGAGATTATGCAAGTACTAAAACTAAAGTGTAAAGCTGATTCTGAATCTGATGTGGGAAAATGTAAAATTGCTTAGTTTGAAGGAAGAAAAAAGGGAGAAAATATTGTTCCATGAGGAAAATCTACAGAAAGCCTCAGCACAAAGGAATTCAGGGATAAAAACTCAGAAAGTTAGTACACTAACCTGGATGAGCTATCTGGTCAGCATCGATAAGCTGGACCACAATCTTTAATTCTATAATATTTTAATCTGTAACTATGACAAGTGCAGCAGATACTGTAGTAGAGAAGTCAAATGAAATGCTGGTCCTTATTTCAAATGGGTTGGGCCATAAAGTTAGGGAAGTCTTAATGCAGCTATACAAGGTATAAGTAAGAACACATCTGGGGAACAGTTTTATTCCCCCATCTAAAGGTCAACATTGCTAGCAGTGGTGGCATGTCAGAGAACAGAGGAATTGTCCTACAAGGAAAGTTGAAACAGGTTGGGAATCTATTCATTAGAGATGTAAGATTCATAGGTAGCTGGACAAACTAAATGCTGAGAGGAAGTTTCATCTCATGTGGAGCATCAGAGGGCATAGAGGGTGGGATCTCAGAATAATGGGACACCCACTGAAGATGAGGACGAGGAAGAACTTCTTCTCTCAGATGATTGTTAGTACCTTTGGAAATACTTACCTCACAAAGCTGTGGGTACTGAGAGCCTGTGTACATTTAATGATGAAACCAGATTTTTAATCAATAAAGGAATATAGATCACAGGAAAAGAGTGTGAAAATATTCTTGATGAATGGTGGATCAACTATGATCATGTTGAATGGTGGAGCAAGAGCCTGAGAGGCTGAATATCCTACTTATGTTCATCATTTTGTTGTTTAGTCCTAACTACAGATTTCTGGTTTTCAGTGGAGTCTTGGGTTGTAGTGCCATACAGTATAGAAATGGGCCTTTTGGCCCAATTGCTTCCAAGATGCATATTTAAACTAGTCCATATTTGGCCAAAACCTTGTAAACCTTTACTATCCATGTATCTACACTTTTTAAATGTTGTTATTGTAACCATCTCAACTACTTCTTCTGGTGTCTCATTCCAGATACTAATCACTCTTTGGGTGAAAATGTTGCCCTTCAGGTTCCTATCAACCTTTTTCTTCTGATCTTAAAACTGCGCCCTCTAATTCCCTAACCCTGGCGAAAGGCTGTATGTACTCCCCCTATCTATGCCTCTGATATATTATACACCTCCATAGGATCACTCATCATTTTCCTACATACCAATGGGTGGCGTGGTAGTGCAGTGGTTAGCACAACACTGCAGTACAGCCAACCCGGGTTCAATTCCTGCTGTTGCCTAGAAAGAGTTTCTGCGTTCTCCCCGTGACCGTGTGGGGTTCCACCAAGGGCTCCAGTTTTCCTGCATTGTTTGTAGTTTAATAGAGTCATGGAGGCCCTCCGGTCCACCTAGTCCATGCCAAACTGTTATTCTGCCAAGTCCAATTGACCTGCACCTGGACCATAGCCCTCCATTCCCTTTCCATCTCAGTACTTCTACATGTACTTATATGTAAAAGAGTTTGCTTGATCTCCCTGTGACTGTATGGGTTTCCTGCAGGTGTTCTAATTTCCTCCCGTGTGTTTTGTTTGATATTGAGAGATAGTGCAGAACACACCAAGGTGCCAGCCTTGCAGGATACTCAACTGAACCTCATTGATAATTCTGCTTGTATAGTATGTGAACTCCTCTCATGTGGGAGTGGGTAACTGGGTGGCATATAAATAACACAATTAACTACCACTATAGCCTTTTCCAAAGATGTACAGGTTAGAGTTAATAAGTTGTGAGCATGCTATTTTAGTGCCAGGAGCACGGTGACCATGTGATGTTGCCCCACACTTTACTGTATGTTTCGAGGCTTCAAGGTACATGTTAGAAATAAAGCTAATCTTTAATCATGAACTGAAATGGATAGATTTAATCACTATTGTTCCACACTGATTCTGCGACCTATAGACTCACCATTAAGGACTCTTTGCAGCTCATGTTTTCAGTGTTATTTATTTGCAGTTTGTCTTCTACCACTTTCTGCTGGTACTTAATGTGCTTGTAAGCACATTGGTTGTTTGTCAGTCTTCGTCTGTTTACTTATAGTTTTACATAAAATTCTATTGTATTTCTTTTTTTCCAGAGCATGCATGCAAGGAAGTGAACGTTAAGGTAGGATCTGCTAACATATAAGAGTCAACTGAGTGCAGTTAGAGCCTCAGTAAGAGAAGGGACCAGTACCGGCTCATGTGTACTGTCAATTGTTTAGGAGCATATTTGGAGATAGTGTTAGAAGCTAGAACATAGAGCACTACAGCACAGTACAGGCTTTTTGGCCTATGATTTGTGCCAACTTTTTAACCTAATCTAAGATCAATCTCACCCTTCTTCTTTCAGCCATGTGCCTGTCTGAGAGCCTCTTAAATGTTCCTAATGCAACTGTCTCTCCACCACCTTTGGCAGCACACTCCAAGCGTCTACCACTCTCTGTGACGGTGGCATCTCCCCAATATACAGATTTGCACCCCCCCCCCACAAGTCTGAAGTGTATAGGAGGGGCAAGGATCAGTTACCCAATGGTCAGGTCCATGGGTTTGTGTGTGCTTTGAATACTTCATCTTCAGACTCTTATTTTTTTCAGATAACCAAAGGCAGTGTTGGCGCATCAAAGACATTGCTCCCCAGAAATGGAAAGATATGTTTTCTGGCATCTTTATTGTTGAGGGGCCACGTGTAAGAGGGCAGATGGGAAGACAATGTTTTATTAAAGACTGTGTAATCAAACTACTTTTTCCTTTTGTGTAGCTCGGTCCACAGTCTGCATTTATGGCATGATGAACTGATGTCAGTTTGATTAAAGCTCAAAGCTCAAATTAAATTTGCTATCAAAGTACATATGCGTCACAATATACTACCCGGAGATTCATTATCTTCTGGACATTCACAGTAGATACAAAGAAACATAATAGAATTAGTGAAAACCTTCATGCAAAGAAAGATGGACAAACAACCAATGTGCATGAGAAGATAAACTGTACAAGTACCAAAAAAATATAATAATTATACTAAATAAGTAATAAATAATATTGAGAACATGAATTGTACAGTTCTGGAAAGTGACTCCATTGTTTGTAGAATCATTTCAGTATTGAGGTGAGTGAAGTTATCTACACCAGTTAGAAGCCTGATGGTTGAAGTGTAAGAACTGTTCCTGAACTTGGTGGTGTGGGAGCCAATGCTCCTATATCTCTTTCCCAATGGCACTACTACTACTTCTACGTCGACTCAGGCCTAGGGGGCCGGTGTCGGGCACGATGATGACTCTCCACTTCTCCCTCTCCCTCATCAGTGTGTTCAGTTCATCTACATTAGCCGCGCCGCTGACTCCTAGGAGCGCGTGTTGACTATAGTCTTGGGAGGGTGCCCAGGGTTCACCCTCCCGTGCTTGGGCTCCCATATGATGACTAGGCTGGCAGGTAGCTCGGGGTGGCATAGACAGTGCCCCGCTAGTTGCAGTCTTCTCACCTCGATTTTAGTGGTGAGAATTGATAGGTTGTTATAGAGCTCGATGTTTGTCATGTGCTGTTGCCAACTCATGTCAAGAGCCATCCGGAGCATTCATGTACAGCAACCACTTAGAGACTTTCGCATTGTCTTAGTGAGTCTCCACGTCTCGCATCCGTATGTGAGAATGGACTCTATGACTGCTATGAAAATCCCAATGGCAGCAACGAGAATATGGTGGGGGTCTTTGATGATCAATGCTGTTTTCTTGTGGCAGCACTCCTCTTAGATGTGCACAATGGTGGGGAGGGCTTCTCTGGTGATGGACTGGGCTGTATTCTCTACTGTTCGTAGACTTTTTCATTCTTGGGCATTGGTGTTTCCATACGAGCCATGATGCAACTAGTCAGGATGCTTTCTGCTGTGCATATATAGAAGTTTGTCAGTTATAGATAACATGCCGAACCTGCACAGACTTCCAAGAAAACAGAGGTGCTGCCATGCCTTCTTTGTAATGGCACTTTATGTTCTAGTCCAAGGACAGATCCTGTGTAAACATAACACCAAGGAATTTAAAGTCACTGACCATCTCCACCTCCAATGACCTGATGAGGACTGGCTCATGGACCTCCAGTTTCCTCCTCCTGCTGTCACGGTCCCGACCGTTAATTCCTCTTGTTCTCCTAGTTCCCTTTTCCCCGTGTTCTCCTGAGCTCCTTGATTGTAGCACCTGATTCTCATCTAAGCCTGCAGCATAAAAACCCCGGCTTTGCATCCACTTGTCGCCAGACCGCTACTTTAGCCAGTGGGCTAATTCACGTTCCCGACTGCTTAGAATAGTGTATTCTGAGTTTTACTTCAGTACTGAGGTTTACCTGTGTAACTCTGTCTCTCCGTGTCAAGATAAGTATTGCCTGCTGTTGGTCTTTCCATTTGCTGCTCCGTGTGAAGATAAGTATTGTCTGCCATTTAGTCATAGTCATAAATAGTAACAGAACCATAAATAGTTAGATAGTAATATGTAAATTATGCCAGTAAATTATGAAATAAGTCCAGGACCAGCCTATCGGCTCAGGGTGTCTGACCCTCCAAGGGAGGAGTTGTAAAGTTTGATGGCCACAGGCAGGAATGACTTCCTATGATGCTCTGTGCTGCATCTCGGTGGAATGAGTCTCTGGCTGAATGTACTCCTGTGCCCACCCAGTACATTATGTAGTGGATGGGAGACATTGACCAAGATGGCATGCAACTTAGACAGCATCCTCTTTTCAGACACCACCGTGAGAGAGTCCAGTTCCATCCCCACAACGTCACTGGCCTTACGAATGAGTTTGTTGATTCTGTTGGTGTCTGCTACCCTCAGCCTGCTGCCCCAGCACACAACAGCAAACATGATAGCACTGGCCACCACAGACTCGTAGAACATCCTCAGCATCGTCCAGCGGATGTTAAAGGACCTCAGTCTCTGCAGGAAATAGAGATGGCTCTGACCCTTCTTGTACACAGCCTCAGTGTTCTTTGACCAGTCCAGTTATTGTCAATTCGTATCCCCAGGTATTTGTAATCCTCCACCATGTCCACACTGACCCCCTTGTTGGAAACAGGGGTCACCGTTACCTTAGCTCTCCTCAGGTCTACCACCAGCTCCTTAGTCTTTTTCACATTAAGCTGCAGATAATTCTGCTCACACCATGTGACAAAGTTTCCTACCGTAGCCCTGCACTCAGCCTCACCTCCCTTGCTAATGCATCCAACTATGGCAGAGTCATCCGAAAACTTCTGAAGATGACAAGACTCTGTGCAGTAGTTGAAGTCCGAGGTGTAAATGGTGAAGAGAAAGGGAGACAAGACAGTCCCCCGTGGAGCCCCAGTGCTGCTGATCACTCTGTCGGACACACAGTGTTGCAAGCACACGTACTGTGGTCTGCCAGTCAGATAATCAAGAATCCATGATACCAGGAAAGTATCCACCTGCATCGCTGTCAGCTTTTCCCCCAGCAGAGCAGGGTGGATGGTGTTGAATGCACTGGAGGAGTCAAAAAACATGACCCTCACAGTGCTCGCTGGCTTGTCCAGGTGTGCATAGACATGGATCAGCAGGTAGACGATGGCATCCTCAACTCCTAGTTGGGGCTTTTAGGTGAACTGGAGGGGATCTAAGTGTGGCCTGACCATAGGCCGGAGCAGCTCCAGAACAAGTCTCTCGAGGGTCTTCATGATGTGGGAGGTCAATGCCACCGGTCTGTAGTCATTGAGGTCGCTGGGGCGCGGCGTCTTCAGCACAGGGACGAGGCAGGACGTTTTCCACAGTACAGGAACCCTCCGGAGCCTCAGGCTCAGGTTGAATACATGGCGAAGTACTCCACATAGCTGAGGAGCACAGGCTTTGAGCACCCTGGTACTGACACCATTTGCCTTTCCATTTAACGCTCCGTGTCAGACAAGTGTTGCCCGCCACCTGTCTCCTGTTTGCCGTTCAGCTCCAGCAACGACCTGTGTCAAGAAAAGTTTTGCCTGCCTCCTGCTCTTCCTTTCATCCGCGCTGTTTGCCTGTTTTAACTGTGTCTCTCTACCGCTTAAAATTGTGTATTCTCAATTCTGTTCCCGCGCTGTTTGTTTATGTTAACCCAGTCTCTCAACCGCTTAGAATTGTGTATTCTAAGTTCTGTTTCAACTCTGCCTCTCCATGTCACAGGAGCATGGCATTCCGCCCGCCGTTCTCCCCCAGCCACGCTCATCCCCTTCTCCACATCTCTGCTCTGCCTTGTCCTGCAGTCCGTCTACACTTTCCGCTGGCTCAGTGGTTAAACACCGCATTCTCACCATAGCGACCCGGTTTTGATCCCTGATCAAGCCTCGTTCACTCCTCGGCCTAATCTTCGCTCCCCGACTTTCTCTGCAACCATTAATGAATACCCTTTAGATTACGCTACCTCCGTGTCATTGTCCTGCGTGTGGGTTCACCTGTTCTCCATGCAACACCTGTAGCCAATAATCAGCTCTTTGGCTTTGCTGACGTTGAGTGAGAGGTTGACGTGAAACTATTCGGCCAGATTTTCCATCTCACTCTTAGGTGCCGATTAAAATTCTCTCTAAACTTTTCAAAACTTATTTTACACTGTGGTCATTTTTTCCGTTCTACCTTTGGAAGTGTGTAAAAGTACTTGCTATTTTGTTCACTTGAAACTAAAACCAACGACAAAAACCAAATGCTGGTAGAAATCTGAAACAAAAGGGAAAATGAATCATTCAGCAAGTCAGCCAGCATTTGTGGAGCGAGAAACAGTGCGGACATTTTAATATGCAGGAGCACATGTAGGAGGGGTGCTACTGTTGCCAAAGTAATTTAGGTAAGAAAGCAGAACCTAATCAGATGGAACCAGGATTAGCTTCAACCAAAATGGAGTCCATTGCAATGAGCTGCACGTGTGCAATGCCTTAAAGTTAGATGTGGAAAATGGAACTGCGACAGTATTGTAAGAGGATACAATTTCTGTTTTGAAAATGTCATTTCCGTCAGATGAACAGCAACTGTTTCTGGGGAAGGTAAAATCAACTTTTCTGGTTTTTATATCTGACTCAGCAAGAGATTCCACATTATGAAACAAAATGGGTAGGCAGCAATCTGTTATGTTTGCATCAGACATGGCTGTAGGAAAGTGATTTGAAATACAGTTGGTCTGAGCTGCTCTGCTTGGGTAAATCAATTACCATCCAAAGGAGGTCCACCCAAATCTAGATTGATCGCTTGCTTGTTTTTCTACAGGATTGAATGAAAGTGTGACTGAAATTTTAAATAGTTTACCCTTGTCTTTTAATGTTGTTCTTGAAGTGCGCCTGATTTTTACCATTTCTGGTTGAAAAGCAATCTTCTGTGCAAAATGCAAGTGAGCTCATCAGACTACAAAGTCATTTTGAACCTGCTCCAAAGGCCTGCAAGCTAGCCCTGGAAACTAACTAGGAAACTAATCTCTGTACAAGGGTAGCTGTGTTAGCAGAGTTGGCTTATTTTTAACAGATGTTAATCAAATGATTAGAGTAATATTTTCACTCTTTCAGATGTAATGGGGAAAGGCCAGATTTCAAAATCAAGACATAAACATATTGGAAATCATTGAGGTTACTTAAGAGACTTGGAAATATTCAGTAACACATAAAGATTTTCTTATCTATCAATTTTGCAAAGGGATTTTTTGAGACCTTACTTTCTATACAGTGGAGATGTTGTGATTCAGATTAGGATGGGCATCACCTGAGCTTTCAGATTTAATCAAGGAGATACAAGAGATCATAAAGGCTGGAATCTAGAGCCACAGGCAATCTGCAGGAAGAATTCAGCAAGCTGAACATGAACTGTGGAAGGAAAGGAATAGTAGATAAGACTGTAGAGGCGAGCTGGCTGGTATAAAGAAGAGAGAGAGAGTGTGGTAAGACAGGAGTCCCATGTGATTGGTGGACTGTGGAAGGATGTATGATGACAAGGCAGACTATTTAATTGGAACAACAGAACTAAAGAAATCTATGCTGTTGTATCAGGAAATGGCAAGCATTTAATTCACCTGATGATCATGCCTCTGTCATAATGGAAAATGTGGGGATGTTCATGAATGCTTGCATTATTATCAGTTCCACTCACAACTTCTTAGTGTTAACTATATGATAGAATAATTACCTACAGTTCTGTGCAAAAGCCTTAGGCATATATATATATACCCAGGGTGCCTAAGACCTTGCACAGTACCGTATTTGTCAACATCTGGAAGAGAGCAAGTTTGTAAATCTGGTGGGAGCAAAGGAATTTGGGAATGGTGAGGGTGAACACCACTATAGGGGTGCAGACCAGGTGGTAGGGAAGGAGTATTAGGGGTTGGGGGTGCAGACACACCCAGCCCTGAGACCAGGCAAGGTCATTTGATTCCAAACAATTGGTTTATTGATCGTTACAGAATGTCTCTCTGGTGCTTCCTGCTCCCTCCCCTCTCCTTTCCCCTTTTCCCAACCATGATTCTGCTCTCGCTGCCCCCTTTCCACTCTCATCCACAATAGAGACCCGTATCAGAATCAGGCTTATCATCACTCACATATGTCATGAAATTCGTTTTTCTTTGCAGCAGCAGTACAGTGCAATACATAAAATTACTACTGTACTGTGCAAAAGTCTTAGGCACCCTAGTGCTATATATTTGCATGTGTGTGTTTGTGTGTGTGTGTGTGTGTGTGTGTGTGTGTGTGTGTGTGTGTGTGTGTGTGTGTGTGTCTGAGATTTTTGCACAGTTCTGCACCTTGATGTTCAGTTGCCATTCTGAGAACCCCTTCCAACACCCTGGGCAGCACCATTGCCCAGAAACTGAAATGAATCAACCACATGCAAACTGGCAACAAAAGCAGGTCAAGGTTTGGATCTTATGCAGTGAATGACTCATTTCTTGAAGATCTAGAACCAATCATGTGAACTACAGGCAGGTTCTTATGATGTACCCAAGGTACCATTTTTAGACCAGAGTGGTTTATACTCTCTGACAAGTATCTTGCCAGAAGCTGATACCAAAGGGATGTTATCCCCTATCTTTTAGAGTTGGGAATAGGAAAATGCTCCTCCAGTCTACACAAACCAGGTTGGAGTTCTCCTATCCTGTTTCCAAACAGAGGTCTGACTTTGGAACCCTGCAACCTCCCATCCCAACCCATTCTCAATGATTTGTTTTGAGACCACGCGTGCTGGATGCCTGTAATCTGAGTCAAAGACACAGATTTCAAGGAACATCTTAACAAAAAATGAGCTGAAGTTCTAAGTGGATGGATTAAAATCAGAAAAGGTTGAACGTTTGATGTTTGTAGAACTGGAGCAGGGATTTGTAAATAAGAATGAGAATTTTAAAGTTGAGTCTGCCAGAAAAGAAAGTCTATTACCCCTTCTCTTCGCTTCACCTGTTTATCACCATCTTTCCCTTTCTACCATGGTCCACTCTCCTCTCCTGTCAAGTTCCTTCTTCTTCAGCCCTTTACCTTTTCCACTTACCACCTCTCAGCTTCTCACTTTATTCCCAACCATCCCCCAACCACTAACCCTCCTCCAGAACTGGATTCACCCATCACTTTCCAGTTGTACTCTTTCCTCTCTCACGCCTTCTTGTTCTGGCTTCATCCCCCAGCCTTTCCTGTCCTGATGAAGGGTCTCGGCCCGAAATGTTAAGTCTTTATTCCTCTCCATAGAAGCCGCTTAACGTGCTGAGATCGTTGAGATTGTGCGTGTTACTCTGGATTTCCAGTATCTGCAGAACCTCTTGTGTGTATATGGCCATCCTAGATAATTTTCTGCAAATTTCAGCACTTTCTTTCGTTTCCTACTCTGTTCACTGATGCTTGCATAATGTTGAGTTCCTTTGCCAGGACTTCGGCGAATTAGGCTGCCCACAATCATACTCAGAAAAACTCGAGACAACATTCGGGCTGATAAGTGGCAAGTCGCATCTCTTTAGATACTTATCATCTGCCCCTGATGTTTAATAGTATCACTATGTGTGGGACAACACCAATAAAAACCTTGCATATCATAATGACCAGAAACTTTTACAAGGAGCAACTCAGCAGGTGATATAACGAGTGGTCTACCTCTTATGACGAGAGGAAAGGAAAGAAAGCTAAAGCAGGATGCTATATGTTGCTGGTCAAGATGTATTTCCTTCCACTTAGTATTTCAAAATCATTGATGATATCAGTTTTCCCTGGTTTTTTTATAACATTATCTCTGAGGTGCCATTTATGAATTTGGTGCTAAGTGACTTTGTTTTTAACACAGTTGAAGGAAATGACTTTTCTACTGCAACAGGCTGTTGATCAGATAACAATGTACACTTCAAAAAAAGCTAACTTCTAGTCTTTCAGTTACTTTTTCAATAGCTATACAACTGTAGACTGAATAAAGTTTGGAGAATCTGAGCATAAGTTGTAAGGATAATTGTTGCTCAACTGGTAGCAAACCTCAAATGTACAAATTCAAGGTGTCCACCTATTAGAACACAGAACACAGAACAGTACAGCACAGGAACAGGCCATTCAGCCTACAATGTTGTGGTGAACCAGCTAAAAAGCAAATCAAAAACACCCAAACACTAATCCCCCCCTACCTACACAATGTCTATATCCCTCTATCTTCGTTATATCCATGTGCCTATACAAACATCTCTTAAAAGCCTCTGATGTGTTTGCTCCTACCACCATACCAGGCAGTGAATTCCAGGCATCACCACTCTCTGAGTGAAAAGCTTACCCCTTACATCCCCTTTGAATCTATCCCCTTTCACCTTCATTGCATGCCCTCTGGCACTAGACATTTCAACCCTGAGGAACAGATACTCTCTGTCAACGCTACCTATGCCTCTCACAATCTTGTGAACCTCTATCAAATATCCCCTTAGCCTCTGACGCTCCAGAGAAAACAACCAAAGTTTATCCATTGTCTTGTGATAGCATATGGCCTCTAAAGCAGACAGCATCCTGCTAAACCTCTTCTGTGTCCTCTCCAAAGCTTTGACATCCTTCCGATAGTGGGACAACCAGAAATGTATGCAGTACTCCAGAAGTGGCCTAACCAGAGTTTTATAAAGTTGCAACATAACCTCTTAACTTTTGAACTCAATGTCTCGACTAATAAAAGCACGCATTCCATAAGCCTTCTTAACCATCTTATTGACCTGTGTAGCCACTTTCGAGGAGCTATGAACTTGGATCCCAAGATCTCTCTGCTCAACAACACTGTTAAGGATCTTGCCCTTAACAGTGTACTGTCTCCTTTTATTTGCCTTACCGAGTTGCAATACTGCACATTTATCTGGATTAAACTCCATCTGCCATTCTTTGCACATATCTGCAACTGATCTATATTGTGCTGTATTCTTTGCCAGTCTTCTACACTATCCACAACTTCGCCAACCTTGGTATCATCCACAAATTTGTGAACCCACCCGTCTACATTTTCATCCAGGTCATTTATGTACATCACAAACAGATCCCTGCAAACACCACGAATTACAGACTTCCAGCTCGAATAAGTCCCTTCAATCACTACTCGCTGTCTTCCATGCGGAAGCCAGTTCTGCACCCAAACAGCCAGTTCATCACAGATCCCATGCACCTTCATCTTCTCCCATAAGGGACTTGGTCAAGTGCCTTACCAAAATTCATGCAGAAAATTTCCACTGCCTTACACTAATCAATCGACCTCACCTTGTCAAAAATCTCAATCAAGTTGGAAAGACACGACTTGCCATGCGCAAGGTCATACCCGCTCTCCCTAATTAGGCCATGGGTTTCCAAATGCTTATATATCCTATCCCGCCGAATATTCTCCAGCAATTTCCCTACAAATGATGTGAGACTTGCCATTCTATGGTTCCCTTGTTCCTTTCTTAAATGTACGTACAACATTAGCCACTCGCCAGTGCTCCACGACCCCGCCTGTGGCTAGAGAGGACAGAAAGATACTGGTGAAGGGCCCAGCAATCTCATCTTTTTTCTCCTTCACTAACCTAGGGTAAATCTCATCAGGCCCTGGGGGCACCCACTTTAATACACATTAGGATGTCCAACATCTCCTCTTCCTTGTCCTCAAAATGCCCTAACATATTTATACACCCAGCACTGTTCTGCTGGTCCTCCATATCCTTTTCCTTGGTAAATACTGAAGCAAGGTTCTCATTAAGTGCCTCACTCATATTCCCTGCATTCAAGCAAATGTTCCTCCTTTATCCTTAAGTGGTCTCACCCATGCCCTAGTTATCCTCTTGATCTTGACATATGTATAGAATGCCCTGGGATTCACCTTAATCCTCCTTGCCAAGTACTTTTCATGGCCTTTCCTTGCTTTCCTAATTCCTTTCTATAGTTATTTCCTGACTTCTTTATATTCCTCATGTGCTTCGTTTGATCCTAACTTCTGAAGGTTTACATACTTCTCCTTTTCCATCCTGACTAAATTCATCACCTCTCTGGACATCCAAGGTTCTCTTATCTTTCCATCCCAGTCCTTCTAACAGGAACATACCTTTCCTGTACTCTGTGCAATTGATCTTTAAACTCTTTCAGCATGTCTGATGTGGATTTCCCAGAGAAATGTGTTCCCAATTAACGTTTCTTAGTTCCTGCCTAATGCCCTCATAATTTTCCCTACTTCAATTTAAAATTCTCCCCGACTGAGGCATTTGCCTGGGATGCCTCAAAAAATGGGTCCTTGATGAGGAGGATGGTTGGAAGATGCTTATCCTCACTTTCTGTCTGGCGAGAAGGAGGATGGAGGTGACTTGATAGAACTGTACATGATAAGGGTGGACAACTAGAGACATTTTACCAGGGTGGAAATGGCTACAATAAGGGAGCATAATTAATGGACGGGGGAGGGCTGGGTGAATTCAGGTGAGGGGTGGGTGGTGTGAAGGTGGGCAGGTGGGGGAGGGTAAAGTGGGATTGACGTGAGAAGCTGTACTAGGAGGAAGAAGTAATGGGGTGAAGAAGATGGAATCTGATAGGAAAGGACAGCAGGACATGGAATAAAGGGAAGGAGGTGGGGAACCAGAGGGAGGAAGGCAAAGGTGATATACTGGTGGTGAGAAAGAAAAGGGTTAAAGGGACCAGAAGGGCAAAGAGAAACAAAGTGGCGACAGAGGGCGGTAGTTATCAAAAGTTAGAGAAATCCATGTTGACGTTGTCAGGCTGTAGACTACCGAGACAAAACATGAGATGCCATTACTAATAATCTGCATCTATCTTTAGCTTGGCAGTAAAGGAGGTCACGGAATGATACGTTACGGTGGAATGGGAAATATAATCAAAGTGGCTGTCCACTGGGTGATCCTGGCTCTTACTGCAGACTGAACAAAGGTGCTTAACAAAGTGGTCTGCCGTTCTGCATTGGCGTTGGCTCACACCAATGTAGAGGACGCTTCAAACTGACGCAGTAAATAACATCAATGGATGCACATGTGAAATGTTGCCTCGCCTGCGGGGACTGTTTAGTGACCTGAAATGGTGGTGAGGGAGGAGTTGTAAGGGCAAGTGTAACACTTTGCATGGTTCCAAGGATAAGTGAACAGAGGGTGATCGATGGGGAGAGACGTGTAGTGCGTGGATGAAGCCAGAAAGGGGACGAGGGACAAAAATTGGTGGAGGAGGTAGGCTGTCAGCAGGGTGGGAAGGGGGGGATGAGCAGAGGACTGGGGGATCAGAAGAAGGGGAATAGGGAAAGGGGATGGGAGAGGGAAGCAAGAACATGTAAGATATTGATTAGGCTACGTTTAGACTATTGCATGCATTTATGGTCACTACGCTATATGGAAGAAGCACTGTCTCTGGAGAGGATGCTGCACAGCTTTAGGAGGATGCTGCTTGGATTGGAGAGAATTAGCTATAAGGACAAACTTGGATTGTTTTCTGGGAGCATCAGAGACTGTGGAGATGACTTAATAGAAGTTTATAAAATTAGAAGGTGGGTATTTAGGATAAGCAGTAAAAATACTTTTCCTGTGATAGGGACAGAGCAAGAGGGCATAGCTTTCATAGGTTTAAAGCTGAGGGGTGGGTGATTTAGAGGGGATCTGAGGGGGATTTTCTTCATACAGAGGGTGGGTGGAATCTGGAGTGTGCTGCCTGAAGAGGTGGAGGAGGCAGATTCTCTCAGGACATTAAAGAAGTGTCTAGACAAGGACCTGAATTGCTAAAGCATGGAAGACTACAGAGCTAATGTAGGTAAACGCTGCCTGGAATGGAATTGTATATAGTTGTTTCCATTGGTGAGTGAGACTAGAACTAGGGGTCATAGCCTCAAGATTCTGGGGAATAGATTTAAAGTCAAAGTTCAAGGTTCAAAGAAACTTGATTATCAAAGTACATATACCATATACAACTCTGAGATTAATTTTCTTGAGGGTAAAATCAATAAATCCATGATAGAATAATAACCAGGATCTGCGAATCAGTGAAAGACCCCACCAACTTGGGCATTCAACCAAAATGCAAAAGACAACAAACAAACTGTGCAAAAACAAAAAGAAAGAAATAATAATAATAAATAAGTAAGCAATAATTATCAGAACATGAGATGACATGTCCCTAAAAGTGAGTCCATAGGATGGAGATGAACAGCTCTGCTTTTCCCAAAGAGTAGTGGGTCTGTGGATTTCCTTGCCCAGGGGATTGGTAGAGGCCACCTCATTAAATATATTTAAGACACAGTTAGATAGATTTTTGCATAGTAAGGGAATTAAGGATTATGGTGAGAATGCTGGGAGGTGGCACTGAACCCACGACCAGATCAGCCATGATCTTATTGAATGGTAGAACAGATTTGATGGGCCAAATGGCCTAATCCTGCTCCTATTTCTTGACATTATAAATGGAGGTTAGACAAAGTTGAATTGCTTTCTCTGGTGCATTGCAGGCGATCTGATAGAATAGAGTACTGTGCAAAACTCTTAGGCAGATATATATATATAGCTTGTGTGCCTAGGATTTTTGCTGCACAGTACTGTAATCATTTTATGTATTTTACTGTACTGCTGTCGCAAAGAAAAACACACTTCATGACATATGTGAGTCACCCATCCCTGAGACACCAGGCAAGGTAATTTGATTCCAAAAAATTGGTTTATTGGTCATTACAGAATGCATCTCTGGTGCTTCCTATACCCCCTTCTCCGTTACCCTTATCCCAACCATAATTCCCCTCTCCCTGCTTCCTTCCCACTCTCAGTCCATGATAAAGACCCATATCAGAATCAGATTTATCATCATTCACATATGTCATGAAAATTGTTTTTTTTTTGTAGCAGCAGTACTTTGCAATACATAAAATTGCTACAGTGCTGTGGAAAAGTCTTAGGCTCCCTAGGTATATATATATATATGTATGCATGTGTCTTGTGCACACAAAATTTTGATTGCATTGGATTGGTCTCTTATTGCCACATGTACTGAGATACTGTACAGTGGAAAGCTTCTTTTGTATGCCATCCAGACAAATCATGCTATGCACAATTACATCAAGGTAGGAAGAAGAAAAACAGAATGCAGAATTTAGAGTAGCCGTTACAGAGAAAGTGGAGTGCAGGTTGAAAAATTAAGTGCAATTAGATGCATTCTGTGAGGTAAAAGATTAGGAGACCAACAGTTCAAGAGTTCAAGAGTTCATCTTATTTCATACAAGGGGTCCATTCAGGAATCTGATAACAGACTGACAGAAGCTATTTTAATCAGTGGCACAGATAGAATCTTTTTCCTATAGTGGTAAATTTAAAAAAAACAAGTGGGCATAAGTTTAAGACGAGAGGAAACAGTATTGAAGGGCAAATAAGAGAAAATCTGCAGATGCTGGAAATTCAAGCAACACAGACAAAATGCTGGGGGAACTCAGCAGGCCAGGCAGCATCTGTGGAAAAGAACACAGTCGACCCTTTGGGCCGATACCCTTCAGCAGGACTGGAGTAAAAAAGGAAGAGGAGTGGAGCTAAAAGGTCGGGGGAGGGGAGGGAGAAACACAAGGTGATAGGTAAAACCGGGAGGGAGGGGGAGAGGTGAAATAAAGAGCTGGGAAGTTTATTGGTGAAAGAGATACAGTGCTGGAGAAGGGGGTTAAGAGAGGACCAAAGGTCCTGAAAGAAAGAAAAAGGGGGAGGACCACTAGAGATGGGCAGGCAAGGAGATAAGGTGAAACAGGGAAAAGATTATGGGGAATGGTGAAGGAGGTGTGGGGAACATTATTGGAAGTTCGAGAAATCGATGTTCACGCCATCAGGTTGGAAGCTAGCCAGACGGAATATAAGGTGTTGTTCCTCCACTCTGAGTGTGGCCTCATCACAACAGCAGAGGAGGCCATAGATTTACTTGTTGGAATGGGAATGGGAATTGGAATTAAAATGGATGGTCACTGGGAGATCCTGCTTTTACTGGCAGATGGAGCGTAGGGGCTCGGCGAAGCGGTCTCCCAATTTATGTCGAGTCTCACCGTCCACCAGGAAAAGTGGAGTTGACTTGAGTTGGTGAGACTGGAGTTTGAGGTCTCGTCACTGGTAAGTCCATATTTTGAGGCCTAGAGTTTGAGACTTCATTCTTAATCATCAGTGAGTCCTGGGTAGATACTGAAGATCGTAGCCTGAAGATTGGAAATCCAGATCAAAGCCTGAAAGTCGATGAGAAGTCCAGAAATTGAGGCCCAATGATTGCAGCCCAAGTGTGCAAATCTTTGCAAGTCTGTTGGGAAAGTTGAAGACCCAGTGTTGGCGAATCCATGAGTCTGCACGAGACCTTGCATATAACCAAGAGAGGTAGAGAGTGGGGGAATATCATCAGCTATAATGATCACAAGCAGCGATGACAAATAAGCTTAAAACTAAATTGGAAAGTCAATGCAGGATACAGACCTAATGCAGGCAAATAGGATTGTGTAGATGGGCAAAATCATTGACAAGGACACTATTTGGTCCTGAGGCCTGTTTCTGTGTTATGTGACTCTAACTCTTTGGTTGAGAGAAGGAGAAGTTTTTTCCTCGATTTACTTGATCTGGAAAAGGGCCTTGTTGCACGATGTAGAAAAACGTTGGTCCAAATTTTTCGATTTTAAATTTTAATTAACAGGCCCTTCTGGGCCAATGAGCCATGCCACCCAGAATCTCACCTAATTAACCCCAGCCCAATCACAGGACAACTTGCAATGACTAATTAACCTACTGACCAGTTTTTGGGAGGAAACTGGAGCACCTGAGGAAACCAACCCGGTCACTGGCAGAATGTACAATCTCTTTCCAGGTGACACCAGAATTGATCTCAGAACTCCGGAACGCCCCGAGCTATATTAGTGTCACATCATCCGCTCTGTGACCATGGCACCCAAATGATGGCCTTCATTCAATGGTGCCATTGCTGTTGCCCTGTGTTAGTGTCAGCTGCCGCTTGGGTTTACAGCATATTCCTGCCCAGGATCGAACTGTGGACCTTCGGCATGCAGATCGAACGTCATACAACAGTGCCAGGGTTCTGGTTTTCAGGGAACATGATTTCTTAGAGAGGTGGCTGCCTGGGGAATAGATAGCAATTTATTTAAATAAACAGAAAAGGTGGCATCAAATTCTGTAGCTAAATCCATCAAAATCATTATTAAAATAAAGGAATGGAGTTTACCACAATTACATAATCAAGAACATGGAACATAGAACAGAACAGCAATGTTGTTAAGATCATTTAACCAAAGCCACTTTAACTGTCACCCTTCCCTCCTACCCATACACCCCCCATTTATCTTTCATCCAAGTGCCTATCTAAGAGTACCTTAAATGGCCCTTGGCAGTGCATTCTAGACACTTTCTACTCTCTGTGGGGAAAAAAAAACAACCTCTGACATCACTCCCTAAACTTTCCTCCTCCCACCTTGCAAATGTTACTCTGCTATTTAAGCAGAAAGGAAACTATAGAACTGTTAGCCTGACATCAGTGGTTGGGAAGTTGTTGGAATTGCTTGTTAGGGATGAGATTACAGAGTACCTGGAGGCACATAACAAGATAGGCCAAAGCCAGCATGGTTTCCTGGAAGGAAAATCCTGCCTGACAAACCTACTGCAATTCTTTGATGAAATTACAAGCAGGGTAGACAAAGGAGCTGTAGTAGATATGGTTTACTTGGATTTTCAGAAGGCCTTTGACAAGGGGCCGCATATGAGGCTGCTTAACAAGATAAGAGCCCATGGAATTATGGGTAAGTTACTACCATGGGTGGAGCATTGGCTAGTCAGCAGAAAACAGAGAGTTGGAATAAGGAGTTCCTGTTCTGGCTGGCTGCCAGTTACCAGTGGAGTTCTACAGGGATTGGTGTTGGGACCGCTTCTTTTTACAATGTATGTTAATAATTTGGACTGCAGTATTAATGGAATCGTGGCTAAATTTGCTGATGATATAAAGATAGGTGGAGGAGCGGGTAGTGTTGAGGAAACAGAGAGCCTGCAGAGAGACTTAGATAGTTTAGGGAAATGGGCAAAGATGTGGCAAATGAAATTCAATGTTGGAAAGTTTATGGTCATGCACTTCAGTGGAAGAAATAAATGGGCAGACTATTATTTAGATGGGAAGAGAATTCAAAACGCAGAGATACAAACGGACTTGGAAGTCCTTGTGCAGGATACCCTGAAGGTTAACCTTCAGGTTGAATCGGTGGTGAAGAAGGCAAATGCAATATTGGCATTCATTTCTAGAGGTATAGAATATAAGAGCAGGATAATACACTTGGGAGACCACACTTGGAGCATTGTGTGCAGTTTTGGGCTCCTTATTTTAGAGAGGATATACTGACATTGGAGAGGGTTCAGAGAAGATTCACGAGAATGATTCCAGGAATGAAAGGGTTACCATATGAGGAACGTCTGGCAGCTCTTGGGCTGTATTCCCTGGAGTTCAGGAGAGTGAGGGAGGATCCCATAGAAACATTCAGAATGTTAAAAGGCCTGAACAGATTAGATATGGCAAAGTTATTTCCCATGGAAGGAGATTCTAGGACAAGAGGGCATGAATTCAGGATTGAAGAACTGAGATGCGGAGAAATTAGTCAGAGGGTGGTAATCTCTGGAATTTGTTGCCATGAGCGGCTGTGGAGGCCAAGTCATTGGGTGTATTTAAGGCAGAGATAGATAGGCTCTTGATTAGCCAGGGCATCAAAGGATATGGGGTGAAGGCAAGGGAGTGGGGATGACTGGAAAAATTGGATCACCCATGATTGAGTGGCGGAGCAAACTTGATGGGCCGAATGGCCTACCTCTGCTCCTATATCTTTAAAGGATGTCCTCTAATATTACCCATTGTGGCCCTGGGAAGAAGGTGTCCAATCTCTGCCTCTTCTCATCATATAAACCTTTATCTACACACACAAAATGCTGGTGGAACTCAGCAGGCCAGGCAACATCTATTGAAAAGAGTAAACAGTTGATGTTTCGGCCCAAGACCCTTCAACAGGACTGAAGAAATGTCGAATGTTTACTCTTTTCCATGGATGCTGTCTGGCCTGCTGAGTTTCTCCAGCACTTCGTGTGTGTTGCTTTGGATCTCAAGCATCTGCAGATTTTCTCTTGTTTGTGAAACCTCAGTCTAGTTGCCTCTCATCCTCCTTCGCCCCAAAGAGAAACATTCTAGCTCACTTAACCTTTCCTCATAAGACATGTTTTCTAATCTAAACAGCAACCTGGTAAATCTCCTCTGCACCCTCTCTAAAGCTTCCACACCCTTTTTACAGTGAGGCAACCAGAAATGATAACAAGAGTTTTTGCCTGAAATTATTTTTGGTGTGTGATTTTGCCAACTCCAATCTCATCTCCTTATCTATCAAACCAGACAGTGCCCTAAAATTGACAGAATTTGTCAATCACAGCATCAGTAAATCTGCACCATCTTTTCTGGTAGTCTGCCAGTGACTTGTGGTCTTCCGCAGGGATTGGTGTTGGAAGCACTTCTTTTCATGTTATATGTCACTGATTTGGATGATGGAATTGCTGGCTTTGAGGCCAAGCCTGTGGACAATACAAAAATAGGTGGAGGTGCAGATAGTGTTGAGGCAGCAGGACGTCTGCAGAAGGACTTAGGCAGATTAGGAGAATAAGCAAAGAAGCGGCAGTTGAAAAACAGTGTAGGGAAGTGTATGGCCATGTACTTTGATAGAAGGAATAAAGTGTAGACTAGTTTCATCATTTGCTCTTCGTACGTTAACCCTTTCATTCCTGGGATCATTCTCATAAATTTTGAGACATCTATTCTCTCCCCCTCCCATTTTAGCGTGACATAAAGATTGCTCCATTCACTATTCCTGGCCTACCACCCTCTCCATCCTGCCTCTTGACCTTCTGCCATGCCGCCATCCAAACTATCATTCCAGGTGAAGCAGCAATTCACTTGTACTTCTGGTCTCATGTACTGCATTCAATGTTGACGATGTGGTCCCCTCTGCCTTTGTGCAGTGAAATGTAAGTTCACTGTGGAGACCCTACATCAGTCTGCAGGAGTAATCCTAACGCCCATGGAGATACTCAGCAGGTCAGACTACACCTGTGGGAAGAGAAACTGGGTTAACGTCACCAGAACTGAGCTTACAGCTACCTGTCATCTTAACTTACCATCTCACTCCCACTTTGAGCTCTGTGTTTATAGCAACCATCACTGTTGCAAGACCAGTGCAAGCTTGAGGAGCAAGTCTTCATCTTCTGTCTGGGCACTCTTACAGCCCTCCAGACTCACTATCTAATCCTACAACCTGTGGTAACTTATCCTTTCTCTCTGTCCGTATAAGAACCATTTTCACCTGCCAACCATTTTTCTTTTCCTCTTTTTATACAGTCTGGTCTGCTGAACATGTTTTCAGTAGGCTTGAGCCACATTAGTAATACATGACACAACCACAGGAGCTTCATCTGATCCATCCACCACACAAAGTCACCTTAGCAGAGATCATCTCTTTGTTCCACCCATCTGTTCGACTGAAAGCTACCATGTCCTGTTCTGTTGAAGGGTCGTTAACCTGCAAGTTTGACTACGCTTCTTTCCACAGATGTTAGAATCATAGTCATAGAGTCACAGAACACTATAGCACAGAAGCAGGCCCTTCCTCCCATCTAGTCTGTGCCGAACCATAATTCTGCCTAGTTCCATTGACCTGCACCCAAACCATAGCCCTTCATATCCCTCCCAAACTTCCTTAAACGTTGGTCAAGCTTGCATTCACCACTTACTCTGGCAGCTCGTTTCACACTCTCACCACCCTTTCACCCTTAACCCATGACCTCTGGTCCCAGTCTCACCCAAGCCTGCCGCCTGACCTGCTGAGCTTCTGCATCATTTTATTACATAATTGCTCATAAGTGACAAACTGTAAGAAGGTAGGAACGTTTTGGTCATCGGGTCACAGTTAGCGCAACACTTTACAGCGCCGGCGATCACCGATCGGAGTTGAATTCCTGCCACTCTCTACGAGGGATTTCTACGTTCTCCCCGTAACTGTGTGGGTTTCTTGTTAGGTGCTCAGCTTTCCTCCTACATTCCAGACACACGTTGGTTAGGGCTAGTGGGTTGTTGCTTGGCATGTTGGCACCAGAAGGGTGGCAACCTTTGCAGGCTGTCTTCAGGAAAATCTTTGGACTGCTTTGGTTGTCGATGCAAACTACCCTTTTCAATGTTTTGATTTTTCAATGTACATGTGACAGATAAAGCTAATCTGATCTTTAATCTTTAATTTTTCCAGATAATACACTAATTATTGTCATAGTCACAGCTGTCCAGCACAGAGGTAGGTTCTTCAGCCCTTCCTGTCCATGCCACATCTTAGTGCCTCTCTATGCTGACCCCATTTGCCCACATTGGGCTGCATCCTTGTCCAAAGACCTTTAAATATTGCAATTGTTTCTTCTTCTACCACTTTCTCTGGCAATCTATTCCATTTAAACCCCCACACTCTGGGTGAAAAGCCCCTCAGATCTCCTTTACATTTTTCCCATCTTTCCTTAAAACTATGCTTTCTAATCCTAGGCAACCCACATCAGAAGAAAAAGAGTCTGGTTCAAATAGTTCAATTTAATATTATAGAATATAGTACATATAAAATCTATAGTACATTACAAACCCTTCGACCCACAATGTTGTACCGATCATGTAATCTACTCTAGAAACTGCCTAGAATTTCCTACCACATAGCCCTCCATTTTCCTAAGCTCTGTGTGCCTATCTAAGAGTCTCTTAAAAGATCCTATTGTATTTGCCTCTACCACAGTCGCCGGCAGCCCATTCCAAGCACTCACCACTCTTTGCGTAAAAAAAACTTACCCCTGACATCTCCCCTGTGCCTACTTCCAAGCACCTTAAAAATATGCCTCCTCGTGTTGTCCATTTCAGCTCAGGGAAAAAGCATCTGGCTATCCACACAATCAATGCCCCTCATCATCTTATACACCTCACTCGGGTCACCTCTCATCCTCTGTCGCTCCAAGCAGAAAAAGCCAAGTTCACTCAACCTATTTTCATAAGGCTCCAATCCAGGGAACATACTTGCAAATCTCCTCTGCACTCTCGCTATAGTATCCACATCCTTCCTGTAGTGAGATGACCAGAACTGAACAGTGTACTCCAAGTGGGGTCAACTAAGGTATTCTATAGTTTAACATTACCCCTTGAGCTGAATACCATGGTTGATGAAGGCCATCACACCATATGTCCTCTTAACAACACTGTCAACCTGCCCAGCAACTTTGAGTGCCCTATGGACACGGATCTCAAGATCTCTCTGATCCTCTATACTGCCAAGAGTCTTACCATTAATATTATATTCTGTCTTCCAATTTGACCTACTGAAATGAACCATTTCACACTTATCTGGGTTGAACTCCATCTGCCACTCCTCAGCCCAGTTTTACATCCTATTGATGTCCTGCCGTAATCTCTGAAAACCCTCCAGACTATCCACAACACTTCTAACTTTTGTGTCATTTGTCAACTTACGAACCCAGCCTTCTCCTTCATCATCCAGGTCATTTATAAAAATCACAAGGCAGAGGTTGGGGGTGGGGGATGGGTCCCAGATCCTTTTGGAATACAACTGGTCAACATCCTCCATGCAGAATACCGACTATCTACAACCACCCTTTGTTTTTTGTGGGCAAGCCAATCCTGGATCCACAAAGCAAGGTCTCATTGGATCCCATGTCTCCTCACTTTCTGAATGAGCCTTGTATGAGGAATTTTAACAAATGTCTTACTGAAATCCATATACACTGCTTCCACTGCTTTATCTTCATCAATGTGTTTTGTTACATCCTTAAATAATTCAAGCAGTTTCAGAAGGCTTGACCTGTCTTGACAAAGCCATGCTGACTATCCCCAATCAGATTACGTCTCTCAAAATGCTCATAAATCCTGCCTCTTAGGATCTTCTCAATTTGCCCACTACTGAAGTCAGACTCACTAGTCTATAATTTCCTGGGTTATCTCTACTCTCTTTCTTGATCAAGGGGACAACATTTGCAACCTTCCATCCCTATTGATGATGCAAAGATCATCACCAGAGGCTCAGCAATCTCCTCCCTTGCTTCCCACAGTAGCCTAGAGTATATCTTGTCCAGTCCCAGCGACTTATCTAACTTAATACCTTTCAAAAGCTCTAACTTTCTTAATGTCTATACTGTCAAGCATTTCGGACAGCTATAAGTCATCCCCCCCAATTGCCAAGGTCCTTTTCACTGGCAAATACTGAAGCAAAGTATTCATTAAGTACCTCCACTACCTCCTCCAACTCCATGCATTTTTCCACTTCCACCCCTGATTGGCCCTATTCTAACTCCGCTCATCCTCTTGTTCTTCACATACTTGTAGAATACAGTGGGGTTTTTCTTCATCCTGCTCGGCAAGGCCTTCTCATAGGCCCTTCTAGCTCTCCTAATTTAATTCTTGAGCTCCTTCCTGGCACCCTTGTAATTTTCTAGAGCTCTAACAGTACATAGCTTCTTGAAGCTTTCGTAAGCTTTTAGAAACATAAATACATAGAAAACCTACAGCACAATACAGGCCCTTCGGCCCACAAAGCTGTGCTGAACATGTCCTTACCTTAGAAATTACCTAGAGTTACCCTTAGTCCTCTATTTTGCTAAGCTCCATGTACCTATCCAGGAGCCTCTTAAAAGACCCTATCGTATCCACCTCCACTACCATTGCCGGCAGCCCATTCCACGCACTCAACATTCTGTGCGTAAAAAACTTACCCCTGACATTTTCTTTTCTTTTTAACTAGATTTCTACATCCTTTGTACACCATCGTTCTTTTAACCTACCATCCTTTCCCTGCCTCAATGGAACATACCGACGCAGAACGCCATGCAAATGTTCCCTGAACATTTTCCACATTTCTGCTGTACATTTCCCTGAGAACATCTGCTCCCAATTTATGTTCCTATGTTCCGGCCTAATAGTATCATATTTCCCCCACCCCAATTAACTGTTTTCCCAAATTGTCTGCTCCTATTCCACTCCAGCGCTGTGGTAAAGGAGATAGAGTTGTGATCACTACCTCCCAAAAGCTCTCTCACCAAGAGATCTGACACCTGACCAGGTTCATTTCCTAATGCCAGATCAAGTACAATCTCTCCTCTAGTTGGCGTATCTGCATATTGTGTCAGGAGCCCTTCCTGAACAAACCTAACAAATTCCACCCTATCTAAACCCCTTGCTCTAAAGATAAGCCAATCAATATTATGAAAGTTAAAATCACCCATCACAATAACCCTATTATTATTGCACTGTTCCAGAATCTGCCTCTGTATCTGCTCCTTGATGTCTCTGTTACTATTGGGGGACTATAGAAACACTCAGTAGAGTTATTACCCCCTTCCTGTTTCTGACTTCCACCCACAATGACTCATTGACTTCCTGCTTTTATGCAGCCATGATACTATCCCTGATCAGCAATGCCATTCTCCTACTTTCTTTGCCTCCCTCCCTGTCCTTTTTGAAACATCTAAAGCCTGGCACACTCAGCAGCCATTCCTGGCCCTAAGACATCCAAGTCTCATTAATGGCCACAATATCATATTTCCATGTATTGATCCATGCTTCAAGTTCATCTGCCTTGTTTATGATACTCTTTGCATTAAGATGGGCACATCTCAAACCATCTGGCTGAGGGCATCTTTGCTCTATCATCTGCTAATCATTCCTCTCAAACTCCCTACAATCTGTCTCTACTTGTGCGCCAACTGTCCCGTCCTCTGCCTCTTCACTTCGCTTCTCACCCCCCTGCAAGTCTAGTTTAAACCCTCCCCAACAGCATCAGCAAACCTCCAGCCCAGGATATTAGTTCCCCTCCAGTTCAGGTGCAACCTGTCCCACTTGTACAGGTCAGCCCTTCCCCAGAAAATGTTCCAATGATCCAAGAATTTGAAACCCTGGTCCCTGCACTATCTCCTCAGCCACGCATTCATCTGCACTATCTTCATGCTCTAACTTCCTCTCGCTCGTGGCACTGGGGGTAATCTGGAGATTACCATCTTGGAGGTCCTGCTCTTCGACCTCCTTCCTAACTTCCTAAACTTACTGCAGGACCTCTACCCCTCTTCTGCCTATGTCGTTGGTACCAACATGTACCATGACCTCTGGCGGCTCACTCTCCCCTTCAAGAATATCCTGCAACTGTTCAGAGACATTCTGGATCCTAGCACCTGGGAGACAGCACACTATCCTGGAGTCTCTTGGAGAATCTTCTATCTGTCCCCCAAACTATTGAGTCCCCTATGACTATTGCTTTGCCTGACTTAACTCTACCTTTCTGAGCCCTAAAAATGAATGAATGTAACAACAGAGCACCCCCCACCACTTGCACCAACAGAAACACTGACCATCCCCCCCATCATGCAAGCAATAGCAAAAGCCTCCAAAGAGACCTTGATCTAGCGTCCCTCAAAAACCATAGTCCTCAATCCAGTGCTTTGGTATTTCAGACAGGCTCTCTCTCTCTCTCTCTCTCTCTCTCTCTCTCTCTCTCTCTCTCTCTCTCCATTGAGAGAGAGATGTCGCTTCTGCAACAGCAAGAGTGGAAGACCAACAGCTCGCTGTTCCGATCCTCCAATCCTGACTGTATCAGAATCAGGCTTATCGTCACCGACATAGGTCATGAAAATTGTTGTTTGATGGCAGCAGTACATTGCAATACATAATAATTACCATAAGTTGCATCAAACAAACAAACAAATGGATAAATAAATATTGAAAAGAGGCATAATGAAGTAGAGAAATTAGGTCCATTGACAATTCAGAAATAAAGGAGATAAGGGGTATCTTTTTCCAGGGTGGAAATCTCTAATACCAGTGGGCATGCATTGAAGTTTAAAGGGGGTAGGTACAAAGGGGTAAGTTTTTTTACTCAGAGAGTGGTGGATACCTGGAATGCACTGCCTGGTATGGTGGTAGAGACAAATACCTTAGAGGCTTTTCAGAGATATTCAGATAGGCACATGAAGGTGAGGAAGATGGAGGGATATGGATGTTTTGTAGCTAGGAAGGATTAACTTTTGAGGGGTTTTTATCTGCTTCTTAGCTGGTTCAGCACAATGTTGTGAGCCGAAGGAGCTGTTCTCTGTTCTATGTAAAACTGATGACAGAAGAGAGGACCCTATTCCCAAAAAACTGAGTGTGAGTCTTCAGGCTCCTATCCCTGCTTTCTGATTGTAGTAATGAGCAGAGGGCTTGTCCACTCATATACTTCCTAAATGGAGTCTGAAGGGGCCTTCTCTTTCCTTATCTACCTTCTTCATTTTTTATTTTTTTATTTAGAGATTTCAAAGCTCAAGGTTCAAAGTAAATTTATGATCGAAGATGTATATACCACCAAATACTATCCTGAGATTTGTCTTCTCCTGGGCATTCACAGTAGATTGAAAGCAGCACAAATAGAATCAATGAAAAACCACACAACAGGGATGGATAAACAACCGGTGTGCAAAAGACAACAAACTCTGCAAATACAGAGGAAAGAAAAAAATCAGTAAATATTGAGAACATGAGATGTGGAGTCCTTAAAAGTGAGTCCATAGGTTATGGAATCAGTTCGGTGTTGGGTGATTGAAGTTATCCCCTCTGGTTCAAGAGCCTGTTAGTTGAGGGGTAATAATTGATTTTGAACCAATTCTGAACCATGATTCTCAGAGAAATGGAAGACCCAGATGGGATAAAAATTGGAGATGTTAACATCAACAATATAAGATATGCAGACGATACCAGCCTAATAGCAAGTGCTGCAGAAAACCTACAAATCATCCTAGACAATGTAGTATAAACAAGTGCAGATTTTGGTCTAACCATCAACTGTAAAAAAACAAAATGCATGGTAATATCGAAACGAGGATACTCCCAACTGCCAATTGTACATCGGTAACCAAGAGATTGAACAAAAGACCAGCTTTAATTACCTTGGTAGTTTTATATCACAAGATACTAGAAGTAGAAATAAAAAGAATAATTGCTATTGCCAAAATCAACTTCCAAAAAATGAAACCCATTTTTACCAACAGACACATTTCTATGACAACAAGGCTTAGGCTACTAAAATGTTACATCTGGTCAATCTTGCTGTATGCTTCCAAAACATGGACTATAAACACCAGAACTCCAAAGAAACTTAGAAGCAGCAGAAATGTGGTTTCTTAGAAGAATGCTGAAAATATCATATAGAGATAGGGTAACTAATGAGACAGTACTCCAACGTGCTCATACAAAAAGATCTTTAATGAGAACATTAAATGAGAGGAAACTTAAATTCCTGGGCCATGTCTTCAGAAAGGGAGAAATAGAATGCCTTACATTACAAGGCCATATGCCTGGGAAACACGGAAGATGAAGGCAAAGAAGAAAATATATGGACACTGTGAAAGAACTAACAGATCTAAGTGTGCGAGATATCATTGACACTGCCAGAGATCGTTCGATGTGGAAAGCCATGATCACCCAAGCGTGTAATGTGCAAGGCACATGAAGAAGAAGGTACTTACAAAAGGTTTTCAGGTCCTTCATAATCCTGCTTACCAAGGCTGGTTCAAATCCTCCTTTTGCCTTTCTAATTTATTTCTGTTCTCTCCAATATCCCCTATAAACCACATAGGATTCACTCAATACCAGGTGCTTACACTTGACATATGCTTCCTTCTTATTTCTAATTAAACTTTCAGTTTCCATTGTTATCCAAAAATTACTTAATATTACCATCTTTTACCCTTACCCTCACAGAGGCATGCAGAGAGTTATAATCAGAATCAGAATATCACCGGTATATGTCATGAAATTTGTTAACTTTGCGGCAGCAGTACAATGCAATACATGATAATATTAAAAAAAAAGTGAATTACAGAAGTACATACATGTATACTAAAGAGTTCAATTAAATAAGCAGTGTAAAAACAGAAACAAAAAATAGTGAGGTAGTATTCATGGGTTCACTGTCAATTCAGAAATCCAATGGCGAGGGGAAGAAGCTGTTCCTGAATCGCTGAGTGTCTGCCTTCAGCCTCCTGTACCTCCTTCCTGATTGTAACAATGAGAAGAGAGCACGTCCTGGGTGACATGTTTAAAAGATGAAGATTCACTTTATTTGTCACATGTACCGCCAAAACATGGAATTTAATGAGTCATTTGCATCAGCCTGCAAGTTTCGCCACAGTCCCAGCACCAACGTAACATATCCACAACTCATTAACCCTAACTCATGCATCTTTTGGAATATGGGAGGAAACCGCAGCACCTGGAGAAAACTCTCATGGTAATGTGGAGAATGTACAGACTCATTACAGTCAGAGGCAGGAACTGAACCCCGGGAACTGATTGCAGCCACTGTAAAACATTACGCTAAACACTATACTAACAAGCTGTTCTGTTAATTACATGTTAATTGTATCTTATCCCACCATTTCTTCTGGCAGCTCACCCCACTTATCAAGCACTCTGTAAAACACTTACTCCTCAGATCCCCTTGAAAACGCCTTTCTTTCAGCTGTGCGCCTTACTTTTGATATCCCTACCATGGGGAAAAAAGATTCTGATTACTTAGCTTATCTATAGCTCTCAAAATATTATATATTTCTATTTTCTATTAGGCTAATCTCAGATTGGAGGAGCAACACCTCATATTCTATCTGGATAGTCTCCAACCTGACAGCATGAACATCAATTGCTCTAACTTCCAGTAATTCTTCCTCCTCCCTTTCCTGTTCTCTCTTTTGCCATTCTACACTCTGGCTCACTGCTTATCCCTTCTCTTCTCCTCATCTGCCCATCACTTCCCTCTGGTGCCTCTCCTCCTTCCCTTTCTCCCATAGTCTACTGCCCCTCTCCCATTAGACTCCTTCTTCTTCAGCCCCTTTACTGTTTCCACCTCCCAGCTTCTGACTTCATACCCCTATACTGTACCCCACCCACCTTCTCCTTCACCTAGTTTCACCTATCTCCTGTATTCCTTCGCCTCCCCCAACTTTTTAATCTGGCTTCTTCTGCCTTTCTTCCCACGAGGAGGATTCTCAGCCAAAACATCAACAGTCTATTCTCCTCTGTTAGATGTAGCCTGACCTTCTGAGTTCCTCCAGAATTTCGTGTGTGTTACTCTGGATTTCCAGCATCTGTAAATTCTCTTGTGTTCATAGTTCTATATTCTATTACTTGTTTGTTCAACACTAATCCCATTACTTCCTCAGTGCATTTGGTTTGAACGTTATTTCTTGGGAAAAAGATTTACATGTGGTGGTGTTGAACACGTGCAAGGGCATTACTTCGCTGTTGTGTGTTGCACAGGTGTGCGGAGATGAAATCTAACAGCAGTTAATACTGCAAAGGGTGATTTCTGTGAATTCCATTCTCTGCCACTTTGCAAAATCAAGGCAGTTTGAGAGCATAAGAAAATAGGAGCAGTAGTAACCACGTAGACCCTCGTTATTCAGAATGATAATGTGGTCTGCTACAGGCTTCATCTATTTTTCTGCATTAGTTCCCCATAACCTTAGTGAGATTTCCTTGCACTTTCTGTTCAGATTCCTCAATTCTTCTATCTTTCCGAATGTATCGATTTTCTCTTTAAACAGCATTAATAACTTAGCCTGCTTGCTCTTCTTCCAAAATTCAATGATGTCAAAGAACCTGATTTTTAAAATGGAGTAATATGTATTGTGGATGGTGGGGTGCAGATGCGTGTCTACCAAAGGTGATGCAAGGCGCTCCTTCCTCCCACCCCCCGCTATCCTGCAGGTCACCCTGCTTAGCCCTTCCGATCAGGATCACATGAAGCCATGGGAACAGTTGGTGCCAATCACAAGTCCTGGTTATCTGACCACTAACACCAGGCAGCCAACTCTGCAGGGTATTGACAATGGCTGGGGTCGCCCATCTTGTAAAAGACGCTGCCCAGGAGAAGTCAACGGTAAACTACTTCCGTAGAATTATTTGCCGAGAATAACCATGGTCATGGATAGAGCAACAGCGTGAAGGGGACCTTGCACTCTGGCAACGATCCCTCTCTCGGTAGTCAAATGGAAGACCATGATCGCCCACGTCATACCACATGTCACACAATGATGATGATGAATAGGTGCAAATAATGCAATTTATGCATGCAGCTTTGAATTAACACCTTCTCTACACAAGTTATTGCAATCTTGATATTTAGCACTCAAAATTGGTGTCATCAATAACTTTTTTATTTACCTTCTTGTCTCCACTATTTTCTTATGTAATTGAATTTTAACTGAAAAATAAGTCAATGTTTTATATATTTTTCTGACACGAATAATAATAAAATCAAGTTAATTATACCAAGTACAGTTTTAAAAAAGCATACAACCAGAACATTATACCAGGATATCCGTAAAATATATAATTTATTGATATAAAATAGATATTAAATACAGAAGTTTAATACAGAAAGTAGGTATTTTCAATTTGTGTATAAAGTAACATTTGCAAATAAATTCTTACCACAAAAATTACTTAATATAGTAATAACTGGATAAAAGCAGGTTTTAATTCAGTCAGGAAAGTTGCAGTTGTAGCAGTGTGATGAGGTGTGGAAGAAAGGTGAGAATTTAAACGATGTCTGAACCCTCACATCATTTTCCATCTATGTTCCTGATAGGTCCGCCTCAAGTACATCTGACTTCTCTGAAACATGCAGCGTACTTTCAGAACTGGTTGGGAACCTCATAAAAATTAAAATGTCGATAGACAATAATGCCTCTTGAATCTGTGCTCAAGTTAAAAAGGTGGCTCTCCAGCTCTGCGTTCAAAGATGCCCAGGCAAGAATTACTCATTAAAATATTTGATGAATATTTCTGGATTGGAAGATTGGATTCTCCTCTTCTCTGAGTTCCCTCCCTTAACTGCACCATGCCTTCCTCCAGCATGGGTGAATTTGTTCATAGTTGCCCTTACTTCTAATCTGACACTCCACACTTGTCCATGGTTCATTAATATTTGGATCCCACCCTAACTTCTGGTCCCAACCATCAGTAATATCATAATCCTTCACTGCTTTCATATAACCATATTTAAATAGGATCCAAGAGTTTCAAAGGTCTATGCTACACATTGAAATATTTCATTTAAAAAAACATATGACACATATACACTGGTGGCTACTTTATAAGGTACACCTGTACACATGTTTGTTAATGCAAATACCTAATCAGCCAATAATGTGGCAGCAACACAATGAAAAAGGTATGCAGGCATGGTCAAGCAGTTCAGATGCTGTTTAGACCAACATCATAATGGAAAAAAATAAAAGTTGAAGCAACACGCACAAAATGCTGGTGGAACTCAGCAGGCTAGGTAGTATCTATGGAAAGGAGTACAGTCGACGTTTTCAGGACGAGACCCTTCAGCAGGACTGGAGAAAAAAAGATGACGAGTTGGGGCTAGGAGGCAGGGGGAGGGGAGAAACAAACACAAAGTGATAAGTGCAACTGGGAGGGAGGAGGGGTGAAGTAAAGAGCTGGGAAGTTGATTGGTGAAAGAGATACAGAGCTGGAGAAGAGGGAATCTCAGTGACTTTGACCATAGAATAATTATTGATGCCAGACAGGATGGTTTAGTATCTCAAGAGCAAAAATGCCTTATTAACGAGAGAGTTCAGAGGCAAATGATCAGACTGGTTCAAGCTGACAAGAAGGTGACAGTAACTCTAATAATCACATGTTACAACTGTGCTGTGCAGAAGAGCATCTCAGAAGTAGATCGGCTACAGCAGAAGAAAGCCACACTTGGTTGAGAGAAGTACCTAATAAAGAGGCCACTGAGTGTATATCACAGCACATATACAATCTAGAAATGTCTTGAGTTATAAACATTGATTGTCATGCTTTGTATAAAACGGTACTAATAAATAAATAAATACTCTTCAAACTGTGTGTTTGTGTGCATCATGTTTTGTCCAGTTGTATCCTGCAAATACATGTCTTGCGAATGATTTCAATTTTTTGGTCAATGACTTCACTTCAACGAGTTGAGTATAATTTACATGACAATTCTGCAAGGAAAGAAAGTAAAAAAAATAAGTATTTCAAGGATTGCAGGATTAAGAATTGTTTTTGCATATGGTAGAAACCTTTAGTTACTTTAAGTACCAATTTAAGTTTGTAACAAAATAAGTGGAAGATATTTAGATAATTACTAATTACAATTGCGCATGTGTTCACTTGATAGCATACATGTGGACTGCAAAAAGTACTCTCTACACTTGAACACAAGATTTTGCAGATGCAGGAAATCCAGGGTAACGCACAAAAATGCCGGAGGAAGTCAGCAGTTCAAGCAGCGTAAATGGAAAGGAATGAACAGTTGACATTCTGGACTGAGTCCTGATGAGGGGTCTCAGCCTGAAATGTCAACTGATTACTCCTTTCTATAGATGCTGCCTGACCTCCAGCATTTTATGTGTGTTACTCTCGTCACTTGCACAGCCATTTAAATAGCATTATGGTTTGCACAGATATCAAAAATACAGCATATGCTCTGAAATACTTTGTAAAAGATGAAAATGATAGAAGCACTTAAGTGGTCAGATGGCATCTGTGCAAGCAGCAGTACACTTAGTGATTCTGATCTAAGATCTTGTGTCAGGATTGGGAAATAGAGAAGACAAATTGGTTTTCAGTAACAAAGAATATGTCAGAGGTTTGATAGAACAGAGGGAAAATCTCTGATAGAGGAAGATCAAATGAGTTACTCACAGCTCTGATGTTAGCAACACATAACTCATAGTATGGTATATTATTAACTGCAACATTTACTCATTTGGTCTTATTCTATCAGCGATATTCACCTTTTGTTACCCATCCCTTCCCCACCTGTTCTGAAATGAAATACAAGTGTGTTTTCTCTTTCCCAGTTCTGACAAAGGGATGTAAACTTGAAAGGTTAATTCTGTATCTCTGACCTACTAGTGCTTCCAGTATTTCAGCACAGTACTGTAAACGTTGATTGTAATCAAAAGTAAATTTAAAATGGTTAATTTTGATTTTGCAGATTACAGTTGAAGTTGGTATGATTGCGAGTAAACTTGATTGCTGGCCATATCTGATTGAGAGCTAGTATATGCATCCGCTCCTTATGATTAAGTTACAGATCATAAATATCACTTATTAGCTAAATATTAGTTTTAACTTTTTTTGATTGCATTCCGTTCCAAAAAAGCGATACATTCTGAATGACACTCACCAGTCCGCCTGCACTCGCGAGGTTTATACGAAGTTTCTTTAAGTTATGACCTTTACACTTATCTAGAGCTTTACGAGCTTCGCAGAACTGCTTCCTTATATTACCCTGGAAAATAATACATTGGTCCATTAGGAGATTTTATTTATTGACTCTAGAAAAGCGGTATTAAGAAATGTAATCTGTTACTGAAGAGGAAGGTGTTCATCCAGCTAACCTTGGACACATTTAAGAGTGTTCTTAATGCAAATATTGCTAACAGAGTTACATTTAGCATAGGAAAAAGCAAAAGCACATCAGGTACATAGCTCTTCCCCCCCGCCCCACTTATTTCCCTGTACCCCTGGAACTCTCACAAGTGTCTATTAATTTTTGTTGATTCCTTTTTCAATTAACATACGGAATGATTTACAGCAACCAGTAAAATGTCAGCACATCCTTGGGATGTGGGAGGACTGTGAGAATCCAGAGAAAACAGAAGCAGTTAGAGGGGTAACGTGCAAACTTTGCAAATGCAGCGTCCGAGGTCACTGAAGCTGTGAGGCAGCAGTGCTAATTGCTGTGCAGCAAAGAACATACACATTTCATTTGTATAGTGGCTTTGACATCCCTTTCAGAATGCTCCAGAGGTCTCTGCAACTACTGAAGTAAACACTCTTGTAATGTAAAAAAGGTAGCAACTAATAGCGTCAAAGATTACTACAGCACAGAAACAGGCCCTTCAGCCCATCTAGTCCTTGCCACACTATAATTCTGCCTAGTCCCATCTAGACTGTAGCCTTCCATTCCCTTCCCATCAATGTAGTTATCCAAGCCCCTGTTAAGTGCTAAATTCAAATCCGCTTCTACTGATAGCTTGTTTCACACTCTCAATACACTCTGAGTAAAGAATATGCCCCGAAAGTAGATTTCACAAGTTGCATTGCATTCATGATCAGATAATCAATTTTATTAGTGGATTTGGTTGATCAGAATTCCAGGGAAAACTCCAATTTCTCCTTCTTTAGTGTCACAAGATCCCTCGGACAAGGACATCTCACGCTTTAGACAACATCTATGATAATGAAACACTCTATAATATATATTCAGTGGCCATTTTATTGGGTACCCCCTGTATCTAATAAAGTGGCCATGAACTGTAGGTTCATAGTCTTCTGCTTCAGTAGCCCATCCACTTCAAGATTCAACATGTTGTGCTTTCAGAGATGCCCTTCTGCACACCACTGTTGTAACGTGTGGTTATCTGAGTCACTGTCACCTTCCTGTCAGCTTCAACCAGTTTGGCCAGTCTCCTCTGACCTCTCTCATTAACAAGGTGGTTTTCCCACAGAACTGCTACTCATAGGAAGTTTTTCGTTTCTCGCACCATTCTCTGTAATCTATAGAGACTGTTTTGTGTAAAAAATCCCAGGAGATCAGCAGTATCTGAGATAGTCAAACCAACCCATCTGGCACCAACAATCATTCCGTGGGCAAAGTCATTTAGATCACATTTGTTCCCCCATTCTGATGTTTGGTCTAAACAACAACTGAATCTTTTTACTATGTCTGCATGCTTTTATGCATTGAGTTGCTGCCACATGATTGGTTGATTAAAGAGTTGCATTAACCAGCAGGTCTACAAGTGTACCTAATGAAGTGTCCACTGAGGGTATATATATTATATATAACAAGAGGAGCATGTCTCTTGCCTCACCTTCATCCTTCACCTCTTTACACTGACTAGCCCTCCTTCTAATTTTCCATTCCAGATGAAGAGTCCCGCCCCCAAAATGGACTGTTTATTTTCCTGCACAGATGCTGCCTGACCCACTGAATTCTTTCTTTAGTTAATCTTTTACTCACACCATATACACTGGAACCCAGGATAGATGTCCATGCACTGATCTCCACAATGAATCTTGAGCAAACAAGAGTGTAATCAACTGTGCTAAATAAGCACCTTGCAGTTGAAAGAAACACACTCAACATGCAGATTATGACACTTTGCATTCTGGCTTGAGTCCTCAAAGTTTTAAGATGGAGCTACATTGGTTGCATAGGGTAGCATGCATACCACAGTTCAGAAAGCATCCCACTGACTCATACTGAGATTGTGAAAGTGATTATGGACTGCAATGTTAACTCATTATTTATATAATTTGAAGTTTGCACGGATATCCTTTGATGATATGCCACAAGATTTACATTGTCATAAATCTACTGCCTTTACATAGGGACTACAGCACAGAAACAGGCCCTTCAGCCCATTTAGTTTGTGCTGAACTGTTGCTCTGGCTGGTCCCATCGACCCTAGCACCTGGACCATAGCCCTCCATACCCCTCCTATCCACACACTTAACCAAACTTCTCTCAAGTATCTTAAATATGCACTGTGAACTCAAGTAACAGTGTTAATCTACAATTAATATATCTGGCACCTGAAAAATCTCAATTAAACTAAGCAAGTGTTTAATAGAGATGACACTGGTAATGCAGTTATTTAGTAACGCTACATGTTAAATAATTAAAATTTACAAAATGGCAAATGCTATTCCCATATTAAAACATGTAGGCTTATCATTTAAAACTATTCTTACCTCAACAGAGAAATTATGGTCGAAGTGAATTGAGGGAACTAGGTTAGGACGGTGGAAAGTTTTACCGGCATCGCATGGGACGTTCTGAGAAACAAAACAAAAGATGTTACATTTGGTCATTTAGTACAGATCACAAATAATTAGTAGAGGTTTTATTTTGACTGTCTCTGTACAATCAATAGCCTTTACGGAACAATAAAAACGTCAATTCTATTTTAGAACTTGATATATACAACAAATGAGCAACAACTCAGTGTAGTCTGAGACTAACATCGATGAATTTGTTTTTGCACTTACCAATCCTGCTTCTGGCAGTTCATCCATAATTTCACGCATCAATTCTTTTGTAAACATGCAGGTGACAACGCCTAGAAAGGAGAGACATATCACAGCCTTCAGAATCACAGACATGATAACTCTTTGAGCTAATCAATCACAGCAACAGTTATTTCAATGTGAGGTATCTGTCTGAAGGTGAAAAATTGGTTTACCTTTTATAGCCAATAATTTGCTGGAGAGGAAATACCGGGCTGTTACTGAAACGTCATCGATTCTTTAACCACTGACACAGCAATTTTTTTTTCATCTAAAGAAAACCCTCATGAAGAGTGAACCAAAGTGGGGATGGGGAAGATTAGATAAGGACGTGATATTAATATCATCATCGGAGTAAATTTCTTGTAATCGTCCTTCCAGAGAAACAGAAAATGAGAATTGTCTGACAAATCTTACGCTAATCTCTTTCTGATCATAGGTTGAGGAAATATCATTCTCAAAGAAAGTACATTTGTAGTCGGTTGAAAACTGCAGTACCACAGGTAGCAGTTGTGAACTGTTCTTTGTTTTGAATGCTGCCAAACATCTACTATCACACTATTAATATGAGCACCTTAATGCATAAAATAAGCCATCTTTTGTGTTTAGGTTCATTCATGGCAAAATGGTTTCTCAGTTTCTTCTTAAAATTCCAATTCTAATCATGCACATTCAAGATTCAAGATAGTTTATTGTCATTCTTCAGTGCACAAGTGTAAAGGAGAATGAAATGTTATTACTCTGGATCCGATGCAGCATTTAAAAAGGCATAAAAAGCACAGTACGTATAAAAGCAATTCTATAAAACAAGTAACCAATGAGTGTGGCTGTATATACATAATATTAGCTTCTATACATGAACTGATTGTATGTGCATAAAGTGATGCTAGGTGTAGGTGCACATTCAACTACACTTGATTTATCTAATTAGTTGGCTCTTTTGCCCTGATCAACTTCAGCTCACCCAGTACATATTCCTCAGCCATTCCCATTTCTTGACGGGTATCCTTCACCTGAGGCCCCTACCCAGTTAGTCCACCTTATATTTAAGCAGTCTGTGAGACAGCCATCATAATCCTTTATCATTAGTCATTGTCAGGTACTTGTGGCCTTAACTGGACTGGCAGCAGGACATGACTAAACCAACCTTTAGTGAAAATTTCAGTAATTCACACTGTGGTTATTTAGAATCATTTCTTATCACCCAAGGATGCCAAATGTTGTCAACTGAAGTTCACCACCTGATAAACCACAACAGTGACTTTTCCTAATAACCATACTTCTTTATTAATCACAATTAGTAGGACTTTATTTGTACACAACTATTAGTCTCGTCAAGTCAGGTTTATTGTTATTTAACTATATACATGTATAGTGTCAAAAGAGGCAATATTTCTTCGAACTGGGGTGTAAAGCACAGTGTTAAACACATAACAAGGTGGATTATGGATAACTAAACAACTAAAATGCATAAATTAACTATTGTAAGGTACAGAACAGAATAACCAGTGACACTTTGAAAGTGGTGCAGCCGGGAGTTCAGAAGCTTAATAGGGGGAAGAAAGCATTTCCCATCCTGACCATTCTTATTTTTATGCATCAGAGTCTCTTGCCTGATAGCAGAGAGTCAAAGACGATGCTGGAGCGATGGGTGGGGTCCTTAATAATACCATGGAACCTGTGTAAACAGTGCTTCTGATAAACATCCCCGTTGAATAGTTGGGAGCAGGACCGGATTAACCTAGTAGGAAAGTAGCATATGCTACGGGCCCCGCCCACACTGAATGTTTGCAAACTGCAGTCTGGTGAAATCGGCATCTCACTGTATTCTCAGGACTGTTAGAGTGGGTTTTGGGTAGACGATTCATTTACACTTAAATAAATGACTTCAGCCATCAGTCTTCTGTTCTTTGACAAAGTACTGTGTACAAAGTTCATAACAATGCATTTCCCAAAAGCTGTGAACCCGGTTTCATTTGTAACAATGCATCTCTGGCGCCTCTGAGACAAGAATGCTAAGTTTACAGGTAGTTGTGAAGACACCATATCTATGCTTTTTGAATATGAAATGTCCTCTATGTTAGCACGTAGCATACCAAATAATGTATTATGGATTTTAACTTGCATTCCTAAAGGCCATGAATGCCAGTTTAGGCATACTGGCGCAGGTAGAATGAATTTAATCAAAAGATGTGAAAACTTCAAAGAATTGTCTATACTTGTAACTATGAACTGTCCTTTGTGTTTAGCAAATAAATATCAAACCTCAATCACAAGGCCATTAGACCTGTTCTGCCAGGGGTCTCTGCCTGCTGTAACCTTGTTTTATCGAATAAAGAAACTGTCTTGTACCTACCAGTAACACAATGCTCTGTGATTTCATCCACACTACAACAACGACGATCTGGCAACGCTGTTGTTTTCATGTCGGGGGAGCTGCATGCTGCATGGTGCAGTATGTGTGTACAGGCGTGTGTTGGCGCCTTGCTGTGTTGTGGTATAAATGCTCATGCAAACCAAGGAGGGGACATAAATCATAACTAACTAAAACAACATGTGAGGAATTCGTCAATCTGATTGGATCCAGCATACTGGATCACATTATCGGTGAAGTGAAGAAATACAAGTATTATTCTGTTTCATTGGATTCTACACCACATATATCTAATGTGGACCAGCTGACTTTGACTGTGCGCTATGTTTTGCTGCCTGGACCAGTTGAAAGATTTGTGAAGTTTTTGGATATGGAAGGTCATAGTGCTGAACAGCTCACTCAAAGTTTACTTGACTTTTTAAAGGAAAATGACATTGATATAAAAGACTGCCGTGGTCAAAGTTATGACAATGCCAGCAACATGAATGGCAAGTACAGTGGCTTACAAGCACGAATTAAAGAGTTTACAGATTACATTCCACGTTTTGCACATTCACTAAATTTGGTTGGAAAATGTGCTGCTGAATGTTGCCAAGAGGCATTAATTTTCTTTCAATTTGTAGAAAGCCTGTACACATTTTTTTCTGCTTCTACTTATCCGTGGGATCTCCTTTCTGCTGCATTATCTGATGGTGGTGCTCATTTGCCCATTGTGAAAAGAATGTCAGATACCAGGTGGTCAGCTCGTGCAGATGCAACAAAAGCACTTTTACAGAGCTTTTCTGCAATAAAACAAGTCTTGGATGACATATCAAATAACGATGATCAGAAGCCAGATTGTTGACAACAGGCTCGTGGACTACTTTCAACCATGATGAAGTTGGAAACAGGAAAGATGGTCATATTGTGGGATCAAGTATTACAGCGTTTTCAAATGACTAGTGCTTCTTTGCAATCTTCTGGCCAGGACTTGAACACAGCTTGTGCACTCTATGAATCCTTGCATGGATATATTCAAGCTACGCAGTCTACTTTTTCAGACATTGAGCAAAAAGCCAAGGATCTGACTAAGTGTGAAGGTTATCAACAGCAAACCCGAACTCAAGCAAAATCGCGCATATGATGATTTCAGTGGTTCCAGCACTCTTGATCCACTTGTTGAATCTCAAACGCCTTCTCAGAAGTTTAAAAACCAAACATTTCTTGCCTTTATTCACAGCTTGCTTTCTGCCCTGTCAAAAAGGCAGAAAGCTTATCTAAAGGTGAATGGTGTTTCTGGATTTCTTCATCAGTTACAGTCGTTTACACTTGAAGAGATTGTAAAGAGGTCATCAAATGTTATTAAGTCATATCCAGAAGATCTGGAAGAAAGTCTTAATAAAGAATTTGTGCAGTTTACTAAACTGTTGAAAACTGATCTTGCTTCTCATACTGGTGCCAAACAAGACCTTGTAGAGTTACAGTTGTACCGTTTGATAACTGACAATTCTTTGGAGTCATGTTTTCCAAATGTAGAAAATGCCTTATGCATCTATTTGTTACTCATGGTTACCAACTGCAGTGGAGAATGCTCATTTTCAAAACTGAAAAGGATTAAAAATGAACTAAGGAGCACCATGGATCAAAACAGATTGAACGATCTCACTCTAATGAGCATTGAACATGAAGTTCTGTGTGAAATAGACATTCCCAGTATCATCAACAAATTTGCTCATGCTAAGTCTAGAAAATCTAACTTCTAAATTGTAGTTTTGTTACTTTTGACATTTGAAATTGATACCTACATGTAAGTAATACTATTACTGAAGAGTCAGGCATTTGTCGTTATCTGGCTGTATAGCAAATGAAAAAATTGAATTACTTTACCATGCGAGTAAATAATTTATGCTTTAATACTTCAGTGCATTTAGGGCCCCTTTATAAAATATGCTACAGGCCCCGCACTAGCTTAATCCGGCCCTGGTATGATTCTCTCAGCCATTCTCACAGTCCTTCATAGGGACTTTTGGTCCAATGCTCAGCTCCCATTCCAGATGGAGAAGCAACTTGTCAGGATGGCTCTCAATGGTGCTCCTATAAAATGCACTCAGCGGCCACTTTATTAAGTACAGGAGGTAAAGTGGCCACTGAGTTTTTTGCTGCTGTATTCCATCACTTCACGGTTCAATGTGTGGTGTGTTCAGTGATGTTCTTCTGCCCACCGCTATAGTAATGCATGGTTATTTGCGGTACTATCATCTACCTGTCAGCTTGAGCCAATCTGACCATTTTCCTTTGTCATTAACAAGGTGTTTTTGCCCACAGAACTTCTGCTTACTGGATGTTTTGATTTTTTTGCACTATTCTCTGTAAACTCTAGAGACTGCTGTGCATGAAAATCCCAGGACATTAGCAATTTCTAAGCTATTCAAACCTCCCTGTCTAGCACCAACAATGATTCCACAGTCAAAGATCACACTTCTTCCCCATTCTGATGTTTGGTTTGAACAACAACTGAACTTCTTGACCATATCTGCATGTTTTTATGCATTAAGTTGCTGCCGCATGATTGGCTGATCAGATATTTGTACTAATGTACAAGTTCACAGGTGTACCTAATTATAGGCATCCGTTAGTCTCGTGAGACCATGGATTTACGCCTTGGAAGGTTTCCAGGGTGCAGGGCTGGGCAAGGTTGCATGGAAGACTGGCAGTTGCCCATGCTGCAAGTCTCCCCTCTCCACGGCACCGATGTTGTCCAAGGGAAGCGCATTAGGACCCATACAGTTTGGCACCGGTGTCGCTGCAGAGCAATGTGTGGTTAAGTGCCTTGCTCAAGGACACAACACGCCGCCTCAGCCGAGGCTCGAACCAGCAACCTTCAGATTGCTAGACGAACGCCTTAACCACTTTACCTAATAAAGTGGCCACTAAATATATAGTTACACAGCAGTTAAGTTTAGTTCCACAACCACTAAAACACCATGATGCAGAACCTCGATGCAAAACACTGACAATTCCCCTCCGTTCTTTGATGCTACTTGACCTGATGAGTTTCTTCAGCAGATTGATTTTTGCTCCAGATTCCGACTGCTGTTTATGTTTTCAAAACCACGTAGATGAGGGGTTCCCATTCTGGGGTCCAGTAACCCTTTGCTTAATGGGATTGGTCCATGGCGAATCCCTGATGAATCTGGCCAGGGTTTGATATGATGAGTTCTTCACTCAGGGCCACTTTCTGTGACGGATATTCTCTGGAGTATTCATTTATGATTGTGAGGCACTTTTCTATAGAAACACATTCGAAATGCTGGAGGAACTCAGCAGGCCAGGCAGCACCTATTGAAGAGAATAAACAATTGACAATTGACATTTCAGGCTGGGACCCTTCATCAGCACCTTTCTATAGATTTTCTTGCATATCTCTGAGGTATGCTTTGAATCTACAACCAATTGCATGGCTAAACATCCTCTACTTTCCTCACAAGACCATAAGATATAGGGACTGTATTAGGTCATTCGGCCCTTTGAATCTGCTCCACCATTCCATGACGGCTGATTTGATATCCATCTCAACCTCGTTCTTCTGCCTTCTCTCCGTAACTAATCAAGAACCCTTCAACCTCCCATTTAAATATAACCGATGACTTTGCTCAGGTTCCACCTGTCTTTCATAATCACTTTAACTCTTTAATCACCTGACCTCTGATTATCAGGGTGCCTTCCAACTCATTTCTATAGGATGTCTTTTCCCAGCCGTGCTTTTCTGTCTGTTCTGTTCTCAGGGACATATAAGGTGGCAGAGCTCTCTCTGCTACATTATTGGCTAGCCAGGTGTCAAGTTCAAGTGAAAGTTTAATTGTCATTCAACCATACATGAAACCCATGAATACAGCCAAATGAAACTGTTACATAGCCCAAGTCTCTGAGTAACAATGTCCTGTAAGTTGATGATGCATGGGCGTTGAAGGCAAGAATGAGCACTTCTCAACAGTCTTGCACATGAACATAAGACCATAAGACATAGGAGCAGAATTAGGCCATCTGGTCCATCAGGTTTGCTCTGTCATTCAATCATGGCGGATCTTTTTTTTTATCTCCTCCTCAACCCCAGTTCCTAACCTTCTCCCCGTAACCTTTGATGTCATGTCCAATCAAGAACCTATCAATCTCTGCCTTAAATACACCCAACAACCTGGCCTCCATAGCTGCATGTGGCAACAAATTCCACAAACTCACCACCCTTTGGCTAAAGAAATTTCTCTGCATCTCTGTTTTGAAAGGCTGTGCCCTCTTATCCTAGACTCTCCACCTAAGGGAAACATCCTTTCCATATCTACTCTGTCTAGGCCTTTCAACATTTGAAAGGTTTCAATGAGATCCCCCCTCATCCTTCTGAATTCCAGCGAGTACAGACCCAGAGCCATCAAATGCTCCTCTTATGATAACATAAGCACGCACATAATCCAGCTTGTCTCCCACTGAGCGAATACTGAAGGGCAGCTCCACCCAGCATGGCTGCCGCATTACACCATCTCCAACATCTCCCCTCCTGGACCGCTGCAACAGGCAAGCCCACAGCATGAGGCCAAGTCCTCGCTACAACCGAGTCTAAGCAGATCCCCCACCGTCAGTCTTGCTAATAAACCAGAGGTCCAGACTTGCTGTATTTTACATTAACAATGTCCAACATGGTCTTGCAATCACAAGAAAAATATCCAAGACAATCACTCGCTGTCAATCTGCACACCACCTTTGTGCACTGACTCCCATGTTGCTGACAGCAACACCCCCCACACCAGATCTAGCTCCTCCAGCTACTCCGCTATCGAGCAACTTGCTGATGGGATATACCTGCAGTACTTAAAGCGCTTAATGTCCAGCAGAGTCCTGTGATTGGGAAAAAAAAGATGTTTGGCCCTGGTGAGGCAGGCAGTTGTATCAGAGCACTCTGCTATCTTACTGGATGTCAACCTGAAAGTTGTCTCAACTTTGTCTTCACGTTGAAATTGACCAAATGTCCAAATGCCAGCATGACCCATTCACAGTGTCGCTCTTCACACTTCATCTTTCTCTGACCATCTTTTGTTCTTTTGCAAAGACGTTAGCCCCTGCCAACTCACTATACAGATCCCATGAATGGGTGAAGGGAACTGTCCACAGCTCAAGGAGTACCTGATAGTCCCAATGGGCCAGACTCTCTTGTCTGTTTTGAGCACCACATCGAGAGATTATCTGTTTATTTATTTATTTAGTGTGGCGAAGGCCTTCCAGTCCTCCAAGGCACACCACCCCAGCAAACTCCAACAACCCCCATTTGAAACCCTAACCTAATCACAGGACAATTTACAATGATCAATTAATCTACCCAGCACTTCTTTGGACTGCGGGAGGAAACTGGAGCACTTAGGAAAACCCCATGCATTCCACAGGGAGGACGTACAGTGACTCCTTACAGATGGCACCAGAATAGAACTTTGATTTCCAATGTCCTGAGCTGTAATAGCGCGATGCTAACCATGGTACCCATCCGTTATAGTCACATCACTGTGTATCGGTCTTGATTAACATACCTTATCATTCGAGTTTGTTCATCTGCTCTTCTAACTGAACCATCAATACATATGGTACCAGTATAGGTCTGAAGTGAATTCACAGTGTTCAGCTTATTGCAATCGTGTTCCTGTTAGTAGCAGGGTATGAATCTTTAGACATATCTGCATATGCTCAAGATGCATATCTCAACGCGATCACAGGCAACTTATGCTAAAAGCATTTCTACATATTATTTTGAATTCGTTTGGCATGTCTTTTTGTACTGGAGTTGATCTCCTTGTCCAGTTGGCTTCTTTGAATAGAGGTGTCACTTCTTAACCATTATGAGAAACAACACAATATCTGATGTGTCTGACCTAAAACTTTTAGTGTCTTCCCGATACATGCTTTCAAATTCTGCATGCATTTTCTGTATACCACCTTGATGATCTATTTGATATTTCTGTCCACTATTATCCAGATACTAATCTGTTGGGTTTTGTACCAATTTTAAAATCATTGCATTTTCCATTAGAACATACAGCACAGGAACAGGTCCTTTGGCCTATGATGTCTATACTGACCATGTACTAAGATAACTAATACCATCTGCCTGCACGAGCTCTGTATCCTTCTGTTCCTTGTCTTTTCGTGGCCTTTCTGAAAACTTCTTAAAAGTTACCACTGTATTTGCTGCCACTACCTCTCCTGGAAATGCATTCCAGGTACCTATCCCACTCATTGCAAAAACTTTGCCCCACTTATCTCCTTTGAATTTTCCCAATTACATTAAAATACCCCCTAGTATTAGACACTTCCATCCTAGGTAAAATTGGTAATTATTTTCCAATGTTCTATAGATTCAGGATCAGTTCCTGAGGACTGGAGGGTAGCTAATGTTATCCCACTTTTTAAGAAAGGAGGGAGAGAGAAAACAGGCAATTATAGACCAGTTAGCCTGAGATCAGTGGTGGGGAAGATGCTGGAGTCAATTATAAAGGATGAAATAGCGGCACATTTGGATAGCAGTAACAGGATCGGTCTGAGTCAGCATGGATTTATGAAGGGGAAATCATACTTGACTAATCTCCTGGAATTTTTTGAGAAAATGGACAAAGGAGAGCCAGTGGATGTAGTGTACCTGGACTTTCAGAAAGCCTTTGATAACGTCCCAAATAGGAGATTAGTGGGCAAAATTAGAGCACGTGGTATTGGGTGTAGGGTACTGACATGGATCATAAATTGTTTGGCAGACAGGAAACAAAGATTAGGGATTAGCGCGTCCCTTTCAGAATGGCAGGCGGAGACTAGTGAGGTACCGTGAGGCTCGGTGCTGGGACCGCAGCTATTTACAATATACATTAATGATTTAGATGAAGGGATTAGAAGCAACTTTAGCAAATTTGCAGATGACACAAAGCTGGGTGGCAGTGTGAAATGTGCGGAGGATGTTGAGATAATGCAGGATGACTTGAACAGGTTGGGTGAGTGGGTAGATGCATGGCAGATGCAGTTTAATGTGGATAAATGTGAAGTTATGCACTTTGGTAGCAAGAACAGGAAGGCAGATTACTATTTGAATGATGTCAAGTTAGGAAAAAGGGAAGGACAACGAGATCTTGGTGTCCTTGTTCATCAGTCACCGAAAGTAAGCATGCAGGTACAGCAGGCAGTGAAGAAAGCTAGTGACATGTTGGCTGTCATAACAAGGGGAGTTGAGTATAGGAGCAAAGAGGTCCTTCTGCAGTTGTACAAGGCCCTGGTGAGACCCCATCTGGAGTATTGTGTACAGTTTTGGTCTCCAAATTTGAGGAAGGACATATTTGCTTTTGAAGGAGTGCAGCGGAGGTCATTGCGGTTAATTCCCGGGATGGCGGGACTGTCATATGTTGAAAGATTGGAGCCACTGGGCTTATATACATTGGAATTTAGAAGGATGAGAGGGGATCCGATTGAAACATATGAGATTATTAAGGGATTGGACATGCTAGAGGCAGGAAACATGTTCCTGATGTTGGGGGAGTCCAGAACCAAAGGCTACAATTTGAGAATAAGGGGTAGGCCATTTAGTACGGAGTTGAGGAAAAACTTTTTCACCCAGAGAGTTGTGGATCTGTGGAATGATCTGCCTCAGAAGGCAGTGGAGGCCAATCCTCTGGATGCTTTCAAGAAAGAGTTAGATAGAGTTCTTAATGATAGCAGAGTCAAGGGATATGGGGAGAAGGCAAGAACGGGGTACTGATTGTGGATGATCAGCCATGATCACAGTGAATGGTGGTGTTGGCTCAAATGGCCGAATGGCCTACTCCTGCACCTATTGTCTATTGTCTATTAAAAGACTCTTGACTATCCAATCTATCTATGCTTTTCATAATTTTATATATGTCTATCAGATGATGCCCCAGGCTTTGGCATTTCTGAGAAAATAACCCAAGTTGACCTAATCTCTCTTTATAGCTCATACTCTTTCATTCAGGCAACATCCTGCACCTTCTTCAAAGCTTCCACATCCTTCCTGTTTTGCAATGACCAAAACGGCACACAATTCTTCAAAAGTGGCTTAACCAAAGTCTTATACAGCTGTAGTATGATTTCACTGACCTTATACTCAACTGATGAAGGTAAGTGTTCCATACACCTTTACAACTCTGTCTATTTGTGTTGTGCTATTGACTTGCATCCAAAGATTTCTTTGTACATCTGGCTATTTGCTGCATATTTTCTCTTACATTTGCCCAACTTAAACTCCACCTGCCGTTTCTCTGCCCACATTTCCATATGATGTATTTCCTGCTGACCATACAGGATCATATTCCTCACTGTACACAACTCTTCCAATTTCCATATTCTCTACAGATTTACTGCTATCGGTAGCATGCACTCTAAACACCGGTTTTAATATTGTACAACTCACTCCTATGTGGCTGTCAGTCATAAGTTGCTCTAAAATTGAGAGCCAACAGTGGACATTATTTGGCTTGCAAGTACTTGCTCCTCCTTTAACCACTGCGGTTATATCCCCTTTATTTTGCAGGAGGAGGGCTGCACATTTTACTGCCCTAAGCTGGTACATGTATGATGGCTGATCTCCTTTCTCTCAGATGCATATTTCCTATCAATCTCAGCTGTCATACCAAATTCATTCAAGTGACTTGGGCTTAAATTGGAAGTTCTGACCTTTGCTTGACTGCTGAAGAACATACGCGTACCTGAGCACATAGAACAGTACAGGACCTTTGGCACATGATGTTGTGCCAACATTTTAATCTACCCTAGCATCAAACTAACTTTTCCTCCCTCATAGCCTTCCATTTTTCTTTCATCCATGTACCTATCAAAGAGTCTCTAAAAATGTCCCTAATATACCTGCTTCTACCACCTCGCATTCCACACACCCACTGCTCTCTGAGCAAATATCAACTTCTGATAGCCCCCTGTATTTTCCTCCAATCACCTTAAAGTCATGAATTCTGGTATTAAACACTTCTGTCCTGGGAAAAAGTTACTGGCTCCCAACTCAATCTTTGCTTCTTATTATGTTATACACCTCTAGCAAGTCACCTCTCATCCTCCTTTGCTCCAAAGAGAAAACCCTCAACATACCCTCATAAGTCATGCTCCCCAATTCATTGGAGCATCCTGGTAAATCTCCTCTGCACTCTCTCTAAAGCTTCCATATCCTTTCTAAAATGAGAAGAAATGAACACAATTCTTACTCCAAGTGCGGTTTATCCAGAGTTTTATAGAGCTGCAACATTACCTCATGAAACTTGAAGTCAACCTTGATCAATGAAGGCAAACATACCATTCACCTTCTTAGCCACCTTATCAAATTGCACAGCAACTTTGAGAGAGCGACTTATCTGCTAACATCTGATTTATGAATGCACCAAAGCTACAGAATCAAGTTAAGCTCCTCCGCATAACTACACAAACAATAATGGTCATTTCTGGCAACACACATCAAAGTTGCTGGTGAACGCAGCAGGCCAGGCAGCATCTCTAGGAAGAGGTGCAGTTGACGTTTCGGGCCTGAAACGTCGACTGCACCTCTTCCTAGAGATGCTGCCTGGCCTGCTGTGTTCACCAGCAACTTTGATGTGTGTTGCTTGAATTTCCAGCACCTGCAGAATTCCTGTTGTTATGGTCATTTCTGGTTCTGAATTTCTAATATTTTATGAGTTTTGAAGACCTGCTATGCAGATTAACTCTGTGGTTAAGAAGGCATACGGTGCATTGGCCTTCGTCAATTGTGGTATTGAGTTTAAGAGCCGAGAGGTAATGTTGCAATATATAGGACCCTGGTCAGACCACACATGGAGTACTGTGCTCAATTCTGGTCGCCTCACTACAGGAAGGACTTGGAAACCATAGAAAGGGTTCAGAGCAGATTTACAAGGATGTTCCCTGGATTGGGGAGCATGCCTTATGAGAACAAGTTGAGTGAATTCGGCCTTTTCTCCTTGGAGCGATAGAGGATGAGAGGTGACCTGATTGAAGTGTACAAGGTAATGAGAGGCATTGATCGTGTGGGTAGTCAGAGGCTTTTCCCCAGGGCTGAAATGGCTAGCACAAGAGGGCATACTTTAAGGTGCTTGGAAGTAGGTACAGAGGAGATGTCGGGGTAAGTTTTTTACACAGAGAGTAGTGAGTGCGTGGAATGGGCTGCCAGCGGCGGTGGTGGAGGCGGAAACGATAAGGTCTTTTAAGAGACTCCTGGAAGGATACATGGAGCTTAAAAAAATAGAGTGCTATGGGTAAACCTAGGCATTTCTATGGCAAGAATATGTTTGGCACAGCTTTGTGGGCCAAACAGCCTGTATTGTGCTGTAGGTTTTCTATGTTTTTATGTTTCTATGGATTAAAGTGATACCATATGATGGCAGGAGGTTATAAAATCATAGGAATCATAGAAGATGAAGAGTATTATCGGGATGTTGCCTGGAATAGTGGGCATGTTCTATAAGGAGAGGTCGACTGACCTGAGTTGTTTATAAGACATAGGAGTGGGATTAAGCAATTCAGCTCGTCGAGTTTGCTCTGCCATTCCATCATGGCTGATTTATTATCCCTCTCAACCCTATTCTCATGCCTTCTCTCCATAATCTTCGATGCTCTGACTAATCAAGAATCTATCAACCTCTGCTTTAAATATTCCAAATGACTTGGCTTCACAGCTGTATGTGGCAATAAATTCCATAGATTCACCACCCTCTGGCTAAAGAAATTCCTCTTCATCTCTGTTCTAAATATATGTCCCTCTATTCCATGGCTGTGCCCTCTAGTCCTAAACTCCCTTATAATAGGAAACATCTTCTCGGCATCCATTCTATCTAGTCCTTTCAATATTTATTAGGTTTCAATGAGATCCTCTCTTATTCTTCTAAACTCCAGTGGGTACAGGCTCAAACCATCAAATGCTCCTCATACATTAACATTTACATTTGCAGAATCATTCTTGTGAACCTCCTCTGGATCTTTTCCAATGCCAGCACATCTTTCTTAGATAAGGGGCCAAAACCTGCTCACAATACTCCAAGTATGGTCTGTCCAATACCATATAAAGCCTCAACATTACATCCTCACTGTTATATATTAGTCCTCTCAAAATAAATGCTAACATTGCATTTGCCTTCCTTACCACAGACTCAATCTTCAGGGAATCTTGCATAAGAATTTGTATTGGGCACGTGTCCAAGTGGTTAAGGCATTCGTCTAGTGATCTGAAGGTCGCTAGTTCGAGCCTCAGCTGTGGCAGCATGTTTGCGTCCTTGAGCAAGGCACTTAACCACACATTGCTCTAGTGTCTGTGCGAGGAGTGATGCCCCACTCATAGGCTGTTATCATGTTCAGCAGCTTCATGCACGGCACCTTGTCAAAGGCCTTCTGAAAATCCAAGTAAACAACATCCACTGACTCTCCTTTGCTTGACCTGCCTATTATTTCCTCAGAGGGCCAACAGATTTGTCACGCAAGATTTTCTCTTAAGAAAACCATGTTGACTTTGGCTATTTTTATCTTGTGCCTCCACGTCCTCGAAATATCCTTAATAATGGACTCCAACATCTTCCCAACCACTAAAGGGAGCCAGTAACATTTTCCCCAGGACAGAATTCATGACTTTAAGATGATCAGAGGAAAGTACAGGGGGCTATCAGAAGTTGATATTTGCTCAGAGAGCAGTGGGTGAGTGGAATGTGATGCCAGGGATGGTGGTAGAAGCAAATATATTAGGGACATTTTTAGAGAGCCTTTGATAGGTACATGGATGAAAGAAAAATGGAAGGCTATGAGGGAGGAAAGGTTAGATTGATTTTAGGGCAGATTACAATGTTGGCACAACATTTTGGGCCAGAGATCCTGCACTGTTCTATGGTCTCAGGTACGCGTATGTGCTTCAGCAGTCAAGCAAAGGTCAGAACTTCCAATTTAAGCCCAAGTCACTTGAGTAAATTTGGTATGACAGCTGAGATTGATGGGAAATGTGTATCTGAGAGAAAGGAGATCAGCTATCGTACATGTACCAGCTTAGGGCAGTAAAATGCACAGCCCTCCACCTGCAAAATACACAAATATAGGACTGTTAGCTTCATAATTTCCTGTTATTTCCTTTCTTCTGTCTCCCTCCCTTCTTAAACAGTGGAGTGATTTTTGCAGTTTTCCTGTCCTCCAGCACCATTCTAGAATCTAGTGATTCTTGAAAGGTCATTACTAGTGCCTTTACAATCTCTTCACCTACCTCTTCCGAAATCCTGGAGTGTAGTCCATCTGATCCCGGTGACTTATCTACCCTCAGACCCTTCACTTTCCCAAGCACGTTCTCCCTAGTTTCTCTCCTTATGGCTTTTTCAGTTTTCCACTGGTTTTTAAAAGCTTCCCAATCCTCTAACTTCCCACTAATTTTTGTTATATTACATTGTCAAGTCACTTTTTATTATCATTTCGACCATAACTGCTGGTACAGTACACAATAAAAACAAGACAATGTTTTTCAGGACCATGGTGCTACATGAACAATACAAAAACTACACTGAGCTACATAAAAAGCAACACAAAACTACACTAGACTACAGACCTACCCAGGACTGCATAAAGTGCACAAAACAGTGCAGGCATTACAATAAATAATAAACAAGACAATAGACACAGTAGAGGGCAGTAGGTTGGTGTCAGTTCAGGTTCTGGGTATTGAGGAGTCTGATGTCTTGCGGGAAGAAACTGGTACATAGTCTGGTCGTGAGAGCCTGAATACTTTGGTGCCTTTTGCCAGTTGGCAGGAGGGAGAAGAGTTCGTATGAGGGGTGTGTGGGGTCCTTCATAATGCTGTTTGCTTTACAGATGCAGCGTGTGGTGTAAATGTCTGTGATGGCGGGAAGAGAGACCCCGATGATCTTCTCAGCTGGCCTCACTATCCGCTGCAGGGTCTTGCGATCGCAATTTCTGAACCAGGCAGTGACGCAGCTGCTCAAGATGCTCTCAATACAACCTCTGTAGAATGTAGTAAGGATGGGGGTGGGAGCATGGCCCCTCTTTTGGATTTAAGCTGTTGTTGACTTCCCCTGTCAGCCACTGTTGCCTCACTCTTCCTTTAGAATCTATCATCTTTGGGATGTATCTATCCTGCGCCTTCTGAATTGCCACCAGAAACTCCAGCTGTGGCTGTTCTGCTGTCATCCCTGCTACTGTCCACTTCCTATCAACTTTGGCCAGCTCCTCTCTCCTACCCTCTGTAATTCTCTTTACTCCACTGCAATACTGAAATATTGGACTTCTATCTGCACCCCCTCAAACTACAGGAAGAATTCTATGGGTGCAAATTTTCTATGTTTTATGTTCTATGTTACGGTTGCAGCCTACTAAGAGTTCCTGTACTTTAATCTTGTTAATCAAATCTGGTTCCTTATGCAATATCCAATTCATGCTCAACCACAAGTTGCTCTAAAAAGATAGCTCGTAGTCATTCTTCAAATTCCCTCTGTTGCGATCCAGCACCAATCTGATTTTCCCAATGGAAGACGTCCTGCCTTGTCCCTGTGCCGAAGACGCCGCGCCCCAGCGGCCTCAATGACTACAGACCGGTGACATTGATCTCCCACATCATGAAGACCCTGGAGAGACCTGTTCTGGAGCTGCTCTGGCCTATGGTCAGGCCACACTTAGATCCTCTCCAGTTCACCTACCAGCCCCAACTAGGAGTTGAGGATGCCATCGTCTACCTGCTGAACCATGTCTACGCCCACCTGGACAAGCCAGCGAGCACTGTGAGGGTCATGTTTTTTGACTTCTCCCGTGCGTTCAACACCATCTGCCCTGCTCTGCTGGGGGAGAAGCTGACAGCGATGCAGGTGGATGCTCCCCTGGTGTCATGGTTTCTTGATTACCTGACTGGCAGACCACAGTACATGTGCTTGCAACACTGTGTGTCTGACAGAGTGACCAGCAGCACTGGGGCTCCACAGGGGACTGTCTTGTCTCCCTTTCTCTTCACCATTTACACCTCGGACTTCAACTACTGCACAGAGTCTTGTCATCTTCAGAAGTTTTCTGATGACTCTGCCATAGTTGGATGCATCAGCAAGGGAGATGAGGCTGAGTACAGGGCTATGGTAGGAAACTTTGTCACATGGTGTGAGCAGAATTATCTGCAGCTTAATGTGAAAAAGACTAAGGAGCTGGTGGTAGACCTGAGGAGAGCTAAGGTAACGGTGACCCCTGTTTCCAACAAGGGGGTCAGTGTGGACATGGTGGAGGATTACAAATACCTGGGGATACGAATTGACAATAACTGGACTGGTCAAAGAACACTGAGGCTGTGTACAAGAAGGGTCAGAGCCGTCTCTATTTCCTGAGGAGACTGAGGTCTTTCAACATCTGCCAGACGATGCTGAGGATGTTCTATGAGTCTGTGGTGGCCAGTGCTATCATGTTTGCTGTTGTATGCTGGGGCAGCAGACACGAACAGAATCAACAAACTCATTCATAAGGCCAGTGATGTTGTGGGGATGGAACTGGACTCTCTCACGGTGGTGTCTGAAAAGAGGATGCTGTCTAAGTTGCATGCCATCTTGGTCAATGTCTCCCATCCACTACATAATGTACTGGGTGGGCACAGGAGTACATTCAGCCAGAGACTCATTCCACCGAGATGCAGCACAGAGCATCATAGGAAGTCATTCCTGCCTGTGGCCATCAAACTTTACAACTCCTCCCTTGGAGGGTCAGGCATCCTGAGCCAATAGGCTTGTCCTGGACTTATTTCATAATTTACTGGCATAATTTACATATTAATATTTAACTATTTATGGTTCTATTACTATTTATCATTTATGGAGCAACTGTAACGAAAACCAATTTCCCCCGGGATTAATAAAGTATGACTATGACAATTTACTTTCATATTGAAATCCCCCATAATTATTGTAACATTACCATTTTACATTAATTTCTTATCTCACTTTGTAATTTATATGCCACATTCTAGGTGCTGCTTATAGAACTGTATATAGCTCCCATCAATGTCTGTTTATCCTTGCAGTTTCTTAACTCTACCCATAAGGATTCTACATCTTCCGATCCTATGCCACATCTCGATTTTATATTTTACCAACAGACCCACCATGTCCCCTCAGCCTACCTGCTTGCCCTTGCAATACAAGGTGCATCCTTGGATGTTAAGCTCCCAACTATGATCTTCCAGCCACAATTCAGTGATACCCACATCCTTCCTGCCAATCTCAAACAGCACTACAAGATCATCTACCATATTCTGCATAGTGTGTGCATTCCGGTAATAACCTTTCGTCCTGTATTCGTTAAGCTTTTCAATTTTGCCCCCATGTTGCACTTAAAATCAACCCACTGACAGCAATTTTGCCCTATCGTCTACCTGTCCTTCCTCACGGTCTCACTGCACACTGCATCTACTTGTAAACCAAACTGCTCTATCCTCAGTTGATCACTTTGGTTCCCACCCCATGCCAAATTAGTTTCAACCCTCCCCTACAGCTCTGGCACACCTGCTCACAAGGATATTCGTCCCCCTTGGGTTCAGGTGTCACCTGTTTATTTTCCGGAGTAGTCGAGGCTGCCAGGAGACCTCATAGAAATTTATGAGATTATGTGGGTCATTGAAAGTGGACAGCTGGTATTGTTTTCCAATGGTTGAAATGCTTACTACTAGAAAGCAGGCGTTTAAGGCGAGGGGAGTAAATTCAAAAGAGATGTGCGGATCAGGTTTTATTACAGCGAGACAGAGGTGAGTGCCTGGAATGGGCTGCCGGGAGTGGTGGTTGAGACAAATACAACAGAATTATTTAAGAGCTTCTGAAGTAGGCACATGAACATGAACATCCAGACGATAGGGAGCTATGGACTTGTGTAGGCATAAGGAAGATTCGTAGACTTCTATAAACACAAGAGGTACTGCAGATGCTGGAAATCTAGAGAAACTCACACAAAATACTGGAGGAACTCAACGGGTCAGGCTGCATCAATGAACATTAAAAAAAAATCAACGTTTCGGACCGATACCCTACCTCAGCACTTTTAATTAATTTAGGACAGAAATGAGGGGGAATTTCTTTAGCCAGAGAGTGGTGAATCTATGGAATTCTTCAGCACAGACAGTTGTGGAGGGCAAGTCTTTATGTTTATTTAAGGCAGAGATTGATAGGTTGTTTATTGGTCAAGGCATGAAGGGATATGGGGAGAAGGCAGGAGACTGGGACCACAAGGAAAATTGCATCAGCCATGATAAAATGGCAGAGTAGTCTCGATGGGCCTCATGGTCTAATTTTGCTTCTCCCTATGGCCTTATGGTCTTAATAGACCTTTAATTATTGGGGGGCAGGGGGGTGCAGAGATACGCCTCGACTAAAGGAGTCGTTTGGCACTCCTTCCCTTCACTAGCCTACAAGTCACCTTTGGGCAAGGTGTAGCACTTGCTTAGCTTCTCGGTCAGCGTCACATGACACCATGGGAGCAGGTGGTGGATGGTCATATGAGCAGCTGGTACAAACAGAGTTCCTGTTTATGCAACCATTGACATCTGGCTTGGGTCGCCCTTCTGGTAAAGACGCTGTTCAGAAGAAGGCAATGACAAACTACTTCTGTAGAAAAAATTGCCAAGAACAATTATAGTCATGGAAAGACCATGATCGCCCATGTCATATGATATGGCACATGATGATGATGATGAGACTTTCAATTAATTACTAGTCTAATTAGTTTAGCACAACATTATGGGACATGTTACTGTGCTGAACTGTTTTGCATTCTATATTCTATTCTATTGATGTCATAGAGGCTGATCATTCAACTTGACATGTTTGTTCCAATTGGACAAGAACCCCCCCTCAGCATATAGCCACTTTCTAACAACTTCCAGTCCACTTTTACTGTCTCTTTCAGAACTCAATCCAGTTTCTTTTTAAATCCTGTGAGGATTTCTTTCCCTAGAACCCTCTGGCAAAAAATGTTTTTTTTCTTCCACACCAAGGCCTTCTGTTGTTACTTTAAATCTATAATCATTGGTTCTTGGTGTCAAAATGGTTGCTGTGATGTATCCAGTGTGGGAGTGTAGTGAGCAGCACTTGTCACTCTCACTTTCAGCTCCCACCACTGGCCAGCAGTCTTGCGGAACAGAGAGCTGAATGTGCAGGTCTCTCCCATGGCATTACAGGAAATATTCTGGCATGGATAGAGGAATGGCTGACAGGCAGAAGGCAGCGAGTGGAGATAAAGGGGACCTTTTCTGATTTGTGCCAGTGACTAGTGGTGGAGATGTTGCTGATGCTTCAGAGACTCATCAGCAACATCTCCGAGTCAATGCTGCCTGAATCGCAGTGCAGATTTAGGAAGAACAGGAGCATGATCGACATGATCTTAACAGCCCGGCAGTTTCAGGAAAAGTGCCGGGAGCAACATCAGGACCTGTTTATGGCCTTTTTCAACCACTCCAAAGCATTCTACACTGTGCAAAGAGAGCTCTTATGAGATGTCCTCCTCAGGTTTGCCTGTCCCTATAAATTTGTTAACATCCTCCATCAGTTCCACGATGGGATGACTGCTCGGGTGACCATAGGAGGACAAGAGTCTGAGCCCTTCCTGGTACACACAGGGGTGAGGCAGGAGTGTGTACTAGCACCAATGCTCTTTAACATCTTCCTCGTGTGTTACCAAGCTTCTCCACAACGAGATTGAAGACAGCAGCGGTGTGGCAGTGGACATCAGTTTAGATGGCAACGTCTTTGACATTAGGAGGCTCCACGCAACCACCAAACTCTGTAGGGAGCGGGTCCTGGAGCTGCAGTATGCAGACGACTGTGCTCTTGTGGCCCATACTCCGGAGGATCTTCAGACTGTCCTTGCTGTGGCGGTGAGAGTGTACAGCAGGATGGGGCTGACTGTCAGTACCACCAAGACAGAAGTGGTTTGCCAATGGAGTACCAGTGTCCCATCCACTCTGCCTGCCTTCATTGTTGGTGATGAGAATCTGTCAGCAGTGCCATCTTTCAATTATCTGGGAGCATTCTCTCTGAGGTTAGCGGCATTGACAACAACATCCAGAGCCGCATTAAACAGGCATCAGCTGCCTTTGGGAGACTTCGGCGTAGAGTCTTTCAGAACAGGAGCCTTCGTCCCTCCACAAAGGTCACCGTATACCAAGCGGTCTGTGTCACCACCCTCCTTTATAGCTCTGAAGCTTGGGTAACCTACAGCCACCACATCAAGTCCTTGGAGCACTTCCACATAAGCTGCCTCCAGCGCATCCTGGGAATTACCTGGCGTGGGCGGGTGCCTCACACTGAAATACTTGTAAAGACCAACTGCAGGAATATTGAGGCCATGATCACCCAGCGTCAGCTGCAGTGGCTGGGGCACGTGATAAGGATGCCCCCATGTCGGCTACTCCGCAGAGTGTTATACAGCCAGCTACATCATGGTCGACGCTCAACCGGAGGGCCGAAGAAGCGCTATAAGGATCAGCTAAGAAAGTGCAAGATCAGACCCGAGGACCTGGAGGATGTTGCTGCTGACCGTACAACTTGGCTACAGCTGTGTAGAGACGGGGTTCGTATTCTGGAGATGGAAAGAATAAAACAGGAGACAGCAGAAGGGAGCCAGGAGAAATGCAGCCCTGTTTTCCACCACTACTACATATACATGTCCCACCTGCAATGGAGCTTGTGGATCCAGGATAGGACTGTATAGTCATCAAAGATCTCACCGTTAAAGGAGTGGACATCGTCATCGGATTTCGATGGACAACCAAAGAAGAGTGGTGTTTCTCAGGGGTCAGTATTGGGACCACTACAGACTATTATCTAAATGGGGAGAAAATCAAACATTAGAGGTGCAATGGGACTTAGGAGTCCTCATGCAAGAATCCTAGAAGGTTAATTTACAGGCTGAGTCTGTGGTTAAAGAAGGCAAATGCAATGTTGTTATTCATTTCAAGGGGAATAGAATCTAAAAGCAAGGGGATAATGCTGAGGCTATATAAGACACTGGTCAGACTGCACTTGAAGTATTGTCAGCAGTTTTGTGCCCCATATCTCAGAAAAGATGTGTTGCCATTGGAGAGAATCCTGAGGAGGTTCACGAGGATGATTCCAGGAATGAAGGGGTTAACATTGTGAGGAGCTTTTGGCAGCTTTGGGCACATACTCACTGCAGTTTAGAAAAATGCAGTGGGATCTCATGGAAACGTACCGAATGTTGAAAGGACTAGATAAGGTGGATGTAGACAGGCTGTTTCCTATTGTGGCGGCACAGCCTCAAAATTAAGGGGCTCTCTTTAGACCAGAGTTAGGAGAATTTTTTTTAGCCAGAGAGTAGAGAATCTATGGAATGCTCTGGCACAGACTGTGGTGGAGGCCAATACCGTGGGTATATTTAAGGCGAATATTGATAGTTTCCTGATTGGTCAGAGCATCAAAGGATATAGTGAGAACGCAGGTGTATGGGGTTGAGTGGAATCCAGGATCAGCCATAATGGAATGGCAGAGCAGACTCGAGGGGCCGAATGGCCTAATTCTGCTCTATATCTTATGGACTTATGGTCTTCCCACTTACTCTCTCTAGGCATTATTCTGTACACGTCAATTGTCTCCCCTCAGCTTCAGTTATACAGCCTTTCCACACAAGTAATATTTTCCTGGTTTGATAATGTGATCGTAAACCTCCCTCTGATTTCATCATATGTTTCCCGCAGTTTGATGACCAAATGCATGTAATATTCATGCTGTGGTCTAGTTCATACTTCAGTTTGTCCTGGAATAGCTTTTCTCCTCTTGCATTCCATGCCACAGCTAATAAAGCAATCTGTATAACTTTTAAACCACCTCACTGACCTGACCTACTATCCTTAACGATCTGCAGATGTATGGATGTACTACGTTCTTCCATAGTAACACTCACAAAATGCTGGGGGAACACAACAGGTCAGGCAGCATCTATGGAAAGGAATAAGCAGTCGATATTTCAGGGCGAGACCCTTCATTAGGACTGGATAGGAAGGGGAAGAAGCCAGAATAAGAAAATGGGGGTAGGGGAAGAAGTACAAGCTGGAAGGTGACAGGTGAAGCCAGGTGAGGGGGAAGGTAGGAGGGTGCGGGGAGGTGGGGTGTAGTGAAGTGAGAAGCTGAGAGGGTATAGGTGGAAAGGTAAAGTGCTGAAGAAGCAGGAGGTGAGAGTGGACCATGGGAGAAAGGGAAGGAAGCGGAGCACCAGAGGGGGATGATAGGCAGATAAGGAAAAAAGAAGGGGTAAGATGAGAGCTAAAATGGGGAATGGAAAAAGAGAGAATGGAGAATGGAGATAAATTACTGGAAATTAGAGAAAACGATGATCATGCCATCAGGTTTTAGGTTCCCCAGACAGAATATGAGGTATTGCTCCAGCAACCTAAAATTGGCCTCTCTGAGGCAGTAGTGGAGGCCGTAGACCAACGTCTATGAATATGAAAATGCTATATTTCTATATCACCCAATATGCTAGCAGGTATTATGTTTTCCATTACGTTGCTGTACTTTCCCAGAGAAGTTGTTCCAAATTTCTCTGGATTAAATTCCATTTACCATTTCCTGCAGTCTAAAGCTTTCCTTCTCACTGCTAAATACAAGATCAATTTTCAAACATCTTTATTATGCTCCATGCATTTTAATCATTATATACTGCAAAATAGAAGGGGCTTTGTGCTATGCCCTGTTGAACATCAGCAGTAACAATCTTTCAGTCACAATAACATCCATCATCATTACCCCTGTAACTAGTGCAGCTGAGATAATTTCAAAATCAGATTCAAATTTATTTAGCTATCACATGTACATGTACATACACACTTCTTGTTGCTACAGGAGTCTGAAGACACTCAACGATTTAGGAACAGCTTCTTCCCCTCTGCCACCAGATTTTGGAATGGACATTGAACTCATGAACACCACCTTATTACTTGTTTTTTTTCTGTTTTTGCACTACTTACTTAATTCAGCTTTAAGTATGTATATATATAGTTCTTAATGTAATTTACATTTTTATTATTGTGCATTGCAATGTACTGCTGTTGTATAACACCAAATCTTACAATGGATGCCAGTGATATTAAATCTAATTTTGATTCTGAAAACGTACAGTGAAATGTGTAGCTTGCGCTAAGAACCAATGCGCCTGGCTATGTGCTGAGGGCAGCCAGTAAGTGTTTCACAAAGTTCAGCAAAATGACGCCAACAGCAACAACAACAGGAAAACATGCCCCTTTCCTCCCTCCCACCCACCACTCACGCTCACACAGGCCTGAAGCCCCAGGACAGGTTGCTTCTTTGCCTTCAGTCCTAGGCCCCAGACTCTCAGATTCACAGACGTCAGACCCTGGTCTGAACTTGCAGACGCACAGGCGTCAGCCTCTGACCTCTAGACAAGCTAGCCCAGGGGCTTCGATCTTTTAGCTTCTACTTCCTGACTCTCCGACCGCAGGAACTTTAGCTTTGCTCACTGAGTTCAAGCAACACACATCAAAGTTGCTGGTGAACGCAGCAGGCCAGGCAGCATCTCTAGGAAGAGGTGCAGTCGACGTTTCGGGCCGAGACCCTTTGTCAGGACGAAATGAAGGAAGAGTGAGTAAGGGATTTGAAAGTTGACTTTATCTCTTTGATCCCATGGATTTTAATTTTGCCCAGCCTGCCATGTGTGACCTTGTAAAAGCCTTAATATCCACGAAGACTATTTTTACTAATCCTACTTCTAATTCCTCTATAAAATTTTGAGTCAGGGATGGCTTTCTCTTGAAAGGCTGTTATTGAGCATTTTGTACATCTTCAAATTAAGCTTTACATCTTCCCTCAGAATTAGTTTTATGAATTATGCTTGCATTCAGAACATGACCTCATTACTTTGTTGTTATTCAGTTTATCCTTTTCTCCCTCTGCTACCGCTCCTGTAGACAGGCACGCTTGAAAATTTGAGATCATAATCTTATTTTTCAATAGATCTTGAGATAGATTCCATCTAGACCTAACGGCTTATCCACTTTTAGAAACACTAACTTGGGTGGCAGGGTGGAGATACGTCTCAGCCAAACGAGGTGTGAGGCACTCCTTCCCTCCGCTAGCCTGCAGGTCACCCTTGGGCAAGATGCAGCATCTGCTGAGCGCCCCCGATCAAGATCATCGAAGCCATGAGTGCAGGTGGTGGATGGTCATCTGAGCAGTTGCTGCATATCACATGTCCTGGTTATGTGACCACTGACACCAGGCAGACAATCTCTGAAGGTTATTGATAATGGCTGGGGTCACCCATTTTGCAAAGACACTGCCCAGAAGGAGGCAATGGCGAACCACTTCTGTAGAAAAAAATTGCCAAGAACAACCATGGTCGTGGAAAGACTGTGATCGACGCAACATATGATGAACAAACTTGATATTAGGGCTAAGTAGCTATTCTAAAGATTGCTACAGTGGAAAGCAAAACAGTTACAGGGAATGAGTTAGATTATGAGAACACTCAGTCCTTTTTTATTGTTATTTAGAAATGCTTACATGCATTAAGAAATGATACAATGTTTCTCTGGTGTGATAGGACAGAAAACAAGACAGACCAAAGGCCAACACTGACAAAACCACATAATTATACCATATAGTTACAGCAGTGCAAAGCAATACCATAATTTGATGAAGAACAGTCCATAGGCACAGTAAAAAAAATAGTCTCAAAGTCCCCGAGTCGATCAACTCCCGAGTCCCCGATAGCGGCGGCAAAAGGGAGAAACTCCCTGCCATAAGCCTCCAGGCACCGTCAACTCGCCGATACCCTGGAATCAGCCGACCACAGCCGACCCAGAGTCCATCCGTCCGAAAACTCCGAGCTTCCGAGCAGCCTCTCCGATACAGCCTCCAGAGCGCCATCCTCTGCCGAGCGCCTTTGACCTCTCCCCGGCCGCTGAAACACACAAAGCCAAGGATCTCGAGGCCTTCAGCTCCGGAGATTCCGGTTACCACACAGTAGCAGGCGGTAGCAAAGCAGACATTTCAGAAGTTTTCCAGATGTTCCTCCGTGCTCTCACGTCTGTCTCCAGCAAATCAGGATTGTGCACGGTCCCCTACTTGACAGATAACAGATATTCATCACCAGACAGGCCACGTGTGCTGTCGTCGCGCTGCCATTAACCCGAACTATAGCTCCAGAGCTATGAGGTAATGCTGCCTCACACCTACACAGTAATGTAGACCATACTTGGAATATTGTATTTAGTTCTTACTTACATATGCCCATCACTGGTACTGGGGCATAGGCCACCAAGAACAGCTCACAAGACTCCTCCGTCCTGGGCCAGTTTTTCAAGTTGCCCCAGGTTTAAACCATCTTTGAAGATTCCCTCTCTTTCAGGGATGAAGCCTCTGCAGCTTCTGTTGGCACTCTGTAGCTCTGGGTTTTTACGAGATAGGGTTGCTAGCCCCTTGCCCAACCCTCCTTCTTTCGCAGTCGGGCTTGGGACCGTCCTCGGTGGAGTTTGTGTTCAGTTCTGGCTGCCTCATTATAGGAAGCATGTGGATGTTTTAGAGGGGGTGCAGAGGAGATCTACCAGAATGCTACCTAGATTAGAGAGCACGTTTTATGCTAAGGCTTTTCTATTTGGAATGAAGTAGGATGAAACATTGTACAAGATGGTAGGAGGCATAGATCGAGTGGATAGCCAGAGACCTTTGCCCAGGCAGAAACACATAATACTAGGGGGCATAATTTGAAAGTGATTCGAGGAACGTATACAGCAAGAAGTCAGAGGTAAGTTTTTTACACGGTGAGTACTGGGTGCATGGAACCAGAGATGGTGGTAGAGCCAGATACATTAGAGATATTTAAGGAACTCTTAGATAGAAGCATGGATGATAGAAAAATGGAGGGCTGTGTATGAGGGAAGGGTTAGATTGATCTTAGAGTAGATTAAAAGGCTGGCACAACCTCACAGGCTGAAAGGTCTGTACTGTGCTGTAATGGTCTATGTTCTTTGTAAATCAACCTATTATCCTTGGAAATGGGAGACTGAGTGGTGATCTTACAGAAGTAAGTAAAATCATGAGGGACAAAAATAGGGTGAATACACTTTGTCCTTTTGATGATCTTTGAATGAGAACAGGGAAAGTTAGTGACTGAATATGATTTATTGAAAAGGGGGGGAAATATGGAACCAAGGGGATGTCACTGACAGGGTGAAGGGCACAAAAGATAGAATAGCACAATAGATTTTGGTGTTTGCTGAGAAGAGAAGAGGAAGGTGTGTTAACTATTTAAGTGAGATATAGATAAAAGGAGCTAAATAATGACAGAGAAGAGAACAGTTGTTGGAATTCTGCAGAGCACCAAACATCATTTGAAATCTGAAAAATGCGGGAGATATCAAACAGATCAGGTAGCATCAGTGAAGAAAGAAAATGTGGGTTAATGTTGCAGGTTAATGACCTTTTGTCAGAAGTGGCCAGTCTTATCTCAGAGTGGAAAGACTCCTTATCCGACGTTGATAAAAGGTTTACTGATGATTTTAATATGCTGTATCACCTAATGAGATTTCTTCCATTAAGCTTGCTTTAGGTTTCTTTGGGGTAGTGTAAGGGGCCAAAGGCACTGAAGAAAGCGTGAATGTAGGATGGAGAAAAGAGGCCGCTAACTACAGGGTGAACAGAGGGTTTCAGTGAAGTCCTCCAGTTTGGAGGACTCTAAATTGGAAGAAGAGCAAATGAATCACCGTTTCACTTGGAATGAATGTTTGGATCCCTGGATGTGCAGTAATATACAGATGCATTGTGGAGAGTGCACTAACTGTTGGCGTCGTCATGGCCTGGTATGGAAACACCAATGCCCAAGAATGGATACAGCCTCATAGAAAGTGGTGGATACAGCCCTGTCCGTCACAGGCAAAAACCTTCCAATCTTTACATAGAAAACAGCATCCATCATCAAAGACTCCCACTATCCAGGCCATGCCCGTTTCTGGCTGCTACCATCAAGTAAGAAGTACAGAAGCCCTTAAGGCTTACCCTACAAGGTTCAGGAACAGCTATTACCCCATAATCATCAGGCTCCTGAACCAGCATGGACAACTTCATTCACCACGACTATAAACTGATACGGACTCACCTTCAAGGATTCATTACAGCATATATTGTCGGTATTATTTGTATTTGTGCAGTTTGTCTTTTTTTGCACATTGGTTGTTTGTCAGTACAGTGAAACCCAAACGATCACGTTATAACGAGGTTTCACTGTATTTGCCTTTTTACATATAATTTTTCATAATATTTGTTTATGTATAGTTTTTCTTAAAAATCTGTTGTATTACTTTTTCCTGTAAATAGCTGCAAAAAAAAAAAGAATCTCAAAGTAGTTAGGTAGCGCATGGTTACATACACTCGACTGTACAAAAGTCTTAGGCACATATATATAGCTAGGGTGCCTAAGATTTGTTCATAGTACTATGCAAATTTTATGAATTGCGCCGTACTCATGCCACAAAACAAAAAAACAAATGTCATGACATACGTGAGTGATGATTAAGCTGATCCTGATACGGAGCTTTATCATGGTCTGAGTCTGGGAAGGGGGCAGGGAGAGGGGAATCACGGTTGGGAAAAGGGGAAGGGAAAAGGACGGAGCTCGAAGCACCACAGAGACATTCTATAATGACCAATGAACCAGAAGTTTGAAATTCGATGACCTTACCTGGTGTCTCAGAGCTGGGTGTGCCTGCTTCCATGCCAGCCTCTGCCCCAGGCACTCCGACTCCTGAGCACTCCACCCTTGCCATTACCAACATCCTTTGCTACCGCCAGATTTACAAACTCCCTCTCCACTCCGCGTTAACAAATACAGTACTGTGCAAAAGTCTTAGGCACCCTAGCTATATAGATGTGCCTAAGACTTCTGCATAGCACTGTACCTACTTTGATAAAAAATTTACTTGAATTTGTGTGGATGTAGAAGGACGGACACTTGTTATCACCCTGAGTATCTTGTCATTTTAATTTATCCCCTCTACACACAATCTGACTACTGTACTTTTGGTCCCCAATGAAGCCCAACATAAGCTCGAGGAATCAGACAACTAAACATGTAATTGCCATTAAGATACACATTTTTTCAGATAACTAGCATTTCCACTTTGAGTCAGAAATGGTTTGTCTGATAAAAGATCACCAAGCTGTAACGAGAATTCCATTTTCACTGTCCACAGAAACTTCCTGAGTAGTTGGGTATTTCCAGCATTCTTTTTTATTTGAAGTGTTCTGTGCATCAGAGTTCCAGCTTGTCTCTTTGCTCTCCTCACTTATCCCTTTCTACTTACGTTTCCTCAGATTACTAGCAAACAGCAAGCTTCTGCCTCCCTCTTTTTTTTTAGCACCACCGTTGTGTCATTCAGTTGATCTTCGTTTTCACTTTGCCATTTTGGCCTCTCAGACCTCCTACTATCTGCCAGTTGAACTACGTTCAATTACCAACTTTTGTGAATTCTGATGAAATGTCAGAGAGCTGAAGCATTAACTCCGTATCTCTCCCCACAGATGCTGCCTGACCTGTCGAGTATTCCCGGCATTTTGTTTTTATTTCAGCCTTCCAGTATCTGCAATTTTTTTTTGTATTTGCCTTTTGGAAATTTCCTTTAGTTTATCGAGGGACCCCTGCTCAGAAGCAAGACGAAAGATATTTGCATTCATCTAGCTAATTCTCACTCATCGTTGTCAGATATGTAATCCAGGTTGCTTTGTCCAGGGGAAAAGGAAACCTTATTCCTTACTGAATACAGTCAGACCTGAATAAGGATGTATACTCCTTTTCTGAATGAGGACAGACTGCACTTGGAGTATTGTGAGCAGTTTTGCGCCCCTTATCCATAAGAAGATGAGCTGGCACTGGAGAAGCTCCAGAAGGGGTTCATGAGAATGAACCTGGCAATGAAAGGGTTAATGTATGAGGAGAGTTCAAATGGTTGTGAATCTGTACTCGGTGGAATTTAGAAGAATGATGTGGGGAGGATTTCATTGAAACCTATAGAATATTAAAAGACTGAGACAGAGGGGACGTTTAGGGGTTGTTTCCTATAGTGGGGGAGTCTAGGACTAGAGGGCACAACCTCAGAATGGAGGGACTTTAGAACAAAGATGAGGAGGAACTTCTTTAGCCAGAGAGTGATGAATCTGTGAAATTCATTGCCATGGACAGCGGTAGAAGCCAGGCCATTGTGTATATATTTTTATTATTTTTTATTTAGAGATAGAGTGCAGAACAGGCCCTTCTAGCCCAATTATTTAACCCTAGCCTAATCACAGGACAATTTACAAAGATCCCTTAACCTTCTAACCAGTATGTCTTTGGAATATATGAGGAAACCAGAGCACCTGGAAGAAACCCACACCTTTACAGGAAGGATATACAAACTCCTTACAGGCACTGTCAGAATTGAACTCTCAACTCAGATGTCCTGAACTGTGATAACATTGCGCTAACCGCTGTGCTGTGGTGCCCTGAGCGGAGGCTGATCCGTTCTTGATTAGTAAGGGTGTCAAAGGTTGCAGGGAGAAAGCAGGAGAATTGGGTAGAGGGGGATAATAAATCACCCATGATGGAATGGCAGAGGCAATTGATGGGCCGAATGACCTAATTCTGCTCCTATGCCTTATGGCCTTGTGAATAGTTTATTTTAGGAAGAAGAAGGAAACGAGACATTTGGTAAACAGATTGTAAAACAATCAAGGAACCAGAACCCATGGATTACTTAGAGGGAACCAAAGAAGAATTAAAAGGTTGTTCTTCCTGTTTGAAGTGGCCAACAACTTTCCACAGCAGCCTTTCCACTTCCTGAGGAGACTGAGGAAAGCGAGGCTCTTGCGCCCTCTTAACTGCATTTTATAGGAGCTCCACTGGGAGCGTCCTGGCAAGTTGCACCTCCATCTGGTATGAGAGCAGCCGAGCATCAGTCCGGAAGTCCCCACAAAGGGCTCTGAGGATCATAGGGGTCTCCCTACCATCCACTGGGGGCACTTACCAGGAGCTCTGCATACACAGGGCCCTTAGTATCACTCAGAATCCCACCCATCCTTCCAGCATCCTCTTTGACCATCAGGCAGGAGACTCCAATGCATAAAAACAAGAATGGTCAGGATGGGAAAGAGTTTCTTCCCTCAGGTCATTAGATTTCAGAGCTCCCTGCCACTTCGCATTCAAAGTGTCACTGGTTAATCTGTTCTGTACCTTACAATATTTAATTTACGCACTTTAGCTTGTTTATTTATGTGTAATCCATCTGTAGATTCATCCTTACTTTCATAAATTACAATGTGTCATGTATGTTATGCATGCTACAGTGCTTTACCCCCTGGTTCACAGAAATATTGTCTCATTTGACAGTATACATGTATACTGTTTAATGGCAACAAACTTGACTTGGCTTGACTCGATCTTTCTGCACATACCCACAGCGAAATATAAACACTTATTTACAGACTATCTTATTGACCACAATACTTTCTAGACCTCAACAAATGACAGCAAACAGCAATGAAGTCCATATATAATTCTAATAAGTGTAACATGATAAGAGGAAATTCTGTGACCATAAATGCTCATCTGATTGTAAATGTCACAAAGTTGAAGATAACAAGTTATCTTCAGCACTGATCAGCCATTTAACATCCTTCCATTGCTATCAAGCAAACGTTGCAAAGCTGCATCATGTTGCATTCCAGTGACCTCGATAAGGCAGTGACAGCACTCCTCAAGCAGTCTGATCGGTTTTCATTATTTAATCTTCACTCTGTTCTCTCCACTTCTAAGTAATCTTCAATCATCTAAGGGTGAAGCCCCGAGATCACTGGCAGGCAAACTAGGATCGGTGTTACGGTAACATAAACGGGCATGATTTTATGGAGATTGGAGGAAAGTATGAGGGGGATATATCAGAGAGAGCTTTTTTTATACAGAGAGTGGTGAGTGCATGGAATGCCCTGCTGGGGTGGTGCTAGAGGCAGATGCAATAAATGTAAATAAATTCTCTTAGTTAGACACGTGGATGATAGAAAAATGGAGGGAAGAGTACATTTATCTTAGAATACATAGAGCATAGGACAGTACAGATCCTTCAGTCCATAATGTTGTGCCGAGCTTTTAGCCGACTCTAAGATCAGTCTAACATTTTGGAATGTGTGGCGACACTTGCGGGCTGCCCCCAGCATATAGAAAAAAAAAACCCATAGAAACTACAGCACAGAAACTTCTTTAGGTTATCCTTAGGTTGTGTTGGTTGCTAATGCAAATGATGCATTCCATTCTATGTTTCAGTGTACACAGCATAAATAAGTGCATCTGAATCTGAACCTGAAGTCAGTACAATATCTGGAACACAGAGAGAAGTGAATATCTGGAATGAGCCAACAGAGGAAGTAAGTGGTTCAGGTAGGCACGAGGGGTGATTGATAAGTTCGTGGCCTAAGGTAGAAGGAGTCAATTTTAGAAAACCTAGCACAGTTATTTTTCCTACATTTACACCTAGTCCAGCAGTCGTGGAGCATATGGATCCCTTCTTTGTAGAAGTCGGCATCTTGGACCTCCAGAAGTGGTCCACAGCAGGGGTGATTTATAAGTTCGTGGCCTAAGGTAGAAGGAGATGAGGAGAAACTTCAAACTTTCTGCATTTTCACTCAAAGAGTTGAACTGCATGTGCATGTAACGAGAGCTGTATAACTCATCTCCTTCTACCTTAGGCTGGGAACTTATCGATCACCCCTGCTGTGGACCACCTGGAGGTCCAAGACGTTCTCGTTACATGCACGAGCAGTTCAACTCTTTGAGTGATAATGCAGAAAGTTTGAAGTTAATAATTCATCTCCTTCTACCTTAGGCCACAAACTTATAAATCACCCCTGCTGTGGACCACTTCTACAAAGAAGGGATCTGTATGCTTCACGACCGCTGGACTAAGTGCGTGCATGTAGGAGGGGACTATGTTGAAAAATAGATGTGCTAAGTTTTCTAAAATTGACTCTTTCTACCTTAGGCCACTCAATCACCCCTCGTACAATTGCAATATATATGTTTGCATTTAGGTGGGTACACAGAGGAGAAGGGTTTGAAGGGTTATGAGCCAAACACAGGCAAGTCAGACTAGAAAGGAGAATACTGAGATCAATATAGACTAGTTGGGCCAAAGGGTCTATTTCTGGGTTACTCTATGACTCTAACAATACAGCAAAAACAGGCCCTCAGGTCCACGATTTCTGGATTTTTGGTCATGATGCCAAACTAACAAATCCCATCTGCCTGCGCATATGTAAATATGATACAAATATCATATAACATATATAACTGAGGGCCAAGGACTGATCCTTTGGCTTTTTACTAGTATCCAGTTTAAAAAAGACCCAGGTATTCTAGGCTCTGCCTTGCACATGATAATCAGTCTTCCGTCCATGTTAGCATACATCCCCCATACCACGTTCGCATGACAACAGTTTGTGTTGCTAACAGTCTCACTTGGCCTTTATCAAAAGAAACCTCACAAAGAGCCTTGAAATGCTTATCCCACTGCTCTACTCTCTCTGTACTCGCAACAGTGTTACTAGGACAATTCAAATGCCATCTCTAAGTTTACCAGTGACACAACTGCTTTTTGCCAGTATCTCAGGTGGCAAATTAGGAGGTGTACAGGAGTGAAATATGTAGATAAACTGGTTGAGTGGAGTCACAACACGAACTTTGCTCTCACCATCAGCAAGACCAAGGAATTGATTGTGGACTTCAAGAAGAGGAATTCGGGAGATCACACATGTTCAACGAAATCCACATGGAGCAACTAAAAATGTGGAGATGCTCACAAAAGTAGAGATACAGATAACTAGCAGGGAGGTAGGGCTGGAGATGGATGCAGAGAAAGGAAGTTACACTGACAGATATGAAAACAAAGCTGACTACTTCAAAGCTGAGATGTTACTTAACCAGAAATGACATAATTGAGCTGCGGCTGCCATGTGTCATGGGTAGACAAGAATCAGTGTTAGTTCAGAAGTGTCAGTGTGGAGCCAATCTCACCTGCTCTCCAGTGGGTTTTGGACCACCAGGACAACAGCAAGACCTGCGTCCGCCTGTTATTTATCGATTACAGCTTGGCGTTCAACAGCATCGTCCGATCAGTTCTGGGAGAAGGCAAGAAAATGGGGTTGAGAGGGATAATAAACCAGCCACAAATGAAGACAGAGCAGACTAGATGAGTTGAATGGCCTAATTCTGTTCCTCTGTGATATGATCTTATGGTCTAATCAACAAGCTTTAAAACCAGGGCCTCCATACGGTCCTCTACAATTGGATTCTTGATTCCTCTCATCGGGAGGCCACGATCAGCATGGATTGGTGTTGACATCTCCTCCTCGCTGATAAACAACTCAGGCGCAGCTCAAGGATGCATGCCAAAACATAGGATTTTTGGAGGCTTCAAAGTGTAATAAAGTCAGCCAGATCCAGCACAGGCCCAAGCCTCTTCTCTATTGGGACCACACCTTTATTGTCTTAGAAATTGAAGGACATTTGGCTTGACTTCTCCACCATAATAAATATCATCTCCATATCCCTCTATCGAGGCCTTTCAAATCTGACAGGTTTCAATCAGAGCCCTCCCCACCACTCTCAAACTTCTAAATTCCAGTGAGTAAAGGCTCAGAGCCATCAATCACTCCTCATACAATAAACCTTAACTCCCAGAATCATTCTTGTGAACCTCCGCTGAACCCTCTCTAATATCAGCACATTCTTTCTTAAATCAGGGACGCAAAACTGTTCACAATACTCTAAGCAAAGCCTCACCAGTACCTTATAAAACTTTAGCATTACAACCTTGCTTTTATATTGTAGTCCACTGGAAGTGAATGCTATCATTGCATTTGCCATCCTCGCCACCTCAACTTGCAAATTAACCTGCACAAGGACTTCCAAGTATTCCATTTGCCTCTTCGTTTATCATTCTCCTAATCTCTCTGTCCTCTGTAGCCACCCAGCTTCTGCAACTTTACCTGACCCTCCGCTATCTCCATATCTGTCATGGTCCGGTCCGTGAAATCAGAATTCTGTTTCATGGTCCGGTTCATCAATCCTTATTCCGGGTTTTCCTGTTTTCCCTTGTTCCATTGGGTGCCTTAATTGAGGAACATGATTCTCGTTTTAGGCTGGCACATAAATACCTCTGCAAACCAAGGGTTCCCGGCTGGACTGTTTCCTTCCCCTCCCCATCTGAATCCCTGACAGTTACCTCGACAGTTTCGCTCGGCAAGTATCCTCGGCAGTGATCCCAGCCCTGTGTCCTAGAAAGGGTCCTCGCCCTGCGTCCTAGAAAGCGTCCCAGCCCTGCGTCCAAGAAAGGGTCCCGGCCCTGTGTCCTAGATAGGGTCCTGGCCCTGCACTCCAAGAAGGGGTCCCGGATCCGTACCCAAGGGCCAAACAGAGCCAAGTCCTACCCTGGAGTTCCACCGTCCTGTGCTGGAATTCCCTCGTCCTTTCTAGGAGTCTCTCATCCAGTCCAGGAGTCCCTAGTCCAAGCCACGTCCAAGTACCTCGTCTAGTCCAAGCCAAGTCCTAGAACCTCATCTTGTCTAAGCCTAGTCCAAGAACCTTGTCCTGTCCAAGTCAAGGCTTTGTGTTCTTGTCCTGTCCATGTGCCTTGTCCTGTGCAGGAGTTCCAAGTCCAGTCCTGTAGCTTAGCCACGTCCAGTCCTGTAGCTACGCCTTGTCCTCGCCTTGATCCGGCATCCAAGCCCGAGTCAAGACCTAGGTTCTGGGCCTGAGTCAAGACCCAGGTTCTGGGTCCCCGTCCAGTCTCTGGCTCGGAGTCCTAGCTCAGGCTCCTAGTTCAAAGTTCCTTGTCCTGGTCCTGCTTTCCTAGTCTTAGTCCTAGCCCATGCCCAGTGTCCTTGTCTTGTCCAGGGCCTGTGTTCATGTCCAGTGTCGTTTCTTCCTGACTCCCATTGCTTTCTTGATTAACCTTGTCCTGTTCCTAGTACTTCAGTGTCTGTGTCTTGCATTTGAGTACGCTCCCAATGCCCCCTTATGACAATATCATTCATAAACCTGGCCACAAAGGCATCAATTCCATTATAAAAATCACTGACGTACAGCATAAAAAGAGGTGGTGCCAACACCAATGTCACTAGTCACCAGCAGCGAAAGAGAGAAGGCTCCCTTTATTGCCACTCTTTGTCTCCTGCCACTCAGCCAGTGCTCTATCCATGCTAGAATTTTTCCTATAATACCATGAGCTCCAATCCTGTTAAGCAGTCTTGAGGCAGCACCTTGCCAAAGGCCTTCTGAAAATTGAAGTGCACAACATCCACCGATTCCCCTTTGTCTATCCTGCTTGTTATTTCTTCAAAGAATTCCAACAGATTGGTCAGGCAATATTTTCCTTTAAGGAAATCATGCTCACTTTGGACTATTTTATCATGTACCTCCAAGTAACCCGAAACAACATTGTTTACATTCGACCTCAAGATCTTCCAAACCACTGAGGTCAGGCAAACTGACCTATAATTTCCTTTCTTCTAACCCCTCCCTTCTTGAAGAGTGGAGTAACATTTGCAAATTTCCAGTTAGCCAAAACCATGTCTGAATATATTGATTCTTGAAAGAACATTACTAATGCCTCCACAACCTGCCATTTCCTTGTCCCCCACTTCTATCTTTCCAGCATCACTTCTATGGTCCAATATCTGCTCTCACCTCTCTTTTTTATTCTTTATATATCTGAAAAGAAAAACATTTGGCATTTTTTTTAATACTGTCGGTTAGCTTACCTTCATACTTCATCCTTTATCTCTTATGATTTTTTGAATTGCCATCTGTTGGTTTTTAAAATGTTTCCAATACTCTAACTTCCCACTGGCTTTCCTATATTATATGCCCTTTCTTTTGCTTTTATGTTGGCTTTCACTTTCCTTGTCAGACATGGTTGCATCATCCTGCCTTTAGAATACTTCTTCTTTGGGATGTATGTATCTCACACCTTCCAAATTGCTTCCAGAAATTCCAGCCATTGCTGCTCTGTCATCATCCCTGCTAGTGTCCCCTTCCAATCAATTTTGGCCAGCTCCTCTCTTCGTTCATCTGTAATTCCCTTTACTCCACTGATACATCTGACTTTAGCTTCTCCCTCTGAAATTGCAGGGTGAATTCTACCATATTAAGATTACTACCTCCTAAGGGTTCCTTTACCTTAAGCTCCCCGATCAAATCCGATTCATTACACAACACCCAATGCAGAATTGTTGATCCCCTAGTTGGCTTGTAGGCATTCTATAAATTCTCTCTCTTGGGATCCAGAGCCAACCTGATCTTCCCAATCTACCTGCATATTGAAATCCCCCTTCACTATCGCAACATTTGCCTTTTGACATTCCTTTTCTATCTCCCATTGCAATTTGTAGCTCACATCCTTGCTACTGTTCGGAAGCCTGTATGTAATTCTCATCAGGGTGTTTTTACCCTTGCAGTTTCTTAACTCTACCCACAAGAATTCTGCATCTTCTGATTCTATGTCACCTTTTTCTAAGGATTTGATTTCATTTTTCACCAATAGAACCATGCCTCCCTCTCTGCCAACATGCCTGTCCTTTCAATACAGTGTATATCCTTAGATGTTAAGCTCCCATCTGTAATGCTCACAGTGATGCCCACAATGTCATGCCTGCCAGTCTCTAACTGCACTACAAGATCATCTACCTTATTCCGTATACCGTGTGTATTCAAATGTAACACCTTCGGCCCTGTTTTGTCACTCTTTTCGATTTTGACCCCCTTTTACACTGCAACTCATCCCACTGACTGCAATTTTGCCCTGTCATCTGCCTGCCCTTCTTGACCGTCTCACTACACACTGCCTCTGCTTTTAAACCAACAGCCCTATCCCCAGCTCTATCACTCTGGTTCCCATCCTCCTGGAAAATTAGTTTAACCCCTCCCCAACAGCTCTAGCATACCTGCCTGCAAGTTTTTAGTCCCCTTCAGGTTCAGGTGTAACCCATCCCTTTTCAATAGGACATCCTTTTCCCAGAAGAGATCCCAATGATCCAGAATTCTGAAACCCTGTCCCCCTGCACCAGTTACTCACATTGATCTGTCAAATCATCTATTCTTACCTCACTGGCACGTGGCACAAACAGCAATCTAGAGATTGCTACCCTGGAGATCCAGCTTTTCAACTTTCTACCCAGTTCCCCAAATTCTCTCTTTAGGACTTCCTCACTTTTCCTAGCTATATCATAGGTGCCAATATGTACCAAGACTTCTGGCTGCTCACCATCCCCCTTTAGAATGTTTCGGACCTGATCTAGAGTTAACCTTTAGGGAATCCTGCATGAGGATTCCCAAGTCTGTGTGCACCTCTGATATTTGAATTTTCTCCCTGTTTAGAAAACAATCAATGTCTTTATTCCTTCTACCAAAGTGCATGTCCATACACCTCCCTACTCTATATGCCTATATGCCAACTGCCACTTCTTTGCTCAAACTCCCAATCTGTCTAAATCATTTTCTCTATGATCCACTGTCCTCTCCTATTAGATTCCTTCTTCAGCCCTTTGCCTCTTCTGCCTATCACTTCTCAGCTTCTTACTCATCCTCGCCTTCCCCACCTGCCCACCTCCCTCCTCACCCGGTCTCATCTATCACTTGCTAGCTTGTACTCCTTCCCCTCTCCCTCACCGCCACCACCTTCTTATTCTGGCTGCTTCTCCCTTACTTTCAAGTCCTGATGAAGGGTCTTGGCCCGAAACGTTGACTGTTTATTACTTTCCATAGATGCCGCCTGACCCGCTGAGTTGCTCCAGCATTTTGTGTGTGCTGCTCAGCAATTTTCTTTAGGTATTGCACTGTACTGCCACAGCAACACAACTAAGTTCATGACATATGTCAGTGATGAGGCACCTGATTCTAGCTCTGGTGCACCAGATGTCCAAACAAGTGTTTTCCAAGGCAGTGAGGCAGACTCCAGTCCCCTGTCTCCCGCAGCACTCTGAGCTGGTCCCTCTAAGATTGATAGTGTAAATATGAACTTAGCTAAGTAGCAGGCAATAGAACGCTACGGTGAATTTTTATTTCTAAGAAAGGAGGGAGGTGAATAATGACAATCTCCATTTCTAAAATTGACAGCACATTGAACTACCAAGAGCATTGCGATAGATGCCAACCGCTTACAGCAATACAGCAGCAGTATACTTAATACTATGATCTTTGCAGTTCACCAGAACAGGGAGGAATATGGCAGATGAAGCTTAGTGCAGAGACATGTGAGGTGAAGACTTTAGCAGGAGGAATGAGGACGGGCAATGTAGAATAATGGGTGCTGTGTTCGAAGCAGAGGGGGTTGTGGTTTTTGGTGCACATGTCAACAAGCGTGACAAGGTGGGTTCATAAAGTGGTTGACAAGGCAAGTTCAGTTCTGGGCTTTATCAGCGTCAGAATCAGTATCAGCTTTATTATCACTGACATATGCAATCATGAAATTCGTTGTTTTGTGGCAGTGAAATGCAATACATAAAATATGCTATATACTACACACAGACACACACATAGACACACACACATAGACACACACACATAGACACACACACAGACACATAGACATACACACACATAGATACACACAGACACACACATAGACACACACAAACACACACAGACACACACACATAGACACACACACACACACACACACACACACACACACACACAGACACACATAGACACACACACATAGACACACATAGACACACACACACAGACACACAGACACACACACACACACACCGTGGAGTGAAGGGAATTACAGAGCTTGACAGAGAAGCTGATTGGAAGGGCACACCAGTAGGAATGACGGCAAAGGAGTTTTCTGGGAGCAATTTGGAAGACACAGGATACATACATCCCAAAGAAGTATTTTAAAGGCAAGATGATGCAACTGGGTCTGACAAGGGAAGCCAAGGTTATCATAAAAGCAAAAGAGAGAGAATATGGTAGAACATAAATTAGTGGAGAATTAGAGGATTGCGAACCTTCAAAATCCAACAGAAGGCAACTACAAAACCCATAAGGGGGTAAAAGAGGAAATACGAAGGTAAGCTAGCCAACAATATCAAAGAGGCTACAAAAAGATTTTTTAGTTATATTAAGTAAAAAAAGAGGTAAGAGAAGGTGTTGGACACTGGAAATGATGCTGGAGAGGTAGTAATAGACCATAAGACTAGAAGACATAGGTGCAGAATTAGGCCATTTGGCCCATCGAGTCTGCTCCACCGTTCAATCATGGCTGATCCTTCTTTTTTCTCCTCCTCAAACTCATTTCCCAGCCTTCTCCCCATAACATTTGATGCCATATCCAATCAAGAACCTATCAATCTCTGCCTAAAATACACCCAATAACCTGGTCTCCACAACTGCATGTGGCAACGAATTCCACAAGTTCACCACCCTCTGGCTAAAGAAATGTTTCTGCATCTCTGTTTTGAATGGACACTCCCCTATCCTGAGGCCTGCCCTTTTGTCCTAGACTCTCCCTCCTTTCCACATCTACTCTGTCCAGGCCTTTCAACATTTGAAAGGTTTCAATGAGATTCCCCCTCATCCTCAATTCCACTGAGTACAGACCAGAACTATCAAACGTTCCTTGTATGATAACCCTTTCATTCCTGGAATCATCCTTGTGAACCTCCTCTGGACCCTTTCCAATGCCAGCACATCTTTACTAAGATAAGGAGACCAAAATTTTGCACAATATTCAAGGCGAGGATTCACCAGTGCCTTCTGAGCCCATAAATAGATTAACGGAACGAAGACCATCATCCTCGACCTCGAGTGGTAGCCACGACGACGGTGATAAAGCCTCTGCATCACATCCCTGCTCTTGTACTTTAGATCTCTTGAAATGAAAGCTAACATTGCATTTGCCTTCCTCACCACCGATTCAACCTGCAAGTTAACCTTTAGGGTGTTCTCCACAAGGACTCCCAAGTCCCTTTGCATCTCAAATTTTTGGATTTTCTCCCCATTTAGAAAACAGTCCACACATTTATTTCTACTACCAAAGTGTATGATCATGCATTTTCCAGTATCATATTTCCTTTGCCACTTTCTTGCCCATCTCCTAATCTGTCTAGGTCCTTCTGCATTCTACCTGTTTCCTCAATACTACTTGCATCTCCATCGATCTTTGTATCATCTGCAAACATGGCAACAAAGCCATCTATTCCACCATGTAGATCATTTATATACAGCATAAAAAGAAGTGGTCCCAATACTGACCCCTGAGGAATGCTACTAGTCATTGGAAGCCAACCAGAAAAGGATCCTTTTATTCCTAGTCACTATCTCCTACCAATCAGCCAATGCTCTAACCATGTTAGTAACTTTCCTGTAATACCACAGGCTCTTAACTTGGTAAGTAGCCTCATGTGTGGCACCTTGTCAAACACCTTCTGAAAGTCCAAATATACAACATCCACTATATCCCCTTTATCTATCCTACTTGTACTCCTCAAAGAATTCCAACAGGTTCATCTGGTAGGATTTTTCCTTAAGGAAACCATGCTGACTTTGTCCTGTGTCACCAAGTACTCCATCACCTCATCCTTAACAATTGACTTTAACATCTTCCCAGCCACTGAGGTCAGGCTAACTGGTCTATAATTTCCTTTCTGCTGCCTCTTCCTTTCTTAAAGAGTGGAGTGACATTTGCAATTTTCCAGTCTTCTGGCACCATGCCAGAGTCCAATTATTTTTGAAAGATCATTTCTAATGCCACCACAATCTCTAATGCTACCTCTTTCAGAACCCTAGGGTGTAGTTCATCTGGTCTGGATGACTTATGTACTTTTAGATCTTTCAGCTTTTTGAGCACCTTCTCCCTTGTAATAGTAACTGCACCCACTTCTCTTCCTTCACACACTGTAACATCTGGCACACTGCTAGTGTCTTCCATGGTGGAGACTGATGCAAAATACTCATTTAGTTCATCAGCCATCTCCTTGTCCCCTGTTATTACTTCTCTGGCCTCATTTTCTAGTGGTCCTATATCCACTCTCATTTCTCTTTTATTTTTTACATACTTGAAAAAGTTTTTACTATCCACTTTGTTATTATTTGCTAGCTTGCTTTCAGTATTTAATCTTTTCTCTTCTAATTATTCTTTTAGTTGCCGTCTATAGGTTTTTAAAAACTTCCCAATCCTCTATCTTCCCACTAATGATGGAATTGATGGTTTTGAGGCAAAGGTGGAGGGGCAGGCAGTGTTGAGGAAGCAATAGGGCTGCAGACCACTTGGACAGATTAAGGTGAATGGGCAAAGAAATGGCAAATGAAATACAGTATCGTTAAGGGTGTGGTCATGTACTTTAGTAGAAGGAATAAAAACATCAACTATTTTCTAACAAGGAAAACAATTCAACAATCCAAGGGGAAAAGGGACTTGGGAATCCCTTGTGCAGGATTTCTTAAAGGTTAATTGCAGATTGAGTCAGGAGTGAGGAGGCCAAATGCAATGTTAGCATTCATTTCGAGAGGACTAGAATATAAAAACAAGGGTGTAATGTAAGGCACTGGTGAGGCTTCACTTGAACTATTATGAGCAACTTTGGGCCCCTTATTTAAGAGAGGATGTGCTGATATTGAAAGGGTTCAGAGGAAGTTCACGAGAATGTTTCTGAGAATGAAAAGCTTATTGTATGAGGTGTGATTGATGGCTCTAGGATTTTACTCGCTGGTATATAGAACAATGAGGTGGCATCTCATTGAAACCTCATTCAAAATGTTGAAAGGCCAAGACAGAGTGGATGTAGAGAAGATGTTGAATATGGTGGTGGAATCTAGGACCAGAGAGTACAGCATCAGGATAGAGGGATGTCCAACTAGAATGGAGATGAGGAGAAATTTCTTTAGCCAGAGGGTGGTGAGTCTATGGAATTCATTGCCACAGGCAACCGTAGAGGCCAGGTCATTGGGTGTATTTAAGATGGAGGTTAATAGATTCTTGGTAAGTCAGGGCATGAAAGACTACAGGGAGAAGGCAGGAGAATAGGGTTGAGAGGGAAATGGATCATTCATGATGAAATGGCGGAGCAGACTCAACGAACTGAATAGTCTAAATCTGCTCCTAGGTCTTATGGTCTGAGGTAAGGCCAAAGAGATACCTGGTTGAGGTAGATAAATAAGAGGTTACAGGTACAAGAACAAAAGGGGAGAAAATGAATAATGACATGAAAGAAAATCTTTTTAATGCAATATGTGTTTGGAGTCAATAAAATTGAAAGAGTACGGAGAAAGGTTACAAGGATGTTGCTGAGACTAGAGGACTAGAGTAATAGGGAAGGTTGGAATAGGTTAGAACATTATTCCCTGGAGCGTAGGAGAATGAGATGTGAATTGATAGAGGTATACAAAATTATTTGTAGTAATAGGATAAATGTAAGCAGGCTTTTCCAATGAGATTGGGTGAGGCTACAACTAGAGGTCTTGGGTTAAGGGTAAAAGTTGAAATGTTTAAGGGGAACATGAGGGGGAACTTCTTCACTCAGAGGGTGGAGAGATTGTGGAGTGGTGGATGCAGGCTTGATTTCAAAATTTAGGAGAAAGTTAGATGGGAGGGGCATGGAGGGCTACAGACTGGGTGCCGTTTGACAGGGGTAGGCAGAAGAATAGTTCAGTACAGACTGGATGGGCCAAAGAACCTGCTTTTGTGCTGTAGTGCTCTATGACTCCATGGAGTCTGGCATGCAGATGTGGTGGAGGAGGTTCTGTTCTGGCTTTCAAGAAAGAATTGGATAAATATATGGTGAGTAAATAATTACCAGTCTTTGGATAAAGGGTGGAGTGTGAAAATATTGAATTGCTCTGGGATGGATCTGGTACAGACTTGATGAGCCAAATGGCTTCTTTCTCTACTGTAACCATTTTATGATTCGATAAGATGGCTGGTTGGTTCCACATGAATCATTTATTTACTTATTGAGATTCAGCATGGAGTGGGTCATTCGGCCCTTTGAGTCATGCTGTTCAGCAGCCCTCGATTTAATCTTAGCTTAATCGAGGGGCAATATACAATGACCAATCAACCTACAACCGGTACTTCTTTGAACTGTGGAAGGAAACCGGAGAATCTGGAGGAAAACTATATGGTCACTAGGAAAACGTACAAACTCCTAACATGCAGCTGGGGAGTGGGGGAATGACTTGAACCCTAATCACTGGTACTGTAAAGTGTTGTGCTTACCACTGTGCTACCATGCCTCCCCAAAGCTGCTTCCCTGAAGTTAGCTTGGCTATGATTCTGATTGACCGTAGGACCCCAGTCATTGTTCGGTGTGACTTAGCTGAGGTCAGTACAAAAGACTTTTAAAGATGAATTTTCTGACCTGTTTACTTCAAATTTATTAATTTCATTTCTGAACTGAAGACCTATTCCAAGCCAGATGATATTTCAAAAACAGTATGTAGGCATCAATGTTAGGTGAAGTACTTGTGGTCATCATTTGAACATATCCAAGTGATTCACAATTTAAACCAAAAACAAAACCAATAGGATGATGAAATGTCATAACGGCAGGTTGTACTTACTGGGAAAACCTGCTGGAGGGAAAAGTCCCCAGACTTTTTTTTTGCGCCATTTGAACTATTTGCTTTGAAATGTTATTCTCTGATTTACATGTAAATACTATGCATAACATTGGTTAACTTTCCAAGAAAAAGTGATCTGAGGGCTTTCAGAAGGAAGGAGGGCTGACTCTGCAGGAAGGCAGAAGAAACAGAATAATGAACATGAGCCTTTCTAAAATTCTCTTGATTATTGCTGGTTTTCAAAACCATTCAGGCACTGGCACTCGGGGACAGCAAACTTATACAAAAGTGTACATTTTGAAAATACTTCAGGAGGTAGGTGAAGCTAAAAGTCAATGTTTGTAGTTCTGTGAAAAACTGACAGTCAGATCTATCCCATGAGATTTAAGACTTCTTTTATTAATTTTCTTTTTATATTTTAGATTCCCATACACATGCTATCAACTAATCCCAACAGTTGGTATTTACTCTCAGTGGTCACTTTATTAGGCACACCTGTATATTGGCTCGTTAATCATGTGGCAGCAACTTATTGCGTAAAAGCACGCAGACATGGTCAAGAAGTTATTTTTCAGACCAAACATCAAAATGGGGTTGGAAATGTGATATAAGTGACTTTGACCATGGAATGATTGTTGATTCCAGAGGGGGTGGTTTGAGTATCACAAAAACTGCCGATCTCCTGGGGTTTTCACGCACAACGGTCTCTAGAGTTTACAGAGATTAGTGCTACAAAACAAAAAACATCTAGTGAGCGGCAGTTCTGTGGGCAATGAGAGAGGTCAGAGGGGAATGGCCTGACTGGTTCAAGCTGTCAGGAAGCGGACAATATCTTAAATAACAGCACATTACCACAGTGATGTTCAGAACAGCTTCTCTGAACTCACAGTACGCCAAGCCTTGAACTGAATGGGCTACAGCAGCAGAAGGTCATGGCCACTGAGTGAATATCATCCTGATCACACCACATTAAACTACTAATACATGTACAGTTGAAGTCAGAAGTTTACATGCACGTTAGCAAATACATTTAAACTCAGTTTTTCACAATTCCTGACATTTAATCCTAGAAAACATTTCCTGTCTTAGGTCAGTTAGGATCACTACTTTATTTTAAGAATGTGAAATGTCAGAATAATAGTAGAGAGAATGATTTATTTCAGCTTTTATTTCTTTCATCACTTTCCCAGTGGGTCAGAAGTTTACATACACTTTGTTAGTATTTGGTAGCATTGCCTTTAAATTGTTTAACTTGGGTCAAACGTTTTGGGTTGCCTTCCACAAGCTTCTCACAGTAAGTTGCTGGAATTTTGTTCCATCCCTCCAGACACAACTGGTGAAACTGAGTCAGGTTTGTAGGTCCCCTTGCTCGCACAAGCTTTTTCAGTTCTGCCCACAAATTTTCTATCGGATTGAGGTCAGGGCTTTGTGATGGCCACTCCAATACCTTGACTTTGTTGCCCTTAAGCAATTTTGCCACAACTTTGGAGGTATGCTTGGGGTCATTGTCCATTTGGAAGACCCATTTGCAACCGAGCTTTAACTTCCTGGATGATGTTTTGAGATGTTGCTTCAATATAGCCACATAATTTTCCTTCCTCATGATGCCATCTATTTTGTGAAGTGCACCAGTCCCTCCTGCAGCAAAGCACCCCCACAACATGATGCTGCCACCCCCATGCTTCATGGTTGGGATGGTGTTCTTCGGCTTGCAAGCCTCACCCCTTTTCCTCCAAACATAACGATGGTCATTATGGCCAAACAGTTCAATTTTTGTTTCATCAGACCAGAGAACATGTCTCCAAAAAGTAAGATCTTTGTCCCCATGTGCACTTGCAAACTGTAGTCTGGCTTTTTTATGGTGGTTTTGGAGCAGTGGCTTCTTCCTTGCTGAGCAGCCTTTCAGGTTATGTCGATATAGGACTCGTTTTACTGTGCATATAAATACTTGTCTACCTGTTTCCTCCAGTATCTTCACAAGGTCCTTTGCTGTTGTTCTGGGATTGATTTGCACTTTCCACGCCAACGTAAGTTCATCTCTAGGAGACAGAATGCGTCTCCTTCCTGAGCGGTATGACGGCTGCGTGGTCCCATGGTGTTTATACTTACGTACTATTGCTTGTACAGATAAACGTGGTACCTTCAGGCATTTGGAAATTGCTCCCAAGGATGAACCAGACTTGACATCATTTTCTGACCTTAATCCGATAGAAAATTTGTGGGCAGAACTGAAAAAGTGTGCGCGAGCAAAGGGGCCTACAATCCTGACTCAGTTACACAAGTTCTATCAGGAGGAATGGAATAAAATTCCAGCAACTTACTGTGAGAAGCTTGTGGAAGGCAATCCAAAACGTTTGACCCAAGTTAACAATTTAAAGGCAATGCTACCAAATACTAACAAAGTGTATGTAAGCTTCTGACCCACTGGGAAAGTGATGGAAGAAATAAAAGCTGAAATAAATCATTCTCTCTATCATTATTCTGACATTTCACATTCTTAAAATAAAGTAGTGATCCTAACTGACCTAAGACAGGGAATGTTTTCTAGGACTAAATGTCAAGAATTGTGAAAAACTGAGTTTAAATGTATTTGGCTAAGGTGCATGTAACTTCTGGCTTCAACTGTAAATATATATGGTGAATAAAGTTGATCCTTGATCTTGAATGCCTAGCCTAAGAAGTCGGAAAATTAATTTTGTTCTCTTGCAAACAAGAGAATATCTGCTGATGCTGGAAATCCAAGCAACACACACAAAATGCTGGGGAACTCAGCAGGCCAGGCAACATCTATGGAAAAGAGTACACTCGATGTTTTGGGCCTAGACTCTTTGGCAGGACTGGAGAAGTAAGCTGAGTAGTAGATATAAAAGGCAGGGGAGGGGAGGGAGAAACACAAGGTGATAGGTGAAACTGGGAGGGGAAGGGATGAAGTACAGAGCTGGAAAGTTGATTGGCGAAGGAACTACAGAGCTGGAGAAGCGGGAATCTGATAGGAGTGGACAGAAAGCCATGGAAGAAAAAAAGGGGAAGGAGAACCAGAGGGTGATGATGGGCTCGCAAGGAAATAAGATAAGAGAGGGAAAAAGGGACGGGGATTTGGTGAAGTTTGGGGGGGGGTGCATTACTGGAAGTTCGAGAAATTGATCTTCATGCCATCAGGTTGGAGGTTACCCAGACAAAATATAAGGTGTTGTTCCTCCAACCTACATGTGGCCTCATCACAAGAGTGGAGGAGGGCACGGATAGGTATATCGGAATGGGAGTGGGAAGTGGAATTAAAATGGGTGACATTGAGAGATCCTGGGAAATTCTAGCAGACGGATGAAAGGTGATTGGCGAAGTGGTTTTCCAATCTGCTTCGGGTCTCACCGATATACAGGAGGCCACACCAGGAACACCGGTCACAGTATAGGACCCCAATAGACTCACAGGTGAAGTGTTGCCTCATCTGGAAGGACTGTTTGGGGCTCTGAATGGTAGTGAGAGCTTGCCAGGGTAAGTACCAGGAGGGAGATAAGTGGGCAGGGCCAAATGGACAAGGGAGTCGGATAGGGAGTGATCCTTGTGGAAAGCAGAAAGTGGGGGAGGGGAGGAAAAGATGCACCTGTTGGTGGGATCCCTTTGGAGATGGCAGAAGTTGCAGAGAATTATTTGATGGACGTAGAGGCTGGTGGGGTGGTAGGTGAGAACAAGAGGAATCCTGTCTCTGGTGAGTTGGCTGGAGGATGGATTGGGAGTAGATATGAATGAAATGGAAGAGATGCAGTTGAGAGCAGCGTCGATGGTTGAAGGAAGGAAGCCACTTTCTTTGAAGATGGAGGACGTCTCCTTTGTTCTGGAATGAAAATCCTCATCCTGAGAGCACATGTGGTGTAGATGGAGGAATTGAGAAAAGGGAATGGCGGTTTTACAAGTAGTGGTGGGAGGAAGTATAGTAAAAGTAGCTGTGAGAGCCCGTGGGTTTGGACTAGATAACGGTGGATATGCTGTCTCAGAGATAGAGACAGAAAGATCAAGAAAGGGGAGGGAGGCTTTGGAAATGGAGGTAAATTTGAGGGTAGGGTGATCATTATCAAGCTAAACTCTACTCTTATATCATAGCTCATACCAATTCCCATTCATCAGACACTCTCGTGTTTACAGGCTTAAGTCAGCTTCTGTTTAGGTGATATTTTAGTTTTTGCAATCTCCACCCTTCTTTTTATATCCCTTAAAGATTTAAAGATTACCTTTATTAATCAAAAACACATCAAAACCTACATTGTTTCTATCAACAACCAACACGGTCTGAGGATGTTGCTAGGACCAGCTTGCAATTTGTCACTCAGCTTGCAGGCTGCCCTCGGCACAATCCTTGGACTGTGTTGGTTGTTGACGCAGACTATGCATTTTGTCTGGGGCAGCTCTCAAGCATGGCGATTATATTCACTTAGCCTGTAGGATCTTCTGGACTCACAATTCTTTGAGATATCAATATATTGTACCTCCAATTCTGGTCATTCTTGATCATTTCCAAATTAATTCCTCTCTTTTTGGAATTAACCCTTAATCTTGCTGAATATCTCCAACACTCTACCTCTCCTTAAGTAAAAAGAGATATAAAATCTAAATGAAAATCTAAAATTTACATCCCCCTCTTTAGGAATATATATTTCTTAATATGAATCAGTTTCTATAATGAGAGTTCAGGAGCAATGCAAACTACAATCAGTTTAGCTTAAAGAAATGCCTCTGCAGTCAAGCATTAGCAGACCCTACTTGCTTTTTCAAAAAAAACGCATCCCAAGGGTTGAATATTAGATTCTCTGGTTAATAAGTAGATCTGAGGAGAGTTCAAGATTGTTTATTGTCATTCTTCAGTATATGAGTGTAAAGCAGAATAAAAGATTGTTACTCTAGATCCAAAAATACAATAATCATAAAAACACAATAAATAGAAAATTAGTGCCATAAAACACAATGTACAAGTAACTGTCGAGTGTGCCTACATAAACATAAAATTACCTTATTGTCATAGACTGATTTTATGTCTGGAGGGATGAAGGGTGCTGAAGGATTGCAGAGAGTAAAGGCTGATGTGGATGTAGTGGTGGTGGAGTGGGTTAATGGGTTGAGGTGTTGAAGCCTGATGGCTTGGAGGAAGTCGCTGTTTCTGAGTCTAGTGATCCTGGCGTGAATGCTGCCTACTCTTCGCCGATGGGAGAGGGATAAACAGTGAATAAACTTAAACTGGTTGGAATAAAACGGGGCTAGCGTAGGAATAGTGTAAATACAGGTAGAAGGCTTAGCAGAAGGTTCTGATGACGAGTCTTCAACCTGAACTGATATCGGTTTCATTTTCCACAGATACTGCCTGATCCACTGAGAATTTCCCCCACAGCTTTTGTCTTTTTAAAAAGTTTTTGGCTTTCAGTGGTTTGAAGACCCGTTTCCATGATGTAGGACTATCAGCACTTACCAATGAAAGAATCTCAAGCTTGTTTTTTAATTAGAGAAACAGCATGTTAACAGGTACTTCCATTCCAAGTAGCCCACACTGCCCAATTATACCCAGGTGACCAAATAATATACTAACCCATAGGACTTTGGAATATGAGAGGAAACCAGAGCACCCAGATGAAACCCATGGGGTCACGAAGAGAATGTACAAACTCCTGACAGACAGACAGACAGCAGGAATTGAACTCGGGTCACTGGCGCTATGCTAACTGCTACTGTACTGTGCTGCCCAAGTTGTACACTTCACCAACTATTGGAGAAGATATTAACACTGTTGCCCACCAGAACACTTTACTGCTGAAGAAGCTGCAGAGGGTTGTAAATCTAGTCCGCTCCATCTTGGGTACTAGCCTACAAAGTACCCAGGACATCTTCAGGGAACAGTGTCTCAGAAAGGCAACATCAATTATTAAGGACTTCCAGCACCCAGGCCATGCCCTTTTCTCACTGTTACCATCAGGTAGGAGGTACAGAAGCCTGAAGGCACACACTCAGCGATTCAGGAACAGCTTCTTCCCCTCTGCCATCCGATTCCTAAATGGACATTGAATCCTTGGACACTACCTCACTTTTTTAAATATATAGTATTTCTGATTTTAGTACATTTTTAAAAATCTATTCAATATATTTATACTGTAATTGATTTACTTGTTTATTTATTATTTTTTCTCTCTCTTCTAGATTATGTATTGCATTGAATCGCTGCTGCTAAGTTAAAAATTTCACATCACATGCCAGTGATAATAAACCTGATTCTGATTCTGATTCTACTATGATTTGAGCTTAAACTATATTGACAGTGAAGAAAAATCTAGGCTTGTGAGTCTGTAATTGTCATCTTAGAGTTAACATCTGAAATGGCTTCTTTGTTGGATGAGTGGGAGTAAAATCTGTATTCAATAAATACATTTCTATGAATGAGCTGGATGACCTGTATAGATTTTCAGTGTCCATTATATATGCAAATGTTGCTCTTACTGACTCTTCCATTGGAAACTGCCTTCCAAATCTTATTTCTCTCCTTTTCTCATTCCTTTCAATAATCTTCATTCTAATTTATGCATTCAATTACTCAACAAATTAAGAAATCTTCCATTGATCCATTGTTTCCTCGAGTCAGGCTGGTCAATTGCCAAGTTGGACATAAGGACTAAGAACATAAGAGATAAGTGGGACTTTGGAGCCACATTCTGCATTGCCATTCAAAAACATGGCTGACTTTCTACCTCAGTTTCCTTTACCAGCCCATCTTCCTCGATTCCACTAATATCCGAAACCTTCATTCAAATTTGTCCCAAGTATGCTCATAACTGAGGCTCCCCAGACTTCCTGAATACAATTCCAACATTTCACTGCGGGATGGGGAGGGAAGGAATTGTTGGTGCTTAGGGTTGGAACTCTGTATCACAACAGTTCCAGGTTCCAGCATCTGCAACCTCTTTTGTTTCAAAAGGTTCATGCTCTCTGGGTGGAGATATTCTTCTCCTTAATAAGAGAACCATTATTTTGACACTGCAAAGGATACTTCTAGATATCCTAACCAGGGTAAGCATAATCCCTCTATCTACCCTGTCAAACTTTCTATGAATTTTATATGTATCAATGAGGTCACATTTCATTCTCCTACATTTCAGTGAGTGTAGGCTCAGTCTGCTTAATCTCCCCTTTACCTCAGATACCAATCAGGTAAATCATTGCTGTATTCCCTTATCACAAGTACGTCGTTCATAGAAACAAAGAACATTACATCACAGAACAGGCCCTTTGGCCCATGATGTTGTGTCAACCTTTTATTCTACTCGAAGATCAATGTAACCCTTCCCTCCTACATAACTCTCCATTCTTCTATCATCCATGTGCCTATCAAGAGTTTCTTAAATTCCCCTAATGCATCTCCTTCCACCACCACTCATGGCAATGTATTCCATGCACCACCACTCTGTGTAAGGAACCTACCTCGGACATTCCCCCTACACTTTCCTCCAATCACCTTAAAATTATTTCCCCTCACATTAGCCATTTCCGCTGTGGGAAAAAGGGTCTGACTATCCACTCGATTTATGCCACTTATCACCTTGTACATCTCTATCGAGTTACTTCTCATCCTCCTTTGCACCAAAGAGAAAAGCACTAGCTCGCTCAACCTATCTTCATAAGACATGGCCTCTAAAATATCATTCCTTTGATCCATACTCAGGTTTCATGTTGTGATCTTGCCACGGCCCTGTGCAATATAGCAAAGGTCAATTTAATGAAGAAATATGAGATCCTATGTGTTATTCTTTGATGGACTGAACCTTCTGCATTTAAGAAACAGATCATAATAACCTAGTACGTCACTGAGTTCAACAGATTATCAGTTCATCTCAGAATAATAGTGGGAGGAATTTGTCTTCCGATGTTGATTGTGAAGATATGTAAGATTATATATGATAGTTACAATGCTGCATGTTCCATTCTATTGATTTCGGTAGAATTAATTATCGGAAAATAGCTATAAGGCCAATACACACCCACTCAAACTTTGCTCCAGCAACAAAGGACAAGTTTTACAGCTCAGAAAAATGTTAGGCAACCCACGGCATTTCCAGACTCTTGAAAGAGATATCCATAAGCCCCATTCCATTCCCCTTTAGCTGCAACCTTTAAAAATTGTCTTTTCCACTTTATTTTAGAAATTATTATGGATGTGTCTTCCGCAGCCTTTTCTACTCAGAGTTTCCATGTCAATCCTTTAAGATTCTTTATCCTTCTTTACATCCACAAGTTATTCAACAACTAATTAGCTCATAATTATTCTGAAGAGTACTGATAAAAATCTCCAAGTAAAAAGATAAATAGATACCTCCTCTTCCCTAACCCCTGTTCCAGGCCCTCACCCACAATCAACAGGCTACTATCTTCTGTATCATCACAGACTTAATTACTTATGAAGGACTCCCTTTCAAGGCTTCCAGCGTAATAATTCCCAAACCCCACACTGTCTGTTTCTATTTTCCTCACAAGATTCAGAAACGAGCCTACCCTGGAAGGCCCATTGTTTCTGCCTGTTCGTGCCCCTCTCATCTCCGCATAACTCCACCTTAGTAAAATCCCTTTCTACCTACATCCAGGGCACCTTGTATGCTCTTCAACACTTCAACTTTCAATTTCCTGACCCCAGCCATTCATTTTCACCATGAACATCCGGCCCCTATACACCTCTAACCCCCAATAAAAAAGTCTTGGAGCTCTCCATTTCTTTTTCAAGCACTAATCTAACCAGTTCAGATCCACTAACACTTTCCTCTGCTTGGAAAGACTTGTACTTACCTTTAACAACTTCTCTTTGAACCCCTCCCACTTTCTCCAAATCAAAGATGTAGTCACTGGCTTGTGCATGGGCTCATGCTATGCCTGCCTTTTATTTGGCTTCTTGGAACAGTCTATGTTCCAGAACTACTCAGGTAGTTCTCGCTCTCGCTCTTTTTTCTCCGCACATGCTTTGTGACCTGTTGAGCCCTTGTTGTCTTAGATTCCAGTATGTTCAGTCTCATTAGCCTTCAGGCCTCTATAGTTACTGGGGAAATGACCAAGATATAAAAATAGACTCATAGAGTCATAGAGCACTACAGCACAGAAACAGGCCCTTCGGCCCATCTAGTCCATGCCAAAACATTATTCTGCCTAGTCCTATCAACCTGCACCCGGACCATAATCCTCCACACCTTTCCCAACCATGGACCTATCCAAGTCTTTCCTAAATGTTAAAATCAACCCTGCATCCACCAATTCCACTAGCAGCTCATTCAACAATCTCACCACCCTCTGAGTGAAGAAGATCCCCCTCGTGTTCCCCTTAAACACTTCTCCTTTTACCCTTAACCCATGACCTCTAGTTATGGTCTCACACAATCACAGTCAAAAAAGCCTGCTTGCATTTTCCCTATCTATACCCTTCATAATTTTGTATACCTCTTTCAAATCTCCCCCCAATCTTCTATGTTCTAGGGAATTAAGTCCTAACCTGTTTGACCTTTCCCTACAACTCATGTCCTCAGGTCTTAGCAACATCCTAGTAACTTTTTTTCTGCACTCTTTCAATCATATTTACATTTTCCAGTGGATAGGTCACAAAACTGCACACAATACTCCAAATTAGGCTTCAACCAATGTCTTATACAATTTCAACATAGCAGCCCAACTCCTGTACTCAGTACATTGATTTAAGAAGGCCAATGTGCCAAAAGCTTTCTTTACAATCCTATTATACTGTGACACCACTTTCAAGGAATTATGGGCTTGTATTCCCAGATCCCTCCGTTCTTCTGCACTTTTTGTGCTTGCTGCTCACCATGCAAGGCCTACCCTGGTTGATCCTCCCAAAGGGCAATACCTTACACTGGTCTGCATTAAGTTCCTTCTGCTATTTTTCAGTCCATTCCACCAGCTCCTCCAGATCCCACTGCAAGCCTTGATAATCTTCTTTGCTGATCACTGTACCCCCAATCTTGATGTCATCTGCAACTTTACTGATCTAGTTTACCATTTTATCATTCAGGTCATTTATATAGATGACAAGCAACAATATTCCCAGCACTGATCTCTGCAGCACATGACTGGTCACAGGCCTCCATTCAGAAGGTAGCCACCTGCAACTACTCTCTGGCTTCTTCAGTGGAGCCAATGTCTAATCTAATTTACTACTTCATTCTGAATGCCAAGCGACTGAACCTTCTTGACCAACCTCCCATGTAGGACCTGTGAGAGGCTTTGCTAAAGTCCGCGTAGACAACATCCACTGCTTTGCCTTCATCAACTTTCATGGTAACTTCCTTGAACACTCTATAAAATTGTTTGGGCGTGACTTTCCATGCACAAAGTCATGCTAACTATCCATAATCAGCCTCTGTCTATCCAAATACTTGTATATCTGGTCCCTTAGAATACCTTGCAATATCTTTCCCACTACTGATGTCAGGCTCATTGGCCTATAAATTCCTATCTCATTCTTAGAGACTTTCTTAAACAACAGAAAGACATTAGCTATCCTCCAGTCCCCTGGCATCTCACCCGTGGCTAAGGATGTTTTAAATATTTCTGCTGGGATCCCTGTAGTTTCTGCTCTTGCCTCCCACAGGATCCAAGGGAACACATTGTCAGTCCTTGGGGATTTATCCATCCTAATTTGCCTCAGGACACCAAGCACCTCCTCCTCAGTAATCTATATAGGGTCCATAACCTCACTCCTGCATTGCCTCACATCTATAGGTTCTGTGTCTGTCTCCCTAGTAAATACAGATGCAAAAAATCCATCTAAGACCTCCCCCATCTCGTTTGGATCCATGTATAGATTACTACTCTCATCTTGCAGAGCACCAATTTTGTCTCTTGCTATCCTTTTTCTCTTAATAAATCTGTAGAGTCTCTTGGGATTCTCCTTCTGCTTGTCCACTAGAGCAACCTCATGTCTTCTTTTGGCCGACATTCAAACACACATTGCCAGTTAGTTTTCTGCGTCGCACAATGTTAATGGTTGCTCCGGCTTAGAATTTACCTGTCAAGGAAGACAGAACATAAAACAATACAGCCCAAGAACAGGCCGTTCAATCTTCGACATCTGTGACAACCACGATACCAGTGCAAATTAACCCAATCTGCCTGTAATCTTCAACCATTCCCTGTCTGTGCAAGTGCCTCTTAAATGATTTTATCACATCTGCTTCGTTCTTCTACTTCTTGTAAAGTTTAATGGTGATTGGTAGAGCACATAAGGTGCATTACCGCTACCTACTGAGTTTGAATGTGGAGCAAAGAGCTAAAAAGTATACCCACTAAATTCCCCCTCAAAAAATCTCAAAAAGATAATCTGAGAGGGCCTACTTACCTCATCCTCAGAAGCAATGAAGATATTCTGCTGGGTGCTTTTTTTGTCCATTTGAAGCTCTGGAATAGGTGACTTGCCAGCATCTAGACTTTGCAGCAATAAGTAAATCCAGTGAGGGAATCGTACTCCATGGACTGCTCCTCCTTATAATTAACTCATGGTTGAGTGAACTTGGCCTTTTCCCCTTGGAGTGACGGAGGATGAGAGGTGACCTGATAGAGGTGTATAAGATGATGAGGGGTTTTGATTGTGTGGATAGCCAGAGGCTTTTTCCCCAGGCTGAAATGGGTAACACAAGGGGACATAGATTTAAGGAGCTTGGAAATAAGTACCAAGGGGATGTTAGGGGTAAGTTTTTCACACAGTGTGGTGGGTGCCTGGAATGCACTGCGGGCAGTAGTGGTGGAAGCGGATACAATAGGGTCTTTTAAGAGCTACATGGAGCTTAGAAAAATAGAGGGCTATGCGGTAGGGAAACTGTAGGCAGTTTCTCGAGTAGGTTACATGGCCGGCACGACATTGTGTGGTGAAGGGCCTATAATGTGCTGCAGATTTCTATGTTCTATGTCCTAATATCCAAAAGTATAATGCTTTTCCGAAGGTCAAATATATACTTGTATACATATAATGGCAGTGATATCCTTATAATTTTTCCATGTTAAGCTGTGTCTCTCCCAAAAGTCTCAATTTAGCAATTAGATGTTTCCTTTGTATCTCCTAAGAATTGCACTCAAACAATATATGCTGCACCATTTCTTGACAAGTGCACTCCCTACGAACACTGGTAGCACGGATATTATGAACAAAGAATTATTCAACTTAACATGCCCAATATGTAAGTGTGTAAGTATAACTTCTTCTCTACTTCTATAGACATCTCCCAGTTGGGTTCCCACCATTCTCTGAACTTTATATAAATGCCATCTTTTCTTTTCCTTATTCCAATTTTGTTGCCACAGTGATTGAACAGACTTTTTAATTATGGCTTTTAACCCCCTTATGCAAAGGCACCACTACATTTATATCCTTATTTTTAAGTGATTGTTTGGCTAGAATGTCTGCCTCCTCATTTCATTCAACCCCAAACATGGGCAAGGACCCACAAGAGCTGGATACACAAGACTCAGCAGATGTTGCTCAATCTCAAGAAAAAATTCTGGCCAACAATTTGAAATACTGTTTTAAAAGATGTCAAAACCAAGAGCTAATCAGAGCACAGAATTACATCATGAGGGTGTACTTGTTTGACCCATTCCAAGGCTAAAATTATAGCAACCAGCTCCCCCATTTCACGCACATCTGCTCTCACTCCATCTTCCCGCCACCCCACTAGGAATAGGGTTCCCCTGGTCCTCACCTACCACCCCACCAGCCCCCGGGTCCAACATAGAATTCTCCGTAACTTCCGCCACCTCCAACGGGATCCCACCACTGACCACATCTTTCCCTTCCCCACCTCTCTGCTTTCCGCAGGGATCGCTCCCTACGCGACTCCCTTGTCCATTCGTCCCCCGCATCCCTCCCCACCGATCTCCCTCCTGGCACTTATCCTTGTAAGTGGAACAAGTGTTACACATGCCCTTACACTTCCTCCCTCACTACCATTCAGGGCCCCAGACAGTCCTTCCAGGTGAGGCGACACTTCACCTGTGAGTTGGCTGGGGTGATATACTGCGTCTGGTGCTCCTGATGTGGCCTTCTATATATTGACGAGACCCGATGTAGACTGGGAGATCGTTTCGCTGAACACCTATGCTCTGTCCGCCAGAGAAAGCAGGATCTCCCAGTGGCCACACATTTTAATTCCACATCCCATTCCCATTCTGATATGTCTATCCATGGCCTCCTTTACTGTAAAGATGAAGCCACACTCAGGTTGGAGGAACAACACCTGATATTCCATCTGGGTAGTCTTCAACCTGATGAACATTGACATCTCAAACTTCCGCTAATGCCCCACCTCCCCCTTGTACCCCATCCGTTATTTATTTATATACACACATTCTTTTTCTCTCTCTCCTTTTTCTCCCTCTGTCCCTCTCACTATACCCCTTGCCCATCCTCTGGTTTTTCTCCCCCCTCCCCCTTTTCTTTCTCCCTAGGCCTCCTGTCCCATGATCCTCTCATATCCCTTTTGCCAATCAACTGTCCAGCTCTTTGCTCCATCCCTCCCCCTCCTGTCTTCTCCTATCATTTCGGATCTCCCCCTCCCCCTCCCCCTCCCACTTTCAAATCTCTTACTAGCTCTTCTTTCAGTTAGTCTTGACGAAGGGTCTCGGCCGGAAACGTCGACTGTACCTCTTCCTAGAGATGCTGCCTGGCCTGCTGCGTTCACCAGCAACTTTTATGTGTGTTGCTTGAAATTCCAGCATCTGCAGATTTCCTCGTGTTTGCAGAGGTGAATATTGATCCTTTATCTGATACTCTTTTCTTAATAGTCACCTTAAGTTTTGGACATAAACAGAAACACCTGAACGACCAGTCACTGGATCTTCAGAAGTTAAGATGATATGTTGCAATTGTATGAGATGCTGTTGAGGCCACATTTGGGATATTGTGTTCAGTATTGGTCACGCTGCTAAAGGAAAGATGCCAGTAAGCAGGAAAGAGTGCTGAGGAGATTTACGAAGGTGTTTCCAGGACTCAAGGAACTGAATCCTTGATAGGTTGAGATAGTCAGAGATAGGTTGAGTAGGTTGGGATTTCATTCATTGGAGCATAAGAGTCAGAAGTGTGAACTTCTAGAGATATATAAAATGATGAGGAACATAGGGAGAACATGGCCAGCCTTTATTTCCAGAATTGGGGAATTAAGAACCAGAGGACACAGGCTTAAGGTGAAAGATTTAATAAGGACTTTTTCACCTGGAGTGCAGTCCATATATGGAATGAGATACTAGAGGAGGTAGAAGAACCTTATTTTGATATGTTATAGGTGTAATATAATTTCACATTGTTGCAAACAAAAGAAAATAGATTTGATGTCCAGACTTTTGCTGGAGAATAAAAGAAATAGTATTAACAGTAGGATATTTGTACCTTCCATCCTGCTCTGCCATTCATCAAAATCAAAGCTATGTTAGCACAAAGATGATGGAAATGAGCTTAATGACTAAGCCTCCATTATGATCTAGGGTAAAAAATTCCAAGATTAACTCTTTGCTGAGAGAATAAATAATTCTCACCTCAGTTCTAAATGGCTGATCCATTTTCCTGAGCCAGGGAAACATCCTCCTTACACAAGCCTGCTGAAATGTGAAAGAGTTTCCAAAGCTCCAATGATTTTATCCCCTCACATTCCTTCAAATTCCAGAGAATATGGTATAGTTTACTCAATTTTATGCTGATGAGGACATATACAGGAGTGAGATAGTGTAGACTGGCTGGTTGAGTGGTGTCACAACAACTTTGCACTCAACATCAACAAGACCAAAGAATTGATTATGGATTTCAGGACGGTGAAGTGGGAAGAACACACACCAGATCTCAGTGGTGCGAAGGTGAGGAACGTCAAGTTCCCCTTTCTGTATTTCACAATCAATTCCTTGACCTTGCTGACATTAAGTGCAACACTGAGGCACCACTTGTTGTTCGTCCATTGTTGACGTCGATGAAGACCTCGACACCATTAGTCACTTTGAGACTGGATGCGGTGTGTGCGAGGATGACTGGTCAAGCCAATTCGGGCACGGGATGTCCTGGCACATGTTGGGCAGACATGTGTAGGCACTGCAGTTGTTGCGCTGGTGGGTCTGGACTTGCGCAGCTCGCACTTATGTTGTGCTTCAGCAAAGCGCCTTGCTTCGTAAGCTCGACAGCCCTTGTGGATGAAGCCACGCCAGGTAGGGTGGTTTTGTGCCAGTGTTTCCCAGGTGGTCGTGTCTATGTCAAGCAACTTCAGGGAGGCCTTCAGTGTGTCTTTGTAACGTTACGAAATGGCTCCACTTAACCAGCTAATCTACTTCACTCCTGTATACTCATTCATTGCCACTGAGATTTTACCAACGACAGCAGTATCATTTGCAAGTGGTGTTTAACTGGGTAGGCCAAGTATAGAAAGTAGAGCAATGGGCTAAACACATATCCTCAGAGCAGTTGTATTGTTTGTCAGTGAGGAAGAGACAATATTGATCCATACCGACTGGGGTCTCCCAATAAGGAAGCTGAGGATCCAGTTGTTGAGAGAGGGTCAGAGGGCCAGGTTTAGATCTTAGTGATTAGTACTAATTGAACAATGAGATGTAGTCAATAAACAGCAACTTGACATATGTTTTGCTGACGTCTAGGCCATCCAAAGCAGAGTTCAGAGCCAGTGAGATTACATCTGCTGTAGACCTGTTGCAGTGATAGGATGAACCACACTTGGTCCAGCTCCTTACCAATCGAACTGAATTCGGACTAAACTTTGATACCTAAATGTCAAAATATATGCTGATTCCACATTTCCATAAGATACTGGAAAAGGCCATTTTGGTGCTTAGGGACTATGGCTCACAGACCAAACACCTTTCCACACTACTTTTCCATATTCTCCCCATATTCTTGTGAACATCCCCCAGATTCCAACACCCACTACTGGTAGGAGCAATCTACGGTAGCTGATTAACCATGGACCAACATATCTTTGTGATAGTAGAGGAAACTGGAGCACCAGGACCAAAAGACTATGTTCACAGGGAGAATATACAAATTCCATACTGAGAGTGCTGGAAGGGAGAGGATTGATTGTGCATTGTGTCACACTACTTCCAAAACGACAACTAAACCTTGGGACAAAGATGTTAATGACACATCAGATTATCTCTTGGTAACAATATTGAAACAATGACAAAGCAAATAGAAAATGCATTGGGACTTGTGTGGTTGACAAAAATAAAACATTGATTAGTGTCAAAGTAAATTTAATATCAAAGTATATATATGTCACCATATACACCTCGAGATTCATTTTATTGCAGCTAATTACAGGAAAATAAAGAAATACAATAAAAATTATGAAAAACTATACATAAATAAAGATTAATGACCAAAAAAAACTGGAACATGAACTGTAGAGTCCTTGAGGATGAGTGTGTAGGTTGTGGAATCAGTTCAGAGTTCTGAGTGAGGTTATCCACACTGGTTCAGGAGCTTGTAGGATAATAACTGTTCCTGGACTTAGTTGTGTCAGACTTAAGGCTCCTGTACCTCCTAACCGATGGTAGTAGCAAGAGGGCATCATGGCCTGGGATGGTGAGGTCATTAATGATGGATGCTGCTTTCCTTTGGCAGCGCTCAATGCAATGGTGCTCAAAGCTGTTGGTGGGGGTGACTTTGCCTGTGATGGACTGGATGTATCCACTACTTCTGTCGACTTTTGTGGTGTGAGAATATATATACAGCATATATATTCTATTGTAGTATGACCTCCCTACCTTATACTTAGCTATAACATCCCATTACCTTCTCTAATTTTTTGCTGTCTTGCACACAAGACTTCAATAAATCATGCTCTAAAAAAACCTAAATTTCTCTACATTTAAATTCTGCAATCTCTTAACATGTTTTTAATCTTCACGGATAATCTTTTAACTGTTATCAGTTATTTGGGGAACTAACGTACAGAGCAGAGAGGTTGTGCTTTACTCATTTCTTCTGCCAAAATCACAAGCATGATTTTCTGCACCATATCCCATTCATTCAATCTATTGATAATCTCTTTGTAGATTCCTCAGGCCTTTGTCAGCAGCAAACTTGGTGCTTCCATTGATGTCATTCATATAAATTTGAGACCCTAAATCTGATCCTGTGGCACTGACTTGACACATCCACCAACTGGGATAAAACTATGTTTGTTCTGTTTCTTCCTTGTCAACCCATTTCTACTTACACCACTATATTACTCCCTCTGCCATGAACTTTTATCCACTAACAAGGAACCTTCTCGAAATCTAAGTTCAAAGTTCAAAGCACAGTACATCCATTAGTTTCATTTTACCTATAACATGTTACTTCGAAGAATATTGGTCTGTTGTAGTGCATGATTTCAAGCTGAAACATCAACATTTCCTTTCCTCCCACAGTTGCTGATTGACCCGCTGAGTTCCTTGTTAATCGGTCTAATATGGTTTCCCTTTGATTGGCTGATTACCTGGAATCTTTCGAAGTAATTTGCCGTAGCGTAAAGTAATAGATTCCAACATCTACCCATGATGAGGTTCAAGTTAACAGATCAGTTATTTTTGGTTTCTGCCTCCCTTCATTTTAGAATAAGCCTGAGGAAGAACTGTTTACTCTCTTTCTCTTTCACTCTTAACCAATTCTAAATCCACGCTGGTGTTTCACTCCTACTTCCTCGTGCTCTAACCTTATTGACATACATCCTCTGTGGGATTTTTACCTAAGCTTTCAGAAATGTAAAAGCACCTCGTTTATTAGTCGTCCTTTATCTGCTCGGGCCATTATATCCACATTGCGTTCGGTCATCTCAAGCACAACTGTGAAAGGAATGGAGATGGCAAGAGAGTGCAGATGCGGGAATCTGGTGCAATAAACCAACCCTCCAGAAGATCTTTGCAGATCGAGCAGAATCTGTGGAGGGGGAGTGGGGGTGGGGGAAAGAATTCTCGATGTTTGGGGTCCAAATTCTGTATCAGGCACCTTTACCTGAAACATTGACAGTTCTTTTTTCCCATGCACTACACCCGCTGCCCCCCCTGCAAACAGATACCACTCAACCCACTGAGTCTGACCAGCAGATAGCTTGCTGCAAAAAGGGTTTTATTGCCGACCTCAGTCCCAGAAGAGGGTAATGCAGCTAAGGTCATTAACTCAACCCATTCATAAAGTGTTGAAGTTAGACAAGCACTGCTGTATTACTTGAATAATCGTCGCTTAGTTATCAAAGGTCATCACCTTTCTGATTCTGATTCTTGTGGTACTGTGGATTGGAGGCTCCACACCAGGTAGCAATGCAATCAGTCAGAATGCTCTCCTGTGGAAGTTTTCTAAGAGTCTTTAGTGGCATCGTGAATGAATCAGAGCCACTGACGTGACTTCTTTGATTGCATCAATATGTTGGGCATCGGGGTGACCAATCAACTTGCAGGTTTCTGGGAGGTGGGAGGAACCTGGTAAACTTAGAAGAAACCAACGTAGTCACAGGCAGAACGTGCGGCACCAGAGGTTGGGACATGAACCTGGGTTGTATGAGAGGTGGGACAGCTTTATTATTGTGGCATTGTTCTACCGAAAATGTCACCAGAAAGAAAGTACTGGAGAAATTAATGGAAATAGCACTGGGGGAAAACCATCTACACCTGGCAACCTGTATCTTCCATTGGTGGGGGGGGGGGTGGCCATGAATGTTGCATCCTCGCTGGGCTTGGTTGTCAGGCGCGATATGAGATGCAACATTGGGAGCATTTAACAGGGAGTGGGAGCTTATCCCCACTACCACCCCCGTCTATAACAACCTTAAGAAACCAACCTGTATCAAAAGCTTTGAAATAGCTGTAGGGGGAATATTAGTAATGATCTTCCAAAATCCCCTAGATTTTCAAACAATCTCAGCAGATTGGGAGATAGCAAAACAACAAGGTTGTTAGGTGTGTTGGCCTTCATTATTCAAGGCTCGGAATTCAAAAGCCATGAGGTAAGGTTGCAGTTCTATAAAACCCAGGTTAGACCACACTTGAAATATTGTGTTTATTTCTGGTCACTGCATTACAGGAAGGCTGAGGAAGCTTTGGAGCTGTACAAGATGATGACAGACATAAACCAAGTGGATACCCAGGGTCCTTCTCCCAGGACAGAAATGGCTAATACCAGGGGGCATAATTTTAAGGTGATTTGAGGGAAGTATTGGGGGCATGTCTGAGTTATTTACACAGAGAGTGGTAGGTGCATGGATTGCCCTGCTAGGGGTGGTGGTCAAAGGGACATTTAAGAAACTCTGAGATATGCACACGGATGATAAAAAATGGAGGGCTATGTAGGAGGAAAGGGTCACCTTGATCCTAGAGTAGGTTAAAAGTTTGGCACGACATTGTGGGCCAAAGGACCTATAGCATGCAGTAATGTTCTATGTTCTAACACTACTATTCAGGAAAGGAGGGAGGGAAATACTAGATCTAGTATTAGGTAACGAACCAGGTCAGGTCACCGATCTCTCAGTGGGTGAGCAGCTGGGGGACAGTGACCACCGCTCCTTGGCCTTTAGCATTATCATGGAAAAGGATAGAATCAAAGAGGACAGGAAAATTTTTAATTGGGGGAGGGCAAATTATGAGGCTATAAGGCTAGAACTTGTGGGTGTGAATTGGGATGATGTTTTTACAGGGAAATGTACTATGGACATGTGGTCAATGTTTAGAGATCTCTTGCAGGATGTTAGGGATAAATTTGTCCCGGTGAGGAAGATAAAGAAAGGTAGGGTGAAGGAACCATGGGTGACAAGTGAGTGGAAAAACTAGTCCGGTGGAAGAAGGCAGCATATATGAGATTTAGGAAGCAAGGATCAGATGGGTCTATTGAGGAATATAGGGAAGCAAGAAAGGAGCTTAAGAAGGGGCTGAGAAGAGCAAGAAGGGGGCATGAGAAGGCCTTGGTTGGTAGGGTAAAGGAAAACCCCAAGGCATTCTTCAATTATGTGAAGAACAGAGGGATGACAGGAGTGAAGTTAGGACCGATTAGAGATAAAGGTGGGGAAATGTGCCTGGAGGCTGTGGAAGTGAGCGATGTCCTCAATGAATACTTCTCTTCAGTATTCACCAATGAGAGGGAACTTGATGATGGTGAGGACAATATGAGTGAGGTTGATGTTCTGGAGCATGTTGATATTAAGGAAGAGGAGGTGTTGGAGTTGTTAAAATACATTAAGACGGATAAGCCCCGGGGCCTGACGGAGTATTCCCCAGGCTGCTTCACGAGTATGGAGTTCAACCCGGAGAAGTATGAGGTGGTACACTTTGGAAGGACAAGCTCCAAGGCAGAGTTCAAACTAAATGGCAGGATACTTGGTAGAGTGGAGGAGCAGAGGGATCTGGGGGTACATGTCCACAGATCCCTGAAAGTTGCCTCACAGGTAGATAGGGCGGTTAAGAAATCTTATGGGGTGTTAACTTTCATAAGTCGAGGGATAGAGTTTAAGAGTCGCGATGTAATTATGCAGTTCTATAAAACCCTGGTTATGCCACACTTGGAGTACTGTGTCCAGTTCTGGTCGCCTCACTATAGGAAGGATGTGGAAGCATTGGAAAGGGTACAGAAGAGAGTTACCAGGATGCTGCCTGGTTTAGAGAGTATGGGTTATGATCAAGATAAGGGAGCTAGAGCTTAACTCTTTGGAGAGAATGAGGATGAGAGGAGACATGATAGAGGTATACAAGATGATAAGAGGAATAGATAGAGTGGACAGCCAGCGCCTCTTCCCCAGGGCACCACTGCTCAATACAAGAGAACATGGCTTTAAGGTAAGGGGTGGGAAGTTCAAAGGGGATATTAGAGGAACTTTCTTTACTCAGAGAGTGGTTGGTGCGTGGAATGCACTGCCTGAGTCAGTGGTGGAGGCAGATACACTAGTGAAGTTTAAGAGACTACTGGACAGGCATATGGAGGAATTTAAGTTGGGGGGTTATATGGGAGGCAGGGGTTGAGGGTCGGCACAACATTGTGGGCCAAACCGCCTGTACCGTGCTGTACTATTCTATGTTCTATGTTATGAAACATATTGAGTTAGCCTGGCATGTAGTTAGAAAATGCTAGCATTGGAATTGGTTTATTTTTGTCACATGTAGTGAGTTACAGTGAAAAACTTGTCTTGCATACTGTTCCTAGGGAGCAAATCATTACACAGTGCACTGAGATAGAACAAAGCAAAGCAATAACAGAATGTGTTATAGAATGTCACTTACACAGAAAGTGCGATGCGGGTAGGCAATAAGGTGGGCTATGAGGACAAGAGTCCATCTTACATAACTAAGTCTTATAAGCCCTCTTTAAGCGTGGTGGTACCTGCTGTCAAGTTTTTGTATCTTCCGCCTGGTGGAAGAGGGGAGAAGAGAGAATGTCTGGGGTCTTTGATTCTACTTTACTGAGGCAGTGAGAAGTAAAGACGTTCATTATTGCCTATGTTGTGTTGGACATTTAGAAAATGACATTATGATTAGTTCAAGTTAAAGTTTAATTGTCATTCAACCATACATGAACACCCATGAATGCAGCCAAATGAAACAACATCCCTCTGCAGCTAAGGTGTAAAACATAGTCCCAACAGCCATGCACAGCACAAGACACAACTCCCACCTGGCACTGATCCCTGTAAGCGCAAGTGCTACACCTGTCCCTACACCTCCTCTCTTGCCACCATTCAGGGCCCCAAACAGTCCTTCCAAGTGAGGCAACACTTCACTTGTGAGTCTGTTGGGGTCACCTATTGCATCCGGTGCTCCCGGTGTGGCCTCCTCTGCATCGGTGAAACCCGACGCAGATTGGGGGACCGCTTCGTCGAGCACCTCTGCTCCGTTCCCCAAAACAGACAGGATCTCCCGGTAGCCACCCACTTCAACTCTGCTTCCCACTCCCGTTCAGATATGTCCATACATGGCCTCCTCTACTGCCATGATGAGGCTAAACTCAGGTTGGAGGGGCAACACCTCATATACCGTCTAGGTAGTCTCCAGCCCCTTGGTATGAACATAGAATTCTCCAACTTCCGGTAATTCCCTCCCCCTCCCTTCCCCTATCCCTATGTCACTATTCCCCCTCCACCAGCTGCCTATCACCTCCCTCATGGTTCTGCCTCCTTCTACTATCCATTGTGTTTTCCCCTATTCTTTCTTCACCTTTCCTGCCTATCACCTCCCTGCCTCTGCTCCCCTACCCCTTTATCTTTCCCCTTACTGGTTTTTCACCTGGAACCTACCAGCCTTCTCCTTCCCACCCTCCCCCCACCTTCTTAATAGGGCCTCTGCCCCTTCCCTCTACAGTCCTGACGAAGGGTTCCTGCCCGAAACGTCGACCGATCTTTTCCACGGATGCTGCCCGACCTGCTGAGTTCCTCCAGCGTGTTGTGAGTGTTGCTTTGAACCCAGCACCTGCACATTATTTTGTGTTTACATTTAGCACATATAAGACAGCAAGCACATATAGGATATCAGTAAAATACAGTTACACAAAAAAAACTTCCAAGATTTTGAGTCCATGAAAATTGCAGCAACCTACAGTCAAACGCTACTTGGCTTGTCTTCTGCAGAGCAAACACTTGGGGGCAGCATCAACTCCAGCATGGACACCATGCCACCAATGGATCGCAACATCTCCAATGCCTCTCTCCTGGGCAGTTGTAAACAAGGCTTGAAGCCCTGTCCTCACTACGACCGAGGCTACACAACGCTCCTGCGGTCCGCCAATAAATCAGCGAATCGGACCTGCAGCGACCCGCATTATCAATTTCCAATAGAGTCTTCCAACCACCAGAAAAACAATTAGGCAGTGGAACTGATTCTATGAAGAGAAAGTCATACTGGTGTTTTCTTAAAGTATGTAAAACTGCTAAGGAAAAGACTTGAGTCGTTAAGGACAAGGTATACAATACCTGGATTTTCAAAATGGATTTGATGGAGTACTTCTATATCAGATTGTTACATAAAATGCAGGACTGTGCAAAAGTCTTATGCACCCCTAGCTATATATATCCCTAAGACTTTTGCACAGCACTGTAAATAAGATTACTATGTAAGATTAGGAGTCCAGAGAATTAGTGTCAAACAGCACAGAGACAGGCCCTTCAGCTCACCATGTGTACATTGTCTGAGGCACCTATCTACACCTATCCTAGTTCGCCACATTAGGTCCACAACTCCTTTTGCCTTGGTGACTCATCTGTGGTCCAGATACTTCTTAAGTGGTGTGTGTCTGCCTCCAACGCCACTTCAGGTAGTAGATTCCAACCTTCCTGTAGGAGAAAGAAATGCTGCACTGTTCCCCTCTCACCTTCAAACGATGCCCTTGTGTCTTAGGCAGGAAAGTTAGTTTTACCATCTATCCTACCTTATGTTGGGGGTAGCACATGGACGGATGAAGTAAATGGGGAATTGGTATAAATGGGCACTTTTCAGACTATCAGCGTGTGGCACAGTGACACTTTCAGGATTTACAGCTATTCATCATTTATATTATTGTCGTTGTTGCTTTCTGTGCCTTATGGCACTTTGGGTGGCAACTTTGCTGTTCCTGTAGCATTTGTCTGTTTTTTTTTAATGAGGTCGAGTTGCTAGCTCATTGCTCAAACCAGCACGGGTAGAAAGCCTGCAAGGAGCCGGTGGGATTCGAGACCACTCGTCTCTAAGTCGGGTGCAGATGCCACTACCTGGCGCATATACTATTGATATGGGTGCAAATGCAGATGTGATATATCCCCACACGGTAATGACGCAGAGCAGGCTGGGAATGTCAGGAGGGAGCAAGTCTGCATGACAGGACGGACAGATTAAGAGAGTGAGTAAGAAGGTAGCAGAAAGTTTTGAAGTACATCTATTATCAAAGTATTTATATGGTATACAGCCCTGAGATTCATTCCTCCCACATGAAACAAAGTAACACCATGGAAACCATTAAAACATCAAACATTCAACGTGTGAAAAAAAAACAAATCGTGCAAATAGCAGGTTACAACGCGGGAGCAAGGTGTGTGGAAGTAGGAGACTATGGACTTTAGAAGAACAAAAAAGAAAGCAGTCTAATTTTTAGAGAGTGAGTATTCAAGGCATATATTCACATACCCAGCAAATGCCGGCTGCTGGTGTACTGGTTTCAGCACCGGACTTTGAAGCAATTGGTCCAGGTTCGAATCTGGCTGGCTGCTTGCACACTTTCCATCCATGCTGGGTGGAGCGTCAGGCTAGCAACTCAGCCTCGTAAAAACGGACAGATGATAAGGAACTGGCAAAAATACCACTCGATGAAAAGGAACAACAACAACAACAACATTCATGTAGAGAGGATTACCGGTGAAATAGATCATGAGACACAAAGAATAAATATAGCAATAAAACAAGTGGGAAAAAAAAGATAAATGGGATTGATGTAAATACGTGTTTGATGGTTGACATTGATCCAAAGGATCAACAGGTCTATATGCCGCCATTACTCCATCATATGTGGTAAGTGCAGAGATAAAGATCAATCATGATCTCATTATTCACTCCCATCAAGTGCCAGATAAATTAGATGGTCAATGACCTCAACAGAGATGAATAATATATACCATAATCAAGGCTGGTTACAGATTGTGGAGGAGGAGAACATGAAACCATGACCATATACAGCCAAAGTCATTGGTGGCTTGGCACAATCCAAGTATTCAATCAAATGTCAATGCAGCTGACCAAGGATGTAGATTGTTTGAAAGGATGGGAGAAAATTGGCTCAGATCCGACTCAGCCAGCTGGAAAAATTATGTGGTGACAGATGACTACCTGTCAGATACCTGGGAAATAAATTTGCTTGGAAAACTTCCTTCATCTTCAGTATCTTAAAAGTTCTGTGGACAGTTTACTGGAGGTAATTAACCACAGATGAAGGGCAATGGTTCACAGTGGACAACCCTTTGACAATATTGGGCCAAGAGGCAGGCATGGCAGAAGGCTGTGGTGGCTTGACTCAGTTTGGGCCCCAAATCAAATATTGCGAGGGCATATAGGAAGAACAGCTACAGGAATGATGCGGATGCGGCTTGTTTGATAGAAATAGATGAGGAGATACCATAGTATTCACCACAAATCCCACAGAGAGGGTGAAGTACTTACCATCACTTCATGCCAATTTGAAGCACATGGAAAATGGGCAGCTACTTGGATGCATTTTTCCTCTCCTTTTTTCTTTCGTTGTTATATGAGAAATTAAAGAAAAGAGATCGAAGGACTATAACCGTTCCTTTGAATATGTCGCCCCTTAAGGATTGTACCCACACCACTGCCTGCTTTTGCCGCTGCCTCTCTTAAAAGAAAGCTCCAGAAGTAGCCTATTACAACGTTGAGCCCAGTGCAGGCCCATTGGCTGATGAGGTTGTGTTGACCTTTTAACCCACTCCAAGGTCAATTAGAATCAGAATCAAGTTTAATATCACTGGCATATGTACTGAATTTTGTTGTCTTTGTGGCAGCAGTACAATGCAGGACATAATAATAGAGAAAAAACTGTGAATTGCAGTGTGTGTTTTCAGGTTTCTGTGCCTCCTTCCTGAAGGTAGCAATGAGAAGAGGGCATGGCCTGGGTGAAGTGGGGTCCTTGATGCTGCATGCCACTTTTTTGAGGCATCGCTCCTTGAAGATGTCCTGGTAACTAACCTTTTCCTCCTACTTACTGTTGTAAGAAACAACTGTAAGGATGCAGAATGACCCCTCATCAGGACGCCCATCTTGATGAAGAATCTCAGCTTCATAGACCTTGCCCGATCTGCAAAGTTCCTCCAGCATTTTGTGTCCAATGCTCTAGATTTCCAGCATTTGCAGAATCTCGTGTTTAGCCAAAATACCCTCTTTGATCAATGTCCACCACTCAGTTCCGCAGCTGTTTACAATATATATTAATGATTTAGATGAGGGAATTAAAAGTAACATCAGCAAATTTGCCGATGACACAAAGCTGGGTGGCAGTGTGAAATGTGAGGAGGATGTTATGAGAATGCAGGGTGACTTGGACAGGCTGGGTGAGTAGGCAGATGCATGGCAGATGCAGTTTAATGTGGATAAATGTGAGGTCATCCACTTTGGTGGTAAGAACGGGAAGGCAGATTATTATCTAAATGGAGTCAAGTTAGGAAAAGGGGAAGCACAATGAGATCTAGGTGCTCTTGTACATCAGTCACTGAAAGCAAGCATGCAAGTACAGCAGGCAGTGAAGAAAGCTAATGGCATGCTGGCCTTCATAACAAGGGGAATTGAGTATAAGAGCAAAGAGGTCCTTCTGCAGCTGTACAGGGCCTTGGTGAGACCACACCTGGAGTATTGTGTGCAGTTTTGGTCTCCAAATTTGAGGAAGGACATTCTTGCTATTGAGGGAGTGCAGCGTAGGTTCACAAAGTTAATTCCCGGGATGACGGGACTGTCATATGTCAAAAGATTGGAGCGACTGGGCTTGTATACTCTGGAATTTAGAAGGCTGAGAGGGGATCTTATTGAAACATATAAGATTATTAAGGGATTGGACACGCTGCAGGCAGGAAGCATGTTCCCGCTGATGGGTGAGTCCAGAACCAGAGGCCACAGTTTAAGAATTAGGGGTAGGCCATTTAGAACGGAGTTCAGGAAAAACTTTTTCACCCAGAGAGTGGTGGATATATGGAATGCTCTGCCCCAGAAGGCTGTGGAGGCCAAGTCTCTGGATGCTTTCAAAAAAGAGATGGATAGGGCTCTTAAAGATAGCAGAATCAAAGGTTATGGGGATAAGGCAGGAACTGGATACTGATAGTGGATGATCAGCCATGATCACAGTGAATGGTGGCGCTGGCTCGAAGGGCCGAATGGCCTACTCCTGCACCTATTGTCTATTCTCACTCCTCCTTTCACTAGAATATGCACCAAAATGGGAAATCGCCATTGCATTTCACACACAACCTAGGTAATGGTAGAAATGTCACTTTGTGTAGATTTCCTTCCAAATCCTACACTGTCCTGATTTAGAAATCTGTGTTTCTTCTTTGCCACTGATTAATTTCTCGCAACTTGTTAATTGTAGCAGCACTTTGAACAGCAGGACTGCTTTGGATCATGACAGCAACTACCTGCAAAAGGGGCATTTAGATACGGACTATTAATGAACGCTGTTAATGAATTTAAAAGTATGTATTCAGTAGGTTACCTTAGGATTCATCTTCTTGCAGACACTTACAGGAAAATAAAGAAATACAATAGAATTTACAAAAAAAACACAGATATAAACAAAGATTGACAAACAACCAATGTACAGAAGAAGACAAATTGTGCAAAAAAGTATTAAGCTGAGAACACGAGTTGTAGAGTCCCTAAAGGTGAGTTTGCAGGCCATAGAATCAGTTAGGAGTTGTTATGAGGAAGTTATCCATGACGGTTCAGAAACCTGGTGGTTGTAGGCTAATAACTGTTCCTGAACCTAGTGGTATGGGACCTAAGGCTTCTGTACCTGCTGGCCAATGACAATGGAGAAGAGAGCATGTGCTGGGTGGTTGGGGTCCTTGATGCTGGATGCTGCTTTCCTATGGCAACTCTCCATTTATGTAAACGTGTTAAATGGTGGAGAGTTCTTTACCTGCGATGGACTGGGCTGTATCCACCACTTTCTGTGGCCTTTGCTATTCCTGGGCATCGGTGTTTCCATACCAGGATGTTGCAACCAGTTAGCATACTCTCCACTACACTACCACTCTTACTTAAACTCAAATAATCCAACATCTTTGGGACTTCGGTGGTGCTTGATTAACTGAATGTTAGACAATTGGATGTTACTCATGTTGATACCGAAACACACTTATAGTCACTTTCTAAAACACTTTAAATGCATTATAGTAATTTTTTTTCAGTGAACCTCGTGAATTTGAGAGATGCAAGAAATAAATAGATTGGACCTTGGGAATGTCCACAAACTTATGTTTCAAACCCCAGATGTTCTCTACCATAACCCTGGCTCTGCCTGTACCCCCAGCCCATATCTTAGACATGTGCAATCTGGATTGCCAGCTTACATTCTTGACTAATGAGTGAGCCAGATGGTGAACAACCAAGATTTCCAGACAATTGGATGCCAAGTCGTCGCGGTTTTCTTTGTAAAAACCTACTTTCAAATACAAGTGCCTCCCTTCTATCGCAGCAATATCCTCAATCTCTTGAGATATCTCCTCCGATTCTATCTTGTTGATTTAAAATTTTATCTCTTCATCGCTGGTAGGCATATGTTTAGTTTCCAATATCCTAAGCCTTAAATTTTCTTCCTCAAACCTCTTCAATATTTCCATTAAGATGTTTAACCTCCACTTAAGCAAGGCTATAGTCACAGGCTCTAATATCTCCTTATGTGCATTGGTGTCATTTTTGTAATGCTAACACTCCTGTGAGGTACATTGGGATAGTTTGCTGCCTTAAAGATATTGTTTAAATAAGCTGTGGCCAGAATTTTTGACTTTGTATGTGCTGATAATAGTGCCCTCTAGTGGTAATGAATGGGAACTTATCTCAGGTCAAGATAAGATAGGAACAAGATTGAAAGAGTACAGACAAAATTTGCAAGGCTATTGCCAAGGCTTGAGGATCTGCGTTAAAGGGGAAGATTGAATTGATTAAGACTTTATTCTCTGGAGCCTAGGAGAATAAAGGGAGATTTGGTAGAGGTACATAAAATTATGAGGGGTGTAGATATGGTTGATGCAAGCAAGTTTCTCCCCCTGAGGTTAGGTGATACGAGGACTACGGGTCATAGATTAATGGAGAAAGGTGAAATATTTAAAGAGAACTTCTTCATTCAGAGGGTGGTGTGAGTGTGGAATGAGTTGCAGAGGAAGAGGTGGATGTGGGTTTGATTGCAACATCATGAGACTGGGGCTCCACTCCATCAAACACCTTTGCTCCACCTGCCACAACAGCCGAGATGTCCCGGTGGCCATGCATTTTAATTCTACTTCCCATTCTGATTCCAACATGTCAGTCCATGGCCTCCTTGACTTCTGCAATGAGACCGCTCTCAGGGTGGAGGGGCAACACTTGACATTCTGTCTGGGTCACCTGTAACCAGATGGCATGGGTTCCCTTTCCACTCCATCCACAAAAAGCTAAATTTTCTGGTGGCCAACCACTGTAATTTCTATCCTCATCCCGTTCTGACATGACAGTCCATGGCCTCCTTTACTACCATGATGAGGCCACTCTGAGGGCGAAGAAGCAACACCTCATATTCTGATTAGGTAGCCTCCAACCTGATGGCATGAATATCAATTTTTCCTTTGGATAATTTCCCCCCTGCACTCTTCTATTCTCCACTTTGGCCTCTTATCTTTTCTCCTCACCTGTCTATCACCTCCTCCTGGTGCCTCTTCTCATTCTCTTTCTCCCATGGTCCACTATCCTCCCCTATCAGATTCCTTCTTCTCCAGCCCTTTGTCTTTTCCACCCATCACCTCTCATCTTCTTACTTCATACCCCTCCCCCACCCACCAGACTTTACCATTCACCTTCTAGCTTTTCCTCCTTCCCACCCCCACTCTTTTTATTCTAGCATCTTCCCCCTTTCTTTCAAGCCCTGATGGGTCTCAGCCTGAAAGAACAACTCTTTATTCATTTCCACAGATATGTGACCTGCTAGATCCTTCTTCAGCTCTTTACCTGTCAGGTTCTCACCTAATCCATCCTCCCCCACCCACCCATCTTCCTCGTCATCTGGTTTCAGCTTACACCCTCCAACTTGTACTATTTCCCCTCCTGCCATCTTCCCCCACCTCCCCTTCCTTTACAGTCCTGATAAAGGATCTTGGGCCAAAATGTTGACTGCTGGTTTATTTACCCTACCCCATAGATGCTGCCTGATCTGCTGAGTTCCTCCAGCATTTTGAGTGTGCTTTTTCTGACCCCCAACTTCATGACAGCGAGGCTGAAGCAACTAACTGCTTAGGTGAGCCAGACTTCCACCTGGTGTATGAAAACATAACTAATTGGCCTCTCAGGACCTGTGCCAATAGTTAGCTACTTATCTTATTGCACTAAAGATCACATAAAAGTGTAACTCCTGGTGTAATTTGGAGATTGAATTTATAAATTAAACTGATAAATGGATATAGCAAAATACTATCTCCTTCTAATATTCCATCTAGAGATCATTTCCTCCACACAGATTGTGGTTCAAGATCTACTGCAGTCACTCAAATGTAAAATCATGGCCGACCTTCCTTGGAGTATTGAAGTGCTATACTATGAGACGTGCCATTTTCAGATAAAGAGCAACAAAGCTTTTTACTTTTTTTAAAAACAGATTTTAAAAACTCCCATGAATCACTTGAAAGCAGAGAAGAGAATTTTTCAGATATATAAACAGTCTTCACTGTGGAAGACAAAAGCAGTAGGCCAGAAGTTCAAGGGGGTAGAAACGAGTGCATTTGCTATCAGTAAGGTGAAGATGCTCGAGAAGCTGAAAGGTCTTAAGATAGATAAGTCACCTGGACCAGATGAACTACACCTCAGGGTTCTTAAAAAAAAAGATTGTGGAGCCATTAGTAATGATCTTTCAAGAGTGGAAGAGTTAAAGAAATTTGAAAAATGCAAAAGTGGCAGGATGGGGAGGGGTCTTATATTGGAAGAAGTCAATTTAAAACTTCTTTAAGAGAACAACGTTCCTTGGCGTGCATTTAAAAGAAGGATCTAACCTGGACCCTCAGCACCTCCTCATTAGTAAAGAAGGCACAGCAGTGTCTACACTTTCTGCCGAGATTGAGGTGTGCAAGGCTCCCTGCCCTCACTCGAACAGCTTTCTACAGGAGCACCTTCAAGAGTATCCTATCTGACTGCATCATTGTGTGGTACAGAAGCAAGACCCTACAAAGGATAATTAAAACCACTGAGGCGGTCATTGGGGACTCCCTCCCCACTATTTGTGACATTGACCGGGAGTGTTATATACGAGGGGCCAGAAGCATTGTTGAGAATCCCTACCACCTATCCCAGTCTCTTTGACCCACCACTGTCAGAAAGGAGGTACAGACGCATCAGGACTAGAAGTGCCAGACTGGGTAACAGGTTCACAAACATGAGAAAATCTGCAGACGCTGGAAATCCAAAGCAACACACGCGAAATGCCGGGGGGACCTCAGCAGGTCAGGCAGCATCAATGGAATTAAATAAACAGTCGACATTCCGGGCTGGGGCACGTCTTCCGGACTGAAAAGGAAGGCTTCTTTCTTCAGGCTGGAAGACGAATGAATACTCTGTCAGCACCGAGGTCTCGTCACTAGGCCAGCGAGCTGTTTACTGTTTACCTGTGCTGCACACTACATGCACTTTGAACTATATTTTATTTAATTACTTGTGGTAATATTTTGTTTCATGTCTGTGCAACATGTTTTGTGGGTGCACCGTGGTCCGGAGGCATGTTGTTTCGTTTGGTTGTATATATGCAGTCAGATGACAATAAACTTCAACTTGAATCCTTGTTTTATAAACTGAGGCACCAAGTACAGGGTCACACTAAACCTTTACGGATTGTTCAGTTCATTCTAGATGCTTCACTAACAATGTTACGAATATCACCTGTCAGAAAGTTACTTAGACAGAGGGGTGGGTGTCTTTAATTATGAACCTACTAGTGAACTTGTGGCGTGCTTCGTCAGAGAATAAAATGGGGTGAGGGGAGCAGCCATTTATCCACATCTGGAATGAGTTTTGAAAACACAAACTCACTATTATTTCCCCAATGCGGAAGAACCTCTAACCAATGGCAGGAAGCCTTAGGATTGGTTTTGATTCTCAAGTATTATCATCAGTAAGCACAAGAGATTTTGCAGATGCTGGCAATCCAGAGTCACACAATATGCTGATGAAACTCAGAAGGTCAGGTAGCATCTGTGGAAAGGAGGAAAGAGTTGGTGCTTCGGGCTGAGACCCTCCATTAGGATGAAGGGTCTCGGCCCGAAATGTCAATGCTTTATTCCTTTCCGCAGATGCTGCCTGATCTTCAGTGTTTCGTGGTGTGTTACTCTGGTCAAGAAACGGAATACTTTATCATTGTGACAATGTAAAAAAAAAGTATTTCAAAAGGGTTAGAAAAATCTATATGGAAGACAAAGAACAGGAACGAAATGGACAGTCCTTGTAAAGACGGTGCAGGTGAAATTGACTTATTCTGTGATGTAGTATTCATAAAAGCACAAAGTAAAGCCGGCACACTTATTTTACATTCATCCGGCTCAAAAACACAGATGAATCACAAAGCCCCCCAACCCAAACCCTCGTGGACCCTGCTAATGATTTTTCAGTATCGCCTCCCTCTCTGTCCCGACCCAGGTAGACAGGTGAGATGTGTGCCACATGGATTAGGGCTATAAGAGCAATGGGTTGTAGTGAGGACCATTGAATGATTCCGTACAAATAGATCCCTGAGCTGCAGTGGCGTAACTTTCCCCAGAGTCCGGACACATAACCCAAACCCAACTACACTCAGTGACCACATTATTAGGAACATCTTTTTAAAGCAAATACCTAATCAGCAGCAATTCAATGCAAACATGGTCAAAAGGTTTAGTTGTTGCTCAGACCAAACATTGGAATGGGGGAAGAAATGTGATCTATGTGACTATGATCGTGTAATGATTGCTGGTGCCACATGGTGTGGGTTGAGTATCTCAGAAGCTGCTGATCGCCTGGGATTTTCACACACAACAGCCTCCAGAGTTTACAGAGAATGGAGTGAGAAACAAAACACATCCTGTATGTGGCAGTTCTGTGGGCAAAAACACCTTGTTAATGAGAGAGGTTAGGGGAGAATGGCCAGAACGGTTCAAGCTGACAGGAAAGCCACAGCAACTCAAATAACTGCATATTACAGCAGTGGTGTGCAGACAGCATCTCTGAATGCACAACACGTTGAATCTTGAAGTGGATGGGCTACAGACGACCACATAGGGATGCACCCCTGTACCTGTATGTGCCAAGCTCCGACCAGCTATTATCATAATGATGGGATCAGGCTGGATTTAGTTAAAATACGATCAAGCCAGAATTTTAAACCAACTTCCACAAATTCTGATGAAGGTTCTTAAAACTTGTCTTTCCCCAGATGCTGTCTAACCTGCAGTGTTTCTTCCCCAGCATCTTTTCTATTTAGTTTCAGACTTCAGTACGAGTTGCTATCAGTAGCTGGCTACGACGTGAACATGGCAAACTGTGTTGTTTCCTCCTTCCTTGCAGACAGCGCAGAGTAATGAAAGTGGAAGCCATGCAGTTACACCTTCCACTGCAGCACAATGGAACAATAACAAAGATTGCAAAGGCAAACTACTGCAGAGAAACATTTCAAATGAAACTTCAAAACATTTCTCTAACGACCTCTAGCAGTTTTATGGGACTTGAAGCCTCAATGTAATGTGGTGGGGCATAAAATAGGAGGCAGTTTTATATCCCTGAACATGACATGCCACAGTGGCTACAGGATTCACTAACAAAACAGTTCTGGCTATTACCTTATAGACTTAGTTTCTATCATGACTTTACATTACTAAACAACTTAAACACTTCACTCATTAAGGAAGTGGAAGTCAGGAGAAAACACGCCATTCCTCACTGAAAGGTTAATGGTGGAAAGGATGGGCAGCTTCAAGCTTCTTGGCACCTCGGAAGATCTATTCTGTGCCCAATTCATTGATGCACTCATGAAGGTGGCCCAGCAGCAGCTCTACTTCATTAGGTGTTTGAGGAGATTCAGTATGTCTCCAAGTCACTTAAAAATTTTCTACAGATGTATGGTGGGGAGCGTTCTGACTGGTTGCATCATGGCGTGGATTTTGCTGTGAAGACTGATGAAGGTAGAGCAGTGGATGGTGTCTACATGGATTTTAGTAAAGTACTTGATAAAGTCCCTCTTGGGAGGCTAATCCAGAAAATTAAGATGCATAGGATCTGTAGCAAATTGGTTGTTTGGACTTAGAACTATCTTGCATATAGACAACAGTGGGTAGTGGTCGAAAGGACTTAATCGAGCTGGAGGTTTGTAATCTCTGGTATTCTGCAGGGATCTGTGCTGGGACCTCTGCTGTTTGTGATGTATACAAATGACCTGGATGAAAATGTAGATGGTTGGGTTAATAGGTTTGTGAATGATACCAAGATTGGTGGAGTTGTGGATAGTGTAGAAGACCGGCAAAGAATACAACACAATATAGAACAGGACCGAGAAATGGCAGATAGAGTTTAACCCAGATAAATTTAAGGTGTTGCCCTTGGTAGGACAAATGTAAGGAGACCAGAACAGTGTTGTGAGATCTTAACAGTGTAGCTGAGCAGAGAGATTTTGGGGTCCGAGTTCATAGCTCTGTGAAAGTGACTACACAAGTCAATAAGGTGGCTAATAAGGGTTATGGAATGCTTGCTTTTATTAGTTCAAAAGCAAAGAGGTTATGTTGCGATTTTATAAAACGCTGGTGAGGCCACATCTGGATCATTGCGTACAGTTCTGGTTGCTCCACTATAGGAAGGATGTTGAGGCTTTGGAAAGGGCGCAGAAGAGATTTACTAGGATGCTGCCTGGTTTAGAGGGCGTGCGCTATCATGAGAGACTGGTTGTTTTCTTTGGAGCGTCAGAGGCTAAAGGGAGATCTGATAGAGGTTTATAAGATTATGAGAGGCACAGATAGACTAGACAGTGAGTATCTTTTTCCTAGAGTAGCCTAATGGTTCTCAGAAGAGCCCAAGCAGTTCGATCACTCATACCAACAATAAGAGAAAGACAACTCAGATTCCTAGAACACATCATGCGGAAAGATGAACTAGAAAAACTCATAGTCTCTGGAAAGATTGAGGGGAGTAAACCTAGAGGAAGACCTCGGCTTATGTACATCAAAAGCGTAGCCAGGTGGCTACACATCAAGGAAACGGAAGTCATCCAAAAAACGAAGGATAGATCTATATGGAAAACCATGGTCACCAAGGTCTGCATCGGATATGGTACCTAGACAGACAGATAGTCTAATAGATTCAAATAGGTAAGTTTTTTTACTTAGAGTGTGGTGGATGCCTGGTATTGTGGTAGAGGCAAATACATGAGAGGCTTTTAAGAGACGTTTAGATAGGTCCATGAACGTAAGGAAGATAGAGGGATATAGACATTTTGTAGGTAAGAGTTTTTTGATTTACTTTTTTGCTGGCTTGGCACAACATTGTGTGCCGAAGGACTGGTTCCTGTGTTGTTTCCTCCTTCCTTGCAGACAGTGCAGAGAAATGAAAGTGGAAGCCATGCAGTTACACCTTCCACTGCAGCACAATGGAACAATAACAAAGATTGCAAAGGCAAACTACTGCAGAGAAACGTTTCAAAGGAAACTTCAAAACATTTCTCCTATAACCTCTAGCAGTTTTATTGGACTTGAAAGTCTCAATGTAATGTGGTGAGGCATAAAATAGGAGGCAGTTTTATACCCCTGAACATGACATGCCACATAACGGAGACTCCAATGCACAGACTGCAAGAGGTGGCAAAGGGTTTATTGACTCAGCCAGCGCCATCACTGTCACAACACTATCAATTGCCAAGGATTCTCGCTGTGTGGGAAATGCCTGTTTCTCATTACTACCAGAGATGGTCCAAATTTAATGATTCAGAGAGAGCTTCTTCCCGACTGGCATCAGATTTCTGAATAGTCCATGAACATTATCGTGTTCTTTTTATTTGCACTATTTAATTTTGTAATTTATAGTAATTTTTAATGCCCCTGCTGCTGTAAAACAAACTTCACATTGTATAAGTCAATGATAGTAAAACATAATTCTGATTCAAAAAAAAGTTTACAAAGCAAAGTAATAACATCTTCCAATTTTTTTGCAGTCCCAACTTTACCAAATTTTCTGAACTGAGTTTTTAGGCTTGAGATGCTGTATTTGGTTCGAGAAGAAGTTCCTTTCAGTTGTAGTTGGGCCAATAATTGCGCTAAAGATAGCTTTCAAAGTTCAGTACTTAGTTCATGGTACATTTAAGAGTGTGTATAGCGTGTCAAGTCACTAACAGCCAATTTCAGAGTTTATCAAGTTTGTCCACTGCCCTTTTCGCTCTCTGCTTCCTGAGACTGATGGACAGCGGGCAAGCTTGTTAAAAGAATTCAAGCTGCACCAATCTTAGGTGATATCAAGGCACAACTTGGAACTTCCATAAGGGCCTAGCTGGAATGGAGAGCAGAATAAACTAGCAAGATTCACAAAGATTCAGAAAGATGAAACTTTATTTGAAGAAAGTGCATAGTCAGCCACATATCAGCTTGCCTGCACTGAGAAAATGGCTAATACTGGACGACAACATAGCTTCCCCATTCACTCTAATTATCACATGTTTTAGATATCTCTTGGCCATGGAAGGCAGAGGATAATGGTGAACGGGTGTTCCTCTGACTGGGATTTGTGACAAGTGCCACCCTACAGGGATTAATTCTGGAACCCCTGTTGTTTGTGGTGGTTTGGATGAAAGGGTACAGAAAGTGGGCTGGTTAGGAAGTTTGCAGATGACACAAAGGTCGGTGGAGTTGTAGATAGTGATGATGGTTGTCAAAGGATTTAACAGGATATAGATCAGTTAAAGATCTGGGCAGAGAAATGGCAGATTGAGTGCAAAGTGTCCCACTTTGCGAGATCAAATGTATAAAGGGAAATTATATGGTAAATGACAAGACCCCTAGGAGCCTTGATGTACAGAGGGATCTTGGAGTGCAAGCCCATAGTTCCCTGGAAATGCAACTCAAGTAGATAAGGTGTTAAGGGAGGCATACAACAATACTAGCCTTTATCAGTTAAGGCATTCTGTATAAAAGTGGAAAAGTCACATCACAACTGTATAAATCTTTGATTAGGTCACATTTAGAGCATTGTGTGTAGTTCTAGTCACCGCTTTATACAAAGATGTGGCGGCTTTTGAGAGGGTGCAGAAGAACTTCAGCAAGTCATCTCCCGGACTCGAGAGTATAAATTGGACATATTAGGATTGCTTTCTCTGGAACGTCAGAGGCTGAAGCGAGAGCTGATAGAGGTACGTAAAGTGAAACGCATTGATAGCACAGATAGTTGTCTATGGTGGAAATGTCAAATACTAGAGGAACACACACAACACGCAGGAGGAACTCAGCACGACCAGCAGCATCTGTGGAGAGAAATAAACAGTCAATGTCTTGGGCCAAAACTCTTCATCAGTTTATTTCGCTTTACAGATGCTGCCTGACCTTCTGAGTCCCTCCAGCATTTAGTGCGAGCTGCTCAAGATTTCCAACTCCTGCAGAGTCTCTTGTGTTTATGAAATGCTAGAGGATATAGCTTTAACTTGGGGGGGGGGAGAATAAAAAGAGAGTGCAAGGCAAGTATTTACAAAAAGCGTGTTAAGTGCATGGAATATGAAGTGAATGGTTGGTGGTGACAGTGATGGTGATAGTAATAATTAAGAATCACTTAGACAGGCAGAGTAGGAAGGGATACAGATCGTGTGGTGGCAGATGGGATTCATTTAATTTCCCCATCATGGCTGGTGGGCAGAAGTGCCTGTCTTTTCTACACTCAGTGGCCACTTTATTAGGTACAGGAGTGGAACCTGGTTGGTTTTCTGCTGCCGTAGCCCATCCACTTCAAGGTTCACACTGTTGTGCATTCAGAGATTCTCTCTGCACACCACTGCTGTAAGTGCATGGATATTTGGGTTAATGTCGCCTTCCTGTCAGCTTGAACCAGTCAGGCCATTTTCCTTTGACCTCTCTAAATACAAGTTATTTTTGTCCACAGATCTGCCACTCACTGGATTTTTTTTTTTGTGTTCCCTCCCATTCACTGTAAATGCAGTTGTGCATGAAAATCCCAGGAGATCAGTAGTTTCCGAGATACTCAAACCACCCCATCTGACACCAACAATCATTCCACAGTCAAATTCACTTAGATTGTATTTCTTGCCCATTCTGATTTTTGGTCTGAACAACAACTGAACCTCTTGACCACGTCTGCATGCTTCTAGACACTGGGTTACTGCCACATGACTGGCTGATCAGGTATTTACATTAACGAGCAGGTCTGCAGGTGTATCTAATAAAGTGGCCACTGAGTGTACTATTTCAAACATAGTTCATGGAAAAACTGTATTTGTACTTTTCTGAATCCGCCTGAAATTCACACCTATGATTGACTTCAGTGTTGCACAGGTGGGAGAGTGAAGGATGAGAAAAGCAAGTTGGTTTTATTTTTGTACCAGTTCAACATTGTTACATGTCAAAAAAGAAAACTCAAATTATATATCAACAACAAAATAGAAAGTACAAGACTATTCTCACAATCATCCAAAAAGAATAGTATCTGATTCATAAAATGGTTCTCGCTGCAGCTTACCCTGAAAACTATAATTAATGACATAACATTTTTACTAAACATGGGTGTTCAAAGAGCTGACGCGGCACTTAATGATTTCTGAGCATTGGTCGATGTTCTTCCTGATACGGTAAAAGTGTTCGACGTATTGGGAACGGCTCAGCAACTCGACAAAATCCTCATCGTGTGTGATCACCAGAAGCTGAAAGTTGCTTTGGTTTGAGCGGCTCTTTATTATCCTAGAAAACAGCAACACAGCTTGGTCATTGGCTGCAGTCTGCCATCACTACAGGACTTGCACGAGACAAAGAATCAGACAGGAAAAGTCATCGCAGATGCCACCCGTCCAGCCAACTGTCTTTGCCCATAGTTCCCTTCTGGAAAGCACTATAGGGCTATTAAAAAAAAACTTCATGCCACCTTAAAAGTTTCTTCCCCCAAGCAGTTAATCTGATCAACCATTCTAGTTAGTCCCATCCCCACCCCCCGCACTCTCTATTATCTTAGTCACTGCATTTCATGGTAAACACTTTAAACCACTGCGACACCCACAAAATGCTGGAGAAACCCAGCAGGTCAGACAGCGTCAATGGAGATGAATAAACAGTTCTATCACCTTCCGGCTGTCCGCTTTCCCTTTGCCCCATCTTTTTATTCTGGTGTCTTTCCCCTTCCTTTCCAGTCCTGAAGAAGTCTTAGACCACAATGTCGAATGCACTCTTTTCCATAGATGCTGCCTGTCCTGCTGAGTTCCTGCAGCGTTTCGTGTGTGTTGCTTAGGGTTTCCAGATCTGCAGATTTTCTCATGTTTATAACTTTAAATCACTTTTTAAAATGCTGCTGGTATATACATGCTGGCAATTACGTATTCATGTACATTTTAATCCAAATCCATTTATTCTAAAAGTTTAGTATCATTCTTTACAATTGTTGAATGTTGTTGTATGTTGTGCTAACACATAACAGCAAATCCCTAATACACATAAATGTGTATGGCAACAAAAGTTGATCCCTGTTAATAACAATTGTTTCTTTGTTAGGAAGGATAACACACTTGTAATCCAAACCTCATTGCCATTGCTAACAATGCAAAGCTTGGCTAAGGGGTAGCAAAACGTTTTGGGTTCAAGTTAGACTTCAAGCTGGGTTGGCCATGGCTTTTACGTCAGTCTATGATCACGGGTCTCAGAAAGAGACACATTTAATTCTCTCAGCTAACTGGGAAGCCAACAGGCCAATGCATGTGTCAACATGTGCAAAAATTCATCAGTTTTATCGGCTTCACTGAATGTGGGTTGAAGAATAGTTCTGGAGGGAGGGAGAGGTGGGAGTGGAGGGGAAGAGTGGTTGAGAGGGTGAGGTGGCCAAAGGAGAAGGCAGGTGGGGTGAGGGAGGATGAGGGCAAGTCAGGGACTGAGAGGGAGTCAGAAATGGGAAATGGGGGGGGGTAAAAGGAGGGGAGTGGTATTGATGGGCAGGTGTGGAATGGGATGAAGGGAGCTAAGGCACAGCAAGACTACAACAAGGGCAAAGTTAAGAGGTGGCACAGCAGCACAGCAGTTAACATAACATTATTACAGTGCCAGGGACCAGAGTTAAATTCCGTCACTGTCTGGAAGGAGTTTGTACTTTCTACCCATGACTGTGTGTGTTTCCTTTGGATGCTCTGATTTCTTCCCCAGTTCCAAAGACATTAATTAATAAGGGTTAGTAAATTGCGGGCATGCTATGGTGGTGCTGACAGCATTGTGACACTACCAGGCTGCCCCCAGCACACCCATGGTGTTGGTTGTTGATGCAAACAATGCTTTTAACGGTATATTTCAATGTACAGTACATGTGACAAATAAAGCCAAACTTTAAACCCTAAAAGGTTAGAGGCTTAACAGTTAATTTTTCGGAGTAGGACATAATGCGAAAATTAGGAGGATGATAAACAGATGGAAACGGGTGGATCTTAACATGTAAATATGACCACATGGAGATGCCAGAGTTAACTATCAAAGTATTCAATCAAAATGTGGTTCCAGATCCTTGCTCAGTAATTTTTAAAGATCAAGTTTTCAGCAAAACAGTTTGCCACAAAATGCAAGTATGACCAGTAAGCGCACACAGGAGGAACTCTCAGTGTCTATGTGATCTCCAAAAGGGAAAAAGATCATTTGCTTCCAAAGCCGCTAAAATCTGTGGAAGCTGAAAATCCAAAGCAACACAAACAAGATGCTGGAGGAACTCAGCAGGTCAGGCAGCAACTATGGAAAAGAGTAAACGGCTGACATCTCAGGCCGAGACCCTTCCTCAGGAGTTGGAAAAAAGATGAGAGGTCAGAGTAAGAAGATGGGGGGAGGGGAGGAAGAAGTACAAAGTGATAGGTGAAACCAGTGGGGGTGAAGTAAAGAGCTGGGAAGTTGATTGGTGAACGAGATAAAGTGCTGGAGGAGGGAAAATCTGATAGGAGAGGACAGAAGACCATGGAAGAAAGGGAAGGATGAGAGAAGGAAACTGGAATGGGATAATGGTGAAGGGCGGTGGGGGGGGGGGTGCAATTATCTGAAGTTTGAGAAACCAATATTCATGCCATCAATCTGATGGCTACCTAGATGGAATATAAGGTATTGCTCCTCCAACCTGAGTGTGGCCTCATTGTGGCAGTGGAGGAGGCCATGGATGGACATTTCGGAATGGGAATGGGAAGTGGATGGCCACTGGGAGATCCTGCTTTTTTTTTCGGATGGAGTGTAGATGCTCGGTGAAGCGGTCTTGCAATCTATGTCGGGTCTCAGCGATATACAGGAAGTCACACTGGGAACACTGGATAGAGTAGATGGCCCCAACAGACTCACAGGTGAAGCGTCGCCTCACCTGGAAGGACTGTTTTGGGCCGTGAATGGTAATGAGCGAGGAGATGTAGGGGCAGTTGTGGCATTTGTTTCACTTGCCAGGATAAGTGCCAGGAGGGAGATCAGTGAGGAGGGTCGAATGGACAAGGGAGTCGGGTAGGGAGCAATCCTTGTGGAAAGCAGAAAGTGGTGGGGAGGGAAAGATCCATTTGGTGGTAGAATCCTGTTGGAGATGGCAGATGTTATGGAGAATTATCTGCTGGATGCAATGGCTGGTGGGTGGTAGGTGAGAACAAGAGGAACCCTATCCCTGGTGGGGCAGCGGGAGGACAGAGTGAAGGTAAGTGTGTGCGAAATGGAAGAGATATGGGTGAGGGCAGCATTGATGGTGGAGGAAGAAAGCCCCATTATTTGAACAAGGAGAACATCTCACTATTTCTGAAATGAAAAGCCTCACCTTGAGAGTAGATATGGCAGAGATGGAGGAAACTAGTGAAGGGGAATGGCATTTTTACAAGTGACAGGGTGGGAAGAGTTATAGTCCAGAACTCTCTTAAATTCTTTGGCTTTATGGCATTTCTGCACTCTTGTGGCAGATTATAGAATTACAGGATAGGTGTGGGTTGTCACCTGAACTTAAATATATGTAATTAATTGAAATTGGTTTATTATTGTCACATGTACTGAGGTGCAGTGCAGGTGGACAATAAAATGCAAGGACGTCATGAATTAAATTCAAAGGTCAAGAGTCCATCTAATCACACTAGGAAACTATCAATAGTTTTACAACAGCAGGACCTGGTGGTGTGCGCTTTTAGGCTTTTGTATCTTCTGCCCAATGGGAGGGGAGAGAAGAGAAAAGAAGAGAGAATGTCCGGGTCTTTGATTATGCTGGCTGATTTATGGAGGGGAGGCTGGTTTCTGAGGTGCTGAGCTGTATCCAGTCTCTGCAGTTCCTTGCAGTCACAGGCAGAACATTTACCATACCAAGCCATAACTCATTTGGATAGGATGTGTAGCAGCCGTGCATCTGTTCTCTGTCTGCATTGCATTCTGTGTTCCACTGCTGTAAACAGGATTGTGTGCACTGCCCCTTCCTGAAATGAATGATGTTTCTTGTGTTAACAGTGAGGGAAAGCTTGTTGTCAAGACACCATGCCAACAGGCTCTCCATCTCCCTCCTGTTCTCCAGCTCATTGTTACTTGAGATGCGGCCCACTGCAGTGGTGTCGTCTTCAAACTTGTAGATGGAATTAGGCAGAATCAGACCACACAGTTCTGAGTGTATAATAATTAAGACTGTATGCAATTAATACCTCTGGGACATTTATGTCAAGAGTAAATGGGGGTTGGTATAGATGAAGCCATCAGTGAATTAAAGTCTATGTAAATTGAGAATGAGACATGGAGAAAAAGCATTGAAATATTTGAAGACTGAATGTCACAAACACATGAATGAGGATTTCAGGAGAAGATGTACTGAGACACTAGCATCTTGTCTCCACACCAGTCTGCAAGTGTTGTTACAACAGTTCAGTCAGAGGTCATGGTGTGGGCTGTAGCGTACTGTATTTTTGCAAGGACAGCAGACAAGAATCTGTGAGGCAACAGCATAAGGGTTTTGGAGGAACAGGAGACTGGAAGCAGGGCTGTCAAAGCTCACATTCCTTCAAAGGCTTCTGACTTTGCTTCAGTCTCCCAGAAATGGTGTGGAGAGAGACACAGTTCTCGTTTTATTCCACTTATCCAGTTCCACACACTTTTTTAAGCATGGAGAGCATAAGCCTGTCAGCTTCAGCATTTAAGTATGAAGTGACTCCATTTACAAAGAGGATTAAGCTTTTTGGAACACTTTCCTGCAAGCATGGTATCTGGTTTAAAATATCTCTCACAGCATTTTAGAGCTGTTGGGTATGGAATCTAGAACTTATGTAATAAAAAATATCTTCAAAGCATTAGTTTGACTTAGTGATAATACTCCATTTCTTCTTGGGCAGTCCATCTGGATGATGGATGATCTGCTTCCAATTCAGTTTCATTGATGTACACCATTCAGCACATTTTCGAGGAGCATTGCCCCTGAAAGCAGTATCCATCATTGAAGACCCCCACCACCCAGGTCGTGCCCTCCTCCCGCTACTACCATCAGGCAGGAGGTGCAGATCCCACACCACCAGGTTCAGGAACAGTTCTCACTCTTCAATCATCAGGCTCCACTGGGGGAGGAGAGTTGGACTTGTCTTCCTTCTTCAAATGGTTATAATTACTGCATTCCTAAGGTCGGTTGGTATATCATCCACTTTCCAGAAATGGACAACGAAGTTGTGGATTCATGACTGAAACCCTTCACTCCACAGCCTTAATGAGAAACCAGTGGGTTTAGACGAATAAACTCTTGTCAGGCTTCCAGCCGGGTACAGGTATTGATTACAACAGCTGTTTCAATAACAAACTCTGCTACCTTCATCAGGGATGATGCCTGGGCATGTCTAGTCCAGTGGTATTTATAGTCCCATAGTCCATCTCTCCTGATCGATTATTTCTCCTTCAACGGGAAACAATGTGGGAGAGCGGAAACCTGATTGGATGAGGACTAGTCATGATGGTGTGCTGACCTTTTAACCCACTCTAAGATCAATCTAATCTTTTCCTCCTACATAGCCCTTCACTGTTCTGTCGTAATTGAGGTTAACACTTTGATGCAGTGTGTAGAAGTAGATCAGGGTGGTGCATTTACACTTGAGGTTAGAAGAAGGATACTACGAAAATGAACGAATGCCAATCCCAACACAATGCAAAGAGGAAACTAGAATTAATTTGGGATGAAGCAGAATGCTCACTCCTACAGATCGAAATGTTTTCTAGGTCCATTCAGGATACTCACTCAACCAAAGCATGGGCCAGTGACTCAATGTTTTCCCGGTCTAAGTTTGTGGTTGGCTCATCCAGAGCTAAAATTCCGCAGTTCAGACAGAAGGTCTCCGCCAGAGCCAAGCGGATAATGAGCGAGGCCAGGACCTGAAACGGAATGAGACAGCAAGTCAGAGAGAAGCCTTCCTTCAGTGGCTGAGTCAGAGTGTGTGAGACGAGTGTGGTTACTCATTGAAACCAGTTGAATGTTGAGCAGAGTAAAATGTCGAGTACTCGATAGAGTAGATGTGGAGTGGACATTTCCTATGGTGGGGGAACTCTCAAACCAGAGGACACAACCTCAAAACAGAGGGACGTTCTTTTAGAATGGAGATGAGGAGAAATTTCTTTAGCCAAAGAGTAGTGAATCTGTGGAATTTGTCACCACAGCTGGTTGTGGAGGCCTAGTCATTAAGGTAGAGGTTGACAGAATCTTGATTGGTCAGGGCATGAAGGGATACAGGGGGCAGGCTGAGAGGGAAAATGGATCAGCCATGATGAAATGGCAGAGCAAACTTGATGGGCCAAATGGCCCATTTCTTCTCCTATATGTTATGGTCACGTTAGATTCCACGGAAAGTACTAATCAGGCCACATTAAGAGTGCTGCACACAGTTTGTATTCCACACTACAGAAAGAAGGTGTGGTACCAGAAAGGGTCCGAGGAGACTAGTCATAGCGTTAAGAGTGAGGAAATATGTCACCTGCTCCACCAAGTACGCATCAATCTTTAAGCATCCACATTTTCACTAATCCTATCCCAACGAATATCTTATCTTTCCCACGTTCCTTTCAATTTCCCATCCCAAATCTTACAGTTCGCTTATGCACTTCAGGCAATTTACAACGTTCACGTTTATCATCATTCAACTGTTCACATGTACACTGACATGAACAAAACGATGTTCCTCTGGACCAAGGTCCACACACAGTACATATAGACACAGAAAACACATAAAGCAATATTACCACAAATAAATTAACAAATAACAGAAGATATTCTAGAAGATTTGACATTTAGACATCATTAGTTGGAGCCAGAGAGGCTGCTCTGCCATCTTATAATGTAATCAATTAACCTACCCATCTGCACTTCTTTGGTACGTGGGAGGAAGACTGAAGGACTGCAATGTATTTACAGGGAGAACGTGCAGACTCCACATTGGCAGTACCAGAGATCGGGACTGAACCTGGGTAACTCACAGGACCCAATGCAGTTACCGGGAGAACATGCAAAGATCGGTATTGAACCCAGGTGACAAGTGACAACAGCTCTTCTCTACGTGCCACTGAACAGCCCTGATCTGCAATGCCAGGGCTGGAGAACAAGCAAGTTCGGATTCAGTTGGATAGTTAGTATGCAAAGGCATTGATGCATTATAAGAGTGAATTCAGACACCAAGGCAGAGATGGCTCAGGGAAAAAGTCATAGTATCAAAGCAAAGGAACAAGTCCACGTGGCCCACACCAAACATTAACCATTAATTTTTACATGAATGCTACCCTAACCCATCTATTCTCCCCAACAGCACTAACTCTCATTCACAAGGAGAAATCTAGCCATCAAGGGTAAAATGCTTTTGCTGCATTTGAACACAAAACATTGCAGGACAGTTCAGGCCTTTAGGCTCTGTGGCATTCATGGCTTAGGTTGGGATTATTTTTTTTGTGTGTCTGTATCTTACTGATATCTTTATGTGCTTGCTATCTTGTATGTTCTACGCAACACACACAAAATGCTGGAGGAACTCAGCAGGCCAGGCAGTGTCTATGGAAAAGAGTACAGTCGATGTTTCAGGTCGTGACTCTTCAGCAGGACTCACTGAGTGACTCTGTGAGTCTTCCCGAAGGGTGTCGGCCTGAAACGTTGACTGTACTTTTTTCATAGATGCTGCCAGGCCTGCTGAGTTCCTCCGGTAGTTTATGTCTGTTGCTTGGATTTCTGGTATCTGCAGATTTTCTCTTGTTTGCATGTTCTCCGTGTGTTTTGTGCTGTGGGACCACTGGTACTGTGGTTTGCACCTTGGCCCCGCTCTCTCGTTTGGCTGTAAAGGCATCCGTTAGTCTTGTGAGACCATGGATCTACGCCTGGAAAGTCTTCACTTTCCAGGGTGCAGGCCTGGGCAAGGTTGTGTGGAAGACCAGCAGTTGCCCATGCTGCAAGTCTCCCCTCTCCACGAGACCAATGTTGTCCAAGGGAAGGGCATTTGGACCCATACAGCTTGGCACCAGTGTTGTCGCAGAGCAATGTGTGATTAAGTGCCTTGCTCTCCCTCGGCTGGGGCTCAAACTCACGACCTTCGGGTAGCTAGTCCAATGGTTAGTCCTTAACCACTTGTCCACGTGCCCACCGTTTGGCTGTATTCATGGGTATTCATGTATGGCTGAAGGACAATTAAACTTGATCGAATTGAAATGAGTCATTAATGGTTAAAAACTCAGATATATGAATACTGTATAGAACACATTAAAGTACAGCACAATCCAGGCCTTCCAGTCCACAATGTTGTGCTGACCTTTCAACCAACTTTAAGATCAATCTAACCCTTCCTCTTCTACAGAGCCCTCTGCCCATGTGCCTATGTAAGAGTTTCTTAAATGCCCCTAATGTATCTGCCTCCACCTCCACTTCTGGCAGCGTGCTCAATGCACCCACCACTCTATGTAAAAAAATACTTCATGCTTTAATCAACTTTGAATTAGAAGTGCAAATTGGTTAAAGGAGAGAATTTACATCATTTCCAACTGTAGCTGAAGAAAATGAAATGGACTTTTAAAATGATCAAAGAAATAATATTGTTTATAAATGAACAAATAAAGGCCAGAGGCGTAAGAGTATACAGGAAAGGACCAAAGTAATCACATAGTTAAGCACAAGATGACACTAAGATTGGTGGCATTGTGGACAGCGAGGAAGGTTTTCAAAGCTTGCAGAGGGATCTGGACCAACCGGAAAATTAGGCCAGAAAATGGCAGATGGAATATAATGCAGACAAGTGTAAGGTGTTGCATTTTGGAAGGACAAATCAAGGTAGGACATACACAGTAAATGGTAGGGCACTGAGAAGTGCGGAGGAACAAAGAGATCTGGGAGTTCAGATACACAATTCCCTGAAAGTGGCGTCACAGCTAGACAGGTTTGTAAAAAAGGCTTTTGGCATCCTGGCATTCATAAATCAAAGTATTGAGTATAGGAGTTGGGATGTTATGGTGAGGTTGTATAAGACATTGGTGAGGCCAAATTTGGGGTATTGTGTGCAGTTCTGGTCACCTAACTACAGGAAGGATATCAGTAAGATTGAAAGAGTGCAGGGAAAATTTACTAGGATGTTGCTGGGTCTTCAGGAGTTGAGTTACAGGGAAAGATTGAACAGGTTAGGCCTTTATTCCTTGGAGCGTAGAAGAATGAGGGGGGATTTGATAGAGGTTTACAAAATTATGAGGGGTAGAGACAGAGTAAATATGAGTAGGCTCTTTCCACTTAGATTAGAAGAGATAAATACGAGAGGTCATGGCCTTTGGGTGAAAGGGGAAAGGTTTAAGGGGAACATCAGGGGGAACTTCTTCACTCAGAGAGTGGTGGGAGTGTGGAACGAGCTTCCATCTGACATGGTAAATGTGGGCTCACTCTTAAGTTTTAAGAATAAATTGAATAGATACATGGATGGGAGAGGTCTGGAGGGTTATGGACTGGGTGCAGGTCAATAGGACTAGCGGAATAAAGTTTCGGCACAGACTAGAAGGGCCGAATGGCCTGTTTTCTGTGCTGTAGTGTTCTGTGGTTCTATAATTACATAGAGCTAACCTTCAGTAAAAATGAACTAGATTTAGCATATTATCAGGGAAATCTGGATTAGTTACATTATTATATGAAGTTTTACCTAATGCCTCAGAGAGGAGGTACAGAGAGATGCTACAGCAGCATAACAGATAGCACACTGCTTTGCAGCACCAGCAGCTATCATTCAGGGTTCAATTCCTGCCATTGCCTTTAAGGAGTTTTGTCCGTTCTCCCCATGAACACGAGATTCCCCTGGGTGTCCCGGTTTCCTTCCACATTCCGAAGATGTATGGTTAGGGTTAGTGAGCTGTGGGTTAACACCAGTATGTCGGCACTTGCAGCCACCCAGCTGATTTGATTTGACACAAATGACACATTTCCCGGTATATTTCGACGTGCATGTGACAAATAAAGCTAATCTTTAAAAGACCAGAGAGAAAAGAATAATATTGTTGCCCTTCTCTCACTGATGTTAAATACATGATGAAGCACAGAATCTGAGATTTATTCCATACCTTCTGTCCAGCACTGTACCTTCCTCTCATGTCCAGAGCTGTATCACCCTTCACCATGACTACACGGTAATTGTAATTTCTTCTTTTGTCGCTGGCAGACACATTCTCATCAGCATCAGAACGGATCTCAATGTATTCAATGTCTATCGAAAGAAACCACCAAGTCAGGACACATCACAATAGTTTCACAAAACCTTCCACAGGCACTTGAAGAGGCAGAGACGGGGAGGAATTTCTTCAGTCAGAGGGCGGTGAATCCGTGCAATTCATTGCCACAGATGGCTTTGGAGGCCAAGTCACTGGGTGTATTAAAGTGGAGGTGAGGAGACTTTTGATTAATAAGGGTCTCAAAGATTATGGGGAAAAAGTGGGAGACTGGAATTGAGAGGGAAATTAACTCAGCCAAGACTGAATGGCAGAGTGGTATTCATGAACCAAATGGACTAATTCTGCTTCCATGTCTTACGTGCCATTCCTCAGTTTAAAATCTTATCTGAGCAACTGTGCCTCTGGCTGGGTAGAACATAGAACATTACAGCACAGTACAAGCTCTTCAGCCCACAATGTTGTGCCGATATTTTAACCTACACGAAGACCCATCTAATCCTTCCCTTCCACATAGCCCTCCATATTTCTACCATCTATGTGCTGACCTAACAGTCTCTTCCATATCCCTAATGTATTTGTCTCCCCCACCATCTCAAGCAGCACATTCCATGAACCCTCCACTCTGTGTAATAAACCTACCTCTGACAACCCCCCCCCTGATATTTTCCTCAAATCACCTTAAAGTTATTCCCCCTCTATTAGGCATTTCCGCTCCCTCTAGCTCTGCACTATACCGCGGTGTCCATCTACTCAGAAATAATTGGTGGACCAGACACTATGGGCCAGATGGTCCAATTCTCCAGCTATGTGTTGTGGTCTTATGGGCGATTCCTCATATGGAAATCCTATCTGAACAACTGTGCCCCTGGCTGGGGAGCACTCTCTCAGCACTGTATCATGGTACAGCATCAGAGAACTCAGCAACAAGTGTGTCACAACTGAGCAACTGTTAGGACGTAATAATTTACATGCAATATCCTGAAGCTCAATCACTTGTAGTAAATGAAATTAAATGCTATACTAAACTTGAACTCAAACTGACAACCAGTTGAAACATTTACATTGAATTCCAAATAATATATTGACACTGACCTTTCCACATCCTCAGTCAGTGGTGGTTTAACCCTGGTGACCCAGCAGATTATGTTCTTTTCAGGCAGGGGTCCCCAACTTTTTTTATGCCATGGGTCCTTCTCATTAACTGAGGGGTCCATGGAGCCCAGGTTGGGAATCCCTAGCACAGAGTCTGGCCCTGTGGCTCAGAAGGGTAGGGAAAGGAAGCGGATGGCAGCAGTGATAGGGGACTCTATAGTTAGGGAGTCAGTCAGGCAATTCTGTGCACGCAGGAAAGAAACTTGGACGGGAGTTTGCCTGCCAGGTGCTAGGGTTTGGGATGTTTCAGATCGCATCCAAGTTATCCTGCAGTGGGAAGGAGAATAGCCAGAAGTTGTGGTACATATTGGTACCAATGACATAGGTAGGAAAAGGGAAGAGGTCCTGAAGGCAGACTACAGGGAGTTAGGAAGGGAGTTGAGAAGCAGGACCGCAAAGGTAGTAATCTCGGGATTACTGCCTGTGTCACGCGACAGTGAGTATAGTAATAGAATGAGGTGGAGGATAAATGCATGGCTGAGGGATTGGAGCAGGGATTCAGATTTCTGGATCTTTGGGACCTCTTTTGGGGCAGGTATGACCTGTACAAAAAGGACGGGTTGCATTTGAATCCCAGGGGGACCAATATCCTAGCGGGGAGGTTTGCTAAGGCTACTGGGGAGAGTTTAAACTAGAATTGTTGGGGGGTAGGAACCGAACTGAAGAGACTGGGGAAGAGAAGGTTGGCTCACAAATAGAGGAAGCTTGTAGACAGTGCGAGAGGGAGGATAGGCAGGTGATAGAGAAGGGACGCGCTCAGACCAATGGTTTGAGATGTGTCTATTTTAATGCAAGGAGTGTTGTGAACAAAGCGGATGAGCTCGTGGGTCAGTACTTGAAGCTATGATGTGGTGGCCATTACAGAGACTTGGATGGCTCAGGGACAGGAATGGTTACTTCAAGTGCCGGGCTTTAGATGTTTCAGAAAGGACAGGGAGGGAGGCAAAAGAGGTGGGGGCATGGCACTGTTGATCAGAGATAGTGTCACGGCTGCAGAAAAGGTGGACACCATGGAGGGATTGTCTACGAAGTCTCTGTGGGTGGAGGTTAGGAACAAGAAGGGGTCAATAACTCTATTGGGTGTTTTTTTATCAGCGGCCCAATAGTAACAAGAATATTGAGGAGCAGATAGGGAAACGGATCCTGGAAAGGTGTAATAATAACAGAGTTGTCATTATGGGAGACTTTAATCTCCCAAATATCGATTGGAATCTCCCTAGAGCAAAGGGGTTTAGATGGGGTGGAGTTTGTTAGGTGTGTTCAGGAAGGCTTCTTGACACAATATGCAGATCAGCCTACAAGAGGAGAAGCTGTACTTGATCTGGTATTGGGAAATGAACCTGGTCAGGTGTCAGATCTCTCAGTGGGAAAGCATTTTGGAGATAGTGATCGTAATTCTATCTCCTTTAGAATAGCATTGGAGAGAGATAAGAACAGACAAGTTAGAAAAACACTTAATTGGCGTAAGGGAAATTCTGAGACTATCAGGCAGGAAATTGAAGGTTTAAATTGGAAACAGATGTTCTCAGGGAAAAGTACGGAAGAAATGTGGCAAATATTCAGGGGATATTTGTGTGGAGTTCTGCATAGGCACATTCCAATGAGACAGGGAAGTTATGATAAGGCACAGGAACCATGGTGTACAAAGGCTGTAATAAATCTAGTCAAGAAGAAAAGGAAAGCTTACAAAAGGTTCAGAGAGCTAGGTAATGTTAGACATCTAGAAGATTATAAGGCTAATAGGAAGGAGCTTAAGAAGGAAATTAGGAGAGCCAGAAGGGGCCATGAGAAGGCCTTGGCGGGCAGGATTAAGGAAAACCCCAAGGCATTCTACAAGTATGTGAAGAGCAAGAGGATAAGACGTGAAAGAATAGGACCTATCAAGTATGACAGTGGGAAAGTATGTATGGAACTGGAAGAAATAGCAGAGGTTCTTAATGAATACTTTACCTCAGTATTCACTATGGAAAAGGATCTTGGCGATTGTAGTGATGATGTGCAGCAGACTGAAAAGATTGAGCATGTAGATAATAAGAAAGAAGATGTTCTGGAGCTTTTGGAAAGCATCAAGTTGGATAAGTTACTGGGATCAGATGAGATGTACCCCAGGCTACTGTGGGAGGCGAGAGAAGAGATTGCTGAGCCTCTGGTGACGATCTTTGCATCATCAATGAGGACGGGAGAGGTTCCAGAGGATTGGAGGGTTGCGAATGTTGTTCCTTTATTCAAGGAAGGGAGTACAGATAGCCCAGGAAATTATAGACCAGTGAGTCTTACCTCAGTGGTTGGTAAATTGTTGGAGAAGATCCTGAGAGGCAGGATTTCTGAACATTTGGAGAGGTATAATATGATTAAGAGTAGTCAGCATGGCTTTGTCAAGGGCAGGACGTGCCTTATGAGCCTGATTGAATTTTTTGAGTATGTGACCAAACACATTGATGAAGGAAGAGCAGTAGATGTAGTGTATATGGATTTCAGCAAGGCATTTGATAAGGTACCCCATACAAGGCTTATTGAGAAAGTAAGGAGGCATGGGATCCAAGGGAACATTGCTTTGTGGATCCAGAACTAGCTTGCCCACAGAAAGCAAAGAGAGGTTTAGACGGGTCATATTCTGCATGGAGGTTGGTGACCAGTGTAGAGCCTCAGGGATCTGTTCTGGGACCCTTACTCGTTGTGATTTTTATAAATGACCTGGATGAGGAAGTGGAGGGATGGGTTAGTAAGTTTGCTGATGACACAAAGGTTGGAGGTGTTGTGCATAGTGTGGAAGGCTGTCAGAGGTTACAGTGGAACATTGATAGGATGCAAAACTGGGCTGAGAAGTGGCAGATGGAGTTCAACCTAGATAAGTGTGAAGTGGTTCATTTTGGTAGGTCAAATATGATGGCAGAATATAGTATTAATAGTGAGACTCTTGGCAGTGTAGAGGATCAGAGGGATCTTATTTCCATCCAGGGGATCAGTGTGGACATGGTGGAGGATTACGAATACCTGGGGATATGAATTGACAACAAACTGGACTGGTCAAAGAACACTGAGGCTGTCTACAAGAAGGGTCAGAGCCGTCTCTATTTCCTGAGGAGACTGAGGTCCTTTAACATCTGTCGGACGATGCTGAGGATGTTCTACGAGCCTGTGGTGGCCAGTGCGATCATGTTTGCTGTTGTGTGCTGGGGCAGCAGGCTGAGGGTAGCAGACACCAACAGAATCAACAAACCCATTCGTAAGGCCAGTGATGTTGTGGGGATGGAGCTGGACCCTCTGACGGTGGTGTCTGAAAAGAGGATGCTGTCCAAGTTGCACGCCATCTTGAACAATGCCTCCCATCCACTACATAATGTACTGGTTGGGCACAGGAGTACATTCAGTCAGAGACTCATTCCACCGAGATGCAACACTGAGCGTCATAGGAAGTCATTTCTGCCTGTGGCCATCAAACTTTACAACTCCTCCCTTGGAGGGTCAGACACCCTGAGCCAATAGGCTGGTCCTGGACTTATTTCCTGGCATAATTTACATATTACTATTTAATTATTTATGGTTTTATTACTATTTAATTATTTATGGTGCAACTGTAACGAAAACCAATTTCCCCCAAGATCAATAAAGTATGACTATGACTATCTTGGGGTCCGAGTCCATAGGACACCCAAAGCAGCTGCGCAGGTTGACTCTGCGGTTAAGAAGGCATACGGTGTATTGGCCTTCATCAATCATAGAATTGAATTTAGGAGCCAAGAGGTAATGTTGCAGCTATATAGGACCCTGGTCAGACCGCACTTGGAGTACTGTGCTCAGTTCTGGTCACTTCACTACAGGAAGGATGTGGAAACCATAGAAAGGTGCAGAGCAGATTTACAAGGATGCTGCCTGGATTGGGGAGCATGCCTTATGAGAATAGGTTGAGTGAACTCAGCCTTGTCTCCTTGGAGTGACGGAGGATGAGAGGTGACCTGATAGAGGTGTATAAGATGATGAGAGGCATTGATCGTGTGGATAGTCAGAGGCTTTTTCCCCAGGGCTGAAATGATTGCCACAAGAGGACACAGGTTTAAGGTGCTTGGAAGTAGGTACAGAGGAGATGTCAGGGGTAAGTTTTTTACACAGAGAGTGGTGAGTGCATGTAATGGGCTGCCGGCAACGGTGGTAGAGGAAGATACGATGGGGTCTTTTAAGAGACTTTTAGATAGGTACATGGAGCTTAGTAAAATAGAGGGCTATAGGTAAGCCTCGTAATTTCTAAGGTAGGGACATGTTCCGCACAACCCTGTGGGCCGAAGGGCCTGTATTGTGCTGTAGGTTTTCTATCTTTAGGGTGACTCACCACTGAGTTGCTATAGATGACTCCGCCTACCCTCTTGTCACAGTTCCCTTTTCTTTTTCCTTCACTTTTGCTCAAATGTCATCAAGTGTGGACTTTGGAGTTTTAGTTTCAGAGCAATAAATCCAGCAGTTCAAAGTAAATTTATTACCAAAATACGTGTATGTCATCCTATACAACCCTGAGACTCATTTTCTTACAGGCATTCACAGAAGAACAGAAAAAATACAATAGAATCAATGAAAAACTACACAATTTACCTCAGCAATCAAAACACTGAGATACCTAGGAAGGAATTCAAAATTAGCTTACAGGGGAAACATATGTGAGGAATGACAATTATTTAAAGGACAGGAAACAGACAACTTGAACAATTAAGTCCTTCTTGGGTAGTTGGTGGGGCTAGTGGGCTGTTGTATGGGCCATCACTGGGTAGCATGGCAGCCTAGCAGTTAGTGTAATTACACTGCCAACAATCAGTGATTGGGGTTCATTCCCACCACTGTCTGTAAGGAGTATACACCTTCTCCCCACGACCGCCTGGATGCTTTGGTTTTCTCCCATGTTCAAAAGACGTACGGGTCAGGATTAGTAAGTTGCGGGCATGCTACGTTGACACTGGAAGCACAGACACACTTGCGGTTTGATCCCAGCATATATTTGGACTGTATTGAATATTGTCGCAAATAACACATTTCACTGTATGCTTTGATGTTTCAATGTACGTGTGATAGATAAAACTTATTTAATCTAATAAAGCTAATATAATCTGAATTGAGATTCCAGCTTCCTATAATTTATCAGAACTTAGGTACCCACTTAATCTTCTCATCCAAGTTTGCTTATCATAGATGAAAGCATGACAAGGGTCAGATTGAAATGGTCAGGGTGTCGGGGCTGGAGGAGAGGGATGAACTGGTTCAGCTCGCTGCTCCACGAGATTTACTCATCTCTGTGCTGAACTGAGGATGTGACCTGCTCCTAAATCAGCTGCATTGATGCCTAGCTTCACGTCTAGGTACTCACTTTTGTGAACTTCAGTTTTGAATGTTATTTGCTTACTTTAATTGTTTGCACAATTAATTTTTTTCTGCCCATTGGGTGTTTGACGGTAATCTTTTTCTAGATGGGCTCCTTTGGGTTTCTTTGCTTTGTGTCTGCCTGTAAGGAGATGAATCTCAAGGTTGTATATATTATACAAACCTGATAACAAACGTACTTTGAACTTTGACTCAAAGGGATATGGACAGATTATACTGGTGGGAAAGAAGGTATGATATGGGACATTATGAAGTTATAGACTTTGGTACAAAGATTGAAAAAGGCAATATCATTTCCAATTGACAAATCAATGGCACTGGTTGATAGAGAAGAATTGGTGTGCTCATTCACAAGTTAACATTAGTTACATATAGAACTTTAACATATAGAAACACCACACCATTAGGAGGTATGTTAGCCTCAGTCATAAAAGGCTTAGAATAAAAAGACAAGGGAAATCTTTATTATTATCAAACCTTTGAGTAGGTTTCTTTTGTAGGGTGAGCAGTTTTGATTTTCTAAAGATATTTGCAACACTCTTCATATAATATAACTCCGTGGCTACTTTATTAGTACACCTGCTCGTTAACGCAATATCTAATCAGCCAATCATGTGGCAGCAACTCAATGCATAAAAGCATGCAGACATGGTCAAGAGGTTCAGTTGTTGTTCAGACCAAACATCAGAATGGGGAAGAAATGTGATCGAAGTGACTTTGACTGTGAAATAATTGTTGGTGGCTTGAATATCTCAGAAACTGCTGAACTCCTGGAACTTTCATGCGCAGCAGTCTCCCCAGCTTACAGAGAATGGTGCAAAGAAACAAAAAAACACCCTGCGAGCAGAAATTCTGTGGGGAAAAATACCTTGTTATTGAGAGAGGTCAGAGGAGAACGGCCAGACCATTCACACTCACGGGAAGGGGGCAGTGATTCAAATAACCACACGTTACAACAGTGGTGTACAGAAGAACATCTCTGAACATCTATGTCCAACCTTGAAGTGAGTGGTCTACAGCAGTAGCACTGGCCAATTAATTAGGTACAGGAATCCAAAGAAATAATTTTAAAACTACCGTTAATTATGTACGGAGTTTGAGTCTTGCTCTCCTTTTTCAAAACTACTGATAATAAACTATTTGGAGGTTTTGCTTTTCCAATGGTAATCTACATTTTGGAATGACTGGATTTAATATTCCACATTATACTCTTAAACTGTCTTCGTAGCTCAAAAAATGGGATGGCACAGTAGTATAGTGGTTTGCACAACGCTTTACGGTACCAGCTACCCAGGTTCAATTCTCACTGCTGCCTGTAAGAAATTTGAAAGTTCTCCCTGTTTCTTCCTGGTGCTCCGGTTTCTTCCCAGAGTCCAAAGACGTACCAGTTGGTACATTAATTGGGCATTGTAAATTGTCCCACGATTAGGCTAGGATTACATCGGGGGTTGCTGGGCAGTGCAGCTCGAAGGACCAGAAGGGCCTATTTTGAGCTGTGTCCCAATAAATAAATAAAATTTCAGCCAAGGTACCAAGGTAAGATCTTGGGTCCAACATGGTACTGGAGGGGCTATGGGAGAGGGCTGTATGTCAACACCAAAACTCAATGGAGATAAGATGGAGACATTTAAAAGTATGATGATTTAAGTTCTGTGCACTACAGAGAAGCAAAGTTACATTTCAAAAGTAAAGACAATATACATATATGCATGTAATAATTAAAAAGTAGAAAGGACCCTGATGGGGTCCAACAGATAATCAGGATGGATGATGGAAAACAGGAAGTTTTAGTGAGAAGAATAAGGGAACAAATTCCCGTCCTCAGACACGAGATATTCTGCTGATGCTGGAAATCTTGAGGAACACCCAAAATGCTGTAGGAACTTAGCAGGTCAGCAGTATCTCTGGAGTGGAATAAACCGTTAACGTTTTGGGCCTTCAGGAAATGTGTGGGTAGGCTTGATGACAAGATCTGATGAAGGATCATGAACATGAAATGTTACTTCTGTTTGACTCCCCAGTGATGCCACTTGACTTGCTCAGTATTTAAAGCACACTTTATTTCAGGATTCTGGCGTCGGCTTAGCTTTTTGTTATTTTAATTTTTCTTCACAACCTGATTCCCAAAATCCCCCTTGGTTCTTTTCTCCGGAACTCCCACACTGGAAATGGTAGCCCTCAGTATCATGTACTATACCTTGCCCTCGATAAGTGCTCCGCCACAGGTCCCGGATAATTTTGTTAATTTCTTCCATCTTCATGCTGTGGAATCTCATGATGGCTCTAAACCAAGAGAAAATATTAATTACTCTGGCCTTGTTTCTGGACCTGATCACTAGGATCATTTCAATAATGAAAGATGGCCAGTACATTTTAATGTCAGTTTGTACATTGACACTGCATGCGGCCTGGCTCATACCAAATCCCTTGAAAAGGTGTAAGAAAAGATCATGATAAAGCTAGCATTTCCCAGATTCAGTCACAGGACTCGACATTTTAAAGATACTTTTTGCGCTTTTTATTTGGATCAACCTTCAGTCGTGAGGCATCAGCCCATCAGCACAAAGAAGCAAGCAGGAAAAAATCGTGCGGATTACCCGTCCATCCTGCTAACTCCCTTTTCCAAAAGCTCCCTTTGGCAAAGTGCTAGAGGGCTATTAAAACAAAAACTTCACACCATCTTAGAAGTTTCTTCCCCAAGGCAATTTATCTGATCAACCATTCTAGTTATCCCCACCCCCTTCCATCTATTATTCCCATCACTACATGGTAAACACTTTAAGTGTCTTTTTATAATGCTGTTTACATTGTATTTATTTATTCATGGACATTTTATTCCATATTTATTCTTTAACCTCTAAATTTATTAGCTTTTAATTTATATATAATTTTTTTAATACAGTTCTTTATTTGTTATAATTTTTGCATGTTGTTGGTATATGTTGCATGTTGCACCCTGACCAACACAACAAATACTTTCTACCTGTAAATGTACCTGCGAATAAAGTTGATCCTTGATCAAGCTGTCTGAGCATCTTTACAGCGACTGTACAAAATGCACTATTTGGACTTCTTCAGAAACAACAAGTAGCACTAAGCTACACCCTGAACTTTAAACGGTTCACCTTAAAGCATCAATTTTCCCAACAGAAGTTTCAACCTGTGCAGACTTTTTTTAATATTAGGAATGAGTGAATATGTGCATTATGTTTCATCACATCAAAATGGGCACAGAAGCAAGTTAGCCTGTCCTGAAATTTCTTTATCTATAGAGATACAGTGCGTAACAGAGCCTTATGGCCCTTCAAGCCTCGCCAGCCAGCAAGCTCTGATTTAACCATAGTCTAATCACAGGACAATTTAAAATGGCTAACTAACCTACGAACTGGTACATCTTTGGACTGTGGAAGGAAACCGAAGCACCCGGAGGAAGACCACATACAAATTCCTTAAAGGCAGTGGTGGGAACTGAACTTGGGTCATTGGTACTGTAAAGCGTTGTGCTAACCACTACGCTACTGTGCAATCTCAGTTGGAAATTATTGCACTAAGGATGAACATTATATATTATGCAAATCTTTTCATTCCCGCTGACATTTCAAAGTATCTCTGACTCCCAGTATGATGTATATTCTAATGTATTCCCTGCTTTCACACATGACTGGTGTGGTTTGGATTAGACAACCAGGAGCTTAATTTCTAAACCAACCTTGTTCTTTCCATAACTCCCACTGAATTTTACAGATATATGATCATTATTTTTAACTTCAAGCATTAAAAAAGGTAATAATGTATGACAAGAGAACAAATTCCGTGTACCATATAATGAGAGTTAGAACCAGACTTTGGTTTGCTAGAGATACCATACTCTTAATAGTTGCTTTATTAAAGCAATTGATAAACCTCATTTGTTAGATGTAGACATTATTTGTGGAAACATTATTTAAAAAAACATGAAGAACAAAAGGTTGTATTATAACATTATGGCAAGTTACCAACAACGTGACAATATATTAAAAGTATTGTAGCATGACAACATTATGAGAGGCATAGAATGTAAACACAAGCAGGCTTTTCCACTGGGCTTGGGTGTGATTAGAACTAGAGGTCATGAGTTAAGGGTGAAAGGTGAAATGTTTAAGGGGAACATGAGGGGGAACTTCTTCACTCAGAGTGTGGTGAGAGTGTGGGAGGAGCCTCCAGCGCAAATGTGGATGCAGATTCAACTTCACCATTTAAGAGAAACTTGGTAGGTACATGGATGTGAGGGATATGGAGGGCTATGGTCTGGGTACAGGTTGATGGGAATAGGTGCAAAACACAGTGCGGACAATCATACATAACAAGGTACATATAGCACATATAAGATAGCAAGCACATACAGTTCCTATAAAAAGTATTCACTCCCCTTGGAGTTTTCACGTTTTATTGTTTTACAACATTGAATCACAGTGGATCTAATTTGGCTTTGTTTTACACTAATCAACAGAAAAAGACTCTTTCGTGTCAAAGTGAAGGCAGATCACTACAAAGTGTAACACCTTGGTTCACATTTTTACTGCCTTGTTGTAGGCATTTCATTTTAACAGTTTTGTAAGCAGTCTGTTCTGCTTTCAGCCTGTTTGGGTTACCGTTAAGATAAGGGAAGCTTAGGAATGTATGTCGTCCAATTAGGATGGTGGAAGTGGGAGAAGGTTGTAGAGATGGCTGGGGAAGAGGTTTTGTGAGGGACACTAAGATTGGTCTCAGCTTTGTTCGAGGGAGATGAAGAGAGAAGGCACTAGAGAGAACTGGTCATAGGTTTCGATCTGGTGGGAAAACGCGATTTGATGGAGGCAAGGCACAGAGGTCTACCAAGGATCAGTGAATATGACTTTTGGAAGATTTGAACTCCAACCTGTGCAAATTTGACTGTTTAGTTATAATGGGCCCTTTTCGATTTTTCTTTTTTTTCTTTACTAACTCTTTGGTTAAGTTGACATTCACAAATATACTTTATAATTGTATGCAGTATGTGATCTGTTATTTTGTGCTGATGAGCTAATGCAGGGCAGTAAATCACACAACATTCACAGAAATCGGAGTTTGGGTGGGTGAGACATCCCAACCCCACGGATTTGGCAGGACCAAGGTCACAAATACCCTAGACATTGGAAGCTTGAGAAAGGTGGGTTCTCGCTCCGGAATCCAGTGGCTGTTAGCGAGAGGTTAACGAGATGCACTTCCAGAGACGCCCAGTAAAAGGGGGTTTCATGATCTAAATTAATTGCAAATATAAAACACAAAATAATCGACTGCATAATTCACCCCTTTAATGTGACACACTAAATCATCACTGGTGCAGCCAATTGGTTTTAGAAGTCACATAATTAGTTAAACGGAGATCGCCCTTGACGTGAGTGGCAACAGCACATGATGAACGTCGAGCTCTATGATGACCTACCAATGCTCACCACTAAAATTGAGGCGGGAGGACTGCAACTAGTGGGGCACTGTCTACGCCACCCTGAGCTACCTCCCAGCCTAGTCATCATATGGGAGCCCAAGCATGGAAGAATGAACCCTGGGCGCCCTCCCAAGACTATGGTCAACACACTCCTAGAAGACAGCGGCACGGCTAATGCAGATGAACTGAACACACTGATGAGGGAGAGGGAGAAGTGGAGAGTCCGTCATCGTGTCCTAGGCCTGAGTCAACGTAGTAGTAGAGATCACTGTGTGTAGTCAAGGTGTTTCAATTGTTTGTAGTAAAAATAAACCTGTATCTGGAAGGTTCAACTACTGGTGAGTCAGCATCCTGGCAAAAACTACACCATCAAGACAAAAGAACACTCCAAGCAACTCCACGAAAAAGTTATTGAAAAACACAAGTCAGGAGATGGTTACAAAAAAATCCTCAAGTCACTGAATATCCCTTAGAGTACAGTTAAGTTAATCATCAAGAAATATAAAGAATATAGTGCAGCTGTAAATCTGCCTAGAGCAGGCCATTCTCAAAAACTGACTGACCAGGCAAGAGGGGGACCAGTGAGGGGGGGCAACAAGACCTATGACAACTCTGGAGGAGTTACAAACTTCAGTTGTTGAGATGGAAGAGACTGCACATACAACTGTTGCCCAGGCACTTCACCAGTTGCAAATTTATGGGAAAGTAGCAAAGAGAAAGCCACTGTTGAAAAAAACTCACATGAAATCTCAGCTAGAGTTTGCCAGACAGCATGTGGGAGACTCTGAAGTCAGCTGGAAGAAGGGTCAATGGTCTGATGAACAAAAATTGAGCTTTTTGGCCAGCAGACTAAATGCGATGTTTGACGTAAGCCAAACACTGAACATCATCAAAAACACGCCGTCCTTACCGTGAAACATGGTGGTGGCTGTGTTATGCTGTGGGGATGCTTCACTGCAGCAGGTCCTGGAAGGCTTGTGAAGGTAGAGGGTAAAATGAATGCAGCAAAACACATTGAAATTCTGCAGGAAAACCTGATGCAGTCTGCGAGAGAACTACGATTTGGGAGATTTGTTTTCCAGCAAAACAAATGACCCCACGTATAAAGCCAAAGCTATACTGGAATGGCTTAAAAACAACAAAGTTAATGTCCTGGAGTGGCCGAGTCAGAGTCCAGACCCCTACCCAATTGAGAATTTGTGACTGGACTTGAAAAGGACTGTTCACTCATGATTCCCATGCAATCTGACAGAGTTTTGTAAAGCAGAATGGGGAAACATTGTAGTTTCGAGGTATGCAAAGCTGATAGAGACCTATCCACACAGACTCAAGGCTGTAATTGCTGACAAAGATGCATCTACTAAATACTGACTTGAAGGGGGAGAGCAATTATGCGATCAATTATTTAGTGTTCAATAATTTAAATAAATTTAGACCAATACGTAGAAATTTGTTTTCACTTTGACACAAAGGAGTCTTTTGTTTTGATCAGTGTCAAAAAAGCCAAATTAAAGCAATTGTGATCCAATGTTGCAAAACAATAAAACATGAAAACTTCTAAAGGGGGTGAATATTTTTTATAGGCACTGTATAAGATAGCAGCAAAATACAGTAAAAATATATTCCAGGTTCCTGAGTTCATGAATGTTGGGGCAGTCTACCGTCGGACACAACATAGCTTGCCTTCTGTCGAGCGAGCTCTGGTGGGCAGCACTGGCTCGTATCACACCGCCTCCGGCACTCTAGTGAAGTGCCTAACTCTGATGTCTCTCCCTGAGTGGCTGCAAACAGGCAACACCGCGGCTTGAGGCCCAGACCTTGCTACAACGGAAGCCATGCAGCTCCACCGTCTTCCACCCCTGCCATTCGCCAATAAACCAATGAATGGGACTTGCAGCATTCCACACCACCAATGTCCAACAGGGTCTTGCAACCACAAGAAAAGCAACTAATATGATCACTTGCTGTTAAGACTGCCCACCTCCTTTGTGCAACGATGCCTCTAGTGACACAGTAAGAGTTTGGAAATAGCAGGAGCTGTTTAAAGAGACAGATGGTAAGTGTTCATGGAATTACACCACAGGGGGAATCAACAACGCCTACTGAGTCCATATTAATTCCTTATCCAGTCAGTTCCATTACCCTGCTCTTCTCAATACAGCCTTGCAAAATCTCTTCCTCTCTGTATCTTATCCAAATCACATTTAAAAGTTTCAACTTGACATTTAGTAAAAATAAATGGATATTCAAATGAGGGGTTGGCTGAAATTGGGAAGAAAATTTAAGGGTGAGTTTGATTAGTAACTTGCTAACTCAATGGAAGGTTACTGGCTAATATCTTTCTCAGATACTTTTAATGGCAAGGGAATCACAATGAATTTTTCTGGTCCTACAGATCTAGATCTTGCATAATCAGCACAAATCAGATCTTCGGTTATCACCTGTAATATTTATTCAAAATAACACATCAATGTGATGCAAAAACTGTAAGAACATAATAAATAAGTGCAGGAGCCTAGTAGGTCCTTTAGATGTGATTCACAATTCGACATCATGGCTGATCTGATATCTCACCACTATTTCCCTGCACTATCTCTACATCGTTTGATTATTCTAATATCCAGAAATCTATTAACCTCTGTTTTTTGATTGAATTTGATGACTGAACTTCCAGTTGACTGCGATGGTGAATTCTAAATACTCACCAGTGTGTGGCTACTGCTTCTAATTTCATTTCAAAATAACACCCTGCTTATTTTGAGGCAATGGCCCATGGTTCTGGTCTCATTGGCCAGGGGCAACTTTCTTCCCTAATGTACCTTGCTAGGCCTTCTAAGGACATTGGGCTTTTCATTGAAATCATTTCTCATTCCTCAATATATTTGACTATCTCAGGAACCAGTCTGTTGAATTTTCTCTACGCTCCCCTAATATAGCAAGCATATCCTGTTATAGATAAGCAAGCTAAAGTTGTACATGATTGTACACAATAAATGCCAAAAAAGGCATTAGGCTTCCTGAGTTCACCGTACAGCTCTCCAGAGGTTGCAAAATGACTCAAATTACCGATCATAATAACCCAGCATCTTTGACACAATAATTATCTGATTTAAGAAACAAATGCAATCAACGTTTTTTCTAAACCAAGATTGTGTACTTTCGAGAGCTGACAGAAATGAGTCACACAACTTTTCCAAACTTCACTGCACTGAGAATCTCTGACAATGCAACTTAAGAGTTACATTGTTCTTTAAAGAAACACTGCTTTTGTTATTTTAAATAAAATGAACCCAGTCAGTAAACTAAAAATAATAAAACATGGACTTTAAAGTACAAAACCATCAATTTTTGGAATTCCAATTCCATTGAAACTTTATTTTTGCTACTATGTTACTGCGGAGTTAAATGTCGGAACTTGCTGTGGATTTAGCATCAGAGTACTCTTGGTAGGGAGATGACTGAAACATTAGCACTGTCACAACTTCATCTACTTTTCCACCTGGTCACGGGGATTGGTCATCTCACTTCCACACATACCCCGTCGTACAGAAGCTGAACAACCTGCACTCAGACTCACGCAGACTGTACCGATTTGAAAGATCTGTTCATCCATTGATTTAGTTTCAAATTTTGACAACATTGTTAAGACTATACAACAGGAGCAGAATTAGGCCATTTGGCCCGTCGAGTTAGCTCTGCCATTCCATCATGTGATTTATTATCCCTCTCAACCCCACTTTCCTGCCTTTTCCATGGAATTATTGGCTCCCTCACAAATCAAGAACCTAGTCACAGAGAAGCACAGCACAGGAACAGGCCCTTTGGCCCATCTAGTCCATGCTGAAACCATTTACTATCCACTCCAATCGACTTGCGCCAGGACCATAGCCCTGCTATCCATCTACCTATACGAACTTCTCTTAAATTCTGCAATTGAGCTCGCATGCACCACTTGTGTTGGCTGCTCATTCCATACTCTTATGACACTGACTGAAGAAGTTTCCCCTCATGTTCCCCTTAATCTTTCAATGTGCCAAAGTTTTCCTTACGACCCTATCTACCTATGATGCGTCTTTCAACGAATTATGTACCTATACCTTTATTCCCAGATCCCTTTGTTCTACCACACTCCTCAGTGCCCTACCGTTCACTGTGTAAGACTGACCCTAGTTGGTCCTACCAAAGTACAAAACCTTGCATTTGTCTGCAGTAAATTCTATCTGCTATTTTTCAGCCCCCTTCAAGCCATGATAGCTTTCCTCACTATCCACTACACCCCTAATCTTGCTGTCATCCGCAAATTTACTGATCCAATTGACCACATTATCTAGATAACTGACATAGATTACAAACAACAAAGGACCCAGCAGCAACCCCTGCAGCATACTACTAATCACAGGTCTCAAGTCAGAGAGGCAACCCTCTACTACCACTCTCTGGCTTCTCCCACAAAGCCAATTTGCTATCTCATCTTGAATGCTGAGCGACTCAACGTTTTTGACCAGCCTTCCATGCGGGACCTTGTCAAGTGCCTTGCTAAGGTCCACGTAGACAACATCCACTTTCCTGGCAACTTCCTCAAAAAACTCTGTCAGATTGGTTAGACATGAAACCACGCATGGAGCCATGCTGACTATCCTTAATCAGTCCATGTCTATCCAAATGCTTATGTATCAGGCAGGTCCCTTAGAATACCTTCCAATAACTTGCCCACGACTGATGTTACACCCGCCGGCCTATGATTTCTTGGTTTCTGTTTAGGGCCTTTTTTCAAACAGCAGAACAATACTGGTGATCCTCCAATCCTCTGGACCTCTCCTCTTGCTAAGGATGATTTAAACATCTCTGCTAGGGCCCTGACAATTCTGCATTTGCCTCCTGCAGGGTCCGAGGGAACAGCTTGTCAGGCCCTGGGGATTTTATCCGCCCTTTTTTGCCTCAGGATAGCAAACACTTCCTCCTCCGTAATCTGTACAGTGTCCATGAAGTTGATGCCGCTTTGCCTCACTTCTGTAGACTCTGTCTGTTTCCTAAGTAAATACAGAGGTCAAGTACTAATTTAAGATCTCCCCCATGTGTTTTGGTTCCACACATGGATTATCATTCTGATCTTCCTCAGGACCAGTTTTGTCCCTTGCAATCATTTTGCTCTTAACATACTGGTGGAGTTCTTTAAGATTTTCCTTCATGTTGTTTACTAGAGCAACCTCATGCCTTCTTTCAGCCCTCCTGATTTCTTTCTTACATGTTCTCTTGCATTTCTTATACTCCATAAGCACCTCATTTTTTCCTACCTGCTATGCATCTCCTTTTTTCTCTTAACCAGGGCCTCAATATGTCTTGAAAACCAAGGCTCCCTACACTGTTATGATTACTTTTTATTTTGACAGGTGCATACAAGTTTTGTACTCTCAGCATTTCCCTTTTGAAGGCCTTCCACTTACCAAGTACACCTTTGCCAGAAAACAGCCTGTCCCATTCGACACTTGCCAGACCATTTCTGATACCATCAAAATTGGTCATCACAACCCATGGACCAGACCTATCTTTTTGCATATTTACTTTGAAACTAATGGCATTGTGGTCACTAGATGCACAGTGTCCCCCTACACAAACTTCTGTCACCTGCCCTGTCTCATTCCCTAATAGCAGATACAGTATGGCGCACTCTCTCGTTGGGGCTTCTACGTGCTGATGGAAGAACTTCCTGAGCACATTTGACAAACTCTATCCCATCTAGTCCTTTTACGGTATGGGATTGCCAGTCAATATGTGGAAAGTTAAAATCCCCTACTGTAACAACCATATGGTTCTTGCGACAGTCTGTGATCTCTTTACAAGTGTGTCCCTCTAAATCCCTAGGACTGTTGGGTGGTCTGAAACATAGCCCTACTAACGTGGTCATACCTTTCTTATTTCTCAGTTCCACCCATAACGTCTCACTAGTTGAGTTCTCTAGTCTGTCCTGACCACTGCCGTGATATTTTCCTGACTAGTAACACCACTCCTCCTCCTTTAAAACAATAGCACTCCAGAATATTGAGCTGTCAGTCCTGCCCCTCCTGTAGCCACGTCTTGCTAATGGCCACAATATCATAATTCCAGGGAGTTATCCACACCCTAAGCTCATGATACTTCTGGCATTGAAATATTTGCAGCTCAGGACACTAGTAGCACAATGCTGAACCTTTTGATTGCTGCCTGAGGTCTCACTAACATCTGCCTCCACAACCTCTCCATTAACTGTTCTGGCACTCTGCTTCCCATCCTCCTGCAACTCCAGTTTAAACCTCAGCATGCAGCATTTGCGATATTAGTCCCCTTTCAATTCAAGTGTAAATTGTCCCTTCCGTACAGGTCCCACCTTCCCTGACAGAGAGCCTAATAATCCAAAAATCTTATGCCCTCCCTCCTACACCATCTGCTTAGCCACCTGTTAAACTCTATAACCTTCCTGGTACCGGCCTAACACATGGCACAAGGAGAAATCCTGAGATCACAACCCTGGAGGTCCTGCCCAAAACCCCTGAACTCCCTGTGCAGAACCTTGTCTTTTTCCCTACTACCCTTGCCATTGGTACCTACATGGACCATGACTTCTGGCTCTTCACCTTCCCACTTGAGAATGCTCAGGACTTGATTCGAGATGTGCTGGACCATGCCACCTGGGAGGTAACATACCATTTGGGAATCTCATTCTTGCCCACAGAACGTCCTTTCTGTTCCCCTGACTATCGAGTCCCCTATCACCACAGCGCGCCTCTTCTCCCCTCTTCCCTCGGAGCGACAGAGCCAGGTTCAGTGCCTGTGATCCAGCTGCTGTGACTTTCCTCTGCAGGTCATCCCCCGATAGTGTCCAAAGTGTTGAGGGGGATGGCCACTGGGGCATCGAGCTCCGCTTTAAACATACCCAATGACTTGGCCTTCACAGTTGTTGTGGCAGTGAATTCCACAGTCATCATCCCCAGTTAAAGAATCGTCATCTCTGTTTTAAGAAAAAGTCCTTGTATTCTGAGGCTGTGCCCTCTGGTCCTAGATTCCACCACCATAGGAAGCATCCACTCTATCTAACCCTTTCAATCGAGATCTTTCAATGCAAAGTGCGTTACAAAGAGATTAATGATTAAACAGTGTATCCTCTCTGTGTTTCCAAACACCACAGAAACATAACTGCCCTCTGAAATGATCCCTTTGAATGGCTGTCAAAATTGAAAAAAAAAAGGTTAAATGCTTGCCATGCAGATTGTCCTGGCCACAAAACTGCTATCTCCTAGGATCTCCAGCATAGGAGCGGCCTGTGATGTTATCAGATGTTGAACGGGTGATGAGTGTTTTATCAGAAGTGAGCAAATGGGGCTTTCTTCCAAAAAGCTCACAAACCACAATCCTCCTTAACAGTAGGAATTACCCTTCAGAAGTCTGCTATCCTACCCTCTCCTCTCCCCTCCCCTCCATCCACTCCACCCATCCTCCTCTTGCCCCCTCATCCTTTTAATCTATCATCCTCTCTGCCAGTCCTTTCACCTATCAACCTCCCACCTACTGTCCTTTCACCTCTTCGTCCTCTTACCCATTGTCTTCTTCACCCCCACCCTCTCCCCTACCGTCCCCTTTACCCAGTGTCCTCTCCTGTCCTCACCCCCACTGTCCTCTTACCCCATCCTCTTCACCCATTGTCCTCTTATTCCTGTTCTCTTTACCCCCAATTGCCCTCTTCAACTATTGACCTCTCACCCATTGCTTTCACCCCCCCATCCTTTCCCCACCATTCTTCTTCGCCCCGTCCTCTTTATCCATTTTCCTCTCAACCCCCCATCCTCTTCCCCCATTGTCCTCTCTTCCCTCCCACCCTTTCCCCTCATGCTCTCCTCTCCACCCTTCCTTTATCCCCCTCCTCAATATAGTGAACTTGAACTTTTCTTTTAACTTAAAAGAAACTGAGTAGGAAAGTAAATACTGATTCCAGAGGCTCTCCCCTGTGCCTGCACGTCCAGACTCTCAGATCTGGAGTCAAGCTCTCTGCCCTTTCACTATACTTCCAGTTCACTTCAAGTCACTTTCTATAAGAATTGCTCCTCTTGTTCTATTCCCCATTTTGCTTCTCCTCTCATCCTTCCTTTCTCCTTAACCTGCCCATCACCTCCCTCTGGTGCCTCTCCTGCTTCCCTTTTTCCCATGGTCCACTTTCCTCCTTCAGTCCTTTACCTCTTCCACCCACAATCTCCCAACTTAACACTTTATGTTCCCTCCCCCACCCACTATTTATACCCCCCTCACATGGCTTCACCTATCACCTGCCAGATTGTTACTTCTTATCCCCTCCTCCCATTCTTATTCTGACCTCTGCCTCCTTCCTTTCCAGTCTGATGGAAGGGTCTCGGCCAGAAACATCGACTACTTATTCCCCTGCATAGACCTGCTGACATCCTGTAGCATATGTTGTGCACTGCTCAGGAGAATCAGGAGGAGGTTGATGAGCATGCTGAGAATAGGTAATGAAGGAATGGGGACTGCTGGGATTGTTCTACCAGCCAGTCACCCACCCCAGGGCGTGTTCTCTTCTTATTACTACGATCGGGGAGGAGGTACATGAGCCCGAAGACACATACTTAATAGTCCAGCTTCTTCTCCTCCACCATTGGATTTTTGAACAGTCACTGAACCAGTCCATAAATACCTCACTAGCTTTTAAATTTTAATTTATCATCATCATCATTATGCACTGTGTCCTATGATGTGGGCCATCATAGTCTTTGACCACAATTGTGCTTGGCAAATATTTCTGCCAAAGTGGTTTTCCATTGCTTTCTTCTGGGCAGTGTCTTTACAAGATGGGTGACCCCAGCCATTATCAATACTCTTCAGAGATTGTCTGCCCGGTGTCAGTGGTCACATACCAGGGCCTGAGATGCTCATACGACCATCCACCACCTGCTCCCAAGGCTTCACGTGACCCCGATTGAGGAGGCTAAGCCGATGCTGCACTTTGCCCAAGGGTGACCTGCAGGCTAGCAGTGGGATGAGTGTCTTGCACCTTCTTTGGTAGAGATGTATCTCCACACAGCCACCTGTAATTTATGTATCTCTTATACAATATTCCTTATTGTGATTTAGAGTATTTTTTATGTTTAGCACTACACAACTACAAATTTCACAACCTACGTCCGATTAAACCTGATTCCGATTCAGTATTTACCTAATGGGCTGAATGTCATTTTACGACATAATAGTTCTATGTCAACAGAAATATAAGAAAGATGTTGATCCCTGAGGACGCCTGAAACCAAGTTCTTGATAAGCACTTGGTGTTCATATAATGTGGGAGGACTTCACGGGATGTGACTGAAACATTATCATATCAAGAGGCACATGATGAGTATAATGCTGACATTCACAGTACCCAGTACCGGTATCCCAGACTTTTATTCCGAAAGACTGCTCGAGCCGCTGGACAACCGTCGTTGTGAGAATTGAAGAAGAATGTTATGTAAGTGACTTTGTTTTTCTTCTGATTTCAAGTTAAGCAAAAATAATTCTTTATGTATCAAGAATGTGTTCTTGCATATGTCCTACCTGACTAAGGTGCACATTAACAACTGGTGGTTATTTCTAGAGGAGTGGTAAAATGGAGAGGAGATAATGGTTCAAGCAGGTAGTAAATATTATACATTTTTAGATTTTATGATCATCATTACTGGTGTTGCCTTTCTACTCTAAATTTATCAACTGCATTCCAGAGCAGTGATGAACCTGAATCCTCGTTTCCAATCATTGTCACAATATGAACTATAAGAAAATTATCAATCCAAATTTATGTCAGGATACATAACCTTTTATGATCTGGTGTTGATCTCTCACATTTTGTGTAGTTGACACTGATTACACAATAGTTTTCCTTATACCTGTATTTCATATGACAAAAAAGGAGGCTGTTCAGTTCATCAGGTCAATACTGTCTCCTAGAACAATCCTGTTGCTCCCATTCCTTCACTTTCTGCACTATTTACAATAATGTGTAACTACGTACATTCAGTAGTTTGGAATTATCGATGGATATAAGCTACTACATCTTTTGTATTTATATTTTTTTTATTATTGTGTCTTTATCTTAGTCTGTTTTTTTATGTGCTGCATCGGATCCGGAGTAAAATTATTTTGTCTCCTTTAAATTTTTGAACTGAAAAATAATCTTATATCTTGAATTTATTTTTAAAATATATTTCTTATTGACATTTTCAGTCTTTTTTTTTAATGTATTGCACTGTACTGCTGCACAAAACAGCAGTTCGCAACACGTCAGTGATAATAGACCTGACTATGATTTTGAGGAAGCTCTGATTTGACTGCATTTCAAGAATCTCACACTATATCCCGGAAAAGATTAAACCAACTTTTCAGATACAATGAAGATATGTTGGAATGAGACCTTTAATTAAATGAAAAGAAACCAGACTAATGTCACAAACATGATGACAGAAGTCTGAGCAAGCTAATTCAGATGTTTATGTTGATGACAGCATTTAAGGAGGAATAAAAGAAAATTCTTTGCTTTTGGCTGGGGAATCCAGAACAAGGAGATGTGACTTTAAAATTGACAGCTTAGGTAATTTTGTATGCTTTGTAGAAATTGCATTCAACCTCAAAAATCTAATAAGACTGGGTGGTTGATTGGAAATTGCAAAGTTGCAGTTGGTAGATTTTGGTCAGATAAGATTGTAAGGGCAAATGGAGCAGAGGTGGGGTGCATGAAATACACTAGAAGCAATATAATTGATTGGATTAATGATTCTAGCATGGCCAGAGCTACACCCATTTTCTTGCAGCAAAAATGGAAATAAATATGAGAGAATAAAATAAGTTAAAAACAGAGTGGAACTTAATTACTTCTGTTTGGCAAATCTGTCCCCTACTTTCTGTCTCTTTGCCTATATCTTCATGGAATCCTCAAGGGAACAGGAGTTAAAATTTTCAGAACTTTCCTGAGAGGAGGAGAATAGTGCTGAAAGGCAATTGGAACTCAAGCAGACAGAAAATACACTTCAACCAATATAACTGATCGGATTCGTGGCTCTAACTTGGCTGGACCTACACCCATTTTCTTAAACGTAAGCAGAGCAGAGCCAGTGACTCAATTACTGTTGTTGTTGAGTGCCTCATGGCGACCCCACGGATAGTGTAGTTGTCCATAGGGTTTTCATGCCAAGACACAGAAGTAGATAGCCAAGCCTTACTCGCGCACCGATACTGCTGCTGCCCAGGTCGGGACCTGACCGGATTTGAACTCAGAACCATCTGCCTCGAAATTCAGTGCTGATGCCACTACACCATTCAATTCCTGCTGTTTAGGAAATGACAAGGAAGATTCTCTTCCTTCATTTCTGTCAGTTTGCCTTTATCTCCATTGGAATCCTCAAGGGAACTGGAGCCAAAAATTTAAGAACTTCCCCCCAAGAGCAGAATAGTATCGAAACTCAAATTCTAAAGTTGGTAAATTATTAAGTGCAGTTTCCACAAAATGTAGGTTAGAATGATTTCAAATAACTCCTAAACCAGGGACTCCACAACTTCCTGCGTAACTGGATCCTTGACTTCCCAACCAATATACTGCAATCTGTAAGGACAGGCAGTAACACCTCCACCACGAGGATCAAAACTGGTGCCACAGAAGATTATGTCCTCACCCCACCCCCATTCTACTCCCTGTAGAAGCTCCCTGGCCCCCTACTTCACTCCCTGTAAAAGCATTCCCGCAGAAGCCCGGCAAAGAACTTTAAAAAGCAACAAGTTTTTCAACACGAGTCTTTGATTGGAGCAACACACATCAAAGTTGCTGGTGAACGTAGCAGGCTAGGCAGCATCTGTAGGAAGAGGTGCAGTCGATGTTTCAGGCCGAGACCCTTCGTCAGGACTAACTGAAGGAAGAGTGAGTCCGGACAAAGGGTCTCGGCCTGAAACGTCGACTGCACCTCTTCCTACAGATGCTGCCTGGCCTGCTGCGTTCACCAGCAACTTTGATGTGTGTTGCTTGAATTTCCAGCATCTGCAGAATTCCTGTTCTTTGATTGGAGTACAGCCTAGACACAGTAGACATGTTCCTGTGTAAGTTTGGAGAAGAGCTTTATAAACCCAGTTTCCATAAAAGAGGGGTGCTGTCTCGAGGAGTGGTCATTGTGGGAATAGTCATCGTCAGAGTCGTAAGGCTATAGCTCAATAGGGCTTCAGTGAGAACAGGCGGTGGCGAGGTAGGTAAGTTCATTCCTTATTTCTTACTTCTTTTTTCTTATTTAACTCTTGAGAAAATAGGTGTATGTCTACAGGGTCAGTGTTCTGTTCTGGGTGTCAGATGTGGGATTTCTGGGAGACTACCGGCCTCCCCGATGGCCATGTCTGCACCAGGTGCATCGAGATGCAGCTCAATGGCCTTTGGCTTGTTAGAGAAAGTGAAGAAGTGATAGACTGGAGCTATAGGGACATAGTCACCCCAGGACTGCAGAAGACAGGCAAATGGGTGACTGTCAGGAGAGGAAAGGAAGAACAACTGATAGTGGAGAGTATCCCTGTGGCCATCCCCCTCAACAACAAGTACTCCACTTTGAGTACTGTTAGGGGGACGACCTACCTGGGGGAAGCAACAGAAGCCATGTCTCTGGAACTGAGTCTGGCCCTGTGGCTCAGAAGGGCAGGGAACTAAGGAGGACGGCAGCAGTAATAGAGGACTCTATAGTCAGGGGACAGACAGCCAATTCTGTGGATGCGAGAAAGAAACACGGATACTAGTTTGCCTCCCAGGTGCCAAGGTCTGTGATGTTTCTGAGTGTGTCCACAATATTCTGAAAAGGGAGGGTGAGTCATGGTACATATGGGTACCCAAAACATAGGTAGAAGAAGGGATGAGGTCCTGAAAACAGAATACAGGGAGTTAGGAAGGCAGCTGAAAAGCAGGACCTCAAGGGTAGTAGTCTTGGGGTTGCTGCCCTGTGCCACACCACAGTGAGGATAGGAATAGAATGAGGTGGCAGATAAATGCGTGGCTGAAGAGTTGCAGCAGGGGGCAGGGATTCATATTTGTGGATCACTGGGACCCATTCTGGGGCAGGTGTGACCTGTACAAAAGGGACGGGTTGCACTTGAATGCGAGGGGTGAAGAAACCAGGACTGAAGGTGCTGTATTTAAATGCATGTAGCATTCGGAATACGACGGACAAACTCGTGGTGCAGTTAGAGACGGGCCGCTAAGATGTGGGCATCACTGAGTCAAGGCTGAAAGAAGGCCATAGTTGGAAGCTTAACATCAAAGGATATATTTTGTGTCGAAAGGACAGGCAGGAAGGCATAGGCAGTGGTGTGGCTCTGTTCGTAAGAGATGGAATTACATCTTTAGAAAGAGGTGACATAGGGTCAGAATATTGAATCTTTGTGAGTGGAGTTAAGAAACTGCAAGGGTAAAAATAAACATTATGGGAATCATATACAGTAGCCAAGATGTGGGGTTGAGGTTGCAAAGGGAGCTGAAAAAGGCATGTAAAATGGGTAATGACACAATTATAATGGGGAACTTCAATATGCAAAAGGATTGGGAAAATCAGGTTGGTGCTGGATCGTAAGACAGGTAGTTTGTTGAATGCCTACAAGATGGCTTTTTAGAACAGCTTGTGCTTGAGCCTACTAGGGGAAAGGCTATCTTAGATTGGATGTTGTGTAATAACCCAGATCTTATTAGGGAGCTTAACGTAAAGGTACCCTTAGGAGGCACTGATCATAACATGATTGAATTCATATTGCAATTTGAGAGGGAGAAGCATAAATCACATGTATCAGTATCACGATGGAATAAAGGGAAGTACAGGGGCTTGAGAGAGGAGCTTGCCCAGGTGGATTGGAGGAGGCGGGGATGACCCCAGAGCAGACATGGTTGAAGTTCCTGGGAGTAGTTCACTAGGAGTGGGATAGACATGTCCCACAGAAGCAGTTCGCAAATGGCAGGGGTAGGCAACCGTGGCTGACAAAGGAAGTTAAGAACTGCATAAAAGCCAAAGAAAGTGCATATAAGGTAGCAAAAGTCAGTGGGAAGTTGGATGATTCGGAAACTTTTAAAAACCAACCAAAGGCAACTAAAAAAGCTATAAGAAAAGAAAAGATAAAATATGAGGGTAAACTAGCCAATGATACAAAAGCAAGATACTGACAAGAGGAATGGCTGACAAGCGAGTGGGTATAACGGGGGCCTTTTCTGGTTGGCTGCCAGTGATTAGTGGTGTTCCTCAGGGATCAGAATTGGGACTGCTGCTTGTCACATTGTTTGTCAATAATTTGGATAATGCAACTAATGGCTTTGTGGCAATAGGTAGTGCTGAGGAAGCAATGTAATTGCAGCAGGACTTAGACAAAATGGAAGAATAGGTAAAAAATGGCAGATGGAATACAGTGTTCAGAAATGTATGATAATGCATTTTGGTAACAGGAACAATAGTGCAGACTATTATCTCAATGGGGAGAAAATTCAAAAATCAGAGGTGCAAAGGGACCTCATGCAAGACTTCCAGAAGGTTAATTCACAGGTTGAGTCTGTGGTGAAGAAGGCAAATGCAATGTTGGCACTTATTTCAAGGGGAATAGAATATAAAAGCAAGGAGATAATGCTGAGCCTTTATAAGACACTAGTCAAGTTGCAGTTGGAGTATTATCAACAGTTTTGGGCCCCTTATCTGAGAAGGATGTGTTGCCCTTGGAGAGAGTCCAGAGGAAGTTCATGAGACTGATTCTGGGAATGAAGAGGTTAACATCTGAGGAGCATTTAGCATCTTTGGGGCTGTACTCACTGAAATTTAGAAGAATGTGGGTGGAATCTCACTGAAACGTACTGAACGCTGAAAGGACTAGATAAGGTGGATGTGGAGAAGAAGTTTCCTATGATGAGGATATCCAAAACTAGAGGGCACAGCCTCAAAATTGAGAGACGACCTTTTAGAATAGAAGGAGGAATTTTTTTTTAACCAAAGAGTATTGAATCTGTGGAATGCTCAGCCAGAGACTATGGTGGAGTCCATGGGTATAATAAGATGGAAGTTGATCGTTTTCTGATCCGTCAGGGCAACAAAGGATATGGCAAGAACGCAGGTGTATGGGGTTGAGTGGGATCTGGGATTAGCCATGATGGAATGGCAGAGCAGACTGAATGGGCTGAACTAATTCTGTTTCCATGTCTTATGGTCTCCTGGGCTGTGTGGCCAAACTCTGCTCTAACTCCTCCCACCACTGTGCACGATAGCACAGCAGTGGGCGACATCTCAAAGAATGTTGGGTTGGAGTACAGGAAGGAGATAGAGAGGTTGGTGACAAAATTCTTTCTCCCAGTGTCAGCAAAACAAAAGAGTTGGCCATTGACTTTAGGGAGCAGTCCACCTGCTCCTGTTTAGGTCAATGATTCTGACGTTGTGATGATAAGCACATTCCCGTCTGTATCAAAGGAATTGAGGACGAGAGGTTTGAGAGCTTCAGGTTCCTCACAGTGAAGATCACCAGTAGCCTGCCTTGTTCCAACCACTTTGACACTCTGGCCAAGGAAGCTCACCAGTGCCTTTACTTCCTCAGGAAACTAAAGAAGTCTATTATGTCTCCTTTGACTCACCAATTTTTATACATAACCCCACAGAAAGAATCCAATCTTTATGCATCATGGCTTGGTATGGGAACTGCTCTGCACATGACCAAAAGAAACTGCTGTGTGTTGGACACAGCTCAGCGCTCATGGAAACCAGCCGCCCGCCTCCCCCTCCCCCGTAGACTCCGTCTACACTTCTCATTGCCTCAGTAAAGTAGCCAGCATAGTTAAAGACCCCGACCACCCTGAAAATTCTTTCACCGCCCCCCTCCCATTGGACAGAAACACAAATCAGGGGTTCCTAACCTTTTTTATGAAATGGACCCCTACCATTAACTGAAGGGTCTGTGAACCCAAAGCTGTGAATCCCTGCCTTAAAGCATGCACCACCAGGGTCAAAGACAGTTTTTATCCTGGTGTTACAAGACTACCTAATGCTTCCCTAGTACAGTAAGATGGACTCTTCAGCTCACAATCAACCCTGTTGTACCTGCACCTGCATCGTAATTTCTCTGCTCTGCAACACTTTATTCTGCACTGATACAATTTTACTTTGTACTGCTTCAAAGTGCTGTATTTTTCTCAGCGCATGTGAAAGAAGGGTGAGGGGGGATCTCACTGAAACCTTTCGAGTGTTGAAAGGCCTAGACAGAGTAGATGTGGAAAGGATGTTTCCCATGGTGGGAGAGTCTAGGACAAGACGGCACAGCCTCAGGATAGAGGGGTGCCCTTTCAAAACAGAGATGTGGAAAAACTTCCATAGCCAAAGGGTGGTGAATTTGTGGAATTTGCTGCCACTTGTAGCTGTAGAGGCCAGGTCGTTGGGTGTATTTAATGCAGAGTTTGATAGGTTCTTGATTGGACATGGCATCAAAGGTTATGGGGAGAAGGCTGGGAACTGGGGGTGAGGAGGAGATAGAAAAAAATGAATCAGCCATGATTGAATGGCAGAGCAGACTCGATGGGCCAGATGGCCTAATTCTACTCCTACATCTTATGGTCTTATGTGACAATACAGAATAATTTATCACTTTTAATGGAAGTGAATAACCAGAGAGATCCCTGGTTTCAGTTTACTGTTTCAGAAAAGATGAACGCAAATACACAGCTCAGATACACAACCCAAATGAAAAGCACAGAAAAGATCAAAAAGATCTTAAAGATTGGCTGCATTTGTCTTTCATGTACACACTGAAACACGAGCACAAATACATTGTTTTCGTCGATGACCAACATACACAAGAGTGACGCTGGGGGCAGCCCACAAGTGTTTCTGTGCTTCCAGCACCAGCATAGCATACCATACCCATATCTTACCTTAGAAACATAGAAAACCTACAGCACAATACAGGCCCTTCGGCCCACAATGCTGTGGAGAACATGTACTTACTTCAGAAATTACCCAGGGTTAACGCATAGCCCTCTATTTTTTTAAGCCTCTTAAAAGACCCTATCATATCTGCCTCCACCACCGTTTCTGGTAGTCCATTCCAAGCACTCACCACTCTCTGTGTAAAAAAATTACCCCTGACATCTCCTCTGTACCTACTTCCAAGCACCTTAAAACTGTGCCCTCTCGTGTTAGCCATTTCAGACCTGGGAAAAAGCCTCTGACTATCCACACGATCAATGCCTCTCATTATCTTGTACACCTCTATCAGGTCACCTCTCATCCTCCGCCGGTCCAAGGAGAAAAGGCCGAGTTCACTCAACCTATTCTCATAAGGCATGCTTCCCAATCCAGGCAACATCGGGACCGATGACATAGATAGAAGTAGGGATGAGGTCCTGAATAAGAAATATAGGGAGTTAGGAAAGAAGTTAAAAAGCAGGACCTCAAGGGTGGTAATCTCGGGATTGCTGCCTGTGCCACGAGACAGAGAGGGTAGGAACAGGAAGTTACGGCAGATGAATATGTGGCTGAAGAGTTGGTGCAGGGGGCAGGGGTTCAGATTTCTGGATCACTGGGATCTCTTCTGGGGAAGGTCTGACCTGTACAAAAAGGACGGGCTGCACCTGAACTGGAAAGGGACCAATATCCTGGCGGAAGGTTTGCTCGAGCTGTTGGGGAGGGTTTAAACTAGTTTGGCAGGGCGGTGGGAATCAGAAAGTGAGTGCAGTGATTAGGGTAGAAGGACAAGGGCACGATGCTATGTGTTCTGAGTTGGTGAGGAAGGACAGGCAGGGGACAAAACATAAATGTAGCCAGTTAGTGGGGTTGAGATGTGTCTATTTCAATGCTGGGAGTATTAGGAATAAAGGGAAAGAATTTAGAACATGGATCAGTACATGGAACTACGATGTTGTGGCCGCTATTGAAACTTGGCTGGACGAAGGGAAGGATTGGCTGACGCAGGTACCGGGGTTTAGGTGTTTTAAAAGGACTAGGATGGGAGGTAGAAAAGTGGGGGGGTGGGCAGGTAGCATTACTGGTCAGGGATAGTATCACGGCTGTAGAAAGGGAGGACGCTGCAGAGGGAGTGTCCACTGAGTCGGTGTGGGTGGAAGTCAGAAATAGGAAGGGATCAATCACTGTGCTGGGAGTAGTCTATAGGCCCCCAAGTAACCCTGGGGACACCGAGGAGCAAATAAGCAGGCAGGTTTTAGAATGGTGCAGGAAATACAGGGTTGTAGTTATGGGTGATTTTAACTTCCCTCATATTGACTGGCACCTCCTGACTGCAAGGGGGATAGATGGGGCTGAATTTGTCAGGTGTGATCAAGAAGGATTCCTGACACAGTATGTGGACCAGCCGACGAGAGGAGAGGCCATACTGGATCTAGTTCTGGGTAATGAACCTGGTCAGGTGGCAGACCTTTTGTTGGGGGAGCATTTTGGTGAGAGTGACCACAACTCCCTTAGCTTCAGCATAGCTATGGAAAAGGATAAAAACAGACAAAATGGGAAAATGCTTAACTGGGGAAGGGCTAACTATGAAGGGATGAGGCAGGAACTAGCGAAGAGTAAATTGGAAACAGATGTTCAAGGGTGAAAGCACAGAAGTAATGTGGAGGAAGTTTAGGGACCACTTGTGCTGGGTTCAGGATAGGTTTGTCCCACTGAGACAAGGGAAAAATGGTAGGAAAAGGGAACCGTGGCTGATGAAACACGTGAGGCAACTCGTCAAGAGGAAGAAGGAAGCATATGTGAGATATAAGAAGCAGGAAGCAGGAGGGGCTCATGAAAAATATAGGGTAGCCAGGAAGGAGCTTAAGAAAGGACTTAGGAGAGCTCGAAGGGGACATGAGAAGACCTTGGCATGTAGGATTAAGGAGAACCCCAAGGCGTTCTATGCGTAAAGAACAGAAGGATGACAAGAATGAAGATGGGGCTGCTAAAGGATAAAGAAGGCAACATGTGCCTGGAGGCGGAGGAGGTTGAGGAGGCCCTAAATGAATACTTTGCTTCAGTATTCACAAGTGAAAAGGACATTGATCAGGGTGAGGTCGAAATAGAACAGGCCTGTGTGCTGGACAATGTGGAGATTAAGGAAGAAGTAGTGTTGGATCTTCTTAAAAACATCAAGATTGATAAAGTCCCCAGGGCCGGACATGTTATACCCCAGGTTGCTGTGGGAAGTGAGAGAAGAGATCACTGGAGCAGTAGCTATTATCTTTGAATCCTGTTTGACTGCAGGGGAGGTGCCGGAGATTGGAGAATGGCAAATGTAGTTCCCTTGTTTAAAAAAGGTAATAGGGAGAATCCTGGGAACCATAGACCGATGAGTCTTACGTTGGTGGTCTGCAAACTATCGGAAAGGATTCTTAAGGATAGAATCTACGAGCACTTGGAGAAGTACAGTCTACTCAAGGATAGTCAACATAGCTTTGTGAAGGGAAGGTTGTGCCTCATGAGCCTAATTGAGTTTTTTTGAAGAGGTAACAAAAGAAATTGATGAGGGTAGGGCGGTAGACGTGGTCTACATAGATTTTAGCAAGGCATTTGACAAGGTGCCCCACGAGAGACTCATCCAGAAAGTCATGAAGCATGGGATCAGTGGAACCTTGGCTGCTTGGATTAAAAAATTGGCTTAAAGGAAGAAAGCAGAGGGTAGTAGTGGAAGGAAAGTGTTCTGCCTGGAGGTCGGTGACTAGTGGAGTGCCACAAGGATCTGTCCTGGGACCCGTGCTCTTTGTGATTTTTATAAATGACTTGGATGAAGAGGCGGAAGGATAGGTGAGTAATTTTGTGGACGACATGAAGATTGGAGGAGTTGTGGATGAAGCTGTAGGTTGTCGAAGGTTACAAGAGGATATAGACAGGATGCAGAGTTGGGCAGAAAAGTGGCAGATGGAGTTCAATCCGGATAAGTGTGAGGTGATGCATTTTGGAAGGACAAACCAGAAGGCTGAGTAATGGTTAATGGTCGGTTACCTAAGAGTGTGGATGACCAGAGGGGCCTTGGGGTTCAAATCCATACATCCCTCAAGGTCACTGCACAGGTTGATAGGATAGTTAAGAAGGCCTATGGGATGCTAAGCTTCATTAATAAGGGGATTAAGTTCAAGAATAGAGAGGTCATGTTGCAACTCTACAAATCTCTGGTGAGACACTTAAGAGCATTGTGTTCAGTTCTGGTCACCTCATTATAGGATGGATGTGGAAGCTATGGAGAGAGTGCAGAGGAGATTTACCAGGATATTGCCTGGCTTGGAAAACAAGTCTTATGAGACAAGGCTAGCAGAGCTGGGACCTTTCTCTTTGGAGTGTAGAAGGATGAGAGGGGGCTTGATAAAGCTCTACAAGATTATGAGAGGCATAGATAGGGTGGATAGCCAGTAACTGTTTCCTAGGGCACGAATAGTGAACACCAGAGGGCATATGTACCAAATTAAGGGAGGGAAGTTTAGAGGAGACATCAGGGGTAAGTTTTTTTACACAGAGGGTTGTGGGTGCCTGGAATGACTTGCCAGGGATGGTGGTGGAGGCTAAAACATTAGGGGTATTTAGGAGCCTCTTGGACAGGCACAGGGATAAAAGAAAAATAGAGGGTTACAGGGTAGTGTGGGTTTAGTACTTTTTTTAAAGGAATATATGGGTCGGCACAACATCGAGGGCCGAAGGGCCTGTACTGTGCTGTAGTATTCTAGTGTCTAGTGTCTCATGTCTAACATCCTTGTAAATCTCCTCTGCATCCTTTCTATAGTTTCCACATCCTTCCTGTAGTGAGGTGACCAGAACTGAGCACAGTACTCCAAGTGGGGTCTGACCAGCGTCTTATATAGCTGTAACATTATCTCTCGGCTCTTAAACTCAAGCCCACGATTGATGAAGGCTAATGCACCGTATGCCTTCTTAACCACAGAGTCAACCAGCGCAGCAGGTTTGAGTGTCCTGTGGAGTTGGATCCCAAAATCTCTCTGATCCTCTACACCGCCAAGAGTCTTACCATTGATACTATGTTCTGCTATCATATTTGACCTACCAAAATGAACCAGCTCACACTTGTCTGAGTTGAACTCCATCTGCCACTTCTCAGCCCAGTTTTGCATCCTATTGATTTCCCACTGTAACCTCTGACAGCCCTCTACACTATCCACAACACCCCCAACCTTTGTGTCATCAGCAACCTTACTAACCCATCCCTCCACTTCCTCATCCAGGTCATTTATAAAATCACGAAGCGAAGGGGTCCCAGAACAGATCCCTGAGGCACAACACTGGTCACCGGCCTCCATGCAGAATATGGCCCATCTACAACCAGTCTTTGCCTTCTGTGAGCAAGCCAATTCTGGATCCACAAAGCAATGTCTCCTTGGATCCCATGCCTCCTTATTTTCTCAATAAGCCTTGCATGGGGCACCTTGTCAAATGCCTTGCTGAAATCCATATACACTACATCTACTGCTCTACCTTCATCAATATGTTTCATCATATCCTCAAAAAAGGCATGACCTGCCTTTGACAAAGCCATGCTGACTGTTTCTAATTATATTATGCCTTCCCTAAAATGTATGTCTTTGGAATGTGGAAGGAAGCCAGAAGAACTCCACACAGTTGTGATGAGAATGTACAAACTCCTTCGAAACAGCAGAGGGAATTTAACTCTGATCACTGGTACTATAAAGCATCACACTAACTGCTACACTACCATGCCAGTACCCACACAGCTCAGCCTAAAAAGCAAAATTTGCTCTGTTCCAATAGCATGCCTCAGATAAATCAACCCTTCTTTGACAACATCTAAGTTAAATTCAAATTGCTTATTTCTTTCCATGCCAATTACAACAGTCAGAAGCACAGAAACATCAACCTTGACATTGTTCATAGATCAGGTGAGCAAATTCAAAAATACATTTGGTTCTGAAATTGAAAATAAGTGGACTGGTAGGGAGAGATAGACTAACATGCCAGAACATTGCGTAGGAAAGCTCCTGTTCATAAACCTAAAGTTACCTGCTGAGTTTGTGTGTTTTTATAGACCTCATTGAGAAGTAGTGAACTGAAAGCAAGATGGAGCTCCAGAAGGCAGGGTTTAATGACATGGAAAGGAAAAACTCAAACTTTGCCCAGCTGTGATTAAAGATCATTGGCCAAAATATTAACTCTGTTTATTCTCTTCAAAGATGCTGCTCGACCTGCTGAGTACTTCTAATGTTTATTTCAGAATCTCCTGCATCTAAGGTATTCTGCTAGCAATACAGGAATAGCAAACTAAGGCAAGCAATGTGTGGCTGGAGAAATAAGAACATTAAAAATACGAGCAGGAATACACAAAGATTTGCTTTATTTGTCACATGCACATCGAACCATACAGTGAAATGCACTGTTTGTGTCAAAGACCAATACAGTCCGAAGATGCCTGCAAGTGTTGCCATGTAGCATGCTCACAACCTACTAAACCATATGTCTTTGTAATGTAGGAGGAAACCGGAGGACCTGGAGAAAACCCACGTGGTCATGGGGTCAACGTACAAAATCCTTACAAGCAGCAGCAGGAATTGAAGCCGGATTATGGCTGCTGTGTTACCATGACGCCCGAGGCTATCTGGCCTGTCGAGCCTGCTCTGGCATTCAATAATATCGTGACTGATCTGGCTGTGGACTCAATACATCAACCTACATTTTCCCCATAACCCTTAATTCCCTTACTACACAAAAATCTAGATATGTCTCAAGTATATTTAATGCTGTGGCCTCTAATGCTTCCCTGGGCAGACAATTCCACAAATTCACTAATCTCTGGGAAAACCAGTTTTTTCCTCATCTCCATCCCAAATCTATTCCCCTGAATCTTGAGGCTATGTCCCCTAGTTCTAGTCTCACGTACCAGGAGAAGTCTTCACATTCACATCTGAACCAGTTCTGGAACAGGGAATCACATTTTTAGTGCATGACATACTTAACACAAAAGGGGCCGTATACTTGCAACAACATTAGCCAATAATTTGGAGGACATTTGGCACCTAGACAACATATTACTGCATTAAACTCATACTGAAATAAAGAGCAGATCAGAAATGTGAGGAGGTAGATGGGGGAAACTCCGAGCAGCCTATATAGATCTGGGCAAGATATGCCTAAGTGCACAAACTAGATCAGATAAACACGAAGGACAATATGAGAGGAGCACTGACAGAGACTTAGCCTGAGGTGGGAGGACCAGCTATGGATACCCCTAGCAACAAGGCATTTGGGAAGGACTAAGGATAGGAGGTGATGGAACATTAATCTGATGAAATTGCAAAGATGGCAAAGCAGGAGAGTCAAATGAAGTATCTATTTAGAGAAAATTAAAGAACAATATACAAGGGTTTCAGCTCTTTTTGTGTTTACTATAATTGCACTATGGATTCTGTCTATCCAGAGCAGGGGCTCCCGACCTTTTCTTATGCTGTGGACCAATACCATCAAGCAAGGGGTCCGTGGACCCCAGTTTGGGAATCTCTGATCTAGAGCCACTGCAGAAGCAAGGTAACCCAAATGCTAGTCTTAGTAGTAGTGCGATCACTTGAGTTGATTGTGATGTTCTCCTAAGGAGCTGTCCGTTGGTGGGTCCCCAGGTGGCTTTAGAGGCCGAATTGGGACCCACATAGCCAGGTGCAGTGCGGGCAAGGGTAGCTGGGCTGCAGTATGCAGACAATCTTTGTTGGCTCCTATACTCAGGCATAAAAGAGAACTTTACACTCAACATCTGCAGAACCAAGGTCTACTGGGCAACCTAACTCTACTGCACTGCACTGGCCTCTGGAGCAAAGGCCCCCCAGCAAAGAAGATGGATCCATTCCCACACCCCAGGAGCCACCGATCAGCAGATATTGATAAAATTTACCACTGTTTTCATCACAGGAAGACCTCAAATTCAAAATCCACAATCCACAGAGCAACTGTGATTCTTATGCTCTCATAAACTTTCGAGACTCTGACTGGCTCGGAGTCACCGAGAAATATTACCAACACTGGCACTGGAGAAATATTACCACCAATGATTCTGCAAAATCTTCTAAATCCACGAAAAGATAATAAAACTAATGTGAATGCATCTTTGCAAGCCAACATCCCCCACGTTGGAGTTGACTCCATCGGCATGTCGGACACTAGGCTATGAAGCAGGCGCTCTGGTCAAAGTTCTGTCACCTGAAGAGATTATCAGTTGTTGGAGCACCTCTTGTGTCAGTAAAATACATTACGAACACCCTCAAAAAGAAATTACCAAGTTAAAATCAACTGCTAAATGACAGGCATGCCTTTTGGTCAACTGACCTGGAAGAGCTTATTCCAAATCTTTTCACTTTCCCTCTTAAGCTTGAGGACATGCACCACCAGCCTCAAGGACAGCTTCTTTCCTGCTATTATGAAAGTATTCATCGGATCTTGAGTATGGTAAGGATGAATTCTCGACCTCACAATCGGCTCTGTCATGGCCCCTGCGCTGCACTTTCTCTGTAACACTTTATTTTGCATTCTGTTGCTTTTCCTTTGTACTGCCTAGATGTAGTTACCTTGTGAAACGATCTTCATGGATGACATGAAAAACATAGGATTTTCACTGTATCTCAGTCATGTGACAATAAACCAATTACCAACATTTACCATTCAAGCAGATTTCACATGACTTGGTGACAATTTTTCAAAACGCTCATGGAAAGTGCCTTTGAGATGTTCAGTTGCATTAAAGGCAAATAATTGGGGCTAAATAAGTAAATACTATTTGAAAGATTGAAGAAGATTTATCCTTTTTCAAAATTCATGGAATTTTCACCCTCTAACATATCTTTCTACAGCAAGATCGGATTAATCTCACTGTGATGGTCAAGATATTTTTAATAAAGCAAAATATTCTGGTGAAGTTTGAGGGTATTATTCACAGCAAACATCTCACATGGCCAGAAACGAACATTCATGACATGCTAGCATACTTACTGGTCCAGTGCCTTGTAATAAATATCTAGGTCCTTGTTAGCCAATTCTGTTGTCCTCATTATGATCATCATTTCTCTGAACTTTTCCTCAGCATCTCTGTACTGATCATCTCTCAGTTCTTTTCTGAAGTGAAGAATTTCTTCTTCAAAGCCTTTCTGTCGCCCCTGGGCCAGGTTTCGAGTCTTTTTGCAATTATCCAGTCGCTCTTCCAGTTGTTGTCGTTCACTGTCATCCAAAAAAAGAAGTACTTTAGGCTTGGATGTATGAAATAATATTATAAATTGCCCTCACAAATATCAACAAGCTTCATATGTCAGGAAAATCTACTTAGAACATTATGATTTTTGGTTGGAATAGTGAAGTAGCTATTAAAGCCACTGCCTTGCAGCTCCAGTTAACCAGGTTCAACACTAACCACCGATACTGTTTGTGTTAAGCTTGCACATATCCCCTGCAAAGGCATGGCTGCTACACTCAGTGGCCACTTTATTAGGTACACTTGCTTGTTAATGCAGCTATCCAATCAGCCAATCATATTAGATTAGATTATGAGGACACTCGGTCCTCCTTTATTGTCATTTAGAAATGCATACATGCATTAAGAAATGATACAATGTTTCTCCGGAGTGATATCACAGAAAACAGGACAAACCAAAGACTGACACTGACAGAACCACATAATTATAACATATAGTTACAGCGGTGCAAAGGAATACCATAATTTGATGAAGAACAGACCATGGGCACAGTAAAAAAAGAAGTCTCAAGGTCCCAAGTCGATCGACTCCCGAGTCCCCGATAGCAGGCGGCAAAAGGGAGAAACTCCCTGCCATAAACCTCCAGGCACCGTCAACTTGCCGATGCCTTGGAAGCAGCCGACCACAGCCAACACTGAGTCCGTCCGTCCGATAACTTCGAGCTTCCGACCAGCCTCTCAGATACAGCCTCCTGAGCGCCATCCTCTGCCGAGTGCCTTTGACCTCGCCCTGGCCGCTGAAACACGCAAAGCCGAGGATCTCGGGGCCTTCTGCTCCGGAGATTCCGGTTACCACACAGTAGCAGCGGCAGCAAAGCGGGCATTTCAGAAGTTTTCCAGATGTTCCTCCATGCTCTCACATCTGTCTCCATCAAATCAGAATTGTGCACGGTCCCCTACACAGATAACAGACATCACCACCGAAGTGGCTGCGTGCACTGCCGTCTTCCCCTCCTATGGCAACAACTCAATGCAGTAAAGCATGCAGGCATGGTTAAATGGTTCAGTTGTCGCATAGACTAAACGTCATAATGGGAAAGAAATTTGAACTAAGTGACTTTAATAGTGTAATGATTGTTGGTGCTAGACAGGGTGGCATGAGCATCTCAGAAACTGTTGATCCCCTGGTATTTTCAATCTCTAGAGTTTATAAAGGGACTCAGCCCGAAACGTTGATGTTTGTTCATTTCTGTAGATGCTGCCTGACCTGCTGAGTTCCTCCAGCATTTTGTGTATATTGCAAAGTTCATTAACGTACTTAAAAAGAAATCAATCTCAGTTGTGGGCATCACTGTGAGGTCAATAGCTGTCACACTTCCTTATTGTATTTGGACTAAAATGCTTGCAGAGTATTTTCAGAGCAAAAGGTTGACCATGTTGTGGATTCCATCCCTCAAGAGATACAATGGATATTATCTGCACTACACAGAAATTTATCAATCAATGACTGTTCCAATAAGCATGAAAATTGTGGATGTGACCAACAGGCTCCCCAGACCCAATCACGTATCCCACACACTCCTTGCTGGAGGAGAGTTAATCCTTGGAATGACAAAGAAACTGTTCAACAGCCATCATCCTCCCTCTAAATCCAAGGTCACCCCAACCTCAGTCATTTTCTTACACTAAGTAGTTGTAATGTTGGTGCTAAAAGATAGGTTCAGTTCAGTACTGAGGGGAAGTGTTCACTGCATGGTCAGGTTTTCACTTACCTCCTGAGCTGATTTACTCGCATCTCTCCCATCTCTTTCAGCCGCTCCCTCCTCTTGGTCTCCACAATTTCCAATTCTTCCATCCTTTTTCGCAGCGTCAAATTATCTTGCAACCATCGCTCTTCGAGCTGAGGCAAAAATAAGCAAATTACAGCGTTAACAAGAGTAAATCTGCAGATGCTGGAAATCCAAGCAACGTACACAAAATGCTGGAGGAACTCAACAGGCCAGGCAGAATCTAGGGAAAAAGTACAGTCAACGTTTCGGGCCAAGACAATTCAGCAGGACGGCCAAAGGGTCTTGGCCCAAAACGTCAACGGTACTTTTTTCCATAGAAGTTGCCTGGCCTGCTAAGTTACAGCGCTATGTAATTTCAAATGCATCCATTTGCCAAGATCCAAAGAAAGCGAATATTTGCAGTCTAAAATGTAATGGAAAAAAATTACAACAAATACAAAGTAAATAACTAAATACTCCACATGCAGGAATTCTGAAATGAAAACAGGAAGTTGGAGACATCCAGGCACTTTGACTGGAGCAGACAGGAAAAGCTGATCTGGCAGGACACCACCACTCCGAATCACTCAAATGTTTCCTTCTCCAAATATATTGCCAAACCTGCTGAAATGTTCCTGCGTTCCCTTTCAGCATTTATAAGGAGAAAGGATGTATTAGTACGGAGCTCCATTGCTTTGTTCTAAGTGTGGCCTATGGTCAGGCCACACTTAGATCCCCTCCAATTCGCCTACGAGCCCCGACTTGGAGTTGAGGATGCCATCATCTACCTGCTGAACCGTGTCTACGCCCACCTGGACAAGCCAGCGAGCACTGTGAGGGTCATGTTTTTTGACTTCTCCAGTGCGTTCAACACCATCCGCCCTGCTCTGCCGGGGGAGAAGCTGACAGCGATGCAGGTGGATGCTTCCCTGGTGTCATGGATTCTTGATTACCTGACTGGCAGACCATAGTACATGTACTTGCAACACTGTGTGTCTGACAGAGTGACCAGCAGCACTGGGGTTCCACAGGGGACTGTCTTGTCTCCCTTTCTCTTCATTATTTACACCTCGGACTTCAATTACTGCACAGAGTCTTGTCATCTTCAGAAGTTTTCTGATGACTCTGCCATAGTTGGATGCATCAGCAAGGGAGATGAGGCTGAGTATAGGGCTACGGTAGGAAACTTTGTCACATGGTGTGAGCAGAATTATCTGCAGCTTAATGTGAAAAAGACTAAGGAGCTGGTGGTAGACCTGAGGAGAGCTAAGGTAACGGTGACCCCTGTTTCCATCCAGGAGGTCAGTGTGGACATGGTGGAGGATTACAAATACCTGGGGATACAAAGTGACAATAAACTGGACTGGTCAAAGAACACTGAGGCTGTCTGCAAGAAGGGTCAGAGCTGTCTCTATTTCCTGAGGAGACTGAGGTTCTTTAACATCTGCTGGACGATGCTGAGAATGTTCTACGAGTCTGTGGTGGCCAGTGCTATCATGTTTGCTGTTCTGTGCTGGGACAGTAGGCTGAGGGTAGCAGACACCAAGAGAATCAACAAACTCATTCGTAAGGCCAGTGATGTTGTGGGGATGGAACTGGATTCTCTGACGGTGGTGTCTGAAAAGAGGATGCTGTCCAAGTTGCATGCCATCTTGGGCAATGTTTCCCATCCACTACATAATGTACCGGTTGGGCACAGGAGTACATTCAGCCGGAGACTCATTCCACCGAGATGCGACACAGAGTGTCATAGGAAGTCATTCCCGCCAGCGGCCATCAAACTTTACAACTCCTCCCTTGGAGGGTCAGACACCCTGAGCCAATTATGCCTGGACTTATTTCCTGGCATAATTTACATATTACTATTTAACTATTTATAGTTTTATTACTATTTAATTATTTATGGTGCAACTGTAATGAAAACCAATTTCCCCCAGGATCAATAAAGTATGACTATAACTATGACTATGTGTAATACATTGCAGCTCTAAGCTCTGCAGAGCGGACATTACAGGGTGCTTTATGACTTGAGGACCCGAGCTCTAGGGAAAGATTGAATAGATTAGGACTTCATTCCCTGGAGTGTAGGAGAATGGTGATTTTGTGGAATTTGTTGCCATGTGCAACTGTGGAGGGCAGGTCGTGGGGTGTATTTAAGTCAGAGATTGATAGGTTCTTGATTGGACATGGCATCAAAAGTTACGGGGAGAAGGCCAGGAACTGGGGTTGAGGAAGACAGAAAAAAAGGATCAGCCATGATTGAATAGCGGGGCAGAGTCGATGGGCCAGATGGCTTAATTCTGCTCCTATGTCTTATGCAATGAGGGGAGACTTGATGGAGGTATACACAATTATGAGGGTTATAGACAGGGTAAATGCAAACAGGCTTTTTCACTGAGGTTGGGGGAGACTAGATGAGAGATCATAGGTTAAAGGTGAAAGATGAAATATTTAAAGGAAACCTGAGGGGAAACATCTTCACTCAGTGGCTGGCGTGAGTGTGGAAGTGAAAGTGGTAGGCGCTGGACTGATTTCAATATTTAAGAGAGGTTTGGATAAGTAAAGTATATGTACGGAAGGGAAATGAAGGCTCAATAGGACTAGGCAGAATACTATTTGGCATGGACTAGATGGGCCAAAGGTCCTGTTTCAGTGCTGTAGTGCTCTATGACTCTAACAGTCTCAAGTCCAAAGTACTTCACATCTTCCAAAAGCAACAAGCATTTATTGCTATAACACAGGGGTTCAATGTCTAGATACTGATTTGATGACCCAGTGGTAAACTGCCTAATGTTGTTTGAGTCCTCCACGTAGGCAGCCTGAATACTGGTCAAGTCTGCATGAAGTTAGCTCAAGTTGGTGTGATGGGAGCACTGGTACAGTCGGCAAGCTCATTTGAGAATCAAAGCAGGAAACCTGTTCGATATGCAAATCCTTTTACAAGCTGAATATATTGAACATGGATGGAGTTGAGCCCACTACCATGTTGACTAAAATAATCTTCAGTACATGCCGTGCTTCATGCTGATTGGCCATTTGCATAATACCTTGAGAAAACAACAGCCAATGGCATACCAGAGAGACCATTCATTCTCTATCATTGTCACAGGGAGCTACGGCACAAAAGTAGGGCCTTTGTCTCACTGACTCTTTACGGATCATCAATCACCCAATTTTTCCTAATTCTATCTTATTCACCTTACATTCCCAACAAAACCCCCTTCCTCAAAGTCTGACAGTCGTCCACACACTTGGGGCAATTTACATTGGCCAATGAATCAATGGGATGTATGGGGGAAATCTGTGCAGTTACAGAAGAGCAAGCAAATTCCACACAGAAGACACGGAAGGTCAGGAATGAACCCAGATCACTGGAGATTTGAGGCAGTAGCTTTACCATCTTTCCATCGTGCTGTGCCATGTACCATGATGCACTAAGATCATGGCAGATCTAAGCTTGAACTCAATCCAAGTTCCTGTCCCATGATTGTTGACCTTTCATAACAGTCCAAAACCAATTCTGGTGAAGAGTCTCAGCAGCCCAAAACGCCAACTGCTTATTTCCTTCCATAAATGCTGCCTGACCTGCATTTTGTGTGTCTTTCCCAAAACCAATCTGTCTATTCATTGGCAAACAAGAGAAAAATCTGCAGATGCTGGAAAGCCAAGTAACACACACACATTGATGGAGGAATTCAACAGGTAAGGTAGCATCTATGGAAGAGAGTAAATAGGCCGAGACCTTTCTATTCATTTATTTATTGAGATATAGTGCAGAACAGGCCCTTTGAGCCACACCGCCCAGCAACCTCCGACTTAATCCTAGCCTAATCACAGGACAACTACAATGACTAATTAGTCTATCAGCTGTTACGTTATTGGACTGTGGGAGGAAACCCACATGGTCATGGGCAGAACGTATAAACTCCTCACAGGCAGTGGTGGGAACTGAGCCCAGGTCGCCTGTACAGTGGAGCATTGTGCTAACCACTACGCTACTTTACTGCTTTCTACAGATACACTATACATTTTTTCACCAATTCACCCTCTACAATTTTTTTGGGTAGAAAATACTGGATCCACAGTCTTGAGAAGACACTCTCCCTCATCTCCATCTTAAATGGGTGATTCTCCTTTGTGAAAACATGGCCCTCAGATCTCCCACCCACTGCCACTACCCTGCTCCCTATCCACCACCATCAATCCCACAAGGATCCTCTCAGCATCTGTTCAGTTGACTAAATAGCATGGAAAGACAAGGGAGGAAGTTCAGTGAATGAACTCTTATGTTTCCAACAGCTGTCTGTAAAGAAAAAACCAAGAATAAAATGAGGAGAATAGACAAAGTGCTGGAGGAACTCAGCAGATCAGGCAACCTTTGTGGAAGAGAATACAGAGCTGATGTTTTGGGACAAGATCCTTCATCAGGGCTGGAACAGAATGGGGGAGAAGCCAGACTATGAAGGTGGAGGGAGGGGAAGGAGTACAAGCTGGAAGTGTTAGGTGAGGCCATGTGAGGAGGATGAAGTAACAAGCTGGGAGGTGATAGGTAGAAAAGGTAAAGGGCTGAAGAAGGAGGAATCTGATACAAGGGGATAGTGAACCACTGGAGAAAGGGAAGGAGAGAGGCACCAGAGGGAGGTGAAGGGCAGTGAGAAGAGAAGGAGTCAGAACGGAACCAGAATGGGGAATGGTAAAAGAGAGAGGAGCAACACTTTCAGTACGCTGGATGAACTCAGCAGGTCGGGCAGCATCAGTCAGAAATGATGAGTGACGTTTCGGGCCGGAACCCTTCGTCAGGACTGAAGAATGAAAGATGGGGAAGGATTTGAAGAATGCTTGTAGCTTCAGTTGAAAGACCAGTAATTTGAAAGACAAAGGGGTGGGGGAGGAGAAGCATTGACGTCATAGCCCTGAAAACAATGGGTAGTAGAAGGAGGAGGCGGAACCATAAGGGAGCTGGGGGAGGTGGTAGAGTGAAATAGGGATAGAGGAAGGGAGGGGGAGGGAATTACCGGAAGTTGGAGAATTCTATGTTCATACCAAGGGGCTGGAGACTACCTAGACGGTATATGAGGTGTTGCTCCTCCAACCTGAGTTTAGCCTCATCATGGCAGTAGAGGAGGCCATGTATAGAAAAGAGAGAAGAGGGAGGGGGAGAAATTACCAGAAGTTAGAGAAATGAATGCCCACACTATCAGGTTGGAGGCTACCCAAACGGAACACGAGGTGTAGCTCCTCTAACCTGAGTGTGGCCTCACTATCACAGTAGAAAAGGTCATGGACCAACATGTCAGAATGGGAATGGGAAGTCGAACTGAAACCGGTGACCACCAGGAAATCCCACCTTTTGTGGTGAACAGAGTGAAGGTTCCCCAGTCTTCGTCAGGCCTCACCGATGTAGAATAGGGAGCACCAGATACAGTCCATGACCTCGACTCACAGGTGAATTCATTTTCTCGTGGGCATCAGATTCACCATGAGATAGTGATTCAATTTTGCACTAATTAGCTGATGTGCCCAAACATGATATGGGGACAGCTGATATGAGAATGATATTATTACTGGTGGGACCGGAGAGCAGAGGAAGAGAAAGTAGGTTATTAAGCCTGAACTTCAATACTTCGCTGGGCTAGTGTGGGCAGCATTTTTTAAAACCTCAAATCTGAATTGTTTATCTTCAGAAGATACAAAGAAAAACATAATAACCTTTGGCTTACTTTGAGCCAACAAAACCTTCAATTCCTACCCTCCAGCCAATATCAAAGCCCCAAGCTTCACTTTATTTACAATGAAACAAATAAATTTCAACAATATAAGCCATGCACAACTTTACACTGACCATTATCTATTTGCAGGAAAGTAGAATAGTTTCCATCCTAACATCGATTATTTCATAATCTAAGCGAGACTTTAATCTTTTGCTGATAAATGCTTCTGAGGTAACCAAGCTAAGTTAAACAGAACTGTTGTAAGTAACTATTTATCAGTGCAATCTACTATCTGTAGCCGCACTGATACAGTTCAGTGCCTCTTCAAATTTCCATTAATCTGCTTACTGAAAATGAAGCTCAACAGAAGATTGTACTTTCCATGTTTGCTCTTGCAAAGCACTGCACATTCCTCCAAAGACATGAGAGCCATCCAGAACACCTTCTTTGATAGATTTTATTTGCCTTAAAATGGAACCATAAATAATTCAAGATTCAAGTATGTTTGTCATTCTTCAGTACGGGTGTAAAGGAGATTGCTACTCTGGAACTGAGGCAGCATAAAAAAAATCATCAATATAGATGTGCCACTATTTGCCATTTTGCCTCTGGAAGGGCTGGTAGTAAAGTTATCCTTGGGGAGATTTAGTCCAAATGACATGAGGACCTACATGACCCATGCAGCCATATTTCGCAAGAAAAATAACCAATATGGAACTACGAAGATGTCCTTCTTCAGGCCATCTGAACAGAGGCTACCCCTCTGGGTGGTGTGAATAATCCTTGTTTATTCTGTGGGGCTGTGTTGAATGCATATTGTATCTCAGCCTTTACTGTGACAAGGATACTAACTTGGAGATACAAGGCTTAACATTCAAGTAGTTTCACCATTTGTTCACTGGTACAAAGAGCCATTCCACATGGTTCTTACTCATAGGTTTCTGATGAAACACTTGCCTTTACGTTGACAATCTGAGGCTGCAAGTCAGAATCAGAATCAAATACCACTGGCGGCATCATCAACATTATGTACTGTGTTGTATGATGCAGGTGATCACGGTCTCATGATCATGATTGCTCTTGGCAAATATTTCTACATAAGTGGCTTACCATTGCCTTTCTCTGAGCAGTGTCTTTGCAAGGCGGATGACCCCAGCCATCGTCAATACTCTCCAGAGACTGTCTGCTTGGCATCAGTGGTCCAATAACTAGGACTTGTGATATGCACCAGCTGCTCATACGACCACCTACCGCCTGCTCCTGTGGCTTCAAATGATCCTGATCGGGGGGCTAAGCAGGTGCTACACCTTGCCCAAGGGTGACCGGCAGGCTCACAGAGGGAAGGAGTGCCTCACACCTCTTTTGGTAGAGATATATCTCCAGCCTGCCACCCACTGGCTTATGTTGTGAAATTAGTTGTTTTGCGGCAAGAGTACAGTGCAACATGTCATAAAAAACTAAAAATTACAGTAAGAAATATATCAATAAAAATTTTACTTGAATTAGTAGCGCAAAAAAATGTGAGGTAGTGTTTATGGGTTCATTTCCCATTCAGAAATCTGACGGCTGAGGCGAAGAAGCAGTTTCTATAATGTTGAGTATGCATCTTCAGGCTCCTGTACCTCATCCTTGATGGTAGTAATGAGAAGAGGGCATGTCCTGGGTGATAGGGGTCATTAATGATGGATGCCACCTTGTTCAGGCATCACAATTGAAGATGTCCTCAAAGCTGGGAAGACCAGTGCACCTGATGGGGCTGGCTGAGTTTGCAACTTTCTGCAGTTTTTTCCAGTCCTGTGCAGAGGCCTCTCCGCACCAGACAGTGATGCAACCAGTGAGAATGCTCCCCACAGTACAACTGTAGAAATTTATCAAATGTCTGTGGTGACATACAGTTGCAAGAAAAAGTTTGTGAACCCTTTGCAATTAACTGGTTTCTGCATTAATTACTAACAAAATGTGGTCTAAGTCACAATAGCAAACACAATCTGCCTAAACTAATAACACAAACAATCGTATTTTTCATGTCCTTAATGAACATATTGTTTAATCATTCATAGTCCAGGGTGGAAAAAGTATGTGAACCCTTGTATTTAATAACTGGTAAAACCTCCTTTAGCAGCATTAACCTCCACCAAATGTTTCCTGTAGCTGCTGATCAGATTTGCAAATCAGTAATGAGGAATTTTAGACCATTCCTCCATAAAATCAGTTCATCAATATTTCTGGGATACCTTGCATGAAACATCCCTCTTCAGGTCATGCTACAGCATCTTAATTGGGTTAAGGTCTGGACTCTGAATAGGCCATTTTAAACCACAAATTTTCTTCTTTTTAAACCATTCTGATGTTGCTTTACTTGTGTTTTAGATCATTCTCTTACTGCATCACCCAACTTCTATTAAGCTTCAGGTGATGGACCGCTATCCCGACATCCTCCTGTAAAATGTCGGTACAATTCTGTATTCATTGTTCCCTTAACGACTGCAAGCTGTCCAGGCCCTGAGGCAGTAAAGCAGCTCCAAACCATGATGCTCCTTCTACCATGCATCACAGTTGGGATGAGGTTTTGGTGTTAGTGTGCAGTGCCGTTTTCCCTCCAAAGATAGTGGTGTTCATTTCTGGCAAGAAGTTCAACTTTTTTCTCATCTGTGCACAGAACAATGTCCCAGAAGTGTTGTGGAACACCCAGCTGGTCTTTTGCAAACTTGAGACATGCAGTAGTGTTGTCTTTGGAGAGCAGTGGTTTCATCCATGATGTCCTTCCATGAACACCATTCCAGTTCAGTGTTCTTCTTACAGTAGATAAATGAACAGAGACCTTAGCAAGTTCCAAAGATTTCTGCAGGTCTTTTGCTGTTACCTTCGTAGTCTTTTTCACCTCCTTCAGCACTGCATATTGTGCTCTTGGTGTAAACACAAAATACTCTGCAGATGCTGGGGTCAAACAACACTCACAACATGCTGGAGACCCCCTCCTTCTTCAGTCCTGACGAAGGGTTCCAGCCCGAAACGTTGACTGATCGTTTCCACAGATGCTGCCCGACCTGCTGAGTTCCTCCAGCGTGTTGTGAGTGCTCTTGGTGTGATCTTTGCAGGACGCCCACACCTGGGAGAGTAGTAAAAGTACCGAATTTCCTCCATTTGTAGACAATTTCTCTTACTGTGGATTGATGAACACTCAGGTCTTTAGAAATGATTTTGTAGCCTTTTTCAACTTCATGCATCTCTAAAGTACTTCTTCTAAGGTCCTCTGAAAGTTGTTTTGATCGAGGCATGGTGCACATAAACAGTGCTTTCTTGAGAAGAGTAGTCTCTGTCAGCAACCTGACTTTGTGCATCCTTTTTTTTATATATAGGGGGGGACACCTCTACAACTCACACCTCCAATCTCATCTCATTGAATGGAACACCTGACTCCAAATAGCTTTTGTAGAAGGCATTACCCCAGAGGTTCAGAGGTTCACATTCTTTTTTGAACTCAGACTGTGATTGTTTAAATTATGTACTCAGTATTGAGGAGCCGTACAACTGTTTGAGTTTTATTAGTTTAGGCAGATTGGGTTGGCTATTATTGTGACTTAGATGAAGATCAGACCACATTTTATGAGTAATTAATGCAGAAATCCAGGTAATTGCAAAGGGTTGACAAACTTTGCTTTGGAGCTGTACCAAATCTACTTCAAACAGAACAGATAATATGCACCACACATCATCTTCCATGAACCGCATCATTCCTACCACAAAGGTCTCAGATCACTGCGAGATGACTTAATTTCACTCTCAGTGCAGATTGCAAGTTACCGTTTGTAAGTACTTTGGTGGTGTTGGACCAGAAGACTTCTAGACTACTGGAGGCATGGTAGCGTAGTTGCCAGTGTAATGATTCAGAGCACCAGTGACTGGGGTCTAATACCTGCCACTGTCTTTAAGGAGCTTGTGTGTTATTCCCATGACTGCATGGGTGTCCCGCGGGTGCTCTGGTTTCCTCCCACACTCCAAAGGCGTACCGGTAGGGTTAGTAAGTTCTGAGCATACTATGTTGCTGCCAGATACAGGGTAATACTCAGCAGATCCTCGGAATGTGTTGATCGTTGATGTAAACAATGCATTTCACTGTTTGTTTTGATCCACATGTAACTAAAGCTGATCTCTTTAATCTCTATTGGACAGTACTCCAAAAACACACTTTTATTTTTACATGTTGCACATAACACAGTAACTTTTTTCAGAGAATTCAGCGAGTTTATAGGGCCAGGGACCCGGCCCAAAGCCAGGAGCCCAGACCACAGGTTCCGCCTGCGCACTCCATCTATACCCTGAACCTTCGATTCATGTTCTGAATTTTCGAATGAGCCAGATGACAGACCAGAAGTTCTGAACAATAGATTGATGGATTACCCCAACTATACTGTACAAGGATTGAAGACTTGACCAAGCCAGTCCATCAACAACACTTCCAAATGGTGCATTGCCATTGAACATTCAAGGGCAGGGAAGCTGTAACCCATGAACCAACTGGTATGCAGACGTAGCTCCAGCGGCAGTCATAAATACAAGAGATCGGTAGTTGCTGGAAGCCCTGAGCAATACACACAGATGCTGAAGCAACTCAGTAGATCAGGCAGCATCAATGGAGGGGAATAAACCATCAAAGTTTTGGGCCAAAGCTCTTCATGACGACGAGAAAGGAAGGGGAAGAAGCTTAAAAAAGGTGGCTAGCAGGTGAGGGGGAAGGCATGTGAGTGAGGGAGGGGTGATGAAGTAAGTGGCCAGCAGGTGAAAGATGGAAGAGGTGAAGAGCTGGAGGGGAATATGATAGGAGAGAACAGTGGACCATGGATGAGAGGGAAGGAAGAGGAACACCAGAGGGAGGCGATGGACAGATGGGGAGAAGGGATGAGTGAGGAACAGTGATAGGGGAACCAAAGTGAGGAATCAGAGAGAAGGGCAAAGGGGGAGAAATTATCCATGGCAATTACAGATTTATGCAACCATAAAAGAACCCACTCGTTTATCTTTTAACTTCATTTCTGGAATTAAATAGCTGGTCTCAATAGCTGTAACATAAGCAACTAGGTAGCTGCAAAACCACTAGTTCATGAATGTCTTTCAAGGAGAGGAATCTGTTATCCTTACCCAGTCTGATCTGTACAATTTCAGATTTATCAACTCTCTACTCCGTGGGTAATAAGGAACCAACAACAGGAACCAGCAACATCACTCCCATTCCATGAAAAAAATGCTTCCTATGAAGTAGGTACAATAAATCTGTCCTGAAAGAAATGTGGTCGTAGGCCAATCATTTTTGCCCATTTTTTATGTTCTTTGCAGACGTTGTGGTCACAATGTGACAGAATTTCCAGCCCTGGTTTTCCAGTTGGGCCTGCCAAGCCTTTCATTGTTTATTCTTTCACAGGATGCAGACCTTGCTGAAAAGGCCAACATTTAGTGAAGGCACTGTGCTACGTGGTTGCCAATGCCAGTAGAAATTTTGTACTGCAAATTTATTTAATTACATGAAGTTAATTTCCCAGTTGCTGTGATGGGATTTAAACCCACTCAGAACATTCAGTTACTACATGACTCTACATCACCCTCATTAAGAGAATCAATTTCTTTCCTTCTCTTATATGCCAATATGTAAATTGTAATAATTATTCTCGATGAGTTCTGTATTCTAACCACTCTCAATATATGAAAAATAAACAATTCCCTGACCAATCCCTGCATTTAATTGTTTGGCACATTTAACCTAATGGAATTTGTACATTAATTTTAGTAAAAGTTAGGAATGTTTTTAATAATTTTATGGAATAAAATAACTGACTTTCTCATTGAAGATCCAGATCCTGTATTTATGCAAATATGTGTATAGTCTGAAGAGTATTGATAATGGTTGGGGCCACCGATCTTATAAAGACAGAGGCTGCAATGGCGACCACTGCTGTAGAAAATTTTGCCAAGACCATGATCACCCATATCATATGACACAGCACAAAATGAACGGTATTATTCATGACTGGGTCCAGAGGAGATATATGAGACTGATTCCAGGCATGAAATGGTTAATGTATGAGGAATAATTGATGGCTTTGGACCTGTACTCACTGGAGTTTAGAAGAATGAAGGGAGATCTCATTGAAACCTTTTGAATATTGAAAGGCTTGAATAGAGTGGACGCGTAGAAGATATTGAGAGTGGGGATGGGCAGAGCCTCCGAATAGAATGGCGTCTCTTTAGAACAGGGAACAGGTGGAATTTATTTAGTCAGAAGGTGATGAATCTGTGGGGAATTCATTGCCACAGATGGCTATAGAGGCCAAATGATTGAGTATATTTAACGTGGAGGTTGATAGGATCCTGATTCGTAAAGGCATCAGAGGTTACAAGGAGAAAGCAGGTGAATGGGGTTGAGAGGGATAATAAGTCAGTCATGATGTATTGGCAAAACAGACTCACTAGACCAAATGGCCTGATTCTGCACCTATGGTCTTACGGACTGTGGGAATGTTTCAATGTACTTAATAGCCAATTCAATACCACCCAGCTCAGTCACTAGGAGCAGATACATCAGTGTCAGTTTTCTTACAGAGCATGAACAGATTCACATAACGTTCAACTAACTAGCAGTTTACACGCCCTTCCCACCATTGAGCACATCTACATGGGGTGCTGTTGTAGGAAAGCATCATCCATCATCAGGGACGCCCCACCTCCCAGGTAATGTTCTTATCTTGTTGCTGCCGTCATGAAGGAGGTACAGAAGCCTCAGGGCTCACACCACCAGCTTTAGGAACAGTTATTACCCCTCAACCATCAGGCTCTTGAACCATTGTGGATAACTTCACTCACCCCATCACTGAACCGTTCCCAGAATCTATGGACTCACTTTCAGGGGTGTGCCACGTTCTCATGTTCTCAATATTAATCGCTTATCTATCCATCTACTTACTAATTATCATCTTCTTTTCTGTATTTGCACAACTTACTATATTTTACACACTGGCTGTCTGCCCTGTTGGTGCGGTCCTTCACTGATTCAATTATGGTTATTGGACTGAGTATGCCCACAAGGAAATGAATTTCAGGGTTGTATATGGTGACATACAGTGGCATACAAAAGTTCGGGCACCCCTGGTCAAAATTTCTGTTACTGTGAATAGCTAAGTGAGTAAAAGATGAACTGATTTTCAAAAGGAATGAAGTTAAAGATGACGCAAACACAAGGAAATCTGCAGATGCTGGAATTCCAAGCAACACACATAAAAGTTGCTGGTGAACGCAGTAGGCCACGCAGCATCTATAGGAAGAGGTACAGTTGACATTTCGGGCCGAGACCCTTCGTCAGGACTATCTCTTCTTGCTTAAAATACTAAAGAAATTTGTGATCTTTAACCTTATGCTTTTTGGAAATCAGGTCATCTTTTACGTGCTTAGCTATTCACAGTAACAGAAATTCTGACCAGGGGTGCCCAAACTTTCGCATGCCATTCTATATGTACTTCGATAATAAATTTACTTTGAACTTTGTGTTGCTCTAGTAGACAGAGTAAGGGATTGATAGAGTGTAAAGTCCCAAAGGTTGCTATTGTTATATGCCAGCTTACAAAATCTTGTATCAAAATGGCACCTTAGCAGAGTATTCATTACATAAATACAACTTTGAGTACAGACAATTCTATAAAATTCCAAGCTAATTCTTAAAAACAATTTCTATTCTTCTTTATAATAATCCATTTGTCGTCTTCTTGTTATTTTACACGTTACTATACTATTGGAATTTCCTTCATTTGGCTTTCAGCTTAAACTCTCAGAATGATTAAGACTTCCTGTATCTGATCTATGAGAACTCAACAGGTCAGGCAGCATCTATGGAAAGGAAAAAAACAGTCAAAGTTTTGAGTCGAGACCCCTCATCAGGGCTGGAAAGGAATTGGGGAAGAAGCCAGAATCTTTTCTCTTAGAAAGGATTTAAGTCTCAAACTTTGTGGAATCGCTGAGAGAAGAATAAGATTGGAATATGGGGAGGAAGGGATGGTAGCAAGTGTTCAGTGAACTAATCAAATGGCTGCTAAAATTTCACAGGCTTGCACATGAAGCAGCGTGATATTAAATGTACTTAACTACATCTGTGAAAAGAGCAAGAAATGAATGGTAAATAGCAAACCCATATCCATGTAATTTATGTTCAATAGTTCAACAGTTCCATTTAATATCAGATGTATCCAATCTACAACCTAAATTTCATGTTCTTCGCAGACATCCACGAAAACAGAACAATGCCCTAAAGAATGAGCGACAGTAAAAACGTTGGAACCCTAAAGCCCCCCCTCCCACGCACAGGCATCAGTAAAGCAACGACCCTCCCCGTCCCAGGCAAGCAATAGTAAAGCTTCCAAGCAAGACCATGCATCTGCAGTACAATAAAAAACTAATCGTTCACCCGAGAATTTGACCTACTCCAGGCTCTCTCTCTCCCCCTAATACAGGAGCAGGGAGGAGTCACTTTGCGAGAGGGAAGAAATAAACAGAACAACTTGCTGATTTACAGTGTTTAAGTCCGCCATGTGGAAGCAATATTCAAAGGTTGTACGCCATGATGCAATTGTAACTGGTCCTTTCAGATGTAGCTTTTTACCTCAGTCTTAAACTATTCTTCCTCCTGGCCAGATGGCATTAGCACGCCATCTTGTGTCCTGATTGAAAAAGAGCTTCAAGTTCCATCTTTAATACCAAGAATTCCAATTTCCATTGTTTAGGGACCTTCCTGTTTGACCCAACCTCTCACCCAAACTCTGTGCACCATTATCAACTGCTCTGCACCTTTCTGAATCTTCTATCACTGGAAACAGATTCCGTCTGTTTGCGGGAGCTCGTTAAGGGCATATCTACTGCCATGTTACCTAAACTACAACAATAACAACACCAGTATTAGACACCTAGAGACCAACAATAACACTACATAAATTCAAATCTGTCTTTCCTTTAGCAGAATTAAACTTAATTCCAGCTCAACGATAGGTTTTTTTTCCACTGGCCTACAGAACATAGTTCCCAACACATCTACACTCAGTAGCCACTTTATTAGGTACATCTGAACACCAGCTCATCAACGTAAATTTCTAATCAGCCAATCATGCGGCAGCAACTCAGTGCATAAAAGCATGCAGACATGGTCAAGAGGCTCTGTTGTTGTTCAGACCAAACATCAGAGTGGGGGAAGAAACGTGATCTGGGCGACTTTGACCACGGAATGATTCTGCTGCCAGACGGGGTGACTTGAGCATCTCAGAAACTGCTGATCTCCTGAGATTTTCACGCACAACAGTCTCCAGAGTTTACAGAGAATAGTGTGAAAAATGAAAAAAAAAATTCAGTGAGCAGAAATTCTCTAGGTGAAGAGGCATTGTTACTGAGAGAAGAATGGCAAGACTGGTTCAAGCTGAAAAGAAAGTGACCGTAACTCAAATATCCACGCATTACAATAGCATGCAAAAGACAATCTCTGCACGACACATCGAGCCTTGAAGTGGTCTCACTTTAAGGATCCTTTACCTTGGTATTTCATGTTCTCGTTATCTACTGCTATTTACTTCTATTTGCAGTTGCAATTTGTTGTTTTCTGCTTGATCTTTCATTGATCCTGTTATAGTTACAATTCTATAGATTTGCTGACTAAGCCTGCAGAAAAATGAATCTCAGGGTTGCAGACGGTGACATATACAGTATGTACTCTGATAATAACATTTACTTTGAACTTTCAATGGGCTACAGAAGACCATGAACATACAGGAGATATCTAATAAAGTGGTCGCTGAGAATATTTCTTTATTGTGAAACACCCCCTTAGTGCAAACCCACTGCATACCCTGTTGTTCAGTCCCCATCAACTCTACTTTTCAAGTCCTTACAATCTGATCTACTCCTATCAACAACTCATGAGCATTTTGCTCTGACATTATTCTTAACCACTCTGTTTTGTGACTGGATTCATCCTCAAAAATGTGTTTCGAACAGCCTTCACTCAGCAGCACTGATGGTTTCCTGACTGTCCTTTGTCCAAACGGGAAGGAGAAGATTTGGCTCACTTTGTTAATGGTGGTTCTGAGCAAAGGCGAACCCACTAACCTGCCCTTTTAAGCAACACATGCAGAATGCTGGAGGAACTCAGCAGGCCAGGCAGCCTCTATGGGAAACAGTACAGTCGACGCTTCGGGCTCGAGACCCTTCAGCAGGACTAGAGGAAAAAAAGATGAGGAGTCAGAGCTAGAAGGTGCGGGCAGGAGAGAAAGAAACACAAGGTGATAGGTGAAACTGGGGGGGGGGCAGGTAAAGTAAAGGGCTGGGAATTTGATTGGTGAGATACAGGGCTGGGGAAGGGGAATCATATAGGAGAAAACAGAAGGACATGGAAGGAGGAAAAGAGGGAGGAGCATCAGAGGGAGGTGATGGGCAGGCAAGGAGAGAAGATGAGCGAGGGAAAGGGGGATAGGGAATGGTGAAGAGCGGGTGGGCATTACCAGAAGTTTGAGAAATCCATGTTTATTCCATCATGTTTGGAGGCTACCTAGACAGAATATAAGGTGTTGCTCCTCCAGTCTAAGTGTGGCCTCATTGCGACAGTAGAGGAGGCCATGGATTGACATATTGGAATGGGAATAGGAAATGGAATTTAAGTGAGTGGCCACTGGGAGATCCTGCTTTCTCTGGCAGACGGAGCACAGGTGCTTGGCGAAACAGTCTTTCAATCTATGTTGGGTCTCACCGATATACAGGAGGTCACACCGGGAGCACCAGTTGACCCCAACAGACTCACATGTGAAGTGTCGCCTCACCTTGTAGGACTGTTTCGGGCCCTGAATGGTGGTGAGGGGAGAGGCGTAAGGGCAGGTGCAGCACTTGTTCCGCTTGCAGGGATAAGTGCCTGGAGGGAGATAGCGGGGAGGGTCAAATGGACAAGGGAGCCACGTGGGGAGTGATCCCTGTGGAAAGCAGAAAGTGGGGGTGGGCGGGGTGGGGGGAAGAAGGTGATGGCGTGGGAGACAATGGCTTGGTGCTCTATCTTGCTGAGGCCGAGCAGCAACTGTGAGACACTTCCTCTCACTTACCCCTCGAAAAGGATCCTACTAAGGAGTTCCAGGCCATTTTCTCCCACACCATCACCAACCTTATCAGCTCTGGGGATCTCTCACCCACTGTCACCAACCTCGCATTTCCCGCACCTCCCGTTTCTACCTCCTACCCAAGATCCATAAATCTGCTCGTCCAGATAGACTCATTGCTTCAGCTTGTTCCTGCCCCACTGAACTCATACCTGCATACCTTGACTCAGTTTTATCCACCCTGGTTCAGTCCCTTCCTACCTACATCCGTGACACTTTACATGCTCTTCTCAATAATTTTAACCTCCCTGGCCCCAAGCATCTCATTTTCACCATGGATGTCCAGTCCCTATACACGTCCAGCCCCCACCAAAAAGGCCTCAAAGCTCTCCGTTTCTTTCTGGACACCAGACTCAACCAGTTCCTCTCCACCACCTCTCTCTTTCATCCAGTGGAACTTGTCCTCACTCTCAATAATTTCTCCTTTGGCTCCTCCCACCTTCTTCAAACAAAAGTGTAGCCACGGGCACTCACATGGGTCCCAGCTATGCCTGCCTTTTTGACGGCTTTGTGGAACAGTCTATGTTCCAAGCCTATAATGGTGTCACTCCCTTTTTCCTATACTACATCAACTGCATTGGTGTTGCTTCCTGCACCCACGGGGAGCTCATTGACTTCATGAACTTTGCCTCCAACTTCCACTCTGCCCTCAAATTTACCTGGTCATTTCCGACACCTCTCTCCCCTTTCTTGATCTTTCTGTCTCTATCTCTGGAGACAGCTTATCCACTGATGCCTCTTATAAACACACAGACTCTCACAGCTATCTAGACTATACCTCTTCCCACCCTGCTACTTGTAAAAATGCCATCCCCTTCTCTCAGTTCCTCCATCTCTGTTGCATCTGTTCTCAGGATGAGGCTTTTCATTCCACAATGAAGGAGATGTCCTCCTTCTTCAAAGAAAGAGGTTTCCCTTCCTCCACCATCAGCGCTGCCCTCAACCATATCTCTTCCATTTTGCGCATGCCTGCCCTCACCCCATCCTCCCCCCACCCCAACAGGGACAGAGTTCCTCTTGTCCTCACCTACCACCCCACCAGCCTCTGCGTCCAGCACATAATTCTCCAACTTCCGCCACCTCCAACAAGATCCCAATACCAAGTACAACTTTCCCTCCCCCACTTTTTCTGTTTCCACAGGGATCACTCCCTCTGTGCCTCCCTTGTCCGTTTGTCTCTCCCCACTGATCTCCCTCTTGGCACTTATCCTTGCAAGTGGGACAAGTGCTACACCTGCCTCTACACCTCCCCCCTCACTACCAATCAGGGCCTCAACAAGTCCTTCCAGGTGAGGCGACCCTTCACCTGTGAGTCTGTTGTGGTCACCTACTGTATTTGGTGCTTCCGGTGTGGCCTCCTGTTTATCAGTGAGACCCGACAAAGACTGGGAAACCACTTCACTGAGCATCAGAAAAAGCAGGATCTCCCAGTGGCCACTCCTTTTAATTCTACTTCCCATTCCCATTCCGACATGTCAATCCATGGCCTCCTCACCTGTCGCGATGAGGCCACACTCAGGTTAGAGAAGCAACACCTTATATTCCATCTGGGTAGCCTCCAACCTGATGGCATAAACATTGATTTCTCCAACTTCCAGTAATGCCCCCATTTTCCCTCTCTCACCTTATCTCCTTGCCCGCCCATCACCTCCCTCTGGTGCTCCTCCCCCATTTTCTTTCTTCCATGGTCTTCTGTCCTCTCCTATCAGATTCCCCCTTCTCCAGCCAATCAACTTCCCAGCTCTTTACTTCACCCCTCCCAGTTTCACTTATCACCTTGTGTTTCTTCCTCACTCCCCCTCCCCAATGTTCTAACTCTGACTCCTCGTCTTTCTATCTTCAGTCCAGCATTTTATGTGTGTTCCTTGTGATCGGACTGCACTTTTAAATGTTGTTAGATTCACAGCCTGTTGTGTATAAACCTGTGGCTGTCTCATCAGATTCAGAGACCTAGTTAGTAAGATCACAAAATCTGCTTAAACGTGCATCAATTCACAAAGGCTAAAATTCTTCACTTACTTTCTGAGTATCGATGTCCTTTCGTATGGTCTCCATTTCCTTGTGTATCTTCTCCCGCTGTTTCTCAGCTTCACTTAGTTGAGTTGTAGTGTCCTGAAGTTCGGACTCTTTTTGCTTGGAAAGGAAAGCAAACACACAGCCATCACAACAAATCATTTCACAGAATTGTACAGCACAAAATTTACGGTCCAAGTCCTGGTGTACATGCCAGCTGAACGAATCTAACTACCCCTGTACTATTCACCAGCTCTTGACATAGTTTATTCCTCTTTGTGTAGAGCCAGGCGCCTCCAGTGTTTATGCAAACAACACACACAAAATGCTGGAGGAATTCAACAGCTCAGGCAGCATCTATAGAAAGGAATAAACAGTCAATTATTCGAGCCCAAACAATTCATCAAGTTGGTCACTACACCGACAGAACAGAAGGAGGTGTTGTATGTTTGAGGTGCTGCTATTTGTCTGGGTTGCCTCCAATCTGACGATGTTTATGATGCAAACACGGTTTCTCCTACTCCTGGTAATTTCTTCCCTCCCTCTCCTTCTTTATTCTTGCATTCACCATTCTGGTTCCCATTACTCCTTCTATTCTCTTCGCCCACCTATCACTTCCCTCTGGTGCCCCTTCTCCTATTGGTCCACTCTCTTCTCCTATCAGATTCTTTCTTCTTCAGGCCTTTACATTTCCCAGCTATCACCTACCAGCTTCTCAGTTAATTCCCCTCGCCCAGCCAGCCACCTTCCCCTTCATCTGGCTTCACCTATCACCCTGCCCACTTCTACTTCTCCCCACCCCCACTTTCTCGTTCGGGCTTCTTCCCCATTCCTTTCCAGTCCTGATGAAGAGTCTGACCTCTTCATAGACATTGCCTGACATAGCGAGTTGCTCCAGCATTTTGCATGTGTAGCTCTGGATTTCCAGCATTGGCAGAATCTGATTATCCAGGCAACTGTGAAACTAGAGAGCATGCTAGTAGACTCCCACAGATCTGGAATGAAGAAACTTTATTCGATGCTTCTATAATCTATAACCACAAATTTTAGATCGATGCCCCATAGTTTGCTGACCAAATGGGCAGCATGGTAGTGCAGTGGTTAGTGTAACACTATTACAGTCCCAGCGACTTGCATTCAAATCCACTGCTGTCAGTAAGGAGTTTGTACAGTCTCTCTGTGACTGTGTGTGGACATCCTCCAGGCCTCCAGTTTCCTCCCACATTCCAAATGGTAGCATATTAGATTAATGGGTCACATGGCTGTAAATGGGCCATGTGGACTGGCTGAGATGCAAGGGCCTGTTACCGAGCTGTATCTCTAAATTAAAAAAAAATATGTCCAGACAGACTTTACCTCTTTATGCTCATCTCTTCTTTCTTTGATGTATCTTTCAATGTCTCTTGCATAAGCATCAATATTTTTCATTTTGTCTTTGACTTCATTTATCTGGAAATTAAAGAGTTATAGAGAAGTAAACATCTCTGTAAATTTTGATTCCTCTCTGCACAAAACCATCTATTTAATTTTTTGACGTCGGCTTCCTTAGGATTCTCTTGCACTCCTGGGCAAGTACGACCTGATGCTGGTCACCTGAAAGGGTTTCATTTCTCCTTTTGCAATTTAATTTAGAGTCAGGGCACTACAGCACACTAGCCTTTAGATCTAACGAAGTCCCCAATGACCACAGTGCCCTCTCAGCTTGTCCCAATCTCTTAAATTCGGCCCGCATCCCACAAAGCCTGCCGTCCGTGGACCTCTCCATTCGTCTAATCATACTCAATTCACATCGAGAACCCGACTGTCACATGAAGGACATGGGGCAGGAACTAAATTGAAGAAATGGCCTACTTCAGTGGTGTGGAGGCTACTGAATGAAACACAATACACACTCCATGGCCACTTTATCAGGCACAGGAGTAGAACTTGGAGTGGTCTTCTGTTGCTGTAGTCCATCCACTACAAAGTTCGGTGTACAAGTGCTCAGAGATGCTTCACTGCACACCACTGTTGTAATGCGTGGTTATTTGAGTTACTGTCACTTTGAAAGAGTACCTGGAGGAGACCCAAGTGGTCACTGCCTGTACCTAATAAAATGGCCACTAAGTGTATATTAATCTTATGCTGCTGCAACCCATCCAACTTCAAGGTTTGACATGCCATGCATGCAGAGATGCTCTTCTGCACAGCAATGTTGTAGCACATGGCTATTTGAGTTACCGTTGCCACCCTGTCAGCCTGAACCAGTCTGGCCTTTCTCCTCAGACCTCTCTCATTAACAAGGTAACACACATGAAAGTTGCTGGTGAACGCAGCAGGCCGGGCAGCATCTCTAGGAAGCGGTACAGTCGACGTTTCGGGCCGAGACCCTTCGTCAGGACTAACTGAAGGAAGAGCTAGTGGAAGAGCTCTCTTACTAGCTCTTCTTTCAGTTAGTCCTGACGAAGGGTCTCGGCACAAAACGTCGACTGTACCTCTTCCTAGAGATGCTGCCTGGCCTGCTGCGTTCACCAGCAACTTTCATGTGTGTTGCTTGAAATTCCAGCATCTGCAGATTTCCTCGTGCATCCATCATTAATAAGGTGTTTTTAATGAAAGAGGCCTTTAAAAAGCAAAGTCCTTTTGCCCACAGAACTGCCACTCACTGGATGATGTTTTTACCTGTTTTGCCCACCTTTCTCTGTAAGATCTAGAGACTGGTGTGTGTGAAAATCTCAGTCATTTCTGAAATACTCAAACCATCCCATCTGGCACCAACAATCATTCCATGGTCAAAGTCACTTGGATCACACTTCTTCCCCAATCTAATGTTTGGTCTGAACAACAACTGAACTTCTTGACCATGCCTGCATATTTTTATGCTTTGAGTTGCTGTCACATAACTGGTTGATTAGATATTTGCATTAGCGAGCACGTGCACAAGTGTACCTAATGAGGTGGCCACTAAGTCCATTTGAGACAATAATCTGGGGCTAAGCATTTAAACATTACCGACTGGAACTCAAATAAATCAGTTTGCTCCTGACCTTATCCTGCATCTCCTTGTAGCTGGTATTTTTCCGCTCCATCAGCTCTTGCTTTTCCTCCCGTAGTTTATTCAGAGTTGTAGCTATTGGAGATAACTGTTCCCTAGATTCCTGCAAAAGAGCAAACTTGCATTAAAGGTGTTTGAATTTAATAAGTAGATAATCGTTAAAAATTGTGTATCAGCTAGGTAACACTACAAGTTCTATTTAAGCTCACTGCTGCATACGCAACAACAAATGGTTTCTCATCTGAAGTTGTAGTCGACATGAAGCCCCAAATTTCTGCCCTAGAGAAGAGTGTGAACAACAAGAGACATGCAGTTCTCGGGTATATTGTCTCACATGCAAGGCTTTTCAGTAAGTAGTAACGAAACACTTGGATTATGCGGAAAGGGCACCCACCACAAGCAGGTCCAACCCTGTTTTCACACAACATCTACAAAGGTAGGCTTCCCAGTCAAGGGCCATATGCCACAAAATAGACACTGACCTTTTCCCTCTCTGGCTCAACAGACTAAAGCCAACTGCCCGCTGCTCATATCTCAGAAACTTGTCGGGGAACTGTCCTCACTGGGTCTGAACACCTCCCTCTGCAATTGGATACTGGACTTCTGAACAGTCAGTCCATGTGGGCAGCAATGTCTCTTGTCCCATTATGCTCAGCACTGTCACTCCCTAGGCTGGGTGCTCAGCCCCCTGCTGTTCACACTGCTGACGCATGACCGTGTCGCAGGATCCAGCTCAAACCGTGTCATCAAGTTTGCGGATGACACAGCGGCTGGCCTTATCAGGAACGATGATGAGATAAGAGTACAGAGAGGAACTGGAGCGGCTGGTGGATTGGTGTGAGAAGAACAACCTAAGCCTGAACGCGGAGACGATAAAGGAAATCACTGTGTACTTCAGGAATGTGTAGACGTACCACTCACCAATGAGAAAAATTGACTGCTCGATAAGAGAGCGTTAAGTGCACCAAGTCCGTGGGAGTTCACATCATGGATGGACTCACCTGGTCCCTTAATATCACCTTCCTGAACAAGAAGGCACAGCAGCACCTTTACTTCCTAAGAAGATTGAGGCAAGTAAGGCTCCCTACCCCCAGCTCCCCACCTTAACTGTGTTTTACAGGAGCACCATTCAGAGCATCCTGACAAGTTGCATTCCCATCTGGTATAGGGGCAATCGAGCATTGGACCAGAAGTTCCTACAAAGACACTTGAGAACAGCTGAGAGGATCATAGGGGCCGGGCGTCCATCGGGGAGATTTATCAGGAGCGCTGCATATGCAGGGCCCTTACTATTATTAAGGGTGCCACCCACTGATACAGCATCCTCTGACTTTCTACCATCAGGCAGGAGACTACGATGTTTAAAAACGAGAATGGTTAGAATGAGAACCAGTTTCTTCCTCCAGGCCAAAGGGCTTCCGAACTCCCTGTCACACCGTATTTGAAGAGTCACTGGTTAATCTGTTCCATACCTTACAACATTTAATATTAATGCACTTTAGTTTGTTATTTATGTGTGATTCATTTGTAAAATTTATCCTTACATTAGTTATTGTGCATTATGTGTGTTAAATGTACTTCTGTGCTTTACATCCTGCTTCGATGAAGTGTTGTCTTATTTCTATATACATTATATGGTTATATACATGTATATTAAGGTAGACAACTGGGTCAGCATGGGCCTATTTCCAAGCCATATAACTCTCTAACAGTAGAAGTCTTGTGTGACTTGGAGAAAGTAACCTTTGCACAAAGTGCACTATCGCACTCAACTTCGAAATAGGGTCTATCGACCTCCTACATATGTAGGGTCACAATCCACTGATACTAACTGCAATCAACTGGCTTGCTGGCTCTGGATTCACTTTCAAGAACTTCAGTCCGGAGGGTCATTGGTTTAGTTTTTTGTTGTTTACATGATCTGTTTGGGTTTTTTTGGACATTGGGTGTTTGACAGTCTGTTTTAACGAGCCCTATTGGTTTTCTTTGTTTTTGGGTTGCCTGTAAGAAAACGAATTCCAAGGTTGAACATTGTTTTCATACTTAGATAAGAAATGTATTTTAAATTTTGGACTTTACAATTTTCAACTTGTCTGCTGGAAAAAAGCAGAATTTAGAATTGTTAGTTCTGAATTTTTTGAACAGAACATAAAGCAGATATTCTGAACAGAATATAAAGCAAATATTCCAGCTGGTGCTGAGAAATAATAGCAGTAGAACATTGTAAGATGGGGTCAGAAAGCTGAAGAACATTGTGAGGAAATGATTGGGGTAAAAACCTGACACTCGAATTTAGAGTCATAGAGCACTATGGTGCAGAAACAAGCCCTTTGGCCCATCTAGTCTGTGCTAAACTGTTATTCGGTCTCGTCCCATCAACCAGAACCTGGACCATAACCCCCCCACTCTGCTCCGATCCACGTAGTTACCTAGTTTGCTTTGCAGTGTAATAATAACAATTTATTTCTAGAGCACTTTTCACACAGATGGTGTGTTCAATGTGCTTTACAATGGGATATAAGGCAAAAAAGATGTTAGTTAAAAATGAGGTTAAATAAATAGGTTTTGAGCTGTCAATTAAAAGTGCCAACTGAGTCTGCATCCCTTATAATTTTAGGTATTGATTTCCATAGTTTAAGAGCAAAGTTGAAAAAAGTTGACCTGCCAAGTGGATGGCAAAGTAAGTGAAAGAAAGGCAGAGTCCTTAACAACGCTAATAATGTCATACTTGTACTTCCCTGTGTAGGGACTGAATCTCAGTGAAAAATTCTGCACTCTGCTCCTCCAGCTGTTGACGGTGCTGCATGTTGCTGGCGATCTGTAGTTTCTCAGCTCGGATCTCGTTGACAATGCTCTTCAGGTCCTGTATCTGCTCCTGCTGGTCCTGAATCATCTTCCTCTTCAGCTCGATTTTACTGGAAGCTGCCACGGAAACAGAGCCATCACAGTAAATGCAAATCAGCAATACTTTCGCAGCAGAAATTTGGGTCCTTTATTAATACTCAAGACACCATTATCACCCCTCAACTGGGGAGATAACTTCACTCACACCAACCCAGAACTGATTTCACAACCTATGGACTCACTTTTAGGGACTATGCAACTCATATTGCAGATTTATTTATTTAATATCATTATTTTCTTTATTCGTATTTACACAGTTTATTGTCCTTTGCACATTGGTTGCTTATCTGCCTTTATCATGCACAGTCTTTCATTGATTCTGTTGTGTTTATTTGTTTTTAATGTGAACGCCCACAAGAACATGAATCTCAGCAATTGCAGATTTTCTCTCGTTTAAAATTAAAGATGTACCAAGAGACCCGAACAGAAAAAATCTCAGCGATCTTAGGCTTTTAGGGTTAGGGTTAGAGAGATTTTGGAGATAGGCTGGTGTGAGAATCCAAAGGCATTTGGAAACAAAAATTAGGATTCTAATTGGGCAATTAGCTGACTGGAATAACAGATAGAACATGTTGGAAGAACTCAGCAGGTCAGGAAACATCTAGGGAGAGGAATAAACAGTCAACATTTTGAGCTGAGAAACTTCATCAGAACCCCAATCGGTGAAAGCAAGTACTTGTGCATTTAAAATTCTCTCCATTCCCCCTTACCTGTCTCCACTTGCAGCTGCATTTCTTGCTTCTCTTGATTGACTTGCTGCATTGTACGGTTCATGCTTACGCCCTGGAGCTTGGCAGCTTGCTGTGCAATCTTGCGCTCGACATCCCTCAAGTCTGTCTGGTGGAAGGGAAAGCACAGCTGTCAGTCACAAACATTTGAAACGGAATATCACAGGAGGAGTCAGGAAATTCCAGTGTGAACACTTTCAAAGAGCCTTCCAATTATTCTCAATCCTCTGCTTTTATTATATAGCTTACACAACGTTCCCAATTCAAATACAAATCCAACTGCCTTTTAAAAGCGGCCATAAAATTTATCACCACCCGTTCCATCACCAACATAGCATGCCCATGATGCTCGTCTGAAAAACAGAACAGGACATACCAACCAACAAAGCAACAGAGGAGCAGGGCTTGCTTCACTGTTGTTGCTTTGCCACTTGGCATATTCCCTGTTGTTGTGTTCTGCGTTGTTCTGCTGAGCATCGTAGGCACGTTGGTGCCAGAATGCGTGGTGACACTTGCAGGCCATTCCCCAGCACATTCTTAGGTGTAACGTTTGTCAGTGCAAATCACACATTTCACTTGTTTCTAAATACATGTGACAAAATAAGTGAATCTGAAATCTGAAAATCTTTTTTCATCCCAGTAAAGTGAAGGCACTCTTCATCATAATTTGCTCTTTGGTCAGATTTACGTCCAATTTACAAAATTTAAAAAAAAATTAAAAAGCCAGCCCTTGATTTTTTTTTGTTTTCGGAGGTTACCCCATAACAACATGAAAAGGGCTTGTAGTTCCACTCAGGCTTAAAATTATTGCTTCCTACCTCATCTGAAAATTAGATGGTTAAATAACCTTGACAATTACAGTCAGGTCTAATTCAAAACTCAATACTATTGTTGCAATAGCAAGGCATCTCTGCACAAACTTGAAGAATAAACTTGCTTAAAAGTTTTATTTATTTCTAGTTCTAGGGACAGCATAGTAACAGGCCCTTCCAGCCGGCACCGTGTAACCAATTAACCCATACGTCTTTGGAACATGGGAAGAAATCGAAGCACCCAGAGGAAACTCATGTGGTCATGGGGAGAACGTACGAATTCCTTGCAAACAGCAGCAGAATTGAACCTGGATAGCAGGCTCTGTAATAATGTTGTGCTAACCACTATGCTGCCCTCTACTGGCTCTAAGTCCCAATGACATTAAGTGATAAACTTGCAAGATTTTAGCACAAACTACACAGTTGAAATTGTAAAGAGATAACATAACCAAATTAGAGGTAATACTCAGTTAATGGAAACCTAGCTCCCTCACGTGGTTCTGCTCAGTAAGACAAAACCAGTGCATCAGAAGAGATTTTTTTAAAAAACCTAGCAGATTTAGGCAGGAGCAAACTTGAATTATCAGAAAATGCTAAGACTAGTCATGTTTTTTGTCAAACATTTGACATTTTAAAGTTTTACAGATATATTCTAACTTTAAGGAAACATTAAAAATGTAAGTTATTCAATGTACACTGGACTCAAAAAAAGTCCTCCTATGAAAAGTGACAGCATATTGGTTTTGTTGTCATAAAAATACAATGTAATTAGCACAGTAAACACCATTTTGTTTTAAATATCTAAGGTAATGGATACATTACGCTATCTACACTAATGATATTCTTCCAGTGTTACAGACCATAAACTGTCTAAAAGGACTAGCATCTTGCTCTAAAACTCCGCCACTATGCAACAAAGGACTGCCCCAGGATAAAGGGGAATTGGATGTCCAAATCTACAACTTACCACAATAATCACAGCCTCAGCAATAATGCATGGGTCTCTCACAAGGCAATTTAGTTTGTACCTTGTAAAAGGGGGTATTTTTCTGCTATTTCAAAGCAATAAATCAAGATGAAGTCCCAAAAGAAACAAGTGTATTCACACAACGTTTCACTTCAAATGTCGAATTAAATGTCAAATTGGTGGCGTAGAGATACCATCAGAGGTGTAAGGCGCTCCGCTAGCCGGCAGGTCACCCTTGGGCGAAATGCTTAACCACCACCCACCCCCAATCAGGGACATGTGAAGCCATGGGAACAGATGGTGGATGGTCATATGAGGAGCTGGTGGATATCACAAGTCCTGGTTATGCCACCACTAACGCCAGGCCAACAATCTCTTAAAATCATTGATAATGGTTGGGGTCATCTGTCTTGTAAAGACACTGCCCAGAAGGCAATGGCAAACCACTTCTGTAGAAAAACTTGCCAGGAACAATCGTGGTCAAAGACCATGATCACCCACATCATACAACATAGTTCATAATGATGATGATGATGATTATCTTAACATATCATTTGCACTACAATGAAACTTGTTTTTAATTTGTTTTCATTGTATCCTTTCTTGTAAGCATTGTGTATAATTTATGTTTAATAAGTTTTTCTTGTGAATGTTTGTGTATCTGATGCTCCATGCCTGTGATGTTGCTACAAGTAAGGTTTTCATTAAATACATTGAATTGTACATTTGACAATAAACTCAATTTTAACTTTTAAAACATCAGTTAGATCACATTGATGATTCATTTCTGTTGCCCCACTGTTTGAAGGGCATGACTGCACTGGACAGGATTTGAAGGAGTTTTACCAGGAAGTTGGCTGGGATGAAACAGTTCAGATTTGAGAACAGACTGGATGAGCTGGGTTGGTTTGCCTTAGAGCTGATTAGGGTTCTGATAGAGATATATAAAGTTATGTGGGGCATAGATAGGGAATGTAGTGGGAAACTTTTCTCAACAGCAGTGGAATCTATAACAAGAGGGTGCAGACCTGGGGGAAAAGGTAGAAAGGGGATCTGAAGACATTTTTTTCCTCACTCTGGTGGTAGTTGGTACTTAGAATGTCTTGCCTGAGATGTTGATGGAGGCCAGTACTCTCACAACATTTTAGTAATGCCTGGATGAGCATACTGGAAGATTATGGAACAATTGCTAGCAGGTGGGACTATGACAGCCATGTCATCAAGGTGCTGTTTCTGTACTGTCTGACATCAGATCAAACAAGCATGGTTGCTGAAGAGGGTTAAGAGTAGGAAAGTGGGATGGGCATAGAGATTTAGGCTGCAAATTCCAGTCCTGATGTGATGTAATGATCTGTTTGGATGGCAGCCAAAACAAATCTTTTCACTGCACCTCTGTACATGTGACAATAATAAACTTATTTTAATAATAGTATCCGAGGACCTAGATGTTTGGCTACAAGGCTACCAATTGCCAATAACAGTTTAGACAACCTTGATATTAAAGATGAATACAGAGAAGGATAGAGGTTTGTTACAATCACAAAGATGGAGAAAGGTACTGAGGTACAGTGAGAGCATAAAAATGCTCGTGTGGTAAGAATTTCACAACAGGGGGTTAAGGAAAGCCATAGCATGAGACCGAGCACATATACTCAGTGGTCACTTTATTCGGTACACCCGAATGTCTGCTCATGAATGCAAATATCTAATCAACCGATCACGTGGCAGCAACTCAATGCATAAAAGCATGCAGACATGGTCACGAGGTTCAGTTGCTGTTCAGACCAAACAACAGACTGCATAAGAAATGTGATCTAAGTGACTCTGACTATGGAAGGATTGTTGGTGCCAGACAGGGTGGTTTGAAAATCTCAGGAGGCGGCGCCGTTCTCCTCGTGACTGCGTTTCCTCCAGGTGCTCCCCGTGACTGCGCTCGGTATGTGCAGGAATTTAGCTCTCAGTCTTCTGCTCATTGGGTTTATTTCTCAAGCTCTTTGGTCTGGAATTGGAATCGCTTTATTTTTGACCCATGCATTGATATAGAAGGACAGAGGTAATGATCAACTGAAACAAGGTGACCGTGATCAGTGAAGACAAACCACTCAGTGTGGGAAACCAGCTGTCAAACTTCTGCAGTTTGTGTGATCTCATACTTTGTGCAAGCCTCCCAATCGTACTCAGCTGGAAGGAGCAGCAGCTGAGAGGTGCAGGAGATAGAAGCTCAGTGAACTGAAATCAGGAAATCAGGGAGGGAGGGATTAACTCTTCCCAGCGGAATTCTGTCCGCAATGGGTGTGACTTCAGCTACACTCTGGTGCACAATTTGGTCACACTTCCCAAGGTTACTGTAATCACTACAGTATCAGAGATAACTTATTCCATTCAATTCCCACTAATGTTTGTAAGGAGTCTGTACGTTCTCCCCATGGCTGCGTGGGTTTCCTCCAGATACTCAAGTCTCCTCCTACATTCCAAAGATGTAGGGATAAGGATTAAGTAAATTGTGGGCACGCTATGCTGGTGCCAGAAATGATGAATTTCATTGCATGTCTCAATGTACACGCACCAAATAATGTTAATCTTTCTTTCTTCCAAATATACTTTGCACCTCTTTCCACAGATGCTGCCTGACCTGCCACGTTCTCCAGCATTTTCTCTTTTATAATTTAGAACACAGCCTGCCTACTGGTACCTGGTATCTCTCCATGTGCGATATGTCTTGCAGACATAACTTTGCTGAGCCTTCTTGAGATATGAAGCGAGCAAGCTGAGTCTCCTCCTCCTCAATATCGCTTTTCAGGTGCTGAATATCTCGATTGATGCTCTGCAGTTTATTTCGAAGCTCAGGCAAATCTTTTTCTTTAAGTTCAGTGACTGTTTCCCTGCAGAACGGAATAAGTTTGATGGAAGTTTAAGTAAATGTTACAGACAAAAAAAAATGGACGCTGACCAAATGAGACAGAAAAATAGTTGAACCTTAAATAAATGCCTTGATGTATCTTGTGTAAGGTTGAGATTGCACCTGTTCTAGTCTTGTTTGTTATACGGCAAAACTCAATAGGCTTGTTTGTTTTACGGCAAAACTCATTGATGTTAATCTTGCTTCTGAATAAACTCAAATTTAGGCTGCATTTCTATAGATTGATGCAGCACCAAGTGCTTTCCAAATTCAGCCATCTACACAAAATGAAATGGGGGCTTAAACAATGATATTATGGGGGGAGGATATGGTAGGATGCATAAACCCTGAGTGCAAAGGACTCCAATCAAAATAACATGGTTAAAATTATGCAGAAACGCTGCCTAGGCCCTGAGGTTAGAATTTTTTTTGGACCAGACCTATTTTCTCTTTCAGACTAACGAAAATCCTGATGTCTCCTCATTTAAGAGACAGAGAAGTACAGCACAGAAGCAGCCCTTCGGCACACCTAGTTCATGCCAAAACCAGTTAAACTGCCTACTCCCATCGACCTGCACCAGGACCATAAACCTCCATACCCCAACCAACCATATACCTCTCCAAACTTCTCTCAAACGTTGAAATCGAGCTCGCATGCACCACTTGTGCTGGCAGCTCATTCCACACTCCCACGACCCTCTGAGTGAAGAAGTTTCCCCTCATGTTCCCCTAAAACTTTTCACCTTTCACCCTTAACCCATGACCTTTGGTTGAAGACCAGAAAGAGCCTGCTTGCAATTACCCTATCTATACCCCTCATAGTTTTGAATTAGGCAGGGACAGTGTGAAAGACTGCTAATGCGACATTAAACCCACTGTAAAGGGAGCACAAATTTAATCTAAAATTCAGTACATCCTGAAGAAATGGGATAATATCAGTGGAATTGGAGTAATTTTATTCAGAAATGAAATTAAAAAGGCCGGTTAAGAGGGGAAGGGTGAGGAGAATAAAGGAAATGTTGTGGACAGTGACACCAAACTGAATTATATATGTTCAGTGGCCACTTGATTAGGTACAGAGTATACCTAATAAAATGGCTATGGGAATGGAACCCGGGGTGGCCTTCTGTTGCTGTACACCACCTACTTCAAGGATTGACATTGATCTTTCTTTGTTTTTCACACCATTCTCTGTTAAATCTAGAGACTGTTGTGTTCTGATATTTGGTCTAAATTACAGCTGAACCTCGACTGTTTCTGCATGCTTTTCAAGAATAAGAATTAGTTTTATGCGTAGAGCTATTGCCACATGATTGGCTGATTAGATATTTCCAATATACTTGCACACCGAGGTGGTGTGCAGGTGTGTCCAATAATGTGGCCACAGAGTGTAAGTGCTGATGCGGCTCTGAATGGGCAGAGAAGGCTTCCTAATCACAGCTGGCGTCCTGGCGAGTCTGTCAATCAGAGGGGAGAGGAATTAGCCCAGTGAGGCTCGGCAGGAAGCTCAGGGTTATCTTGTGGACTCTACCGTGTTTTGCAGTCTGCAAGTGCAGGTGACAATAAAAAATAAATTTCAATTTGCTTTGGGTATCCAGTGACTGCAATGGACAGCACGGTAGTGTAGTGGTTAGCACAATGATTTACAGCACCAGGTAACACCAGTTCAATTCTTGCCGTTGCCTGTATGGAGTTCATACGTTTTCCCCCGTGACCGCATGGGTTTCCTCCGGGTGCTCCGCTTTCCTCCCACAGCCCACAGACGTACCGGTTGGTAGGTTAATTGGTTATTGTAAATTGTCCCGTGACGAGGCTAGGCTTAAATTGGAGATTGCTGAGTGGTGCAGCTCGGAAGACTGGAAGGGCCTATTCAGTGTTGTATCGCAACCAATCAATAAATAAATGAATAAAATCTTGTAACTCACTGTTCTAGCATTACCTTCGTTTTACAGCACCGTAACAGGCCCATCCAGCTGGCCCGACGAACCTGCTCCGCCCAATTGTACCCATGTGACCAATTAACCTACTAACCGTACATCTTCGGAATGTGGGAGGGAACTGGAGCACCCGGGGGAAATGCACGTGGTCACAGGGACACCTGCAAACTAATTACACACAGCGGTGGGGATTACACCAAGGTCACTGGAGCTGGAGTAGCATTACTCTAACTATCATGCTACCATGTCCCATCTCCTCTATTCTCATTCATTTCCTCATATTCCAAACTCTGCAGGTTGTAATTAACATCCCTTTATAACAGGGGTCCCCAAACTTTTTTGCACCGCGGACTGGCTTAATATTGACAATATTCTTGCGGACAGGCCGATTGGGGGGGAGAGGGGGGGTGGTGTTCAAGTAAGGTTAAACTCACCTCAACATGTCTTTTACAGTTAGGGTTGCCAACTTTCTCACTCCCAAACAAGGGACAAAAGTAGCAGTCAAATCCTGACAACACACATAAAAGTTGCAGGTGAACGCAGCAGGCCAGGCAGTATCTCCAGGAAGAGGTACAGTCGACGTTTCGGGCCGAGGCCCTTCGTCAGGACTAACTGAAAGAAGAGTTAGTAGGAGATTTGAGAGTGGGAGGGGGTGGGGGAGATCCGAAATGATAGGAGAAGACAGGAGGGAGAGGGATGGAGCCAAGAGCTGGCCAGGTGATTGGCAAAAGGGATATGAGAGGATCATGGGACAGGAGGCCTAGGGAGAAAGAAAAGGGGGAGGGGGGAAGCCCAGAGGATGGGCAAGGGGTATAGTGAGAGGGACAGAGGGAGAAAAAGGATGTGTGTGTGTGTATATATATATATATATATATATATATATATATATATATATATATATATATATATATATATATATATATATATATAAATAAATAAATAAATACATACATACATACATACATACATACATACATAACGGATGGGGTATGAGGGGGAGGTGGGGCATTAGTGGAAGTTTGAGAAGTTAATGTTCATGCCATCAGGTTGGAGGCTACCCAGATGGAATATAAGATGTTGTTCCTCCAACCTGAGTGTGGCTTCATCTTTACAGTAGAGGAGGCCGTGGATAGACATATCAGAATGGGAATGGGACGTGGAATTAAAATGTGTGGCCACTGGGAGATCCTGCTTTCTCTGGCGGACAGAGCGTAGGTGTTCAGCGAAACGATCTCCCAGTCTGCGTCGGGTCTTGCCAATATATAGAAGGCCACATCGGGAGCACCGGACGCAGTATATCACCCCAGCCGACTCACAGGTGAAGTGTCGTCTCACCTGGAAGGACTGTCTGGCGCCCTGAATGGTAGTGAGGGAGGAGCTTGGGTCCTCTCACTTTCTCCAAACTAAAGGTGTAGCTATGGGCACCCGTATGGGTCCCAGTTATGCCTGCCTTTTTGTTGGCTTGGTGGAACAATCTATGTTCCAAACCTATTCTGGTATCTGTCCCCCACTTTTCCTTCGCTACATTGACAACTGCATTGGCGCTGCTTCCTGCACGCATGCTGAGCTCGTTGACTTCATTAACTTTGCCTCCAACTTTCACCCTGCCCTCACGTTTACCTGGTCCATTTCCGGCACCTCCCTCCCCTTTGTATATCTTTCTGTCTCTATCTCTGGAGACAGCTTATCTACTGATGTCTATTATAAGCCTACTGACTCTCACAGCTATCTGGACTATTCCTCTTCTCACCCTGTCTCTTGCAAAAATGCCATCCCCTTCTCGCAATTCCTCCGTCTCCGCCGCATCTACTCTCAGGATGAGGCTTTTCATTCCAGGACGAAGAGGTGTCCTCCTTTTTTAAAGAAAGGGGCTTCCCTTCCTCCACCATCAACTCTGCTCTCAAACGCATCTCCCCCATTTCACGCACATCTGCTCTCACTCCATCCTCCCGCCACCCCACTAGGAATAGGGTTCCCCTTGTCCTTACCTACCACCCCACCAGCCTCCGGGTCCAACATATATTTCTCCGTAACTTCCGTCACCTCCAACGGGATCCCACCACTAAGCACATCTTTCCCTCCCCCACCCCGCTTTCCGCAGGGATTGCTCCCTACACGACTCCCTTGTCCATTCGTCCCCCGCATCCCTCCCCACCGATCTCCCTCCTGGCACTTATCCTTGTAAGCGGAATAAGTGCTACATGTGCCCTTACACTTCCTCCCTTTCCACCATTCGGGGCCCCAGACAGTCCTTCCAGGTGAGGCAACACTTCACCTGTGAGTCGGCTGGGGTGATATACTGCGTCCGGTGCTCCCGATGCGGCCTTCTATATATTGGTGAGACCTGACGCAGTCTGGGAGATCGTTTCGCTGAACACCTATGCTCTGTCCGCCAGAGAAAGCAGGATCTCCCAGTGGCCACACATTTTAATTCCACGTCCCATTCCCATTCTGATATGTCTATCCACGGCCTCCTCTACTGTCAAGATGAAGCCACACTCAGGTTGGAGGAACAACACCTTATATTCCGTCTGGGTAGCCTCCAACCTGATGGCATGAACACTGACTTCTCAAACTTCCACTAATGCCCCACCTCCTTCTCGTACCCCATCCGTTATTTATTTATATACACACATCCTTTTTCTCCCTCTATCCCTCGCACTATACCCCTTGCCCATCCTCTGGGCTTCCTCCCTCCCCCTTTTCTTTCTCCCTGGGCCTCCTGTCCCATGATCCTCTCATATCCCTTTTGCCAATCAACTGCCCAGTTCTTGGCTCCATCCCTCTCCCTCCTGTCTTCTCCTATCATTTTGGATCTTCCCCTCCCCCTCCCACTCTCAAATCTCTTACTAGCTCTTCTTTCAGTTAGTCCTGACGAAGGGTCTCGGCCCGAAACGTCGACTGTACCTCTTCCTAGAGATGCTGCCTGGCCTGCTGCGTTCACCAGCAACTTTTATGTGTGATGCTTGAAATTCCAGCATCTGCAGATTTCCTCGTGTTTGTTAGTCAAATCATGACAAAGGATTCCGGCCCGAAATGTCGACTGTACCTCTTCCTATAGATGCTCCCTGGCCTGCTGTGTTCACCAGCATTTTTTGCGTGTGTTGACGAGACACTTGTGTTTACCCCGAGAAAGACTACCATGACGCCTTGTGCGGGCTCCTGTGTGCACATGCGTGACATTCGCATATGTGACGTGCGCATGCGCGTACATGCCGATTTTTTTCCCCACAAATCGGTTTTGGCTTAATCTTCCTGAGTACACTGTACATACATTATTTCTACTTTATATAGGCTGCGTATTTATCATATCATTCCTGCTTTTACTATATGTTAGTGTTATTTTAGGTTTTATGTGTTATTTGGTATGATTTGGTAGGTTATTTTTTTGGGTCTGAGAACGCTCAAAAATTTTTCCATATAAATTAATGGTAATTGCTTCTTCGCTTTACGCCATTTCGGCACGAAAGGTTTCATAAGAACACTCTACCTTAGCAGGGGAAATACGGAACAAGGGCAGTCCCGTATGGGACAAACCAATTTAGCCCAATATACGGGACAGTTGGCAACCCTATGTTCAAATTCAACAGTGCGTGACAGGGAATGAAGAAAGGTGCAGCTGACTCATATCATTTCCTCGCGGCCCGGTAGCATATGCTTTGTGGCCCGGTGGTTGGGGATTGCTGCTTTATAACCCTCTGACCCACACTAATCACTCTCTTGTTCTCTACACTATCTCACAGATAATCTGCTATTTCCATCTCTCTCCCTTTCAAGAGAAATTTGGTTAGGTACACAAACGGGAGGGTTATGGAGGACTAGGGTTTCCGGTATAGGTCGATGGGACTAGGCAATTTAGATGGTTTGGTATGGACTAGATGGGACGAAGGGCCTGTTTTCTGTGCTGTAGTTTTCTATGACTCGATTCTCTGCAAATCCAATGAAGAATTGATCAGCAGGCAATAAGAGGTAAAGAAATTAATTCAGAGCTGTGTTTACTTTATACCTGATCGGCCTGAGTTCCATCATTACGTCACGACGCTTTTCTTTCTTCTTCAGCTCTGACTCAGCCGACTTCAACTTGTCAGGAACGAGGCGAAGCTTTGACTGCAGGTCCTCGATGATGTCCTGAAGCTCTGCCTCCGACGGAAAGGTGCGCTGGCACACCGGGCAGCAGGGCTCACCCTCCTCCGTCAGCTGGCTAATGAACTGGCTGTACACGGCCGTGGCTCCAGACAGCATGGCTACAAATAAGAGAAGATAAATAGCCCAACAAATTCAGTCATTCCCTGCAAGGGTAGGGTAGCACGGCAATGGGAGATTTAATTTTTAACATCTTCATTCTTGGCAGGTGCTAAAGGTGGTCTGAGTAACACAACTTCCTCAAATCCATGTGAACAAAACAAAATCTGAACTGCAGAAGGGTCTTTCCCCTTCCTTTTCAGCCTTGATGAAGGGTCCAGGCCCAAACTTCGACTATTCCTTTCCACAGAAGCTCCCTGACCTGTTGGGTTCCACCACTGTTTTGTGTGTGTTGCTCTGGACTTCCAGCACCTACAGAATCTCCTGTGTTAATGAAAACCTGCAGATGCTGGAGAAAAAAGCAACCATACTGACTGGACCGGCGAAAGGTCCCGAGTTCGAATCCAGCCGGCTCCCCTGCACGCTTTCCATCCGTGCTGGGTTACGAGCTGGTGATCTCTTTGGAAACTCACCCAGCAGAAGGCAATGGCAAACCACTGCTGTAACTTGCCCACTACGTCAGAGAGGCGTGGAGGGAAATCGTCCGCTAACCGGAGAAACCCCGGATGCAACGTACCTTTCCCTTCCTACTGACTGGACCAGAAGTATTCACTACATTTCCTTCCATTGTGTTGCCTGACTTCTGAGTGCTTCCAGAGTAATATGTACAAAGTACTGGAAGAACTCAGCAGGTCAGGCAGCATCTACAGAGGGGAATATACGGTAGGTGTTTTGGGATGACACCCTCCATCAAGACTGGGAAGGAAGAGGTCAGAAGCCAGAATAACAGTGTAGGGAGAGCGGAGGTGTACACGTTGGCAGATGAAAGGTGAAGACAGATAAGGGGGAAGGTAGGTAAGTGAGTGAGGAGGAATGAAATACGAAGCAGGGAGGTGATTGGTGGAAGAGGTAAAGGGCTGAAACAGAAGGAATCTGATAGGAGAGGACAGTGGACCATGGGACAAAGGGAAGGAGGAGTGGCACCCCCTCTGGTGGTGAGTCAGTGTTTGAGCAGGTGAGAAGAGAGGGGTAAAAGGAGAGCCAGAATAGGAAATGGGAAAGGAAAAGAAAAAGAATGGGGAAGGGGAGAAATTGTCAGGAATTAGCCAACTTTCCTCCAAAGAATATGGGATGAAAAAAAAGTGAATATAGGGCAGCAATTATGTTGCAGCACATAAAATGCAGGAGGAATTCAGAGGGTCAGTCATTGCCTATGGAGGAGGGGAACAGACAGCTGAGGGGCAAGATCTTTCCTCTGAATCATTGATTGTCTATTTCCCTCCATAGGTGCTGCCTGACCCACTGAGTTTCTTCAGTGTTTCATGTGTTGCTCCTGATTCCCAGCATCTACAGTCCCTTCTGTCCCTGACAGCAACTGTGTTACTGGAAGTCGCAAACCATGTGTGTAATTCAATTCTCATCAATTGAATATATCTAGAAACTGTATTGGTAAGAGATTGTTAAACTTCATTTGGGTCACCAATGTCCATCAGGGCATCAAAGCTGCCCTCCTCACTCCAACCTACAATAGAACTTCCTATCTACAGCAAGTATCATTTGAAATTTCCTATATCAATAAACACTTTGCTGTAGACTTTCAAACCAAGAAATGTCAGAAAAACCAACGTGCAAAATGAAGAAAAACTGTGCAAATATAAAAAAGCAAATAATAAGAATAACAATGGTTCACCAGTTGAATTCAGTATCAGAGAATATATACAACGTACAACCTGAAATTCTTGCTCTGCAGACATCCACAAAATGCAAGAAAACCCCCAAAGAATGAATGACAGGAAAAACATGAGAACCCCAAAGCCCCCCCCACCCCCTCCCATGCACAAGCAGCAGCAAAGCAACAAACTACCCCCTCCCCCACTTATTCCAGCAGAAAGCATCAGCCTCCCCACCCACCCACCGTGCAAACATTAGCAAAAAGTGACCATGATCCAACAAAGACTACTGTTCACCCAACAGTTCGACATCGCACAGGCGCTCTCTCTCTCTCTCTAACAAGGGAGAGCGAGGTATTGCTCTTGCTACAGCGAGGCGGGAGGCCAACAAAAATAAATAAATAATAAATAATAGGAGACAGCTCAAAACATCAAGATGAATTAAAGCAGGGAAGTAAATGTGGGACGTGAAAGAATTAATTGCTTGCTACTCATTTGTGCCTACTTTCTGAACCTCTTATTGCTTTAACGGGTGTGGATCTCATCACCTTCCAAGAAGACCACAACCTTGTCACGGGGTTTGGAAGCTTGCGTGCCTCAGTGACTCAGGGAGCTATGCTGACTGGAGTCAGGGCCTTGTGCTTTGCCTTTTGGTAAAGTCACCCATATTAAACAAGTCAAAGGGTAGAGGCCAAACTAAGAATGGTCCATCCTAACTGGTCAAAAGTAAATGGTAAACAGCAATGAAGAATCCTTCAGTATCTGTGTGTGACAGTACGATAGCCAAGGACAGACCTAATACCATCTACTACCATCGAGGGGCTACAGAAACTTTAGGTTCCACATTACCAGGTTCAGGAACAGTTATTACCCTGTTAACAATCAGGCTCCTGAACCAACGTGAACAACTTCACTCATTTCAACACTGAAGTGACCTCACAGTCTATGGACTCACTTTCAAGGACCCTACAACTCTGTGTATATTTATTTATTTCTTATTTGCACGATTTGTCTTCTTTTGCACATTGGTCGTTTGCCAGTATTTATGTATAGTTTTTCATAAATTCTATTCTTTCTTAATTTTCCTATAAACACCTACAAGAAAACAAATCTCAAGTTAGAATATGGTAGCAGATAGTCAGTAAGCAGGTACAGTGGTACACCTGCTCATTAATGCAATTATCTAATCAGCCAATCATGCGGCAGCAACTCAATTCATAAAAGCATGCAGATGTGGCTGAGAGGTTCAGTTGTTGTTCAGACCATACGTCAGAATGAGGAAGAAATGTGATCCAAGTGACTTTCACTATGGAATGATCATTGGTGCCAGATGGGGTGGTTTGAGTATCTCAGAAACTGCCAATCTCCTGGGATTTTCACACACAAGTCTCTAGAGTTTACAAAAATGGTGCAAAAAACAAAAAAAAAAAGAAACATCGAGTAGCAGTTCTGTGGACAAAATACTTTGCTAATGAGAGACCAGAGGAGGATGGCCAAACTGTTTCAAGCTGACAGGAAGGTGACAGTAACTCAAATAACCATGCGTTATAACAGTGGTGTGCAGAAGAGCATCTCTGAATGCATGGCACGTCAAGCCTTGAAGTGGATGGGGCCACAGCAGCAGAAGGCCACGAATATTACACTCAGTGGCCATTTTATTAGGTGTAGGTGGTGACCACATGGGTTTCCTCCAGGTACTCTGGCCTCCTCGCACACTCCAAATTAAAGTAGGTTAATTTGTCACATGGTGTAATTGGGCAGCGCGGGCTTACTGGTCCCGAAGCACAGTATTCCTAAATATCACTCAGTCACCAGGTTGACTTCTTTAAACCCACAGCGCTGTAGCATCCTCTACCAAAAGTGAATGGCAGAGCAGACTCGATGGCCCGAATGGCCTTATTCTGCTGCTACATCTTAAGGCCTTATCCAGAAAGCTTGACCCTTTTCTCCCTTGGTCTTGATTTCAGTTAAGTCTTGCTTTATTTATAGCACTGACCCTCCCTGCAGCCACTCTCCATGGCCCCTTTGCTATTTAAACTGCTTTTGAGCATCGAACTTCTGCCTCTGGAGACACTGATGAGGCGCTTGTAAAAAGACACAAATATAAAGGTCAGAGCTCAAGGCGTAGAAACTGTTTCTGTGTTGTTATAGCCTAAGCACTGGGTGGTGAAATCCTTACTATTGTCCACGCTACTGGTGTTTCCAGCAGCAACGAAGATCCTCCACCTCCTGATGAGAGATGTTGGTTTCTGACTGAGCAACACACTGCAACAACAATTTTCTTCGGAATAAACAAAGTTTTATCTTGCCTCATCTTAAAAATGCTCAAGAAATGTGGAGGGCTCTGCCTGTGATGTAATATGGTTTTTTTTGCAATTTGCAATGAGAAATGTTAAAGGATTCAAATGACGTCACTGCAAAAGAGAAAGAGGTACAACAGCATTTTAGGAAGAGGAGTGGGTTGAGGTGGGAAAAGAGGAAAACATTATCAATGCCTTGGCTGGGTAAAGCAGATGGTGGAAAGTCTAATTAAATGGGTATGCTCTGAAGATGTTTACCAGCAAGAACTAAACAGCATTAAACTCTACGATAACATTCCACCATTGGCACTAAGCTTGAATGCTGCACAAAAAAACATTTCCATCACATTGCAACGAGCCCACAGTAGCACCACCATTGCACAGCAGTTAGCTGAATGCCATTACAGCTCAGGGCATTCTAGAGTCAGGATGGCATCCTCCGTAAGAAAGCTCGTACATTGTCCCCGAGAACTGTGTGGGCTTCCTCCGGGTGTTCTGGTTTCATCCCACAGTCCAAAGGCATACTGGTAAGTAGGTTAATTGGTCATTGTAAACTGTGCTGTGATTAGCCAGTGTTAAAATTGTGGGTTGTGGGATGGTGCGGCTCATTGGGCAGTAGGGCCTGTTCTGTGCTGCACCTCTAAATAAACAAGTAAATAAACAAACCCCACCTCTTTGTTTTGATGTCTTTTCAATATCATCCTTAAGTTTATACAGATTGCTTTCAAAATCCTGCTCTCCGCATATGTCGAAGAGCCTGTCTTCATACGTGGTGAGCTGCTGTTCTTTTGTCCGCAGGTCAGCAGTTATGTGATTTTTGTTCTGGTCTGCTGAAGCCAAGTTCTTACTGAAAGTTGCACAGAGAAAAAAAAGATAATTCAATACAAACATCCAAGAGGAATAAAGGCAAAGGCTCAATGTGAGCCCAATGGATTTGGCACTTTGACTTAATTGAAGATCCCAGCTTTAAATTAACTTCCAAGGCATCAGGATGTGAAGGCTACTCAATGAGCCAAAAGGATTTAGTAAACCATATAACCATATAACAACTACAGCACGGGAACAGGCCATCTCAGCCCTTCTAGTCCGTGCCTAGTCCCACCGACCTGCACTCAGCCCACAACCCTCCATTCCTCTCCTGTCCATATAGCTATCCAATTTAACTTTAAACAACAACAGCGAACCTGCCTCAACCACTTCTGTTGGAAGCTCATTCCACACAGCTACCACTCTCTGACTAAAGAAGTTCCCCCTCATGTTACCCCTAAACTTTTGCCCTTTAACTCTCAACTCATGTCCTCTTGTTTGAATCTCCCCCCCCTCAATGGAAAAAGCTTATCCACGTCAACTCTATCTATTCCCCACATAATTTTAAATACCTCTATCAAGTCCCCCCTCAACCTTCTACGCTCCAAAGAATAAAGACCTAACTTGTTCAACCTTTCTCTGTAACTTAGATGAAACCCAGGTAACATTCTAGTAAATCTTCCCTGTACTCTCTCAATTTTGTTGACATCTTTCCTGTAAGTCGGTGACCAGAATTGTACACTATACTCCAAATTTGGCCTTACCAATGCCTTGTACAATTTCAACATTACATCCCAACTCCTATACTCAATGCTCTGATTTATAAAGACCAACATACCAAAAGCTTTCTTCACCACCCTATCAACATGAGATTCCATCTTCAGGGAACTATGCACCATTATTCCTAGATCCCTCTGTTCTACAGCATTCTTCAATGCCCTACCATTTACCATATATGTCCTATTTTGATTAGTCCTACCAAAATGTAGCAGCTCAAATTTATCAGCATTAAATTCCATCTGCCAAGTTTCAGCCCACTCTTCTAACCAGCCTAAATCTCTCTGCAAGCTTTGAAAACCTACTTCATTATCCACAACTCCACCTATCTTAGTATCATCTGCATACTTACAATCCAATTTACCACCCCATCATCCAGATTATTAATATGTATGACAAACAATGTTGGATCCAGTACAGATCCCTGAGGCACACCACTGGTCACCGGCCTCCAATCTGACAAACAGTTATCCACCACTATTCTCTGCTGTCTCCCATCCATCCACTGCTGAATCCATTTTACTGCTTCAATATTAATACCTAACAATTGAACCTTCCTAACTAACCTTCCGTGTGGAACCCTGTCAAAGGCCTTACTGAAGTCCATATAGACGACATCCACCGCTTTATCCTCATCAACTTTCCTAGTAACCTCTCAAAAAAAATTCAATAAGATTTGTCAAACATGACTTTCCACCCACAAATCCATGTTGACTGTGCCTAATCAGACCCTGTCTATCCAGATAATCACATATACCATCTCTAAGAATACTTTCCATCAATTTACCCACCACTGACGTCAAACTCACAGGCTGATAATTGCTAGGTTTACTCTTAGAACCCTTTTTAAACAATGGAACAACATGAGCAATATGCCAGTCCTCCGGCACCATCCCCGTTTCTAATGACATTTGAAATATTTCCGTCACTAACTTCCCACAAGATCCTAGGGAATATCCTGTCAGGACCCAGAGACTTATCCACTTTTATATTCCTTAAGAGCGCCAGTACTTCCTCTTCTTTAATCATCATAGTTTCCATAACTACCCTACTTGTTTCCCTTACCTTACACAATTCAATATCGTTCTCCTTAATGAATACCGAAGAAAAGAAATTGTTCAAAATTTCCCCCATCTCTTTTGGCTCCGCACTTAGCCGTCCACTCTGATTCTCTAAGAGACCAATTTTATCCCTCACTATCCTTTGGCTATTTATGTAACTGTAGAAACCCTTTGGATTTATTTTCACCTTACTTGCCAAAGCAACCTCATATCTTCTTTTAGCTTTTCTAATTTCTTTCTTAAGATTCTTTTTACATTCTTTATATTCCTCAAGCACCTCCTTTACTCCAAGCTGCCTATATTTATTGTAGATTTCTCTCTTTTTCCAAACCAGGTTTCCAATATCCCTTGAAGACCATGGCTCTCTCAAACTTTTAACCTTTCCTTTCAACCTAACAGGAATATAAAGATTCTGTACCCTCAAAATTTCACCTTTAAATGACCTCCATTTCTCTATTACATCCTTCCCATAAAACAAATATTGTCCCAATCCACTCCTTCTAAATCCTTTCGCATCTCCTCAAAGTTAGCCTTTCTCCAATCAAAAATCTCAACCCTGGGTCCAGTCCTATCCTTCTCCATAATTATATTGAAACTAATGGCATTGCGATCCCTGGACCCGAAGTGCTCCCCAACACATACCTCCGTCACCTGACCTATCTCATTCCCTAACCGGAGATGCAACACTGCCCCTTCTCTAGTTGGTACCTCTATGTATTGCTGCAAAACACTATCTTGCCCACATTTTACAAACTCCAAACCATCCAGCCCTTTTACAGAATGGGTTTCCCAGTCTATGTGTGGAAAATTAAAATCTCCCAGAATCACAACCTTGTGCTTACTACAAATATCTGCTATCTCTTTACCAATTTGCTCCTCCAATTCTCGCTCCCCATTAGGTGGTCTATAATACACCCCTATAAGCATTACTACACCTTCCCCATTCCTCAATTCCACCTAAATAGCCTCCCTAGACAAATCCTCTAATCTATCCTGCCAAAGCACCGCTGTAATATTTTCTCTTGCCCCTCCGATTCTATCACACCTGAAGCAACGAAATCCAGGAATATTTAGTTGCCAATCACACCCCTCCTGCAACCATGTTTCACTAATAGCTACAACATCATATTTCCAGGTATCAATCCATGCTGTAATCTCATCCACCTTTCTTACAATGCTCTGAGCATTAAAATAGATGCATTTAAGAAACTCTCTACCTCTTACTCTCTGTTTATCCCTAACGGTGCAAACAATTTTGTTGTCTTTTTCTTCCTCCTCCCCTACATCTTCGGTCTGAGCGCTCCCATTCTCCGTCCCCTGCCTATCCTCCCTCACACACTGTCTACTAGTTTTCTCTACTTGTGAACTAACTTCTTCTCTCCTAGTCTCTTTAATTTGATTCCCACCCCACAACCATTCTTGTTTAAAGTCTCCCCAGTAGCCTTCGCAAATCTCCCCGCCAGGATATTGATCCCCCTAGGATTCAAGTGCAACCCGTCCTTTTTATACAGGTCACACCTGCGCTAACAGAGGTCCCAATGATCCAGAAACCTGAATCCCTGCCCCCTGCTCCAATCCCTCAGCCACGCATTTATCCTCCACCTCATTCCATTCCTACTCTCACTGTCGCGTGGCACAGGCAGTCATCCTGAGATTACTACCTTTGCAGTCCTTCTTCTCAACTCCCTTCCTAACTACCTATAGTCTCCTTTCAGGACCTCTTCCCTTTTCCTACCTATGTCATTGGTACCTATATGTACCATGACCTCTGGCTCCTCACCTTCCCACTTCAGGATAACTTGGACGCAATCAGAAATATCCCGGACCCTGGCACCAGGGAGGCAAACTACCATCCGGGTCTCCGGACTGCGTCCACAGAAGCGCCTATCCGACCCCCTAAATATCATGTCCCCTATTCCTACTGCCCTCCTCTTCCTTTCCCTGCCCTTCTGAGCTGCAGGGCCGGACTCTGTGCCAGAGGCATGGCCATTGTTGCTTCCCCCAGGTAGGCTGTCCAACCTCCCCCCCCCCCCCCACAGTACTCAAACAGGAGTACTTATTGTCAAGGGGAACAGCCACATAAACGATATGTAAGTTTACAAGGAGTCACCTAGATTACAGGATGGGACTTTAAAACAGACAATTGTACTGACTGATTTAAAGTCAAGACAGGTAAAGTTGGTAAATTTCAAGGTGGGACGCAACGGGGAAAACTCTTCTTGTAGTTTTCATAAATGTGTTTACACCCACAAATACCAGAGTTTTACCAAAGGGGGTGTAAAGTGCTCCTTCCCTCTGTTAGCCTGCAGATCATCCCTAGGCAATATATAGCACCAGGGATGACTCCCCACCCCTGGATCAGGGTCACCTGAAGCCATGGGAGCAGCTGGTGTATATCAGAAGTCCTGGTTATGTGACCACTGACACCAAACAGACAATCTCTGAAGGGTATTTATGAATAATGACTGGGGTCGCCGTGTTGTAAAGACACTGCCTAGAAGGCAGCAATGCAACCCACTTCTGTAGAAAAATTTGCCAAGAACGAAGTCAAAGACTATGATCACCCATGTGATATGACATGACTCATGATGATGATACTGGCGTTGTCCTGTTGCCGCTGTTACCCATCGTTCCCTGCTGAAGAGAGGGGCTGCACTTGGTATTGATGAGGACAGGGAATGATTCTACTCGCTCACACGGTACAGAAACAAACCCTTCAGCCCACTGACTCCATGGGAATTCAGGAGAATAAAAAGAGACGAGTGGCTAGGCGCCTGAAATGCACTACCTGGGGTGGCTGGCAGTGAAGGCAAATAAAACATTTAAAAGGCTCTTAGACAGGCTCTCGTCTGAGTGCTACTGGTACCATGTAACCCAGTACTATCTGTCGCATGGTCAGGTGGTCAGCGACTAAACCGGCTCCCCCATCAGGCTTGCCTGATGAGGAGGGTGGTTAGACACCCTGCAGGATGAAAAACAGGACCTGTCAAGGGGCGGATGAACCCTCTCGTAGGATCAACGGCCATCTAGCAAACGCGTGCCCTGAAGTGTGGAAAGGGCATCCCTTGCATCGAAGCTTGGTCTGGCCATTCACTGCAACAGAACTTCCCTCAGCCGTCTTGGACCCCACCATGCCACTGGATCTGGGAGGGGATGTCGCGAGGGGGTGTCTGGACCTGTGCAACCCCCTACTCACCTAAAATCCATTCATGCACATGCTGTTCCTTTCTGAGGAGTGGGGTATCCTAAACCCCACTAAACTGACTGAAAGGAACCATCATCATCCTCTGGGATAGATAGAGGAAGGGGAGAGAGATAGACAGAGATAGAGAAAGATAGAGAGATAGAGATAGAGAGAGAGATAGAGATAGAGATAGAGAGAGATAGAGATAGAGAGACAGAGAGAGATAAGAGAGATAGAGACAGAGAGAGAGACAGACAGACACAGGCAAAGAACAGAGGGATATGAACGTTGCTATTTTATTATGAACTTTATTTGTCACGTACATTAAAACATGCAGTGAAATTCGTCCTTTTGGGTCAACGACCAACACTGTCCAAGGACAGCTCGCAAGTGTTGTCATGCTTCCAACACCACCATAGCACGCCCACAACTTACTGAGCCTAACCTGTATGTCTTTTCAAATACAAGTGGAACAGGAGCACCTGGAGGAGACCCACGCGGTCACGGGGAGATTGTACAGACAGTGGTGGGAATTGCACCCGGATCTTCCAACTGCTGGTGCCGTACAGTATTACCACTATCGTGCCACCTTCTCGAAGCGGCAGGACTAGCTGAGTCAGGTGTTTGAATGACTGGGTTTATTAGTTCGGTACGACATTGTAGGCCAAAGGGCCTGTTTCTGTTCTATGGTCTTGACTTTTGTTGAGTGCTGATGGGCCAATTTCATTCGCGGTTACCTAGTAAGTGGACAGCACGGAAGCTCAGCAGTTAGCGTTGTGCTGGTACAGCACCAGCTGCCAAGTAAGACCGTATGGCACAGGGGCAGAGTTAGGCCATTCAGCCCATTGAGGCTACTCCACCATTCCATCATGGCTGATTTATCATCCTTCCCATTCCTATCCTCCCGCCTCCTCCCTGTAACCTTCGATGCCCTTCCTGATCAAGAACCTATCGACCCCCACTTTAAAAGACTTGGCCCCCACAGCTATCTGTGATAATGAATTCCACAGATTCATCACCCTCTGGCTGAAGAAATTCCTCCTCATTCCGGTTTTAAAAAGGAATCCTTCTATTCTGAGGCTGTGCCCTCTGATTCTGAACTCCCACACTCAAGGAAGCATCCTCTGCACATCCGCTCTCTCTAGGCCTTTCAATTATCAATAGGTTTCAATGAATTCAACCACCCCCCACCCCCGCCATTGTTCTAAACTTCAGCAAGTCCTGGCCCAAAGCCACCAAACGCTCCTCAAATTCCCAGGATTTCGAGGACATTAGGATAAGGTGAGGTTGGAGCAGTAGAAAGCTCTATGGGGAGAATTCAGCCAGAATTAAAAACAAGGTAACATTGCCCTTGCACAGAGGCTGATTAGAACAAAAATTTTGTATCTCAGGCAAGTGGTAAGTACAGATCCTCTCCAGGTTACAGCACAATTTCATTCCTGTAACCCACGTTTGCAAGTTGCAAATAAACCATAAGACATAGGAGAAGAATGAGGCCATTCGGCCCATTGGGGAAGCTTCACCATTCCATCATGTCTGATTTATTATCCCTCTCAACCTTATTTTCCTGTCTTCTCTCCATACCTTTGGCAACCTTACTAATCAACAACCTAGTAACCTCCAATTTAAATATTCTCAATGACTTGGCGTCCACAGCCATCCACGGCAATAAATTTTGCAGATTCACCACCATCTGCCTGAAGAATTTCCTCTTCACTTCTGTTCTAAAGTGCTCTTGTACTCTAAGGGTTTGCCCCTCTGATTCTAGCCTCTCCCACAAAAGGAAACATTCTCTGTATGCCCACCTGTCTAGGCCTTTCAATATTCGATAAGTTTCAAGGAGTTACCTTTCGTTCTTCTAAACGCCAACAACTACGAGCCCAGCGCTTTGACACGCTGCTCAAACGTTAAAACCGATGAATCAGAATCAGGTTTATTATCACTGACATACAGCTTGTCATGAAATTTGTTTTTCTGTGGTAGCAGTACAGTGCAATACAGAAACCATGAATTACAAGAAGAAATATCAAAACCCAGGAATTAGCATGCAGTTTGTGAGTCTGCAGAACAGAGTTGAGAGAGATGCAGACAGTGAAGAGAGGTATTTGGTGACTGAGGAATGCGTCGGGATTGTAAATAAGTGAAGCATTAAAAACTAAATTTTGAAATTGAGATCTTAATGAGACAGAGACAAGTTTCTCTCGAAATCAGGGACACCCAACCTGAGGTCACAGAACCCATGCTTAATGGTATCATTCTATGGCATTAAAAAGTCTCGGAACCCCTGCTTCTAATGGTGCTGTCAGTGAAAATAAAAAATCCCCAGATGCAAAATCATTAGAAGATAGAGGCTAAATAACGACAGAGTTATAAACCAAATGAAATTTTTTAAAAAACACCAATAACTATAATGAGGGGACATCATTGGTTACCAAATACCAGTAACTAGCCTTTAAGTGCATTTTGATACTTCGTAGGAAACAGAAATGATAAATATGTTCTCTAATGACAGAGCATCTAAGGCAGAATTATTTTCATTTGAACATATCAAATCATTTAACACAAAGTCCCTGTTTAAGATGGCGCTGGTGAACCACAGTGATGACTTGCTGGCAGCACACAAATCAACTACTTTACTGCTCACACCTTTTCTAGGAAACGATCACTACAACCAACAGCCCGTGACTTCCCTATCGGAGTTAAGCTTCTGAAATGCCTGTACAACCAGGTGTGAACTGAAGTCCTGAAGGTGCAGGATGGTCACAGCACGGTGAGCGCGGGACGGTCACGGCACGGTGAGGACGGGACGGTCGCAGCACGATGAGCGCAGGCCAAATCGAAGCAGTGGGGCTCAGGCCCAAGAGCGAGGAACGGATTGCTGTTTGGCTGATTTCAAGTCAAGTCAAGTCACTTTTTATTGTCATTTTGACCATAACTGCTGGTACAGTACACAGTAAAAATGAGACAACATTTTTCAGGACCATGGTGCTACATGAACAACACAAAAACTACACTGAACTACATAAAAAAAACACAAAAACTACACTAGACTACAGACCTACCCAGGACTGCATAAAGTGCACAAAACAGTGCAGACATTACAATAAATAATAAACAAGACAATAGGCACAGTAGAGGGCAGTAGGTTGGTGTCAATCCAGGCTCTGGGTATTAAGGAGTCTGATGGCTTGGGGGAAAAAACTGTTATAGTCTGGTCATGAGAACCCGAATGCTTCAGTGCCTTTTGTCAGCTGGCAGGAGGGAGAAGAGTTTGCATGAAGAGTGCGTGGGGTCCTTCATAATGCTGTTTGCTGTACGGATGCAGCATGTTGTGTAAATGTCTGTAATGGCGGGAAGAGAGACCCTGATGATCTTCTCAGCTGACCTCACTATCCGCTGCAGGGTCTTGCGATCCGAGATGGTGCAATTTCTGAACCAGGCAGTGATGCAGCTGCTCAGGATGCTCTCAATACAACCTCTGTAGAAAGCCCCTCCCACTTCCAAATCTCTTACTAACTCTCCCTTCAGTTAGTCCTGACGAGGGTCTCGGCCTGAAACGTCGACTGTACCTCTTCCTAGCGCTGCTGCCTGGCCTGCTAGTTCACCAGCAACTTTGATGTGTGTTGCTCTGTAGAATGTGGTGAGGATGTGGGGTGGGAGATGGACTTCCCTCAGCCTTCGCAGAAAGTAGAGACACTGCTGGGCTTTCTTTGCTATGGAGCTGGTGTTGAGGGACCAGGTGAAATTCTCTGCCAGATGAACACCAAGAAATTTGGTGCTCTTAACGATCTCTACGGAGGAGTCGTCTATGTTCAGTGGAGAGTGGTCGTTCCGTGTCCTCCTGAAGTCAACAACCATCTCTTTTGTTTTGTTCACATTCAGAGGCAGGTTGTTGGCTCTGCACCAGTCCGTTATCTGCTGCACCTCCTGACATCTGGGAGATGGAGGGATCTCGGGTAAGTTTTGTCATCAGAGCCACTCATGACCTCCTACCCACACCCCAGAACCTGAACCAGTGGTGGAGAGAAGACCCCGCTTGCTCTCTTTGTCGAGCACCTGCATCTCAAAGGCACATTTTAACAGGATGCACCACCAGCCTCATCCAGGGGCGGTACACTTGGCGGCATAACCAAGTTCTCAGACAGCTGGCATCAGTCTTGGAACAGAGGTGAATCACCACAAATGCTCTCCCACAAACATTGGCAGGAAATGTCCACATTACACGATTTGTACCAGCAGGCCAACCTCCAGAGCACCATATAATATCAAAAGATGTAAACATTCTGCGGGTTGCTTGGGACTGGAAAATGGACGTGGACTTGGAAAAAAAACTTGTGTTTCCCCCAGACATTGCGGCTACAACACTCCGGCCCGACATGGTCCTGTGGTCCACAACAGCCAAACTGGCATATGTTGTGGAATTGACAGTACCATAGGAAGATGGTGTCGAAGAAGCTTAAGAGAGGAAAAAGACCAAGTACTCTGAACTGGCAACTGAAGCTGCCCAGAATGGCTGGAAGACCAAGATTTTCCCTGTAGAAGTGGGGTGCAGGGGATTCGTTGCTACATCTACGACCAGTCTACCGAGGAAGATGGGGATGAGGGGTCACTCCCTCCAACAAGCAATCTAGTCCTTGTCAAACGCAGCAGAAGAAATCAGCAATTGGATTTGGGTTAAAAGGAAAGACAACAACTGGGCTTCAAGATGAAGACAGGAGGGTGTGGAACTGAGGGGGGTGTATCTGGGACGCCAGGTAGCACCGTTGAGCCCTCTGGAGATGTCGTGGGCTTATCAACGAAACGTCAAAGAAGGAGGATGCCCACCTGATGACCCCGATGACGTACCTACCCTCCTGGTCACCACTCCAAACCCACTGCCAACATTGAGAGTGCCGACTTACCATAGGGATTGAAACATCAAGTCCTAGTAGCTCTCTGTATGCAGACTCATCGACCTTGCTGATGAGACCCACCACGGTCGTGTCATCGGCGAACTTGATGATGTGGTTTGAGCTGTGTGTTGCAGCACAGTCGTGGGTCAGCAGAGTGAACAGCAGTGGACTGAGCACACAGCCCTGGCGGGGCCCCCGTGCTCAGTGTGATGGTGTTGGAGATGCTGCCTCCAGTCTGGACTGACTGAGGTCTCCCAGTCAGGAAGTCTAGGATCCAGTTGCAGAGGGAGGTGTTCAGGCCCAGGAGGCTCAGCTTTCCAATCAATTTCTGAGGAATAATCACGTTGAGTGAACTGAAGTCGATGAACAACATTCGAACGTATGTGTCTTTTTTATCCAGGTAGGTTAGGGCCAGGTGGAGGCCCTAACCCGCATACAAGGCCAACATATAAAATCATTGCAACACACCAATATCGCCGAATCAGTGGGAGCCCTGGGCTTGTTTCCCTGCAACAAGACGGTCCTATCGAAGGGTGATGGGAGACAGCGATACTCGAAGGGGGTTCCTTATGTCCAGTCTATTCCACAATTTAGTTTTCGTTGCATTCATTGCAGAAAACCCCGCTTCGCAGAGATATGTTGGAAATGGAAGCAATGTTTTCAGTGCTTTCGTGGCTATCTCAGGATATTCAGCCTTGACTTTGATCCAGAATGCCAGCAGAGATGTTATGTCAAACATAGTTTTCAGTCCACCATTATTTGCAAGCTCGAGGAGTTGATCTTCTTCCCGCGCTGACATGGATGATTCACCAGGGACATTCACAAATGGGTCACGGACCCATTCCTTTGCACGTCTTGGGTCATTTGAGGTTGGGAAGTAACGCTCGAATTCTGTCGACAGCGAAGATAGAATCAGAATCCTTTATTATCGCCAAGTATGTGGACACATACAGGGAATTTGATGCCAGTTTCCCTGAACTCTCGCTGTACAGAATCAAAAAGCAAACAAAACAGTAGTGCAAATAATCGTGAACTATATACAATGAGGTATACCTGTGTATGTACAGGTGGATTTGGTTTGTAATAGACTAAAATTCAAGTGTTCATAAGACTGATGGCATATGGAAAGAAACTGTTCTTGTACCTATTTGTCCTGGCATACAGTGATCTAAAGCGCCTACCAGAGGGAAGGAGTTGGAACAGGTGATGTCCAGGGTGTGATGGGTCTACAATGATGCTGCTTGCTCGCTTCCTGACTCTAGATGCATATAAGTCCTGGATCGAGGGCAGCTTCACACCAATAATCCTTTCCGCAGCCCTGACGGTTCTTTGGAGTCTATTCTTGTCTTGTTTGGTAGCTGATCCAAACCAGACAGTGATGGACGAACAGAGAACAGACTGGATTATTCCCGAATAGAATTGAATCAGCAACTCCTGAGGCAGGTTGTACTTCCTGAGTTAACGTAGGAAATACAACCTCTGCTGAGCCTTTTTGATAAGAGTGTACGCGTTGGGTGTCCACTTCAGGTCCTGGGAAATTGTGACACCCAGAAACCTGAAGGTCTCCACAGCAGACACAATACTGTTGAGTACAGTGAGTGGGGGGAGTATTGGGGGCTCCTCCTGAAGTCCACTGTCATCTCCACAGTCTTGAGCATATTTAGCTCCAGATTGTTCTGACCACACCAGAGGGCCAGCCGTTCCACCACCCGTCTGTATGCAGACTCATCACCGTCTCGGATAAGGCCAATGACAGTTGTGTCGTCTGCAAACTTCAGGAGTTTAACAGATGGATCCTGTGAGGTGCAGTCATTAGTGTAACGGGAGAAGAGCAGTGGGGAGAGCACACATCCCTGGGGGGCACCGGTACTGATTGTCCGGGTAGTGAAACCAGAAGGCCGTCCAGTTTGCCTGACATGTAGTCATTCAAAGACTTGAATAGTTCTGCCCCAGTTGTGTTAGTTGGCAGCGGCAGTGCACACAACATATCCTCGTGCACATCGTCTTGAAATGTATATCGCACATAAACCAGCAGTATGCCCAGTATTGACATTGGTAGACTCGTCGACCTGGATAGCATACCATGGTGACTCGTTAAGCCATTCCAACAGCTGTGTTTCGATGTCCTCCGCTATGTCATCGATTCTCCTTGAAACTGTGGTAGCTGAAAGAGAAACCTGTGCCACCTTGTTAGCTGCAGCTTCTCCCAACAGTTCACGGCACATGTCCTTGGCAGCAGGCAGAATCAATTCTTCACCAACAGTGAAAGGCTTCTTAGCAATACGGCTAGCCACTAAGTACGACGCTCTCAGAGCAGCAGCATTTGTGGAGGTGGTAGCTCTCAGCACTTGCTCCTGTCCCACTTACTCATGTTTTTTCCACTCAGAAAACTCAACGGGTTTGTCTTTAAGTGCAGGGTGCTTGGACTCAAGGTTCTGAAGCAGTTTTGAGGGCTTCATTGCCTCATTAGACAGCTTGTCTCCACATATCACACACAGGGGGCTTGGAGCGTGCCAGTCACCAGTCGCAATAAAGCCATATTTTATGTACGACTCGTCGTATTTTCTGTTGAAGGAAGCTTTCTTTTTTTTTGCAGTCTCGGCCTCAGTTGTCTCTGCATTATCATCATCGGTAGGCCTTTTATGTCCCCTACCTGTCCCCTACCACCTCTTCCAAAGAAACTCTCAGGCGACGTTTGTTTTTTACTGATCGAGTAGTTGTAGGTTAATGACCGACTGATGACCTCGCATGCGTTCAAGTTCAACTGTGGGCATGACAGGGAATGAGGGACGGTGCAGCTGACTCATATCGTTTCATACCGCCAAATCATATCACTTCCTCGCGGCCTGGTAGCACATGCTTTGCGGCCCGGTGTTTGGGGACCACTGCTCTACAGTATACATATTTTGATAATAAAGATATTCTGAATTGTTGAACTTTGAACTACCAGAAGGTGGTGCCACTGGTCATCACTTTTTTGGCTGCTCAATACTGCCATCAGCTGGCTGCCATCGGTTTTGCACACAAGGGTACAATGGAGATACACAGCTACAGTATCAGGCATCTGTTAACAGTCCATTGTATAAGAGTCCATCCTTTCTTACTTAAAGGGACCAAATCCCCATCGAACACTACTGAGGTTGTTTCATCAGGTTAGATTATGAGGACACTCAGTCCTCGTTTATTGTCATTTAAAAATGCATGCATTAAGAAATGATACAATGTTCCTCCAGTATGATATCACAGAAACACAGGACAGACCAAGATTAAAACTGACAAAAAAACACATAATTATAACATATAGTTACAACAGTGCAAAGCAATACTGTAATTTGATAAAGAGCAGACCACGGGCACGGTAAAAAAAAGTCTCAAAGTCCCGATAGCCCATCATCTCACGCAGACGGTAGAAGGGAGAAACTCTCCCTGCCATGAACCTCCAGTGCCGCAAACTTGCCGACGCAGCACCCTGGAAACACCCGACCACAGCCGCCTCTGAGTCCATCCGAAAACTTCGAGCCTCCGACACCGAGCACCATCTTTGCCGAGCGCTTCAACCCCGCCCCGGCCGCCGAGCAACAAGAAAAGCCGAGGACTTGGGGCATTCCCCTCCGGAGATTCTGGATCACACAGTAGCAGCGGCAGCAAAACAGGCATTTCAGAAGTTTCACCAGATGTTCCTCCGTGCTCTCATGTCCGTCTCCATCAAGTCCGGTGCCTCAAATGCCAGTAAAACGGCAGTAAGACACCCTTCATCCTGTACTCAAAACCTCCGGCTTACTATTTAGGTTGTTAACGTTGCACCTGTAATGTCTGCTTTCAGTGAACAATATGCAGCAGTATTTCGATCTCATGGTACCTCAACATTTTCCAATCTATCACCACTGAAATATCATGTTGCACTTTAGTTTTCCTACTGAACTGCGCAACTTCACATTGATCCACATTACAACAACCCATGTCAAGTCGTCACTTTTTATTGTCATTTCGACCATAACTGCTGGTACAATACACAGTAAAAACGAGACTTTTTCAGGACCATGGTGCTACATGAAACAATACAAAAACTACACTGAACTACATAAAAGAACACAAAAACTACACTAGACTACAGACCTACCCAAGTCTGCATAAAGTGCACAAGACAGTGCAGGCATTACAATAAATAATAAACAAGACAATAGGCACAGTAGAGGGCAGTAGGTTGGGGTCAGTCCGGTCCATGTAATTGTCCACTTGCTCAATTTGTCAAAATCACACAGAAATCTCTTTACATTCTCCTTAAAATCACAAATTTAGAAGCATTACATTCAATTTTCTCATTCAAATCATATAACAACAGTACTGTGCAAAAAACCTGGCACATATATACAGCTAGGGTGCCTAAGACTTTTGCACAGTACCATAATAATTTTATGTACTGCACTGTACTGCTGCCACAAAAAAAACCAAATTTTATTACATACGTGAGTCACTGATATGGGCCTCTCTTGTGGATTGAGATTGTGAAGGGGGCAGAGAGAAGGAAATCATGGTTGGGAAGAGGGGAAGAGAATGGGAGGGAGTGGGAAGCATCAGAGACACATCCTGTGATGAGCAGAAATCAATATCAAATGACCTTGCCTGGTGTCTCAGGGCTGCGTGTATCTGCACCCGTACCACCCCTGCCCCGGCACTCCTCTGCCACCTGCCCCACACCCCTCCCGTGGCTCTCCACTCTCAACATTCCTTGCTCCCACCAGATTTACAAACTTGCTGTCCGCTCTACGTTGACTAATGCAGTACTGCTATATGTGTGCGCTAAGAATTTTGCACAGTCCTGTAGTTGGGATTCTAAGAACTAGTTCCCGTGTTGCCCCATTCACTATTGTCTGCTATTCCAAAAAAAAGACTCATTTATTCCTCTCACTATTTCCAGTTTGATAACCCATTTTCAATTCATATTTATTTCCAATCCTGTGCTCTACTTTTGCATTCCAATATCTGTGTGGTAAATTAAATTCACCACGTACACTCGTACTCAATAACTTATCTTAAAGATTAGAAAAGTACATTAGCTTTATTTGTCAAGTTCGAGTTTACTGTCAAAGTTCAAAGTAAATTTGTTATCAAGGTGCCTTTATGTCACCATATACAACCCTGAGATTCATTTTCATGTGGGCATTCACAGTAAATACAAAGAAACACAATAGAATCAATGAAAGACCGCTCCCAATATGCAAATAATGTGCAAAAACAAAAGGAAATAATAAAAATAATAATAAATAAGCCTAAGTATCAAGAACATGTGATGTAGAGTATGTGGGTTGTAGCAAGAGTTCAGTGAAGAGGCAAGTGAAGCTGAGTGCAGTTATCCCCCTGATTCAAGGTCCTAGTGGTTGAGAGGTAATATCTGTTCCTGAATCTGCTTGCGCGATTCCTGGGGCTCCTGTACCCTCTTCCTGATGGCAGCAGCAAGAAGCGAGCATGGCCTGGGTGGTGGGGTCCTTGATGATAGATGCTGCTTTCCTGTGACAGTGCTCTGGGCAGATGTGCTCAGTGGTGGGGAAAGCATTATCCATAACAAATTGAACCGTATCCACTACTTTTTAAGGGTTTTTTCATTCGGGAACAATGGTGTTTCCCCACCAGGTCGTGATGCAACCAATCAATATACAGTACTCTCCACCACACATCTATAGAAGTTTGTCAAAGTTTTAGATAACATGCTGAATCGTCACATACTGCTAAGAAAGTAGAGGCACAACTGTGCTTTCTTCATAATGGCACTTACATGCTGAACCCGGGACAGAGCTTCTGAAATGATAGCTCTGAGGAATTTAAAGTTGCTGACCCTCTCCGCCTCTGATGAGGACTGCCTCATGGACTTCCAGTTTCCTCCTCCTGAAGTCAATAATCAGCAAATTGGTCCTACTGGCAATGAGTGAGAGGTTGTTGTTGTGGCACCACTCAGCCAGATTTTCAATCTCCCTCCTCTAAGCTGATTCATCACCACCTTTGATTCAGCTAATGACAGTGGTGTTCTCAGCACACTTACATATGGCATTGGAGCTGTGCTTAGCCTCACAGTCACAGGCATAAAGCAAGTAGAGCAGGGGGCTAAGCACACCGCTTTGTGGTGCACCTGTGCTGACGGAGAATGTGGAGAAGATGTTGTTGCCAGTCTGAAATGACTGGGGTCTGGGAGTGAGGAAATCATGGATCCAGTTGCACAAGGAGGTATTGAAGCCTCGATCTTGGAGGTTATTGATTAGTTTTGAGGGGATGATGGTGTAGAATTCAGGCCTGCAGATGATGGAGCATCCTGATTTATGTATCTTCACTGTCCAGATGTTTCAGGGTTGAGAGAAGAGTCAATAAAATGGCATCTACTATTCACCCGTTGTGACTGGAGTGAATCCAAGTATTTGATATGTTTCTTTACCAATCTCTGAAAGCACTTCATCACAGCGGATGTTAGTGCTACTGGGTTATAGTCATTCAGGCAGTTTAATTGGCAACAGTATAACTGAGGCCTGTTTCAAGCGGGTGAGTACCTCAAACTGCTGAAGCAAGAAGTTAAGGAGATCGGTGATCAGCACTTAGCCAGCTACCCCATCTGCGTCAGATGCTTTCTTTGGGCTCACCCTCTTGAAGGATGTTCTCATGTTGGCCTCAGAGACTGGAATCATAGGATAACCAATGTGAGTGTGTGAAGGTGTTTCCATGCTTTGACAGCCGAAGCAAGCAGAGAAGGCATTGAGCTTATCTGGGAATGAAACATTATTGTCACCCATGTTACTTGGTTCCACCTTGTATGAGGTGACAACGTTCAAGCTCTGCCACAAATGTTGAACAACTGTTGAAATGTTTGGCCCGGAATTGCCACTCTGCACTTGAGATGGCTTTCTGGAGATTGTACCTGGACCTCTGGTATTTTACTTGGTCACCAGACCTGAAGGGCACTGATCTGGCCCTCAGCAAATTGCAGATGTCTTGGTTCATCCGGGGCTTTCCTTTGGGGAAGATTCTGAATGACTTTGTGGGGCCCACTCATCTACGAGTGTTTTTATAAAGTCTGGGACAACCATGGCATATTCATGCAGATCCTCTGGCGAGTCCTTGAACACGGCCCAGTCCACTGACTTGAAGCAATCCTGTATCTACTCCTCTGCCTCCTGTGACCACCCCTTTGCTGTCCTGATCTCTGGAGCTTGCTGCGTGCCTCTGTCTGCGCAGGTAGGAGAAGGGCAGCCAAGTGATCAGATTTCCCGAAATGCAGTCCAGTCATGGAACGATAGGCATTCCTTATTATGGCATAGCAGTGGTCGAGTGTGTTGGGACCGCCAGTGTGCAGGTGATGATAACTGGACAAATATTTCTTCAAACAAACCTGACTGAAGTCCCGGATAATGATTTCAAAGGTGTCGGAGTAGGCTGCTCCCTGAGCGCTGATGACAGCACTCAGCCTGTTTAATATCCGCATTTGCTGGTACGTAAACTGCAGCCGGGATCACGGAGAAGAACTCTCTTGGGAAGCAGAACGGGTGGCACTCGATCATCTGACTATCCATCCAACCAAACAAAACATGTTCCAACACAAGAAAGCAAAACACCATTCCTCCAGACCACGGTGCACCCACAATACATATATACCACACACAGCGCATAAAACAAAATATCACCAGAAACTTGCTCATAAAATGTAATTTAAAAAGTACGTGAAGTGTGCAGCACAGGTAAATAGTAAACAGCTCACTGTCCTCGTTACGAGACCTTGGTGGTGGCAGGGTATTCATTAGACTCACAGAGTGAGTGAAGGAGCTGTTACCCAGTCTGGCAGTCCCAGTCCCAGTGTATCTCCTCCCTGACGGTAGCGGGTCAAAGAGATTGCAGGATGACTGACAGGAATTGTCAAAAATATTCTGGGCTCTTCGTATACAATGCTTCCAGTAGAGGTCACAAAAAGTGGGGAGGGAGACCCCAGTGATCTTCTCGGCAGTTTTTTTTTAACTATTCTCCACAGGGTGTTGCGGTCCAATGCCCTGCAGCTTCTGTACCACACAATGATGCAGCAAACAGGACCTACTTAAACGTGCTCCTGTAGAAAGTTGTTAGAATGGGAGTGGGGAGCCTTGCGTGCCTCAGTCTCCTCAGAAAGTGCAGGTGATGCTGTGCCTTCTTGACTAATAAAGAGGAGCTGTGGGTCCAGGTTGGATCGTCCATTTTGTAAATAGGCATCCGTTAAGTCTCGTGAGACCATGGATTTGCGCTTTGGAAGGTTTCCAGGGCGTAGGCAGGGTTGTATGGAAGACCGGCAGTTGCCCATGCTGCAAGTCTCCCCCCTCCACGCCACCAATGTTGTCCAAGGGAAGGGCACTAGGGCCGACACAGCTTGGTGTCGGCGCAGAGCAATGTGTGGTTAAGTGCCTTGCTCAAGGACACAACACGCTGCCTCAGCTGAGGCTCGAACTAGCGACCTTCAGATCACTAGACCGACGCCTTAACCACTTGGCCACGCGCCAACACGTGTCCATTCTGTGCACACCAAGGAACTTTGTGCTCTTCACTCTCTCTACTCAGAGCCATTGATGTACAATGAAGTGTGGTAAACCTGCGTCTTCCTGAAGTCCACAATCATTTCTTTACTAAGACTCAGGCCGTTGTTCTAACACCATTTGACAAGCCTTTCCAACTCTTCTCTGTATGCCAACTCATCATTGTTGCCGATGAGGCCAAACACTACTGTATCATCAGCAAACTTGATTGATGCGGTTTGAGCTGAATCTGGCAGTGAAGATGTGAGTCAGCAGCAAGCTGAGCACACAACCCTGGGGGGGCGGAACCAATGCTCAGCGTGACGGAGCTTGAGATGGCACTGCCAACTAGGCCTGACTGGGGCCTTTACATCAGGAAGCCCTAGATCCCGTCACAGAGAGGCCTAATGAGGGCAGTTTACCTACCAGCCTCTGAGGGATGATCGTGTTAAACACCGAGCTAACGGCAGCCTAGCACATGAGGCATCAGTCACACGTAGAATGAACCATCGAAACATGGGGTGAAATATGTCGATCGCATTGAGGCTGCGCTGGGCCAGTCCACAAGTGTCGCCACGCTTCCTGCGCCAACACAGCATGCTCTCAACCTACTAAGTCTAACTCAAACAACAGGAATTCTGCAGATGCTGGAAATTCAAGCAACACACATCAAAGTTGCTGGTGAACGCAGCAGGCCAGGCAGCATCTCTAGGAAGAGGTGCAGTCGACGTTTCAGGCCGAGACCCTTCGTCAGGACTAACTGAAATGTGTGTTTGGAATGTTGGAGGAAACCCACGCAGTCACGGGGAGAACGTACGAACTCCTTCCAGTCGCCGGTAGGTACTGAACCTGAGTCTCACAGCTGCTCCGTAAAGTATTACACAAACTGTACACTATCGTGCCACCCTTTACCAGTTACTGTACATCAACAAAAGAACTTCTGTAGCTTGTTCAAAAATAGTATCTCTTTCATAAAATACTTTGTTGAATCCAGAGATACTGCCCAAGTGTTCTACAATCACATCCTTTATAAGTAACGTTAACATTTTCCCTTCCACTAACACCAAGCCAACCAGACTGTAGTTTCCTTGATTTCTGAACCATGACGAGAGCGGAGGACGGGTGGGTGTCTGGTGCTGTCTGCCAGTGTTTGACCAGTCTTCCTCTCCCTCTCACTAGCTGCTGTGACAGGAAAATACAGGATTTTCTTGGGTTTCACACTGCAAGGATTGATTGGTGAGACTATAGACTTGTTTTGGAAGGGACCTTGAGGTTAATGGTGCATATATTTCTAGAGTCTGGGTGCTTTGATCAATGCGGACCAGGGTGCTTCAGCGAAGAATTGGTTCAGCATGCAGCCCACGGTGGGCTAGCACTGTGATGCTGATTTGAACTACTGGACTCCCGGTCTGATGCTTGATATTCTACATGTTGTCCACTTGCTTTTTGCCCTTTGTGCAATTTGTTCTCTTTTTTTTTGTGCTTTGGGTGTTTGATGTTTTCTTGAAGGGGTTCCAGGGTGTTCCTTTGTTTTGTGGTTGCCTGCGAGAGAACAAATCTCAGAGATGAATTCTGTATACATACTTTGATAATAAATGTACTTTGGTTCTTGAATCAAGACAGCAACATGACACACTGTGTCTGGGCTCCAGTCTGGCTGTGCTCCTGTAAACCCAATCCCTTGGCAGTCTGCAGGGTGAATGGCCTTTTTCCCTGGGATTCTTTGTTTAGCACTGAAGGAAATGTGATTGTCTGGAAGAAATAAATGCATTGGGGAGAAGCTCTGGCATTGGGATGCTGAATTTTGAACGCTGATTCAGAATCAGAAATCAGGTTTAATATCACTGGCATACATCATGAAATTTGTTGTCTTTGCGGCTGCAGTACATTGCAATACATAATAAAAAATGTGAATTACAGTAAATGTAAATACATTAAATAGTTAAATTAAACAAGCAGTGCAAAAATTAAGTAGTGAGGTAGTGTTCATGGGTTCAATGTCCATTCAGAAATCTACGGCAGAGGGGAAGAAACTGTTTCTGAATAGTTGAATGTGTGCCTTCATGCTTCTATACCTCCTTTCTGATGGTAGCAATGACAACAAGGCATGACCTGGGTGATGGGGGTCCCTAATGATAGGCAGTGTCTTTTTGAGGCATTTCTCCTCGAAGATGTCCTGGGTACTACGAAGGCTAGTGCCTGTGATGGAGCCGACCATGTTTACAACTCTCTGCAGCTTACTTCGATCCTGCGCAATAGCCCCCCTACCCCCATACCAGACAGGTGACGCAACCAGTTAGAATGCTCTCCATGGTATATCTGTGGAAATTTGCCAGTGTCTTTGGTGACATACCAAATCTCCTCTAAGTCCAGAAATATAGTCGCTGTTGTGCCTTCTACGTAGCTGCTGTTAGCTCTTCAGCCAAATCTGATTTGTATTCAGAATCAAGTTTATCATTGGCATATGTCGTGAAATGTTCTTGTTTTGCAGCAAAGATGGATTTTCTAAGCGTTTTAAAACAATGTTGCTTACTGAAGCACCCGTGGAATTGGTGTTGTGAATTTCAGCTGCAGTAGTGCTGAAAAGGGAATACTTGATGATTCTCTTCAAAGCGGAATGCAGAGTCACCACTTTCCGGCACCATCTGCAGTCAAGTAGGAATTGACTGCCGTTGAAAACATGCCAGCAAACATGGAGGTTATATGTTGCCCCAGATCCAAAAGAGGAGTAAAATCAAGAAAAGTGGGAAGTCACCAATCAAGAACAACTTGAAGATGGCACCTCCAACATAACCTATGTTCCAAGAAACCAAGTCCAAACGTAATGATGTCATTCAGTTAAGACGCTGGATGGTTTTAGCAGGTCAGGCAACATTTGTGGAGGGAAATGAACAGGCAATGTTTCAGGTTGAAATCCTGCATCTGGACTGGTCTCGATCTGAAACATCGACTGTCCATTTCCCTCCACTGATGCTGCTTGCATTTCTGAGCTCCCCCAGCACCTCGATTGTTACTCTAGATTCCAACACCTACAGTCTCTTGCATCTCAAGATGTTGTCAGTCATGCCTTGGTGAGCTAGTTTTTGTCTTTCCTTTACGTGGCAATCTTCAAATCCACGGAAATAAACTTGTACCGAACTCATCTTACACGAACACACAGGGGGTGATGTGTTACGCTATCTGCAGTTGCCAACTACTTACCTCGTTCCGACAGCACAAGCTATCAGAAAGAAAAAAAAACACCAGTCAATTGACAGTCATCAACTTTTCCACCCTCTTGTCCGATTCCTGTAACATCTTCAAGGTAAAGCAAGAAAGACGAGCAATCTTCTCTCAATCTTTGCAAGCAGTTGCTTGCAAACCTAGCTACAATTCTGTGGTTGGCACCCCTCATAAGTACAGCCCTCCTTTCCATTTCTCACCTGATAAGACTCAGATGGTTCCCAAGAGCTTTTTTAGAAGGTCTTACAAGGGGCGGAAAGAGGAATCAACCCCATTACCACAAAACCTGCAATTAAAAGCAGCCAGAAAAGTCCCCTACTATACCGAAACGTAAGTGTTAATTTGTAATTTTACAGACTGTGTTTCTTTTAGGCAAGGAATTTGGAATTAGTGATTGAACATTTCCAAAAAGGGTTTATGACAGAAATATAATAGTGTGGGTTAAAGTTGCAACACTCTTCTAACGCTTAAACAGCATTAAAACAAGACCCCCGATAAATCACAAGGTGGTAGACAGTAACATACCTGTGATCTTTCACAAGATTTTTCTCTCTGCTATAAGTATTTATATTTTCCCAGTAATGTGACTTTCAACCCTTTTTACTCAACACAGTGCCCGAGAGAGAAAAACAATCCAGAGTGACAAAGTGATTTCTTACAATCACCTCCACCCCAACCTAACTCAGACCATTTTAAGCTTCTCAGAACAATTGCTTTGCTGTTGTACTTGGAGATGATCTCAGAATCAGAATCAGGTTTAGCATGGCTGGCATATGTCATGAAATTTGTTGTTTTGCGTCAGCAGTACAGTGCCATACACAATAAGAAACATTGTAAATTACAAAAATAAAAAGAAAAAAATGCAAAAAACAGAATTTAGGCTTTACTGAGGCCTAAAAATAATGAACTGAAGCACTGCCTACCTGCTGCCTTTATTAAGAGATTAAGCCAGTTTAACATTTTGAGGTGGAGGTGACGGGAGTGTACCTAATAAAGTGGCCATAGGAGTAGAGCCACTGTAGTCTTCCGCTGCTGTAGCCCATCTATTTCAAGTTTGACGTGTTGAGCATTCAGAGATGCTCTTCTGCACACCACCACTGTGACGCATGGTTATTTGAGTGACTGTCACCTTCCTGTCAGCTTGAACCAGTCTGGTAATTCTCCTTCGACTTTTCTACAGTGCAGCATTCAACACCATAATTCCCTCCCGGCTCGACAAGAAGCTCAGAGACCTCGGCCTTCACCCTGCCTTGTGCAGCTGGATCTGACTTCCTGTCAGATCACCAGCAGGTGGTAAGGGTGGGCCCCCTCACCTCTGCCCCTCAACACAGGAGCCCCTCGGGGCTGTGTCCTGAGCCCTCTTCTTTACTCTCTGTATACCCATGACTGTGTCGCCACCACAGCTCCAATCTGCTAATTAAATTTGCTGACGATACTACATTGACTGGCCTTATCTCAAATAACAATGAGGCAGCCTACAGAAAAGAAGTCATCATCCTGACATAGTGGTGTCAAGAAAATAACCTCTCCCTCAACGTCACAAAAACAAAGGAGCTGGTTGTGGACTACAGGAGGAATGCAGACAGGATAACCCCTATTGACATCAATGGATCTGGGGTTGAGAGGCTGAACAGCTTTAAGTTCCTGGGCATACACATCACCGAGGATCTCACGTGATCTGTACACACCAGCTGTGTGGTGCAGAAGGCACAACAGCGCCTCTTCCACCTCAGACGGTTGAGGAAGTTTGGTATGGGCCCCCAAATCCTAAGGATTTTCTACAGGGGTAGAAATGAGAGCATCCTGACCGGTTGCATCACTGCCTGGTATGGGAACTGTACTTCCCTCAATCGCAGGACTTTGCAGGGCTGTGTGCAACTTTAAATGTTTTTTGTTTGTAGATGACATTGGTGACAAGGCACTTCATAAAAGTTTAGTCAAAAGGGAACAGACGCGGGTAGTAAAGAAGTGGGGTTGGTAAATAAGCAGGAAGCAGGGATAATGGGATTACTTGAAGATTATTAACTTGTAACCAGAGGGATCAGTGCTGTGACTGCAACTACTTACAATATGTGTTGTATAATTTTTCATTAATGCAAAAATTAAGGAATGTGAAATAGAGGCACAAACAGCTCGCTCTTGGTAAGGTGTCTACGCAGGATTCCCCACGCTAACGACAGATCCTTTTGGTTAATCCAGTCCCTAAAATGAGTGGCTTACTTACGTGCCATTTAAACGGCATCTAACTAAAGTGCTGAAAGAACTCAATGTAAAAATGACTATATGTTCTGTGTCACGACAATATTCTAACAATGCTAGATCTTATCCCAGCAAAGTTCTTCTGGACCAGCAAATCTAGTACTCACTTCAGCTTAAACAGTTTATCCCGGCATAGATTAATCTCCCCAGCTTTTGCATGAAGCCAGTCATCCAGTTGCTTCTTGTTAGGGAAAAACCCCAACAGCTCTGTCAATTCTTCATTGTGTCGGGATTTTATCTTCCTGATCTGTTCCTCCTTGTCAGCCTAGCAAAGAATTAAAAAAAAAACCCTCAGGAATTGGACCTCTCCTTGATCAACACAGAGTCCAGCTGCAGCAAAACCAAATGAAATAGATACCCTCTTTATAAAAAGGGCAATAATTCAACCAAAGAATGCCAGGGCAAAGACTTACAAATTTCAAAGTTCCAAATAAATTTATGATCAAAGTATGCACATCACCATATGCTAATTTGAGATTCATTCTCTTGTAGGCATTTTCAGGAAAATAAAGAAATATGGTAGAATTTATGAAAACTATAAGTAACAAAGACTGTCAGACAACTAATGTGCAAAAGACAACAAATCATGCAAATATTAAGAAGTAAATAAATAATACTGTGAACATGAGTTGCTCTCTATTAATTAGATCTCAAATATAAAGGCTTAAAAACTCCGATAGCAAGGTAAATTTATTATGCAAGCCTCCACAGCTCTCAATTCGAGGCTAAATGAAGAAATTTCACGTTTATTAACCACTAGAGAATGTTACAAAACAACTTTGGTCAACAGCTGAAATTGTAGTAACCCAAGTGGCATCATCTGGCGAAACTAAAGCAGCCACTTTGACCGAACATAACAACCATTTTGCTAAATAACATCAGTTCTAAACGTGATAAACATCTTGGGTAACTTGCTAAGAAAATAGGCTTAACTTACAATCAAGTATTAACAGAGTTATGCTTCAGTTGTTTATATCAGGTTTATATAAATTTTATAAATTATATATATATATATATATATATATATATATATTTATATAAGATCTCATCTGAAATATTGTGTATAATATTGGTTTCCTTACACATATTAGATAAACAAAATGTAGGTATTTTAAAGCACAGGTTTGGACAAGTTGAGCATGTATCTGAGAAAGTGAGAGGGAATATACAAGATCCAGAAAATGCTGAAAATGTAGACATGGAAAGGATATTTTCTGTTGCCACAGTCTAAAAGTAGGGGTCACTATTTAAAAGAAAAGTGGTCACCCACTTCAAAAAGATGAAACAAAATATGTTCTCTCAGTTACTGAGAGTTTTAGAACATTCCTCACAAGGTAAGATTATACAGCACAGCACATAAAACAGGCCCTTTGGCCCAATTCACCAATGCTAACCAAGATATCTCCAATTTCATTGCACTTGGTCCATATCCCTCTAAACCAGGGGTTCCTCAATTAATGGTATTGGTCCATGGCATTAAAAAGGTTGGGAACCCCTGTTCTAAACTCTTCTATCCATGTACTTGTCCAAATGCAATTTAAGTTTAAGTACCCTCCTCTGCCATTTCCCCTGCAGGATAAGCCATGATCATATATTTCCTGTTTTCTACTGGGACTGGTCTCTTTCAAATCTTAATTTAAACCTATGCTCTTTAGTTTTAGACTCCCCTGGGAAAAAGACAGTGACCATTCAACTTATCTATGTCCCTCATGACTTTGTAAACCTTCACAAGGTCACCCCTCACTCTAGAGACAAAAAGCCCCACAGTAGCGTAGTGGTTAGCACAATGCTTTAAAGTACAGGCAACCCAGGTTCAATTCCTGACACTGCCTGTAAGGAGCTTGTACATTCTCCCCGTGACTGCGTGGGTTTCCCCTGTGTGCTCCGGTTTCCTCCCACAGTCCAAAGACGTACCGGTTGGTAGGTTGATTGGTCATTGTAAATTGTCTCGTGGTTAGGATCAGGTTAAATCGGATTGCTGGGTGGTGCGGCTTAATGAGCCAGAAGGGCCCTTTCCGTGCTGTATCTCAATAAATAACTTATCCAGATTTATTATGACCCAATCCCTCCTGACCTGGTATCCCAGTAAAGACAGGAAATGAAAGCAGTATTTGGTCAATGATTTGTGCATGATGTAAGATCATGGCTCCATCTTTTACTTCAGTGCCCCTAACCTGCACAAATCCTACATCCTTTCATTCCAATAACAATCCGAAAATTTGTGAGAAATTTAGGAAGTGGGCCCTTAAACAGATGGCTTGGTCTGTAATGATTTCAAATAGTGTGTTAATTACCAGTTCACCCCCAGCTACATTCAGTTAATCTAAGGTTCCTGCAGCAAATCTATCAGCAACCAATTAGTAATTGACCATTAGAAGGGTGAGCTCAATAATTAAAATAGAAAGTAATTACTTTACTGTTATGACATGTGGGGCGGGGGAGTAACATAACATGTTAATACAAGTTGTATCAGACTTTGGTGAGGGTTAATTTGGAGTATTGCGTGCAGTTCTGGTCACCTACCTACAGGTAAGACGTAAATAAGATTGAAATAGTGTGGAGAAAATTTACAAGGATGTTGCCGGGACTTGAGTATCTGAGTCATGGGGAAAGGTTTGATAGGTTAGGATTTACTCCCTAGAACCTAGAAGAATGAGGGGAGATTTGAAAGAGGTATAGAAAGTTTCTGCATATATTTCAGATATGCAGATGACACTGTGTTAATTGCAAGTACGGAGGAAGAACTACAAAACTTAATTGATATAATTGTTGAAGAAAGTGCAAAAATGGGTCTATCTATCAATTGTAAAAAGACAGAATATATGGTGATATCCAAAAAGAAGGAGAATCCTATCTGCAGGCTGAGAATAAACGGGGAAGACATAAAACAAGTACAGAACTTTTGCTACTTAAGAAGCTGGGTGACATCAGATGGCAGGTGTGACATGGACATCAAAAGAAGAATAGGGATGGCAAAAGACACCTTTACGAGAATGAAGAGTATACTGACCAATACTAAACTAGGCATGACAACCCGCCTCAGAGTACTGAAATGTTACGTTTATCCAGTTATGTTATATGGTTCAGAATGTTGGACAATATCTAGTAACAAGGGGAAACGAATTGAAGCAGCAGAGATGTGGTTTTTGAGGAGGATGGAAAGAATATCATGGACGAAACGACTATCTAACGAGGATGTCATGAACAGAGCAAACACAGAAAGAGAAATAATGTATGAGATCATGAAAAGGCAATGTAACTTCATTGGACATGTGATTAGGAAAGAGGAGTTAGAATGCACAGTAATTATGGGAAAGATTGAAGGGAAGAAAGCAAGACGAAGACAAAGACAAATGATGATGGAGACAGCAGCCAGCGAACTGGAAATGAATACCAATGACTCAAAACAGGAGTGTGTTGGCCATGGCAGTCAAAGCTCAAACTGGGCATGGCACCTGATGATGATAATAGAAAGTTATGAAGGGTATAGATAGGGTAAATGCAAGCAGGCTTTTTCCACTGAGGTTAGATGAGACTAGAGCTAGGGGTAATAGCTAGGTTAGCGAAGGAGGTGCCAGAGGTGGCTGTGTGCCGCTGAATTTCGTACTGGGTTGGGGGCTGTCCCCTCCCATCAGTGCTGCCCTCTGCTGCTCACTCAGTGGAAATACAAGTTGGACTAGGGCAACTCAAGTGTCCTGGGCTATATTTTTTTTCCTCTTTTTGACTGTATGCATTTCTGAAATCATAACTATATGTGCTATTTGTGCTATGTGCAATGTAGTGTGCTGGGTGCTGTTGGTAATGTGTTTTGCACTTTGGCCCTGGAGCAATGCTGTTTCGTTTGGCTATCTTCATGCATTGTTAATTGATAATTAAACCTAAAACTTGAACTCGAAGGGTGAAAGGTGAAATATTTAAGGGGAACTTCTTTGCTAAGTGGGAGCTGCGAGTGTGGAACAAGTTGCTCATGGAAGTGGTGGATGTGGGTTTGATTTCAACATTTAAGAGAAGCTTGGATAAGTACATAGATGGGACTAGATTGGAGGGCTACGGTCCAGGTGTGGGTCGATGGGGCTGGACAGTATAACAGTTTAGAATAGACTCGTTGGACCAAAGTGCCTGTTTCTGTGGTGTAGTCCTCTATGAGTCTAACATTTGTTAATATTAGTACCAAAGAACGACTATTTCCTATAACGTTACAGTTTGCTTGTTTAGCACTCAATAAAATTAGTCTAAAAAACTTTATAATTCAATTCCTAACTGCTGAGATCGAGATAAGTACTTGTCACCACTGGGTACTACCACCTCACATCCAGTTGTTACCATTTTTCAACTAATGGGTACGCTGATTTGCAGTGGGGGGGGGGGTGGCACGTCTAATACTGAGGTAAGTGTGAAGTAAAGCTGAGTTCCCACCCGCAAGGAGTTTGCACATTCTCCACGTGACCAAGTGGGTTTCCTCCGGGTGCTCCAGTTTCCTCCCACAATCCAAAGATGCACCAGGTAGGTTACCTAGTCATTATAAACTGCCCCGTGAGGCTAGGGCTAAAATCGGGGTTGCTGGGCAACACGGTTCAAAGGGCCAGAATGGCGCACTCCATGCTGTTTCTCAATTAATCAATCAATCAATCAATAAATAAAAGCCCTGTCTGTATACCGCTGCTTGGCATACTGCAGAAGAGCAACTTCCTGCCTAATATAAATGGAACAGACAGATTTATACAAAGGGCATTGGGGCTGCTGATAATGACAGTATCGGAAGTGGCTTTCAGATGTTAGCACAAACTGGGAAAATATACAGTATATTAAACAGTTATTAATCATTTAGACAAATGCTGAACCAACTAGAGTTTTCCTGGAATCAGAAGAAAATGTTTTTGATTGCCTGTTGAGTATCAGTTATGTAGAGATTGGGAGGAGTGTTCGGGGGTGAAAATGGGATCAGTGAACATCTCTTCCAGTCAAAATGGTGCCAGCGAACAACGATTTCTCGGGTGATATCTTCCAGATTGCAAATCTATACAATTTTTTCACTTTTTCTACACCTTCTGCTTGTTCTTTACGTCTCCTTTGTCTTACGGAAACTATTGGAGCCCGTGATGTACAGTCTGGAACTGTGTCCAGAGAGCAGCCTTGTGGAGATCGCGGAGACGGGAGGAGCGAAAAGGTCTGAGAACACAGCTGGCTCGCGGAAAAGACCAGAGACGAGGCGCGGGGTCATGAACGACTCCATCTCAAGGGGGTGAGGAAGACTGAAACATCGAGGTGAACGCGGATGGGGTCAGCAATGCCTCCCAACAGAGACAGTCAGTAGCCCAGTCAACTCATTTTACTCAGTCCTCGTTTATTGTCATTTAGAAATGCATGCATTAAGAAATGATACAATGTTCCTCCAGAATGATATCACAAGAAACACAAGACAAACCAAGACTAAAACTGACAACACCACATAATTATAACATATAGTTACAACACTGCAAAGCAATACCATAATTTGATAAAGAGCAGACCATGTGCAGGGTAAAAAAAAAAGTCTCAAAGTTCCGATAGCCTCATCATCTCACGCAGACGGTAGAAGGGAGAAACTCTCCCTGCCATGAACCTCCAAGCGCTGCAAACTTGCCGATGCCGCACTATTGGGAGCACCCGACCACAGCGGACTCTGAGTCCGACCGAAAACTTCGAGCCTCTGACCAGCCCTCTGACACCGAGCAACGAGCACCATCCTCTGCCAAGCGCTTCGACCCCACCCCGGCCACCGTGCAACAAGCAAAGCCGAGGACTTGGGCCCTTCCTGTCCGGAGATTCTGGATCACACAGTAGCAGCGACAACGAAGCAGGCATTTCAGAAGTTTCACCAGATGTTCCTCCATGCTCTCACGTCTGTCTCCATCAAATCAGGATTGTGCATGGCACCCTACTTGACAGATAACAGATACCACCACCGGAGTGGCCGCAGTGAGCTGCGTTGCGCCGCCATCATCTCCTCCCACTCTCCTCTGATGTACCCAGGTCCGCGGTCACTGTTTACAGAAGGTCTGAGTTCGTGTGGTTGCTCTTCTCATATATAGATGAAGAGACATTTCCCATATCCTGAGATTTATGTGATTATTGGACTGTACTTTGTGTTCATTTCCTTCAGTTTCTTGGTGCTCTTTTTCTTGTGGACGGTTGGTGGGAGGATAATGTGTTAATTTTTGTGTGTTTGGGGGGGTTTGGGTGTTTAGGGTTACAGTCACTGGTTTTTCTGTGAGTGAGAGGATCAGGGATTGTTATGTGTACAGGGTCGGTGACTGTTATTGTGACTTTTTTGTGCAGCAGGAGGGGGATTTTGGGGTCTGCAAATTTTGCTTTGTTTCTTTTCCATTACGGTTGGGGGGGGGAAATTAACATCTTTTCTTTCATCAGTACTCACTGTCTTTCTGTGTTTGATGACATCTAGAGCAGACAAATAACAGAGTTGTATTGGATATGCATATTTTGACAATAAAGTGAATCAAGGTCATCAAATTTATTATCAAGATATGTAAATACTACCCGGAGATACACAGTTTAGCAGGCACTTAGAGGAAGAAATACAATAAAACTTACAAAAAACTATACATAAACAAAGACTGACAAACAACCAATAAGATAGACTCCTGACACAAAAAAAAACGAGAGCATGAGTTTATGTGGACAGCCGACTTCTCAGTGCGAGATTAGCCCACTAAGTCCACATAAAGTAGGATAGGCCTGTTGTGGACTTTGTGCACTGAAAGATCGCTTCTGTTTTGTAAGCCTCTAAGTAATTAACCACTAGATACAACGGTGACAGTGATAAGCAGATAATATACACATAATTATTTACCTTATCTTTTTGCAGCATTTCCATCTGAGTTCGAGTGGCAGTATGCATGTTTATCGTCTCCATTTCCTGATCCAGTTTACGCAAGGACCTGTCTAGATCTTCTTTTTCTCTCCGCAAGTTTGCCACTTCCATATTCAAAGCTTCCACGTTACTGCTTTTTACAGAACGTTCGAGGTCACGCTCCTAAGGAGAGACAGTTAATTGAGGAGAAAAAGCACCAGAAACCAAGAGAACCAGTAGTTTCAACGCTTACACATCGCTTTTCAGTAACTGAATTAGGAGCATTCTAACAATCAGGTGAAACAGGAGGAATCAAGATGTCAAACTCCAAATGAAGAATGCTGTAAATACTTGCAATACAAAATAAAAATGGGAAATACTAGAAATACTTGGAAGGGCAAATTGGAAATATACCATGTTTTAGTATGCAAAGAAAGAGTGAAGGGAGGAAAGAACCAAAAGGAAGCTCTGTGTCAGTCTGGGAACCAGGAGAGATTGAACGATAAAAGAGATGATGAATCCAGATAATAACTTGGTCCTGTTCTGGATTTGAAACATTATTTCTCCTATTACGTGCACACTACTTAATCAGCTGAGGTTTTTTTTGTAGTTTTTTTCTGCTAAGGTTGAGATATACACTAACTGACCAATGTTCATTGACTGGGTTTCACCATTCCACCTCCAGTCCTTCCCACTTTTCCTGAACCATCAGGTAGACTGATTTGTGGACAGCATGTCCATCACTTAGGCAAATGCAAAATAAAGCTGAATCTGAGGAAATCACTCCCCTAAGATACTCTGTTTACTGCTGCTTGGCCTACAGTAGAGGGCATCTTCTAGCCTAATATAATTGAAGTAGATAGATCGCTACAAACTGCATTGGGGATACTGATAACAGCATTTAAGCCAGTCTCCATATGCGATCATAAACTGGACAAATAAATACAGTAAACAACAGGAATTCTGCAGATGCTGGAAATTCAAGCAACACACATAAAAGTTGCTGATGAAATAAATACAGCAAAATGCTAAACGTTTGGACACAACCACGTTGTTAAGAACAGAACAACCTGAGGTGCATTGCTTCAAGAAGGCTAACAATGCCTAGCACTCTGGCCATTCATCGTCTACTTTCAGGGAAAAGATGCAGGAGCTGGTAAGTTTGGAGGTTCAGACTTAAAATTAGTTTCTTCCCCACTGCTATCAATCTTCAGAATGAATCAGCTTAAGCACAACCCCTTGCCCACGGTGGTACCACGTTCTTGTTCTCTTAATTCTATCTCTCTCTGCTATTCTGTTGTAGTTCAGCATTTGTTTCTGCATTCCCACAGTTCACACTCAATCTTTGCAACATTCTGATGTTTTGCACTTCTTGTTATATATATTACTGTATTTATTAGTACCAACTATATTGTTTATTCTATATGAAAACAAGAGATTTCATTGTACCCTACTGTATATGACTATAAACTAATCTGAATCTGGAAAATGGTAGAGTTGGAATCAAATTACAGCCCTCTGTTGGTGGGGTTCGATTATGAACGCTGCATCCTAGCTGTCTTATGTGATTTGCAAGCCAGGGCCATATGATATGCAGAGCAAGCTGTTACCCGTGCAGTAGGCTCCCCCTCTCCACGCGGCTGATAAATCCATAGGAATGGCAGAGGCCGATACAGTCGGCACCTGTGGCATCGTAGGAGTTGCCGGTCAGCGTTGAACTCTACCTAGGACTGCCTTACAGACTCCAGCTCAGTACATTTCCTTGGGGTTTTCTGCCGAAGCCTTCCCCATGAGTGGGTATAGCTGCAAGCCAGCGGAGGTTTGAGATCAGAGCTCTCCTTCTCAAAGATGAGCTGCCAACCACAGCCGACGAGCGCCATCTGCCCGAAATGCCTGGTTCTAAAGGTGCCTGTAACTTGCCTTTGCCCCTTCTGCCGTCAGTAGAAATGGTTCCACCCCACTCTGCAGCTGAGCCACACAGGAAGACTGAGTTGTCAGACGCTATCTGAGGCACACGCCATTGGGAGCTCATTCCCACTACCACCCCCGGCTATAACAACCTTAAGATATATGAAACACAGAACAGTAAAGCACAGTATGGATCCTCCGGTTTACTGACTTGCGCCAACCTTCAAGCCTACTCCAAGAGCAGTCTAGCTCAAGTTTTAGGACCAGCTTCTTCTCCTCTGCCATCAGATTTCTAAATGGACCATGAATCCATAGACACTACTTCACTTCTTGCTCTTTTTTGTACATATTTATTTTGATACATTTCTTATAGTAGCTTACAACAATTTTGTTCTGTATTGCACTGCTGCCACAAAAAAAAACCAAATTTCATGACATGTGAGTTATGGTATGGATCTCTACTGTGGACTGAGAGTGGGAAGGGGGCAGGGAGCAGGGTAGACAAAAGAGATGTAGTAGATGTGGTGTACTTGGATTTTGAGAAGGTCTTTGACAAGGTGCCGCACATGAGGCTGCCTAGCGAGATAAGAACCCATGGAATTACAGGGAAGTTACTAGCATGGGTGGAGCATTGGCTGATCGGCAGAAAACAGAGAGTGGGAATAAAGGGATCCCATTCTGGTTGGCTGTCGGTTGCCAGTGGAGTTCCACAGGGGTCGGTGTTGGGAACTCTGCATTTTACAATGTATGTCAATAATTTGGACTATGGGATTAACGGAATTGTGGCTAAATTTGCCGATGATACAAAGATAGGTGGAGGAGCAGGAGGAAATGGAGAGCCTGCAGAAAGACTTAAGATAGTTTAGGGGAATGGGCAAAGAAGTGGCAAATGAAATACAATGTTGGAAAGAGTACAGTCATACACTTTGGTGGAAGAAATAAATGGGCAGACTCTTATTTAGATGGGGAGAGAATTCAAAATGCAGGGATGCAAAGGGACTTGGGAGTCCTTGTACAGGATATCCTGAAGGTTAACCTCCAGGTTGAGTTGGTGGTGAAGAAGGTGAATGCAATGTTTGCATTCATTTCTAGAGGCACAGAATATAACAGCAGGGTTATGATGTTGAGGCTCTTCAAGGCACTTAGAGGATTGCGTGCAGTTTTGGACTCCTTATTTTAGAAAGAATATACCGACATTGGAGAGGGTTCAGAGAAGATTCACGAGAATGGTTCCAGGAATGAAAGTGTTACTGTATGAGGAACGTCTGGCAGCTCTTGAGATGTATTCCCTGGAGTTCAGGAGAATGAGAGGGATCTCATAGAAACATTCCGAATGTTAAAAAGCCTGATCAAATTAGATACGGCAAAGTTATTTCCAGTGGTAGGGGAGTCCAGGACAGGTGGTCACGACTTCAGAATTGAAGGATGTACATTTAGAACAGAGACGCAGAGAAATTACTTCAGATTTACCACCCTCTGACTGTGGAATTTGTTGCCACGAGTGGCTGTGGAGGCCAAGTCATTGGGTGCATTTAAGGCAGAGATAGATAGGTTCTTGATTAGCCAGGGCATCAAAGGTATGGGGTGAAGGCAGGGGAGTGGGGATGACTGGAAGAATTGGATCAGCCCATGATTGAATGGCAGAGCAGACCTGATGGGCCGAATGGCCTACTTCTACTCCAACAGTCTTATGGGAGAGGGGAATCATGGTTGGGAAAAGGTGAAGGGAGAGGGGAGAATGCGGGAATCGCCAGAGTGACATTCTGTAATGATCAATAAACTGATGGATGGGAATCAAATGACACTGCCTGGTGTCTGCACTCACACCCTCCACCCCACTGTTCCTGGCACTCCTCTGCCACTTGTGTTGCATTCCTCCCATGCGCTGCATCATCACCATTCACAGCATCCTTGGCACCCACCAGAGTTACAAACTCACTGTCTGCTCCACATTGACAAATACAGTACAGTGCAAAAGTCTTAGTCATAGTCATACTTTATTGATCCTGGGATAAATAGGTTTTCGTTACCGTTGCACCATAAATAATAAGTAGTAATAACACCATAAATAGTTAAATAGTAATATATAAATTATGCCAGGAAATAAGTCCAGGACCAGCCTATTGGCTCAGGGTGTCTGACCCGCCAAGGGAGGAGTTGTAAAGTTTGATGGTCACAGGCAGGAATGACCTCCTATGTCGCTCTGTGCTGCGTCTCGGCGGAATGAGTCTCTGGCTGAATGTACTCCTGTGCCCAACCAGTACATTATGTAGTGGATGGGAGACATTGTCCAAGATGGCATGCAACTTAGACAGCATCCTCTTTTCAGACACCACTGTCAGAGAGAGTCCAGTTCCATCCCCACAACATCACTGGCCTTACAAATGGGCTTGTTGATTCTGTTAGTGTCTGCTACCCTCAGCCTACTGCCCCAGCACACAACAGCAAACATGATAGCACTGGCCACCACAGACTTGTAGAACATCCTCAGCATCGTCCAACAGATGTTAAAGGACCTCAGTCTCCTCAGGACGGCTCTGACCCTTCTTGTAGACAGTCTCAGTGTTCTTTGACCAGTCCAGTTTATTGTCAAATCGTATCCCCAGGTATTTGTAATCCTCCACCATGTCCACACTGACCCCTGGATGGAAACAGGGGTCACCGGTACCTTCGCTCTCCTCAGGTCTACCACCAGCTCCTTAGTCTTTTTCACATTAAGCTGCAGATAATTCTGCTCACACCATGTGACAAAGTTTCCTACCGTAGCCCTATACTCAGCCTCATCTCCCTTTCTGATGCATCCAACTATGGCAGAGTCATCAGAAAACTTCTGAAGATGACAAGACTCTGTGCAATAGTTGAAGTCCAAGGTGTAAATGGTGAAGAGAAAGTCTTAGGCACCCTAGCTATATACTGAATATGTACCTAAGACTTTGCAAAGTGCTGAACGTACCGTCAGAGATAATAAACCCCACTCTGATTCTATATTCAGAATCATTTGGATATTCTTTTCAATCGTCTCTCTCCCAAAACAGGTACCTCTTCTTAGGCTTCAGTGCATGATATCAACACAGCATTTAATTCCTTTTACTTCACACGCACTGAAAACAAAAGATTGATAGCGCACTTACACAACGTCCTGACTGAGATTAAGTGCACTTTTGCGAGATAATGATCAAAAGGTAATGCTTTAGGGTAATCCCACTGCTGCCTTACCGCTTTACTCAGATCCTGGTCCAGTTCCTGCAGTTTGTCAGATGAGCCCTCCAGCTGCTGCAGGTCCTGTTTAATACTCATCAGCTCAGTCTGCTTCCTCCTTTGAATGTCCAGCTTCAGCTCGATGGTCCGCTCCAGTCCTGTCTTCTTATCTCTGATCTCATCAATCTGCTTTTGTTTTGCTGTTTCTTTATCAGTGTATTCATTCTGTTGAGAGGAATTATCAATCTCTGTATGATAACTGCTAGTAACATTATTTTTATTTTTTTTAAAGAGATACCGCGCAGAATGGGCTCTTTTGGCCCTTCAAGCCGTGACACCACAGCAACCCCTAAAAACCCCCCAATTTAATCCTAATCCAATCAATTTACAACGATCAATTAACCTTCCCAATAGGGTAGGAACCGATCACCTGGGGCAAAACCCATGCATTCTGCAGAGAGGACACACAGAGACTCCTTACAGAGGATGCCGGAGTCGAATTCCAAAATCCAATGCCCCAAACTGTAACAGCACTGGGACAACTTACAACGGCCAATTAACCTACCCAAGTACATTTTCCGACTATGGGAAGAAACCGAAGCACCCGGGGGGAAAACCCACGCACTCATCGAACGGAACGTGCAGAGACTCCCTACAGAGGACACCACAGACGAACTCTGACACCCCAAGCTGCAACCACATCGCGCTAGCTCTGATCACTCTTTAGCTTGGTCGTCAGAACACTGTTCGTCAGCTTCAAAAGGAAACCTACTCATGGCTCCACAGCATGAACACTGGAAATTCAGAGCAACACACACAAAATGCCAGAGGAACTCGGGTCAGGCAGCATCACATTCAGCCCAAAATGTTTACTCTTTATTTCTGACTGACCTGCTGAGCTCCTCCAGCATTTTGTGTGAATAGCTCCACCGCAAACAGTATTCTAACTATTTATATGTGCTTCACTTCATTCTAAAGCTAACCTCGTTTTATCATCTGGCTCAATAGCAGCCTACACTGTCATCGCAGTTACGCAACCTCAATGTCTCAAGTTATTTTGCAGCTGAAGAAATACTCCTGAGACAATGGCATTGGTGAAGTTACACCCAGTAAGCTCCTCTGCATCAGCATTGTGAGAATGGGTAGCTCAATTGTTATATTCATATTAATGGAGGGCAATGTAATACTGGCAACACTTAACAAGAGAAAATTACAAGTGTATTGCCTGCAGTGACTACAACAGAGAACGGGAATTACCTAGCACCTATAGAACATACGCCCTTGAACCCTCAATGTTAAGGTGATCTTTTAACCTACTCTAACTTCAATAGTCCTTTCCTCCTACGTCGCCCTCCAGTTTTCTATCGTCCATGTGCCTATCTTCTTCCTCGGCTATTCATCGATTTCAATGTTGACTGTGCTGACAGCTCATATGCTTATCTAAGAGTCTCTTAAACGTCCCTCATGTATCTACTTCTACCACCCCCCCCAGACAGTGCGTTCCATGCACCCATCACTGTGTAAGGGAATTTGCTTCTAATATCTGCAATCCCTTTAAAATTATGTCTCCCCGTATTAGCTATTTCAGTCTTGGGAAAAAGTCTGTGGATATCCCCTCGATCTATGCCACGTCAAAGCTTTAAAGTAAATGTATCATCAAAGTATGTCTACCATTTACAACCTTGAGGTTCATCTCATCATCTTGTACGCCTCTATCAAAAGCACTCCCATCTCCATTCACTTCAAAGAGAAAAGCCCCAGCTCGCTCAACCTTTCCTCATAAGTAATCCTCTCTAACCCAGGCAGCATTCTGGAAAATCTGCTCTGCACCCTCTCTATAGGTTCCACATCCTCCCATAAGCCAACTAGAAGTGAACACAATATTCCAAACAACACACATCAAAGTTGCTGGTGAACGCAGCAGGCCAGGCAGCATCTCTAGGAAGAGGTGCAGTTGACGTTTCGGGCCGAGACCCTTCCAAATGTGGCCTAACTAGGGTCTTATAGAGCTGCAAATTAACTCGTGGCTCTTGAGCTCAATCTCCTGAAAATGAAGGCCAACACATCATAGACCTTCTTAACCACCCTATCAATTTGCACGGCAACTTTGAGAGATCCATGGATGGGAATCACAAAATCCCTCCGTTCCTCCACATTGCTAAGAATCTTGCCGTTAGACCTGTATTCTGCCTTCAAATTTGATCTTCAAAACTGAATCACTTTAAACTTTTTGACGTTGAACTCCACGAGCTCCACACCTGTTCAAAGCTTCAATTCTCTTTTATTCAAAGATATCAGCAGATGGAAATGAGCCTGTAGTGAGAGGCTACAAGGAAATATAGTCAATACCTCTGGTAAAATTGGGACGTGATCCTATATTGTAGAGGTGAGCAAACATGATGAGAGTGAACCAAGTTCTTGTATCAGCCAGCTAGAGTACAATGGAACAGACTCAGGGTGGGAAAATAACACCAGTTCATCCAAAAAAAAGCAAAGTCTCACCAGCAGCTGATTGGCTGTTTCCTTCTCTCTCTCCAACCTAGCAGTCAGCTGTCGACGGAAACTTTCAAACTGTCGATCACTAAAGGGTGCTCTTTCATAGCCATCCAATTTGAGATGCATGGCCAGAGAGTGAACCAGCGAGTCTCGCTTCCTGATGTTTTCCTGCTGATGATCTGCTTCAAGCTGAAGTCGTCCTGAAAGGGCATGGGAACAGGGTGGTGGGGTGGAGGGTGGGTAATTCATCAACTCATGAGAATACAAATAACTTTCATCATCAAAATTATACTATCCTGTCTCCTACGTTGATTCAGAATCCAAATAAATCTATACGTGCTCAAGTCAAATTTTCCCATTTGGACAGATCTGTTACTAAAGAGCTCACACGATATTCAACGGGTAACCTTTGGTGAGACAGAACTACTCACATCCAATAAAGTCATAAACTGCGCTTGAATTTAAGTAGACACCTACCAGAATTCTTGGAAATCTTCAGCCTTCAATCTCAAGATCCATTCTGAAGAAGCTCAAAGCCAAAATAATGCACTTGGGTACTCATCACCAAGTCTCATTAAATATCCATTTTATTTTTTAAAAACAACAAACCACAGCACATCAAAAGATCAGTGGGTCAGCTAATCATATATCATGTGGGGCAGTTGCAATTTTGATACGTGATAGGTGGAAGCAGATGGCGAGGGGATGTTGGGTTACTGGAACCTATTTGAGAGCAAGGGTGAAGGGTAGGATAGTATGGGTTTGTGGGTGCATGTGTGTGTAGAGCACTGCATAGGGGAGGGGTTGGGGTTATGTTAGCCAAAAATGTTTTGAGAATATCATTTATCACAAAACAACAATCAGATTCGATCCCTCAAGACCAGTTTGTCTCCTTTGTCCCTACCCAACCATCCACGTCCAAAGGTTAAACGTGAGTGTACATTACATTTCCCTGACCTTCTCTACAAATCGCTGTTGAGGTGACAACCGGTTCAGTACAGAGCATTTCATTCCTCCCAAAGTTTCAAGCAGTGATTCATCAGAGTGCGCAATAAAAGGAATTTGATCTTTAATGATGGAACAAAATCAATTCATCTGATGAACAGTAAAACAGTAGAGACCCTAACATACTGTCACTGTACAGAAAATGAAGAGTTCCATTCACAAATCCCATTGGTAGGTCATACCTTGCTCAATCAACATTTCTGATTTCTGTCTGTTGAGTTTCTGAAACCGGTGATTGATACGTTCAAGCTCACGCTGACGATCATTCAGCAGCCTCTCCTTCTCACTCACTGTTCTCTGGTGATTGTAATATTTGTCTCGAAGTTGCTGATCTGTCCCTTGGAAAACCTTAAAGCAGAACAAATTAACCATGGATTATTCTTAGAAGGCTCATCAACTAATTGGTATCGACAACTTGAAACTTTGGTTTAACTACTACAGAATGCGCTCTTTTATAAATATTTCACTTATCAACCAGTGCAATATTTTTGGACACTGAAGTAATACTACAATGAATTCCTATTGACTTATTTCACGAGATTTATAACTCATGAGGTGTGATCTCAAAACAAGCTAAGGCACAGAAATGAACATGATTGTTTGTAGTCCATGACTGATCGACCGTCGTATCCAACCATGTCAGTCAGTAAAACCTGCGTAAGAGTTTTTAAAGTGGTGGTGCGCGGGGGGGGGGGGGGTGGGGGAGGGTGTGGAATTAAATTACTGCACAGCAGCAATTCCACTTTCTTGACCTCAGAAGTCTGGGTCCAATAGTACAGGTAGTCATCACAACTAGAGTCTTCCTTGGTTGCAGTGGATGACCATGACGTCTTTTGTGCCTTGTCATGCTCTTCGCTCTCCACTATAATGGGGAATAAACAGTCGACATTTTGGGCCAAGAACATAGATCAGGACTCGTGCCTCTGAAATACTCAGGGACATGCATTTACAGTGAGAAGGTGGAGGAAAGCGACAGATATTGAAAGGAGGAGAGTGGATGACAAATGGAGCAGAACAACAGAAAGCCACAAAACTTCCGCAGATGTACAGTGGAAAGCGTTCTGACTGGCTGTATCACTGCCTGGAATGGAGGTTCCAACACATAACATACCTGCAGAGGGTTGTAGACCTCACAGCTCCATCCTGGGCACAACCCTCCCACCACCAAAAGGAGGTGACTCACAAAGGCTGCATCGAGCATTCAGGTACGTTGCTACCTGTAACATGCCCTCTTCCTGTTACTACCATCAGCGAGGAGATACAGGAGCCGGAAGACCCAACACCCAATACTTCAGGAAAAGCTTCTTCCTCTCTGCCATCAGTTTCTGAATGGACCATGAACGCTTCCACACTATTCATTTTCTGCACTACTTATTTATTTGTAATTTATAGTAACTTTTCTGGGTGACGGGGTAGAGAGATGTTTCTACCAAGCTAAGGTGCTCCTTCCTTCCACTAGCCTATAGAAGAATGCGAGGGGATCTCATTGAAACCTACTGAAAGGATTAGATAAGGTGGATGTGGAGAGGGTGTGTCCTGTGCTGGGGGTATCCAGAACTAGAGGGCACAGCCTCAAAATTGAGGGACAACCTTTTAGAACAGAGGTAAAGAGGAATTTTCTTAGCCAGAGAGTAGTGAATCTGTGTAATGTTCTGCCATAGACTGCGGTAGAGCCCAAATCCATGGGTATATTTAAGGCGGAAGTTGATAGTTTCCTGATTGATCAGGGCATCAAAGGATATGGTCAGAAGGCAGGTGTGTGGGGTTGAGTGGGATCCGGGATCAGCCAAATTGCGATAGCAGAGCAGGCTCGATTGGCTGAATGGCCTAATTCTGCTCCCATGTCTTATGGTCTTATCTGTATCTGCTGCAAAAATGGGCTGAAAAAATGTCAGATGGAATTTAATATAGATAGGTTTGAGGTTGTGCACTTCGGTAGAATCAACCAAGGTAGGTCTTACATAGTAACACACACAAAACGCTGGAGGAACTTAGCAGACCAGGCAGCAACTATGGAAGAAAATACAGTTGACATTTTGAACCAAAACCCTTTGGCAGGACTGGAAAAAAAAAGCTGAGGAGGGTGGGGGGAGGGGAGAGAGAATCACCAAGTGACAGGTGAAACCTGGAGGGGGAGGGATGAAGTAAAGAGCTAGGAAGTTGATTGGTGAAAGAGACAGAAGGCCATGGAAGAAAGAAAAAAGGGGGAAGGAGCACCACAGGGAGGCGATGGGCGGGCAAGAAGATTAGGTGAGAGAGGGAAAAGGTGAATGGAAATGGAGAAAGAGGGTTGTTGGGGGTCATTACCAAAAGTTTGAGAAATTGATGTTCATGCTATCAGGTTGGAGGCTACCCAATTGAAATAGAAGGAGTTGTTCCTCCAACCTAGGTGTGGCCTCATCACGGCAATGGAGGAGGCCATGGATAGAAATATCGGAATGGGATTGGAAAGTGGAATTAAAATGGGTGGCCACTGGGAGATCTTGTTTGTTCTGGTGGACTGAGCATAGAATGGTCTTATATTCGGGTGTACAGGAAGCCACATCTGGAGCACCGAGCACGATAAATGACCCCAAGACTCACAGGTAAAGAGAAAGGGCATCCAGAATGGTGGGGGGGGGGGGGGGGTTTATAAAGAAAAAAAAGTTAAAAAAAAGAGGTGAACATGGGATAAGAGGGGAGTGGTTACCAGAAGTTAGAAAAATCAATATTTATGACATTGGGTTGGAGGCTATTCAGACAGAATATAAAGTGTTTCTCCTCCAACTTGAGTTTTGCCTCACTGTGACAGTAGAAGAGGCAAGACAGTGAGGGAATGGGGAGTCAAATTGAAATAAGAGGAAATCCTGACTGTTGTGGTGGGCAGAGCAAAGGTGCTCCACAAAGTGGAACCCAATCTGCATCGGGACTCACTAGCGTAGGAAAAGACCATCCTGGGAGCACCAGATACAGTAAATGACCCTGAGAGACTGTGGTAAGATCATAGCCAACTGGACTACAACCTCAGTCTGCTAGCACTCTTTATCCTATGCCTCTTTCCTATCCTATGAGTATAACCTTATTTATTTCTTCCTTGTACCTACCTAGCTTCTCTCAAAATGTACTAAAATTAATGTTCAATTCAGCATTACAATGAGTATGAACAAGTGAATAATTAGTTTCTAGTTTCTCTCGTTATTGTTTTTTGTGACCCACTAAGGGCATACTGGAAGCAGAGATCAAATTGAGAAAGTACACAGGTTTGTACAAAGGTACCTTCCCCACTCTGTTCCCACCAAAAAATGACTATCCAAGAAACAGCAGACATGCAAATCCTCAAAATAAAACAAACCAGCTTCTAACCAAAATACTCAAAGCCATCACTGCATTTTAGAAATGAGCCCACCTAATCCTTTGATCATTGATAGCAATCTGTTCTTATATAACTTAAAGCAGCAGTTCTAACTTCAACCACAACGCTTTCACCAAGATCAGTTATTCTAAAAGGGCTCTGCATTTCCATCTAAATGAATAACAACCTCCTTTTAGGGTTCAAGCTACTGATTAATGGCACAGTTAATTAATTTTACACATTCACACTACAGATATGGATCAAATCAAATTAATCATTTGTCACGCAATAACACCTCATTGAGAAAATAAAATGCAAACTGTGATGTGATTCTCAAGCTTTTGCAGAGCTGGGCAAATGTCAGAATTATCAGGGCCTTCAGATATTGAAAGGCCCAGATAGAGAGGACCTGGAGAAAATGTTTCCTGTGGTGGAGGAATCGAGGAGCAGACAGCACAGCTTCAGAATACAGGAACAACACTTTAGAACAAAGATGAGGAGAAGTTTCTTTGGCTCGAGGGTGGTGAATCTACGGAATTCATTGCCACAAACAGCTGTGAAAGCCAAGTCTTTGGGGATATTTAAAGCGGAGGTTGATAGGTTCTTGATTCGCAAGAGCATCAAAGCTTATGGGGAGATGGGAGGAGAATGGGATTGAGAGGGATAATAAGTCAGCCATGATGGAAGGGCAGAACAGACTCGATGGGTGAATGGTCTAATTCTGCTCTTACACACGTCTTATGGAAACACTCAGCTGGTCAAGCGACATCTGTTGAAAGAGACAAAGAGTTAACATCTAAGGTCAGTGATCCTTCATTAGGGCTGACAAAGGGTCTGTAACCTGAAACATTAAATCTGCTTCTCTTTCCACAAAAGTTACATGCATTGAGGCTCAGCAAGTTGAGAGACAGGCAGTAAATGAGTCATCACAATTGCAACACATTGTTTTTTGATGACCCTTAAACAAAGTTGGAGGAAAGGAGCTTTGGTTACCCGTCACCAAGTTAGAGGCCCTTAAAGTAATGTTGGGCCAACCCTTAAACTGCCTGCAGAGATAAAAACTGTTATTGTAAAAGCCTAAAGGCTAACAATCTAAAATGAAAAACAGAAAAAAGTAAGAAATGCCTGCAGAACAGAGACTCGGTTAATGTTTCATTAGCACAGAGATGAGGAGGAATTTCTTTAGCCAGAGAGTGGTGAATCTGTGGTGGTCAAGTCACTGGGTATCTTTAAAGTGGAGGTTGACAGGTCATTGATTAGTAAGGATGTCAATGGTTATAGGGAGAGACAGGAGAATGGGAATGAGAAGGATAATAGATCAGCCATGATGGAATGGCGGAGCAGTCCAAATGGCCTAAATCTGCTCCCATGTCTTAATGGTCTCAAGCTCATGATCTATCATCAAAACAATTTGGAGGTAGAGTCATAGAGAAGTACAGCACAGAACCAGGCCCTCTGTCCCATCTAGTCCATGCCAAAACTATTTAAAGAGCCCACTCCCATCAACCTGCACCGGGACCATAGTCCTCCATACTCCTACCATCCCAGTATCTATTCAAACTTCTCTTAAATGTTGAAATCGAGCTCGCAAACACCACTTGTGCTAGCAGCTCATTCCACACTCTCACAATCCTCTGAGTGAAGAAGTTTACCTTCATGTTCCCCTTATACTTTTCACCTTTCACCCTTAACCCCACCAAACCTCAGTGGAAAAAGCCTGCTTGCATTAATCCTATCCATACCCCTCAATTATATATACCTAATATTGTATAGGTAGAACAGTTTTAAGATGCACAGAGGGTGAGAAGTAAGAGAACAGAAGGAAGTATCTCTTACGAGAGAGAGAGGAGAGAATAAATGATGAAGGATGGAGTGACAAGGTGAAAGGATAGAGAAAAGATAGGTGAAGAACAGGTGGTCTGTCTGCAGGAGATGCAAATGGGTGACTATGACCCATTCGCTAGGTGCCAAAGAAAACTGATGTGAATGTTGAAAGAACAGATAATGGAAAAAAAAATTATCATCTGATATTTTTGGATTAGCTATTCAAAGATAACAAAGACATGTGCAAGAGTTGTTGCAGATGACCTGTGTCTGCAGTAGTGTGGGACAATGCTGTGGTGTTGGAATTGGAAGAAACTGAGTGAAAGGGTAGATACACAGCTGAAGTCCACTGTCAAATTTCACAAACACATTACAAATCATGGCTTAGTTTCAGCTACTCCACACAGAGATGGAATCAATGTCTAGTTGTAAGAGAACAGTCTGCCCAGTACTCAGAAGGAAATTTCTGCTCATTTAGTGCCTGTTCATCGATAGGCAGTTTGATGTGGTTGAGAGAGAGAACGAAGAATCAAATTCAAAGTAAATTTATTAGCAAAGTACGTATATGTCACCGTATACCACCTTGATATTACATAGAAATACTGACAAAGAACCAATGTCAAGAAGACAAACTGTGCAAATACAAAGTAAAACAAATAGTTAATAGATAGATAAATAAATAAATAACATCGAGAACACGAGTTGTAGAGTCCTTGAAAGTAAATTTGTGAACTGTGGCATCATTTCAGAGTTGAGATGAATGAAGTTATCATGTTGGCTCAGGAGCCCAAGGATTGTAGGGTAATAACTATTCCTGAACCTGGTGGTGTGGCACCTGCACCTCCTTCCCAATGGCGGCAGCGAGCAGGGAGCATTGTGAGGGTCCTAGATGATGGATGCTACTTTCAAGAATGAAAACGGAAGCTATTGGAGACCGTATACAAAATGAAGGATCCTCGTGTAAACTGATGTTATGCTTTTAGTCAATTTTCTTAAGGGGAGGCATCAGCTGAGAAATTAGAGGGGGCAAGGACTGAGTCCTCATGAATTCCAGATGGAATGGTGGAAGTTGCCAAATGACAACGTGTGATTCACAACAGAGACAGGAGAGTGTGCGGATGCAGGAATCAGGAGTAACAATCTGCCGGAGAAACTCAGCGGGTAAACGATTTATTGATAGATGAAGTCCTTTTGATCTTCTAAAAATAATAATAATACATACTACTTAAAAATTTTATCACATTGAAAATCCGGTACTATTATAAAAGCTTAAAGCTGTAAAAACTTACAGACTAACATTGATTTTATCTGCCAAAATTATTAAACAATAGAAAATGAATTCTGCAAAGCCAGGGCATAACTCACTTCAATCAAAGTTCAAAGTAAATTTATTATCAAAGTACGTATACAATTCTGAGATACATCTCTGAGTAGATGAAGCAGCCAAAGAAACTACTGAATGTAAAGATACTTATATCATATTTACAAACATGAAATTATCTACACTAGCCTAATGACACAAAACAAACAAACCTGCTCCATTTTCTCCTCCAGATCTCGATTATCCTCTTCCATTTGCCTTTTCCGGCTCTCAAGAGCTTTGATGTCAGCGTCGAGCATCATCACCTTAGCCAAATTATTTTCAATTTCTGACAAGCGTTCCTGTAAAGACAAACAGTTTGAAACATAACAGAGCAACCAAAGACTCAAGCTAGTTTAATAAGAACATTTAAAACGTAGTATTTTACACTTTAAGCCCCATAACCAACAGAATCAGTTACCAAGACCTAAAAAGTGGGAATCCTCTGACATGCGGGCAGTAATAATGCAATTCTAAGACTAAAGTTGTGTTGCCCTTCAGGCATTTATTTGACTTTGTTGGGTCTACCTTTTAAATGATTTGTTTGTAACTATTTTCTAGTTAAAGTTAAAGGTTGATAATTAAGTTACAGTATAACAAAAGTAAATTCATTGTCTATGGTATATCACGGCATGTGATGACGTCACCTCCGGTTTCGCCGCGCCTTATGTGTAACCGATTCGGAGAAGGTGTGAAGGTGGGTGCCTCGCGTGCTGCATGATCGTGACGAGCTCTGTTTCTACCCAAAAAGAAACATTATACAAGCAACGCTGTAAATAAGAATGTACAAACGTTTGTATTTGAAGTAAAAATATTAACGTGGTTTCTGTTAAGCAAGCGGCGGTTGGGGCGGTGGCGTGCCGGCTTTTCAATTTCAAACGCGGGGTCGGCTCGAGCCCGATGGCGGTTTGACGCGACCCCCTCGCCCGCTACTCGGGGCGGCTGGAGACACTCGCTAAAAGAAGAGAGCGCGCGTGGTCACCAGAATGAAACAGACACTGTATATGTTTGTATTCTTTTAGCAACCGTTTTCACCATACGATGTTAATGTGGAAGAGTGAACAGTAAATGGTTAAGCAACACACATCAAAGTTGCTGGTGAACGCAGCAGGCCAGGCAGCATCTCTAGGAAGAGGTACAGTCAACGTTTCAGGCCGAGACCCTTCGTCAGGACGAACTGAAGGAAGAGTAAATGGTTAACCTTACTATGACTCTGTCTTCATTGGCTCCGGTTTAACTTGGTGTTTAGTCAGAGTTTCAACACACTGCACGAGAACACTACAAAAGTGACAATTGTAAAGGTAAAGAAAGCATCTTTACATGTTGTATTTGATATTCATACAGCGCTGGGCATAATTCACAATTATAACCCTGTGGCAGCACAGTAGTCTAGCAGATGACACAATACTTTACAGTAGAGGTGACCCGCCCGGGTTCAAATTCCGAGGCTTTGTACGTTCTCCCCATGAGGGTTTTCTCCGGGTGCTCTGGTTTCTTCCCACAGTTCAAAGATGTACCAGTTGGTAAATTAATTGGTCAATTTAAATTATCTCATGATTGGGTTACGGTTAAACTGGGGGCGGGATGATGCTGGGTGCTGCGGCTGGAAAGGCCTACACTCTATTGTATCTCAATCAATCAATAAAATCCTTATTCCTTGCAAACTTGAAATCAACTGATTACACAAATTTGAAATAAAATCCTAGCAGTAATAATGAGCATACACATTCAGGTGCCACTTTATGAGGTACACCTGCTTGTTAATGCAAATATCTAATTAGCCAATCATGTGGCAGCAACTCATTGCATAAAAGCATGCAGGCATGGTCAAGAGGTTCAGTTGTTGTTCAGACCAAATAGCAGAAGGAGGAAGAAATGTGATCTATGATCGTGTAATGTTAAGACACCAGAAGTACTGCAGATGCTGGAAACCTAGACCAATACACACAATGTGCTGGAGGAGCTCAGCAGGTCAAGCAGCACCTATGGATGGGAATAAACTGTTGACATTTCCGACTGAGATCCTACATCAGCACTGGAAAGGAAGGGGGAAAGAAGTCAGATTAAGAAAGTGGGGGGGAGGGGAGGAAGGAGCATAAGGGAGTGGGTGATATGTGAAACCGGGAGACAGGGAGGCAGTGAAGTAACGAATTGGGAAGTTGGTTGGTAAAAGAGATAAAGTGCTGGAGAAGAGGGAATCTGACAGGAGAGCAGAGAAGGCCATGGAAGAAAGAGAAGAGGAAGCGCAGCAGAGGAAGATAATAAACAGGTAAGAAGAGAAGGTGTGAGAGGGAAACAATGATTGTTGGTGCCAGATGGGGTGGTTTGAGTATCTCAGAAACTGCTGATCTCCATGGTTTTTTATAGGCAACAATCTCAGAGTTTACAGAGAATGATGTGAGAAACAAAAGACATTCAGTGAGTAGCAGTCCTGTTGGTGAAAATGCCTAGTTAATGAGAGAAGTCAGAGGAGAATGGCCAGACTGGTTCAAGCTGACAGGAAGACAACAGTAACTCAAATAATCACACATTACAACAGTGATGTGCAGAAGAGCATCTCTGAATGCACAACACACTGAACCTTGAAGTGGATGGACCATATGGCAGAAGATCACATCGGCTCCTTTACAATGTACTAATTGTCATAAAAAGACATTAATCTAAGACACTTGAAAACTTATACAGATGTACAGTGGAGAGCATTCTGAGAGGCTGCATCACTGCCTGGTATGGGGTAGGGAGAGACTACTGCACGCAATCCAAAGTGCCAAAGAAAGTTGTAAAATTAGTCAGCTCCATCTTGGGTACTAGCCTCTGTAATATCCAAGACATCTTCAAGGAGTGGGGCCTCAGAAAGACTGCATTCATTATTAAAGACCCCCATCACGCAGGTGATTGTTACCATCAGAAAGGAGGTACCGAAGCCTGAAGGCACACTCTGAGTGATTCAGGAACAGCTCCTTCCCCTCTGCCATACGATTTCAAAATGGACATTGAACCCATGAACACGACCTTACTTTTATTATTTCTGTTTTTGCACTTTTTAACTAGATAATGTACATATATATATTTAACGTAATTTATTTACTCATTTATTATTTTTCCGTATTATCATATATTGAACTGCTGCCGCTAAAGTAACAAATTTCATGTCATATGCCGGTGACATTAAACCTGCTTCCGATTCACTAACAAGCTCGGGATACTACAGAAAGGCTGCAGAGTGAACACAGCTGCCTTGTCCTGTCCCACCAAGGTTCCGTTAAAGACTTTTTTGCAAAGGTGACATCTGCCATACCTCCAGCACTTTAGGTATTCATTATTGAGATGCCTCAGAGGGCAAAACCTCAGAATTAAGGATGCCCCTTTAGAACAGAGCTGAGGAGGAATTTCTTTAAACAGAGCGCGATAATTCTGCTGAAATTGTCTTTTTGTAATTGATAGATAGACCCATTTTTGCACTTTCTTTAACAACTATATCAATTAAGTTTTGTAGTTCTTCCTCCGTACTTGCAATTAACACAGTGTCATTCACATATCTGATGTTTTCACTGCCAACTTTGATTCCCAAGATGTCTCTTATTTTTTGTAATATTGTTTCACTGTACACATTAAATAAATCAGGGGAGAAAACATACCCTTGTCTAACGCCTCTCTTGATTTTTGTAAACTGACTCACTTCTCCATCTATTCTTACAGCGGCAGTTTGTCCCCAGTACAGATTTCTGATTAGGTGGAAGTCTTTCGTATCTAGATCTAGAGTTTCCTGTAATATTTCAAATAACTTATTGTGCCTCACTTTATCAAATGCTTTTGTGTAGTCAATAAAATAAACAAGCAAATCTTTTTGCACTTGAATAGCTCGTTCTGATAGTATCCTTAACATCAATATTGCGTTTCTTGTACCTTTGTCTTTCACAAAACCATTGTTCTTTACCTATCTCAGCTTGTATCTTACTTTTAGCTCTTGTCATCAAAATTCTTTTTAGTATCTTGGTGATATGACTCATTAAACTTATGGTCCTATGTAATTCACATTCTATTGCACCCGGTTTCTTAGGAAGAGTGATAAATACTGATTTTTTCATCTCTTCTGGTATTATTCCAGTCTCATAAATGTCATTGATTAAATCAGTAAGTTTTTCAATTCCATAACTGTGTGTCCGACAGAGTGATCAGCAGCACTGGGGCTCCACAGGGGACTGTCTTGTCTCCCATTCTCTTCACCATTTACACCTTTGACTTCAACTACTGCACAGAGTCTTGTCATCTTCAGAAGTTTTGGGATGACTCTGCCATAGTTGGATACATCAGCAAGGGAGATGAGGCTGAGTACAGGGCTACGGTAGGAAACTTTGTCACATGGTGTGAGCAGAATTATCTGCAGCTTAATGTGAAAAAGACTAAGGAGCTGGTGGTAGACCTGAGGAGAGCTAAGGTATCGGTGACCCCTGTTTCCATCCAGGGGGTCAGTGTGGACATGGTGGAGGATTACAAATACCTGGGGATACGAATTAACAATAAACTGGACTGGTCAAAACACTGAGGCTGTCTACAAGAAGGGTCAGAGCCGTCTCTATTTCCTGAGGAGACTGAGGTCCTTTAACATCTGCTGGACGATGCTGAGGATGTTCTACAAGTTTGTGGTGGCCAGTGCTATCAAGTTTGCTGTTGTGTGCTGGGGCAGCAGGCTGAGGGTAGCAGACATCAACAGAATCAACAAACTCATTCGTAAGGCCAGTGATGTTGTGGGGATGGAACTGGACTCTCTCATGGTGGTGTCTGAAAAGAGGGTGCTGTCTAAGTTGCATGCCATCTTGGTCAATGTCTCCCATCCACTACATAATGTACAAGGTGGGCACAGGAGTACATTCAGCCAGAGACTCATTCCACCGAGACGCAGCACAGAGCGTCATAGGAAGTCATTCCTGCCTGTGGCCTCAAACTTTACAACTCCTCCCTTGGAGGGTCAGACACCCTGAGCCAATAGGCTGGTCCTGGACTTATTTCATAATTTACATATTACTATTTAACTACGTATGATTCTATTACTATTTATTATTTATGGTGCAACTGTAACGAAAACCAATTTCCCCCCGGATCAATAAAATATGACCATGACTATCTTCAAGGGCGATAATTTGTTCTATTACTAATTCATCAGGACCTACTGCCTTTCCTTTCTTCATCTTATTTATTGCATTACGAACTTCAGATTTTAAAATACTTGGGCCTTCAATTTTTTTCTTAATTTCTGGTTTTTCGCCTCGATCGTCTTCAAACAATTCCTGAAAATACTCAGTCCATCTGTGCATAATCACATCTTTTTCCATGATAATGGTACCGTCCTTTGCTTTCAAACATCCACCTGAAGAACAGGGGAGCTTTTTACCCAGTGATATTCTTGATTTGTTGATGTAATCTTTTTGGATCAGTAATGGGGATTCTTTTTATTTGCTCACATTCCCGGTTTAACCATTCTTCTTTGGCTTTTTGACATAAGCTTTTAACATTTTTATCTAAGGACTTATATTCTATAGGATTTGTTTTCTTCTGTCTCCTTTCTGTCATTAGATTTTTGATTTCATCTGTCATCCATTTATTCTTTGTGCTTTTTCCTTTTTTAGGAATCACTGACTTGGCTGATTCTACCAAAGCATCCTTCAGAGAGCTAAATTCCATTTCTACATGATTGCTATCATCTTCAACAGATTCTATTTCTAGACTTTGAAATCTATTCCTTACTTCAATTGTAAATTTTTCTCTTAAGTTTTCTTCTTTAATTAATTGCAAGTAGTCAATGGATTGTTCAGATTTTTGCTTCTTTAGTTTTTTAAGTTTTACTTTTACATGACATACTACTGGGTTATTGTCACTGTTACAGTCGGCACCTGGATATGTTTTGCATTGAGCCACTGAGTTTCTAAATCTTTGGTTTATAGTAATAAAGACAATTTGATTTTTAGTGTTATCACCTGGACTTTTCCAGGTCCACAAAGTCAGCAAAAACAAAATAATAATTCTACATTTTCAAAGGATCTATATGTGCACTTCAAAGTTTGTGTAGCTTTGAAGAAGAAAAGCATGGTATAAACACAAGAGATTCTGCAGATGCTGGAAATCCAGAGTAACACACACAAAATGCTGGAGGAACTCAGGAGGTCAGGCAGCATTTATGGCAAACAGTGAACAGCTGACCTTTCAGGCAGAGACTTTTCATCAGGACTGGAAAGAAAGACGAGAAGTCAGAGTAAGAAGGAGGGGGGAAGAGAGGAAGTTCAAGGTGGCAGGTGATAGGTGAAACTGGGAGATGGGGAGGGTGTGAAGTAAAGAGGGGGAATCTGAGAGGAGAGGGTAGAAGATCATGGAAGAAAGGGAAGGAAGAAGAGAACCAGAGGAGGTGATGGGTAGGTAAGGAGGTAAAATGAGAGAGGAAAACAGGACTGGGTAATGGTGAAGCTGACATGGTGAGGGTAATTAACAAAAGTTCAGGAAATCCATGTTCATGCCATCAGGTTGGAGGCTACCGAGACGGAATATAAGGTGTTGCTCCTCCAGCCTGAGTGTGGCCTCATCATGGCAGAAGACGACATGTCGGAATGGGAAAGGGAAGTAGAATTGAAATGGGTGGCTGCAGGGAGATCCCGCTTTTTCTGGCAGACTGAGTGTAGGTGCTCAACGAAGCACTCCAAATCTATATCTGATCTCACCAATATACAGGAGGCCATACCAGGAGCACCGGATACAGTAGATAACCCCAACAGACTCACAGGTGAAGAGTCACCTCACATGGAGCCCTGAGTGGTCGTGAGGCAGGAGGTGTAGGGGCAGGAGTAGCACTTGTACCGCTTGCAAGGGTAAGTACCAGGAGGGAGATCAGTAGGGCAGGACGAGTGGACAAGGCAGTTGCACAGGGAGCAATCCTTGTGGTTAGTGGAAAGTGGTGGGGTGGGGCCAATGGAAAGTTGTGCTTGGTGGTGGGATTCAGTTGGAGATGGCAAAGTTATGGAGAAGCATGTGCTGGATATGGAGGCTAGCGGAATGGTAGGTGAGGATAAGAGGAACCCTATCCCTGGTGTGGTGGCGAGAGGGTGCGGTGAAGGCAGACGTGTGCAAAATGGAAGAGATGAAGGTGAGGGCAGCATTGGTAGTGGAGGGGGGGCAAACCCCTTTCTTTGAAGGAGGAGGGCATCTCATTAGTTCTGGAATGAAAAGACTCATCCCGAGAGCAGATGTGGCAGAGTAGGAGGAACCGAGAGAAGGGATGGCATTTTCACAAGTGACAGAATGGGAAGAGGTATAGTCAAGGTAGCTTTGAGAATCAGTGGGGTTATAAAAGATATCAGTAGATAGACTGTCTCCCAGCCCATCAGTGAAACAGTTAAATTCTTCTTCTTCTAATGTCTCTATTTTCCTTTTCAGGGTGGCTGGGATCCTGTCGGGTTCTCTGATCTACAGTGGCACTCAAACTGCAGATGTTCCTATCGTGGAGCTCGTCAAATGGCCATGTTTCGATACCTTCAGGTTCGGGCTGAAGTCGGGGCCTTCAGGCTGTGGCCTTGTGCAGCTCTGTGGACATAAATTCACACCAGTGTCGTGAACTGAAGTGTAGTGGGAGCTGGAACGTCGAAGACAGCAACAGCAGCTGTTGGAGTCCTCTGCACTCAGTGATCGATCATGCTCTCTCTCTCTGTCGATGGTGAGTGAGAATTTGTTGCCGATTCTTGAGTTGGGGAACTCGAAATGAAAGCAACGCTTCAGACTGTAACATTGAAACAGCGACTGTTTGCCCCCCCCCCCCCCCAGTGGAAGGAGTGATACCTGTCTGTCCCTTGTTAGTGAGTGAGCACGACTGTGGGATGTTGAAATGTTGGCACGAACAGTTAGTTTTACCTGTGCGCTGTAGACCATGATGTTGTTTGCCTAGTGTGTGTTGAGAATGCTGCTGTTAATGCTAGAATAAGTGGGGGGGGGGGGGGGTTGATGCTGCTTGTTCATGGAAGGAGGCAGGGGCTTTGGGGCTCTTATGTTTTTTTCCTGTCATTCATTCTTTGAGATTTTTCTTCTGTTCGAGGATTTCTGCGTAAACTAACAATTTCAGGTTGTATACTGTATACATTCTCTAATATTAAATGGAACCATTGAAATAGACCAAGTAAATTTGAGGGCAGGGTGGAAGTTGGAGCCAAAGTTGATGAAGTCCATGAGATCAATATGGGTGCAGGAAGCAGACCAATGCAGTCCTCGATGTAGTGCAGGAAGAGTTGGGGAGCGATACTGGTGCAGGCTTGGAACATGGACTGTTCCACATAGCCGACAAGAAGACAGACATAGCTGGGATCCATGCGAGTACTCATAGGGCTACACCTTCAGTCTGAAGGAAATGATAAGAGCCAAAGGAGGAATTATTGAGAGTGAGGGGCAATTCTGCCAGATGGAGGAGAGTGGTGGTGGAGCAGAACTATTTGGGTCTGTTGTCCAGAAAGAAATGGAGAGTTTTAAGGCCATCCTGATCAAGGATGAAGGCATATAGGGATTGGACATTCATAGTGAAAATGAGATGATCAGGACCAGGGAATTTACCCCTTCTCCAGCCCTTTATCTCTTCCACCAATCAACTTCCCAACTCATTACTTCACCCCCTCCCCAGTTCCACCCATCATCTGCCATCCCACCTTCTTACTCTTACTTCTAATCTTTCTTTCTAGTGCTGATAAAGGGTCTCAATCCAAAACGTTGACTGTTTACTCTTTTCCATCAACGCTGACTGGCCTGCTGAGTTGCTCCAGCATTTTGAGTGTGTTGTTTTGGGTTCAAGCATCTGCAGATTTTGCGTGTTCTCAAAGTGTGGTAATCATCATTATGTGCTGTGTCATATGGCATGGGCGATCATGGCCTTTCCAAGACCATGATTGCTCTTGGCAAATTTTTCAACCAAAGTGGTTTGCTATTACCTTCTTCTGGGCAGTGTCTTTATAAGACAGGTGATCCCAGCCATTATCAATATTCTTCAGAGATTGTTTGCCTGGCATCGATGGTCGCATAACCAGGCCTTGAGGCAAGTGTAGTAAGCAACTTTCATTGGACAACACTATTTCAACTGCAGAATGTATTTCTCAATAGGTAAATCAACTTCGGCTACTCAGTACATTCACGATTACAAGTATCATTCTTATGGCTAATGCACCTTGGGTAGTTGAGCTATCTACATACCTTTCTCTTATCACTGCAAAGGAAAATTTCTGCTTCTCCAGTCTACTCAACACTTAAACCTGGTCGGAAGACTACTTAAAATTAACAGTACAACTGATAGCTAATTGGTATCTGCCACCATTCTTACTTTTCATTAACCTCCTTGTGATCATTTATACTGATAATCTAATAATTAGATACAAATAGCTGAACACATATATCTTTCGGTTGTGTTGACAAAAGCATACAACTACTAAAGCTATCAAAGTCAAAGTAAATGTATCAAAGTACGTATGTATCACTGTTTACTACCCTGAGATTCATCTTCTTGCAGGCATTTGCAGGAAAATAAGGAAATGCAATGGAATTTACAGGAAAAAAAAACATATGTAAACAAAGACCGACAAACAGCCAGAGTGCAAAAGACGACAAATTGTGCAAATCAGTACATAATACTGAGTTGTAAAGTTCTTGAAAATGAATCCATCGATTACGGAATCGGTTCAATGTTGGAATGAGTGAAGTTATCCACACTGGTTCAGGAGCCTGATGATTGTAGGGTAATAACTGTTCCTGAACCTGGTGGTGTGGCACCCAAGGCTTTACTGCTAACAAGTTACCAGAAAATGGAAAAAGACTGATCTGTTTTGAAGGAGGGGGTCAGGGAGGGACATTCATACTTGATCATATTTAGAAAATGTTCTAATGCATCAGTACCTAAAAAAAAGTTGATGCACAGCCACATACGTACCAATATCTTCAGAGATCAAAAATGCTACAAATATAATCTCTCACCTCCTCGATAAACATCAGGTTTACTGCATTTTAATAGGTTGTTTCAAACTCAAGAGTTAAAAATTGCAAACTTCTGGCATAAAATGGTAGAAACGATTTTATTTTGTGGGCCATTTGCAATTTTCAGCTAATTTTGATTCTAATCTTTTCAAAATGTGTGAAGTTGTGGTAGGTGCAGGTTAAGACAAGTCTGGTAATTAAACCATTTTGAAGAAGTAGCAATTTTTCATTTATATGTAAACATATGCAGATATTGCAGCATAATAAAAGACATCAGTGATGTCTATCTTTCAAATTGTCCAACATTCTTCTTTCAAAATTTGTCATTCTGCAATGTGTTAGCTCTTGGGGGCAAGACAAAGCAGAAATATAAAACCGTTGTCACATTGCTAGTTTAACACGAGGTATACCTGTCATGTGTGTATTCAAAAGTATCACCAAACTCCAGGGGGTCTTGTCTTCCCAACTGAAGAGAATTTTCAGAAGAATACCTTGAATGTTGTACTTTTCAACCCAAAGTTACATCATAAAGGAGGCTGCCTGCCCTCAGAGGAACAGTGCAAAGTGTCAGCATCATTTCAGTCAGGCTTATCAGCAGAAGGAATGTGTGGGCATATACACTCAATTCCTAAAAGCATGCAGATGTGGTCAAAAGGTTCAGTTGTTGTTCAGACCAAACATCAGAATGGGGAAGAAATGTGATCTACAGTAAGTGACTTCGACCATGGAATGATTGTTGGTGCCAGACGAGGGGAAGTTGGGATAATCCAGGAAATGATAGGTCAGTGAGCCTGATGTCAGTGGTAGGAAATATATTGGAGAGGATTCTTAGAGACAGCATTTATGTACATTTGGAAAACGTGGGCTTATTAGGGACAGTCATCATGGTTTTGTGCTTGGAAGGTCATGTAATACAAACTGAATTTATTGAGAAGGTAACACATCAAAGTTGCTGTTTTAACACAGCAGGCCAGGCAGCATCTCTAGGAAGAGGTACAGTCGACGTTTCAGGCCGAGACCCTTCATCAGGACTAACTGAAGGAAGAGCTAGTAAGAGATTTGAAAGTGGGGCAGGGGGGAGATCCAAAATGATAGGAGAAGACAGGAGGGGGAGGGATGGAGCCAAGAGCTGGACAGGTGATTGGCAAAAGGGATATGAGAGGATCATGGGACAGGAGGCCTAGGGAGAAAGAAAAGGGGGAAGAGGGGAAAGCCCAGAGGATAGGCAAGGCGTAGAGTGAGAGGGACAGAGGGAGAAAAAGGAGAGAGAGGAAGAATGTGTGTATATAAATAAATAAATAAATAATGGATGGGGTACAAGGGGGAGGTGGGGCATTAGCGGAAGTTTGAGAAGTCACTGTTCATGCCATCAGGTTGGAGGCTGCCCAGACGGAATATAAAGCCAAACAAGGTGTTCCCTTGGACTCTATGGGAGGCTAGGCTAGTACAGAGATTGCAGGAGCCCTAGCAGAGGTATTCAAAAACATCCTTAGCCATAGGTGCCGGGGAATTGGAGGCTAGCTAATTTCATTCTGTTATTTAAGAAAGGCTCTAAGAATAAGCTTGAACTTTATAGGCCAAGAGACTAACTTCAGTAATTAGAAAGTTATTGGAAGGTATTCTAACAGACCAGGTATACAAGGTATTTGATCGACAAGGACCGATTATGGTAAGTCATATCTAAACACTCTCATAGCTTCTTGAGAAAGTTACCAGGAAAGCCGATGAAGACAAGGCAGCGGATATTTTCTACGTGGACTTTGGACAAGCTTCTACATAGGAAGTTGGCCAAAATGGTTAAGTCGCTTGGCATTCAAGATGAGGTACTACATTAGATTCGGCTTTGGCTTGGTGGGAGAGACCAGAGAATGGTAGTAGGCGCCTGCCTTTCTGACTGGAGATCTGTGACTAGAGGAGTGCCACGGAGATTGGTGCCGGGTCTGTAGTTGTTTGTCATCTATATGAAAAATCTGTTTGATAATGTGGTGAACTAGATCAGTAAATTTGTGGATGACATCAACATTACGGATGTAGCAAACAAGCAAGAAAGACTATCAATTCTTGCAGTGGGATTTGGACCAGCTGGAAAAATGGCCGATGGAATTTAATACAGGCAAGTGTGAGGTGTTGCACCTTGGGAGGGCAAACTAGGGTAGGATTTATGCAATAATCGGTGGAGCCCTGAAGAGTGAGTTCCTTGAAAGCGGTGTTACAGGTACAATTGAAGTAAGAAGTTACATACACCTTAGCAAAATACATTTAAACTCAGTTTTCACAATTCCTGTCATTAATCCTAGAAAATATTCCCTGTCTTAGGTCAGTTAGGATCACTACTTTATTTTAAAAATGTGAAATGTCAGAATAATAGTAGAGAGAATGATTTATTTCAGCTTTTATTTCTTTCATCACTTTCCCAGTGGGTCAGAAGTTTACATACACTTTGTTAGTATTTGGTAGCATTGCCTTTGAATTGTTTAACTTGGGTCAAACATTTTGGATTGCCTTCCACAAGCTTCTCACATTAAGTTGCTGGAATTTTGTTCCATTCCTCCAGACAGAACTAGTGTAACTGACTCAGGTTTGTAGGCCTCCTTGCTCGCACACGCTTCTTCAGTTCTGCCCACAAATTTTCAATCAGATTGAGGTCAGAAAATGATGTCAAGTCTGATTCATCCTTGGGAGCAATTCTCAAATGTCTGAAGGTACCACGTTCATACTATAAACAATAGTACGCAAGTATAAACACCATGGGACCACGCAGCCGTCATACCGCTCAGGAAGGAGACGCATTCTGTCTCCTAGAGATGAACGTACTTTGGCGCGAAAAGTGCAAATCAATCCCAGAACAACAGCAAAGGACCTTGTGAAGATGGAGGATACAGGTAACAAGTATCTATATGCACAGTAAAACGAGTCCTATATCGACATAACCTGAAAGGCTGCTCAGCAAGGAAGAAGCCACTGCTCCAAAACCGCCATAAAAAAGCCAGTCTACAGTTTGCAAGTGCACATGGGGACAAAGATCTTACTTTATGGAGAAATGTCCTCTGGTCTGATGAAACAAATATTGAACTGTTTGGCCATAATGACCATCATTATATTTGGAGGAAAACGGGTAAGGCTTGCAAGCCAAAGAACACCATCCCAACCATGAAGCATGGGGGTGGCAGCATCATGTTGTGGGGGTGCTTTGCTGCAGGAGGGACTGGTGCACTTCACAAAATAGATGGCATCATAAGGAACCAAAATTATGTGAGTATATTGAAGCAACATCTCAAGACATCAGACAGGAAGTTAAAGCTCAGTCGCAAATGGGTCTTCCAAATGGACAATGACCCCAAGCATACCTCCAAAGTTGTGGCAAAATTGCTTAAGGACAACAAAGTCAATGTATTGGAGTGGCCATCACAAAGCCCTGACCTCAATCCGATAGAGAATTTGTGGGCAGAACTGAAAGAGCGTGTGCGAGCAAGGAGGCCTACAAACCTGACTCAGTTTCACCAGTTCTGTCTGGAGGGATGGAATAAAATTCCAGCAACTTACTGTGAGAAGCTTGTGGAAGGCTAACCAAAACGTTTGACCCAAGTTAAACAATTTAAAGGCAATGCTACCAAATACTAACAAAGAGTACGTAAACTTCTGACCCACTGGGAAAGTGATGAAAGAAATAAAAGCTGAAATAAATCATTCTTCTCTACTATTATTCTGACATTTCACATTCTTAAAATAAAGTAGTGATCCTAACTGACCTAATACGGGGAATATTTTCTAGGATTAATGTCAGGAATTGCGAAAAACTGAGTTTAAATGTATTTGGCTAAGGTGTACGTAAACTTCTGACTTCAACTGTGGATAGGGTCGTAAGGAATGCTTTTCGCCTATTGGCCTTCATAAATCAAAGTACTGAGTACAGGAGACAGGATGTATGGTGAAGTTCTACAAGACATCGCTGAGGCCTAACTTAGAGTATTGTTTGCAGTTCTGACCATCGACCTACAGGAAAATGTCCCTACAACCAATGACACACTTTTGAAGTGTGGTCACAGTTAATATCACAGGAAACAAGCAATCTGCTCTCACAGTGTTCCCTTGTATTCTTTCTCACAAATTTCATTCAGTTGTGTTATGGGATACAGTGCGGGCTAAGACATTAAATTATTGCACTAGTAATCCAAAGATCTGTTCTGACAAACAGAGACTAAAATTCTTATCCCATTATAACAAGTACAGAGTTTAAATTCCAATTATGTCTGAAACTTAAAAAAAACACTAGACATCAGTAATGGTAACCACAAAACCACCAAAACTCACCTGGTTCACTCATGTCTGTCATCCTTGCCTCGTGAGGCCCATACGTGACTCCACCCACCAAAGTGACTGATTTCTAAAATGATCAGTTTAGACACTTAACTTGCATGTAGTAACGTCACTTAAACTTGCAATGTTCACCTTAGATTTAGATTAATTTATTTATCCTGTGTACATCAGAACATACAGTGCCCTGTGTCATCTGCTTTAATAATCAACACAACACAAGGATGAGCGGGGGGCAGCCCACACGTGTCACCACACATTCCGGCACCAACATAGCATGCCTACAATGTTCAGCAGAACACTAGCAGCAAAGATTCAAAGTACATTTATTATCAAAGTACGTATACAGAATACAACTCTGAGATCTATCCTCCTGCAGGCAGTCACGAAACAAAGAAACACCATGGAACCTGTTCAAGGGAACATCAAACACCCAAGGCGTGATTAAAAAAAAGAACAAGTTGCGCGAACAGCAAAAAGCGAGTGACCGTCACATAGAATATCAAACTTCAAACCAGGAGTTCAGTTCAGTGTCCCGCCACAAGCCCGCCCGCAGGCCAAGGCGCGCCCTAGTCCACATCGATTGCCCCGATCAAGCTGCTCAAAAAACAGTAACCAGAATCCAGGAACACATGCAACATGAACCTCAAAGTCCCCCAAAACAAGTCCATAGCCTCAGCGATCAATCCGGGCAACATGGACCCCAAAACTCCTGCATTTTCCTCCAACAGCAGCTAGCGAGAGTGAGAGGAAACAGGTCAAAATGCAGCAGATGGCACCGAGCACCTACAAGCCACCACCCCCGCCCCCATCAAATTCAACCTTCCTTGACACCTCAATCGGAGAGAAGCCATGGAGTTGATCATGGGCTCATGCCCTTGATGCCTTAATCAGAGGGAAGCAATGGAGCCAACCATGGGCTTGCACCCCAGCTCCAAACTTCCGGGCCTCTAGGCCGTACACTCTGCACCAAACCTCATTGAACCCCTCGGACACAGTAAAGCACCAGATCGCTCAATCAGTCACAAAGCGCGCCATCAAAATGTAAATCACAGGTTCCAATTGCACACAGCTTAGTCATATTCGAAAGAATAAGTGCAGCTTCATAAACTGTCTGCAGATGGTCGCCATTGGTCACACTGTTTGCTCGCACCATCTTGCTCAAACAAGCACAGCAAAACAATGGCAGTAAAACAAGCCCCTTCCCTCTCTTCCAATCAATCTTACAGCAAGCCACCTTACAAACATGTATCTAAGTTAGGTGAGTTTGCCACACGAGGTCAACAAGCATGGTCTGTCTCTCAGAATCGCATCTTACACTCAGTGGCCACTTAACTGAGTACACCTGTACAGCTGCTCATTAATGCAAATATCTAATCAGCCAATCATGTGGCAGCAACTCAATATATAAAAGCATGCAGGCATGGTCAAGAGGTTCAGCTGTTGTTCAGACCAAACATCAGGATGGGGAAGAAATGTGATTATGATGGTGTAACGATAGACACAAGAGGCACTGCAGACGCTGGAAAGCTAGAGTAATACACTTGGAAGTTTGGGTAGGTCTGTAGTCTAGTGTAGTTTTTGTGTTGTTCTACGTAGTTCAGTGTAGTCTTTGTATTGTTTCATGTAGCACCATGGTTCTGAAAATCGTTGTCTCATTTTTACTGTGTACTGTACCAGCAGTTATGGTTGAAATGACAATAAAAAGTGACTTGACTTGACAATGTGCCGGAGGAGCTCAGCAGGTCAGGCAGCATCTGTGGATGGGGATAAACAGTCAAAGTTTCAGGCTGTGATCCTTCATCAGAAATGGAAAGGAAGGAGGAAAAAGTTAAAATAAGGTGGGAGGGGAAGATACCATAGAGTCTCATGGCGCAGGATCAAACATTATTAATATCTTCGATCGTGCCTGAGCTGATAAATCAGAGATTTTTGTTGAATAATGATTGGAAAAAGCACAAAGTGTCATGAGCACAGACTACTCTAGGAGAAGGCCTTCAAAGGGAATCACCAAGAGCAGCTCTGTAACTCTACAATGAGCTGATCACATCCCGAAGGACAAAACAGCCACACTGGTTCTGCAGCTGAATATAAGTGAACCAAAATGAGGGGTAAACCTATTCCACCTCATCAATCAACTTGTAGCAGTTTGATTTTTCTCAATTATTTGGAATCTGCTGAACAAAAACATTGTTAAAAACCTATGTGTCTGCGGGATTGAGGTGGAGGTGTGAGCGACACACACACACACACACACACACACACACACACACACACACACACACACGGAACCAAAACTCACAACTGATAACCGGGATACGAGCCAGCGATCACTCAGCTATCCACGAGCGTTCGGTAGGAACATCAGTCAATTGTGCACTGATGATGTCACCTCGACTGGTGTCAAAACATTTGTGGCCTAACCTCCAGGTTCAGCAAACAACTCTACAAACAAGCAGCCAACCCAAGCTGCCAATCTTCTCTTTCACTTCATTGTTAAAAATAAATACGTAATGATAAAAATTAAGGACAGAAATTGTTTTAAAGAATTCAACACAGTAAATTCAGATTTCCATACAGAAGATGCGTACTGCCGCATTGTGTCATCGAGAAGAGTCAAGCAGTATAGCACAAGAACAGGCTTAAACGATGCTATTTCTAGTTCACATCCACACCAGCAATGCAAAATAGAACCTCAGTAAGTCAAACGTCAAAATAAATTTATTCTCGAAGTACGTATGTCACCATGTACTACCCTGAGATTCATTTTCTTACAGGCATCTATAGGAAATAAAGAAATACAATAGAATTTTTTTTAAAAAAGCTATATGTACTGTAAATAAAGACTGACTAACAACCAATGTGCAAAAGACAAACTGTGCAAATAATTAAAAGTAAAAAATAACACTGAAAACGTAAGTTATACTTCCAGTTTAAGATGGTGCCGGTGAGACACAGCAACCCTGTACAGGCAACAAACAAATCTACTATGTTTTGTAACTCCAAAACAGAAAGCTAATTTGAAAGGAAAAGACAGGAGGCTGAAACAATGCGAGTCAGTTTCATTTTCTTACTTTAAGCGAGGTACACACGTATCACGTGGTGGCGTAATGACATACGCCATTTACATACTTTTATATATAACCTGCAATACTATGCAAACAACAAAGAATGCTTAATCAAACAATATACTGAATATTACTGAAATATTAACACACAACACTCGCTACTCTACTAGTCACACTTTTTCTGGACAGTGATCACTGCAATCAACAGCCTGTAACTTCCCTTTTGGAGTTGTGCTTTTGAACAACCTGTACAATCTGGCATTTTTGTGGTGCTCTGTGGGATTTGGTGAACTGGAGTCTTGAAGATGCAGTGAGATGGCATGGTGAGTACAGGCCAAATCGAGGCAGTGGGTCCTGAGCCCGAGAGTGAGGTCTCAGCCGATGTTTGACCGACTTAACTGCTGAGTCAGATTGAGAAGTTCCGGAAGAGGCGGCGGGATCAGGCCCGTGAGCAAGGAATGAGCCGATGTTCAGCCATTGCTGCAGCGGACTTGGGGTCGAATTGAAGTGGCAGGGTCAGGCCTGAGAGCCAGGACCGAGCCAATGCTTGGCTGATTTAAAAACAGGACCAGACTGATAGGGTCGGGTTGTCAGGGCCCGAGGTAATGGACGGGCTGGTGATCAGCTCATTGCTCTTTGAGGTTTACTTGTCTCTGCACTGACCTGAGGCTGAGGCCTGCAACTAACAGGCTTCTGGCCTGCTGCCTTGATGGAATGGCTTCCTGAACACAGACTCAATTCTGTGAACTTTAGTTTATTTGCTTATTTTTATTGTTTGCATGATTTGTTACTTTTTTCACACATCAGTTTTTGACGGTCTCCCAAGTAGAGCCCGGTCATTAAACGTGTGAAACCCACAATGAAGACTATTACGATCTGGCTGGAGGGGGCTGACTCTGCTCTTCAGCACCAATTCCAGCACACAGACTGGAGTGCGTTTGCTGCCCGTGCCACCACAGACTCTCAGATTAACACTGATTTATATACCAACTCTGTCCTTGAGCACATCAACAAGTGTGTCAATAGAGTGACATCACAAAAACAAATAAAAGATTTCCCCAACCAGAAACCATAGATGAACAGAGAAGTTCACCTCCTGCTCAAAGCCAGAGATTCAGCCTTCAGGTCTGGAGACTGGGAGGCTTACAGCTCAGCCAGGGCCAACCTGAGGGGAATCTCTCAGGCTAAACACATATACAAACAGAGAATCGAGGAGCATTTCAGCTCCTTGGACCCCCGGTGCATGTGGCATGGCATACAGGTCATTACAGACTTCAAACCATCTAGTACTGTGCCCCCTTCCAGCTCTGCTTCCCTCCCTGATCAGCTCAATTACTTCTACACTGGCTTTGACTGAGAGAACAAGGAGGTCACCCTCAAAACGGATCTGCCACCTGGTGAACTGCCTCTCTCACTTTCCACCTCCGATGTCTGTGCCACCCTGAGCAGGGTGAATGTACAGAAGGCAGCTGGTCCGGATGGAATACCTGGCCATGTGCTCAGTGTCTGTGCAGGGCAGTTGGCCGGGGTCTTCACGGACATACTTAATCTGTCCCTGGCCCAGGCAGTTGTCCCCACAAGTTTCAAGATTGCCACCATCGTGCCAGTGCCGAAGAATTCCACTGCCACGGGCCTGAATGACTTCTGCCCAGTTGCACTACCCCCATCATTGCCAAGTGCTTTGAGAGACTGGTTTTATCACATCTGAAATCCTGTCTGCGCACTACCCTGGACCCTCATCAATTTGGCTTACGCACCGACAGGTCAACAGAGGACGCCATCTCCACGGCACTTCACTCTGCCCTGACCCACCTGGACAGCCTCAACTCTTACGCCAGTATGCCGTTCATTGACTTTAGTTCGGTATTCAATACTGTGATCCCCTCCAAGCTGATTGCTAAACTTCGCCAGCTTGGTATCAGCTCATCCCTCTGCAATTGGACCTTGGACTTTCTCACTAACAGACCCCAATCAGTTAAGTTAGACAACCTCTCCTCCTCCACTCTCACCCTGAACACCGGCGTGCCTCAAGGCTGTGTGCTGAGCCCTCTTCTGTACTCCCTTTTCACCTATGACTGCGTTCCTGTACATGGTTCTAATTCCATAATCAAGTTTGCAGACGACACCACGGTGGTTGGCCTGATCAGAGGGGGTGACGAGACGGCCTACAGGGACGAGGTCCAGCACCTGGCCGTGTGATGTGCCAACAACAACCTGGCTCTTAACACCCAGAAGACCAACAAGATCATTGTGGACTTCAGGCATGCCAGGAGCCACACTCATGTCCCCATCTAAATCAACGGAGCTGTAGTGGAGCGTGTTTCAAGCTTCAAATCCCTTGGTGTCCACATTTCCGAGGATCTCACCTGATCCCTGAATTCCTCCATCCTGATCAAAAAGGCGCAACAGCACCTTTATTTCCTGCGGAGCATCAAGAAAGCTCACCTCTGTCCCAGTATAATGATGGACTTTTACCGCTGTACCATTGAGAGCGTACCCACCAACTACATTTCAGTGTGGTATGGCAATTGTCCCGTATCGGACCGCAAAGCATCCCAGTGTGTGGTGAAAACTGCCCAGCGGATTATCGGCACCCAATTGCCCACCATTGAGAACATCTACCATAAACGCTGCCTGGGCAGGGCGGAAAGCATTATCAAGGATGCATCTCACCCTAACCATGGACTTTTTACTCTCCTCCCATCCAGTAGGCGCTACAAGAGCCTCCGCTCCCGCACCAGCAGGCACAGGAAGAGCTTCTTCCCTGAGGCTGTGACCCTGCTGAATCTCACATCACAGCACTAAGCAGTATTGCATCCGTATTGTACTTTCTCAGCACTCCTATATTTGTGTGCTGTAGTACTTACTTTTTATTTGCAGTTATTTTGTAAATAACACTATTCTTTGCATTTCTGGTTCGATGCTAACTGCATTTCATTGGCTTTGTATCTGTACTCGGCACAATAACAATAAAGTTGAATCTAATCTAGTCTAATGGGTTCTATTGTGCTTTTTTGATTTTATGACTGCCTGTAAGAAATTGAAGTTCTAGGTTGCACATACTTTGAAAGTGATTGATGCAGCCCAGTTAAGATTCACTCATCTCACTCACTCCAATAACCTCATTTCACTCATCTCAATATTGAACTGATTCCACAACCTGTGAACTCTACAACTGATGTTTTCAAAATTATTTACTGGCTTTTTTTTTGTATTTGCACAGTTTGTCTTTCTTTGCACATTGGTGGTTTGTCAGTTTTTGTTTGTGTGCAGTTTTCATTGATTCTTTTGTATTTCTTTGTTCTACTGTGAATTCCCACAAGAAAATGAATCTCAGGGTAGTATATGGTGACATATATGTACTTTGATATTCCAAAAAAGGAAACTGTACTTCTGACCTCACATTTATAAACAAGAATATAGTTATTACAAAATTAGACATTTTTGGTACAACAGGTCTTTTTCCACAATTAATGAGGGATATATATATTAGGTAGGCTTCATATTAGCAGGCTTTCCACTGAGGTTGGCTGAAGCAGGAACCTGGGATAAGAGTGAAAGGTGAAATGTTTAAGAACCTGAGAGGTAACTTCTTCAGAGGGTGGTAGAAGTGTGGAACAAATTGCCAGTGGAAGTGGGGGATGAAAAGTTCAAAGTACATTTATTATCAAAATATGTATATTATTGAGACTTGTCTCCTTACAGGCAGCCACAAAACAAAGAAACCCAATAGAACCCGGAGTAATGCTGTTTCATTTGGCTGTATTCTCAGATATTCATGTATGGCTGAAAGGCAATTAAACTTGAACTTAAAGAAGAAGACTGTCAAACATCTAATGTGTAAAGAAAAAACGAATTATGCCAACAATAAAAAGTAAGCAAATATCATTCAGAACTAACATTCGCAAAAGTGAGACCACGGCCACGAAGTTAGTCAACACTACAGCCGGTCCAGGAGTCCATTAGTTACAGCGCAGCGCAGAGAAGCATAAACCTCAAGGAGCAGGGAGTTGACCACTGGCCGGTCCGTCACCTCCAACCCCGACAGTGACCTTTTCAATTTGGCCCGGCACTTAAATTGGCCAAACATTGGTTTGTTTCTCATTCTCGGACACAGGTCCTGCTGCTTTGATACTCTCTCGGGCCTGGGTCCCACAGCCTGTTCAGCCCATACCCGTCCTTCCCAATCTGGCCCGGCGCTTAAATTGGTCAAACACTGGTTCATTTCTCACTCTCGGACCCGGGCCTCGCCACAACCTCCTTTCGGCCCATACACGTCACGCCACAACCGTTCGTCAGCTTCCAGACATCAGTTTACACCGCAAAAATGCCAGGTTGTACAGGTGGTTCAAAAGCTCAACTCCAAAAGCTATAAACTACTGATTACAGTGATCATTGTCCAGAGAAAGTGTGATTAATAAAGTAGCTAGTAGTTTTGTTTGCTGCCAGCAAAGCGTCGCTGTGTTTCAGCAGAGCCGTCGTAAAACCGAAGTTTCGCAGGTTTGATTTTAACATTTTAGAGAAGTTTGGTAATTATACTTTATAATTTTTTGTCGCCAAACAATTAATACTAGAACGTACAATCATCACAGCGATATTTGATTCTGCGCTTCCCGCTCCCTGGATCACAAATCAATAGTAAGTATTAAAAATTTAAACTATAAATCATAAATAGAAAATAGAAAAATGGAAAGTAAGGTAGTGCAAAAAAACCGAGAGGCAGGTCCGGATATTTGGAGGGTACGGCCCAGATCCGGGGCAGGATCCATTCAGCAGTCTTATCACAGTTGGAAAGAAGCTGTTCCCAGATCTGGCCGTACGAGTCTTCAAGCTCCTGAGCCTTCCCCCGGAGGGAAGAGGGATGAAAAGTGTGTTGGCTGGGTAGGTCGTGTCCTTGATTATCCTGGCAGCACTGCTCCGACAGCGTGCAGTGCAAAGTGAGTCCAAGGACAGAAGATTGGTTTGTGTGATGTGCTGCGCCGTGTTCACGATCTTCTGCAGCTTCTTCCGGTCTTGGACAGGACAACTTCCATACCAGGTTGTGATGCACCCTAGAAGAATGCTTTCTACACTTGTGAAGGTTTTAGGGGACAGGTCAAATTTCTTTCGTTTTCTCAGGAAGTAAATGCACTGGTGGGCCTTCTTGGCAGTGGACTCTGCTTGGTTGGACCAAATCAGGTCATTTGTGATATTAACCCCGAGGAACTTAAAGCTTTTGACCTGTTTCACCTGCGCACCACCGATGTAAATTGGGTCGTGCAGTCCGCTACTCCTTCTGAACTCAACAACCAATTCCTTTGCCTGCACTCTGTCCACCAGAGAAAGCAGGATCTCCCAGCAGCCACACATTTTAATTTCACATCCCATTGCCATTCTGATATGCCTATCCACGGCCTCCTCTACTGTAAAGATGAAGCCACACTCAGGTTGGAGGAACAACACCTTATATTCCATCTGGGTAGCCTCCAACCTGATGGCATGAAAATTGACTTCTCAAACTTCCGCTAATGCCCCACCTCCCCGTCGTACCCCATCCGTTATTTATATACATACATTCTTTCTCTCTCTCTCCTTTTTCTCCCTCTGTCCCTCTGACTATACCCCTTGCCCATCCTCTGGGTTTTTCCCCCCTCCCCCTTTTCCTTCTCCCTGGGCCTCCTGTCCAATGATCCTCTCATATCCCTTTTGCCAATCACCTGTCCAGCTCTTGGCTCCATCCCTCGCCCTCCTGTCTTCTCCTATCATTTTGGATCTCGCCCTCCCCCTCTCAAATCTCTTACTAGCTCTTCCTTCAGTTAGTCCTGACAAAGGGTCTCGGCCCGAAACGTCGACTGTACCTCTTCCCAGAGATGCTGCCTGGCCTGCTGCGTTCACCAGCAACTTTGATGTGTGTTCCTTAACCAATTCCTTCGTCTTGCTGACGTTGAGAGATAGGTTATTGTCTTCGCACCATGCCACCAGGTTCTTAATTTCCTCTCTGTACTCAAACTCATCATTACCCGAGATACGGCCTAAACACAATTATGGGTATACAGTAAGTGCAACAGGGGGCTGAGTACATAGCCTGGTGGGGCACCGGTGCTCAGGGTGCTTGTAGGGGAGAGCTTATCCGCTATTTTTACAGCCTGGGTCTTGTCTGTGAGGAAGTTGAAGATCCAGCTGCAGATCTGAGTGCTAAGGCCCAGGTTCCGGAGCTTAGGAATCAGTTTATTTGGAATGGTGGTATTAAAGGCAGAGCTGTAGTCAATGAAAAGGAGCCTTACGTATGTGTCTTTATTCTCCAGGTGTTCTAAGGAGGAATGTAGGGCCAGAGAGATGGCATCTGCCGTTGACCTGTTGCTCTGGTACGCGAATTGCAAAGCGTCCAGGTTGACCGGTAGGCTGTGGTTGATGTGTGCCATAACCAATCTCTCGAAGCACTTCATAGCAATTGATGTCAGAGCCACAGGTCGATAGTCATTCAGGCATGCCACCTTGCTCTTCTTCGGCACTGGGATTATCGTTGCCTTCTTAAAACACGAGGGGATCTTAGACTGAAGCAAGGAGCAGATGAAGATGTCAGCAAACACTCCAGCTAGCTCGCTTGCACAGGCCCAGAGAACCCGTCCCGGGATGCCATCTGGGCCCGTTGCCTTCCTTGGATTTATCTTCAGGAAGGCCCTTCTAACGTCCTCCTCGGTGACGATGATTCTCGATGCCACCAGGTCCGGTTCATCCGGAGGGAGTGGGATGCTCCTCTTCTGTTCGAATCTTGCATAGAATACGTTAAGTTCATCAGGAAGAGAAGCACCACAGTTATTGATATTCCCAGCCTTTTCTTTGCGCCCAGTGATCTCATTTAGACCCTGCCATAGTCTACTGGCATCCCTCTGGCTAGCCTGGGCTTCCAACTTGGCTCGATATGGCCTCTTGGCGCCCTTAATGGCCTTCCGGAGTTCACGCCTGGATTCCGTGTAGCAACTGGTATCCCCAGACCTAAAAGCTGCAGCTCTAGCCTTCAAAAGGGACTTGACCTCATAATTCATCCAAGGTTTTCGGTTAGGGAATACCCGGATCGTCTTGCGAGACACACAGTCCTCCGCGCATTTCCAAATAAAGTCCGTGACAGCTGAGGCATACTTATCGAGGTTAGCTGCGGAGTCCTTGAATACTAACCAGACCACCGATTCAAAGCAGTAACGGAGGGCCTCATCCGTTTCCTCCGTCCAACGCAACACTACTTTTGACACCATGACCTCCCGCTTCAGTTTCTGTTTATAAGCCGGGAGGAGGAGTACGGCCTGATTGTCCAACTTTCCGAAGTGAGGCCGTGGGACGGAACGGTAGGCATCCTTGACTGCTGTGTAGCAGTGGTCAAGTATATTCGGGCCTCTAGTGGGGCAGGAGACATGTTGGTATAACTTTGGCAGCGCCTTTGTGAGATTGGCCTGGTTAAAGTCCCCGGCTGTAATGAGCAAAGCCTCCGGATACCCGGTCTCAAGTTCACTGATGTTGACGTACAGTATGTTCAAAGCACACTCCACGTCTGCCTGGGGGGGAACGTAGACCGCTGTCAGTATGACCGAGGTGAATTCCCGTGGCAGGTAGTAGGGACGACACTTCACCGACAGGTGTTCCAGGTCCAGGCTGCAGGAGCTTGTCAGTGCCACTGTGTCCGAGCACCATGCAGTGTTGATCAGTAGGCAGACACCACCTCCCCTCGTCTTGCTCCAAGACGCCGTGCGGTCCATCCGATGGATCGAAAATCCCTCCGGTCGGATGGCACAGGCGGGGGTAGCAGGGGAGAGCCAGGTCTTGGTGAAACAGAATACACAGCAGTTCTGCATCTCCCTGCAGTAGGTGAGTCTCCCTTTTAGATCATCCAATTGCAAGGACGGGAAGGGTATGGAAGGCTATGGTCTAGGTGTGGAATAACAGTTCGATATGGACTTGATGGGTCAAAGAGCTTGTTTCTTTGCTGTAGCACTCTATAGCTCTTTGACACAGTAGAGTCTGACAATAAGATGAAACCTTAGCTGCAGGGCAAATCAAGCAGGTGTTTCAGTGAATGCATTCTGAACTCTAAGCCACAACCACAATGATGCACTTCAAAGGAGTATCCAACACTGATTTCCTCTGCTAAGGGAGGAGAAACATGAAAAGTGAAATGTGTTACCTCTAAGGGAGCTATCTGATTTTCAATCGATTGGACGTTCTCCTTCGAAGCAGCCAGCTGGTTCTCTTTGTCCGCCAGCTGATGTTGGATTTCCTGGGCTTTCTCCTTATTTTGCTTCAGGTACTTGAGCGCTGTTTGATACTCTCGGACCTTCTGTGACTGATTCAGCCGGACCTGACGAAGCTTTTCTAGAGCTTTAATGTACCTGGAATGAAACAGTAAATTCACATTCTTCGCTGCTACAACCGATTTAATAGAATTTAGTTCAATATCAGAAAGATTCCTATCAATGAATGAAAATTACTTTTAAAGTGTTGTAGAACCACAAAATATTAATAAAATTTAGTGTTCTCTACCACAGATCCAGTGGATAGTAAGTTTATATGACTGCATGTGCATTGTAATGTGTACGGCATTAAGTAAAGGTGCTGCCTAGATATTGTGCTCACTGTGTAATGTTCGTGTGTGCTGTGGAGTCGTCGTTTTAGTTGCTTCTCTGAGACCGAACGTGACTTGCTTCTTCCCAAGTATTGTGGGTTCTGAGGTAAGCGATACAGGATCCAGACTCTGCCACGAGGACAGAACATTCCTGATGGTCTGGATGACTTGCACTCCTTCGATCGTTAATATGGCTCCCAAAACTAGCTCAAGGGGCGGCATGGTAACGTAGGGGTTAGCAGGACGCTTCACAGTACCAGAGATCTGGGTTCAATTCCCGCCACTGCCTGAGAGGAAATTGTGCGTTCTCCCCCGTGACCACATGGGTTTCCGTCAGGTGCTCTGGTTTCCGCCCACAGTCCAAAGAGGTACCAGCTGATAGGTTAATTGGTCATTGTAAACTGTCCTATGATTAGGCTAAGGTTAAATTGGGGGACGGGGTGTTGGTGGGTGGCTGCAAAGGCTGGAAGGGTCGATTCCATGCTGCGTCTCATTAAATCTCATTCAATAAATAAGTAAGCAGACAATGCTCCTTCTGCACTTTGAGTCATAGGTCATTGAGGATGCCTTCTATCTTCCAAGGAATGAAAGCTTGGATCTTTAGTAACACACACACACAAAATGCCGGAGGAACTCAGCAGATCAGGCAGCATCTATGGAGAGGTTTGCGGCCCTGATCCTTTTATCAGGACTGGATTGTGAATCTTTCCCTCTGCCTGCCTGTGTTGGAAGTCTGGTGTGTGAATGAGGTAGCCTGTCCAACACAGCCATATGAGTGTAATTAGGTCCCAGTACAATGCAGTACAATTCCATTTTGAAATAAAAATTGATTAAACAAGAAATGAAGGGATTTATTACACACTTAGCTGGGCCTATGCCAGACCACGCATTCATAAGTTGCGTTAAGTCGCGAAAACAAAAACCAGCATGCAGAATATAGTGCTGCCACTTCAGAGAAAGGGTAGTGCAGGTTGATAATGGCCAAGACGAGCTAGACTGGGAGATCAAGAGTTCATATCTTAGTGCACCAGCAGCCTGGTAACAGTGGAATAGAAGCAGTCCTTCAGCAAAGAATTTTGTGCTCTCAGGTTTTGGATCTTCAGCCTGATGGGAAAGTGGAGAAGAGACAACGTCCAGGTTTGGAGGTATCTTTGATTATGTTTTGCCATGCTCGAGATGCAAATAAGTGAAATAAACTTTACATATCAACTCAAGAGATTCTGAAGATGCTGGAAACACACACTAAATGGTGGAGGAACTCAGCAGGTCTGTGGAAAGGAATAAATAGTCAACATTTCCATTCAACGCCCTTCATCAGGGCTGGAAAGGAAGTGGGGGAAGATGCCAGAATAAAAAGGATTGGGGAGAGGAAGTAGGACAGCTGGAAGGTGATAGGTAAAGCCAGATGATTATCGGGGGGGGGAGGGGAGCAGGGGGTATGAAGTAAGAAGCTGGGAGGTTACAGGTGGAAAAGGCAAAGGGCTGGAAAATAAACAATCTGATAACAGAGAGTGGCAGAAAAGGAAGGAGGAAGAGCATCAGGGAAAGTAATAGGTAGATGGGGGCAAGAGACAAGAGTGGGGAATAGAAAAAATGGGAAGACGGAGGAAAAAAATACTGGAAGGAGAGATCAATTTTTATGCAGTCAGGTTTGAAGGCACCTGTACGGAATTTGAGGTGCTGCTCCTCCACCCTGAGTGTGGCCTCATCGTGGCAAGAGAGGGGTCACATGTTGGAACGGGAATGGGATGGGAATTAGAATGATAGGCCACCAGGAAATTCTGCTTTTGGAGGATGGAGCAGAGGCGTTCGACAAAAGCAGTCCTCCAATTTATGTCGGATTTCACCAATGCAGAGGAGGCCTTATTGGGAGCACCGGACAGAGTAGACAATCCCAACAGGTTCGCAGCTAAAGTGCTGCCTCACCTGAAGGACTGTTTGGGGCCCTGAACGGGTGTGGGGGGGGGGGAGGTGAATGGGAAGGTGCGTCACCTCTGCCACTTGTAGAGAAGCGTACCAGGAGAAAGATAAGAGGGGAGGGGTGAATTTCAGGGAGGTGTGCTGGGAGGGAGATTAGTGGGGAGAGACGAATGCACAAAGAAAATGTGTCAGGTTTGGCTCATTGAAATAAATGCCGCATTCTGGAACCGGAAGGAAATCTCACCTTGTGGCTGAGAAAATCTCATCAAATTTCTGTTTCAGAGTCTTTCCTTCACTCAGAGGCCAGTTTGAATCTTCTTGGTGACAGAATATAACATTAATTAACACAGCTTTTGAGACGCCCAAGGCACTGATCATCTCGCGATCCATCTCTGCACATTTTGAACTCAAGCTGACCTTTTCTCCATGCCTTTAAAAATGAAAACAAAAGCACTCAATGATGCTCAATTTTTCTTTTATTCTTTCTTTTCCCCTTCCTTCCCCCATCCCTCCAAAGGGAACTTTGTTCCACATTTGTTTCTGTAGCTAACACAGTATAATTCAACACAATAGTTATCCATAATTAATAATTTAATGGAAAAATTATCTTGACATTATCATAATACTGCCTGAAGAAATTTGTGCATGAACAGATCTCAACACTCTCCAAATGTACCTTTGCATAAAATAGATTATCAGAATCAGGTTTACTATCACCAGCACATGTGGAGAAATTTGCTGATTGATGCTTTACAGATTGCAAGATGATAAAAGAAGCAAGCGCTTCTTTAGATAGACTCTGCCCTTGATGAGTGGCGGGGTGGAGATACGTCTCTGGCAAAGGAGGTGTAAGATGCTCCTTCCTTGCGCTCGTCTGCAGGTGACCCTTGGACAAGGTGTAGCACCTGCTCAGACCCCAGATCAGGGTCATGTGAAGCAATGAGAGCGGGTGCTAGAAAGTTGAATGAGCCGCCTGGTGCACATCACAAGTCCTAGTTATGTGACCACTGACACCAACAAGACAATCTCTGAAGAGTATTGATAATAGCAAGGGGTCACCCATCTTGCAAAGACACTGCCCAGAAGGCGGCAATGGCAGACCACTTCTGTAGAAAAATTTGCCCAGTACAATCATGGTCATGGAAAGACCACGATCGCCCACGTCATATGACACAGCAGATAATGATGATGGCACTGTCCTTGAGCCCTGGCTCTGTCCCATAACCCAGTCACCTTTCTTTCAGCTATCAGTTCATGAGCCACATCTGTCACACAAAACAAAAATTCTTTGCCGAGTTCAACTCACTTCATCCGTGTGATCACGCCCTCCAAGGTTTTGAATTCAGTCCTTTTGCCCTTCTGCGTGCAAAGCATCGATCTCTGTACGGCTACCATTTCTCCATTCACGTCTCGAAACTGTAGACGGATTTGCGCTCGCACATCAGTTTCATGGGCGACCTTTGTCAAAAAAAAAACACAAACATGGTCACTTCCTGCCCTCATTTATTGCAAATCCCAAAAGAAGACAACATGAATGTAACACTCGCTAATTAATTTTACACTTGTTCAAAACTGCTTTCATTATTTTTTAAATTTACATATTTGCAAAGAATAATAAACACTTGGGGTTACGGTTTCTGTCACCTGCAGTGAAAACTTCTGTCACTCCTGTCATTCCTGCATTCATAACAAAATGAAGCTTATATGGAAAATATGAAGTACCTCATTGGTAAACCTGTAAAAATTAGCTATGGCTCAAATATCGTTCTATTAGGCATACAATGGGATATATGGGGTGCTGAGGGATGGGTAGCACGTCTGGTGAAGGGGCTTGTCATGTCCATTCCAGGGACAGCTCACCCACCTTTGGTCCCCACCGGACACTCAGCTCTCACCTGCGGCTCCAAGTAGCTGTTTGCATGCGACAGTGGCCACACCCTAGTACAGCGGTCTCCAACCACCGGGCCGCGGCGAAACGATATGATTTGGCGATATAAGTCAGCTGCACCTTTCCTCAATCCCTGTCATGCCCACTGTTGAGCTTGAATGTGCGCGAGGTCATTACACACGCGTCATCCATGTCAGCGCGGGAAGAAGATCAGCTCCTCGAGCTTGTAAATGACGGCGGGCTGAAAAGTATGTTTGACATAACATCTCTGCTGGCATTCTGGATCAAAGTCAAGGCTAAATATCCTGAGATAGCCACAGAAGCACCGAAAACGTTGCTTCCATTTCCAACATATCTCTGCAATGAATGCAACGAAAACTAAATTGTGGAATAGATTGGACATAAGGAACCCCGTTCGAGTATTGCTGTCTCCCATCACCCCACGATAGGACCGTCTTGTTGCAGGGAAACAAGTATTCAGCCCAGGGCTCCCACTGATTCAGCGATATTGGTGCGTTGCAATGATTTTATACGTTCCTATGAGGAAAATATGCGCTGTATGTTTACTGTCCAAGCGTTACTTAAAATGTTATGATGCTATTATAAGTGACTTATATAACCAGATAACAATTACAGCACGGAAATAGGCGATCTCAGCCCTTCTAGTCCATGCCGAAAGCTACTCTCACCTAGTCCCACCGACCTGCACTCAGCCCATATCCCTCCATTCCTTTCCTGTCCATATACCTATCCAATTTTTCTTTAAATAATATCGAACCTGCCTCTACCACTTCTACTGGAAGTTCTTTCAACACTTACTTCAAGCTCCCCATCCTCCACTGATGATTGACTTATCACTATATTCACGTGTGTTTAATATTAAAATTGTTAGATAAACCCTTTTAGAAACGAAATTGAGTGTATTAGCCACTTATTACCAATATTCGGGTCGTGATTAACAACCCCCCCACCCCCACCCCCGAACAGAATCGCCAAAAACGATTTGCAGAGAATAATATCGGCAGGTACACACATGCGCACTGGTGCCCGCGCAAGGCTTCATGGTCATTGTAGTCTTTCTCGGGGTAAACACTACTCTTGTCCGTTGGCAACCCTACCCCCCCCCCTCGGGTCGGCAGGTCCGCAAGAATATTGTCAATATTAAACCAGTCCGCAATGCAAAAAAGGTTGGGGACCCTTGCCCTAGTACACCACTTCAACAGGCGGGATAAACCAGGTGAGGGCAGCCAGCGGCCTCATACCCCGGAGAGTTCGGGATATGCCTGTCCCAGCATGTGAAGGCAGCTCTAGCAGACTGGTGGATGAGATCTACAGTGACATCCAATGGGTAGGAAGGCGGTACTGCGACGCTCCATGGCGAACGAAGGGCATTACAAGGCACAGAAGACATCATGGTCATCCACTGAAACCGAGGAAGATCCCAGTATGTGGCACTTGTTTGCACCACTGGACTCGAAGGTTGAGAGAATGGAACTGCCCCAGTGCAATGGTTTTTTCACTTTAAAAACTCTCCTGCACAGGTTTTCTGTCATCGTCGGACACGACGAACAGCCTCCAGGTATACAATACCTGGATGCTCAATTAAACCCGACGTCCACTATACTGACAAGGAGATAAATGCAACAGTCTCACATTGAAATTTGTGGCAGCAATGGTTCCAAAATCAGTAATATTCTGATTCTAAGTAGGACATTTAAAGTGGCAGAATTTGTCATTTCAATTTTACTAAAAGTCCATGCAACAAGAGTAAAATGAATATCGTTGGTGGAACAATTAACATTGCTCGTTGCAAATTGTCCGGTGATGGGGTTAGGGTTAAATCACCATTGTCGGGGGTTGCTGGGGCAGCGCAGCTGGAAGGGCTGGAGAGGAGGAGTAGGGAGTAAGAGTAAGCAAACGTTGACTGCTTATTCCCCCCCCCATAGATCCTGCTTGACCTGCTGAGTTCCTCCGGCATTTTACATGTGTATACACACACACCACACACACACACACACACACACGGCCTATAAAAAGTATTTGCTGTCCCTTGGAAGTTTTCATGCTTTATTGTTTTACAACATTGGATCACAGTGGATTTAATTTGTTTTTTTTTGACACTGATCAACAGAAAAGACTCTTCATGTCAAAGTGAAAACAGATTTCTACAAACTGGTACAAATTTATTAATTATTAACCACAAAATAACTGATTGCGTAATTACTCACTCCCTTCAAGTCAGTATTTAACAGATACACCTTTGGCAGCAATTACAGCCTTGAGTCTATGTGAATAGGTCTCTTATCGGCTTTGCACGTCTGGACACTACAATTTTTCCCCAGTCTTTTTTACAAAACTGCTCAGGCTCTGTTAGATTGCAAGAGGATGGTGAGTGAACAGCCCTTATCAAGTCCAGCCAAAAGTTCTCAATTGGATTGAGGTCTGGACTCTGACTTGGCCAGTCCAGGACATTTAAGCCATTCCTGTGTAGCTTTGGCTAAATGCCTGCGGTCATTGCCTTGTTAGAAAGCAGACCTTCTCCTAAGTTGCAGTTTTCTTGCAGATTGCATTAGGTTTTCCTCCAGGATTTCCCTGTATTTTGCTGCATTTATTTTACCCTCTACCTTCACAAGCCTCCCAGAGCTGCAGTGAAGCATTCCCACAGCATGATGCAGCCACCACCATGTTCAGAGTAGGGATGGTGTGATATTGATGATGTGCAGTGCTTGGCTTATGCCAAACATAGTCTTCAACCTGATGGTCAAAAAGCTCAGTCTTGGTTTCATCAGACCATAGAACCTTCTTCCAGCTGACTTCAGAGTCCCCTATATACCTTCTGGCAAACTCTAGCCAAAATTTCATGTGAGTTTTTTTCAACAGTGGCTTTCTCTTTGCCACTCTCCTGTAAAGCTACAACTGATGAAGCACCCAGGCAACAATTGTTGTATGCACAGTCTCTCCCATCTCAGCCACTGAATCTTGTAACTCCTCTAGAGTTGTCATAGGTCTCTTGGTGGTCTCCCTCACTAGTCTCCTTCTTGCACGGTCACATTCTTTCCACTTCTTGATGATTGACCTAACTATACTCCAAGGGATATTAATTGTCTTGGAAGTTTTCTTGTAACCATCTCTTGACTTGTGCTTTTCAATAACCTTGTGGTGGAGTTGTTTGGAGTGTTCTTTTGTCTTCATGATGTAGTTTTTTGCCAGGATACTAACTCACCAGCAGCTGGACCTTCCAGACACAGGTGTATTTTTACTACAATCAATTGAAACACCTTGACTGCACACGGTGATCTCTATTTAACTAATGATGCGACTTCTAAAACCAATCGGCTGCACCAATGATGATTTGGTGAGTCATATTAAGGGGGTGAATACTTATGCAATCAAATATTTTGTGTTTTATATTTGTAATTAACTTAGATCACTTTGTGGAGATCTGTTTTCACTTTGACACGAAAACAGTCTTTTCCGTTGATCAATGGCAAAAAAGCCAAATTAAATCCACTGAGTTTCAGTGTTGTAATCCAATAAAACATGAAGACTTCCAAGGTGGTTGAATACTTTTTGATGTGAATATATTGTATGCCATTGGGGAAAATCTAATATCACTAAACCTCTGGTGTTAAAGTCATGGTCAGGAACTCATGCAACATTCAAGCAGCCTCTGACAATGAAGGAAACCCTCCAGACCACCAAGTTCTGACTCATTCTACTTTATTCTCCTCACATTCCCAACAATTCCCCAGATTCGTCCAATCACCTATATGCTCGGGGCAACTTGGTGGCCAAATAATCTGCTATTCTGCACATCTTGGGTACGTGGGAGGAACAGGAGCACCTGGAGTGTACCCTCATGGTTACAAGAAAACATGCAAGCTCCAGGCAGATAGCATCCAAGGTCAGGATTGGCCCAGATTGCGAGAGAAGTGGGGTAACAGCTGCAACAATGCACCATACTCTAAAAGCACAACCATGCCTAAAACACATGACTGGATCACAGATTATAAAACTTACTTTATGGTTGGTCACTTGCTCTGTTCCCACCCCCAGCAGCAAAATGAGTCACACAGACCAGTTGACTCACTCCTCACATCAAGTCCTGTTCTAGCTGTTTTTCAAAATATGGTAGCAGTTTTTGTTTTACTAAAAGCATTTTAAATAGACTTTCTGTAAATGATTTGAGAAAAAAAAACACATTCTGTGATGATAATCTCTCAATATTACACATAGACTGACACAATGACCTTACAGTTTGCTGAAATGCGCCAAGTGTCTTGCAGCCCACAGGAAGTCGGCGATGATCACCAGCACATCTTGTATTTTGTCTCCTCAACAAAACGGGTTAACTGCACTCACTTGCTCATCCACTGAGAAGTTCCCACAACCAACGATCTCACTTTAAGGACTCTCTTCTTTTATGTTCTCGGCATTTACCGCTTTTTATTTATATTTGGATTTGCACAGTTTGTTTGCACTCTATTTGATCTTTCATCGATCATGCTATAGCTACTATTCTATAGCTCTGCTGAGTATGCCCACAGGAAAATGAATCTCAGAGTTGTATTTGGTGACATATATGCACTCCGATAACATTTACTTTGAACAAGTGCCATTTCTGGCATCTCAAGGGAGATAGCCACTGCAGATATTTATCTACTGCACACTCTTGTGAATTTAAAGATTCCTTTTAATCATTTCACCTTGCTTGGAGTCTGCCTATACAACTAAAAATCTGACTTCTTGTTTAACAGAATTTTTAGAAAATGCATTTCCTTCATTTAATTTATGATGCAATCTGATCGAGAGTCAAACCAAACAGATTCACTGCTTGAGGTTGGATTGTGCCTTTCACTATCGTTGAGCCCACATTCTGTTCTGTAAACGATTAAGAAGCTAAAGTGGTCACACGTGATGAAAGTCACCTTCAGAATCAGGTTTATTATCACTGAAACACGTCATGAAATTTGTTGCTTTGTGACAGCCGTACAATGCAATACAGTAACAATTACTACAATTTTCATTATTTGGGGTGGCAGGGTGGAGATATGTCTCTACCAAAGGAGGTGTAAGGTGCTTCTTCCCTCTGCTAGCCTACAGATCACTCTTGGGGAAGGTGTAGCATCTGCTCAGCCCCCCAGTCTGGGTCACATGAAGCCATGGGAGCAGGTGATGGATGGTCTTCTAAGCAGCTGGTATATATCACAAGTCCTGGTTATGTGATCACTGATGCCAGGCAGACAAGATCTGAAGAGTATTGATAATGGCTGGGGTCACCTGTCTTGTAAAGACACCGCCCAGAAGAAGGCAATGGCAAACCACTTCTACCAAAAAATTTGCCAAGTACAGTCATGGCCATTGAAGACCATGATCGCCCATGTTACATGACAGGGCACATAACAAATGAACAAATTTAATTTGTTTAATTTATAAACACCGCAAGGAAACAGGCCCTTTCAACCCAATTGGTTTGGGCCACTCATTTACATCTATGTGACCTACTAACCTTAACATCTTTGGAATGTGGGAGGAAACCAAAGCACCTGGAGGAAACCCACATGATCACAGTGAGAATGTAAAAGTTCCTTACAGACAGTGGTAGAATTGAACCAGATTGTTGGTGCTCTAATGGCATTACAGTGCCGTCTTAAAGTTACAATAAGAAATGGGAAAAATAAATAGAGCAAAACAGTGAGGTAGAGTTCAAGAACCATTCAGAGATCTGATGGCGAAGGGAAAGAAGTTGTCCTTAGTATATTGAGTGTGCATCTGCAAGCTCCTATATCTTCGCCCTGATGACAGCAAGGAGAAGGGGGCATGCTGAGGGTTCTGAATGATAGACGCCACCTTCTTGAGGATGGAGATGTTCTCAATGGTGGGAAGGCTAATGCCAATGATAGAGCAGGCTGAGACTACACCACACTGCAACTTTTTCTCATTGGAGCCTCCACGACAGGCGATGATGCAACGAGTCAGAATGCTTTCCCCAGCACGTCTGTAGAAATTTGCTAGAGTCTTTAGTGACATAACAAATCTCCTAATGAAGGGACCTCATTGAATTCATCAGGGAATGCATCAATGCTGCATGGAATGGGAGTGTAAATGTTCGTAAGCAGATATTTCCATGTTGTAGCTAATCAAGCTATAGAAACAACCAGAATAAGCAGAGGTTCTCACCATCGACCTTTAAGGTGGTTAGTTTTCTTGAAATCAGTAGATAAATCATTTCATTCACCAACCTGGAACCTAGTTTCTTTGCTTTATCATCAAATGGAGAAATGAAAATGAAACATTAAATTAGTCTGACATGTAAACCTAATGTTCAGCTGCTGGATTTGCCACATCTCTGAACATAGTTTAGCCAGAGAGCAGTGAATCTGTGGAATTTGTCGCCACAGGCAGTTACAGAGGCCAAGTTATTCAGTATATTTAAGGCAGAGGTTGATAGATTCTTGATTAGTCAAGCACGAAGGGATACGGGGAGAAGGCAGGCGATTGCAGCTGAGAGGGAGTTGCGGCAGAATGACAGCCATTCCTTATCGTAGTGTAACAGTGGTCTAGTGTGTTGGGACCTCTGCTGTAACAGTTACATGCCTCAAACAGGCCTGGTTAAAGTCACCGACTATAATTTGAAATTCAATGGGATGGGCCATTTCTTCTTTACAGAGAGCATCCTGCAGTTTTGCGAGTGCTTGCTTATAATCGGCCGCTGATGTTTTTTAAACTGCGGTCAGAATCATGGATGAGAAATCTTGAGGCAAATAGAATGGTCTACATTTAATCGTTAGTTGTTCTAAGTCAGGGGACCAAGAAGTTGACATAACCCCGACGTCCATGCAGCAACAAAAATTGACTAAATAACACACGCCACCACCTCTTTCCTTAACAGAATTCGAGGTTCGATCTATTCTGAAAATTGTAAAACCTTCTGGTCGGATAGTTGAGCTCAGCATGTTCACTGCCAATGCAACAAACGAGATCAGCCTCATCTACCTTTGATACAGCAGCCTTGCCCTGAGATCATTAATCTTTTTTTTCCAGCCTTGAGGACATAAAGTGTTGCATGGCATAAAACTTCCTACAGCTGAATGAAGGCAAGTCTGAAGTTGTCCTATTTGGCCCCCCTGACTCCATCAAAGTGATTACCAACAGTCTTGGTAACCTGTCCACCCTTATCAAATCCCATGTCAAAAACCTTGGTGTGATATTTGATTCCGCCCTTAAGTTTGACAAGCAAGTTAATGCAGTAGTAAAAGCCAGTTTTTTCCAGCTTCGTACTATTGCCAAAATCAAGTTATTTCTCTCTTTCAAAGACCTCGAGGAAGTCATCCACGCCATTATACTCCAACTCTGTGTATACTGGGATTAGTCAGTCGTCCCTGTCCCACCGGCAACTGGTCCAGAACGCTGCAGCCAGGCTCCTGGCAGGTGCCCGGAAGAGGGACCATATTACTTCTATCCTGGCCTCTCTCCACTGGCTACCAGCACGGTTTAGAACTGATTTTAAGGTTCTCCTGTTTGTTTTTAAAGCCCGAAGTGGGCTGGCCCCCTCCTATATCGCAGACCTTCTAACCCCTTATTCTACTTCCAGGTCCCTCAGGTCGACTGACTTGGGGCTCCTGGCTGTCCCACAATCTAAATTTAAGTTCAGGGGTGACCGCACCTTTGCTGTTGTAGACCCTAGACTGTGGAACAGCATTCCCCTCCCTATCAGATCTGCCCCCTCCATTGACTCTTTTAAGTCCAGGCTCAAAACTTACCTATATTCACTAGCGTTTGGAATCTTCCTGATGTGGCTGATTTTTGGATTGTGCTTAGGCTCATGTGTTGTCTATATTGTGCCTATAAGCTGTGTGCCCTGTTGTTTATATGTGTTTCTCGTATTTGTGATTTTCGCTACCTATTATGGATGTCAACATGGGTTGTTTTTAAATGTGCTTTATAAATAAATTTGACTTGACTTGACTCGACTCTACGTTCGCTAACAAGATGATAGACAGAGGAGGTCCTGTCCCTCTGCATTTCAACCTGATTTGAATTCCACCTGTCCTGTCACGCCTTCAGCCTTGGCGTTGACCATTAAAGGCACTGCATTATATTTGCATAAAGCGTTGCCATAGAAAAGCAGCATCTATCGTCAAAGATCCTCACCACCCAGGCCCTGCTCTTTTCTCACTGCTGCCATCAGGTAGATGCAGGTGGATGCTTCCTTGGTAACATGGATTCTTGATTACCTGACTGGCAGACCACAGTACGTGTGCTTGCAACACTGTGTGTCCGACAGAGTGATCAGCAGCACTGGGGCTCCACAGGGGACTGTCTTGTCTCCCTTTCTCTTCACCATTTACACCTCGGACTTCAACTACTGCACAGAGTCTTGTCATCTTCAGAAGTTTTCGGATGACTTTACCATAGTTGGATGTATCAGCAAGGGAGATGAGGTCGAGTACAGGGCTACGGTAGGAAACTTTGTCACATGGTGTGAGCAGAATTATCTGCAGCTTAATGTGGAAAAAGACTAAGGAGCTGGTGGTAGACCTGAGGAGAGCTAATGTACCGGTGACCCCTGTTTTCATCCAGGGGGTCAGTGTGGACATGGTGGAGGATTACAAATACCTGGGGATACGTATTGACAATAAACTGGACTAGTCAAAGAACACTGAGGCTGTCTACAAGAAAGGTCAGAGCAGTCTCTATTTCCTGAGGAGACTGAGGTCCTTTAACATCTGCCGGACGATGCTGAGGATGTTCTACGAGTCCGTGGTGGCCAGTGCTATCATGTTTGCTGTTGTGTGCTGGGGCAGCAGGCTGAGGGTAGCAGACACCAACAGAATCAACAAACTTATTCGTAAGGCCAGTGATGTTGTGGGAATGGAACTAGACTCTCTCACGGTGGTGTCTGAAAAGAGGATGCTGTCCAAGTTGCATGCCATCTTGGACAATGTCTCCCATCCACTACATAATGTACTGGGTGGGCACAGGAGTACATTTAGCCAGAGACTCATTCTTCCAAGATGCAGCACAGAGCGTCATAGGAAGTCATTCCTGCCTGTGGCCATCAAACTTTACAACTCCTCCCTTGGAGGGTCGGACACCCTGTGCCGATAGGCTAGTCCTGGACTTATTTCATAATTTACTGGCATAATTTACATATTACTATTTAACTATTTATGGTTCTATTACTATTTACTATTTATGGTGCAACTGTAATGAAAACCAATTTCCCCCTGGGATCAATAAAGTATGACTATGACTATGACTAAGAAGGTACAGGAGCTTCAGGACTTGCACCACCAGGTTCTACTACCCCTCAACATCAGGCTCTTGAACAAAAGGGGATAACTACACTCATTTAAGGGCTCTGTAACATTGTTATTTCATGCCTGTTATTTATTTATATCTGCATTTGGCCAATTTGTTTAGTTTATGATGGTTATAGTTTCTGATCTATAGATTTGCTAAGTATGCCCACTGAAAAAGAATCTCAGGGTTGTAAGTAGTGACATGTATGTACTCTGATAATAAATTTTACTCTGAACTTTGCAAAAGTTCTGACCTATTTAAGAAAATAGAGAACAAAAATCCTGTTTTGTTGAAATTTAGGCCAATAACTGAATTAACCTACTTGCTTTGTATAATGAAAATGCATCTTAGACAAATTTGATCACCTATCTATCACTCTCAGTTCGGATATTCATGGGTGTTATCAACAATTTCACAAAGCAAATGAAACTATCAATGATCTTATTTGCTATATGTGCAATCTTGACAAGCACAGAATTAGCTGCAACATGAGACAAAGATAAAACTATTTTTACAAGCAAAACAATTTCACCTAAATCACATGAGCTGGCCCACATTCCCAAAATTCTACAAATGGCCATTTGCAATTTTATTCCGATCCATTTTTAAGTGCAGGTTATTTCAGGGGAAATATGACGGAATGCGATGCCCTGTGAACAGGCATGGACCTGCAAACTGAATGACTTCTTCTATGTTCTGAGAAACTACATATAAATTGTATGTGTGCATTCTGTTTTCTTTAGTAATTGGAATGAAACTTCAGAGCCCTGAACAGATCAGAATTTTACTTTTTTATTCAAAGGAACAGCACAGAACAGACCTTTCCGGTCCAAGGAGCCATGCTACCCAGCAACACACCTATTTAACACTGGCCAATTAATCTACTAACTGGTACGTCTTTGGATGGTGGGGAGGGGGGTGGAGAGGGGGGGGCAGAAATCCACGCGGTCACGGGGAAAACACACAAACTCTTTACAGACAGCACCGGAATTGAACCCTGAACTCCAACGCCCCAAGCTGTAATAATGCCATATTGACAACTGCACTACCCTGGTAGAGTTTTAAAAAGCTTGCTTTTAATTTTATTGATTAAACTGTCAGCCACCATATTTTACTGCAATAATCACAGACACAGAACAGTATAAGACTGTAAGGACCCTTTGGCCCATAAATCTTTTGCAAACCTTTTAACCTACTCAAATGGTTCCATTTATTATCAGAGAATGTATACAGTATACTTGTGTCTTCACAGGCATTCATGAAAAACAGAAACCCAAAAGGAAGAACGACAGAAAAATATTAGAACCTCAAAGCCACCTCTCCCCGCGCAAGCAGGAGCAAAGCATCAACACAACAAACATCCCCCTCCTGCCATTTCAGCAAAACATGTCAGCACCCACGCAAAAGCAAAGCACCCAAAGGGAGATCATGATCTGCAGACAACAAAAACTATTATTTACCTGATAATCTCCACAGTCAATCTAACCCTTCCTTCCAACAATTTCAATGACCTTCCATTTTTCTTTCATCCATGTTCCCTTCTCAGATCTCTTAAATATCCATAATATATCAGGCTCTACCACCAGCCTCAGCAGCATTCTAGGTACTTAGAGATTTGTGTAAGAAACCTACCTCTGATATCTCCCCTAAGCTTTTCCCCAGTCAAATTAAACAGATGTCCTGTGGGGTAGCCATTGACGTCCTGGAATAGGGCGTTGTCTGTGACTCTGTTTGTGCCTCTTATAATCTTGCACACATTTATCACATTTCCTCTCATCTTCCCTCATTCCAAAGAGAAAATCCCATCCCGCTCAACCTTTCCTCTTTAGATTTGCCCTCTAATCTGAACTGCTCTTTGTGAAGAAAAAACAAAAATGCTTGCTGTTTATTATCTTTTTTTGATTGTGGTTGAAAGTAAGTAGAAAAGGCCCTGAAAGTTAATCACATTATCAAGATTCCAAATGAGCAGAATTTCTGTGAAAGAGAACCAAGGAACAACCCCAACTTCCTCCATTCTTAATCACAAGACATGCAGAACAAAAGCAGTCTGCAGGAACATTACAGCAAATGTTTTCTGAAGAAAATTTGAAATTTAGAACAATTCTTTCAGTGTGGAATACATTGTGCACAATTCTAAATCTGTCCTACCTTTGGGTCATGAACAAATGTTTGCCCTTTGGTTCCAGGAGGGAAGTCACCAGTACAAATGTACTTTAAGCACTCAATTATAGTCTGTAACACAAAAACATATATGTAAAGAAAATAAACGTAATCCTGTTACATTAAATTCTGTATCATGAGAAGTGCTCCAAAGCTCCACAAAACACTTTCAATAAATCAGTCCTGTGATGATTGGTAAGAACAACTACACTCTCATTTCTCTGCATTAAAATCAAAACCTACAGATTGTGGTAAATCAAAGTGATTGCATTTTCTCATCTTCATTATCATTGCTTTGATATTCATGATGCACTTCCCTTGATAGTGTGTTCTTTTTTATACTACCCAGGGAAAACTGGTTCACAGGAGACCTGCTGCTGTCCTGGAAAAAGTACGATCGAGTTCCAATGTCCGAATTCGACAAGTAGCTAAATTGAATGAGTGATTCCCACCGTCTATGCAAAAGACTCTGGTGACCTCTTACAACTTATTTAAGCCCCTCGATTGTTTCTCAGTCCACCCAGTGACAACATCATCTTCCACCTTGTCAATGCCACCTCCCAACCGTTACTATAAGACCATAAGACAAAGGAGCAGACACCGGCCATTCGGCCCATCGAGTCTGCTCTGCCATTTTATCATGAGCTGATCCATTCTCCCATTTAGTTCCACTCCCCTGCCTTCCCACCATAACCTTTGATGCCCTGGTTACTCAGATACCTATCAATCTCTGCCTTAAATACACCCAATGACTTCGCATCCACTGCCCTCCGTGACAACAAATTCCATAGATTCACCACCCTCTGGCTAAAAAATTTCTTCGCATCTCTGTTCTGAATGGGCGCCCTTCAATCCTTAAGTCATGCCTTCTCGTACTAGACTCCCCCACCATGGGAAACAACTTTGCCACATCCACTCTGTCCATGCCTTTCAACATTCAAAATGTTTCTATGAGGTCCTCCTTCATTCTTCTAAACTCCAAGGAATATAGTCCAAGAGTGGACAAACATTCCTCATATGTTAACCCTCTCATTCCCGGAATAATTCTAGTCAATCTTCTCTGTACCCTCTCCAACGTCAGCACATCCTTTCTTAAATAAGGAGACCAAAACTGCCCACAGTACTCCAAGTGAGGTCTCACCAGTGCCTTATAGAGCCTCAACATCACATCCCTGCTCCTATACTATATTCCTCTAGAAATAAATGCCAACATTGCATTCGCCTTCTTTACCACCGACTCAACCTGGAGGTTAACTTTAAGGGTATCTTGCACGAGAACTCCTAAGTCCCGTTGCATCTCAGAACTTTGAATTCTCTTCTAATTTAAATAATAGTCTGCCCGTTTATTTCTTCTGCCAAAGTGCATAACCATACACTTTCCAACATTGTACTTCATTTGCCACTTCTTTGCCCATTCTTCCAATCTATCCAAGTCTTTCTGCAGACTCTCCGTTTCCTCAGCACTACCGGCCCCTCCACCTATCTTCGTATCATCAGCAAACTTCGCCACAAAGCCATCTATTCCATAATCCAAATCGTTGATGTACAACGTAAAGAGAAACGGCCCCAACACTGATCCCTGTGGAACACCACTGGTAACCGGCAGCCAACCAGAAAAGGATCCCTTTATTCCCACTCTCTGTTTCCTGCGAATCAGCCGACGCTTTATCCACATATGTAACTTTCCGTAATACCTTGGGCTCTTATCTTGTTAACTAGCCTCATGTGTGGCACCTTGTCAAAGGCCTTCTGAAAATCCAAATATACAACATCCACTGCATCTCTCTTGTCTAGCTTACTTGTAATTTCCTCAAAAAATTGTAATAGGTTTGTCAGGCAGGATTTTCCTTTAAGGAAACCATGCTGAGTTCTGCCTATCTTGTCATAAGCCTCCAGGTACTCTGTAACCTCATCCTTGACAATCGACTTCAACAACTTCCCAACCACCGATGTCAAGCTAACAGGTCTATAATTTCCTTTTTGCTTCCTTGCCCCCTTCTTAAATAGCGAAGTGACATTTGCAATCTTCCAGTCCTCCAGAACCATGCCAGAATCTATCGACTTTTGAAAGATCATCGCTAATGCCTCCGCAATCTCCGCAGCTACTTCCTTCAGAACACGAGGGTGCATTCCATCTGGTCCAGGAGATTTATCTACCTTTAGAATATTCAGCTTCCTGAGTACTTTCTCTGTCGTAATTGTGACTGCGCACACTTCTCTTCCCTGCCACCCTTGAGTGTCCGGTATATTGCTGATGTCTTCCTCAGTGAAGACTGATGCAAAATACTCATTCAGTTCCTCCGCCATTTCCTTATCTCCCATTACAATTTCTCCAGCATCATTTTCTATTGGTCCTATATCTACTCTCACCTGTCTTTTACTCTCTATATACTTGAAAAAGCTTTTAGTATCCTCTTTGATATAATTTGCGAGCTTCTTTTCATAGTCCATCTTTTCCCTCTTAATGAGCTTCTTAGTTTCCTTTTGTAAGCTTTTAAAAACTTCCCAATCCTTTGTCTTCCCACTAATTTTTGCTTCCTTGTATGCCCTCTCCTTTGCTTTAACTTTGGCTTTGACTTCTCTTGTCAGCCACGGTTGCATCCTTTTTCCATTCAAAAATTTCTTTTTTGGAATATACCTGTCTTGCACCTTCCTCACTTCTCGCATAAACTCCAGCCACTGCTGCTCTGCCGTCCTTCCCGCCAGTGTCCCTTTCCAGTCAATTTTGGCCAGTTCCTGTCTCATGCCACTATAATTTCCTTTACTCCACTGAAATACCGACACATTGGATTTTGGCTTCTCTTTTTCAAATTTCACAGTGAACTCAATCATGTTATGATCACTGCCTCCTAAGGGTTCCTTCACCTCAATCTCTCTAATCACCTCCGGTTCATTACACAATACCCAATCCAGTACAGCTGATCCCCTAGTGGGCTCAACAACAAGCTGTTCTAAAAAGCCATCTCGCAGACATTCTACAAATTCTCTCTCTTGAGATGCAGTGCCGACCTGATTTTCCCAATCTACTCGCATGTTAAAATCCCCCACAATTCTCATAATACTGCCCTTCTGACAAGCCTTTTCTATTTCTGGTTGTAATTTGTAGTCCACATCACTGCAGCTGTTTGGACTGTCTCTTCTTTTATTCCTGAAACTGCTCTTGTCACCTCTTTTGTTGAAATATTGCTCCATTATTTTACTTCAAGTTGACTATTTTTAAGAATTGAGCCGCTTTTCGATAAAGTGGTGAAGAGTTTGACTTAATTTATGATGAGGCCACCCTCAGGGTGGAGGGGCAACACCTTGTATTCCATCTGGGTAACCTCCAACCTGATGATAAGAGTATCGATTTCTCCTTCTGGTTAAAAAAAAACATTTCCTCCCTCTCCCCTCCTCCTCTTCTATTCTCCACGCTTGCATTTTACCTCTTCTCACCAGCCTATCACCTCCCCCTGGTGCCCCTCCTTCTTCCCTTTCTCCTATGGTCCACTCTCCTCTCTTACCAGATTCCTTCCTCTCCAGCCCTCGAACTTCCCCACCCACCTGGCTTCACTTATCACCTTCTCGCTAGCCTCCTACCTCTTCCCCTATCTTTTTATTCTGGCATCTTCTCCCTTCTTTTCCAGTCTTAAAGAATGGTCTCAGCCTGAAACGTTGAATGTTTGTTCATTTCCATAGATGCTGCCTGACCTGCTGAGTTCCTCCAGCATTTTGTGTGTGTTCATTCACGATAAACCACACCTGAAGGTTCCAGTCCCCCTTGGAGAACTAGGCTCAAAAAAAACCAAAAGATTTCAACTTCACACTAATAACCCAAAGCAAATTTCAAATACTTCAAAGCAATCACGACATATCAATGCTGTGACATATCAATTACAAGTTGCAGGAGGCTGCAGAGGGTTTGGACTGTGGGAAGAAACCAGAGCACCCTGAGGAAACCCACACGGTCACGGGAAGAATGTACAAGCTTCTCACAGACAGCAGCAGGACTCAAATCCTGATCGGTATTCACTGGCACTGTAAAGTGACTGCACTAGCCACTACACTTCCATACCAGGCTAAATGTTTAAACTACAGTCCGCCATGACTCAAATTTATTCCATGGTGGTCAATTATTAAAAACATTCAGTCTGTCCCTTTCTGGTTTATTGATTAATTGACAATTGTCTTTATCTGCAATGAAAATTACAGAAACTGAATAAAACAAAGCACAATGTGAATCATGATTTAGTGTCAAATTAATGCATATTACAAGGATCTTTGTCTGTCTGTCTATATTTTAAATTCCAAATGTATTACTTACCGTTTTTCCTGCGCCATTTGGTCCCACCAGAACAGTTAATGGAGTATTGAAGGTGATAATTTGTTTATCTTTGTCATCTATCCCAAAACTCCTCACACCCTGAATGCTCATCTTCTCAATTCTGGACATCTTGGCAGGTCTTCAACCTTCCCCAATCTAATAAAGAATAATAGAAGACGACATAATCTTCAGTTAAGCTCACTTAGGAATCCTAATTGCCAGTCCATGTTCATTTTATGGACCACCAAAAGCTGGCACATTGAGGCATACTTCCGAGGTGCCTCATGAGGTCAGTGAAAACTGGAGGTTCATCCAGAGATGACAGGACAGGTCAGGACGGTGTGTGGTTTGTGACTTTTGACTCTTCTGTCAGACACAGGTCTCTGTGCACTCCCAGTGAACAACCACTTTTGGTTCTCAATAACATCCTGTACTCCTTCTCTCAGTTATGACGCTGCGTTTCTTCCTGGAAGATTTGAGCGTGCCCATGAATGGTTTTATCTGTCTCATACTCACTTCCCATAGCAGGATTCTATTGTTATGCACTTGACTGTTAAGGTGCAGCGAATTCAAAAAACGATAAGACATAGGAGCACAATGAAGCCATTCGGCCCATCTGCCATTCAATCACGGTTGATCTATTTTTCCTCTTGACCACATTCTCCTGCCCTCTCCCCACAACTGTTGATGCCCTGACTAATCAAGAATGCATCAACCTCTGCTTTAAATATACCCAATGACTTGGCCTCCACAGCCATCCGTGGCAATGAATTCTACATTCAATGCAGTCTAATTGTCATTCAACCATATATGAATACCCATGAAAACAGACAAAAGGAACAGAGTAACTCTGAGGCTAAGGTGCAAAACGCAGAAGCTACAGTACACAGCACAAGGCACACTTAGCACGTAAGACAGCAGTAAAATAGTCACACAAAAAAAAGTCCAAGTCCTTGAGTCTCTAAATGTTGCAGCAGTCTGCAGTCAAATACAATACACCTTAACCTGCTGAACAACCAGTGAAGGGCAGCACTGACTCCAACATGTATGCCACACCACTCTGCCCCTGGCATTCCAGTTGAGTACTCCACTCTAGCAGCACACAGGTGTATTGCCCTGTTTAAGATTTCTACAGCTATGCTGTGAGGTATTTATTTTAGCAGTTTTCTGTAAAAGCAGTGTACCCTGCTGTTGAGAATGTTTTTGGTTTCAGTTAAAGATAAGGAGCCACGTTGTCTGACTTAGGAATGCTGTGTCAGCCAATCAGAATGGCGGGATGGAGAGAAGAATCCAGGGAGAGTTGGGCAGAAAGAGATTTCTGACAGATTGTAGCTGGGTTCATGGTGTTTTGGCAGGAGATCAGAGAGCAGAGGATCTGGCAGGACACATGGAGGATCCCATCTGAAGAGAAGCCCCTAATGCAAGGAGTGCTTGGCGAGATGAAGGAGTCCAAGAAGGGAAGCGCTATGTGCGATTGTTGCTGAGAACTCAGTGACATAAGTACAGTGGTACACCTATCCACTACCAAAATAAGCCTCAACGTTTATGTGCATATTTAGAGCGTAAAAGGCCCTTCTATTTTTTTCTCTTTTCTTTTTTCTATTGACTGTTTGATAAACCTGAAATTGGTAAATATACTTTCTTTATAATTTTATTTTGGTGTACGACGTTATTTCTTGGCAACCAATAATTGTGCATGGTCAGTATTTACACAGTATTTGCCCAAATTGAGGTTCTTTTAATGGGAATTCCCAATGTTCCTGTCCGGCTGAACCCCAAATCATACTGACCCCAGACATATATTGTTTATGAAAGGAGCCCCGTGGCTGTTAGCAGAGTCAGCTAATGTGCCAAGTTTGTATATGACCCTGGTGAGAGGGTTACATTTGTAGGGGCTCATTGGAATCTCAAATGCTGTGTGAATGCTGTTTTAGGATTGATTAAGCGGTTTGTGTGTTTAAGCCAGTGATTAGGCAGGTGTCAGGGAAAGTCATTAAGGTACCTTATTATGGATGCCACAGGGATTGCTTGGTGCGATTCAAAATAGTTATCCACAAATAATGATTGTGTCTGAGTGTGGTAGATGTTTGAAGCCCCAATGAACTGTTACTCAGAGCGCTTATTTCTGTAAAAGTATCGGGGAAAGATACACTAGTTGAATGGCGTTTTGACAAATCGGCGGGTAAGGATTGTGTGTTAGTCCAGACCAGCAGTGACGTAAACTGAAGTTGCACTGCCCGATATGATAGGAGAACCTGGAGAGGTGTGGCCAAGGGCAGTCCATATATTTAGAGAAGGGAGAATGTAGCTGAGGGTGAAGACTTTGAAGACAAGGTGTTCTCCTTTCTGCGAAGTGAGAGAAAGGAATTGTCTGATGTGAAATCTCTAATGGGTCCTTCAGCAGTTGATGGAAATTCTGAGCTGGCTTCGGTATTTACATCACTGATCAATAAATGCCAAAGTGTATCTGTGGAGAACCAAGGTCATTGTAGGCTGAGAATATTCTCTGGAGTCAACGGCACCTCCGATGGGGAACAACATGAGGCTTGGGCGGAGCAGACACCTCAGTTGCTGGATGAGCGGCAGTGCTCAGATAATATGAAAAGAGAGTCTGAAACGTCCAGCGGCTGAGGTGGTGAGGTCCCTAAAAGCAGAAAACCCATTGGTCACGTCCATAGGCTACATGCAAGAGTTACAAAACATCTTTGGCACAATGGACAGCCCAGTGGAGCTTATGATGAGGCTCAGGCACACAATCCAGGAGAAAGCGGAGAAACTTTTTGCCTATATTTTCAGGCTAGAGAGACAGCTGTATTGCCTGTGCTGTAAAGGGGCCATTCCACTGGCTGAGATCGATCAATTAAGGATGGAGCAAGTTCTGAAGAGCACACTGTCACACAAAGTGATTGTTTTAAGCATTCGAACGACTCACAAGATGCATCCCCTGCCCTCGTTTGTTGAGCTGATCAGAGAAGTGAGAGAGGAGGAAAATACGATGGAGGAGTGGGAGGCCCTGACCAGTTGGGCAAAGTCCTCAGTAGTAGCTTTGGTTGCTGACGCAGCCCCAGATGTCATACAAGTGGGGGTTTTGCAGGATGAAATGAAAAACAGACAAGCCAAGGTATCTCAGTTGATGTCAGTGAGTGCTGCCACCAAGCTTGACAAGTCCAATATGAAACCAGACCCACCAGTAGGACATACTAAACAGAGAGCTGCTATTGACAGGGGTCTCTTGACGAGGGAAGTGACTGGTATTTTCTGTTACAACTGTGGTTAGGACGGACATTTCAAGTGGGAGCATGAAGGACAGGAAAACCTTCAGAAGGTCAGCCAGTGCTTGCTCAGAGAAAACACATTCCAATTCATACTTCAAGGAAACCACTAAGGTACAAAACTCTAATCCTGAAGCCCTAGTGGAACCAACCTCGAGTGTAACCATATGTATTGAGGGTATTTATGCTAGTCATACTTGACATAGGTTCTCAGGTTACTGTACTCTGCAGATCCTTTTACAACCGGTATTTGATGCATTTACCATTGACGCCATTCTGTGCTCTAGAAATTTGGGGTCTTTGTACCAATGATTACCCATGTGATGGTTACTTGTCATTGAAGCTGGAGTTTTCAGAACTAGAAGCTGGAGTAGCTGAGACCCTTGATAAATTAGTGTTTGTCTGTCCTGATCCGGTTGAAAAAGGTGAAGCTTCCATTATTGCGGGAACAAATACTCCCATTGTGAGAAGGCTCAAAGGAGAATGCAAGGAGAGAAATGGGGAGAATTTTCTGAAAACCTTGTCCATTTACCTAGTGTTCAGAGCTGCTTTTGAAAAGGTACAAATTCCCCCAAAGCAGGATGATGAGCATAAACGAGGAACTGTGTGGTACACCCAGTCTAAACCCATCATATTATGTCCTGGGCAAGTAGCTAGAATGACAGGTAACCCCAATTTCCCAGGAATGTCCAATGCCAAGGCCCCTCCTGGTGGACGCTCTGGAGGATCACAACGAAGATTCACGACAACCTGCCAGAGTACTGGTGAGACCTGAACCGCAGAAACCGTCTGCTGTACACATAAACAGGATAGCAGTGATTGTCAGGAACACTTTGGAGAGAGAGGTCACCATTAGACAAGGGATGCAGATGGCACATCCTTTTCCAGTGACATAATGTCAAATTTTCCAGTGAGAAAACCAGGACAAAGACAGTTTCAGAAACGATAACAGGAAAGTCATTCAGCTTTGGTGAGTCCCTGGTCCCTGAGGGATAGAAAAGGAGACTAACAGACAAGATGCTGAAGCTCGAAGATATCTTTTCTACTGATAAGTTCAATGTGGGTGGCTCCAAGAGTAGTCGCCACACTACTTGAGTGACAGAAGACACCCCTCTCTTCGCACCGGGAGAGGAGGAAAAAGTTCAGCAGCATCTGCTGAAACCGAAGCTGGAACTATCACTGAATCGAGGAGTCCCTCTGCGTCACCCATGCTAGCGGTGAGGAAGAAGAATGGGAAGGTACGAATGTGTGTTGACTATCGGACACTGAACCAACGTACAGTCCCCGACCAAGATACTGACCCATGAATCGAGGATGCTCTGGTCTCTCTGAGTACAGCAAACTGGTAGAGTGTGTTATATTTGAGGAGTGGGTATTATCAGATACCCATGAGTCAAGCTGGTAAAGAAAAGACAGTATTTATATGTCCACTTGGACTCTCAGTTTGAAAGACTGCCCCAGGGCATGTTAGGAGCACTGGCTTCTTTTCCACATGTCATGGAGAAGACAGTTGGAGACATGAACTTGTTTGAGGTACTGCTCTACTGGGATGATCTCATAGTATTCGGGTATACACTGGAGGAACATGAGACAAGGGTACTGAAGATGCTAGATCACCTGAAAGCTGGAGGGTTAAAACCATCACTGGACAAGTGCCAGTCTTGTAAGATGTCAGTCAACTACGTCGGACTCGTAGTCTCACCGGATGGGGTACCTTCCAACTGCAGAGGGAGGTACAGAGGCCCAGTTTCTGTAACTTATCAATCAGGATTGTGGGAATGATGGTATTAAACACTAAGGTATAGTCAACGAACAGATTCCTGATATCAGTGTTTGATTATCCAGGTGATCTAAGGCCGTGTGAGGAGCCATTGAGATTGTGTCTGCCGTAGACTGATTGTGGCAACAGGCAAATTGCAGTGGGTCCAGGTTCTTGCTGAGGCAGGAGTTCATTCTAGCCATGACCAACCTCTCAAAGCATTTCATCACTGTAAATGTGAGTGCTACTGGGCAATAGTCATTAAGGCAGACCACACTGCTCTTCTTAGGCACTGGTATAATTGTTGCCTTTTTGCATGTGGGAAATTCCAACCGTAGCAGTGAGAGGTTGAAAGCGTCCTTGAATACTCCCACCAGTTGGTTGGCACAAGCTTTCAGAGCTTTCCCAGGTACTTCATCAGGGCTCAGTACCCTCACTGACAGAGGCCAGCTTGCCAAAAGCCTTCTTCACCACCCTGTCTACTTGAGACTCTGCTTTCAGGAGCTGAACTGAACTGAACTGAACTGAGTGTAGCTGAACTGCCAAGTCTCTCTCCCATCAGACAGAAGACTCTGATACATAAAGCTGATGACCATGGTGAAATCAAGGAAACCCTTTTTGATTTCAAGCATAAATTTCTTCCCAGCACGAGGAACACGCAGTTTTCTGCTCGCCAAAATAAAACTGTACTGTGTGTGATGACTTCAGCACATTGTGTTCCAATGATTCACTTTACAGCTCAGGATTCCAGAATTAAAATGAGTCGCGTAAAGGGTTGCCCGTGTCACAGAGTGAAGTCATCCCCTCTGGTTGAAGAGCCCAATGGTTGAGGGGTAATAATTGTTCCTGAACCTGGTGACTTTGATGCTGAGACTCCTGCACCTCCTTGCTGATGTCAGCAGCGAGAAGACAGCACGTTCTGTATGGTGGAGGTCCTTGATGATGATGCTGCTTTCCTGTGACAGTGGTCTGTGCAGATGAGTTCGATGGTGGGGAGGACTTCATCTGCGATGGACCGGGCCCTGTCCACTACTTTTTGTCACATTTTCCATTCAAGAACAATGGTGTTTGCATACCAGGCCGTGATGCAACCAGTCAGTATACTCTCCACTGCAGATCGACAGAGGTTTGTCCAAGTTTTAGATGTCATGCCGAATGTTCACAAATTTCTAAGAAAGTAAAGGCGCTGCTATGCTTTCCTTGTAATGGCTCTTACATGCTGAACCCAAGGTAGATCCCTGTGAAATGATAACATGGAGGAATTTAAAATTGCTGACTACCTTCACCTCTCTTTTCCGATGACTGGATCATGGACCTCCGGTTTCCCCCTCCTGTAGTCAATAATCAGCTCTTTGGTATTCCATACACTGAGTAGGAGATTGTCGTGGCAGCACACAGCCAGATGTTCAATCTCCCTCCTACATCCTGATTCATCACTACTTTGATTTGGCCAATGACAGTGGTGTCGTTGGCTCACTTAAGTGTGGAAGAGCCAATGCAATAACAACTGCTGTTAACCTGTTGCGGCCGTAGGCTAATTGGAGCACGTCCAAGTCACTCCTCAGGCAAGGGTTGGCATGCTTCATCACCAACCTCTCAAAGCACATCGTCACAGTGGATGCAAGTGCTACTGGACAATAGTCATTGAGGCACGTTACTATGTTCTCCTTTGCACCAGCATAACTGAAGCCTGCTTGAAGCAGGTGGGTACCACAGATGCCAAATAGAGAGAGGTTAAAGATACTTGAGAACACTCCATCCATTTGATAAGCACAGGTCTTCAGTAATCAGCCTTTGAAGCAAAATACTTTGGATGCTGTGATTTATTTTTCATTCACTCAAGGGATTCAAGGCATTACAAAGAAGGCACATCAGTGGCTACGCTCCATTAGGAGTCTGGAGACATCTGGAATGTCACCAAAGGTTCGAGCAAAGTTCTACAGATGTACCATAGAGAGCATTCTGACTGGTTGCATCACTGCCTGGCATGGAGCACCAATGCACCGGATCAGAAGAAGCTGCAGAAGGTTGGAAACTCAGCCAGTTCCAGCATAGGCAAGAGCCATCGAGCACATCTTGAAAAGCAGATGCCTCAAAAAGGCGACATCCATCACTAAAGCAGGGAGAAGAGGGGAGCGGTAGTGCTAGGGGACTCAGGAGTCAGAGGAACAGACAAGAGGTTCTGTGGGTGTAAACAGGACACCCAGATGGTATGTTGCCTCTCAGGTGCCTGGGTCAGGGATATCTCGGATCATGTCCACAGTATTTTGGAGGGGGAGGTAAAGCAGCTAGACGTCTTGGTACATATTGATACCAATGACATAGGAAGGAAAAGCAAAGAGGTCCTGAAGAGAGAATTTAGAGAGCAAGGCAGAAAGCCAAGAAGCAGGACCTCCGGGTTAGCAATTTCTGGATTGCTGCCTGTGCCACGCGCCAGTGAGGGCAGAAACAGGATGATTTGACAGATAAATGCGTGGCTGAGAAACTAGTGCAAGGGGCAGGGCTTCAGGTTCTTGGATCATTTTGATTTTGTCTGGAGGAGGTATGACCTGTACAAAAGGGACTAGTTGCACCTGAACCCAAGGAGGACCAATATTCTAGCAAGGAGGGTTGTTAGAGTTATTGGGGATGATTTAAACTAATTTGGCAGGGGGATGGGAACCGGAGTGAAGGGACTCAGGAAAGGATGAATGGTAAAAAGGCAAAGACAGCATGCAGTCAGGCTGTCAGGAAGAGCAGGCAGATGATAGGACAAAATTGCAGCCAGCATGGTGAGTATCAGTGCAAAAGGATAGCAATTAAAGTACTCAAAGTGTTATATCTCAATGCTTAGACTATAAGAAACAAGGTGTATGATCTTGTTGCACTTTTACAGATTGTCCGGTATGCTGTTATGGCCATCACTGAATCGTGGCTGAAGAACGGTTGTAGTTGGGAACTGAATGCCCAAGGTTACACATTGTATTGGAGGGATAGGAAGGTAGGCAGAGGGAGAACCATGGCTCTGTCAATAAAGAATGGCATCAAATCATTAGAAAGGTGTGACATAGGATCGGAAGATTTTGAATCCTTGTGGGCTGAGTTAAGAAACTGCAAGGGTAGAATGAGCCTGATTGCAGTTATATACAGACCTCCCAACAGTGGCTGGGAGGTGGATTATAGAAATCAACAGGAAATTGAAAAGGCATGTCAAAAGGGCAATGTTATGATAGTCATGGAAGATTTTAACAAGGTAGATTGGGAAAATCAGGTTGGTAATGGATCTCAAGAGAGTGAATTTGCTGAATGCCTACAAGACGGCTTTTTAGAGCAGCTTGTCATTGAGTCTACTAAGGGATCAGTTATACTGGATTAGGTGTTATGTAATGAACCAGAGGCGATCTAGTAACTTAAGGTAAAGGAACCCTTAGAAGACAATGATCACAATAAGATTGAGTTCAACTTGAAAGTTCATAGCAAGAAAGTACAGTCTGACATAACAGTATTTCAGTGGAATAAAAGAAATTACAGTGGTATGAGAGAGGAGTTGGACAAAGTGAATTGGAAGGAGCTGCTGGCAGGGATTACAGCAGAGCAGCAATAGTGTGAGTTTCTGTGAAAAATGAGGAAGATGCAGGATAGATCTATTCCAAAAACAAAGAAATACTCAAATGGTAAAATAATACAACTGTGGCTGACAAGGAAAGTCAAAGTTAATGGAAAAGCAATAGAGAGGGCATAGAACAAAGCAAAGATTAGCGGGAAGATATTGGATTGGGAAGCTTTTAAAACCCTACAGAAAGCAACTAGAAGAATCATTAGGAGGGAAAAGATGAAATATGAAAGCAGGCTAGCAAAGAATATCAGGATAGATAAAAAATACTTATTCATTTATACAAAAAAAGAGAGAGATGAGAGTGGATATAAGACGGCTAGAAAATGAGGCCGGAGAAATAATAACAGGGGGACAAGGAGATGGCAGATGAACTAAATGAGTATTTTGCAATCGTCTTCATTGTGGAAGACACTATCAGTGTGCCCGATGTTGAAGGGTGTGAAGGAAGAGAAGTGACTGCAGTTACTATTACAAGGGAGAAGGTGCTCAAAAAGCTGAAAGACCTAAGGGTACTTAAGTCACCTCAACCAGATGAACTCCACCCTAGGATTCTGAAAGAGGAGGTGGTAGAGATTGTGAAGGCAGTAGGAATGATCTTTCTTTCTAATATTTTTATTAGTTTCTACATAGAAGAATACAGAGTACAAGAAAGTATATATAAAAGGTCAAAAAAGATTTTTTAAAACTACCAATGACATTATATCTATCCATAATAACTATCTCATTACCCCGTATTCATATAAGTAAATCAATAGTTATATTGAAATATACTAATTTATTACAAAAAAAAAGAATCTAACCCCTACCAAGACCGAAGCTGTTTATTAAGGAGAAAAAAGGTTAAATACCTTCTTATATAATAAAAAATAATAATAGCCAACTTCCGTATTTAAACAACGAATTGAAGGTTTTGAAAATAATTCAGAAAGGGTCCCCACAATGTTTGAAAGTCTTGACGAGATTCAGAAATTGAACAACAAATCTTCTCTAAATCTAAGCATGACATAACGTCCTATAACCATTGAGCACGAGTAGGAGGAAAAACATCTTTCCATTTAAACAAAAGCACCCTCCTAGCTATAAGAGAGCTAAAGGCCAAAATATGTAAATCAGGTGTCTTCAGCTTGATAACTTGTCCGGCAACAATACCAAATAGGGCCGTCAGAGGATTAGGCTTAAAACTGACTTTGAAAAGTAAAGAAAAAGTTTGAAAAACTTCCTTCCATTATTTTTCAAGACTCGGACATGTTCAAAACATATGAATTAATGAAGCTTCTCCATTATTACATCTGTCATACTAGGGAGATATATAAAAACAAGATAGCTTATCTATCCTTAGTCATATGAGATCTATGTACCACCTTAAATTGTATGAGGGAATGGCAAGCACGTAACGATGAAGTATTAACCAGTTTAAAAATTTCATTCCAAGTTTCCTCCGATATTGATGTTTGTAAATATTGTTCCCAGAGATTCTTAATTTTGTCTAAAGGAACATTCCTCATCTCCAGTAACATGCCAGAAATATTAGATATTGAACCATTATGCAAAGGTGTCAAATTGAAAATTACATCTAGTAAGTTCTTATCTGAGCTTAAAGGAAATGTGCATAATTGAGACCTTAGAAAGTCTCTGATTTGTAAGTATCTAAAAAAGTGAGTATTGGGTAAGCTATATGTAGTTGACAATTGCTCAAATGAAAAAAGATTTCCTCCAACAAACAGATCCCAAAAACATTTAATACCCAACCTGTCCCATTCTTTAAAAAGTAAATCAGTCATGGAGGGTTTTAAAAAAAAGTTAGAATAAGTGGGACTTGAAAGGGAAAATCTCAATAAAGCAAAGTGTTTTCTAAATTGTATCCAGATCCTCAAAGTATGTTTAACTATTAAATTATCAGTTAGTTTACTTACAGGTAAAGGAAGTGAGGATCCAAGAAGAGAAATAATAGAAAATTTATTAGCAGAGTTAGCTTCTAAAGAAACCCATACCGGATGGTCTCCACGATTAATATAATATAGCCAAAACCTAAGATATTGTATATTAACTGCCCAGTAATAAAACCTAAAATTAGGTAAGGCTAAAGAATGATCTTTCAAAAATCACTGGACTCCGGCATGGTGCCAGAGGACTGGAAAATTGCAAATGACACTCCACTCTAAGAAAGGAGGGAAGCAGCAGAAAGGAAATTAGAGACCAATTAGCATGACCTCTGTGGTTGGGAAGATGTTGGAGTCAATTGTTGAGGATGAGGTTATGGAGTACTTAGTGACACAGAACAAGATAGAACAAAGTCAGCATGGTTTTCTTAAGAGAAAGTCTTGCCTGATGAACCTACTGGAATTCTTTGTGGAGATTACAAGTAGGATAAATAAAGGGGACGCAATGGATACTGTATATTTGGATTTTCAGAAGGCTTTTGACAAGGTGCCACACATGAGGCTGCTTACCAAGTTAAGAGCTCACTGGTATTACAGGAAACTTACCGGCATGGTTAGAGCATTGACTGATTGGTAGGAGGCAGCGAGTGAGAATAAAATGATACTTTTCTGGTTGGCTCCCAGTGACTAGTGGTGTTCTGCAGGGGTCAGTGTTGGGACCACTTCTTTTTATGCTGTATATCAATGATTTAGATGATGGAATAGATGGCTTTGTTGTCCAGTTTGCAAATGATACGAAGATTGGTGGGGGTAGGGGGCAGGTGGTTTTGAGGAAACAGGAAGGCTGCAGAAGGACTTAAGACAGATTAGAATGGGCAAGAAAGTGGCAAATGAAATACAATGTTGGAACTGCATGGTTGTGCACTTTGGTAGTAGAAATAAATGTGGAGACCATTTTCTAAACAGGGAGAAAATCAAAAAAGCTAACATTCGAAGGGTCTTGGTAGTCCTTGTACAGAACACCCTAAAGGTTAACTTGCAGGCTGAATCAGTGGTAAGGAAGGCAATTGCAAAGTTAGCATTTATTTCAAGAGGTCTAGAATACAAGAGTAGGGATGTGATACTGTGGCTTTCTAAGGCACTTGTGAGGCCTCACCTTGAGTGTTTTGAAGAGTTTTGGGCTCCTCAGCTAAAAAAAAGATGTGCTGGCATTGGAGAAGGTTCAGAGAAGGTTCACAAGGATGATTCCTGGAATGAAAGCGTCATCATAGGAGGAATGCTTGTTAGCTCAGGGTCCGTACTCACTGGAACTTAGAAAGATGAGGGCAGATCTCATTGAAACCTTTCGAATGTTGAAAGGCCTAGACAGAGTAGATGTGGAAAGGATATTTCCCAAGGTGGGGGAATCTAGGACAAGAGGGCATAGTATCAGGATAGAGGGGTGCCCATTTAAAACAGAGAGGCAGAGAAATTTCTTTAGCTAAAGGGTGGTGAATTTGTGGAATTTGTTACCACAGAGGCAGTGGAGGCCAGGTATATTTTAGGCGGGGCTTGATAGGTTCTTGATTGGACACGGCACCAAGGTTACAGGGAGGAGGCTAGTGAGTGAGGCTGAGGAGGGGGAAAAAGGGAACAGCCACGATTGAATGGTGGAGCAGACTTGATGGGCTAAATGGCCTAATTTTGTTCCTATGCCTTAAGATCTTATTAAGGACCTTCACCACCCAGGACATACCTTCTTCTCATTGCTACCACCAGGGAGAAGGGACAGGAACTTGAAGACACACACTGAACATTTTATGAACAGCTTCTTCCCCTCTGCCATCAGATTACTGAATGGACAATGAACCCATGAACATGACCCTATTACTTTTGCTCTCATTTTGCACTACTTACATATTTTTGTATATATAATATCTCATTGTAATTTATACTATATTTTATGTATTGCAATATACTGCTGCTGCAAAACAACAAATTTCACGACATACTTCAGTAATAACAAAACTGATTCTAGTTGTGGGGATGTGGGCTTCACAGGCTGAGCCAGCATTTAATTGCCCATCACTAAAATCTGAAATAGAATCCAGAACGGTTGAATACTCAGCAGATCAAGCAGCATCCAGAGAGAAGAAAACAGAATTAATGTTTCAGGCCAATGGCAAATAAAGTCAGCAATCTGTAACATTGACACCAGTTCCCTTTCCATAGGCAGTGCCCCTTAACTGCTGAGTATTTCCAGTATTTTGGTTCCCCCACCCCCATCCCAGCTGCTCTTCTCATAAGGTTGAAAGAAGATATTTGCTGATGATTCAGCCGGTGCCTACGTACAGTGAATTCAAACAATACGCAGGCCGAGATGACAAGTGAGGGTCACAATCACACTTCACAAGTTACCACTGATAACCATCTAGAACAAGATAAAGTCTATTCAATTCTTCCTGACATTTAACATTATTACCAGAAACCCCATCAACATTAACAAGGGATGCATCAGAACACATCTAAATTGCAATTGTTTGCAGGAAGTTAAGATTAGACCACACAACAACTTTATATGGCAACTGCTCTGCTCACAAACGCAAGAAGTAGCAGAGTTGTGGACACCGGTTAGTCCACTGCAAACACCAGCTTCACCTCTGTGGACTGCAGTTGTCGCTGCCTTTTGAAAGCAGCTGACGTAAATACCCTTCCCACCCTCAACATTCCCCTCCCTACTCTCATTGGGCAGAAGGTACAAAAGTCTGAAAGCATGGACCACCAAGCTCCAAGAACAGTTCCAATCCCACTATGACACAGATCTCTTGCATGATAAGGTGGATTCTTGACGTCAGAACATCGTCGTACTGTCTTGAAATGATCTGTCTGGAGAGCATGCAAAACAATTTTTCCACTAGATCTCAGTAACACATGAACTAATTAATCAGAAAGCTATCTTTGGCCAAGGTCTTTCAACAGCAAGTGCTGCCCCACTACACCCTCATACACTATCTCTATTCTAGATACTTATTCACAAAAGAGTGGAGAATCTGAGGTGAAAGCACAAGGGAAATGCCAAGTCTTTATAAGGCATTGGTCAGACCACATTTGAAGTACTGTGAGAAGTCTTGAGGCCATTATCCAAGAAGGGATGTGCTGGCATTGGAGAGGGTCTAGAGGATTAATGAGAATTATTCCAGCAATGAAAGGGTTAACATTGAAGGGCATTTTATGGCTCTGGGCATGTAATCACTGGAGTTTAGAAGATTTGGGGGGGGCTTATTGAAACTGATCGAATATGGCAGACACAAACACGAGGAAATCTGCAGATGCTGGAAATTCAAGCAACACACACAAAAAGTGCTGGTGGAACGCAGCAGGCCAGGCAGCGTCTATAGGAAGAGGTTCAGTTGACGTTTCAGGCCAAGACCCTTCGTCACGAAGGGTCTCGGCCCGAAATGTCGACTGTACCTCTTCCTATAGAATATGGCAGACAAACTGAATCAGTCTTCCCTGTGGAAGATACTAACAGTATGCTAGAAGTCCGAGTGTGTCAGGTGACAGAATTGTGTGAAGTTGCCATTACGAGGGAGAGACTAAAAGGTTTGAAGGTAGGTAAGTCACCCGGACCAGAAGGACTATGTACTTTACTTTTTACTTTACTTTATTGTCACCAAACAATTGATACTAGAGCGTACAATCATCACAGCGATATTTGATTCTGCGCTTCCTGCTCCCTGGGTTACAAATCTATAGTAAATATTAAAAAATTAAATTATAAATCATAAACAGAAAATAGAAAAGGGAAAGTAAGGCAGTGCAAAAAAAAACGAGAGGCAAGTCCGGATATTTGGAGGGTATGGCCCAGATCTGGGTCAGGATCCGTTCAGCAGTCTTATCACAGTTGGAAAGAAGCTGTTCCCAAATCTAGCCGTATGAGTCTTCAAGCTCCTGAGCCTTCTCCCGAAGGGAAGAGGGACGAAAAGTGTGTTGACTGGGTGGGCCGTGTCCCTGATTATCCTGGCAGCACGGCTCCAACAGCGTGCGGTGTAAAGTGAGTCCAAGGACGGAAGATTGGTTTGTGTGATGTGCTGCACCGTGTTCACGATCTTCTGCAGCTTCTTCCGGTCTTGGACAGGACAACTTCCATAGCAGGTTGTGATACACCCTAGAAGAACACTTTCTACGGAGCATCTATAAAAATTAGTGAAGGTTTTAGGGGACAGGCCAAATTTCTTTAGTTTTCTCAGGAAGTAAAGGCACTGGTGGGCCTTCTTGGCAGTGAACTCTGCTTGGTTGGACCAAGTCAAGTCATTTGTGATATTGACCCAGAAGAACTTAAAACTTTTGACCTGTTCCACGTGTGCACCACCGATGCAACCTGGGTCGTGCGGTCTGCTACTCCTTCTGAAGTCAACAACCAATTCCTAGGTCTTGCTGACATTGAAGGATAGGTTATTGTCTTCGCACTATGCCACCAGGTTCTTAATTTCCTCTCTGTACTCAAACTTATCATTACCCGAGATACGGCCTACAATTGTTGTGTCATCAGCAAACTGAGTACACAGCCTTGTGGGGCACCGGCACTCAGAGTGATTGTAGAGGAGAGCTTGTCCCCTATTTTTACAGACTGCACCCCTGGGTTCTGAAAGACGTGGCTGAAGAGATTGTGGAGGCATTGGTAATGATCTTTCAAGAATCAATTGATTCTGGCATGGTTCCAGAGGAATGGAAAATTACAAATGTCACTCCACTCTTCAAGAAGGGAGAGATACAGAAGAAAGGATATTATAGACAGTTAGTCCAACCTCAGTGGCTGGGGAGATGTTGGAGTCAAGTGTTAAGGATATGGTTTTGGGGTACTTGAAGGTACATGATAAAATAGACCCAGGTCAGCATGGTTTCCTTAAGGCAAACTCTTACCTGACAAATCTGTTGGAATTCTTTGAAGAAATAACAAGCAAGATTGACAAAGCAGAATCAGTGGATGTTGTGTACTTGGATTTTTAGAAGGTTTTTGACAAGGTGCCGTACAAGGCTCTTTAACAAGTTAAGAGCCCATAATACTACAGGAAAGATACGAGCGTGGATACAGCATTGGCTGATTTGCAGGAGACAAAGATTGGGAATAAAGAGAGCCTTTTCTGGAAGACAACTGTGATGTCAGCACTTATTTCAAGAAGACTAGAGTATAAAAGCAACGATGTAACCCTCATTTGGAGTATCGTGAGTTTTGGGCCCCTTATCTACAAAATGATATGTTGACGTTGGAGAGCATTCAAAGGAGGCTCACAAAAATGATTCCTGGTTTGAAAGGCTTGTCATATGAGGAGTGTTTGATGGCTTTAGTCATAGTCATACTTTATTGATCCCGGGGGAAATTGGTTTTCGTTACAGTTGCACCATAAATAATAAATGGACCTCCACTTTGGGCCTTTACTCACTGGAATTCATAAGAATGAGGCCAGGACCTAACTGAAACCTATCGAATGTTGAAAGGCTTTGATAGGCTGGACGTGGAGAGGATGTTCCCTCTGGTGGGAAAGTCTAATACCAGAGGACACAGCCTCAGAATGGAGGAACGTCCATTTAGAATGGAAACGAGGAGGAATATCTTTAGCCAGAGTGGTGCATCTGTGGAATTCTTTGCGACCGACAGCTGTGAAGGCCAAGTCTTTATGTATATTTAAGGCAGAGGTTGATCGATTCTTGATTGCTCAGGACATGAAGGGATACAAGAGCGAAGCAGGAGATTGGGGCTGAGAGGAAAAATGGATCAGCCATGATGAAAAAGCAGAGCAGACTCAATGGGCCAAATGGCCTAATTCTGCTCCTATACCAATAAATCCACTTCCTCTGTAGCCACCATGAGTACAGGATGCAAAGCATCAAGTTCAGAGGACATATCACACTTTGGCCACATTACTTCGCTTAGTACTTTTTTTTCTACAGGTGAAATTTGCATTTAATTCCTCTATGTGTCCTTTCATTATTTATCACCACGTGGCCACACACTGAAAGCAACTTTTCGCGCCTTCAACACCCAGTACAGTAGTCTTAAAGGTGAAAGTCTCATGCATACTGCGAGTTTATACCTAAATCAGGCCCTCTTAACACTCTGCAACATAAAAAAAAAACTCCTTAAAACAACTAAGCAACGGTTTGACCGGCTGTCAATAAATATTTGTCAATTTCAACCTTAGGAGATATCCTTAACCCAGAGCCTAAAATAAATCTTCGCTGCAGAAATATAAACTGTATCTTTATTAGGGCAAGCGGGGACTTATCAATTCATGGTTAATCTACAATTAAACGTGAAAGTTAAAAAAAAAGGCATCAATATATCGGTATCTGAAAAAAATAAGGCCCTGGTTTAAATGCTACAGAACCTGCTGAAAGCGGGATTACAGCGACCAGAGGAATAATCAGGTCCTGGAACGGCGAAAGGCTGTGTGCGAAACATGAGATGCGGGGAAATGATAGCCAAGTGGCTCCGACTTACACCGGTAATAGAAGGTAAACTCCAGCCCTGATACAGCAACACTTCCTTCTATGGAACCCTGGCGCCAGCTGATACAGTTCAAACTGATACACTCTTCCTCCCGCGCATGCGCCGCCGTCTTCCTCCGCTCCCTTTGAGGCGGAACTTCCAGCTTGCCAGCATTGTCACTCAACATGGACACCTCCTTCGGGACAACTAAGAGCTGTTTGTATTACGGGAAACTTCATCCATCCTTTTGCTTAAAACCGATTTATAATACTAGGTTACGGCTTTGTTTTCACTACTTCAATAATTCTGTTTAATAGATCTCTTTACAAAAATGCTGAAGACGTTAATAATACGTTCAAATATTATGAAAAGTGCAGGGTTTTTCTAGCTGTCAATGCACCGCACTCTCTCTGCCTTATAAAAATATTGTGCATTGGGGAACGTTGTCAGTCAACTCGCTCTAAAACTGCAACGTTTCGTGATTTAGTACATGTTTTTATTATTTTAATATCTAAACAAGTGAAATTGTTTAGCAAAGATGCTTGGAGAAACTCATGATTTAGTTCTGTTCCAATTCAGATTTTCTTAATTTATAATTCTGTCCCAATTGCTTATTTCCTTTTTTAAAAACAAGACTTCAGATTTCACGTTCCATTTCTTCGCTGGAGAAGCTTATTTTTGCTTGAATTCCCTATTTGACTTCCTGCTGACTGTTTATTGGTATCCTGGAATTCTGTTCCAATGCTTTTGAAGTTCAAAGTACATTTATTATCAAAGTGTGTATAATTTATACAACCCTGAGATTCATCTGCTTACACACGAAACAAGGGAATCCATCAAAAACAAAAGGAGAGCTTCAAACACCCAGTGTGCAGAGAGATAGAGAGGTCCTTTGCATAAATATCTCACTATATTGACAATACATCTGATTTATGAAGATTGTTGCCATTTTTCTGTCATTTGTGTGATCTCCTGCCATCCACCTCCTTGGTCTTTTAGAAAGTTCTTTTGCATGAAATTGTTATTTGATGCACACGGCCATCCATTAACTTGTGGCTGGTAAGGTAGCATCATGGTTAGCATGACACTTTATGGTACCGGAGACCTAAGCTCATTACCCACCGCCGCCTGTGCATTCTCCCCCATGACCGTGTGAGTTTCTTCCCACAGGCCAAAGATGTACTGTATCTCAATAAATTATAAAAAAGCGAGCAAACAGTATTCAGCACTAAAGCCTTATATAATTTTCAAAACGTTTGACTTTGTCTGTTCATGGGGTAGAATGACTTGGTTTTCTGTCCATGCTGAGTTTAACATAATGTTTCTGGTACCACTTTTGTAAATAATTTTCAAAATTATCAGACTTGGTGGCACTGGTGTTTAGAAGGATTGGGAGCAGGGGGAATCTGAAAGCTATTAAATATTGAAAGGCCTGAATAGAGTGGATGTGGAGAGGATGTTTCCTGTAGTAGGTGAATCAGAGGGCATAGATTCAGATTACAAGAATGTTGCTTTAGAACAGTAATGAAGAGGAATTACTTTAGCAAGAGGGTGGTGAACATGTCAAATTCATTGCCATAGGCAGCTGTGGAGGCCAAGTCATTAAGTATATTTGAAGAGGAGGTTGATAGGTTCTTGATTAGTCGGGGCTTCAAAGGTTACGGAGAGAAGGCAGGAGAATGGGGTTGAGAGGGACAATAAATGCTGAAATGGGGAAGCAGGCTCGATGGGCTGAATGGCTTTATTCTGCTCCCATATCTTATGGACTTTTCAGGTCGGTCCAAGAACTTAGTAGTAGTGGGGAAAAGGTGTTGTTGAACCCTGTGGTGTAGGTCAACTGCCTCCTATACCACCTGCCTGAAGGCAGTTTCATACAGATGGAGTGTTCTGGATGGGGAGGGAGGGGTCCTCTGTAACGATAGATGTCATCTTTCTGAGACATCGTCTCCTGATGGTGAGGAAAGCTGTGCCCACAATGGTACTGACTGGGACCACCGCTCTCCAGTCCACTGGTGTTTCCATACTAGGCTACGGTGCTACCAATCAGAATGCTTGCCAGTGGAAACAACAAAGGTCAGAAGTATATGGAGTCTGGTAATAGAAGAAGGGAAGGTGAAGAGTGGGACACGTAAGGTAGAGATGGTCAAGGATCAGGGATTTACTTTATCCACTATATATTTGCTGTACATGTATTAGGAATTTAATGTGGTGTATTGGCGCAACATGCAACAATAACAACATTTTACAATTATAAAAAAAGTATAAAAGTAAAGTTTGAGGTTAAAGGACAGATGTGAAATAAAATGTGCATAATTACATAAATACCAGCAATGTAAACAACATTATAAAATACGGTTTAAGATATTTGCAGTGCAGTGCAGTGCCTGAGGCAATAGGGGCACAGGCAGGAGCTGACTAGAACGGTTGATCAGATTAAGTGCCTTGGGTAAGAAACTTTTAAGATGCTGTGGAGATTTTGTTTTATTAGCCTTACAGTAATTTCTCAGAGGGGAGCTTTTGGATTGGGGGAGGGCAGAAATGAGAGGGGACCAAGTGGGAGGAGCATGTGGATGGTGAGCAGATGGAATGGGTGGGGGAAATGAGAAAGAAACTGGGTGACTGGGCTGGGATGTGCAGGGTTGGAAAGAAAGATCCAGAGAGATTAGAAAGAGAGAAAAAGATGCAACTGTTCAGAGTGCTGTCTGTAGTACATCTGCAGAAATTTGCTAGAGTCTTTGGTGACAGCAAATCTCCTCAAACTCCTACCATAACTGATGGCATCCCATCTTCATGAATGCATTAATTTGTTGGGCCTAGGATAGATCCTCTGGGATGTTGACACCAAAGAACTTGAGGGATCTCACCCTTTCCACTTGTAACCCCTCGATGAAGACTGGTGTATATTCCCTCAACTTTCTCTTCCTGAAATCCACACTCAGTTCCTTGGTCTTACTGACAATGAGTGCAAGGTAGTTGTTACGATACCAGTCAACCAGCTGATCTACCTCACTCCTGTGTGCCTCCCTGTACTCCTCTGAGATTCTACCAACAACGGTTGTGTCATCGGCAAGTATATGGAACGTCAGAATTCACAGAATGCAAGAATGCCAGAAGTAAAAATGTTAAACAAGTTAGAGATAAATGTCGATGATAATTTGATGAATTTTGATGTGTTTCCTTTTGCTTTAATCTAAATTAATTCACATTGAATTTCATTTTAACTTAAACAGACGTTATTATACTATGGAAACATCTCTCTCAGCAAGGTTGTCAGTAAACAGGAGGTAGAACTTTAATGCTGGGTGTCTGATAGAATGATTGCAACAAAATGGAAGAAAGATGTTTTCACCCAAACAATGGAGAAGAAGGGTGCGATGGGGAGGAGAATGTGATAGGGAAGGGGGATAAGAGATGTGCTGCAAACTGATTGAAATATAGTTGAGGCAGAAAGCCTCACCACATTTTGAAAGTATTTGGAGGAGCTCTTGATACACTGTAACCCACGAGACTATGTACTAAGCCATGGAAAATAGTACATTTAAAAATTACACTTAAATAGTACATTAAAGCAAAATACTTTGATGAGCTTTTGATATACAATAACACACAAGACTATGACATCATTCCAGAGGAGCAATGTTTTGTTTCACTGTAGATGGCGAAATGACAATAAATTTGAACTTGAACTGACAGGTGGAAAATAGGGTTAATCTCAAGTTGTGTTTGACCTCAATGGAAACAGTAAGGCAAATAGCTGCCTTCTGTATATCAACTCAGACGTTTGCAAGAAACTTAAGGTTGTTTTTGGAGGTGATTTTATCTTTCCACATATTGACTGGGAATCCCGTACTGTAAATGGACTATATGGGATAGAGTTTGTCAAATGTGTTTAAGGAAGTTTCCATAATCAGTACATAGAAATCCCAATGAGAGAGTGTGCAATATTGGATCTGCTAGTAAGGAAAGAGACAGGGCGGGAGACAGAAGTTTGTGTAGGAGGACACTTTCCATCTAGTGACTACAATGCCATTATATTCAAAGTAAGTATGAAAAAAGATAGGTCTGGTCTGCGGGTTGAGATTCTAAATTGGAGAAAGACCTGTTCTAATAGTATCAGAACTGACATGGCATTTGTGGATTGGAACAGGCTGTTTTCCGGCAAAGGTATACTTGGTAAGTGGAAGGCTTTCACAAGTGAAATTTTGAGAGTACAAAGCTTGTATGTACCTGTCAGAATAATAGGCAAAGCTAACAAGTGTTATCTTGGTTTTCAAAAGATATTGAGGCCCTGGTTGTTATGTCTATGTACAACTACACATCGATTAAGTAAAAGCACACATGCGGGAGATGGCTTTAGCTGGTGTATTCACATTGCAGCGAGAGAGAACAATGTGCATGCGTGGGCAACAGTGCAGTACCCATGCACAGATACAAATTAATACGCACGTGTAGACAACAATCCATAGGTAGTACTGGGGGTGGGGTGGTCATTGCTCTAAAAGAAATCAATTCATACATTACACTTCCTCCCCAGAAAAACATTCAATTTCCCTTTCATAAACCCATCTTCCAAATAAACATGCTTTCACAATAACAGTCCATAACTAATTCCACAGTTCTAAAGATTCGGTCTTTTGGGTGGTGCTCTGTTTCTTTCAGGACAGCACCTCTGGGCCTGTGGAGTGGCATCAGGTTCGGTAGGTGTCCTGTCTAAGACAGCATTCTCGGCTTCCAGTGTCAAGTTACTTTCAGTGACATCATCACTGAGAGGTAAGTCTGGTGACTGTAACGTGTCCGTCTTGTTGAATATGTTTGGCTCAGGCGTGTTCTTTGGTTGAGCATCCAGTGTTTGATCCACATAATGTTTCCATGTCTGATCTCCGACATTCACTGTGTATTATCAGTGGTCCAGTTCTTGTAGCTATCCTACCGGGTGTCCATTTGTCTTCTTGGTAATCACATGCTTGGATTTCCCATCCAATCGCAAAGCTCCTTGCTGCTCCACTTGGCAATTGGTTGAACTGCTTATTCTGCACTTCCCTCCGTAGGTCTGATTTCATGAGGTCTATGTCAGACACACTCAAAAATTTCTATAGTTGTACTGTGGAGTGCATTCTGACAGGCTGCATCACTGTCTGGTATGGGGGGGGGCGCGCGCGGGGCTACTGCACAGGACCGAAAGAAGCTGCAGAGGGTTGTAAATCTAGTCAGCTCCATCTTGGGCACTAGCCTACAAAGTACCCAGGACATCTTCAGGAAGCGGTGTCTCAGAAAGGCAGCATCCATTATTAAGGACCTCCACCCAGGGCATTCCCTTTTCCCACTGTTACCATTCAGTAGGAGGTACAGAAGCCTGAAGGCACACACTCAGCGATTCAGGGACAGCTTCTTCCTCCCTGCCATCCGAATCCTAAATGGACATTGAACCCTTGGACACTACCTCACTTTTTTAATAAACAGTATTTCTGCTTTTTGCATGTCTTTAATCTGTTCAATATACGTAGACTGTAACTGATTTACTTATTTATTTATTATTATTATTTTAATTTTTTTCCTCTTCTATATTATGTGATGCATTGAACTGCTGCTGCTAAGTTAACAAATTGCACGTCACATGCTGGTCATAATAAACTTGATTCTGATTCTGATCTCAGATTCCTGTTCATGAACAGCATTGCAGGTGTTTGATTTGAAAACCAGATGTCCATGAGCCAGCCCTCATTGGAGGATCAGAGGTTGGAGAGGGTTAGCAACTTTAAATTCCTTGGTGTTATTATCTTGGAGGGCCTATACAAAAAAAGCACAGCAGTGCCTCTACTTCCTTAGGAGTTTGCAGAAATGCAGCATGACATTTAAAACTTGTATTGAAGTGTAGTGGAGAGTATATTGACTGGCTGCTCCACAGCCTGGTATGGAAACGGAAATGCCATTTAATGGAAAATTATGCAATAAGTAGTGGGTACACCCAGTCCATCACGGGTAAAATCCTCTTCATTATTGAACACACATGCTGTCACAGGAAAGCAGCATCCATCATCAGGGACCTACACCACCCAGATCATGCTCGCTTCTCACTGCTGCCATCAGAAAGATGGTACAGGAACTTGAGGACACACCGCCAAGTTCAGGAACATTTATTATCCTTCAACCATCAGACTCCTGAACTAAAGCGATAACTTCACCTGCCCCATCACTGAAATGTTCCCACAACATCTGTACTCACTTTCAAGTATTCTTCATCTACAGTTCTCAATATTTATTTCTTATTTATTTATTATTAATTTGGTTCCTTAAGGTCGTTATAGCCTGAGGGGAGGGGGTGGTAATAGAGACAAGCTCCTAATACCTATTAAATGCTTCCAATGGTGTGTGCCTCAAATAGCCACTGACAACCAAGACAGCTCCTGGCCTTCACGTGTGGCTTAGTTACTAAGCCCGGCAAAACTATTTCTACTGACAGGAGAAGGGGCAAAAGTGAGTTACTGGCGCCTTAAGACCAGTCGCATTGGGCAGATGGGGCTCATCAGCTGTGGTTGGTAGCTCATCTAGGAAAAGGAAAACTCTGATCTCAAACCCCCGTTACCTATCGGCTATACCCATTCATGGGGAGGGCTTTGGGAGTAAACCCTGAGGGAAAAATCTGGAGCTGCAGTCCTTCAGGCAGACCTACGTTGAGCTCAATGTTAACTGGGAACTCCTGCAATGCTGCTGTTACCAAACTGTATTGGTTTCTGCCGTTCCATCAGTTGCGTGGAGAGGGGGAGCTTGCTAAATGGGCAACAGCTTGTTCTCCATATTGCCCAGGCTTGGGTATCTAGACAGCTAGGACACAAAATCCATAGTCAGCTCTGACAGATGGAGGCCTTAGACTCAGACTCATTATTTATTTCTTTTTGTATTTGCACTCTTGTTGTTTTTTGCAGACTGGTTGAATGTCCTAGTTGGTGCAGTCTTTCATGATTTTGTTATGGTTATTATTTTATGGATTTATTGACTATGCTCACAAGAAAATGAACCTCAGGGTTGTATATGTTGACATCTACTGTATATACTTCGATTATAAATTTACCTTGAACTTTAAACTTAATTGTCTTTCACTTCTTTCTGAAGAAGTCACAAAGAAGTTCTTACCTAATTAAATGTTAATCAATGTGTAGGCTGGTGGATTGTCATAGAAAATAGATAATGTTTGGTGTAGAAAAAGACCCTGAAAAGTCCCTAATCTGTAATAGAACATTTATACTTTCCTTGGTATTCAGAATAATTTGCTTACTTTTTTTAAACTTCTTGCTGGGTACAATAATTATTCATTAGCATTCACTTGCTAATTGAATGTGAAAATGGTGGTCATAGGACAAGTGACGTATGAAAATGTTGAGAAAATACCTTATTGATTACATAGAAGGTTATTGTATGATTTCCAAAATTCAAAATCTCTTCATAATCAGATAAATATGGTAAACAATTTTCTAAAATTGTTTCCCTGGGTTAAGATGTCTGTCTAATACCAGAGAATATGTATTTAAGGTGAAAGGAGGCAATTGCAAAGAATATATGAGATTTTTTACACAGAGTGGTGGGTGCCTGGAATGTACTGTCTGGAGTGGTGGTAGAGGCAGAAACAGTAAGAACTTTTAAGAGGTGTTTAGATAGACACATGAATGTGATGAAAATGGAAAGATATGGACATTGCGTAGGCAGGAAGGATTAGTTTAGTTGGCCATTTGATTACTAATTTAATTGGTTCAACACAACATTGTAGGCTAGACGCCCTGCTCCTGAGAAACACATACCAAATGCTGGAGGAACTCAGCAGGTCAGGCAGTGTCAATGGAAATGATTAAACAGCCGAAGTTTCAGGCCGAGACCCTTCTTCGGGACTGAAAGGAAAATGGGAAATGCCAGAATAGCAGGATTCCTGTGCTGTATTGTTCTGTGATCTATATTATAATGGAGAGGTGGTAAACCAGAAAATGGATCAATTTGAGTTGTTCTTTCCAATCTTGTAGAAGCTGGTCGTGAAACAAATTGTCTTTGTCTTGGTGGCTTGTTACCTTATTTCCTGCAAACATAATGCAGTGATTTAATAGTTAGAGAGGCTAAGGAAGAGGAGTAAATAGTTGAATGCTAAGACACTTTTTCACTTTGAATGAAATTATTAATAATAAACAAATGCTTAGAGAACCAGAAGAGACATTGGAGAAAGTAACTACTAATGAAAGATCATTGGCCTGAAGCATTAAGCATGGTTCTCTGCCAACAGTTTCTGTCTGTCAGGCTGAGTGTTCATAGAAAGGTTCGTATTATTTCAGAATTCTAGCGTCTGCTGTATTTTGCTTTTAGAAGGAAGGAAGTTCAATGTGTGAAGATGAACAGAAGAACAGGGATGTTCTTTCAATGAGTGTAACCCGCTGTAAGGATTCACTGCTAACGTATTGGCCTCTCTGTAATGTTTCACTGCTAATATAATGGTTTCTCTGTAGCAGCAATGTTTGGGTTATGACTAGAGATAATGTCATGGTTTCTCGTTTCTCACAAACAACAAGGAGACGCAGAAAATCCTTCAAGAAGTTTTAAACTTTAATTTGCAAATCAAAGCTGAGACAATCAGAAAGCTAGTTGCTGACTGCCCCCCGAGGCTTGTATACAGCATTTTTTATAGCAATTTCCTATCTTAGCTACATTATCATATCCAGTCGGCCTGTGATTACATATCATCAATATATCCGCTCTCGACTTTCCACTATTGTTTTACTCCCCAACTTAATTATGTCCTAGTTTACATTTTAGACCAGGTGTCCTCTCGTCCCTAACCACAGTTATTTCTTAATTAGTCTTGTGTTGACATACTGCCCCATATTTCATCACCTTACTCGTCACCGTTATCTTCCTACTTGGTTTCATTCTAGTTCTCTTCATGAATTAATAGTGATTAGGTCAAAAGTCATGGCTACATAGTGAATACCCTCTATTCAGCTAGCAGTAGTTATATAGTAAATATAGAAAATACAATGTGTGCATTTGAGTAAATACTGAAATACTGTTGAGTAAATACTGTATACTGAAATACTGTTGAGTAAATACTGTAATACATATATAGAAAATACAATGTATGCATTTACATTTTCCAATATAATCCGCCCTTTGAGACCCACAGGGTCTCATACAGAGAGAGAGAGGACTGAGAGTCTATGCACAAAAGCTCAAATAAAGCCACGCATTTACTCCCAAATTTGGGTTAAGCTATAGTTTCCTGCGCTTAAGACTGAAAGTGTTCTCTCCCTACCTCCCTAGGCCGCTGAGCCAAAAACCCGTCCCTTCGTATCTGAGACAGGGAAAAAGACTCAGGAGCCTTCACAGCCTAATCCCCACATATTTCATCTCTCTCCTGTTCGTCTTGCGTGTCTCGTAGACTGTACGAATACATCATCGGTGCCTCCTTCTCCGTAGGGCTCGACCCAACAATTTCCAGGAGCATCGGAAACCGCTTCATTGCAGCACGCACTACAAGCGATTTGAGGCATGGAAGAAAACAGCACAGAATGACCGCACAGCTTAGCAATACAATACCAATGGTTACTGCAACCTTGGTCAGCCATGTTCCCCATCCTCCTAGTTTACTATTTAACCAGTCAAAGAACTGGTGTCCAAACCCTGCATTTTGTTTAACTTCCTTTCTGAGATTTTTCAGTTTATTCATTGCTTTGGTAAACGATCCCTCCGGACTAGTGTTATTCGGTATAAAAGTACAGCACTGTTCCCCAAACATTACACAAACCCCTCCTTTCTCTGCCAATAGCCAGTCTAGTACCTGTCTATTTTGCCACGCCACTCTACTGGTTGCATCTAGCTGCTGCCCCAAGGCCTCTAGTGCATCATCAGTGTAGTTAATGAATCTCTGTTTTGATTATAATATATATAATTTATCCATTCAACATTTTTGCTAACCCCTATTATAGGTATAAGTGCTTCCCAGCCCGCAGCAATCTCATTTCTTGCCTTAAACTCGTTAGGTATACCCCTCGGCTGTCCTATACTGTCGATCCGAATCGTCAGGTCAGGCCCATATTTTCTCTTCCTCCGTTTTAGTGTCTGTTGCCTCGAGGTGTCAAACTGTATTTCAGGGGATACTACAACTTCTTGAATCAGCATAACACGCGTACATGTACCCGCCCAATTAAGGGGAAGCGTGGATCTCAGACCCTCCTCCTGTCCACACAGCCACCAAGTATCTGCTAACGGGATGGTCTGGGAGTTCAGTGCATCCTCGGGCAGAGGGGTACCTGTCTGGTATCTTCGGCCTGGGGTTACATCCCAAATCTTAACACAGTTGGCGCTGAAATGCCCAACCAAGAAGTCACCCGTCCGTGTGAAACATTCATAACTCAAATGTTCCTGCATTTTAAGCTTTCTCAATGTGGGTGTCTGGCTTCTTTTATTTATAGCCCATGGTCTGCTGTAATTACAGTTAGAGGCAAGCTTGTTTTGATCAAACTGCGAGGAAGCCTGGTATAACATACACCAATAAGGGCACATTGGTGTGTTATCAATACATTTCTGCTAACAAGGATCCGTCCCACTACAAATTCCCATACTGCAGGTCTTGACTACACTTGGACACTGCCGCGCACACTGCCCCCTCCGCTCCTTTCACCATTGCGTGCAGGTGGAAGAGTTGTATGGCATGGGGGCTACGTGTTGCACCGGACTTGCTCTTGAGCATAGATAACAATTCTGTCTCTTCATCATTCCCTGCTGTATAATTTGCCCATTGGTACCACATGTTCTGGTACCATGGTACGGAGGTAACCATTGTGCTCCTCTTACTCCTTTCTCTCAGGTTTTGTGGGATCCTAACAGTCCCATGCCACATCTGCCAAATTAATGGTCTCCAAATCTGCACAAGAGTATCTGAGTGTATCATCCTGGGGGGGTGGGACTGGTTGCCCCCAAGTCGTCTCCATTATCTGAAAGAGTACTACCATCCATAACCCCATCCTTAGGGTCTTCGGGCCTGTCCTCAGGACCAAAAATTTCCCTTATTACTTGGTCAAGTTCCTGTGGTTCAGTGTCAGCTTCTTGTTGCTCTTGTCTGTCCCCTACTGTTTGTTCCTCTTCACCACTTACCTCGGGCGGCCCACCTGACTGTACCTGCGGGATTGTTCTAGTGTAGTGATTGAGATGATACCAGGTGGAGCGTCCTTCCACTTGAACTGCGGTGGGTGGTGCTTTGGTTACTGTAAAGGGCCCTCCCCTTCTGGGTTCGTTCCACTTTCTTCGAAACACTCGCACGTAGACCTGATCGCCTGGCTGGATTGGTCCTTCCCTTTGATCGATCTCTGGCTCTTTCTGTTTTTCCTGTGCATAAATAGACTTATGTATCATAGTTAATTGTCGCATGTATTGTTTTAATTCCAATTCCAATTGTTCCAAACTAGGCCCTTTATATGGTCCTCTCCACCGGGGCACTGGCCTGGGCCTTCCGGTTAGCATTTCATGCGGTGTTAGACACGTCATCCGATTAGTCTGCATGCGGTAACTCATTAACGCTAACGGTAGTGCATCGACCCAGTTGAGTTTAGTATCTGCACAGATTTTGTTTAGTTTGGCTTTTAAGGTCCCGTTAATTCGTTCCACCATGCCCTGCGACTGAGGGTGATACACACATCCAAACCTCTGCTTTATTCTCAGTGCTTGCAGTACTAACTTGACCACTTTTTGGATGAAAGCTGAACCATTGTCTGAGCTAATTTCTGTCGGTATCCCAAACCTTGGGATCACTTCATTTGTCAGGAATTTCACCACTGTTCCTGCCCCTTGATCTTTCGAGGGTACTGCCTCCACCCATCTGCTAAATCTGTCGATTACCACCAATATGTATCTTTTCCCTCTCACTGTTTTTATCATGTCTACATAGTCAATCACTAAGTGTTGAAATGGCCCTTCAGGTACGGGTATATGACCTATTGGGGTTGTAATTCCTTTCCGAACATTATTCTGCGTGCATACCTCGCACTGTGACAATACATGGTCTACTGAAGCCTGTAAATAAGGCGAACAAAATCCATCCTTTTTTATTTTCCTTATTACTTCCTGGGGCTTGGGAGCTTTAGTTATAGCCTCAATTTGATCAGGCGCTATCGCCCTCGCTCCCTTGGATATCACTCTACGTAGGTATTCTACCTGTTGCTTGCAAAATTGCAGCTTCTTTCTAGATACCTTATGCCCTCCATGTGCCAGTCTCTATAAAAGGGTTATGGTATCCTGTTGACACTGTCCCTCACTTTTGGAGCAAATCAACAAATCATCCACATACTGTATCAATGTACTTTCCAACGATATGCCCTCTCGGTCCGCCTTTAACACTTGATTAAATACGTGTGGTGAATGTTTAAATCCTTGAGGCATTCTAGTGTAGGTATACTGGTTGTTTCTGTATGTAAATGCAAATAGGTACTGACACTAATCTGCCAGGCAAATGCTGAAAAAAGCTGAACACAAATCAATCACTGAAAAATAGTCTGCCTCTGGTGGAACATTAATCAAGAGCGTGTGTGGGTTGGGAACTACCGCTGGCCAGTCCTCCACTACTTCATTCACCGCTCGCAAGTCATGCACCAGTCTCCATTTAGACTTATCCGCTTTAAGGACAGGTAACAGTGGGGTATTACTTGGGCTGTCTGTCCTTTTGGGTACTCCTGCCTCCAGTAGCCCCTGTATCATTGGTGCTATTCCCTCTTCTGCCTCTGGTTTCAAAGGATATTGTGGTCTCCTGGGTGGAACTGCTCCCTTTTTCAGCTTTATTTCTACCGGACTGGCTGTTCTTATTTTCCCTACATCCGTGTCATGTTGTGACCACAGAATAGATGGTAACCTATCCAGCTTGTTATCTCTCTGCTGGCCTTCCTCCTTACCCAATACCGTCAGGTGTGGTTGGGGAGTTACTTCGACCTCCTTTGCTGTTCCTACCATATCTATATCTACCTCTATTTTAAAGTAGTTGTTGTCTGCCGATACCCACACCTGTGGCATAATTTTCCTCCACACCGCTACGGTTCCAGCGTGCTTTACTAAGGGTCCTAGGTCTTTAGACTGATGTCCCTCATTTACCAGCAGCGTTATGTGGGGCTTAGCTTCCGGTATCCTGTACCATTTCTCCAAGAAAGTATTCCACCTGACTTGCAGGGCTGCCCCTTGTCTCCCAATTATTATAGCTTCTCCTCTTAGGTGCTGCCGGTTACCTGCCTCCTTGTGCCATCTCTCCTCTAGCTCTTTGTTCTGAGTTTCGTCAAAAATCACTGTGCAGTGTAACTCGGATTTGGGCGCTACGGCCTGGGGCAATATAGCCTGCACGCCCTTTTTCCATTTTTCCCAGGTTTCCCAGATCTGATCTTCTATGTCTCCTATCCAAAAGACATTAGCTTTCTTGACTTCCCGCACTAGTAATTGAGCATTTACTCTTTCCACACTCAACCCACTTCTGGTACATTCTAATTTTAATTCTAGTTTTAATAGGGCATCTCTGCCTAGCAAGTTCACCGGAGTTCCTTTGGACACTAATATCGGCAAAACTATTCCTTTGCTGCCCATCCTTAATCTCACTGGAGCTGTACATTGTGTCGACTGTGTTTTTCCCGAGAACCCTACAGTCTTAGTAAATTTTCCTGACATGGGAAGGTGAAGGGCATACTGCGGCTGTACGCAAGTATACGTGGCTCCAGTATCTATCATCATTGGTGTCAGCTGCCCTTCTAACACAACCTGAACAATGGGTTCCTCCTCTGCCTCCCTTGTTATCACTGGGTAGTGTCCCTTCCCACCTGGGTTCTCTGGGCACCCCTAATGTCTTGCATAGGGGTTCAACGGTCCATTCGGCCCTGCGGGGTCTGGTCCTTGGCTAGACTGTGGTTCCCCTCTCATTGGTTCCCGCTGGTATGTGACGGCCCATGGCCTAAGTGGGCAGTCCCTTCTTATGTGTTCTGGCTGGTTACATCCCCAGCACAGTCTCTGTATCTCTCTTCCCCCCTGTTTCCTTACTGGTCCTTCCTGCCCATAACCTCTCTGCCCCCTTCCTTGGGATTTCCAGTCCTGTCTGGGCTGCTGTTTAAATTTATCCCGTCCCTGATAGGGCATTTGTGGAAAAGCACCCCCAAAGACGTTTATTATTGGCATGGGGTTTTCTGGGCTCTGTCTTACGGCATGACCGGTCCCTCCATATAATGGCATTTCATTCATTTCAACGGCTGTGCTTAAATCGGTCACTGCTGGCAGCATCTTCTTGCCTTTTTCTTTTTCCTTCTTTTTAAGCTCTTCAAGCTGCATTTGTATCAGCTTTCTTTGCAGTTCTTCTTGCTGCTCAGTCAACTTTCGTTTGTCTTTTCGATATTTTTCGACCGCATGGACTACGTGGTCCCTGAATTTCTGTGGGGTCATCGACATCAGTCCAACCACTTCCTCAAGTTTAGACTTAACTTGGGAAGGCATCGCATCCAAAACAGCATTTCGGAACATCCAGGTCATAAACGGGTTGCCTTCCACCTCTTGTTCAGTTTCCAGTCTCCACCTTTTCAACTGATTTTCTATATAGGCTGCTGGATTTTCAGTGTCTCCCAGTGGATCCCCTTTCATGGCTTTGGGGTCCATTTTAGGTGGATAGAGCTCCCTGAGGGCCCCCCACACCCTCTGCCTCACTGTGTCAAATCTGGCCCCATCAATCAGTGTGGTGTCCGCATTCTGTATGCCAGCCGCTTCCATCAACTCTTACAACAGGAATTCTGCAGATGCTGGAAATTCAAGCAACATACATAAAAGTTGCTGGTGAACGCAGCATCTCTAGGAAGAGGTGCAGTCGACGTTTCAGGCCGAGACCCTTCGTCAGGACTGACGAATGGTCTCGGCCTGAAACGTCGACTGCACCGCTTCCTAGAGATGCTGCCTGGCCTGCTGCGTTCACCAGCAACTTTTATGTGTGTTCCATCAACTCTTGTAGTTTGGAGGTTCCCATTAGCCTTATCAGCAGCGCGTTTAAATCTCCCATAGCCAACATTTGTCCCGTGGTTTCTTCCTCAAAGGCCCTAATCCACTTCCCTGCACCCTCATGTAGGCTGGGCAGGGTGTTTTTCAGCCCTTCCAGGTTCTGGGATCCCCAAGGAATATACTGTACTTGTCCCAATCCATTTACTAACAACGGCATTATTCTTCCTTTCCTTTCCCACATATCCCGACTCTCCTCCCCGCCTGACTCCCCATCTGTTTCTGAGCACATTTTCACTGGCTGCCACATGATTCTTTCCGGGGTTTCCTTTCTCCCTTGGCCTCCTCGTGGAGTTCTTTCTTTCTGCCTTGAGCTAGCATTTGCTTTGGCCCATGCGAAATCCTCAAACTCTTGTTGGAAATTCAGTCTCCGCTGTAATTCCCTAATCTCTCCCTCTGTTTCTAATATCTGCCTTTTCACTCTCTCTTTTTCCCCTTCAAGGCTCCTGTCTCCTATCCTCTGCCTACATTCTCTCGTACCCTCTCCTTCGCTACTTAACTCTTGCTCTCCCGACAAGTCTCCTTCTACTCTGGCCTTTTCAGTTCCGTGCCCATATAACAAAGATTTCTCTTCATCCCTTTTCGCTTTTAATTCCTGTAACCCTTTGATCTCTTCTACTATTTCCATTCTCTCCTGCTCTATCTTTGCCCTGTCTTCTTCTATTACCTTCCGTAGTTCCTCCTGCTCCGTTTCGTGATTCGTTCTTTCCTCCTCGGTATCCCAGACTTTAATTTCTCCATTTAGATCCACTCTTCCTGTTATCATCGGACACTGCTTAAGGGTTTCTTTCTCATAATAGGGAGGAGGTTTTTCTATGTCTTTCAGGTCTGGGTATAGAGCCGAAGCCAGCCCCCTGTTATGCTTTTCCTTTTCTTTATCAGACTGCTCGTTTCGTTTCTCAGGGTCTTTTTTACTTACTATTAATATACCTCCCGTCTTTCTTAACCTTTCTCCCTCCATCCTAAAGAGTTTTAACACTTCTATTTCTTGTTCCCTTTTTCCTTCTCTTTTCTTAGACTTATCTTTGGGTTTGTGATTTTTAATTAGCGCTTCCATTTCCTCACATAAGCTTACATCAAACGTTCCTTCTCTTGGCCATTTCGTGACCAGTTCTTTAGTTCTTTTTTCCCATTTTTCTGAAATTTCTGCGATTTTACCTTGACACACCGGGAATTTTCTGCTCAATATTTCTACTGCTGTTCCTTTCTCTGTCATGTTGTTCTCTTTTTCCTTTTTCTATTATGGTATTTTTAGAATCTCACCACTTGCCTATTTAATAGTACTATTTTTCTAACTCTACTTCTATGCCTAGCCTTAAGGTTTATCTCACCAGCGTCTGAATTATCTGTTAAACTATCTTTATTTCTTATTACGTTCTGCCCGAGCAGACCCCTCGCCTATGCAGCCCCTTACACTTCTTAAGGCGGTATTCACGAGGGTTTTTAATTCTCCTTCCCTGCCTGTTCAGCCCTTCGTTTCATGTGAAGCGGTATCCACAGGGACTTACCAACATCATGTGGAATTTTCTTACTTAACTTATTATTACTTTATTCGTACTTACCCCCACTGCAGTGTTCTTGATTAATCCTCTGAGCCTCCTTTTATCCCCAATTCTGCCAGATTCTTTGGATCGGAGAGACCCTTCGGCAGTTGCTTCACACTTCTGAGTCCCCGAGACCCCCCGAAACCAACAGAATTCTTAGTCCAAATTATCGCAAAAAGCGCTCACCTTTTTACTTTGGGTGCACCCTTAATTCTGTTAGCCCCGTGAGGGTCCCCAAGGGACCAGGAAGCGTCCCAATCTGCCGTTCCCTTCCTCGCGGGTCTCTATCCGATCCTGTTCGTGACGCCAATTTTGTCGTGGTTTCTCGTTTCTCACAAACGACAAGGAGACGCAGAAAACCCTTCAAGAAGTTTTAAACTTTAATTTGCAAATCAAAGCTGAGACAATCAGAAAGCTAGTTGCTGACTGCCCCCCGAGGCTTGTATACAGCATTTTTTATAGCAATTTCCTATCTTAGCTACATTATCATATCCAGTCGGCCTGTGATTACATATCATCAATATATCCGCTCTCGACTTTCCACTATTGTTTTACTCCCCAACTTAATTATGTCCTAGTTTACATTTTAGACCAGGTGTCCCCTCATCCCTAACCACAGTTATTTCTTAATTGGTCTTGTGTTGACATACTGCCCCATGTTTCATCACCTTACTCGCCACCGTTATCTTCCTACTTGGTTTCATTCTAGTTCTCTTCATGAATTAATAGTGATTAGGTCAAAAGTCATGGCTACATAGTGAATACCCTCTATTCAGCTAGCAGTAGTTACATAGTAAATATAGAAAATACAATGTGTGCATTTGAGTAAATACTGAAATACTGTTGAGTAAATACTGTAATACATATATAGTAAATATAGAAAATACAATGTATGCGTTTACATTTTCCAATAATAACGGAGCTTTGAAATATGGGACTATCCAATGAGAGGGATGTTGTTCTTTCCTGTGAGTCTGGAAGAGAGATTTTGGTGGTCTTTTGTCGGCGAGAGAAGAAGGAAGATGCGTGTGGAGAGAGCTGGAAGACCACCAGACGGAGTGGACTGGGAGTGAGGGTCCAGAGGTCGGCGATGCTCGGAGGAGTTCAATGGTTGATGAATGGCCATATCAGTGAGCTCCAACATGCGCTTTTGACTTTTTCCTAAAAATGGGCATTTTTTCTTTTTATTTTCTTTACTAACCCTATATTCAGATTAAGATTTATAAAGGTCAATCATTTAATTGCATATGGTGTACTGTCTGATATCTTGCAGTGCGGATTTGTAACCGGGCAACACATCACGCAGCATCCACACAAGCGAGATTTCTCAGCTTGACGGGGCCCGGAGCTGTCTTCCCCTGGACGGACAGGTACTGGCCGAGCCTGAGGGTTACATGAACGACATAAACTAACCCAATAAAAGGCAGGAAAGTCCAAATGATTTGCAATTCCAGTTATACATTGCTCATTTTCATCAGAGATTCAACAAAAGCCCTCCAACACCACTGAGCATACCTACCTGGAGTGCTGACACAAGAAAGCAGCATCCATCATCAAGGAAACTCACCATCCAGACCATTCTCTCTTCTCCGTGCTACTATTAGGAAAGAGGTACAGAAACTTTAGGTCCCACACCACCAGGTTCAGGAAAAGGTATTATCTTTCAACCATCAGGCTCCTAAACTTCACTCACCTCAACCCTGAACTGATTCCACAATCTATGGACTCATTTTCAAGGACTCTACAAAGCATGCCCCTAATATTTATTTACACATTTTGTCTTCTTTTGCACATTAGTCGTTTGTCCAGGGTGTATGGGGTGTCAGGGAGGGGTAGCACCTCTGGTGGGGGAACATGTCACGTCCTTTTCAAACGTAAACACGAGGAGTTCTGCAGATGCTGGAAATTCAAGCAACACACATCAAAGTCGCTGGTGAACGCAGCAGGCCAGGCTAGGAAGAGGTACAGTCAACGTTTCGGGCCGAGACCCTTCATCAGGACTAACTGAAGGAAGAGCTAGTAAGAGATTTGAAAGTGGGAGGGGGAGGGGGAGATCCAAAATGATAGGAGAAGACAGGAGGGGGAGGGATGGAGCCAAGAGCTGGACAGGTGATTGGCAAAAAGGATATGAGAGGATCATGGGACAGGAGGTCCAGGGAGAAGGAAAAGGGGGATGGGGGGAAAAACCCAGAGGATGGGCAAGGGGTATAGTCAGAGGGACAGAGGGAGAAAAAGGAGAGAGAGATAAAGAATGTGTGTGTATAAATAAATAATGGATGGGGTTCGAGGGGGAGGCGGGGCATTAACGGAAGTTGGAGAAGTCAATGTTCATGCCATTAGGTTGGAGGCTACCCAGACGGAATATAAGGTGTTGTTCCTCCAACCTGAGTGTGGCTTCATCTTTACAGTAGAGGAGGCCGTGTATAGACATATCAGAATAGGAATGGGATGTGGAATTAAAATGTGTGGCCACTGGGAGATCCTTCTTTCTCTGGCGGACAGAGCGTAGGTGTTTCTGGGGTGACAGAGACTCTGTAGTTGTATTATAGTTGTGATATATCAAGATGGCACAGCTACCAGAGAATGACTTAACTTCACAACTCGAATTTGAAAGATTTAAAGATCTTTAAAGATTAACTTCAGAACATTGAAGTATGCAGTCCAAGGATGTGTTGGGGGCAGCTTGCAAGTGTCGTCATTCTTTTGGCATCGACGTAACATGCTCACAGCTTACTAACCTGTACCTCTTTGGAATGTGGGAGGAAACCCACATGGTCGAAGTGTGAATGTATAAACTCCTTACGGACAGTGGCAGGAACTGAACCCAACATGCTGGCATTGTAAAACGTGACTCTACCCGCTATGCTACGGTGCTGCTCTTTGGTGCTCATAAGTACCAAAGCTTCAAAGCAGTGCATAAATCTCCAATTAGTACTTAATCTTGCACTTTTTGCATATTCTATTATTTCTTTACTCATATGCACTCAGTGATACCTCCCGTACCTAATAAAGTGGCCACTAATTGTATGTTTGTGGCCAAATACTGCTGTAACCCATCCCTTCAAGGTTCGACATGATGATCTTCTGCACATTGCTGTTGCAGGTCACATTTATTTGAGTTACTGTTGCCTTCCTGTCAGCATGAGCCAGTCTGCCCATTCCCCCTTGGAACTCTCTCATTAACAAGGCATTCTTGCCCGCACAACTGCCGCTCATTGGATGTTTTTTGATTTTCACTGCATTCTCTGTAAACTGTTGTGCATGAAAATCCCAGTAAATCAGCAGTTTCTGAGATATTCAAACCACCTCGACTGCAATGAACAATCATGACTCAATTAAAGTCACTTTGATCACATTTCTTTCCCATTCATGCTTGGTCTGAAAAACCACTGATCTCTTGACCATGTCTGCATGCATGTATGCACTGAGCTGCTGCCACATGATTGGCTGGTTAGCTATTTTCATTAATGAGCAGATGTACAGGTGTACTCAAAAAATTGACTGCCAATTTCCTTCCATAGAATGTACGTATGCTTATATTCAGAAGATGGGCAGAAGTGGGTGCAGTTGCTATTAATAAGAAGAAGGTACTTGGGAAACTCAATGATCTGAAAGTAGATAAGTCACATGGACCAGATAGACTACATTCTAGGATTCTGAAAGAGGTAGCTGAAGAGGTTGTGGGGGCATTAGCAATGATCTTTCAAGAATCACAATATTCTGGAATGATTCTGGAGAACTGGAAAATTGCAAATGTCTCTTCACTCTTCAAGAAGGGAGAGAGGCAAAAGACAGGAAATTATAGAACAGTTAACTTGACTTCAGTGGTTGGTAAGATGTTGGAGTCAATTATTAAGGATAAGGTTCGGGGTACTTGCAGGCACATGGATCAAGAAGAGAGGGATTCAAGTTAATCCTGGAGGGGACATTCATTTCTCTGATGCTGCATCCTGGGCATGTGGGTCCACAGTTATTACCTTGATGTGGCTAATGCAGGACATCAGGATGGGGAGGAGCAGGCAGAGCTGCTGTATGGAAGAAGGGCCAACAAAAGGGTTAATGAACTAAGTAGCTAACTTGCATTAGTGAATTTTTGTAACAAAAAAAAACCCAATGTCCAACGCTTATACTTATAACAGAGAGTCTTTCATAATCAGGATGCAGCACTGAGTGCAGAAAAGAGGAATGCACACTCATATGACTTAATTATTGCCCGTTCTATGGTTAAAAATACCTTCTTCTAGAGATGTACTTAATTGTTCCTGGTTGCGTACCATATATCTCCTTGTGTAACAGAATAACTTGCATGACAGTAGTCATGTATATTCACCTGTTTAGAAGTATAAATATATGCTGAACTTATATAATTCTCCTACTGTGCAAAAATCTATCTAACCTTGTTTTAAATATATTTACAGAGGTAGCCTCCACTGCTTCATTGGGCAGAGAATTCCACAGATTCACCACTCTCTGGGAAAAGTAGTTCCTCCTCATCTCTGACCTAAATCCACTCCCTCAGATCTCGAGGCTCTGTCCCCTAGTTCTAGTTCCATGGGGAGGATGTACAACTCCTTACAGAGGACACAAGGACTGAACTCCGAAATCCGAACTCCGACACCCCGAGCTGTAATTGTGAAACATTAATTACTGTGCCACCATGGAGTCACAGGAATTCCTGCATTTCTTCATAAAGGCCTAAAGTTCAAAACTCAAAATAAATTTATTATCAAATTACCTCTGCAAAGTATTTCCAAATATCAATTGGGATTCGTTTTCTTTAAACATTTTAAAAGATTAACTTTATTTTTTTCAAAACATTTTAACACAGTGAATGCTTCGTTTGCGTCAACAACCAACACAGTCTGAAGACGCGCTGAGGGCAGCCCTCGAGTGTCGCCATGCTTCCAGCACCAACATAACATTCTCACAACTGACTAACCCTAACCCATACATCTTCTTACAGGAAAAAAGAAATACAAAAGAATTTTACAAAAATAAACAAGACTTGAACAAAGACTAGCAAGCAGCCAATGTGCGAAAGAAGACAAACTGTGCAAAGAAGAAATAATGCAGAGAACATGAGTTGTAAAAGAGCCCTTGAAAGTGATTCTGTAGCTCATAGAGCCAGTTCAGAGTTGTGTGATTGAAGCACATCCTTGAAGCTTTACCTCTGTCCACCTGGGAATCCTTTCCTATGACAGAGCTTGGAATAGAGCACCAGCTTTGGAAGTCTGGTTTGCCGGCACTGTAGCCTGTCCAATGTAGCCAGCTTTGTGCATCATTAGCTACCAAAAGGTTGGCTGCTAACAATGCGCACAATACCATCAACCAAGATTCCTCTCGGCCAATTATGACGTCATATGTTTTACTTTTCAGTTAAAAGTACTAAATATAATATTGTTTACAATTGTAATTTCAGCAATATATGATGATCCTTTATCAAGAAACCTCACCATCCAGGCCATGCTCTCTTGTCACTGCTGCTGTTGGGAAGGAGATATAGGAGCCTTGGGTCCCACACCACCAGCTTCAGGAAAAGGTATTATCCTTCAGCCAGCATGGATAACTTCACTCACCTCAACACCAAACTGATTCCATAACTTATGGACTCACTTCCAAGGGCTCTACCACTCATGTTCTCAGTGTTACTTATTTACTATTTTATTATTATTATATTTATTTTTTCTCAGCTCAGACTGGTAAAGCCTGAGGTGCAAGAATAGCCAAGCATGCTTATTTGTTAATTGCTAGGAACTTACGGACTATTCTCATGGTGTTTAGTATTGTGACTTTCAGGAGATTTGAATAGATATTACTGTGTAGCCAAAATTGTTTAATGCTATCATGTAGTGCCTTTGGGATGACACCAGTTGTAGATATTACTATTGGAACAATGTATACCCTGATCATGTTGCAAAGTCTTTCAATTTCCTTTTAATTCAGCATACTTCTGGTGTTTTCACTTATTGATTTCTATATGTTATGTGTATTACCTGTATTATTTCATTTTTTGTATTTACACAGTGTGGTAAACTGTATATATATATATATATGTTGTAACTGGGTTACCTGTCCAGACACACCCCTCTGCTGACTGCTCCTGCGACTCCTCCCACAGAGACCTGAATAAAGGCGATTGTGCCATTGTTCCTCCCCTCAGTCCAGGGCAGATACTCAGCATAGTGGAGGTCACATTTTACTGCTAATAAATGCCTTTCAGTATTTACTCTACTTCCAGTCTTTTGGAGTTATTAATGGTGCATCACACAGTTTGACTTTTGCAGATTGGTTATTTGTCAGTCTTTCATTGATTTTATTGCATTCCTTTGTTCTATTGTGAATGCCCACAAGAAAATGAATTTCAGGGTAGTGGGCAGACTTTAACTTTATATGGTGACATATATATACTTCAATAATAAATTTACCTTGACCTTTGAACTTTGAAACTTGATCAGGATATGTATCTATTTGTAGCAATCTAAAAAGGGAACTAATATTTACCTGCAATTTTTCTGGGCTGCCCGAGTGTTCAGTTGAGGTAAGTGGAATATTTGAGTAATGTCATATGTTCTTAAAAATGTTGCTGGTGAGACAGTTGTGTGACTCACACTTTGGTGGTTTATAAACATCGCACTCGCAGAATGAATATTTCAGTTCCTTGTCTTTAAATTTCATATTCATTTTGACATTAATCTTGGTCCAAAGGGAAACTACTTCAGCCTAAACTATTCAACAATTAGCTGGCAGGATTGGGACACATGGATAAAAGTGAAAAACAAGATGGTCCCTTCCCCAAACCCAGCCGCTTGTCAGCAGGTTAAAGGGATGAAGTGTCAAAAAATTTAACAGGTTAGTGATGAGTGAAATAAGACTAAATGAGTAATTTCTACCTTGAGAGTTCTCATGCATTTCTTCAGCCTCACACACGGCATCTAAGCTTCCCATCAAAGACAGTCCAGCAAGACAATGAATAATCTTCAAATAAAGTTATCTTGTCTAATCCACATCAAGGGGTCAGCAGTGGAAAGGGTGGGCAGTTTCATGTTACTGGGTGTCAACATTTCTAATGATCTGTCCTGGGCTCAATGTTTGATGCAGTTAGGAAGAAGCCACACCCCAGTGGCTATATTTCACCAAAGACTGACAAATTTCTATAGACCGTGGAGACCATTCCAACCATTTCCAGCACCAGCTGGTGTGGAGGGCGACTGCACAGGATCAAAAAAAGCTGCAGAGGGCTGACACCATGTTTGTAAAACAGAATCCATTAGATCTTATGGTAAAGCAGAACTTAAATTGGGTTATGGGCATGATAAGACACAATGTCGATAGAGTCAGCATTGAATGGCTGTGTGGTCTGTCTTGGGTCCAGCACATAGATGCAATAATACGGAAAGTACACCAGTGTGGTTACCTTCTTAGTAGAATAAGGGGGCTCAGCATGTCAACAATCTAACAAGTTTCTACAGATGTACTGTTGACAATATCCCAACTCTATGCATCATGGTCTGGTATGGCAAATCAAATGCACTGGAATATAAGTGTTGTGTAGTTAATATTTCAGTAGTATTTAAGTCATATTGCAAATACATTGTTTGATTAAGCATTCTTATTCATTTAAGTAGTTCATTATGCGTTATATGTTAAAATACGAATCAAAATCAGGCTTACCGTCATAGGCATATGTCATGAAATTTGTTTTTTTGTAGAGTCACAAAACATAACAGTGATGATGAGGCATTTTTAAAATGAAACCCAAAAAGGCTATCTACCTGTGGAAGCACTGCAAGACATTTGTGTTAAAAAAAAGTGTAGCGAAAAACGATTAAGTTAAAAGAAACAGCAATGTAGCACGTGTTTTTTCAGAAGGGATGATCGAGTTTAAAAAGAAGGCAGAAAATGGAAGAATTCACTTGTGCATGCACAGTGAGTGCCAGATGATAATAATCATTTAAAAAAAGAGTAGAAATGGCTAGCCATATCAGAAAGATTTATGTGTTTGATTCCACAACAGATAACTGGATGTCGTACACAAATCAAATTGAACTGTATTTTGAAGCAAATGAGATCAACAATGAAAAGCAAGTGCCAATTTTGCTGACCCCCTGAACTTGTCAACTGAAAGAAAATTTTAAAAAGGTACTGGATGATGCCAAAACTGTCTCCATGCTGTACACCATGAACCATGCCTCACAAACAGGTGTTGGTCCCAACCTCTGTGCCACTGCATATTAGACCAAGGAAGGACTATGCTGCTCAGAGGCAGTGTGAAAGTGTCAATAGCAGTGATCCAACTACAACAGTTTTTGTAGGCAACATATTTAAGAAAGCTTCTGATATGTTCATCAGACAGTTACTTGAAATGTTGTTTGGTTTTAAGCTGGAAGAGAGTTCAAGGAGCTTCAGGAAACTTGTAATTGTTCTGCTTTTGTGATTGTAAAGAACTGGCATCTACTCTATGTGTATTAAAGTTATTGCATGAACTTCAAGTGGGAGACAAAACGTTGCTTATGAAAATAGTTGCAAAGACCAGAGCCCAGCTGGATGAATGGAAGGCCAAAAAAGAGAGGAGACAATGCAGATATGAAAACAAAAGATTAATGGAGATACGGAAACCAAGGGGAGTGATGAAGTCATAATGGAAGCGATAGGAGAATACTTCAGTGAACTAAATCCACTTTCCCAAGATCAAGATACACATCCTAGGAAGAAGAAAAAGGAGAAGAAAGAGGAGGATGACAGAAGTGCTGTGGAAATGAAAGAGGATAAATGAGAGCTAATTTCTCGAGAAATTAGCAAATTCAGCAATACAAGAAACTAAAAGAAGAAAAGGGAAAGTAAGAAAAAGAAAGACAGGAGGAGAAAGGTGTGCAAAGCTGTCAGAACCACTTCCTTCAGTCTTTAGTGTTAACTCTTACAAACACCATGGAGGAGGCCCCAGAACCTGAGACTGTTTCACAGCCACAAGTCTCACCTGCCAAGCAGAATGATCCCCATGCGCCCCCCCCCCACCAACAGGAAAGACGTTATCCCGCAAACGTGGGAAATCCCCCAGAGCAAGTAAATCTTTAGGCCTGAATAGAACAATGTAAAATTGACAATGCTGTGGAAGTCTGTAGATAATGGTTGCATTATATATTATACCTTAAATACACTGCACTCCTCCCTTTTTAGCTAAAACTCCAACTCAATATAGAATGCATCTAGTGTATTTAATATTTCAGTAATATTAGAGTAAATATATTATTTGAACAGTTCATTACAGATTATATGTATAAATATGTCAAATGCATACATCATGATGCTACCACGTGATATGTGTGTGCCACACTTAAAGTAAAGAACAAACATCTCTTGGTGCTCTTGTTTTCCTTTGAATTAGTTTAGAGTTACAAAACATAACAGTAAGAAGCTACAGAGTATAGTGCACTCAGTCCAATATATCACAACCACATCACTCCCCACCATTAGTACAGGAATAACTTCCTCAAGAAGGCAACGTCCATCATCAGAGATCCCTGCCACCCGAGCCATGCCACCTTTTCACAGCTACCATTCACAGCCTGAAGTCCCACACCACCAGATTCAAGAACAGCTACCTCCCTTTTGGTTCCTGAAAGTACCTATTCAACCCTAATCACTGCAGTTCAGCAACCCTGTGACCACTTTGAGCATTTTGCATTAAAGTGGACTCTGTTATTTTTCTAATTGTGTTCTTTCTTTAAAAAATGTGTACAATTTATGTTTTCATGTGAATGCTGCTTATGTGATGCCTTGCGTCAGTAAGGCTACTGCAAGTAAGTTTTAATTGCATGTGTGAATAAAGGTGCTTGTGCATATGCCAGTAAAGCTGACTTTGACTTTAAATACCTCTTCTTTTTCCCTCTCATTAAATCTATGCAATGCCTTTACCTTCTCAATCTCTAGAAAGTGCCCTCTCACTGCCTCTTGTCTCCTGTTTGCTGATTTTTCTCTATCATTTATGCACTTGCTCAAACATCCCCTAGGATTCTATCCCTTCAATCCCTTCCAGCATCTGTATAACACTGCCTGGTTAGATACTCAATTTCCTTTCAAGCTCAACTATTTGTTTCAGTCTGGGGAAGAAATATGACTTGAGAGACCGGACTTCATACCTTTATTCTGCATGATATCATGGAAAGCTTCCAGAAATGTGAAAGGCTTTAAGTTCCTACTTGGACCCAAGACAGACCACTCAGCCATTCAATGCTGACTCTATCGACATTGTGTCTTATCATGCCCATAACCCAATTTAAGTTCTGCTTTACTGTGAGATCTAATGGATTCTGTTTTACAAACATGGTGTCAGCCCTCTGCAGCTTTTTTCGATCCTGTGCAGTCGCTCTCCACACCAGCTGGTGCTGGAAATGGTTCGAATGGTCCCCACAGTACACCTGCAGAAATTTGTGAGTCTTTGGTGAAATATAGCCACTGGGGTGTGGCTTCTTCCTAACTGCATCAAACATTGAGCCCAGGACAGATCATTAGAAATGTTGACACCCAGTAACATGAAACTGCCCACCCTTTCCACTGCTGACCCCTTGATGTGGATTAGACAAGATAACTTTATTTGAAGATTATTCATTGTCTTGCTGGACTGTCTTTGATGGGAAGCTTAGATGCCGTGTGTGAGGCTGAAGACATGCATGAGAACTCTCAAGGTAGAAATTACTCATTTAGTCTTATTTCACTCATCACTAACCTGTTAAATTTTTTGACACTTCATCCCTTTAACCTGCTGACAAGCGGCTGGGTTTGGGGAAGGGACCATCTTGTTTTTCACCTTTATCCATGTGTCTCAATCCTGCCAGCTAATTGTTGAATAGTTTAGGCTGAAGTAGTTTCCCTTTGGACCAAGATTAATGTCAAAATGAATATGAAATTTAAAGCCAAGGAACTGAAATATTCATTCTGCGAGTGCAATGTTTATAAACCACCAAAGTGTGAGTCACACAACTGTCTCACCAGCAACATTTTTAAGAACATATGACATTACCCAAATATTCCACTTACCTCAACTGAACACTCGGGCAGCCCAGAAAAATTGCAGGTAAATATTAGTTCCCTTTTTAGATTGCTACAAATAGATACATATCCTGATCAAGTTTCAAAGTTCAAAGGTCAAGGTAAATTTATTATTGAAGTATATATATGTCACCATATAAAGTTAAAGTCTGCCCACTACCCTGAAATTCATTTTCTTGTGGGCATTCACAATAGAACAAAGGAATGCAATAAAATCAATGAAAGACTGACAAATAACCAATCTGCAAAAGTCAAACTGTGTGATGCACCATTAATAACTCCAAAAGACTGGAAGTAGAGTAAATACTGAAAGGCATTTATTAGCAGTAAAATGTGACCTCCACTATGCTGAGTATCTGCCCTGGACTGAGGGGAGGAGCACTGGCACAATCGCCTTTATTCAGGGCTCTGTGGGAGGAGCCACAGGAGCAGTCAGCAGAGAGGCGTGTCCAGACAGGTAACCCAGTTACAACATATATATATATACAGTTTACCACACTGTGTAAATACAAAAAATGAAATAATACAGGTAATACACATAACATATAGAAATCAATAAGTGAAAACACCAGAAATATGCTGAATTAAAAGGAAATTGAAAGACTTTGCAACAATGTCAGGGTATACATTGTTCCAATAGTAATATCTACAACTGGTGTCATCCCAAAGGCACTACATGATAGCATTAAACAATTTTGGCTACACAGTAATATCTATTCAAATCTCCTGAAAGTCACAATACTAAACACCATGAGAATAGTCCGTAAGTTCCTAGCAATTAACAAATAAGCATGCTTGGCTATTCTTGCATCTCAGGCTTTACCAGCCTGAGCTGAGAAAAAATAAATATACTAATAATAAAATAGTAAATAAGTAACACTGAGAACATGAGTGGTAGAGCCCTTGGAAGTGAGGCCATAAGTTATGGAATCAGTTTGGTGTTGAGGTGAGTGAAGTTATCCATGCTGGCTGAAGGATAATACCTTTTCCTGAAGCTGGTGGTGTGGGACCCAAGGCTCCTATATCTCCTTCCCAACAGCAGCAGTGACAAGAGAGCATGGCCTGGATGGTGGGGTTTCTTGATAAAGGATCATCATATATTGCTGAAATTACAATTGTAAACAATATTATATTTAGTACTTTTAACTGAAAAGTAAAACACATGACGTCATAATTGGCCGAGAGGAATCTTGGTTGATGGTATTGTGCGCATTGTTAGCAGCCAACCTTTTGGTAGCTAATGATGCACAAAGCTGGCTACATTGGACAGGCTACAGTGCCGGCAAACCAGACTTCCAAAGCTGGTGCTCTATTCCAAGCTCTGTCATAGGAAAGGATTCCCAGGTGGACGGAGGTAAAGCTTCAAGGATGTGCTTCAATCACACAACTCTGAACTGGTTCTATGAGCTACAGAATCACTTTCAAGGGCTCTTTTACAACTCATGTTCTCTGCATTATTTCTTCTTTGCACAGTTTGTCTTCTTTTGCACATTGGTTGCTTGCTAGTCTTTGTTCAAGTCTTGTTTATTTTTGTAAAATTCTTTTGTATTTCTTTTTTCCTGTAAGAAGATGTATGGGTTAGAGTTAGTCAGTTGTGAGAATGTTATGTTGGTGCTGGAAGCATGGCGACACTCGAGGGCTGCCCTCAGCGCGTCTTCAGACTGTGTTGGTTGTTGATGCAAACGAAGCATTCACTGTGTTAAAATGTTTTGAAAAAAATAAAGTTAATCTTTTAAAATGTTTAAAGAAAATGAATCCCAATTGATATTTGGAAATACTTTATAGAGGTAATTTGATAATAAATTTATTTTGAGTTTTGAACTTTAGGCCTTTATGAAGAAATGCAGGAATTCCTGTGACTCCATGGTGGCACAGTAATTAATGTTTCACAATTACAGCTCGGGGTGTCGGAGTTCGGATTTCGGAGTTCAGTCCCTGTGTCCTCTGTAAGGAGTTGTACATCCTCCCCATGGAACTAGAACTAGGGGACAGAGCCTCGAGATCTGGGGGAGTGGATTTAGGTCAGAAATGAGGAGGAACTACTTTTCCCAGAGAGTGGTGAATCTGTGGAATTCTCTGCCCAATGAAGCAGTGGAGGCTACCTCAGTAAATATATTTAAGACAAGGTTGGATAGATTTTTGCATAGTAGGGGAATTATGGGGAAAAGTCAGGTAGGTGGAGATGAGACCATGGCCCGATCAGCAATGATTTTATTGAATTGGCGGAGCGGGCTTGACAGATCAGATGGCCGACTCCCGCTCCTATTTCTTTTGTTCTTATCTTATGTGTGGGTTTCCTCCTGAATTCCTCCCACAGTCCAAAGACATACCGGTTAGTACGCTAACTGGTCATTGTAAATTATCCCATGATTAGGCTAGGGTTAAAATGATGGGTTACCGGTGGCGCAGCTCAAATTGCCAGAAGGGCCCATTCCGTGCTGTATCTATCTATCTATCTATCTATCAATCAATCAATCAATAAACAAAGAAATAAATAAGTAGATCTCCTGGGAATCTGGCTCATGACAACTCAAAGTGCAGAAGGAGCATTCATTAGTCATGGGAACTGTGAGACTGTGCATACAGAAACACGGTGGAAGCAGAACTCCACCTCACTGATGACATACCTATCATCCCATCAGTCATCTCCTGACACATTAGTGGAAGCCTACTGTATTCTCAGAATGGTGGTTAAGAGCCATTTCCTTACTGACAGAGCCATAGTTCATGTGGTTTGAGAGCTGTCACACTTCAAATGATCAAATGGTTCCATTTATCATCAGAGAATATATACAAATACCACTTGAAATACTTGTTTTCACAGACATCCACAAGAAACAGAAGAAACCCGAAGCTCCCTCTCCCCTCCTCCACACGAGCAGCAGCAAGGTACAGATGAATCAACACCGCCCCCCATACCGTTTCAGCATAAAGCGCTAGTGCCCACCACCCACCAAGCAACAGCAAAGCTCCCAACGAGACACCATGATCAGCAGTCAACAAAAACTGTTGTTTACCTGGCACTTCGACATGTCACAGGCTCACAGGCTCTTTCTCTCTCACTAATGAGGGACAGAAAGGTGACAGTAGCTCATAATAACCACGTGTTACAACAATGGTGTGCAGAACATCTCTGAATGCACAGCATGTTGAACCTTGAAGTGGGTGGGCTACAGCAGCAGAAGACCATGAACATACACTCAGTGGCCACTTTATTAGGTATAGGCAGTATCTAGTGCAGTGGCCACTTAGTGCACATGCAGATAATACACAGAATGTAGCTTGTACTTAACCATAAACAAAGGAACAGCAGGACATTAGAATCAGAAGAACCCGAATGAGGTTTATTATCACTGACACATACTGGGAATTTTGTTGTTTTGTGGCAATAGCATAGTGCACAACATAGTAAAAAAATTACAATAAGTGAATAAAATATTGCAAATGAAGAATAGGGAGGTGGTTTCATGGGTAATGGACCATTCAGAAATCAGATGGCAGAGGGGAAGAAGCTCTTCAAGCTCCTGTACCTCCTCCCAGAAGAGGGCACGTCCCAGGCAGTGAGGGTCCTTAATAATGGATGCTGCAATGTATAGATCTATTTCTTTTAGAACAATGACCCCCCCGCAACTTAGCACTACATATTGATCTGTTGTCTGCGCATGCACATTGTTCTCTCTCTCTCTCTCTTTCGTAGCAATGTCCAGTTAAGGCCACGTCCCGCGTGTGTGCTTTAAATTAATCGATACAGAGTTGTGCACAGACGCAACGAATCGACGACGGGTGCGAACCTGAATGACAGAGAATATCACGAGCTGCACCCGACAGTTATGGGACGAAACAGCGGAAGTTAAAAGCTGTGAGAAGGCTGCCACGGATGCGTGTGGACGGTAACAGTGAAAGATGCACTGAATTTAAAGTGAAAATAACGGCAATGGCTTCGGTGGGGAAAGTTGGCAAATTTGATAGTGCTGGGAGTCGTATACCGAGAGGATTGAACTGTATTGCAGCATGAACGTTGTGCACGAGCAAACAAAAGCCCCTAGCTTAATGGGTGCAAGGGTGTACAATCTCTTATGCAACTTCGTAACCCCCTGAAAAACCAACAAGCAAGACGTTTAATGAAATTGTTACAATTTTACAAAATCACTTGCGCCTTACACCAGTGGTAGTAGATGGGAGATACAGATTTTATAAAATGAACCAGTCAAAAGATGAATACCTTTCTGAATGCACTGCAGAACTGGGCAAACTTTCCAAGTACTGTGACTTTAGAAGTGGACTTTCTGATGCATTAAGGTTTAGGTTTGTATGTGGCATGCATAGTCAAAGCACTCAAAAGAGGCTACTGTCAGAAAGAGACCTAACCTTAGAACAGGCATTGACCATTGCAATATTATTAGAGACTGCAGCAAAGGATGCAGCAGGACTCCAGAAAAGGAGGTCAGAGTGTGAAATGCACAAAATATACCTGAATGGTACAAAAAGTCAAAGATGTTATCGATGATGCAAATGACTGTTGGTTCAAAGAAAAAGTCTGCAGGAAGTGTTACAGACAAGGTCACAGGGTATGTGCAGGGCAGACAAAAAGCACAAAAAATGAGTGAAAGGTCTCAAACCCAAAACTAAGCCAAAGCTACTGAATGTAAAGCAGAAACAGACAACATAGAGTCTGACAAAGATGAACTGTCATGCTTAGAACTGCATAGTATAACTGAAGCAGATCACAAAATTTCTGGATCACGATAGAGATGCCTGGTGAAAATGGAGCTGGTTACAGGGTTAGCTTTATCCGTAATGAGAGGCTGACTAAAATAGACTGTTTTCAAAGATACCATTAGAGAAGATCTCAATGATGCTGAGAACTTACACAGGTGAAAAAGCGTCTCCCAAAGGCAAACTGAAAGTAAATGTGATGTATGGAGGCCAAACACAACAGTTAAAGATTTATGTGTTGAAAAGTGGAGTGCTAGTACTTTTCAGATGCAAATTATAAGACCATAACATCATAAGACATCGGAGTTGGTTTAGGCCATTCAGCCCATCGAGACTGCTCTGCCATTCCATCATGGCTGAACCTGGATCCCACTCAACTCCACACACCTGCCTTCTCACCATATCCATTGATGCCCTGACCAATCAGGAAACTATCAACTTCTGCCTTAAATATACCCATGACTTGGCCTCCACCACAGTCAGTGGCAGAACATTGTACAAATTTACTATTCTCTGGCTAAAAAAAATTCCTCCTCACCTTTGTTCTAAAGGGTCTTCCCTCAATTTTGAGGCTGTACCCTCTGGTTCGGGATACCCTCACCATGTGGATACCTCCACATCCACCCCATCGAGTCCTTTCAACATTTGGTAGTTGTCAATGAAATCTGCCCCCGCTTTCTTCTAAATTCCAGTGAGTACAGGCCCAAAGTTGCCAAACTCTTCTCACATGTTAACCCCTTCATTCCTGGAATCATCCTCGTGAGCCTCCTCTGGACTCTCTCCAATGACAACACATCCTTTCCGAGATATGGGGCCCAAAACAGTTGACAATACTTCAAGTGCAGCCTGACTAGTGTCTTATAAAGGCTCAGCATTATCTCCCTGCCTTTATATTCTATTCCCCTTGAAATAAGTGCCATCATTGCATTTGCTTTCTTTATCATCAACTCACCCTGCAAACTAACCTTCTGAGAGTTTTGCACGGGGACTCTTAAGTGCCTCAGCACCTCTGATGTTTTAACCTTCTCCCCATTTTGATAATAGTCCATATTTCTGTTCCTTTCGCCAAAATGGATTATTACACATTTCCCAACACTTCTATTCCATCTGCCACTTTTTTTCCCCATTCTTCCAATTAGTCCTGTTGCAATCGCATTGCTTCCTCAGCACTATCTACACCCTCCACCTATCTTGGTATCATCTACAGACTTTGCCATGAAGCCATCAATTCCATTATCTAATTCACGACAAACAATGTGAAAAGTAGCAGACCCAATACTGACGCCTGAGGAACACCACTAGTCACTGGCAGCAAACCAGAAAAGGCCCCTTTTATTCCTACTCACTGCCTCCTGCCTGTCAGCCATTCTGCTATCCATGCAATCTTCCAGTCCTCCAGGACCATGCCAGAATCAAGCGATTCTTGAAAGATCATTGCCACTGCATTTGTTATCTCTTCAGTTACCTCTCTCCGGACTCTGGGATGTAGTCCATCTGGCCCAGGTGACTTTCCCATCTTAGGACCTTTGAATCTGCCTAGCAATTTTTCCTTTGTAATAGCAATGGCACTCATTCCTGCTCCCTGACACTCACAGACCTCTGGCACACTGCTAGTGTCTTCCACAGTGAAGACTGATGCAAAATACCCATTAAGTCATCTGCCATTTCTTTATTCTCCATGACTACCTCACTAGCATCATTTTCTAGTGGTCCAATATCAACTCTCACCTTCAATTTACTCTTTATTTAACTGAAAAAAAAACTTCTGGTCTCTGGCTAAATATCATTGGCTAGTTTGCCCTTGTATTGAAATCTGAAATCTGGAGGAAAACACACAGAGGATGCAGAGGGGGATCAAAAAGGCGAGGAAAGAGGACTGGGTTGAGACAACAGAGACTTATGGAGAAGAGGAGTTCTCCACTTGGTCTACACGTGGACATAACCGACCAAAACTTTTCCATGGAGGGCTTCCAGACCGTTCCGGCTGACCGGAAGTGCACTGAAAGCGGTAAGCGTAAAGGAGTTGGGGGCTTGCTGTTCTGGTTAACAACGGATGGTGCAATCCTGGTCACGTTACGATCGAGGAACGTGTTTGTAGCCTGGATATTGAACTTTTTGCTGTTGGACTCCGACCATATTCCACCAAGATACAACACTGGGTGTCATGGGAGGTTGTTCCTGCCTGTGGCCATCAGACTTTGCAGCTTCTCCCATGGAGGGTCAGACACCCTGAGCCAATAGGCTGGTCCTGGACTTATTTCCATCTGGCATAGTTTGCATATTGTTGTTTGATTGTTTGTGGTTTTTGTATTTCTATATTTATGCTCTATTCTTGGTTGGTGCAGCTGTAACGAAACTCAATTTCCTTCGGGATCAATAATGTATGTCTATGTCTATGTCTATTTCACCTTTTCCCTTCTTATAGATTTTTTAGTTACTTTTTTTTGGATTTTAAAAGCCCTCCAATTATCCAACTTCCCACTTACTTTTGTAAGCTTATATGCCCTTTCCTCAGCTTTTATGCATCCTTAACTTCCTTTGTCAGCCAAGGTTGCCAACCCCTGTCACTTGAATACTTCCTCCTCTGTGGGATATATCTATCCTGCACTTTGTGAACTATTCCCAGAAACTTCAGCCATCTTTACTCTGCTGTCATCCCTGCCAGTATCCTCCTCCAGTCCACCTGGACAAGCTCCTCTCATGCCTTCGTAATTCCCTTTATTCTATTGCAATACTGATACATGTGAGTTATACTTCTCCGTCTCAAATTGAAGGATGAGTTCAGTCATATTATGATCACTGACGGTTCTTTAATTAAGTTCCCTAATAAGATCTGGGTTATTACACAACACCCAATTGAAGATAGCCTTTCCCTCAGCAGATCAAGAACAAGCTGCTCTGAAAAGCTATCTTGTAGCCATTCAACAAATTACCCTCTTGCAATCCATCACCAACCTGATTTTCCTCAATCCCCTTGCATATTGAAGCCCGCAACACAATCACGACATTACGCTTATTGCGTGCATTTTCCTGCTCCCTTTGCAATATCAACCCCACATCCTGGATACTATTTGAGGTCTATATATAGTTCCCATAATGGTTTTTTCACCCTTGCAATTTCTTAACTCCACTCACAAAGATTCGACATTATCTGACCCTATGCAACCACTTTCTAAATATGTAATTTCATCTCTTATCAACAGCACCACACCACCGCCTATGCCTTCCTGCCCGTCCTTTCGATACAAAGTATATCCTTTGATGTTAAGCTCCCAACTATGGCTTTTTTCGGTAAAACCCACACCATAATATCAACCAATCTCCAACTGCGCCTCCAGTTTGTCAACCTTATTCCAAATGCTACATACATTTCAATACAGCACCTTTAGTCCTGCATTCATCACCCTTTTGAATTTTGCCTCTGTGATACAATTTAACTCTTTGCTTTTGTACCCTATCATTGGCTTCTCCTTTCGTACGTTCATGTTACAATGGATGAGAAAAATCCAATTAGACTGGCACTCCATCAAAGCCCTCAGGGTGACATCAACAGGCAACGGCAGCCCAAATGGTAGAACTAACCAGAGAATGGCACAGCTGCTTAAGGCTGATGAGAAGGTGTTGGAGAAGGGGACTGGTAAACTCAAAAGCCTGAAGGCTAGAATAAACTGGATGAAACAGCAACACCAAGATTCCATAAAGTGCTTCAAGTGCCTCATGTACTACATCCTAAAGTGGATGCTGAACTGCTTAGCTTGCAGGTGTGTGGAACTTTCTCCAAGATTGAGTGGAGTGAATGGGCCATGCCCATTGTCCTGGTGATCAAGAAAGGGAAAGCCAGAACAGTTCCCATAAGTGGGAACTTCAAAGTGAGCATCAACCCAGTGTTGCGTACTGTGCAGTATCTCCTGCCACAACTAGAAGACATTTTTACATCTTGGCAGGTGGGGAGAGTTTTCCAAAGGTTGACTTGTCACAAGCCCATCTGCAAATGGAAACTGAGGAGTCAAGCAGGAATTTCCTCACAATCAACAGTCACAAGGGACTGTTCCAGTATAATTGTCTTGACTTTGGCATCACATCAGCTCCAGCAATTTGGCAAAGTGCAATGGACCAAGTGCTCCAAGATATGTTAACTTGATGACATTACTGTGACTGGCAAAAATAATGACGAGCACCTCCAGAACCTGGGTAAATTGCTTACCAGGCTGAATGAGTATGGTCTGCGGACAAAGAGAAAGAAATATGAGTTTTTCAAGAACAAAGTCTCATATTGTGGACATATCGTGACTTACTTTCATCACAAGAGAAGACTGCAGCAGTGCTACAGGCACCCAAACTGGAAACTGTGTCACAACACAGGTCATCCTTGGGCCTTGTAAACTACTACCACCGGTTTCTCCCAAACGTTGCTACAGTGCTGCATCCATTGAACGTACTGTTACAGACAGGAGCAAAGTGGGAATGGTCAGAAAGATGTGACAAAGCGTTCAAAGAAACAAAGAGACTAATAGCATCCGATGAGCTGCTCACCCATTATGACATATCCCTGCCCATCAGACTGGCGTGCAATGCATTGGTGCCGTTTTGTCACACATTATGATAGATGGATCTGAATGTCTGATTGCGTTTGCTTCAAGATCACCAACAATCGCAGAACGTACCTATGCACAGATTGACCGAGAGGCCCTTAGTCCAGAATGGGGAATAAAGAAGTTCCACCACTACCTCTATGGACAAATTTTACACTAGTGACAGATGACCAGCCCTTTGTGTCCATTTTCAATCCCAGGAAGGGAATTCCAGTGATGACTGCTACCCGATTACAACATTGGCCACTATTCCTCGGAGCACGCTCTTATGACATAGAGTTCAAGGGTCCAAACAACACTGATGGCTTGTCACATCTTCCACTACTGGAAACTGAAGAAGAAAATTCTTCAGACTGTGACCTATGTTCCCCCTAAGCTGTGCGCGTGTGCGCGCGCACACACGTTTTTCAACCAGCACACAAAGGAAATTAATGTGTGCACAAAAGGTTAGTTACCTAAAATAATGTAGTAATTAATAATTATACTTATTGAAAATAATCTTTTAGCTAAATGTTTCTGTTAACTAGTTAGTCGGTTTTTCAAATACCACAATGCACGTCACTAACTTACGTCACCTCACCTTTCCTGTTCCAGTTTGTACAGTTGCATCACGGCGGCAGCCATCTTTGGTGGACAGTGTTAATATCGTAAGGTTAAAGTTTTGCTAAACCAAGACGTGAAGAATACGTCACAGTAGATACAAGTTCGCTGTTGACTTTTATAAATAGTCTTTGTGTTCATTTAGAAGAAAGGTTTCCTGAAGATGAGGTACAAGAATGGTCAGCTTTTGATTTCTCCGCAATTGCAGATTGTGACTTCACATTTGGCGATGAACAAGTTAATGCCTTATGTCTAAAATATCACGATTTTCTAGCTGAAAATACTGTAATAGTTAGACAGTTTAATGATTTCAAATTTTCCATGCAAGAAAAAATTAAATCCAAACTGATTTCAAACTTTGCTCAAATGGTGGCATTTGTACTTCAAAATGAACAGTTTTGTGACCTTGCACAGTTGATGGACATTGGGGGAACCTTTCTTGTGTCTAGTGCAGACTGTGAACGAGGTTTTAGCATAATGAATCAACTCAAAAACAAGCTGAGAAACCATTTAGGTGAATGTCATTTTGGATATGTTAATGAGAATCAAAAGCTATCAATTGAATGGAAGTCTATTAGTCTAGATAGAGTTTACAAAGAATGGGTAAATGCCAAAGACATGAGAGAGAAAAAATAACCGAGTGACTTAAACATGTATGTTATTTTGTAGTTATTCTGTGCAGTTTTACGTTAAATATTTTGTAAACCTACATAAACTGTGCCATGCATGCATTCAGTGTGCATATACTTTTGTCACAGGAAAAAAAATTTGCACAACGTAAGATTTTTGCGCACACTGACTACTAAAACTTAGAGGGAACATTGACTGTGACCCAACAGAAGCGTTCCACACTGCATTGGTGGACCAGCTGTCGGTAACAGATTCTGAAATTCAAAGGGAAACAGGGAATGAACCAGTATTGTCAAGAATCTGTGAAATCACCATGCAAGGATGGCCAGAACATGGTAAATGTATGTTTCCAGAGTTCTCAATGAGAAGAGACCAACTGTCAGTATGCCAAAGAATACTGATGTGTGGATCTTGTGTTGTGCTACCCTCCAAACTGCGTACCAGAGCGTTAGAAATTTTGCATGAAGGACACCTGGGTACAGTCAAAATGAAGAGTCTCACCTGGAGCTACATATAATGGCCGGGAACAGATAAGCAAATTTAAGACTTGGCTAGAAACTGTTTGGGATGCCAAAAAGTTTGAAACGCACCACACAGGCACCATTACTTCCGTGGGAGTGGCCGTCATCACCATGCGAAGAGTATATATTGACTTTACTGGGCCATATATGGACTCCATGTTTCTGATTGCTGTGGATGCTCATTCAAGGCGGCTGGAGGTTATACCAATGAAGTCAACCACCTCAGCGAAGGCTTTCTCTGCTCTAAGGACTACCGTTGCCAGAAATTGCTTACCAGAACTAATTGTGAGTGACAATGGACCACAACACACATCAGAAGAATTTTGACTGTTCATGAAGAAAAATGGCTTCAGACATTCCAAGTCAGCTCCTCACCACCCAGCAACAAAATGGGTTGGCTGAAAGTTTTATCCAAACCTTCAAAAAGTCCATTAAAGTGATGGAGACAAGGACATTTTTCTATAGCAGAAGGTGGATAAATTCCTTTTTGTGTATTACAACTCTCTTCATGCAATGACAAATCAAACACCTGCAATGCTGTTCATGAACAGGAATCTGAGATCATGTATAGACCTGCTGAAACCAGACCTCTGGAGGGAAATACAGTTCAGCCAGTTTCCAAGTGAAGCAGCTAGAAGCTTTGAGATTGGACAGGAAGTCTCAGCACGAGTTTACCAAGAAGACATGTGGACACCTGGTAGGTTAGCTACAAGAACTGGACCACTGATGTAGACAGTGGATGTTGGAGATAAAACATGGAGACACCACGTGGACCAGATACTGGATGCTCAACCGAAGAACACACCTGAGTCGATTGCATTGAACAAGACAGACACATTACAGTCACTGGACTTAGCAGAAACCTTCTGCCTACATTTTCAGACTAGAGAGACAGCTGCATTGCTTGTGCTGTAAGGGGGCCGACCAACTGGCTGAGATCATTTGGTCAAGGCTGGGGCTAGCTGTGATTGTTTTAAGCCTTTGAGTAACTCATGAGGCACATCCCCCTCCCTCGTTTGCTAAGCTGATCAGAGAAGTGAGAGAGGAAGAAAGTACGACGGAGGAGTGGGAGGCCCTCCACCTGTCGGGCAAATCCTCAGTCGTAGCCATCGTTGCTGAAGCAACCCCGATGCCACACAAGTGGGTGCTTTGCAAGATGTAATGAAAGACCTACAAGCTGGCTAGTGCTGCCACCAAGCGTGACAAGTCCGATAGGAAACCTGACCCACTTGTAGGACATACTAAACAGAGAGCTGCTATTGACAGGGGTCTCTTGACGAGGGAAGTGACTGGTATTTTCTGTTACAACTGTGGTTAGGACGGACATTTCAAGTGGGAGTATGAAGGACAGGAAAACCTTCAGAAAGTAACCCAGTGGGTGTTTAAACAAAGAAGGAAGTAGGGAAACTTTTGAGGGACACAGTGACAGAACGGACTGGCATCTCAGAGCTAACGCATTCCAATCAATGTATCAAGGGAACTAGCAAAGTGCAAAACCCTATTCCTGAAGGCTTGGCGGGACCAAACTCGAGGGTATCCATTCAGGTTGAGGGTATTTGTGCTAGAACCATACTTGACACAGGTTCTCAGGTTACTGCACTCTACAGATCCTTTTACAACCAGTATTTGATGCATTTACCATTGATGCCACTCAGTGCCCATGAAATGTGGGGCCTTCGTACTGATAACTACTCATGTGATGGTTACTTGTCGTTGAAGCTGGAGTTTTCGGAACTAGAAGCTGGAGTAGCTGACACCCTTGGTACATTAGTTTTGGTCTGTCCGGATCCAGGTAAAAAGAGTGAAGCTTCCATTATTGCGGGAACAAATACTCCCATTGTGAGAAGGCTCATGGGAGAATGCAAGGAGAGAAATGGAGAGAATTTTTTTGAAAACCTTGTCAACCTGGTGACCAGACCTGCTTTTGAGAAGGTGCAAGTTCCTCCAAAGCAGGATGATGAGCATAAACGAGGAACTGTGTGGTACATCCAGACCAAACCCATCATGTTATGTCCTGGGCAAGTAGCTAGAGTAACAGGAAGCCTCAAATTCCCAGGAATGTCCAAAGCCGAGACCCTCCTGGTGGATGCTCTGGAGGATCTCAACGAAGAGTCACACTTCCCTGCCGGAATGCTGGTGAGACCTGAACTGCAGAAACCTTTGGCTGTACATATAAAGAGGATGACAGTAATTGCCAGGAACACCTTGGAGAGAGAGGTCATCCTCAGATGTGGGATGCTGGTGGCACATCTTTTACCGGTGACATAATGTCTAGTTTTCCAGAGGGGGACAGTTTCCTGGATCGGGAAAGTTAACAACAAGGTCATTCAACTCTGATAACACCCTGGTACCCAATGAATGGAAAAGGAGACTATCAGAGAAGATGCTGAAGTTCAAAGATGTCTTTTCTACTGATGAGCTTGATGTGGGTTGCTTCAAGAGTACTTGCCACACTATTCGAGCAATGGAGGATGTCTCTTTCAGAGATATGTCTCAACGGTTAACACCAGCGGAGGTGGTAGATGTGGGATTTGTTGCCACGAGTGGCTGTGGAGGCCAGGTCATTGGGTGGATTTAAGGCAGAGGTAGATAGGTTCTTGATTAACCAGGACATCAAAGGGTATGGGGAGAAGGCAGGGGAGCGGGGATGACTGGAAGAATTGGATCAGCCCATGACTGAATGGCGGAGTAGACTCGATGGGCCGAATGGCCTACTTTTTCTCTTATATCTTATGTTTTGATGGTCTTATGTTCAGAAGCATCTGCTGCAACTGAAGGAAGCTGGAATTATCACCGACTCGAGGAGTCTCTATGCATCACCTGTAGTGATGGTGAGGAATAAGAATGGTAAGGTACGAATGTGTGTTGACTATTGGATACTAATCCGATGTACAGTCCCTGACCAATATACTGTTCCATGGATCGAGGATGCTCTGGCCTGTCTGAGTAGAGCAAACTGGGTCAGTGTGTTGGACCTAAGGAGTGTGTATTATCAGATACTCATGAGTGATAAAGAGAAGATGGCATTTATATGTCAACTTGGACTCTTTCAGTTTGAAAGAAAGCCCCAGGGCATGTTAAGAGCACTGGCTTCTTTTCCACATGTCATGGAGAAAAGTTGGTGACATGAACTTGTTTGAGGTACTGGTCTACTTGGACGATCTTATAGTATTTGGGTATACACTGGAGGAACATGTGATGAGGGTACTGAAGATGCTAAATCACCTGAAAGCTGGAGGGTTAATACTGTCACTGGACATGCCAGTTCTGTAAGATGTCAGTCAACTACATCAGACTCATAGTCTCATAGATGGGGTAGCTATGGATCCATCCACGAAAGAGGTGGTGACAAGATGACCAAGGCCCAAGAATGTGAGTTCCCTACATCCATTCCTTATATTCTGTGGGTAGTACTGGAGTTTTGTGAAGGACTACTCCAGAGTAAGCTACCCTTTCAATCAGCTTCTGTGTGGTTAGCCCCCCTCTTTGGGGAAGAGAGAGAGAGAGGAGAACGAAGGAAGAAGAAGGCAAGGTTTATCTCAGGCCTTGAGAGCGTTTTGGAGAAAGATGGGCTGCAAAATGTGAAGAGGCCTTTCAGCTGCTGAAAGAGTTGCTGACTAAAGCACCTGTGCAACTCTGAGTTGTCGTATGTACTGCATACCAATGCCAGCCTTGAAGACTTAGGAGGTGTTCTATATCAGGACCTAGGCAAAGGGTTGAAGCCTGTTGCATTCATTAGCTGGAGTCTGTCACCCCCCCCCGACCAAAACTACCCTAATCACAAATTGGAGCTTCTGCCGTTGAAATAGACCCATGGTGGATAAGTTAAATGACTATCTATATTGTGTCAAGTTTGAGGTGAGGACTGACAACAATCCACTGATTTACTGTATATTCTGACCTCAGCGAAGTTGAATGCCGCCAGTTATCATTGGCTGGTGATGCTGTCTGCTTATGATTTCAGCCTGAGGTATCATCCAGGGAGTCAGAACATTGATGTGTTGTCCTGTCGTTTGCATAAGGTGTCCGAAATGGACGGAGAGTGGGAGGGCATTGCTGCCTATGCTGATAAAGCAATGTGCCGGTTTTCCACAGTGGGGAAATCAGAGGCAAGCCTATGGCCTGATAAAGCTGTGGATCATCTGGGAGCTTCTGGTTGTGCCATTTCACAAGCATATTGCAACTTGACTGCTCTAGGTGTGAAGCAGCTGCCTGCCTTTGAGTCCCATGAATGGGCAGCAGCCCAGCGAGACAACCCTTGTATAGGTGCCATTTGGTCGTCTGTTGTTAAAGGGGATATGGCCCAAGATTGAGAAGGCAAAACACCCTACCATTCCCTTACTGATGAGGGAATGGGACAAAGTGGAGTTGAGGAACAAAGTTTTATACAGGGTTGCATCTCCTCCAGACAGGCCTCAGCCTTCTCAATTTGCTTTCCCTGAGAAATATTGCAGGATGGTACTGAAGTCACTTCATGATGATGATGCAGGTTATTTGGGGTTTGACAAGATTTACAGATTGGTCTGAGATTGGCTCTATTAGCCCCGAATGCAGCCTGAGGTTGAAGAGTACTGTAAGTGCTGGATCTGATGTATTCGGAAGAAGACGCTGCCTACAAGAGTTGGTCCATTATCTCACTTACAGAGTGTGGGACCACTTGATTTAGTGTATATGGATTTCCTCTCTATAGAGCCAGATTCCAGCAATGCCGCAAATGTCTTGGTTGTCATGGATCGCTACACCAGATATGCCCAAGCCTTCCCCACAAAGGATCAGAGACCATCCACAGTTGCCAACATGTTATGGGACGAAGTATTTTGTTCATCGTGGCCTCCCAAGAAGGATACACAGTGATCAGGGAAGAGAGTTTGAGAGTCAGCACATACATGAGTTACTGGGCAAGCCTGCAGTCGAGAAGTTAAGGACCACACCATATAAGGGTGATCCTCAGCCTGAAAGATCCAATCGGACATTGCTAGACATGCTTGGAACCCTTGGTGCCAACAAAAGAACAAGTGGAGTCAGCATATTGGGCATTTGTTACACTGCTGCAATTGTTCACAAAATGAAGCTACCGGATACTTGCCATGCTATTTATGTCTGGGTGCGAAGCAAAATTACCTGTAAGACCTCTGTTTCGGAGCTGGCAGCTACAACTTTCTGCAGAGGATATATCTCAAATGTGCATCTAACAGGAGGAAAGAACTGCAAAAAAATTTATGAGCTAGTAACGGTTTCTGCTGCCAAGCAAAAGCAAGAAAGCAAGAGGAGATATGATAAAAAGACTAGGTCTCTCAACTGAAGCCTGGAGACAGAGCTTTTAATAAGAAATTTGGGATTACCGGGGAACCATAAGTTGGCCAACCGTTTGGTTTCTACACCTTACATAGTGAAGAGCCAGATGCCTTATGTGCCAGTTTTCCAGGTGATGCCAGAGGATGGGTATGATCCTGTCAAAATTCTCCATCAGTATCACCTTCTACCCCTAGGAACTACATGCCAACCCAGAACCTACACCAAGCAGGAGAACTCTGCACAGGAGGAGCAGAACAGAAAGGCAACTTGCTGACAGCAGTGTGATTTCAGTGCAGAGATCTGAAGAGGGACCAGACACCCACTACAGTACAGACTGAGAAGAAATGGGAGTGTGGTATGGTTTACCCTATCCAAACTCCCCTAGAATTGATGAAGAGGTTTCTGAATCTCTGAGCCCTGACTTGGATTGAATGGAGAGGACTACCAATGGACAGGCAGATGTGATAATAGACAGAGAGGGGAAACCGGGCTCCAATATAATTGGGGATGAAGCTGAGTTCAGTCAGGTGGCCAGGGGACTTGAGTCACCAGAAGGAACGACTGATAGACAGGGGAGGAATCTCCAAGCAAACAGGAACAGTCACAAGAAGTGCCTAAGGCTGAAGAAGCTAATGATGAGATAAGAAGGTCTCAGAGAGTCAGGAAACCCCAGACAGGCTGACAAACGAAGCACCAGGGAAACATAGTGTTGTCACCATCCCAATGGTGAGATATGTTACTCCCACTTACAAATGGATTGGGGGGGTGAGGTGCTGAAATCATGATATTCATTTGAATACTGTGAAAATTAAAATAGGTTTAATAAGTTCCAAAATCAAGAGTCATGAGGAGATGACTATTTTTGGTGGTGGTGGGAGATGGGGGGACAAGGAAGGAATGCAATGCCCTGGTTGAGATTTCTACTGCTATGCTGTGAGGTATTCCACTTTAGCAGTTTTCTGCCAAAGCAGTGTGTCCTTCTGGTAAAATGTTTTGGTTTCAGCTGAAGATAAGGAGCCATGTTGTTCAACTTAAAAATGTTGTCTCAGCCAATCAGGATGTTGGATCGGGAGAAGGTTCTAGAGGGTGCTGGGTGGAGAGAGATTTGTTACGGACAGTGATCGGGTTCATGGTCTTTTAGCAGGAGAAGTGGGGAGGACATCTGCAATATCCAATCATAGAAGACCCTAATGCATGGAGCACTTCGCAAGACAAAGGAATCTGTGAAGGGAAGTTCTAGCTGAGATCTGTGATGAGACATCAGCACCGTGATTAAAGCAGTACACCCAACCACTGCAGACATGACACGAGCTCCAACATTGTGAGTACATTTAGACTGGTTGAATTGCAATGGGTCCTCTTATTTATTTATTTTTTCTTTCTTGTTTCCTATTAACTATCTGATAAATTTGAAATTGGTAAGTTTACTTCCTTTATAATTTTGCACAGTGTACAATCAGTTATTTCTTGCCAATCAATAATTGTATATGAGCAGTATTTATAAAGCATTTGCTCAAATCGAGGTTTCTGCAATTGGAATTCCCTACGTTCCTGTTTGGTTGAACTGCAAATCACACCAGCCTTGGACGTATATTGTTTATGAAAGGTGACCTGCTCACCGCTGAGCCATGTGGCTGTTAGCAGAGTTAGCTAACAAGCCCCTGTGAGAGGGTTACAGCAGTAATCATGGAACCACGTGGTAGGAATGTTAGTCACAGCACGCTCTTCAGGAATTAAGTGGATAGCAGGGATCATTACAAGTGAGGACCAAAGTTTGAAAGAAATCTGTTCAAATGTAAACTGCAAGCAATAATCAGTTTTGAAATTAAGTTGACAGGTTTGTGAATAAACAGAGCTCAAACGACTGAGTCACAGCAGGAAGCCACTCAATAGATATGGGTTGCAAACTGAGATGACCATCAGATATTCGCCTGATAGTCAGCCTGATATAAGATCATGAATAACTGAGTTTCAGTGTCTTTGAAAGTTCAAAGGAAACTTATTATCAAAGTATGTACTGTTACCATGTACTAGCTTGAGAGTCATTTTCTTACAAGCATTTACAGGAACAAAATGCAATAGAATTTATGAAAAGCTATATATAAACAAAGTCTGACATAAAGCCAACAAAGAAGATTAAAAGCATATAAAAATAATACTAAGAACATAAGCTGTAGAGTCCTTGAAAGTGAGTCTGTAGGTTGTAGAATCATTTCAGAGTAGTGGTGAGTGAAGTTATCCACGCTGGTTCAGGAGTCTGATGGTTGTAGTGTAACAACTGTTCCTGACCCTGGTGGTGTGGACCCTTTACCTCTGTACTTCTTGGCTGATGGTAGTAGTGAGATGTGTCGTGCTTGGACTGTGGTGTTCTTTGATGACGGATGCTACTTTCTTGTGGCATTGCTGTGTGTCAACGTATTCGTTGATGGTGAAGGTTTTACCTGTGATAAATGGGCTGTATCCACCAGTTTCTGGAGTCTATTCTGTTCCTGTGCATTGGCGTTTCCATGTCAGGCCACGATGCAAACAGTTTGGATACTCTCCACTGTGCATCTATAGGAGTTTGTCAGAGTCTTTGGTGACATGCCTAAGAAAGTAGAGATGCTGCTCAAACTACTAAGAAAGTGGAAGGATCTTGGCCTGAAACTTAACTGTGTATTCCTCTCCATAGATGCTGTATGACTTGCTGAGTTCCTCTGGCATTTTGACTGTGTTGTCACAGAATTTTGTGGTGAGCATTTGGTCTATAATGACAGATAAGTAAGCTCGTTGACTCAACAACCATTTTATTGTGATAAACACAAAACAGACCAGGCACCATGACCTGGAGAGTGAACCCAGCCAGTCTCATACAGACGGGGGAGGTGACCACCACCCTGGTTACAGTTAGGGTGACCCACAAATACACAAGCAAATAACCCAAGCTAAAATGTAACAATAAATGAACTGGAACTTCCCACCATAATCCCACAAAGCATTTTAACACAAGAACAGTAAACCATGCTGGTTATTAGAAATGCAGGGACGGGCTGTCGACCACACCCCTCCCCCCCAGAGCATCACAATATCTTGTATCTTCATTTGTTATCTTGCATCAAGGAAAGTTCCAGACCAGACTTATTTTATCACTTAGCACATGAAACGTGGTCAAAGGCATATTTGCTCTGCCCGTTAATAATTGGGATTTCTGTGCAACCAGAGTCAACCTTCACAACACTATTTTTTGTGCCTCCATTCCCTGTCCTCGGAAGCTGTTAGACCAAACATGCGAATTATATTGTCCCAGCAAAGGATAACGAGATCTGCGTGGAAAATATTTATATCAAGGGAGAGGAGGTGCTGGGTCTCTTGATGAACATTAGACAGCATTAGCTATAAGAAGAGGTTGAGAAAACTTCAATTATTCTCTCTGAAGCTTTGGAGACTAAGGGGTTACCTGATAGATATTTATAAAATTATGAGAGGTGTAGATAAGGGAGATGGTCTGAGTTTCCCCCCCAGGATGGAAATGTTAAATAGTGGTGGTCATACAGTAGGGGGCAGTGTGGTGCAGTGTCCAAGCTGGAGTTGGTGCTGCCCAACAGTTTTGGCTTGGCAGAAGACAAGCTCTATTATGGTCATCTGCAGATTTCTGCGGCATCCATGGCTCGGGTCTGGACTTTTTTTTTTTTGCGTGGCTGTATCTTATGTGCTTGCTATCCTGCATGTGCTATGCGTGCTTTGTGCTGTATGCGACTGTTGGTACAGTGTTCTGCACTTTGGCCTTGGAGTAACATTGTCTCGTTTGGCTGTATTCATGGGCATTCATAAATGGCTGAATACAATTAAACTTGAGTTGAATTTAAAGGATGAGGGAGAAACTTTAGAGGAGACATATGACACAATTTTTTTTTAAACACAGTGTATAGTAGGAAATTGGAATGTGATGCCAGAGGAGGTGCTGGACCTAAAATCAGAGTTTAAGAGACATTTACACGTACAAATGAAAGGACAGAGAATGAAGGGATATGGACTATGTACATCAAGGGCCAAAACACCTGTTCTTGTACTAATACTGTTCAGGGATCTAGCTTCTGTAGAAACAAGAGCATGGATCAAAGTCTATAAGATTGGAGAAAAAGAATCCAAATGAAAAGCATTTTTGGTCTGGATGAGGTCAATAATTTTGAAAGATAAATGATGCCGGATTTGAGAAATATGAAAGAGAGAGAATATGGAAGTCTCAACAGGTTAGGCTGCATATGCTTCAGGTGAAGGAGAATGAAGATTTCAAATTAGTAACCATTCCCCAATAAAGGATCATCAGTTAGAAATATAACTCTGATTTACAAATTTAAAGTAACTTTATCATCAAAGTATATACTGTCACAATGGGGTGCTGGGAACGGACCCAAATGCGAGACACAGACACTGAAGTACAAGGAACAGGACTTGACTAGAGTAGGGAAGTGACAGGATACAGGCCAGGAGTAGCGACAAGAATGCATACTTGGGCTAGGGAAAGCAGGACCAGGACTAGAAACCATGGACTAGGAGACAAGGCTTTGACTCCGAGCCCGAGACTGGACAAGGACCCAGAACCTGGGTCTTGCCTCGGGCTCGGACCTGAGATGTTGACACCGAGGAACTTGAAACTGCTCACCCTTTCCATTGCTGTCTCCTCAGTGAGAACTGGTGTAAGCCATGTGGTGCATAAACAGACAAAGAATGACAAAGACCAATGGCAAAAGAAGACAAACTGTGCAAATAAAAGTTACACTGAGAACACGAGTTGTTCAAATTCTTCAAGTAATAGAGTCATAGAGTCATGAAACACTACAGCAACGGAACAGGCCCTTCGAACCATCTAGTCTGTAATGAACTATTAATTTGCCTTGTCCCATTGACCTGCACCCAGACCATAGCCCTCCATGCCCCTGCCATCCATGTACCTCTCCAAATTTCTCCTAAATGTTGAAATTGAACCGAAATCCGCAACCTACACTGGCAGCTGGTTCTATACTCTCACCACTGTCTGAGTCTAGTTTCACCCAACCTTAGTGGAAAAAGCCTGCTTGCATTTACCTTATCTATACCCCTCACTATTTTGTATGCCTCTATTGAGTCTCCCTTTATTCTTCTACACTCCAGGGAATAAAGTCCCTATTCAACCTTTTCCTATAACTCAGGTCCTCAAGTCCTGGCAACGTCCTTGTAAATTTTCTCTCCACTGTTTCAATCTTATTGACATATTTCCTGTAGGTAGGTGACCAAGAGTGAACACAATATTCCAAAGTAGGACTCACCAACGTATTATACAACTTCAACATAACATCCCAACTCCTGCACTCAATACTTTCATTTATGAAGGTCAATGTGCCCTATGCTCTCTTAATTACTCTATCTACTTGTGACACCACTTTCAATGTATTATGTATCTATATTCCTTCTTCACCTACACTCCTCGGGTCCCTACTGCTCGTCATGCAGGTCCTACCCTGGTTTGCCCTCCCAAAGTGTAACACCTCACACTTGTCTGCATTGAATTCCATTTTTCAGCACATTTTTCCACCTGATGCAGATCCTGCTGCAAGCCTTGATAGCCTTCCCAGCACTCTTCTATGTCCCTAATCTTGGTGTCATCCACAAATTTGCTGATCCAGTTTACCACATTACCATCCAGACCATTGACATAGATGACAAACAACAACCTTCAGTCAGAGGAGCAATCATCCATTACTACTCTCTTGGCATCTCCTGTGAAGTCAATGCTTAATCCAATTTACTACCTCCTCCTGAACGTCAAGTAACAAAGTTTCTTCACCAACCTCCCATGCAGGATTTCGTCAGCTACTGAGTATACTGAGAACATACTGAAAACATAGGCTTTTCCCTTCAGAACTGTTACCTGATCTGCAGATTACTTCCAGAAATTTCTGCTTTATACTTAACTCAGTAAGTTGCACAGATCTTTGCTTTACAGTTCATAACATATAAGAAGGGTGATCATGCTGACCCTGGTAACTATAGACCAATAAGCTTAACGCGTATCGTAAATAAGATAATGGAGACAATAATAAAGAGTGAGAAGGAAAAGGTAGATGATAAGAATAGGCATGTTAACAGAAAGCCAGCATGGGTTCAGAAAGGGGAAATCATGTTTCACTAATACGCTGGATTCTATAAAGAGGCAACTAAAATTTATGGTAACAGTGGAAGGGTTGATATAATTTACTTCGACTTTCAGAAGGCTTTTGACAAGGTACCCCACAAGAGGTTAATGATCAAATTACAGGAGGTAGGGTGTGCAGAATTCAGTCAAAAACAAAAAACAATGAGTTACGGTGAGAGAATTTTTTTACACCAAGAAGATGCTAAGAATGGGGTACCTCAGTTTTGGGGCTGCTGCTATTTTTAACTTAATGATTTAGGTAAGCACATCACAAATAAACTAGTAAAGTTTGCCAATTGCACAAAGTTAGTGGGGGGTGGGTTGATAACGTTCAGACAGCAGAATCAATACAGTTAAATCTAAACAAAATCCAGATGTGGGTAGTTAAATGGCAGATGAAACTTAATGCAAGTAAATGTAAAGTATTATATATAGGGTGTAGAAGTATTAGAAATAAATATACAATGCGGGGTCTTGAGTTAGAAAGTGCACTGCATGGGACGGACTTGGGTGTGCTGGTGGACTCATCACAATCAACATCTAAATGCACAGAAGCGATGAGAAAGGCTAATAGAATGCTGGGCTCTATAATGCACTCAGTGGATTTCAAGTCTAGAGACATTCTCTTTAAGCTGTATAGTGCACTTGTGAGGCCACACCTTGGGTACTGTGTACAGTTTTAGTCTCCATATTGTGTGAGGGATGAGAAGGCACTGGAGAGAGTTCAGAGAAGGGTGACTACACTCATTCCAGGTTTGCAGGGTACGAGCTATGAAGAAAGACTGAAAGAATTAAATCTTTTTAGTTGAAGTAGACATAGAATGAGAGGAAACATGGTAGAAGTGTTCAAAATCATTAAGGGTATAAGTAAGGTGAATGGCAACAGCCACTTCAAAATTAATCCATCACCAAGGACAAGGGGCCATAGATGGAGACTGGTTAAGGGGAGATTTATGACTAACATTAGGAAGCATTTCTTTGCGCAGCAAGTTGTGGACATGTGGAACTAACTACCTAGTTATATAGTTGAGAGTAGTACCTTAGAGACTTTCAAATCTAAACTCGATAGCCATTTTAACACACTGTGTGAAAAAGGATTTGGCAAGCTTTGGTTGGGCCGAATTGCCTGTTCTTGTCCAAAACTTTCTAATGTTCTAAACAAGCTGCAGGATTTTCTTGTAGTAAGAAACAAGGAGCTTCTTTTGCAAGTCTTATTTTTCTTAATTGCATTGTGAGGTTTAACACATTAGTATTGTGAATGTGAACCGTCTATGAATTCTTATAACCTTTTTCCTAAACCTTTTGAAAATACAAGAACTGCCACCTCATAACAAAAATACAGAAGTCTGAGATAATTTCATTTTTGACTAACATCATGTCTGGCAATATTTTGTTCATGATTCGTTCCCATCTTTATGCACATTTACTTTTTATCTCAATTGTCATCACCGGAAAATAATGAAAAACCTGTGAAAATAAGATGTCAGCAAATACTTTAACCTCAGTTGCTCTAATGGTTTCTTTAGAAGGAAAATTGAGAATATGAGCTTTCAAATTTAGAAAAGTTCTCATAAAGAAAATCTAGAAAAATCACTTCCATTTGTCATGAACTCAGTTACTAGAAATCTTAAATTTGAGATCTTGACAAAGAAAAAGCAAAAATGATTTAAATTTCTCAGCTTGATGGGTTGTTAAGGTGAGAGCCACTTTACCAAAGAAAAGTGGGGACAATGATTCACAATAGATCTTGAATGGAAAGTGGCTAAAACTAAGCATATCTCTTACAGGCTTACAAAGAAAGGGCAGTGAGGGAGGACTCTTTGGTTGGTTGTGACAGAGACGTTACAGCCAAACTCTTCTGAACTGCATTAGCACCTCAAAGTAGCGCTGGGTTAAGTGATATGTCATAGTCTGAATGAATGGTAGAGCAGGAGAGAGAGACTAAAGTTCTTCATTTTTAAGGCAGTGTCTCAAGAAAGCAACATCTGTCATCAAAGGTCCCTACTATCTGGGATATATCATCCTTTTGTAGCTACCATTGGGCAGGAGTTATAGAAGCCTGAAGGCTCACACCACCACTCAAGAACAGCTACTTCCCTTCAACCATTCCGTTATTGAACCAAACCTGCAAAACTCTAATTACTACAATTTAGCAACGCTATGATCACTTTTTACTAAAATAGGCATTTTTTTGTTCTAATTGCCTTCTTTATTGAAAAAGGATCTACTGTTTTCCTGGCATATATGACGAATAAACTCTTCTCTGGCTTCCAGCCAGGCGAGGTATCGATTATAACCGATATTTTGATGACAGACTGCCATCTTGATGGTAGGCATAATTCCTGATGAAGATAGCAGAGTTTGTCATCGAAACATCTGTTATAATCGATACCTATACCTGGCTGGAAGTCCGAGAAGAGTTTTTTTGTCTACTTTCTTGTAAAAATTTGGTATAATTTATGTTTATGTTTTTCTTGTGAATGCTGTTTATGATGTTATGTGCCTTTGAGACTGCTGCAAGTAAATTTTCATTAAACCTGTGCACACCTGTACTTGTGCATATGACAATAAACTCTAACTAACTTTACATAAGAAAACATGAACATAAGGAATAGGAGCAGGAGTCAGCCATCTGGCCCATCAAGCCCACTCCGCCATTTAATAAGATCATGGCTGATCTGGCCATGGACTCATCTCAACATACCTGCCTTTTCTTCATAACCCTTAATGTAAAAATCTATCCAACCTTGTTGTAAGTATAGTTACTGAGATAGCCTCCACTGCTTCATTGGGCAGAGAATTCCACAGATTCACCACTCTTTGGGAAAAGCAGTTCCTCATCCCTGTCCTAAATTTACACTCGTGAAGCTTGAGGCTAGTTCAAGTCTCACCGACTGGTAGGAACAACTTTTTCCACACATTTTGTTCAGTTGACTTCAAAAGTCAACCATTGGCTAATGCTCATGCATGCTCTTAAAACCATAGACAAAGCACCCGTCCCAAGTATATTAACTATTAAAGTGGAACTGTTAATGAGGTATGGGCAAGTTTGGATCGCTGCTCAAAGAGTCTCACTCGGCTCTGTGCTGAACTATGGGACTCTGTTTATGGACTTCAGTTCAGAAACAGTATTTGCTTGCTGTTACTGTTTGCATGGTGTTTTCTACCATTGTACATTGAGTGTTTGACAGTCTTTTTACAGGCAATTTAATTTTTTTATGGGCTTGATGTAGTTTTTATTCTCTGCACATTGGGTGTTGGACAGTCTTTTTATATACATATATGGGGTTTGCTTTTGGCTTTCTTTGTTGTGTGGCTGCCTGTGAGGAAAATAATCTCAAGTTTGTATAAACGATAGGTACTTTGATCATAAATGTACTTCAAACCTTGATCTACCCAATTTTCCTTTCCTCTCTGTGGGGAGTTGTGCCAAAGAGTAAAACTGACAATTGATGGCTAAGCGTGAAACTAATTGAAATATAACAAATACCACAAATATAATCTTTTCAGAGTGCTTATCTCAGAATTGTTGCCTCTAATGAGAAATAAAAGCATGAAGTATTCCAAATAGACTGTCAGGCAGCATCTGTAGAGAAAATAACAAGAGTTATTGTTTAAGGTTCAAGACATTTTATCAGACTGTGTACTGGTTTTGGCATATTTCCATATAAATACGTAAATAACGGCAATTTGCAATCATTAGATATAAACTAGCATGGAGAATTTAAGGCAACTCTAATTCCTTGAATATAATTTCTGTACATGCAATATTTGTATCAATAATAGAATTGTACAGTATGTTCCTTTACATTGGACACCTACAATAGCATCAGGAATTGTCTTGTCCTCTCAGTACAATATTGATAGTCCCATTCTCCACGACCATCCCACTGTAGTAATGTTTCTTTGAATGATTCATTTCCTAGCAAAATAAACATGTATTTCTCCATGTGTTACAGAAAAGTAACAATACACAACTTAACTCAATTGCTAGAAATTCACCCCGTCAAAAATGCTGTCTAGTCATGTCAGCATGTTGCAGATTCATTTCAAAATTATGTGAATTAACTATTTACCACATTCAGCACAATTGACTGGTGCTAAGTTTCTAGGGATATACAGTGTGTCTATTTCTTAAATGATAAATAAAACCTAATGAGTTTATGAAAGGTTAAGGTTTCCTGATTCATCAGGTTTCTCAGATTCAGGAATAGTTTTGCCAGGTTCTGGAACAGTTATTACCCTTCAAACGTCAGGCTGCTGTAACTTTGGCGAATGACTGAGAACTTCAACCCATCAAGTTCCCCATGATAATGCTGTGGATGTATTTTGCTCCACCTGGGTCCAGGTTATGGCTATATAGCCTATCAATGCACTAGAATTGAAAAGGCTGCAAAAAGTGGTGGATATAGCCCAGTTCATCACAGGAAAAGCCCTCCCCTCCATTAAGCACATACAGTATATAAGGAGCACTGCCACAAGAAAGCACCAACCATCCGGGCTATGTTCTCTTTTTGCTGCTGCCATCTGGAATGACTTACAGCATCCTTAGGTCCTACACTTCCAGGTTCAGGAGCAATTATTATCCGCCAGTTATGAGGCTCTTGAAACTGTGTGGATAACTTCACTTATCTCAACTCTGAACAGATTCCTCAACCTATGGACTCATTTTCAAGGACTCTATAACCCATGTTCTTTGTATCATCTATCTATGTATCAATCAATCTATCTATCTACCTATCTATCTATTTAGCTGCCTGTCTGTCGATCCATCTATCTATTGACATTCATTGATTTAGTTATTTTTACTATTATTTGTATTTTGTCTTCTTTTGCACATTGATTGTCTGTCAATTTTTGTGAGTAGTTTTTCATTTATTCTGTTATATTTCTTTGTCCTACTTTGAATAACCTGCAAGAAAATGTATCTCAGGTCCATATATAGTGACATTTACATACTTTGATAATAAATTTACTTTGAATGTTGAATTTTGAACTTTCCTACGAGATTACACTTCTTGAACTGTGTAAATCCATGGGTGGAGATACATGCACAATGTTGTTGGGTGTGAAATTCCAGGACTTAGATAATAAAGGAAGGGTTAGACATTTCCAAGTCGCCCATTTCCATGGGTAGATGACAAAGCATCAATCAAGTGAGTTGCTTTGCCGTACACAGTCCTTGGTGTTGATGGAACTGTCATCAACAAGGCAAGTTCGGCATTTCCCATTTAGAAAAGAAGGCTTGGATAGATTAGCTTTATTTGTCACTTATACATCTAACATTGAAACACATAGTGAAATGTGTCATTCGTATCAACGACCAAAGGTCAGAATACGTGCTGAGGCAGCGTGCAAGTATCGCCATGCTTCTGGCTCCAAAATAGCATGCTCACAATTTGCTAACACTAACCCACATACCTTTGGAATGTTGGAGGGAGCACACGGAGGAAGCCCACACGTGGCCACGGGACGAACATACAAACTCCTTACAGACAGCAGAGGGAATTGAACCCCGATCCCTATTTTGTTCCTGACTTGTGCATTATGGATGATGGGAAGAGTTTTAGGGCCCCAGGGCATGACTAATTCACTGGAGGATATCCAGCCTACAGTTTATTTGTGACCGAGCTAGTTAGCTTGCTGATCAGTGGTTCACTGCTTAAGGATATGATGATAAGAGAATTTCACAATAATGCCTTTGTATCATTGTTGGATATTTTCTTGTTAGAAATGGTTATTGCCTAGCAATTTAGTGACACAATATTACATACCTTTCATTAGTCTATGCCTGAAAGTTGTCTAGATCTTGCTGCAAGCAGGCATGGGATTGCTTTATCTCCTGAGGTGTTTTGAATGGAATATCTACATTTCTGTATCATCCATTTATGTCAGAAATGTCGCAGTTGGGACCTAAGCATTTTGGTAAATTTCCACAAGTACCCATACTATAATTTCCACCATCTCAGTCAGTTACCTGGGAGTCGTTCCATCAGGACCATGGAACTTGACTCCTCTAAGCGGATCACAAACTTGTCATAGGGTTTGGAGGCTTGCATCCCTTAATGACCCGGAGAGCTATGTTGGCTGGAGTCATGGCCTTATACTTTGGCTCTTGGTAGAGTCACTCATGCCAAACAGGTCAAAGGGTAGAGGTCAGGTTAAGAGTGGTCCACTGGTGCTACAGGTTCAGGGCTAACACTCCTGACTGGCAAAAAAAAATTGTTATTCAAACAGCAGTGAAGAATCCTTCTATATCTGTGTACAACTGGCTGGACGGAGATGGAGGATCTTCATGCTGCCCTAAATGCCAGTGGCGTAATAGGTAGTAAGTATGGAACTTGTCTATCTTTAGGCTCACTAGTTTGCTCAGCACCACCTCTTAAGGGAAAACTTGTGTAAAGTCAAATTTTTGTAAGTAAGATTTTCTCTAACCCAGAGAGCCCCTATATTGGTAGAATAAACTTCCCTGAACTTCTTCAAAGCATTTATCTCCTTCCTTAAGTAAGGACATCATAGATTCTGGTGGTAATATTGAGGATTCTCAGGTTTCTGACTGTATACCTCTGTGCCTTGGCCCTCTGATGGGTTGGCTGTCCCAATGGAACAGGCAGTACTCAGGACAGGAAATGGAGGGATCTGGTATATTGTAAGGTATTATTTTGTGAGTACAACTATATCTAAGTTGGATATCTGTGACGAGGCTTTGGAAAGGTTGACTGGGCTCGGCTGGGGTAGACATTTTTGTGACAGAATTTGATCTAGGTCAATACCTGGTGGCCTTTTCATTTTTATCCTCCACCTACACTGCAGCTGAATGGCTCATTAGAGCACTTCAAAGGATGGTTAAGAGTCAGCTGCCTTGCCATGGGTCTGGAGTCGCCGATAGGCCAAACCATGAGGACAAGCAGATTTCTCCCAGTGAAAGACATTTGACATATTCCCCCTGGGTAGCCTCCAGTCTGACTGCATCATCATTGATTTCTCTAATTTCTGGCAATTTCTCTCCCCTTTCCCCTTCTCTCTTTTTCCATTCCCCATTCTGGCTCCCTCCTACCCCTTCTTTTCTCCTTACCTGCCTACCTTATCTTTCTGGTACCCCTTATTCATCCCTTTCTCCCATGGTCCACTCTCTGCTCCAATCAGATTCCTTCTTCTTTAACCTTTACCTTTTCCACCTATCACCTCCCAGCTTCTCACTTCACGTGGCATCACCTAACACCAGCCAACTTGTACTCTCTCCACTCCCCCCACCTTCCTATTCTGGCCTCTTCCCGCTTACTTTCCAGACCCGATAAAGGGTCCCAGCCTAAAACATTGGTTCTTTATTCCACTCCATAGATGCTGCCTGACCTGCTGAGTTCCTCCGGCATTTTTGTGTGTATAACTGGATTTCCAGCATCTGCACAATCTCTTGTGGTTAAGACATGAGAGGCTGAAATAACTTATTTTTCTTACCAATCCATCGGCTTCATTGCCAACGTTACAATCTTTATCTGGTTATTTCACTAAATTTAAAAAAAAGCTGCCATGCTCATGAGAGTGTAACAGATAACACTGAGGGACATAAAACCCACTTTCACCTTTCACGTAAAGTGGCATCATCACGGAGGAAAAGGTTACAGAGCTTTTTCAGAATTTTCTCATGCACTTGTGGATACCAGACTAGAACACATCCTCTGCAGCTGAGATAGGACTTCGCACTTGTATTTTGCAATCATGATTTGACAAAGAGAAAACTGTAGATATAATTTATTCCTCAAAATTTACCCCTGCTCTACTCGCTTTACACTTATGACTCTGGCTAAGCATGGCTCCAATGCCATATTCAAGTTTGCTGACGTCACCACAGTCGTAGGCCGAACCAAAGGTGGTGATGAATCAGCGTAGAGGATGGAGATGGAAAATCTGGCTGAGTGATGCCATTACAATGACTTCTTACTCAATGTCAGCAAGACTGATTATTGGCTTCAAGAGAAGGAAGCCAGAGGTCCTCATCGGAGGGTCAGAGGTGGAGAGGGTTAGCAACTTTATACAGGTCTACAATCCCTTATCTGAAATCCTTGGGGCCAGTTGCATTTCGGAATTCAGAATTTTTTGGATTTCAGAAAATTGATAATTATATTGATAATTAACCTGTCTCAGTGTGGGTGGACTTTAGGACCTGGAGGAGCTCCAGTCCCATGCACATCCTCCCGTATACTTTAAATCATCTCTAGATTACTTCTAACACCCAATACAATATAAATGCTATGTAAATAGTTGTTATACTGTATTGCTTAGGGAATAATGACAAGAAAAAAAGTCTGTACATGCTCAAACAATGAGTGCTGGAGAGAGAACTTCTGGGTTTTCCCGATCCGCGCTCTTTTACAAATACTATTACAGTTTATTTATAGAGTAATATACTGATAAATGAAATAGTGGGATAATTATAGACAATAAATACTCTAGTTGATTTTATTTCCAACAAAAAAATTAATAAAACATAAAAGTATACAGCTTCAAACGAACCAAATCAAGCACGTGATAAATGACTTATTGGAATAAATGTAGAATGTAAATACTCTAGGATATCACTGTCACTACAAAACTTCAGTAACTTGTCTCTCTATTTCTTTAAATCATATACAGTGGTAGTTCTGATACCATATTCTTCAGTAAGACGTCGCACAGACACACCACGATCAAGCTTCTGCAATAACTCCACTTTCTGAGTTATTGTTAATTATAGATGTTTCCTTCTCTTTTTCTCGTTGTTACCCATAGGGGGATTTGCAGCTCTTTTTGACATTTTCACAGTGAAATTAAACACAAAGTCAACAGTGAACACAAAATATCAGTGAACAGCAAATGCACGTGTAACCAGCACGAGCGCTGAGCTACAACTGACATCTGGCGGCCTCTGTTAGTGCTGCCACGTCACACCTGAGTGACGTCAGCTATTGGCGCGCCAAACAAGCCTTGTTACGACACGCTCCCCACTCCACAAAAAAGCTTCAGTTTTGGAATTTCGGATAAGGGATTGTGGACCTGTATTCCTCAAATTCCTTGGTGTTATTAGTTCAGAGGACCTGTCTTGGGCCCAACACATGTGCAATTATGAAGAAAGCATGGCAGCACCTCTCCGTCCCTAGGAGATTGCGAATATTTGGCATGACATCTAACACTGACAATGTTCTATAGATAATAGGAGGATGGGAGTATGTTGACTGGCTGCATCACAGCCCACTACGGAAAACCAATGCCTTTGAATGGAAAATCGTACAAAAAGTAATGGATACAGCTCAGTTCATCACGGGTAAAGCCCTCCCCGCCATTACAATCACAGAGTCATAGAGAAGTACAGCACAGAAGCAGGCCCTTTGGCCCATCTAGTTCATGCTGAAACCATTTAAACTGCCTACTCCCAAAGATATGCCCCTGGACCATAGCCTTCCATATACCTACCATCCATGTACCTATCCAAACTTCTCTTAAACATAGAAATTGAGTTCACATGGACCACTTGTGCTGGAAGCTTGTTCCATACTCTCATGACCCTCTGAGTGATGAGGTTTCTCTTCAAGTCCCCCTTAAACTTTTCACCTTTCACCCTTAACCCATGACCTCTGGTTGTAGTTCCAATGGACCCAACTTTGATCCCTGTGGTGCTCCACCAGTCACAGACCTCCAGTCAGAGATGCAACCCTCTACTACCATTCTCTGGCTTCTCTCACAAAGCCAATTTACTACCTCATCCTGAATTTCAAGTGACCAAACGTTCTTAACCGGCGTTCATCATCCTACAGTCAGGACAACCCACCACCTGGACATACCCTTTTCTCGTTGTTGACATCAGGAAGAAGTTACAGGAGCCTCAGATCTCATGCCACCGGGTTCAGGAACAGTTATTACACCTGAAAGATTAGACTCTTGAACAAAAGGGTGTAACTTCACTCAACTTCACTTGCCCCATCATTAAAAAGTTTCCATAATCTATGGACTCACTTTCAAGGACTCTTCATCTCGTGTTCTCAATATTTATTGCTTATTTATTTATTATTATTATTATTTCTTTCTTTTTGTAGTTGTACAGTTTGTTGTCTTTTGCATGCTAGTTGAACACACAAGTTGGTGCAGACTTGCGTTGATACTGTTATGGTTATTATTCTGAGGATTTATTGAGTATGCCTGCAAGACAACGGATCTCATGGTTGCATACGGTAGCACATATGTACTTTGGAAATAAATTTACTTTGAACTTTCCTTGTCTGATATCTGGCATCTCAGTCAAATATTAATAGAAGATGTGTCGTCCGAGAGATCTAAGCCTTGGGTGTATTCCCTGGTTGTTTGATTGGTCATATTGTTTTTAAACATTTTATATTATTTTTTTCATGCGGGTTGCAGATGGCATGAAACTCCCCATAAAGACTGCTGGAAAGGAAAGGGCTGGCTGATTTGATCCTATATTCAGGCACCAAAATGTAACTGAAATATCTACCCTTCTAAAGCATCAATTATAAACCAATGTACCTTCTTTGAAAGTTGACTGTCAAAATTTATCGATATGCACATCCGTAAGACCATGAGACATAGGAGCAGTATTAGGCCATTTGGCCCATTGAGTCTGCTCTATTCTATCTATGGCTGATTTATTATCCCTCTAAACTCAATTCTTCTGCCTCTTCTCCATAATTTTTGGCACCATTACCAATCAGTAAAGATCCATAAACCAGTTAACTAGATTTTTCAATCTACGCTCCTAACCTGTGGAACTCAATCCCTAAAAGATTGTAGGTGCAGTGGACACCTTTAAACACCAGCTCATGACCTATTTATTTAACCTTGCTTTAAACTAACATCACTTTGTCTTTTATTTTCATATTTGTATTATCCCATTGTAAATCACTTTGAACTATATTGTTTGTATAAAGAGTATTTGTAATCTAAGTTATTATATTGTTAACCTACAGTTGCTACTGATAAATATATCTATAAACCAAGTGCTGCTACATTTGACAATCAGATTACCAAATTATCCCCCTTAAACTTCCATCCGTTGATTGCATGAGCACAGAAATAGCTAGGTTACACATTTTTTCATTTTCCTCCCCGGGATAATTTTCTCTGCTTTTGAGTGTCACCAAAAACTACGTGGAATAGGGAAATACTTCAGTGTCATTGCTGCCAACAGCAAAGTGAGAAATGTGGTCTTTGTGTGTGTTGCACAGCTCAACTCGGGTTTTCTTAGGTGCAAGGCCATTGCGGCAAGTCATTTTTTTTTCCCCTGTCAAATGCTGATTTTGAAAGATTAAGTCACATGTCTGGGGTTTCACGACTTCCAATCCGTAAACGCGAAAAGTATCGAACACTGTCATTACATAATGACTTCTGCTGTGCTTGTGACTTAGATTCATCATGCACCCTGACTCAGAACATGGCTTTGAATTTTACGGTGGATTCCATGGCAACCTCTGGAGGAGGCATTTCCTCCTTTCACCCCACACCTTAATTTCCACCTGATAGTCGGACTTCCTGTGAGTTTCTGAAGGATATAAAAAGACCTATCATGCCCGAACAAATTATATTTCAATCACCTGTAGTAAGCAAAAGAAAGAAGAACTTTGAGAAGAAGAAAAATGATTCGCTCGTGTCTGGTTTTGTTCAGTTGCTGTTTGGTTACTATCTTTGCTAACAATCGAATTGATGAAATTATTAACGCTTTGCATATAATGGAACAGAACTCACCACCGGTAAGATGCTTTAGTGATTTTTATTGCAATGGTAAAATACAAATACATGTATATAAGTGCTTGTAGAAATAATCAGTGAGGACATATCATAATCAAACTATTTTCTCTTACAGAATCTGGTTGACAACTATTTTGAAATACCCAAATATCTGAGGGTAAGCAATAATTTTCAGTATTGTTTACAATAACTCTGTTTTCACATTAGGAATAGGTTTAATTTAGAACCATAGAACGCTACAGCACAGAAAACAGGCCATTCGGCCCTTCTAGTCTGTGCCGAAACTTTATCTGCTAGCCCCGTTAACCTGCACCCAGTCCATAACCTCCAGACCTCTCCCATCCATGTATCTATCCAATTTATTCTTAAAACTTAAGGGTGAGCCCCCATTTACCACGTCAGATGGCAGCTCATTCCACACTCCCACCACCCTCTGAGTGAAGAAATACCCCCTAATGTTCCCCCTAAACCTTTCCCCTTTCACGCTAAAGCCATGTCCTTGTGTTCAGGATAAACATTATTTTGTTTTTGCTGTATTTTGGAAGGTGTGAAGAGAAGTGATAGTTGTGTGAGTTTTTCTAGATTACATAGAAAAATTGACAAATTTCATAACTTTCATTATTATTGGCATGCAGTTCAGTGTCACAGTGAATTCACAGCCACTTAAAGGCCGTCTTTAACGACCGACTTCTGGTTGACATCATGAAGGCACACTTCAGGTGCAACCACAGAGACAAGCCTAGAAGCTCCAATATGCAAGATTTCCAGGACATTAGGTTCAAGTGTTCACAGTGTGATGCTGTAGAATCAGAATGTGTATCAAATTTAATACATCTGGCACTTCTTGTGAAATTTATTAACTTTGTGGCAGCAGTACAATGCAATACGTGAATATATGGAAAAAAAGCTGTGAATTACAGTATACGTAAAATATTTGAATTAAATAAGTAGTGTAAAAACAGAAATAAAAAGTGGTGTGGTAGTGTTCATGGGTTCAGTGTCCATTCAGAAATCAGATGGCAGCGGAGAAGAAGCTGTTCCTGAATCATTGAGCGTGCGCCTTCAGGCTTCTGTACCTCCTTGCTGATGGTAAAAATGAGAAGAGGGCATGTCCTAGGTGGTGAGGATTCTTAATGATGGATGCCGCCTTTTTGAGGCATTGCACCTTGAAAGTGTCATGGATACTACAGAGGCTAGTGCCCATGATGGAGCTGACTAATTTAACAGCTCTCTGCAGCTTACTTCGATTCTGCTCAGTAGTGGCCCCCCCAAGCCCGTGTGGTAGGCGTCGCATGAGACTGAATTATGTGTCGGATGCAGTCGACTCATGACTAAATGTTGCAAGGTTTCTTCACAGACTGTGAAACAGGCTGAAAAAAAGGGACAAGACTAATCACAAGATGTTTTGCATGTTTGTCCTGGAGGAATGCTGTTTCATTTGACTGTACTCATTGGTATGGTTGAATGACAATTAAACTTGAAATAAGGCACAGACTAACACTCACCTGAAAAGTAGGTTAATGAGTCTGATGTACCATAACAAGGTAACATGCAAAATACAATTATATCGTTGCTCACTTTTCAACTACATCCTGTCTGAACATTCTCATCTGAATACTAGCTATCATTTCACGTAGGCTCACACATTGCAAGGCAACTAACTGATAAGATCATTAAATCCTTTTATTAGTCAGGGTAATAAATAGTTTAGCAATTCTGAAATCACACCTGTCTGCAGTGACTATTGGAGGATGGGTGTCCAATAAAAATTGTTTTTTGACAGGTGATAGAGACTTATTCAGTTCCTTTAGATACTATTATGGTTTGCGGAACATATTGCGGTTCCACATATTACTGAAGATTTGCCTTTACGTCAATACTTATACGTTTACTGAAGATACCAGTCACTGGATCTGTCTTTGTTTGTGCGTTTCTGGAAATTTGAAAAAAAGTGCTGAAAGGCTTGTAGAATGTCACCTCCCCAAGTGAGAAGTCTGGGTGCTTAAATCTGACCACTTGCATAGCAGTCAGCTTGTGCAAACTCAGCACTTGAATGAGTCCTGTCAGCTTCTGGATGATCCTCATAGAAGGTTGATGCAAACTCAAACACAGCCACCTGCTGTAGGTGAGAATATGGAGAGTCACTGGTGAAAATAGTGAGTACAGCCTCCAGCCGAGGCCAGGAACAGCTTCGTTAGGAGTGCACCCCACAATCGGTGATGTCTGATTGCAAACGTTAAGGTGAGGAGGAGGGGGAAATTTAAAAATAAAACTCATATTAAAAACTTTTATCAGTCTTGTTGGCTCAACCACAGCAAATGTTCCAGAAAATTATTCTTGATTTTCCTACGTTAATGATTATGGGGGCTATTGACGTGTCTGTTAAAAATAAAGTCAGGAAAAAATAAATTCAAATGAAGTTGTGGGAAGGGTCATTACCTTGAGGCACATTGCAAATCTATTTCAAAATTCTCCATTTTGCATCTTAATTAATTTCAAACATCAGATAAACAGGGTCATTTTTAATGCTATTTAGCACAAATACATTGAAAAAATGCTATATGGTGGTTTTGTTTTTAAAATAGTTTATGTAAAGTTGTATTTCTAAAGATTCTATTACGTTTTTATAAATTGTAGACCAGATGTGCCAAGTGCAGTCTTGACCAACTGACTGAATTACTAGAAAGCATACAGAAAGAGTGTCAAAAGGTAAGTTTTCCAATTAATTGTATTTTCTATTTCTAACGATTAAAGATCTGATTAGTCACATGTACATTGAAGCAACAAAACATAGAGAATTGTGTTGGCTTATATCAATGACCAGCACAGTTGAGGATTCTGCTGGAGGTAGCCCACAAGTGTTGCCACGCTTCTGGCACAAACATAATATGCCTACAACTCACTAGTCCTAATTGTATGTCTTTGGAATGTGACAGGAAGTCGGGTCGTCCAGATGAACACCAAGGTGTCAGGTGGAGAACGTATTCTCTCCTTACAGACTCGGTGGGAATCAAACCCTGACCGGTGAATGTTGATGATTCTGCTAACTGCCACTCTACTGTGGTCAGATACTGCCAATTGAATTGGTAATTGCAAGTCCTGGATGCAGAGTTTAAGTTGGATTGTAATAATTTGCTTTGGGCTCTCCACATCGTGTGTTAGGGATGGTGAGGGCTGCAAAAATAGAATCACTCTATCAATTGAAGGAAGTTATCAATGAACAAAAAAAAACCACCAGATCTTTAATTGCTTCTCATGAAGAGAAGTGACAAAACTAATATAATCTAAAGATACATTCTAGATTTTAGCTATTCATTCAGACATGGGAATGGCATTGTCAGGACTCATCCCCAAAGAATATTTCAGTAGATAGTTACAAATAATCTACTAGATTTATGATTTTTCTTTCCATAAAGGAACCAAATAAGGTTCTATTACAATCCAAATTCAATGCTACTGATTATGATTTTGATTCATTGATCAATTGAATTTAAATTCGAAAAGAAATTCTGCAGATGCTGCAAATCCAGAGCAACACACACAAAATGCTGGAGGAACTCAGCAGGTCAGGTTGCATCTATGGAGAGAAATGAAAAATCGAGGTTTTGGGCTAAGATCTGATTAAGTCCTGATAAAGGGCCTGAAACATTCTTTTGTGTGCATTACTCTGAATTGAAATTCATTTTCTTTGGGATGGAATTTGAATCCCTCTGTATTGAAACTATGATACTGCATTCCACATTGGGACCAGCTAAAATTTCCTTAGTAATACAATGCTTAATAGTAAGGAAGGTTATTTTTATATTGGAGAATTTATCAAAACACAGTATTTGAGCTAAAAGATAAAGTCTATGTTTCAAGTCTGCGTTTCTCTTCTTGGATGCATCTGCCAACATATTGTTTTAACTTCAGACTTGACCAACAAGCTTATCTTGTAATAATTACCTTTTTAACTCATCACAGTATTTCCTTCCTTGAAACTCTATAACTGTGACTGAGAGAAATTATCTTTTACAGTATCTAAGAGGCCCTAGATTCTTTGAAAATTCTTTGCAGAAGAAGCTTCCTCTCTCTGTTTCAAGTTAAAAAAAGCAACGAAAAAACAAATTTTATTTTTTCTCTCAACTTCTTTTTGCTTCTGGTAAAGTGCATTTTCATTTCTATTTCCTATAGAAGGAATAAGCTTCCTTTGGAAGCTGAATGAGCGCTGAATGCTCCAAGCACTCTTAGTTTGTATTTCTCATCTCCGGTATTTGCATTTTATTTTGCTTTTGGTGTGCACACATTTAGTAACAAGGAGATCATCTTCTCATTCCTTAGTTGAGATGATTCAAAATGGAACAATTACTTAACGGATTACTTTTTCATTCTGGAGGTGTTAGTTGAAATTTAATGATTCATTGGGAAGTAGGGTCCTTTTTCATTGCTAGCATCAGGGAGGAGGTACAGAAGCCTGAAGGCACATATCAACGTGTTAGGCACAGCTTCTTCCGCTCTGCCATCAGAATTCGGAATCGAGAATGACCACTACCTCTTTCACTACTTTTGTTCTCTTTGCGTACTACTTATCTAACTATTTAAAATATATATTCCTTATTGTAATTTATTTTTTTATGTATTGCTCTGTACTGCTGCCACTGAACAACACATTTCATGACACAAGTCAGTGATACTAAACTGATTCTGATGTTTAGTAAGGTAGTGTAATTATAAAGTAATTGATCAATTAAGCAAGATGGATGAAGCGAGAAAATTGGAATCGGTTAAGATTCAGTTGCAGGTGTTGATGAGTGGGAATAATTAAACTTTCACAGTTTATTTTTAATCATTGTCTAAATACAAATTCTGAACTGCTGCGATATTGTAAAAAGCAAGGGAAAAACTTTCAGCATGGAAGATTTCATATTCATTGTTACCAGACATAGGAGGCTCTTGATGAATTCTTTGTGAAAATTGTAACACTTCATTGCAAGTGTGGTAACTGATTCATCACTTAAAAACAGCAAATTTACTGAGAGAAAAAACTGTTGATTTCCTTCCTTTATCTCAACTCAACAGCAAGATAGTGTTAATGAAGATGAGAAAGTCAGTGGCAAGTTCTTTACCAGTGCCTGCACAATGGTTGTAGATACATTAGAAAAGTCCTGCTCTTTTTCTGAAAGTGTTTCTTTCTTTCTTTTAACCAGCAGTCCAATTGCAGCGATGAATTTCAACGTCATCTTGAAGTGGCCTTTGCAGACCTAAAGGGTCTGTCAACCCATGTTGGGAAATGCCCAGTAAGTATCCTTTATCTTTAAAATCACCCAAAGGAACTATCGATTAATTTATTATGAAACATCCAGGACATTTGAAATAAATTTCTGACTTAACTTTGCTTTATTCTTAGAAGTTACATCAAGCCAAATGCTGTGGTGCAGAAAAAAAGGAAGAAAAGATGCACCAATGCCTGTTTAAAGTCAAACATTTTTTGCTTCTACTGAAGCAAAGAATGTGTAAATAATCTCATTAGGCTAATGTTTTACTGGAATCTCATTGGCTGTCAACAAAGAGAAAATGCTCTAAACATTACAAACCAGGCATATTTCCTTCCACTTTTCTCAATTTAGTCTGCTTTTTTGCTCTCTGATGCAAGTGCTGATTCATATGCCGTGGACCTCCTCATAAACTTTTTAGTTCACTTAACAATTTTTTTCTGTCCTTTGGAAATAGCCCAGAATTTTTGGTGTTTCCATAAACTTAGCTCCTGAAATCATTACAAGGAAGCAATTGTGAAGCAGGCAATTACTGTCATTCTAATAATATATGAAGGCTGCTTGATCTGTATAAGGAACATATTTAAAAAAAGCAATTCCAAATTCACTGAAAGATCTTCTATTCATCTTTATGATAGTTTTTCTGCTACTTCTCAGAGGGGAGATTTTAAGAGCAGTTGACAAACACAAAATGCTGGAGGAATTCAGCAATCCAAGCATCATCTATGGAGAGGAAAATACAGTTGACATTTTGGACTGAGACCCTTCATCAGGACTGGAAAGGAAGGGGAAAAATGCAAGAATAAGAAGGTGGGGAGAGGGGAAGGAATACATGCTGACAGGTGATAGATGAAGAAAAGTGAGGCAGAAGATGGGTGGTGAAGGGGATGATGAAGTGAGAAGCTGGGAGGTGATAGATGGAAAAGATAAACAGCTGAAAAAGAAGGAATCTGATAGGAGAAAAGAGTAGACCATGGGAGAAAGGAAAGGAGGTGAGGCACCAGAGAGATGTGGTAGGCAGGTGAAGAGAAGAGAAGGGGTTAGACAGGAGCTACACTGAGGAATGGAAATGAGAGAGGGAGAGGTGGGAGAAATTTATGGAAGTTAGAGATATCGATGTTCATGCCATCAGGTCAGGATATGAGGTGTTGCTCCTCCAGCCAAGAGCAGGTAGTTTTGTTCTCAACCCAGCACTTAGCTCACTGCTCCATTGTATTAGTTTTATCAATGACCTGCTTCATCTGTTCAAAAATGATTGGTCCTCCAGTAAATCTTCCTCTCTTGTTCACGATAATCACCTAATACCACCACTTGTTGTTTATACTTTGCCCAATTGGAAGTCAACATTCTCCACAGTTCATTAGGACAAATCAGTCTCCACTCGACTGCAGAATAATGCAACCCATTCCTTTGAAAATGTTCAATTTTTTTTTAATGTTAAACTTCATGTTAATGAATCAGCACCTCTGAATTTACATTTCTTACTTAACTGTTTTGCAAATTTCCTGTTCAACTTTATGACAAGCCTTTGGAGTATATTCAGTTTTCTGTTTAAAGATGTGTCCAAATGATGAGAAATGGTAACATTAATTTCAAATAGGTTTGGATTGTTTCCATACAGCATATACGTATTGCAGCAATATTGTAGCTTGGTGGAACGTATTGTAGCTTGACATGAAGTACTTAAAAAAGAAGTTATAGCTTTTTATTTAATTATGCAATCATTGTATGTTGGTAATAGCAGTCTAATCCATGTGAATGATATTTATTTATTTACATTTTATTTGCAAAATAAATTAAAAAGATGAAGTATAAATTAAAATGTTTTGTATGAAGATATGCAAAATTCAGAAATATTTATATCATTTTGATATATTTATGCTAATTATATTTTTAAAACAAAGTATTTTTAATAAACTTATTTTCCAAGTGAATCATTCCTAGTTGTTGATCTTTTTCTACCAGTTCAATTTACACTATCAACAATTTTAAGTCAATTTCTTTCATACTTAGCTACTACAGTGCAACATTGAACAACTGAGTGAACAGATGCTCTTTTTCTATCACAGCATTGTTTTTAATTTCTCAAGGAGAACTTTTTAAAATCTTGATTGCCTCTGACTTTTCCATCCTCATGATACCCTCCTCAGCTACTACAACGTGACTTTTTTAACATCTCAGAATCAGGTTTAATATCACCGGCCTATGTCGTGAAATTGGTTGCTATGTGGCAGCAGTAAATTGCAATGCATAATTATAAAATCTATAAATTACAGTGAGAAGTATATATTTGGTAGTAGTAGGCAGCTGAAGATCCCAGGGGATCATGGGTTTGTGCCTCTGGTGGACTGTGTCCTCTCCAGGGCATGAGCCTGGGCAGGAAGATTTGAAGAACCAGCTGTTGCCCACGCAGTGGGCTCCCCCTCTCCACGTCACTGATGTAGTCCAAGGGAAGGGCAAACACCGTTACAGCTTGGCACCAGTGTCGTCGCAGAGGTTGCCAGAGTAAAGTTGTAAACAACATCAAACTGCCTTAGGGACCCCGGTTCCAGATTTCTTCCTTGGTGTTTGCACCCGAAGCTCTTCCCATGGGTGATATGGCTGCAAGGCAGCAGAGGTTTAAAATCTGAGTTTTCCTTCTCCTAGGCGGGCTGCCGTCCACTGTGGACGACCCCCACCTGCCCAATGCAACTGGTTTTGAGGTGCCAGTGGTCTGCCTTTGGCCCTTCTCTTGTCAGTAGAAACAGTTCCGCCGGGCCTAGTGGATAAGCCACACGTGAAGGCCAAGAATTGGACTTGGTTGTCAGAGGCTGTTAGAGATGCATGAAATTTGGAGCACTTTATAGGTAATAGGAGTTTATCCCCACTCCCACCCCTGGCTATGACAACCTTAGGACCTAACATTTATTTATTAAACAGTTAAATTACTTAAGTAGTGAGGTGGTGTTCATTGTTCATGGGTTCAATGTCCATTCAGAAATCTGATGGCAGAGGGGAAGAAGCTCTTCATGAATCATTGAGTATGTGCCTTCAGGCTCCCGTACCTCCTCCCTGCTGGTAGCAATAAGGTGAGGGTATGTCCTGGGTGATCAGCTTCCTCAATGATGGCATTGCTTTTTGAGGCATTGCTTCTTAAAGATGTTCTGGATGCAGGGGAGGCTGGTGCCCATGATAGAGTTGAATGAGTTCACATCTTTCTGCAGCTTATTTTGATCCCACGGTACACCTTTAGAAATTTATGACTGTCTTTGGTGACTTACCAAATCTCCTCAAACTCCGAATAAAATAAAACCATTGTCGTACTTTCTTTGTACCTGCATCAATATGTTGGGCCCAGGATCAATCCTCAGAGATGTTTACATCCAGAAACTTAAAATTGCTCACTCTTTCCACCTCACAGATACCTCTATGAGGACTGGTGTGTGCACTCTGGTCTACCCTTTCTGAAGTCTACAGTCAATTCTTTGTTCTTACTGATGTTGTGTCCAAGGTTGTTGCTGCAACTCCGCTCAGTCAGCTGATCGATCTTGCTCCTGTATGCCTTCTCAACACCCTCTGAAACTCTGCTAACAGTGGTTGTGCCATAAGCATATTTATAGATGCTATTTGAGCTGAGCCTAGCCACACAGTCATGGGTACAGAGAGAGTAGAGCAGTGGGCTAAGCACACGTCCCTGAGGTGCGCCAGTGTTGATTATCGGCGAGGTGGAGAAGTTATTTTTCATCTGCACGGACGGTGGTCTTTCGGTGAGGAAGCTGAGGATCTAGTTTCAGAGGAAGGTAGAAAGGCCTAGGTTTTGGAACCTTTGAACTAGAACTGTAGGCATGATTGTGCTGTAGTCTGTAGTCAATAAACAGTATCCTGACAGAAGCATTAGTATTGTCCAAGTGAACGAAGGCCGCGTGAAGAGCCAATGAGATCACATCCACTGCAGACTTATTGTAGTGGGTCCAGGTGCTTGCTGAAACAGGAGTTAATTCTAACAATAACCAACCTCTCAAAACCCTTCATCAACATAGATATGAGTGCTACTGGATGATAATCGTTAAGGCAGCACACCCTGCTCCTCTTGGGCACTAGTATGATTTTTGAAACAGGTGGGAACTTCCCACTGTAGCATTGAGAGATTGAAAATGTCTTTGATCACACCTGCCGGTTGGTTGGCCCAGGTTTTCAGAGCCCTACCAAGTACTCCATCGGGGCCTGCCGCCTTGCAATGACTCACCCTCCTGAAAGGCAGTCTGATGTCGGCCTTTGAGAAGGGATTTATAGCTTTGCTGTTCGTACAAGAGGAGCTCCACATTCAAGTGCCATTTCAGCTGGGGACTTCAAGTTAGCTATGTTTTTAACACGGGCCTGTCGGTACTCAGCTCAGTTTTGCAAAGGGGGACGGTTGAGTCCTATTAAAACAATGTCAGCCCCTGGTGAATAGTTCTCTCCATTACAGCTATCCCAACCACAACCTTGAGACAGTGCAGAGGCTGACCGATTGTTTGCCTGAATATTTCCATCCGTTTTGTTCACTGTCTTTTTCTTCATTTATCTTTCAATTCAACAGGCATAATTGACATTTTATTTCATCTCCTGTCTGCAGTGTCAAAAGTTAGATTGTTTTCTGTTTGAGGATAATGCATTAAGGAAACAGATTTATTTGACACATGCCTGTTACCATGCCTCATCTCCCAAACAAATAAATTAATAAGCAAGCAAATAAATAAATAAATAATAGACGAATGAATGAATGGCTGGATGCAGCTGCATTCAATATGTCACGAACAACAAATTAAATGTCATAGGTCAGTGATACTGAACTCAAGGGATTCTACAGATGCTGGAAATTCAGAGAAATACATGCAAATGCTAAAGGAACTCAGCAGGTTAGGCAGCACCTATGGCAAGGAATAAACAGCTGATGTTTCAGACCGAGACCCTTCATCAGGATGGTGATAACAAGCCTGATTTGTGTTCAGCTGCTCCTTCCTCACTGCCCACGGGCTCTCCAGGTTTTGAGATTCCTAAGTGTGTGACCATCCTATTTGTCTGTGCAAATAATCCGATCTCTGCTCCAGAGATCTTTTACTAAACTGGCTACCACACTTCCAGTACTGTAATGCACATACATATACTGCCTGTGTACTTTAGGTGCCTGGAAAATGAACCTGGACTGTTCAACCTCCCCGAAAGGGCTTAGAAATTAATTGCACATGATGGACAGTGGGAATCTCATTCCCTCGCTGCCTCATTTCAAGACAGATAGCAGGGGTCGTATGACAGAGCTCATATTCATTACCAGATTGAGGACTTTACAAACTGAGAAAATGCAGCTCCACAGTTTTCAGTCAAAGCAATGCAAATCAGATTACAGTGGTGTGTCAGTGATTCAGGTTCTATCCTGACCTCAGCTGCTGGCTGTCTAGACGTTCTCTCACTGACCACATCACTCTCTCCTGATTTGCTCTGGTTTCCTCCCATATTCCACAGTTGTGCTGATTGGTAGATTATTGAATTGAATTGAATTGACTTCATTATTTACATCCTTCATATACGAGGAGTAAAAATGTTTACGTGACGTCTCCGTCTAAATGTGCAATGTGCAATTTATAGTAATTTATAATAAATAGTATGTACAACAGGACAGTCAATATATAGAAATACAGTTGTGTCAGCATGAATTAATGATGGCCTGGTGGAAGAAGCTGTCCCGGAGCCTGCTGGTCCTGGCTTTTATGCTGTGGTACCATTTCCCAGGTGGCAGCAGCTGGAACAGTTTGTGGTTGGGGTGTCTCAGGTCCCCAATGATCCTCGAGCCCTTCTTACACACCTGTCCTTGTAAATGTCCTGAACAGTGGGAAGTTCACATTTACAGATGCGTTGGGCTGTCTGCACTATTCTTAGCAGAGTCCAGCAATTGAGAGAAGTACAGTTCCCATACCAGGCAGTGATGCAGCCAGTCAAGATGCTCTCAATCGTGCCCCTCTAGAAAGTTCTTAGGATTTGGGGTCTCATGCCAAACTTCTTCAACCGTCTGAGGTGAAAGAGGTGCTGTTGTGCCTTTATCACCAGACAGCCAGTATGCATAGACCATGTGAGATCCTCGGTGATGTTTATGCCGAAGACCTTAAAGCTGTTCACCCTCTCAACCCCAGATCCATCGATGTCTATAGGGGTTAGCCTGTCTCCATTCCTCCTGTAGTCCACAACCATATCCTTTGTCTTTGCAAAATTGAGGGAGAGGTTGTTTTCTTGACACCACTGTGTCAGAAATATCACAAGCATATTCTGTGCAATTTATTTATTTAATAATTTATTAAGGAGTTAAGTTAAATAAGTAGTGAGGTAGTGTTCATGAGTTCAATGTCCATTCAGAAATCTGATGGAAGAGGTGAAGAGGCCGTTCGTGAATCATTGAGTGTGTGCCTTCAGGCTCCTGTATCTCCTCCCTGATGGTAGCAATGAGAAGAGGGCATGTCCTGGGTGATCAGCATCCTTAGTGATGGATGCTGCCTTTTTGAGGCATTGCTCCTTCAAGACGTCCAGAATGCTGGTTCGGCTGGTGCCCATGATGGAGATGATTGAGTTTACAACTTTCTGCAACTCATTTTGATCCTGTATAGTGACAACATCCCCCCCCCCACCCCCAACCCACATACCAGAGAGTGATGCAACCTGTTAGAATGCTATCCATGGTAGATCTTTAGAAATTTGCTGGAGTGTTTGATGATATACTGAATCTCCTCAAACTACAAATGAAATATAGTTGCTGGCATGCCTTCTTTGTTACTGCATCGATATGTTGGACCCAGGATAGATCCTCAGAGATGTTGACACCTAGGAACATGAAATTGCTCTCTTTCCACTTCTGATCCCTCGATGAGGACCGGTGTGTTTTCCCTTGTATTACCCTTTCTGAAGATCACAATCAGTTCTTACTGATGTTCAGTGCAATGTTGTTGTCGGGACACCACTCAACCAGCTGATCAATCTCACTCCTGTACGCCTTCTCATCACCATCTGAAATTCTGCTAACAATAGTTTGTCGTTAGCAAATTTTGCAAATGACATTTGGGCAGTGCCGAGCCACACAGTCATGGGTGTAGAGGGAATAGAGCAGTGGGCTAAGCCCACATCCTTGAGGTGTGCTCGTGCTGATTATCAGTGAGGCGGAGGTATCGTTTCCGACCTGCACAGATTGTAGTTTTCCAGTGAGGAAGTTGAGGATCCACTTGCAGAGGGAGGTACAAAGGTCCATGTTTTGGAGCTTTTGAGCAGACCTGTAGGAATGATTGTATTAAACACCAAGCTCTAGCCAATAAACAGCAGCCTGACATAAGTATTAGTATTGTCTAGGTGATCGAAGGCCACATGAAGAATCAATGAGATTCCATCTGCCATAGACGTATTGTGGCAATGGCAAATGCAGTGGGTCCAGGTCCTTGCTGAGACAGAAGTTGATTCTAGCCATAAGCAACTTCTCAAAGCATTTCATTACCATACATGTGTGAGTACTATTGGATGATAGTCATTAAGCAGCTCACATCGCATTTCTCGGGCACTGGTATGATTGTTGCCCTTTTGAAGCAGGTGGAAATATCTAACTGTAGTAATGAGAGATTGAAAATTTCCTTGAATGCACTGCCAGTTGCTGGCACAGATTTTCAGAGCCCTATTAGGATCCCCCATCGGGACCTGTCACCTTGAAAGACGACCTGACATCATCCTCCAAGACAGAGATCACAGCATCTCTGGGTGCTTCAGGGATCCTTGTTACTGTAGTTTTATTCTCTCTTTCAAAGCATGCATAAAAGGCATTGAGCTTATCAGGGAGTGAAGCATCTCTGCCATTCACGATATTAGGTTTCACTTTGTAAGAAGTAATGGCTTGCAAACCTTGCTAGAGCTGACACACATCCAATTCTGCCTCTTATCTCATTTAATACTGTTCCTTTGCTTTTGAGATGGACCTGCCCTTCCTGTATAGTTATGGAGCACCGGACTTGACTGCCACAGATCTAGCCTTCAGCAGACTGCGAACCTCCTGGTTGATCTATGGTTTTTAATTTGGAGTGAACAGATGGCCTTTTTTTTGTATCACAGCATTGTTTTTAATTTCTCAAGAACAACTTTTGTAAATCTTGATTGTCTCCTACTTTTCCATCTTCATGAAAGTCTCTTCCTTTCAACAAACAACAAACATCTTTGGTCTGTTTGATAGACATAGAACACCAAAGCACACATATACAGTAGGCCCTTTGACCCAGCTAGTCTATGCCAAACTATTTACTGCTTAGTTCCATCAACCAGCATCTAGACCACAGCCCTCCATATCCCTCCCATCCATCTACCTATTCAAACATCACTTAAATATTGAAATTAAACCTGCATCCAGCACTTCCACTGGCAGCTCGTTCCACACTCTCACCACTATCTGAATGAAGAAGTTCCTCCTCATGTTCCCCTTAAGCATTTCACCTTTCACCCTTAACCCATGACCTCTAGTCAACCCTCAGTGAAAAAAAGCTGGCTTGCATTTGCTCTATCTATATCCTTCATAATTTTGTATCAAATCCCCCCTCATTCTCCTATGCACTAGTGACTGAAGTCTTAACCTTTTCAACCTTTCCCTATAACACAGGTCCTCAAGACCTTGTAAATTTTCTCTGTTCTCTTTCAATTTTATTGATATGTAACATACAAGTAACATCATAACTTCTGCACTCAATGCATTGATTTATGAAGACCAAGGTGCCAGAAGCTTTCTTTATGACCATATCTATTTGTGATGTCACTTTCAAGGAACTAGGCACCTGTATTCCCAGATCCTTCTGTTCTACTCACTCCTCAGTGCCCACCACTCACCATGTAAGTCCTCCTTTGGTTTGTCATTCCAAATTGTAACACCTTGCACTTGTCTGTATTAAATTCCAACTGCCATTTTTGCAGCCCATTCTTCTTGCTGGTCCAGATCCTGCTGCAAACTTTGACAGTCTTCCTCGCTGTCAACTGTGCTCCATCCTTGGTGTCATCCGCACATTTGCTGATCCAGTTTACTACATTATCATCTTTGATAGAGATGAGAAACATCACCAGATCCAGTACTGATGCTTGCGACACACCACTTGTCACAGGCAGAGAGGCAGCCATCTACAACCACTTCCTGGCTTCTCCTGTGGAGCCAATGTCTAATCCAGTTTATACTTCACCCTGAATGCCAAGTGACTGAACCTGCTTGACCAACCTCCCATGCGGGACCTTGTCAAAGACCTTGCAAAAATCCATGTGGACAACATCCACTACCTTAACGTCATTTATTTTCCTGGTAACTTCCTCAAAAAACTCTAAGAGATCAATTAGCCACAACCTACCACACACAAAGTCATATTGACTAACCCTAATCAGTCCCTGTCTATGCAAATACTTATATATCCTGTCCCTTAGAATATCTTCCAATATCCTACCCACGACTGACTTCACTGATCAATAAATTCCTCTGTAATATTTAGAACTTTTCTTAAACAATGGAACAACATTAGCTATTCTCCAGCACCTCACCCATTGTTAAGGATGTTTTAAATATTTCCGCTAAAGCTCCTACAATTTCTGCACTAGTCTCTCATTTCCGATGGAACACCTCATCAAGCCTTGGAGATTTATCCAACATAATTTGCCTCAAGACAGCAAACATCTCCTCCTCTGTAATCTGTGCATGGTCCATGATCTTACTGCTGTTTTCCCTCACTTACATAGACTCTGTGTCTGTCTCCCAAGGAAGTACACAGGCAAAAAAAATCCATTTAAGATCTCCCTTATCTCTTTTGGATCAATGCATAGATGACCACTCTGATCTTCAAGAGGGCCAATTTTGTCCCTTGCTGTCCTTTTGCTCTTAATGTATAAAATACCTGTCAAAGCCCCTGGGATTCACCTTCTCCTTGGCTGCTAGAGCAACCTTATGCATTATTTTAGCCTTCCTGATTCGCTTCTTAAGTGTTCTTGCATTTCTTAAACTCCTCAATTACCTCAATTGTTCCTTCCTGCCTATTCGTGTTATGTACCCCTTTCTTCTTCTTGACCAGGGCCTCACTATCACTTGAAAAACACAGCATCTATCTTGCTCCCGTGTTATTTTTCTGTTGTAGACGATAATAAACACTAGGGCTACTCATAAACACGAGAGATTCCGCAAAAGCAGGCATGGAAGCGGAGTTAAGATGGCGCTAAACAGTGACTCCTTTGCTTACATCTTTGGAAACAGCTCTGTTTCCATCTTAAATATCTTTATTTTTCCCTTTCAGGGTTCTTTTGAAGATCCTGACCTGGAGTTACACGCTGACTTCGGTTCTTTGCGGGAATGGGACCCGTTCTCGGGGTTTCCGAACTGGCCGTTGTTTGGCACGCCAAGGGTTCGACCAGAGAGTCCGGTTCGTATTTGAAAGCCTCTAATAGTCCTTCCTCTCTTCATAAATTGATAAGAGGAGAATGAATTACATTTTTTCTGTATTATACATTCTATATCAAATTAATACTTTGTAGATCAACACTATGTGTGATTCTGATACTATTTTACCTCTGTATGTACTGTTACTGACATATTCTTCTACAGAGATATTCATCTCTTGTTTGTATACACACTTAAAAAAATCAATAAAAAGATTGAAAAAAGAAAGAAAGCAAGCCTAAGATCTCGGGGACCCGGAGACGGGCGGATCAAGGGTCGGTGTCACGGCAGGAGATCCGTGTGTCGGCGGGGGAGCCTTTAAATCTATTGCTGTGTGTACCCGAAAACCCGGGATCTTTGCGATCTTCAGGCACAGACCTCGAAAAAAAGCGACGTAACAGACTTTTAACATCGTAAACCAGCGAGTTGTTTGTTATGTCTCCCCGCTCGCTGGGAAAATGAAGGCGCTCCACTCTCCCTTAGTCGGGAGAGAGAGAGAGCCTGTGAGATGTCGAATTCCGGATGAAATGCGAAGTCTTTGGCGTAACCGCGAGTTTGTGTCTTCGCTACTGCTTTGCTCACGCTTGAGCGCTTGGTGGTGGTTCCGATGCCTGCTTTTGGTCTGCCCGTGGGGGTGGGGGTTGTTGCTTGCTGCCGCTTACGTGTGGGAGGGGAGAGTTGGGGGGACTTTGGGGTTCTCACGTTTAACTGTCGTTCATTCTTTGGGGCACTCCTCTTTTTCGTGGATGTTTGATAGGGAAAAACATTTCAGGATGTATATTGTATACATTTCTTTGACATTAAATTGGACCTTTAAACCATTAAAATGCTGGAAATCCAGAGCAACACATAGAAAATGCTGGAGGAACTCAGCAGTTCAGACAGTATCCATGGGGAGGAATAAACAGTTGACATTTCAGGTTAATTCCTGGGATGTCCGGACTGTCTTACGCAAAGAGGTTAGAGAGACTGGGCTTGTACACGCTGGAATTAAGGAGATTGAGGGGGGATCTGATTGAGACATATAAGATTATTAAGGTATTGGACAAGATAGAGGCAGGAAATATGTTCTAGATGCTGGGAGAGTCCAGTACCAGAGGGCATGGTTTAAGAATAAGGGGTAGGTCATTTAGGACAGAGTTGAGGAGGAACTTCTTCTCCGAGAGAGTTGTGGAAGTGTGGAATGCGCTGCCTCAGAAGGCAGTGGAGGCCAATTCTCTGGATGCTTTCAAGAAGGAGCTAGATAGGTATCTTATGGATAGGGGAATCAAGGGTTATGGGGACAAGGCAGGAACCGGATATTGATAGTAGATGATCAGCCATGATCTCAGAATGGCGGTGCAGGCTCGAAGGGCCGAATGGTCTACTTCTGCACCTATTGTCTATTGTCTATTTCAGGTTGAGACCCTTCATCAAGGTTTATCATGCTATTTTTAGGAGACATAATGGATACAAATTGGGCTGATTTCATAGCCAAAGGGTAAAGATACATGGAATTGGATTAAAACTAGTCTTGGATTTCAACTGCTTGAAAAAAAATGAATAATTGAATATCTATTTAAGGTAACCTTATCAGAAGTTTGGGTAAGATTCAAGACTCTTTAGTGGCTATTCAATGGTCAACAAAATTATTAAAGTTCTTTGAAACCGAATGTACTGTCAATAAAGAGGTGTAAGTAGATGTATTGTGCTTCAATTTTTGGAAAACTTTGTGAAAAAGAACCAGGCAAATGGAAATACAGAGAGTGAAGATAAAAATAAGGCACACACAGAGAGAAAGGGTGTCAAAATGGAATGTCATCTAATATCTTCTACTTACATGCCAGTAGCAAGAACATAGGAAGAAGCAGGTCCTGAACTACACTGGACTTGAAAGACTGATTCTCCTTTGTCTATCTTGCCTGTTACTTCCTCAAAGAATTCCAACAAATTTGCCAGGTAAGCTTTCCCCTTAAGGAAACTATGACGACTTTGGCATACTTTGTCATATGTCTCCAAATATTGCGAAACCTCATCATTAATAATAGACTCCAACATCTCCCCAACCACTGAGATCTGCATAACTGGCCTATAATTTCCTTTCTGTCGCCTCTCTCCCTTCTAAAAGATTGGACTGACTTTTGCAGTTTTCCAGTCCTCCGGAGCAATTCCAAAAACTGGTAATTCTTCAAAGATCATTAATAATATCTGTACAATCTACCCCTACACCTCCTCTCCCACCACTAAATGCTCTAAACAGTCCTTCCAGGTGATCTGTAAATCTGTCGCAGTTACCTACTGTGTTTAGTGCTCCTGGTGCAGCCACTTCTACATTGGTGAGCCCTGACATAGGTTGGAAGAATTCCTTTGTTGAGCACTTTCACTTCATCTACAACAAAATGCGGGATTTCTTAGAAGCCACCCATTTCAATTTGACTTCCCGTTCCCATTCCAACATGTTGGTCCATGGCCTCCTCAATTGCCATGATGAGGCACGTTCAGGTTGGAGGAGCAACACCTCATATTCCATCTGGGTAGCTTCTAACCTGATTGTAAGAACATCAATTTCTCTAATTTCCAGAATTTCATTCCCTCCCAATTCTCTCTCTCTCTATTCCCCATTCTGGTTCACCTCTTCCTCCTTCTCCTCCCCTACATAAGACCATAGGAGCTGAAATAGGCCATTCAGGCCTTTGAGTCCAGTCCGCCATTCCATCATGGCTGATCCTGGATCCCACTCAACCCCATACACGTGCCTTCTCGCCATATCCTTTGAAGCCCTGACCAATCAGGAAGCAATCTACTTCCACTTTAAGTATACCCATGGACATGGCCTCCACCACAGTCTGTGGCAAAGCGTTCCACAGATTCATTACTTTTTGGCTAAAAGAAATTCCTCCTTACCTCTTTTGCGAAAGGTCTCCCCTCAATTTCAGGTTGTACCATCTAGTTCTGGATACCCCACCAGAGGAAGCACCCTCTCCATGTCCACCTTATCTTGTCCTCTCAGCATTCGGTAGGTTTCAATGAGATCCTCCAGGGATTCAACCTGTACATTAAAGGAAACTTGCACTTCTGGGAGTCTTGCACAAGGACTCCTAAGTCCCTTTGCACCTCTGATGTTTGAATTTTCTCTCCAATTAGATAATAGCCTACATTATCATTGCCTTTATAAAATATGCATTATCATACATTTCCCAATGCTGCATTCTATCTGTCACTTTTTTGCCCATTCTTTTAATTTGTCTAAGTCCTGCTGCAATTACATTGCTTCCTCAGCACCACCTACCCCTCCACTTATCCTAGTATCATCTGCAAACTTTGCTGCAAAGCCATTAATTCCATTATCTAAATCATTGACAAACAACATGAAAAGTAGCTGTCCCAAGACTGACCCCTGAGGAAAGCCACTAGTCACTGGCAACCAACCAGAAAAAGCTCCCTTTATTCCCACTCGCTGCCTCCTGGTTGTCAGCCATTCCTCTATCCGTGTCAGTATCTTTCCTGTAATGCCATAGGACGTTATCTTGTTAAGCAGCCTCATGTGTGGTACCTTATCAAATGCCTTCTGAAAATCCAAGTAAATGACATTCACTACCTCTCCTTTGTCCACCCTGCTGATTACTTCCTCAAGGAACTCTAACAGATTTGTCAGGCAAGATTTCCATTCACAGAAACCATGCAGACTTTGACTTATTTTATCATTAGTCTCCAAGTACCCCGAAACCTCATCCTTAATAATGGACTCCAACACTCTCCTAACCACTGTGGTTAGGCAAACTTACCTATAATTTCCTTTCTTTTGCCTTCCTCCCATATTAAAGAGTAGAGTGACATTTTCCAGTCCTCCGGACCATGCCAGAATTAAGCGATTCTTGAAAAGTCATGACCCAATGCATCCGTTATCTCGTTAGCACCCTTTCTCAGGAATCTAGGATGTCGTCCGTATGATCCAGGTGGCTTATCCACCTAAGACCTTTGAGTTTGCCTTGCACTTTTTCCTTTGTAATAGCAATGGCACTCAGTCCTGCTCCCTGACACTCACGGACCTCTCACACACTGCTAGTGCCTTCCACAGTGAAGATTGACGCAAAGTACTCATAAATTTCATCTGCCATTTCTTTGTCCCACATTACTAACTCACCAGCATCATTTTCCCATTGTCCAATATCAACTCTCACCTCCCTTTTACTCTTTGTGTAACTGAAAAAACTTCCAGTGTCCTGCTTTATATTATTGATTAGTTTTCCCTCATAATTCATCTTTTCATTTCTTATGGCTTTTTAGTTGCCTTTTATTAGATTTTAAAAGCTTCCCAATCAAACAACTTCCCACTCACTTTTGCTATCTTATATGCCCTTTCCTTGGCTTTTATCCAGTCCTTAACTTCCCTTGGTTGTCCACCCCAGCTACTTGAAAGTTTTTGCTTCTATGGGACTTATTTAAATTTCAACCATCTCTGCTCTGCCGTCATCCCCGCCAGTATCCTCCTTCAATCTACCTGGGCAAGTTCCTCTCTCATGCCTCTGTAATTCCCTTTATTCCATTGCAATACTGATACATGTGACTTATGCTTCTCCTTCTCAAATTGCAGAATGAAATCAATAATATTATGATCACTGCCTCCTGACAGTTCCTTATGTTAAGCTCCCAAATAAGATGTGGGTTATTACACAACACTCAATCTAAGACAGACTTTTCCCTCAAGCATAAGCTGCTCTAAAAAGCCATCTAGTGGGCATTCAACAAATTCCCTCTTTTGCGATCTGACACCAACTTGATTTTTCCAATCCCCTTGCATATTGAAGTCCCCTATTGCAATTGTGACATTACCCTTATTGTGTGTGTTTTCCTGCTCCCTTTACAATCCCAACCCCACAACTTGGACACTATTTGGAGGTCTATATATGATTCCCGTGGGCATGTGGCCAAGTGGTTAAGGTCTAGCGACCTGAAGGTTGTGAGTTCGAGCCCCAACCGAGGCAGCGTGTGTTGTGTCCTTGAGCAAGGCGCTTAATCACACATTGCTGTGTGACGACACTGGTGCCAAGCTGTATGGGTCCTAATGCCTTTCCCTTGGACAACATTGGTGTCGTGGAGAGGGGAGACTTGCAGCAGGGGCAACTGCTGGTCTTCCATACAACCTTGCCCAGGCCTGTGCCCTGGAGAGTGAAGACTTTCCAGGCGCAGATCCATGGTCTTGCAAGACTAATGGATGCCTTTATTATTATATATGATTCCCAGAATGTTTTTTTTATATTTGCAGTTTCTTAACTCCATCAACAAAGATTCAACACTCACAACATGCTGGAAGAACTCAGCAGGTCGGGCAGCATCCGTGGAAAAGATCGGTTGACGTTTCGGGCCGGAACCGAAACGTCGACTGATCTTTTCCACGGATGCTGCCCGACCTGTTGAGTTCCTCCAGCGTGTTGTGTGTGTTGCTTTGACCCCAGCATCTGCAGATTATTTTGTGTTAACAAAGATTCAATATTCTCTGACCTTATGTTATCCTCTTTCTAAAGATGTCATTCTTATCTCTTACTAACAGAGCCACACCACCGCCTATGCCTTCCTGCCTGTCCTTTCGGTACGAAGTATATCCAATCAGGCCGTCAGGTCAGCGGATTCAAGCTGGGTTGTTGGGCCTGTGGACTTGATCTGGGCTGTTGGGCCTGTGGGTTTGAGCCAGGCCAACAGGTCTGGGGATTTGAGCTGGGCCGTCAGGCTGCAGGACAAAGCGGATTGGTTTTGGAAGTGCTGACCGGGGTTCAGACAATGTTGGTGCCTTTGAGTTGGTGTGAAGGCAGCGTGCAATTTAACTATGAGTGACTGTGTTGGTCAATTCTTTTGTCTGTTGGACATCAATTGCCACAGGCATGCTTCCCTTGTTTTGTGACATAACAGGTGGCGAGGCAGCAGTGTTGCCTCGGTTGTAGTTAGGACTAGGCCTCAGTCCCTGGGGTTACATTGTAATGTGGTGTTTAGACTCAGTTGGGGGTGACGTCTCCTGTTGGTGCTGCCCTCCAGTGTTAGATTGGTGGAATTACAGGCTGGAATGCCAGCAACCATCAATTTGCGGACTTGTCGCTCAGGGACTTGGGAAAAAAATTTGTTTTCTTACATGACTATGTTCTTTTTTTTCTCTTTCTTGTTACTTTGAATACGTGTGTGTGCTTTTGCACCTTGGCCCCAGAGGAAAATTCTGCCTTATCCATGTATGATTTGAATGACAATTAAACTTGATTTGATTGATTTGATTTTGATAAGTCTTGAAATTTGTAAACTTTGGGGCAGCAGTACATTGCAAAACATGATAATATAGAAAAATAAACTGTGAATTATGGAAAAATATACTAAATAGTTAAAACAACTAAGTAGTACAAAAACAGAAATAAGAAAAGGAGTGAGGCTGTGTTCATGAATTCAATGTCTATTTAGGAATCGGATGGCAGAGGGGAAGAAGCTGTTCCTGAATCACTGAGTAAGAGCCTTCAGGCTTTTGTACTTCCTTCCTGACAGTAATAATGGGAAGAGAGCATATCCTGCGTGGTGGGAATCCTTAATAATGGACACTACCTTCCCAAGACGTTGCTCCTTGAAGATGTCTTGGATACTACAGAGAGGTTTAAATCTTATCCTTCTCACCTTAATTCTATGGCCCTCTCATACTGGAGTCCCTTTCTTATGCTCCAAGAAATGCAGTTCTAACCTCCACAACTTCCCCTCGAGTACTGGCAACAGTCTTGTATATCTCTCTTGGACTCTTTCCAGTTTAAATGTATTGTTCCTATAAGAGCCCAACCAAACCTGCACACAATATTCCAGGTAGAACTTCACCAAGGCCATGTGCATAACGTCTCAACACCTGTACTCAGTGCCCTGACTGATGAAGGCCAGTGTGTCAAATACTTTCTTCAACTTCAGTACTTGTGATATTACTTTCAGGGAACTATATATTTGTACTTCTGTCATAGCAGCAACTACATTCAACTACATTCTACATTGGTATCTGAAGCACCGTGACACTTGCCCAGCACAATTCTAGCTGATTTGTCATAGTCATAGTCATACTTTATTGATCCCAGGGGAAACTGGTTCTCGTTACAGTTGCACCATAAATAATAAATAGTAATAGTAATATTACTATTAGTAAATAGTAATAGTCAGAGAAATAATAAATAGTAATAGAATAGTAATTGAAAATAGTAATAAATAGTTAAATAGTAATATGTAAGTTATGCCAGTAAATTATGAAATAAGTCCAGGACCAGCCTATCGGCTCAGGGTGTCTGACCCTCCAAAGGAGGAGTTGTAAAGTTTGATGGCCACAGGAAGGAATGACTTCCTATGACGCTCTGTGCTGCATCTCAGAGGAATGAGTCTCTGGCTGAATGTACTCCTGTGCCCAACCAGTACATTATGTAGTGGATGGGAGACATTGACCAAGATGGCATGCAACTTAGACAGCATCCTTTTTTAAGACACCACCGTGAGAGAGTCCAGTTCCATCCCCACAACATCACTGACCTTACGAATGAGTTTGTTGATTCTGTTGGTGTCTGCTACCCTCAGCCTGCTGCTCCAGCACACAACAGCAAACATGATAGCACTGACCACCACAGATTCATAGAACATCCTCAGCTGATATGATACTATATGTTTTCTCTGTATGTTTTGATGTACATGTAATAAATAAAGCTAATCATCTTCTTCACAATCTACCTCCTTATGGCCTTTCTACTTACTTTCTGCCTTATAGCACTCTCTCTGTCACTATAACTTGTTATTCTGCTGTCTGTTATTGCTTTCCCTGATAGTACCTTGATATGCTGCTATAATGAAATGATCTTGATGTCCTGATGAAGGGTCTCGGCCCAAAACGTCGACTGTTTACCCTTTTCCATAGATGCTGCCCGGCCTGCTGAGTTCCTCCAGCATTTTGTGTGTGCTGCTTGGATTTCCATCATTAGCAGATTTTCTCTTGTTGAGGAAATGATCTGCATGGATAGCTTGCAAAATAAAGTCTTTCACCGTACTTTGGTACATTCAAGACTCAAAAGATTCAAAGTGTACTTATTATAAAAGTATTTAAGCGGTATACAACCGTGAGATTCATCTTTCCATAGACGGTCACAAAACAAAGAAAACCATGGAACTCATTCAAAGAAAGACATCAAATCCCACAACATGGGGAAAAAAATCCAGATTGCACAAATGGCAAAAATGAGCGAAAAAGACAGAAAATAAAACATCAAATCACAAGATCATTGAAATAGTCTCAGAATGTTCAGTTCAGCTCAGTTCAATTCAATTTAGTGCTGTGGTGTCCATTGACTGCAGGCCATCATAAACAAATGAGCCTTTTAACTTCCTGAGGTAGTTGGGATTGCATGCATTTAGGGTTTAGCTTGTATAAGGTGATTTAAAAAGTGGACATAAGAAAATACAGATGCCGAAATCTGGAGCAACAAGCAAACTGCTGGTTGAACTCAATGGGTCAGGCAGCATCAGAAGAGGGTAATAGGTCCATTGCTCCTTTATAAAGAGGTTCTGGATTCCCATCCATCAACTCCCCTCTTCCCACTCCTGGGGCTCAGACAAACCATAGATAGGTAAGTTGGCCATATCAGTTCACTCCTCCGATGGTGTGCTCAGCGCCTACATTTATATCCTTCCGAGTTTCCCAAAGTCTCTGACAAATATGTCCCATTCAGAACAGAAATGCGAAGACATTTTTTTAGTCAGAGGGTGGTGAATCCATGGAATTTGTTGCCACAGGCAGCAGTGGAGGCCAAGTCATTGGGTGTATTTAAGGCAGAGATTGATAGGTATCTGAGTAGCCAGGGCATCAAAGGTTATGGTGAGAAGGCAGGGGAGTGGGACTAAATGGGAGAATGGATCAGCTCATGATAAAATGGCGGAGCAGACTTGATGGGCCGAATGACTGACTTCTGCTCCTTTGTCTTATGGTCTTGTGTCACATAAAGAGACACAGCAGAGAAACAGAACCTTCAGTCTGCAAGGTCAATGTCAACCATCAAACACCTGTTTTACCTTAATCCCATGGCATGTCCACAATTGCTAACCCTTACTGAAAGGTGAGGGGAAACCAGAGCACGTGGAGGCAGGCCATGTGGTCGGAGGGAGAATGTACAAACTTCTTACAGACGGCGGCTGGAATTCAACCCTGATTACTGATGCTGTGTGGTGTCACATTAACTGCTGTGGTACCATGCCATGTAACTATGTGGATGTTGGATGTGAAAAGTAACTGGAGCAATCAGTGCTGTCACAGGGAGAAGATGCAATCTCCTCACGGACACCAGTGAGGTCAGGACTGAACTTTCTGGTGCAGTCAGGCAGTGCCTCTACTAGGTAGATTATCATTTGAAGTGCAAACCAATTAGTATAGTATAGATGGCTTGTGGCCGTTGAACTTTGCAGCTCCTCTCATGGAGGGTCAGACACCCTGAGCCAATAGGCTGGTCCTGGACTTACTTCCATCTGGCATAGTTTGCATATTGTTGTTTGATTGTTTGTGGTTTTTGTATTGCTATATTTATGCTCTATTCTTGGTTGGTGCAGCTGTAACGAAACTCAATTTCCCTCGGGATCAATAAAGTACGTCTTTCTCTATACAGGATTTTGTTCATACCTGTTCATTACTTGTTCCTGACAGGAGTGACTTATCAGAGTCATAAGGTCATAAAGCATGGAACCAGGCCCTTTGACTTACCTGCTCCGTGCCCACTAAGTTTCTCATCCAATATAGTCCCACTTGCCGATGTTTGTCCCATATCCCTGTAAAGCAGAGGTTCCCAACCTGACTGCATGGTTCCCTCAGTCAATAGCAGGAGTCCACAGCATTAAAAAGTTTGGGAAGCCCTGCTCTAAAGCACTCCTATCCAGGTATCTATGCAAGTACATTTTAAATGTTGTCGATGTACCTGCTTCAACCACTCCCCCCAGTAGTTCCTTCTATATATTGTATCTGTACAGTATTCCATTTACCTGCTTGAAAAGTCAGACCCTCATGCTCCTATCTCTTCCCTCTTACCTTAAACCTATGCTCTCTAGTTCCTGATTCTCCACCTCTAGTATAAAGACTGTGTGCATTCACCCTATCTATGTCCCTCTACAGGAACACTGTTCTTTCTCCTAAACTTCAATGAGAGATGTCCCAAAGTGATCAGCCTCTCTCTTGAACTCAGTTACCCATGCCCTTGCATCCTCCTTACCAATCTCCTCTGCATTTTTTCCTGTTTAATAGTGTCTTCCCTGTAGCAGGGCGACCAAAACTGAACACAATATTCCTAATATGGTCTCACAAATGTCTTGTACAACTGCAAAGTACCTAACTTTTGTACTAACTGATAAAGGCCAGCTTGTCAAAAGCCTTCTTCACCACCCTGCCTACCTGGAACACTGCTTGCAAGGAACCAGGCACATATAGATAACTTATTGTAAATGACTTACTCTTATGAAATATGTTTGACAAAAACCAAGGGAAATAACTTATCCCATTTGGCATAGGTTCTTCTGCAAGGAAGGTTTTAACAGAAAATTCTTCTTTTCTGGGTTTTCTTCTTAACTTAGGCTTATAAGGCACAGGACACTTCCTATCAAGGCCTAATAATTTCAGAGTGGCTTACGTTACCTGATTTTTGAAGTGACACACTTCAACAGGGTTTTACCATCAAAGACAGTCCCTGCTTAGAGAACTCTATCCCCTTCATTAGAGACTTAAGTCATGCTGTGATTTGCACAGCAAGGTTCTGACTTATTTAGTGAAAATAGAGTATTGGTTTTCCTTCTTAATGGTGGACTAGTAAAACCTATCTCAACACACTGCCATGGCCAGTTAGGTTGCTGAGTGGTCTTTGAGAGATTGTTCCATTCATAGAAGTTAAGATCATATATTTGATATTTGAATCAATTTTAAAGTAATCCTTTATATGTGGAGAAATTTCTGAAATGCCTGCTTCGCTGCCGCTGCTACTGTGCAATCGAGAATCTCCGGAGGGGAAGGCCCCAATTCCTCGGCTTTGCCTATTGCTGGGGTCGAAGCGCTCGGCAGAGATGGTGCTCGGTGCTCGGTGTCGGAGGGCTGGTCGGAGGCTCGAAGTTTTCGGATGGACTCAAGAGTCGGCTGTGGTCGGGTGCTTCCAGGGTGCTGCATCGGCAAGTTAGCGGCGCTGGAAGCTTATGGCAGGGAGAGTTTTTCTTCCTTCTACCGTCTGTGTGAGATGATGGGGCTTTTGAGAGACTTTGAGACTTTTTTTTACCGTGCCCATGGTCTATTCTTTATCAAATCACGGTATTGCTTTGCACTGTTGCAACTATATGTTATAATTATGTGGTTTTTCTCAGTTTTTCAGTCTTGATTTGTCTTGTTTTCTGTGATATCATTCTAGAGGAACATTGTTTCATTTCTTAATGCATGCATTACTAAATAACAATAAAAGAGGACTGTGTGTCCTCATAATCTAATCAAATCTAAAAATCTAAATATCTCTGTCAGAACAGCCTGGGTTGTCAGACACCTGAACCCTCCATGAGCAAAGTTCGAAGTAAATCTATTATCAAAGTACATATATAATATGTTACCATATACCACTTCGAGGTTCATTTTCTTGCAGACACTTACACCAAAAAATACAATAGAATGCAGTACAACAAAAAAAGGCATCTATACATTATCAGAGAAGAATGACGAACAACTCATATGCAAAATAAGACAAAAATAATACTGAGGACATACTCCACTTTGAACGCAGGCATTCCTTGACTTTCCTATGATTGGTGCCATGTGTTGACCTATTAGAAGAGGTAAAATTAGCTGTTTCCTTCAAGTAAATGGAAAGTAAAAACAAAATTGCAGTCACTAGAAATCTGAAGCAAAGGAGAAGACACTGGAACACTCACCAGGTTCGGGCAGTACCCGTGGAAGGGGAAACAAAGTTAATGCATCAAGCTGAAGACCCTTTAGTGTCTGACCTACTGAGTGCTTCCACCACTCAGTGTGATTCTTTTCCCTTTTTCATCCAGCTCAGCTTTTATCACTAGTTGATCTGTGAAGATGTGGGACAGTAACAGCCATTGGAGGCCTAATGACCATCACATCACTCATCTGACCTGCAGAGTTCTGGGACAGTAACATTGGAACAACAGTAACAGCCGTTGCAACACTATTCAAGAATAGTGTGGGTGCCACTAAATTCCCCTTTCTTTCCACTTCGGTTTGGTCATGAAACCAGTTTTCCCTTTATGTAACAAGTAGTCCTTCTCATGCCCTCCTCAAAATGGCTGTCATCGATGCAGCAATTAATGACTTGCCACCTGCCAATATGAAACTTCCTTTCCTGGACAACCACCTCAATAATTGCTTGTCAACCTAGAGTCAGGATAGATTGAGTAAGGCAGGGAAACTCAATAGGAGTTAAGCTCATAGATTGCACTACCTGTATGAACTGTGAAGTTCTGGACAACCAAACAGCTAATTTTACTTCTTTTAATAGGTCAAAATCCCGCATATTTATTCTATAACCTATATGATCCACCATTTACATCTTTCTGCACTGGATGGATCCCAGATTTAAACTCACGTTTTCCTGTATACCTTCTGTCATGCAGGGGAGCCATGATAGTTTGATGGTTAGCGTAAAGCTATTTCAGCATGCCAGCTGTAAGATCTGGGTTCAATTCCCATTACTGTCTGTAAGGAGTTTGCACGTTCTCCCCATGACTTCATGGGTTTCCTCCTCGTGCTCCAGGATCCTCCGATATTCCAAAGATGTACAGTTAGGGTTAGCGAGTTGTGGGGATACAAGTTGGCACCAGAAGCGTGCTGACACTTGTGGCTGCTCATCAGGATTCTTGTTGATTTGATCTGACACAAACAACACACATTACACCAGGTGCATGTGAGTAAGCTCTCATTTTTTTTTCCCTATCATTCTACATTATGGTGCTCTCCCTTAGAGTTGCAGCTAGGTTTTAGCTAGGGGTTTTAGCTAAGTGCTTTAGCCCTCAGACCCTTTCTGGCCGACAGCAAATGAAACCTGAGACATAAGAAACTGCAGGTAGTGGAGTCTGAAGCAACACACAAGATGCTAGAGGAACTCAATGGGTCAGGAACTCAATGTATGGAGATGAATGGTCAGTGTTTCAGATTGAGACCCTTCATCTGGACTAAAATAGAGAGGGGAAATAGCTAGCATAAAAATCATGGACAGAATGGGTGGAGCAAGAGCTGGCAAGTGATAGATGGAAGCGTGAGTAGCAGATGATGGAGGGATGAGTGGGAATCACTCTAATTTGCACGGGTGCACAGTAACTGAAATGCTCCTGTGCACATAGCCTTTGTTGCCACACAGCTGGAATTTTCGTTTATATAGTTAATATAATTTTGAAATTATGCTAATATAATTTTGAAATCTATATTAACAGAATTGTGAAATACCCTGTAACTAATTATGTGTTAATGGATATAATCCATAAATGTGCTAAATAATCAATGTACCACTATCCTTAAGGGCTATCTTTAATTTAAACATTTAAGGGGTTCAAAGTATTTACATTGATAATGCTTCGTTACAACACTGTTATAAATTGTAACAATAAACACAGAATGGAAGTCAGTAGCTCACTGTTAATAAACTGCCAGACCAAAGAATACCATTGCAGTCTAATCAAAATATTTTACTTTTGCTATTGTGCCTTACAGCCATTTTCACTGCCTGACATCATACGCATACCTGTGTTGTGAGCAGGGCTGGACTTAGGCAGGGCTGCAACCCAGGGGCCAGAGATGCAGATGGGCCCAAAACAGGTAGCTATCATCATGGTGGACAAAAAAAAAATACGAGAGTGGAGCATAGAAAAGAAAAAAGAAACAAGAAAAAGAGGACCGTGAGAAAGAAGCATTAAAAAAGACATTGAAATTGACAGAATTTTTTAAACCTGTTCTGGATGATGCAGCAGTACATCGTTCCTGTCACAGTCTGAGACCGGTGGACAAACGGAGACTTGTTCAACAGCTTAGCGCTAGCACCAGCATTAGCACAGGACCACCGTCCTTGCCACAGTCAGCAGCTAACGTTGAAGAGGCAGAGAGCATGACTTTGGGGTTCCCGACCACGGAGATCTCCAAATAACCAAGTCGGGCCACCATTAATGTTAACGTTACCGCTACTGAGGATCCTTAACAGCACTGATCCTACTCACTGAGGAAAGGAAACATTAGATGATTCAGTCCGAACATACTGGGCTAAGAAAGGGCCGGAGTCCTGCCAGAATAAGGATGTGGATATCAAAGCTTTGGGACAAGTATACAAACAGCAGAGACGTTTTTTTGTCCAAATTTCACTTCAAATGCAAGCTCGTAAATGGTGAGTACGTATCAAGGCGATGGCTCTTATATTCCCCTTCCACCAGCTGTGTGTTTTGCTTTGCATGCCGCATCTTCTGTGATGGTAACTGTCAGTCTATCTTCGAAACTGGCTTCAGCGACTGGAAACATGCTGCTGAGCGCATAGGAGAGCATGAAGATAGCGAACACCACAGGAAAACGATACTGACCTATGTTACACTAGCGTCTGACAGCGGGAGAATAAATACAGAACTGCAAAAGCAGTTTAAATCAGAGTTTGTCTAGTGGACCAATGTATTGAGAAGAGTGGTGGCGGTTGAGAAGTTTTTGGTCGAGAGGGGACTGACTATCCGAGGCTCCAGTGACATATTTAGCAGGCCTGATAACGGCAACTACATGGGCATTCTAGAGATAATAAGTGAGTTTGACCTGTTTTTGAAGGCGCACAAACAGAAATTTGGAAATGCAGGATCAGGCACCCATTCATATCATTCACCTAAAACATGTGAGAAGTTTATTGAGCTCATGAGCGATTGAGTTCTGTCAGAGATCGTCAGTGAAGTCAAAATGGCTGAATACTTTTTTATTAGCATCAATTCAAGCACAGATGTTGCACACGTATGCAAGGGGTTTCTTCTTTTATGTTACTGCATAGGCTAATTAAAATGGCTTCTTTCTTATGTTAACTGCTGAGAAAGTTCTCCTGCTAGTAGCTTGTTTGGGTTATGTTATCAATAAGAGAGCGAGCGAACCAATTGGGATAGATGTTATTCTTTCTAGTGTGTCTGTAACTTATTGTGTTTGAGGAGAAGGCGCGATGGAGAGCAAGAGAATGGACAAGGTGCTGTGAGCCAGTTAACGGGGTCGGATCCCGAGCATGATCCAAGGTCCAGGGTCTTTGACGAGGAGAGGAGCCAGAGACTGATTCATGTGGAGTGTCTGATCGACCACCATGGTTGGTCCCAGGCGGCAGGTCGAAGTGGTCAGAGGGGATCGAATGAAGAAGGGAGGATTGTTACTAGAGCTCCAACTGTTGTGCATGAAGAGATTGAACTTTGATAAGTGTGGCGCCTTTTATTTTCCTTTTATATTTTATCTCTATTAATTCTACAGTTCCCAGAATATCTATAAACTGTAATTCATTTAATCGTATCTGGTGTACTGTCTGTTATTTGGGCGGGGTGGGGTACATCACACAGCATCCACACAAACTTAGTTACTCGGTTTGGCGGGGCCGAGGGCTGTTTCCCTAGGCGACAGCGAGTTGAGCGACCCTGAGGCTTGCCGGGGGGCTACACATAGATCAGCTCGCTTTCATTTTATGTTATGTGTCAACTGATGGGAACATTCAGGAGCGATTCTTACAATTTCTACCCATTGACAGCCACACAGGGGAGGCTTTATGTGAGTCTGTGCTCAAAGTTTTAGGAGAGATGAATATTGACATAAGCAACTGCAGGGGGCAGTGCTGTGACAATGCTGCAAATATGTCCGGTGCATACAAAGGCTTACAGTCCCACATCAAAGAAATCAATCCACTTGCTGAGTGGGTTCCATGTGCAGCACACATATAAAATCTTGTTGGAATCAACAGTGTCAACTGTTGTGTTGAAATAGCTGATGCTGTCCTTCAAACTAAGAATCTGCATTACTTTCTGTCCTCCCTCTTAAGGCCTGTAAGTTTATAGCCTACGTATTGTACTAAACCAATGTCTTTGTCCACAGCTTTGATATTTAGACCAGCACGACCTTTGCTCTTGTTCTTGCCTTTTTTTTGCTTGGTACAGCAGCATTTTACGGTGTCGGCAGGGGCCCCACTAAATCCGGCCCTGGTTGTGAGTTGTGGTTTGCGCTTGTTTGATGTGAAAAATTCTTTATTCTGTTTTTTTTAAAGAAAGTAATCTTTCAAAAAACTCATAATCTAATAAGATTTTTTAATTAGAAAATTGTTAGAGCATGGCAAGAAATTACTTCTATACAATTGTTTGCATAACTGATTATTTTAATAAAATTATAATTTTTTAAAATAACAATTATTATTATATTTCGAATTCTCAAATAATAATAATTATTATTATTTTTGTATCCAAAAGATGTCAAAAGGACAAGCATGTGAAGAGTTAAATTCTTTGAAGAACAAAGTTCGTACAAAAGTTGAGGTAGAATGGCATTTGCAACTTGTAGATACTGAACTGCCGCCTTTGGATCAAAAGCAAAAGATAAAAATTGGCGACATTTTTATCTATCAAGATGCTGATTATGTATGCACAATTTGCATAGAAGCAAAAGTTAGGGTGAGTTTAGTAGTGGAAAAATGGACGTTACATACTTAAAATTACATTTTAAGAAGATAAGAAATAGCAAAGGTAGGACATCTGGCCTGTGGAGCCTGCTCCGCCATTCAATAAGATCATGGGTGATCTGGCCATGAACTCATCTCCACCTGCCTGCTGTTACTCCATAACCCTTAATTCTTCTACTAGGCAAAAATCTATCCAAACTTGTCTTAAATATATTTACTGAGGTAGCCTCCATTGCTTCATTGGGCAGAGAATTCCACAGATTCACCACTCTCTGGGAAAAAAAAACAGTTCTTTCTCATCTCTGTCCTCAATCTATTCCTCCAAAACTTGAAGTTATGTCCCCTAGTTCTAATCTCACCTACCAGTGGAAACAATTTTCCTGCCTCTATCTTATCTCTTTCATAATTTTACATGTTTCATAAGATCGCCTCTCATTCTTCTGAATTCAAGCGAGTACAGTCCCAGGCGACTCAATCTGTCCTAATGGTCCATCCCCCTCATCTCTGGAATCAACCTGGTGAACCTCCTCTGCACTAGTGTATCCTTCCTCAAGTAAGGAGACCCAGAACCCTGTACAGTTGCAGTATAACCTCCCTGCTCTTAAATTCAATCCCTTTAGCAACGAAGGCCAACATTCCAGTTCTCTTCTTGATAGACTGCTACACCTGCAAGCCAATTTCGTGAATCATGTGCAATCACTCCCAAGTCCCTCTGCACAGCAGCACACTGCAATCTTTTACCATTTAAATAATAATCTGCCGTCTCATTTTTCCTTCCAAAGTGAATGACGTCGCATTTACCAACATTGTACTCCATCCGCCAGACCTTAGCCCACTCATTTAATTTATCTATATCTCTCTGCAGGCTCTCCATATCTTCTGCACAATTTGCTTTTCCACTCAATTTAGTGTCATCAGCAAACTTAGATACTCTACACTCGGTCCTCTCTTCCAGATCGTCAATGTATATCGTGAACAGTTGTGGGCCCAGCACCGACCCCTGTGGCACACCGCTAACCACTGATTCTCAACCAGAGTAACACCCATGTATCCTAACTCTCTGCTTTCTATTAGCTAACCAATCCTCTATCCATGCTAATACATCATCCCCAACTCTATGTATCCTTAGCTTAAAGATAAGTCTTTTGTGTGGCACCTTATTGAACGCCTTCTGGAAATCCAAGTATATAACGTCCATCTGTTCCCCACTGCACTCGTTATATCCTCAAAGAATTCCAGTAAGTTTGTCAAACAGGACCTGCCTTTGCTGAATCCATACTGCATCTGCTTGATGCCTTTTCTTTCCCAATGCCTTGCTATTTCTTCTTTTAGCTTCAAGGATTTTCCCAACTACAGTTGTTAAATTAATTGGCCTATAGTTACCTGCCTTTTGCCTACATCATTTTTTGAACAGTGGCATGACGTTCGCTGTCTTCCAATCAACCGGGACCTGCCCAGAGTCCAGAGAATTTTGGTAAATCATCACCAAAGTCTCTATTATAACTTCTGCCATTTCTTTTAGTACCCTGGATGCATTCCATCAGGACCAGGGGACTTATCTATCTTCAGGCCCACAAGTTTGCTCAGCACTAGTGATAGCTATTGTATCGAGGTCCTCACCTCCCATCGCATCCATAACATCTCTCTTTGGCATGTTAGATGTGTCCTCCACCGTGAAGGCTGACACAAAATAGTCATTCAAAGCCTTGGCCATTTCCTCATTACCCAATATCAATTCCCCCTTCTTGTCCTCTAAGGGACCTACATTCACTTTTTCACTTTATATAATTATAAGTCTTTTACTATCCATTTTTATATTCTGTGCTAGTTTATTTTCATAATCTAGCTTCCCTTTCTTTATTGCTCGTTTAGTGGTACTTTGTTGCTTTTTAAAGTTTTCCCCATCTTCCAGTTTCCCACTACTCTTGGCGACTCTATGTGCACAAGCTTTTTGTTTGATGCCTTCTTTATTTCCTTAGTTTTCTAAGGCTGGCTCTCCCCACTGTTACTGTCCTTGCTTTTAACAGGAATATACTTTTGTTGAGCACCATGAAAAATATCCTTGAAGGTCTTCCACTGTTCCTCACCTGTCGAACTGTCCCACCATATAGCCTGTGTTCCTGGTCTACACTAGCCAAGTCCTCCCTCATCCCACTGTAGTCTTCATTGTTTAGGCATAATACACTGGTTTTAGGTCAAACTATTACACTCTCCATTTGTATGAGAAACTCAATCATACTGTGATCACTCTTTCCAAGAGGATCCCTAACTTCAAGATGACTAATTTTACCTGTCTCATTGCACAGGACCAGATCTAAGATAGCACATTCCCTTGTAGGTTTATTAACATGCCATTCAAGAAAGCCATCACGGATGCATTCTATGATGTCCTCCTCAAGGCTGCCTCGACTAACTTGATTCACCCAACTTATGTGCAAGTTGAAGTCCCCCATGCTAACGACTGATTCATTCTTACACGCCTCAGATATTTCTCTGTTTATTGCCTGTGCCACTGTAACACTATTATTTGGTGGCAGATATACAACTCCCACCAGTGATTTTTTTCCCCTTACTATTCCTAATCTTTACCCAGATTGATTCAACATTCTGCTTCTTAGATATTATATTGTCTCTTGCTATCCCCCTTAATTAAGAGCGCTCTCCACCTCCCTTACCTTCCTGCCTAACTTTCTGTATTACCTGATATCCTTGGATATCTAATTCCCAATTCTTTCCACCCTGTAACCGCGACTCTGTAATGGCCACTAACTCATACCTTTTTATACTGATTTCTGCCACAAGTTCATTGACCTTGTTTCGAATACTACTGGCATTCAAATAAAGTGCCCTTACATTTATATGTTTTTAAAATTTTGTAATCTTTTATTCTTTGGAAGCTGACTTTTCTTCACTCTACTCTTACTATTTCTCTTTTTTATCTTTTGCTTTTTCTTTATCGTTATCCACTCTTTTCTTTTTTACTTTATCCATACTTCTCCAATCTGTTGAACTCACCCCCCTACTATTTAGTTTAAAGCCCTATCCACAGCCCTAGTTATGTGATTCGCTAGGATCCAGGTCCCATCACAGTTCAGGTGCAGCCTGTCCCATTGATACAGCTTCTTTATTTCCCAATACTGGTGCCAAGTTCCCATGAATTCAAACCCACTTCTCCCACACCAATCCTTGAGCCACGCATTTACCTCTCTAATCTTCTTGACCCCATGCACTTGCTTCGGGTAGTAATCCAGAGATTAATACTCTTTTGATTCTGCTTTTTAATTTAATCTCTAGCTGCTCAAATTCCCTCAGCAGAACCTCTTTCCTCGTTCTGCCTATGTTGTTGATACCCACATAGACAATGACAAATGGATCTTTCCCCTCCCACTTTAAGTTCTTCTGCAGGTCAGATAAGATGTCCCGAACCCGGGCACCAGGCAGGGAGCATAGCCAATGGGACACTTTATCCTTACGACAGAGAGCTCTGTCTATTCCCCTAATTGTACTATCCCCAATTACCACTACATTTCTCTTCTTTCCCTCTTGAATTCATATAGATGCACTAATATAGATTTTAACCAGAGTATTCACACAGATGTAGTAATCAAATTTCGTAACCAGAAAAAACATGGAATTTAGCGATTTTATCTGAAACTCAAAAGACTGTGAAACATAAGTGAAACGATGCATGACGGAAGTCTAACTCTGATATGATCAAAGTAGTAATTGATATCATTACCTTAGTAAGTAAGATTAATTCTTCAACGCATTCCTTGCAAGAAATTCATGTACCTGTGACCAGATATGTAAATGTTTCAGAGAGCTGGCACAGCAAGAGTTGCACATATGAATTTGTTGAGGGCATCAGCTTTGTGCTTCAGAAACAGATAGTGGAAGAATTGCAGAAATTTGTTTTCCATACACTAATTGCTGACGAAAGTACAGACATTTCTGTACAGAAAATGTTAATTTTGTATTTTAAATTTTGACTCGAAGATGATACTTCCCATAAGAATGTGTTCGCAAGTGTTTCGAAACTAACTGCATATGACAAAATCACTATTATTAAAGCAATAAAAATTATATCAACAATATTCTTGATATTCAAAAGGTAGTGATGTTTATGTCAGGAAGTATGCTTGAAATAGAATCTGTTGAACATGATAGCAATCATGTAAAAATTAAGTTTAACTCTCTAAAGGATACCTTGATAGAATCAGCAAAGTCAATGATTCTTAAAAAAGAAAAAAGCACAAAGAATGAATGAATAACAGATGAAATCAAAGATCTAATGGAAGAAAGGAGACGGAAGAAAGTAAATCCTATAGAATATAAGTCCTTAGATAAAAATGTTAAAAGCTTATGTCAAAAAGCCAAAGAAGAATGGTTAAACCAGGAATGTGAGCGATTAGAAAGAATCCGTATTACTGATCCAAAAAGGTTACATCAACAAATCAAGAATATCACTGGTAAAAAGCTCCTCTGTTCTTCAGCTGGGTGTTTGAAAGCAAAGGACGGTACCATTATCATGGAAAAAGGTAAGATTACGAATAGGTGGACTGAGTATATTCAGGAATTGTTTGAAGACAATCGAGGCGAAAAACCAGAAATTGAGAAGAACATTGAAGGTCCAAGTTTTTTAAAATTTGAAGTTCGTAATGCAATAAATAAGATGAAGAAAGGAAAGGCAGCAGGTCCCGATGAATTAGTAATAGAACAAATTATCACCCTTGAAGATTATGGAATTGAAAAACTTACTGATTTAATCAATGACATTTATGAGACTGGAGTAATACCAGAAGAGATGAAAAAAATCAGTATTTATCACTCTTCCTAAGAAACCTGGAGCAATAGAATGTGAATTATGTAGGACCACAAGTTTAAAGAGTCATATCACGAAGATACTTCTAAGAATTTTGATGACAAGAGTTAAAAGTAAGATACAAGCTGAAATAGGTAAAGAACAATGTGGTTTTATGAAAGACAAAGGAACAAGAAATGCAATATTGATGTTAAGTATACTATCAGAATGAGATATTGAGGCGCAAAAAGATTTGTTTGTTTTATTGACTATACAAAAGCATTAGATAAAGTGAAGCACAATAAATTATTTGAAATATTACAGGAAACTCTAGATCTAGATTCAAAAGACCGCTGCCTAATCAGAAATCTGTACTGGGAACAAACTGCCGCTGTAAAAATAGATGGACAAGTGAGTCAGTTTACGAAAATCAAGAGAGGCATTAGACAAAGTTGTGTTTTCTCCCCTGATTTATTTAATGTGTACAGTGAAACAATATTACAAAAAATAAGAGACATCTTGGGAATCAAAGTTGGCGGTGAAAACATCAATAATTTCTGATATGCAGATGACACTGTGTTAATTGCAAGTACGGATGAAGAACTACAAAGCTTAATTGATATAATTGTTGAAGAGAGTGAAAAATGGGTCTATCTATCAATTGCAAAAAGACAGAATGTATGGTGATATCCAAAAAGAAGGAGAATCCTATCTGTAGGCTGAGAATAAATGGGGAAGACATAAAACAAGTACAGAACTTTTGCTACTTAGGAAGTTGGGTGACATCAGGTGCAGGTGCGACATGGACATCAAAAGAAGAATAGGGATGGCAAAAGACACCTTTATGAATGAAGAGTATACTGACCAAAACTAAACTGGCCTTGACAACGTGTCTCAGAGTACTGAAATGTTACATTTATCCAGTTATGTTATATGACTCAGAATGTCGGACAATATCTAGTAATATGAGGAAATGAATTGAAGCAGCAGGGATGTGGTTTTTGAGGAGGATGCAAAGAATATCATGGATGAAATGAATATCTAACGAGGATGTCATGAACAGAACAAACACAAAAAGAGAAATAGTATATGAGATCATGAAAAGGCAATGTAACTTCATTGGGCATGTGATTAGGAAAGAGGAGTTAGAATGCACAGTAATTATGGGAAAGATTGAAGTGAAGAAAGCAAGAGGAAGACAAAGACAAATGATGATGGAGACAGCAGCCAGAGAACTGGAAATGAATACCAATCAACTGATCTACTTGACCCGAAACAGGAGTGTGTGGGCCAGGGCAGTCAAAGCTCAAACTGAGCATGGTATCTGATGATGATGATTATGCTTGGAAAGAATAATGATGTGGAAGCAATTCTTCAACAAGAAATAAAGCATCTTTCTAAGCAATATTGATTTGCACCCAGAGATCTGGGATGGAAAAAGTATCAGTTATACATTACTGTAGAAATACTGCTACTGTTATGTACCCCTATGGGTCATATTTTTTATGGACTATACCTTTAAAAAGAGAGAGAGTGTTGTTCAACACAAGCACCTTGTTATTAAGAGAGAGAGAGGCAAAGACTGCTTTGAGATGGTGTTATGGTTTCTCTGCAGCATGTTTACACTTCTGCAAGGACACTGGCAGCTTCTGTTTTCCTACAGAGAGAGAAGGGAGGAGCTACTTGATGGATAGCTGGTGTTCAGCAGGGTGAGATTAATAGAAGGTCAGCTGATAGACGCGCGGACACATGGTTTTGGACACTGGACGAGCTTTGTTGTGCCCACAGAAAGGTGGGTTTTGGAGGATCGATCAGTAGTTCTCGCAGTGTGAAAGAGGGGTGACTGGTGGGGATTTATTCGTGTCCAACCCTCGCTTGGGTTGATAACTCCAGCACAGAAGACGGTCTCCTTTTTTTGTGGTCACATTCGGTGACTTTAAAGGAAGAGAAGAGGGGAAAGGAAGGTTTGAAGCAGAAGAAACCTAGTGACAAAGATGTCACTGTTTGGACTCTCTCCTCTGTAGCCCGTAAGGGTGAGTTTGAGTTCCATTCGAATACGAAGGTGTGATTGTCATGTAGTTAATCCACAAGAGTGGGTTCTCTGGTGAAGGGAGTACTTTTGTGAATACCACTTGTGTGGTACCCATGTTTGGGTGTGGTAGTTCACTGAAGAAAGGCACCCCTGTGGCAAATCACTGTTGGAGTTATTTCGTATGTCATGGAACTGGATAAGTGGCTCTCACAGTTGTGTGTTTGGGGTAACCTTGTGTGGAAACTACCTGTGTGTGATAATCCTTGCCTGGGTTGGTAGTTTTACCACTGGAAGATGGTACCTCAGTGATAGACTACTGTTGGTGATAATCCACATGTGGATTCTGTTGGAGTACCCTGTGGTGACCACTTTGGGGTGACCCGTAGCTGAATTTGGGGGTGGTACCACTTGTGTTGGAAGGATATTCGTTGAAGATCACTGTCGGTGATATTTCATGTGTGGAGTGGAAGGACTTCGGAGATGAAGCCTACTACTATTGCTATTTTGTATTGCTGTCGTGGAATCTGTGGAATATTGACATAATTGCCTTCTCTCGACATTTACCCTGGATTACAAATATCTCTCTCTCATCACCTATTCCGTGGATGAACTGAACATTCATACTTTACCATCTCAAGACTCTAAGCCTTGTTTCCCCCAAGATCAATAATTTGGGAGTTATATTTGCACACATATATACACATAACACTGCTAACTTGTTTGATTTATCCAGTTATATATGACTGTATTATGTAGTTACTAATAAAAATAGCTTATATTAACATCAATACCAGATTCTAGCTGTTTTCCATTTCTGCTGGTTCTTTAACCTGTTACGGGGAATGTGACACTACTAACAGTGCATACAATGTTCAGCAAGTCAACGGTTATCAAAGAAAAGCCAGAAGAATTAGCTAATGTCACAGAATGTGATGTTCTGTCAATTAGACCACTAAACGAAGAAAGTTGGCTGTCAGGATATTTTGCCATTACTGCTTTAATGAAGAATAATGAAGATTTAATCCAGTATTCCAAAGGGTAACTGCCGCCTGAAAATTTTGACCAAGCCTCAATATCGAGTAGCATTAACTGTCCTTAACGATGTTTTAGAAGATCTGGCATCTCTTTGTAAATCCCTTCAGAGAAGTTGTTTGAATACAACTGAAGCACTGCAGAGTGTAAAAGCAAAAATTAACAAGTTATGGTCAGGGTGTCACAGTGATACTATTTATTGGAGTGACAAAGTGCAAGATCTGCTTTCATCTATAAGTTCTGATATCAATACTGTGTCTATTACTGGATTAATTCAATGTGTGTGTAATCACTTAGATAATAGATTGCCTGATGACGAGTTAAGAGAATGGTGAGCTTTTGACCCTGTTGCTATTGCAAATGCAACCAATTTTGAATTTGGAGAAGAAAATGTATGACAGACAAAAAAAAAATACTCAGCTTCTATTATGAACTACTACAAAAGTGCTGCCTCATATATCTCAAACAACACTGTGATTTCAAAGTTGCTGTTTCTGAGAACATTAAGACCGGTTCAGTTAAAATGTTCACTGATATCTTGAAGTACATACTTAGAAATGAAGAATTTGAAAAACTGTCAATACTTGTTGACATCGTTGGAACATTTCAAGCTTCTAGTGCTGACTACGAATGTGAATTCAGTCTTATGAATCCAGTCAAATGTAAACACAGAAACAGACTAGAAGTGGAACACTTGGATGACCTAATGAGGATTCAGATGTATCTTCAATCGGGAAGCAAAATTAATCTGGACAATGCTTATTGACAATGCATTTGGAATAAAGAGAGACGAGAAAAAGTTTATGAAACATGAAAGATTTTCTTTGTACTGTAGTTCATTACACCCTTCAATTAATAAATAAAATCAAAAGCTGTAAAATAATAGAGGGAACAGTGGTGGGAATAGCAACAGAAGTTGGGAGGTGATTGGTCGAGGCAACAAAGCACTGAAGATAATGGAATCTGATTGGAGAGGAAGGTGGAGTGTGTAATCAAGTGTGGAAGTTGGGGAGGGCAGATGGGACCAGTGAGGGAGGGAACCAGTGGGAGGAGTGTATGGATGATGGGCAGAGTGAATGGAAGAAGGGAGAGAAACAAAGCAATGAGGTTGAGTGTTCCCACTGACATGTTTGCCATTGGCTTCCTCCACAACCAAGATGAGGCTAAACACAAATTAGAGTAACAGTACCTCAAATTCCACTGGGTAGTCTATATCACGTCAAAATGAACAATGAATTTTCCAGCCTCTGGTAAATTGTTCCCCCAATGTCCTTTTACTCCCTTGCTGATCACCCTGTTCTTCCTGCACCCACCAATGCCCCATCATCACCCTGTTTCTTTCCCTTTCCCCACCTACTCCACCTGTTCATCATCCACACACTCTTCCCACTGGTTTCCCTCACCCCCACTGCTTCCATCCGCCCTCCTCACCTCCCTAATTTGATTTCATGCTGTATGTTTTCTCCTATCAGATTCCATCTCCCTTAGCCCTTTGTATTCTTCACAGCTTTGGTTAAATTCTCCACTCTTCCCTGCACCTGGGTCCACCTGCCAGCTCTTGCTCCACCTCTACATCCTGACAAGTTGCATAGTTGCATCTCCATCTGGTATGGGAGCAGCTGAGCTTTGGATGTAAAGTCCCCACAAAGGACTGTGAGAACAGCTGAGAGAATCATGGGGACATCCCTACCATCCATCAGGGACGTTTATCAGGAGCGCTGCGTACACAGGGCCCTTAGTGTTATTAAGGATCCCAACCCATCCATCCAGCATCTTCTTTAACGTCAGGTAGGGGACCCTGATACATAAAGACAAGAACAGTTAGGATGGGAAACAGTTTCTTCCCTCAGGCCGTTAAGCTTTTTAACTTCCTGCTGCATTTCATTTAAAACGTTACTGGTTAATTTGTTCTGTACTTTACAATATCTAATTTATGCACATTAGCTTGTTTGTTTATGTGTAATCCATCTGTAGATTTCATTTTTTCTTTTATAAGTTATGTGTATGTGTGTTGTGTATACTACAGTGCTTTACATCTTGGCTCGTTGTCTCATTTGATGGTATGTATGTATATAGCTAAATGATAATAAACTTGACTTCCCTTCAACTTTTTACACTAACTATCTGCATTCTATCTTTCAGGGTCTTGATCCAAAACTTTGACCATTCATTTCCTGCCTGACCTGTTGAGCTCCTCTAGTGCCTTCTGTATTGTTATGCAGGAGCTGAGCACTATCACCAACAGTTCTGAGAAAGATGCCTTCCCAATCATTTCAGTGGACTTCATCCAGGCTGTCTTGAAGAAATCTCCAACCAACTACTATCAGCTTGTCACCTGCAGAATCAGAAGAGCTAGCACAGTCGATCACTGTTACACTAGTATCAAGAATGCTTACTGTGCCATCTGAATCATCTGGCCATACTGCAGAGAATGAGGACTGAAATCAGGGTCAAGGGGGTGAAGGAGTGTTTACAGGAGTGCTTTGAATCAGTGGGCTGGACCACATTCAGAGATTCATCTGAATGAATATGCCACGGCCATAACCAATTTCATCAAGGATGAGCATTTGTCTTTGAAAACAACATAAGCAGCAGTAATAACAGCAAAACAACAATATAACAAAGCAAGCCCCTTTCCTCCCTGCCACTACACAGATACTTCTCCAACCCCAGCACAGTCTTCCTCCAGCTCTCCAGCTTCCAGTGGACTCACAGAATCACAGATATTGGGCCTCTGACTTTCTCAGAGAACTCTTGGACTCGCAGACATAGGTCTTCAGCTTCAACTTAGAACTGGGCCTTGACTTCCTGACTCTATTTTCTGATCCTCATTCCTTGACCCAGTTCTGGGATGCCCTTCCTCAAGGAATCGTCACCTAACTAGCATTGAATGCTAAGTGCCAGTTTGAGAGGGACATACCCCTCCCAGAAAAATCATGAAATCCCTGTTTCTTCCTGTTTAATTTGTTGTGTATTTAATATTTCAGTAATATTTGAATAATATTGTAAATGTATTGTTTAATAAAGAATTCTTTGTTTGCTTAAATAATTTATTATGGGTTATCTGTAAAAGTATGTGAATGGCACCAAATCATAAGTGTGCACCTCACTAGAAGTAAAATTGAAGTACAGACATGTTATTTCTGGTTCCGTGTTTTTCTTTTGATTAGTTTTATGTTGTGGAGTTACAAAACGTAACAGTGGCAATGAGGAAGCTTGAAACAAACTGAAGATGCCCACCTACCTGTTGAAGTGCAGCGGGGTGTTGAAGTTAAAAAAAAACACAGTGAGACATTTGAGTTAAAAAGAAAGTGCAGCACATGCTTCATTGGGGAGGGTTAGAGATGGGCAAGCTAAAAAAAAGGCAGAAAAAGGACAAAATCATGGTTCATAAACAAAGAGTACCAGGTTTAATAGTCATAAATGAGAAAAAAAACCCAAAATAGGTGGCTACATCAGAAAGATAGACATACTTGATTGCACAAAAGAAGTATACTGAACAAATTGAGAAGCACTTTAAAGCAAATGGACTAGCCAATGAGAAACGAATGCCAGTTTTACTGAGTGTAATTGGTGGGAAACCGTATAGTTTGGTTAGAAATTTAACTGCTCCAAACAAACTAGCTGAAATGAGCTTTGTTGCTGTCATGAAAGTAATGTGGGAACATTTAGAACCAAACCATTGTTGATTGCAGAATGATTTAGGTTTTATAAGTGGAATCAAAAGGAAGGGAAGAGCTTTTCTGTGTCTGTGGCTAAATTGAAGAGATTGTCAGCATTGTCAGTTCAGTGATGGGCTTAATTATGCACTGAGAGATTGTTAGTTTGTGGAATCTTACAAGAAAGCATTCAAAATGGCTCCTACCTGATGAACAACTCACATTTAAAAGAGAGGTTGAAAAGAGGAGGAGGAGAAATGGCGCGATGCAGCACACGCGGCCTCTCCGGTGAATGATATCTGTATTTGTTAAGTAGGATGCCCTGCACAATCCTGATTTGATGGAGACAGAATTGAGAAGCACGGAGGAACATCTGGAGAAACTTCTGAAATACCCGCTTTGCTGCCGCTGCTACTGCGCGATTGAGAATCTCCGGAGGGGAAGGCCCCGAGTCCTCGGCTTTGCCTGTTGCTTGGTGGCCGGGGTCGAAGTGCTTGGCAGAGATGGTGCTCAGTGCTCGGTGTCAGAGGGATGGTCGGAGGCTTGAAGTTTTCGGACGGACTCAAGAGTCGGCTGTGGTCGGGTGCTTCCAGGGTGCTGCATCGGCAAGTTTGCGGCGCTGGAGGTTCATGGCAGGGAGAGTTTTCTTCCTTCTACCGTCTGCGTGAGATGATGGGGCTTTCAAGATATTGAGACTTTTTTTTAACCGTACCCATGGTCTGTTCGTTATCAAATTACGGTATTGCTTTGCACTGTTGTAACTGTATGTTATACTTATGTGGTTTTTGTCAGTTTTTTAGTCTTGGGCTGTCTTGTGTTTCTGTGAAATCATACTGGAGGAACATTGTATCAATTTCATAATGCATGCTGTATCAATGGAAACATCAGCTAGAAACACAATTTAGTTGTAGTCAGGAATGAAAATGGGCATGGAAAAAATTGCAATGTCTAAACAGACATCTGCCTGGCCAAACAAATTGTGTTACCATTGTGACAAAGGCTCACACACACCAGATCAATGCAGGTTTAAAGGCAAAACTCGCATAAAATGCAACAAAAGTAGGACACATGCGAAGAGCATGTTGGTCAGTCAAAAGTAAATAGATTGCACAGGATGATAAAAAGATTAAAAAGTCAAACCACAGTTTCAAGATGAGTACTAATCTGTATGCTGTAGATAAAAATTCTGATAATGATGAGAGTGACTCAGGAATGGGCAGCATTAAGATTCAAAATGTGAAAACTAATAGAAGTAATATGACTTACACCAGAAGTAAATGAGAAATTAATTTTAATGGAATTCAACATTGGTTCAGCTGTTTCACTCATTCCACAAAATGAGTTTGGAAGTCATTTCAAAGATATTAAACTGAAGCCTGCAGATATCCAAATAAGAACTTATACTGGAGGAATGATAACTCCCATGGGAATGACATTTATCACAGTGAAATATGAGCCACATTGAGTGTGTATGTGGTATAAACAGGAGAGCCAGCATTGTGGGACTGTGAGTGGCTGAGACAACTGCCACTTGTTTGAAGATCCACCTTTCATTTCCATATCGCTGCAAAAGAGCCAACTGAAAGTGAATTAGAAAGGTACTGAATAATGCTGCAGCAATGTCCAAGGACAGTATTGGGAAATCACAAACATATCAAGGGTAAAAGAGTGTTATACGAAAATGTCACACTCACATTATACAAATTTGTCCAGCTCCTTATACCATCTGTGATAAAGTAACCAGTGAGCTAGATCACATGGAGGCTGAAGGAATTCTTTCCAAAGTTGAGTAGACCCCAAGGACAGCACCAGTTTCTCCAGTAACCAAAAAGAATGGGTCTGACAATATCTTCTGTGATTTCAATGTCACTATCAACCCAGCACTGAAAATAGATCAGTAACTTCTGCCCAAGATAAAGGATATCTTTGCAAATGTTTCTGGAGGGAAACACTTCAGCAAAGTGAACTTAGCTGAGCTCTACCCACAGATCGAGATGGAAGAAGAGACGAAAATGTTTCTCACCAGAAACACACACAAAAAGACTTTATTGCTAAAATAGACTTATTTTTGGAGTAGCATCTGCACGTGCACTCTGGTAGAAAGCTGTAGACCAGGTGCCGCAAGGCTGCCCAGGCACCTGAATGACATCATTCTTACTCATGAGGATGACAAGGAACATCTCCAAAATCTCAAGACATTGTTAAAAAGATTAGGAAATTATGGAAATTATGGGCTGAGAACACAATGCAACAAGTGTGAATTCTTCAAACCAAGCATCACCATGCACATTAAAATTCATATAATGGTGGATGGGTCACAATTGTTACCTTTTTTAGAATTTGTCTACTATGAGACCGGCCCATCTGCAAATGGAGTAGCAGCAATTTTGTGCTGCTCTTAGTTTCCTTTCTCTCCCCCTAGTTTAAGCTCCGAATTTAATTTTTTTTATTTGGTGGTTCTTGAGGGGAAAACAATATGTCTATGTCTACGAGAAGTGGGAAGAATTTGTCTGAACCTAGTGACAAAGGTAATGGGAAAGGAAAGGTGCAAAAGGAAAGATCTGATGAAATGCCACCGTGGGCTGAAGATATTGTTTGGACACTGAATTCAATTAAGGATCAGAATGGATCAATTAAAGACCAACCGGAAAAGATTAGTAATGAAATGAAGTCATTTCTGGGAAAACTTAAAAACTTGGAAACTCAAGTTGTAACGCATGAAGAGGAATTGAAGATAACTAAGCAAAAGTTGTTTGAAGCTACAACGCGTTTGGAAAAATATCAAAATAAGATTATAGACCTGGAAACTAGGTCTCGCCGAAAGAATACGAATTGTTGGGCTGCATGAAGGAGCTGAAGATGAAGATTTAATTGCTTACTTTGGTAAGCTTTTTCATACATTATTTCCTACCATTTTATCAAAGCTGCCTGCTATAGAACGAGCACACAGAGTGTTTACTTTGAAATTTAAGGATCCACATAAATCAAGATCTGTTCTGGTGTACTTTCATCACTTTTAAATTAAAGATCAAATAATGCAACAGGCAAGAAAACAGAGAGCTTTCAGATTTATGGACTCTGAGCGTTTCTATGAAGATTATCGGAGGGAGGTAATGGAACAAAGATCAAAATTTGCTCTGATAATGAAACAGGCATATGATAAGAAACAGTTTCCTTCTTTGCGCTACCTGACAAGAATTAAAGTTTTTCCCCCAATTCTCCTCCTCGTACATTTTTTGATCCAAAAGCCGCACTGCACTTTGTTCAGACTATACCCGCCGCTGCTAACGAATGAACTATTTGAAAGATTGTTTGGCTATCTGTATACTATTCGCATTTTGGAAAGAAGATTTATGAAGGTCACTTGGATATACCATTGAGAGACTAATAAAAGAAGATAAGGAGGTTTGTTCATTATTGCATATTATTGGTTTTCTTTTGGAAAGAAGATTTATGGTTCAAGTATGACTGTTTAAATGGTTACTTAGACATGCAACTGAGAAAAGAAGATAAAGGGATTTGTTTCTTTAATCTAATACTTGGTTGATTTTTTTGTTTCTTTAAGTTAACTAATTGGTAGATTTTTCCTACTAATAAGGTTTCTTTTTATATATATATTTGGGAAGGTTTAATTACATATGATATTATTATTTAGTATTTTTGAAATTCAGCAGGGTCAAATATGCTATGAACTTTTTTTCTGTTTTATTATAGTGTCTTATAATTGAAATTAAAGTTTTTTTTAGGGAATTAATATTAAACTTAAAGATGGCGCTGGGTTTTCTCTCTAAGAGTTAACATTATTTTGATTCTTTCTTGTTTATTAGACGATGGAATGTAAATACCTTTCTTTGCTGAGACTTTATCTTTTTTTTACAAGGTCACTCTACTTTTTTACTAACTGGGGGGAGGGAAAGAAAATACAGACAGAGCGGTCGGTAGCTTTGAACTCTATCGTAGATCGCTTGCCTTTTTTGGGCTTCCGGGTGTGGGTGGGTGGGTGGGTTTAGAGTTCAGAGTTTTTTCCCATTGGGTGGTTCCGGAGCTGGCATGTTTTTTATGTGGTTGCATTCTTCATCGCCGCCAGTTTTGATCATCCTGTGTTGGTATGTGTTCTGCACATGGATAAGGTAGAATAAAATTACAGTATGGTATTTAAACAGATTAATATAATAAGTTGGAATGTACATGGTTAGAATCATCCTATTAAATGAAAAAAGACTTTTAAAATTATTAATAGTGATTTTGAGAAAAGATGGGGCTCATTTGCTCGTTATTATCATTTGAGTTAATTGATAGATTTTCTCCACGATTTAATTGTAAATTTTTTGGTATATGTTTCTTTCTTGCTGGTGGTTTGACGTTTATTTTTAGAAGCTTTTTGTATGATGCATGGCTCCAAGTTGTACACCTAATGGTTTTTTTCTTCTTTCCTACTTTTTCTGCTTAGTAGGGTTTTCTTTATATCACAAATCTTTTTTTCAGTCTTCAAGATAATGTTTCTTTTTCTTTCAGACATTGTAAGTGTTGGTACTTCAATGCACTTGTGTTATTTCTTTTGTATAATATAACAATAAAAAGATTTGAAAAGAAAAGAAAGAATTTGTCTATTACTGTAACAACTTCCTGCCAAACCTGGCTACTGTGCTGCACTCCTTGAACTCATTATCACAGACTGGGTTGAAATGGCAATGGAAAAAGCGGTGTGAGGTGACTTTTAAAAAGGTGAAGTAAACGGTGATATCAGACGCAATACTCGTATAATATGATTCACATCATTCTGAGAAGCTTGCCTGCGACACGTTGCCTTTTGGTATTGGAGCAGCCACGTCACATATTATGAGTGGCGGAGGTGATCACCCCATATCGCTGCAGAGCTAAGGTACCGGTGACCCCTGTTTCCATCCAGGGGGTCAGGGTGGACATGGTGGAGGATTACAAATACCTGGGGATACAAATTGACAATAAACTGGACTGGTCAAAGAACACTGAAGCTGTCTACAGGAAGGGTCAGAGCCGTCTCTATTTCCTGAGGAGACCGAGGTCCTTTAACATCTGCCGGACGATGCTGAGGATGTTCTACGAGTCTGTGGTGGCCAGTGCGATCATGTTTGCTGTTGTGTGCTGGGGCAGCAGGCTGAGGGTAGCAGACACCAACAGAATCAACAAACTCATTCGTAAGGCCAGTGATGTTGTGGGGATGGAACTGGACTCTCTCACGGTGGTGTCTGAAAAGAGGATGCTGTCCAAGTTGCATGCCATCTTGGACAATGTCTCCCATCCACTACATAATGTACTGGTTGGGCACAGGAGTACATTCAGACAGAGACTCATTCCACCGAGATGCAGCACAGAGCATCATAGGAAGTCATTCCTGCCTGTGGCCATCAAACTTTACAACTCCTCCCTTGGAGGGTCAGACACCCTGACTATGACTATGACTAAAAAAAATTACACACAGATTGACCGAGGGGCCTTGAGTCTGATTTGGGATGTAAAACGTTTCAACTAGTACTTGTATGGGAGAGAGTTTATCCTCATTACTGAGCATCAACCACTAGTGACTATTTTCAAACCACAAAAGGCCGTTCAGCAGCAGCACAAATGCAGAGGTGGGCTCTGTTCCTTGGACAACTCAATTATAAGGCTGATTTCAAGAGGACAACTAGTCATGGAAATGCTGATGGATTGTCCTGTTTACTCTTGAAGAAGGAAATGCCTCAAAAATTTATAAAGGAGTGCACCCATCTTGACGTACAGTATTCTCCCTAACACAGATTGGAAATCTCTGTACTGTGATGGAGAGGATCCTACACTGTGTCAGACACAAAATGGATGGTATGTGCAGCATAAAGGCCAGTTTCCCCAATTTTTACCAGTGCCGGGATAAACATGCCCTCGACAGAGGTTTTCTTTTGTGGGGATCGAGAGCTGTTGTACCATCCAAAGTGAGAGATAAAGTGTTGAAGGAGCAACATGCCAATCATCTAGTCATTGTCAAAATGAAAACATTGGCCTGAAGCCCTGTCTGGCGGCCTGGGATAGATCCACAAATTGAGCAGCTTGCCGTGCACAGTTCCAAATGCCAACACATCCAGGAGAACCACTTCCTGCAGTCCCAGAGGCAAACCCTACAAAAAAACTGCGGAAAAGTCCCCAGAACCTTACATTGTTTCACAGCCACAAATCTCAGCTGCCAAGCAGAGTGATTCCCCTCTCCCCACCATGTCAGGAAAGATGTTTTCCCACAAGCGTAAGAAATCTTCCACAGTGATTAAATCTTTAGGCCTGAATGAGACAATTTAAAATTTACCGTGCTGTGGATGTCTCTCTCTCCCTCCCTCCCTCTCTCTCTCTCTCTCCTTCCCTCTCTCTCCCCCCTCTCCCTCTCTCTCCCCTCTCTCTCTCTCCCCCTCTCTCCCTCTCTCTCCCTCCCTCTCTCCCTCTGCCTCTCATCTCTGTCTCTCTCTCTCTCTCTCTCTCTCTCTCTCTCTCTCTCTCTCTCTCTCTCTCTCTATATATATAATATTATATTATATAGTATAATATAAATTGAGGTACATTCTTTCTTTTTCAATCTTTTTTATTAAGTTTCAAGATTAATAAACGTAACAATAATAGTAATGATACATAGAGATTGGGATTACAATAATAACAGTTAACATGTACAAGCACAGATTCCAAGTAACAAATAGAGCTTAACCTCCCAATCTCATAATAATTGACCATGAAAAAGATATTTTATAAAGAGAGAAAAAAGAAACCCCCTAAACTAAAAAAGAGTAAACTGAAAAAAAGAAACAAAGCTTGGGCTGTTATATTACATTGGTTAAAATTATTATTTGTCGTTAACTCCGCTCCTCTTTACTTGAAAAAAATTATTACAAAGGATTTAGAAAGGGTCAAATTGAGGTACATTCTATATTGTTTGATGACGCCTTCTTTGTTTGGATAATTCAATACAGGTTATATGTGAAAGCACATGAATGACATACATCATTATACCACCACGTCATAAGAGAGCAGCCTGCTAAAAGTACAGTCGAAGTACCGGTACATTATTCCCACCTCTGAGTTTTTCTTTCAATTAGTTTTATGTTTTGGAGTTACAAAATATAACACTATCACATCCCTAAAGTTAGGGCTTAGCAATAGTAGCAGTGATGCATTTACTCTATTTAAGTACGATGACCTCCCAGGGGGCGATTCCCTTAATTGTGCACGCCTCTATGCACAGGCAGCCACCACAAGTCCTTGACGGATTGGGACTGGGGGCCAGCGGCAAGGCATGCACGATGACTGGGGAGCCTTCAATGGTGCAGCCTTCCCCTGCTTTCATTACTGTTGTGATGTGTCATCATTTTCCGCCAGCTCCTCCATTGACGTTTTGGTTGGATTACTATTTGTCTAGAACCTTTCCCTTGACCATTTCGCCATGACTGATCCTACCAAGAGCTAAGTTCCAGAGGGCATCATTCTTGGAACCTCAGGAACTCACCAACCTCTCCACCGCACCATGGTGATGATCCTCAGAGGGCTTAGCACCTCCTAGAACACAGTGTTCAATAACCTCTCAGCTTTCCTGATGTTGTACATTAACTCCACCTGCCTCTCAGCACTAAATATGAGTTCAAGCAGATATAAATAGAACTTACAATATAGAACATTATAGCACAGTATCAGCACTTTGGCCCACAGTGTTGTACCAACTTTTAGCCTACTCTAAGATCAATCTAATCTTCCCTCTAAATATCCCTATTTTTTATCATTCACGTGCCTATCTAAGAGTTCCTTAAATGTCCCTAATATATCTACCCCTGTCACCACCCTAGCAGTGCAATCCAAGCACCCACCATCTGTGTAAAAAAACTTGCTTCTGACAATTCCCTTATACTTTCCTGCAGTCACCTTAAAATTACACCCCCTCATAGTAATCATTTTTGCCCTGGGAGAAAATCTTTGACTGTCAACTTGATCTATATCTCTTATCATCTTATACACCTCCATCAAGTTCTCCTTCACCCCAATGGGAAAAGCCCTAGCTCACTAAACCGATCCTCGTAATTCTCTCTTCATGGGATCATGATGAGTCGTGAGGGCTGATGGAGGGTCTCAGCCCAGAATGCTGACTCTTTGTCCCTTTCTGTAGATACTGCATGATCTGATGAGCTCCAACAGCATTCTGTGTGCGTTACTCCAGAATTCCAGCATCTGGAGAATCTCTCGTTCTCATAATTTCTTTTTGTGTTCAGGACATGTGATCAGTCCTGAAGTTCTCACATTGTGCAAGAACTGCTAACACAACATCTCACATCTGACATGCAAAAGCTTTACTTCCTTTAAAAATGCTTCATCAATTACTTGGCCAGTTGAAAGATGCCTATCTTTTCTCTCTCTGTACTTCACCTTTCCTGTAAATGTTTTTGATTTCAGAAAGTCACAACTCCTTCCCACACTGACCTATCACTACTCAAATCAGTACATGGCTTGAAATCTGTACCCCTGTACATCTTAACAAGTAAACCTTTCCTATATGTATCAATGTTGCACATTTTCACCACTTGACTAAATACTTGCTGGCCTAATGTGATATTTTGCTTTGTCAAAGTTGCACTCAGCTTAAACTGCACCTAATTTGTTTCCCAATCTATGTCAGTTCTCACCGATGTAGAGGAGGCTTCAGTGGAGTACTAGATACAGTAGATGTTCTCACCAGACTTGCAGTCAATGTATTGTCTCATTTGGAAGGACTGCTTTTATTTCTCCCTCCTCCTCCCATTCTCTCTTTTTCCATTCCCCATTCTGGCTTGCCTCTTATCACGCCTCTTCTCCTCACTTGCCCATCACTACCCTCTGCTGCCTGTCCTCCTTCCCTTTCCTCCCAGCCTTCTGTCCTCCCGTAACAAATCCCTTCCTCTTCAGCCCCTTATCTCTTCTACCTATCACCTCCCAGCTTCCTACTTCATCCCCTCTCCCCTACCCACCCAGCTTCCCCGTAACCTGGTGTCACCTATTACTTGCCAGCTTGTACTCCTTCCCCTCCCCACACCTCCTTATTCTGATTTCTTCCCCTTCCCTTTTCGGTCCTGATGAAGGGTCTCAGTCTTAATTATTGACTGTCTATTCATTTCCATAGTCGCTGCCTGACCAGCTGAGTTCCTCCAGCATTTTGTGTGTGTTGCTCTGGATTTCCAGCATCTGCAGAATCACTTGTGCTTCTCAAGAAACCATAGCAGAAATTGGTTCACTTCACCCCCCAAGACTACTCAAACATCAGTGATACCTTCCACTGGGGTGATCAGAGGCAGTGGCCACTTGGGTGCATTTGTTCCTCTCGTACATCTTTTTTACGATTGCTACCGGATACTAAGAACATCAAGTACTTCAGGACTCTCCAATCAGAGGGTTGCACGATAGCGATAGAGCTGAACTCATTGCATACCACTGTTGTGTCACTGCTTGGACTTGTTGCGTACCATTGTGGGGAACGGTGGACCGAGTGATCATCTTGGACGCGTTTATTGGGATTGCAAAACCCTGTTGGACATTGGTAAAATAGAACACTGCAAGTCCATTCAATGTTGAGTCCGCCGGCGGGGGAACTGCTTTGCCTCAGTTGTGGCGAGGATTAGGCTTCAGCTATGGGTTGCCTTGGATGCAGCAGCCTGTTGCAGCCACCCAGGGGAGAGAGCAGGGGCTTCAGCTTGACACACTGAAATGGTGCTGGGATGGGGTCTGAGCACTCTTGACGGTCCTGCCCTCTGGTGTTAGCCAGGTGCTGCCACCCCACATGCAAAGTGGCAATTCTGGACGAAACTGTAATCACTGAAGAATGCTTGACAGTTGTGGCAGGGTTTGAATGCTATCACCTTCTGCAAAGTGAGACCAAACGACATAGTTGACAACAAGGTTTTGCTCTCAGATGAGCTCAATGCCTTTTATGCTTGATTTGACTGACCAAACAAGGATTAATGAACTCCTACAACTCACGAAAACCCCCTGGTTTTATGAGAAAGCATCCTTCAAGAGAATGAACCTACAGAAAGTATCAGACTCAGATGGGCTACCTGGCCAAGTACTAAAATCCTGTACCAATCAACTGGCTGGATATCTTTAACCTCTCACTTTAGTAGTCTGAGGTACCCACATGCTTCAAGCAGGCTTTAATTATACCAGTGCCCAAGAAGAATGTAGTAACCTGCCTCAATGACTATTGCCCAGTAGCACTTATATCCACTGTGATGAGCCGCTTTGAGAGGTTGGTGAGGAAACATATCAACTGCAGCCTGAGACGTGGCCTGAGACAGTGTGGGGTAGTGCCATGTAGACCTGAGACAATGTGAGATCTGTGCTGGTTTCCCTTTGGATCATCTCTGCCTTAACAGAGAGACTCTCAATTTTCATTTGGAATAATACATCAAGAGGAGAGTCCTTTTGTAATTTTTTCACCTATTTCCTTTTCCAAGGGTAAACAGGACAATTCATCAGCATTTCCATAATTAATTGCCTTCTTGAATTTGATCTTGTATTTCTTTCCTCCAAGAAAATGCCCATCCCTGCATTTGTGCTGCTGCTACTGCTGGAACTCAATTCTGCAGATTGAAAATGGACAGCAGGGGTCGATGATCAGGAATGAGGGTAAACTCCCTCCCATACAAGTACTGGTTGAAACATTTTACACCCCAAACCAGACTCAAAGCTTCTCTGTCAATCCGTGCATAATTTTTCTCTGCAGCAGTAAGGGAACGTGAAACAAAGTCTATGGGGTGTTCACTTCCATCACGCATAACATGTGTCATGACTGCACTTAATGTATATCATAAAGTGAATGTTACAAACAAGCTTCACTCGATGATGTGGATTATAATGTGTGAGTACGATGTCTAACATCACCATTTCCTTTACCTTTTTGAAAGCTACCTCACACTACTTTGTCTATTTCCATTTCTTTCTGATCTGTAGAAACGAGATGAGGAGGTGGGGCACAGTAGCCAGGTTTGGCAGGAACCTGTTATAGTAATTGTCAAATCCTTTAGCCTTGGAGTATCCACCACTACTGAATTTTCTCTGCACACTAATGTAATCCTTATTCATCTATGGTGTGGCCACATTAAGTGATGCTTGGTTTAAAGAATTCACAAATGTTGCATTGTGGTCTGAACCCATAATCTTCTAATCTTTTTAACACTGTGATGAAATTTTTGATGTTATCATTACTGGTAGTAATGATATAATCCAGCTAACACTGCTTGCCTAGGCAGTATTGCAACACCTGATGCACAGCATTCTGCCTGAGTGCAGGTACCAAAGCCACTCCAAAATAAACCTTTCATAGTGATAAAGTGCTTTGTGAGTGTTTATGCTGAGAAACACCTTGAACTCTTCTTCCATCTCCATCTGTAGGTAGGCCTCAGCTAAGTTCACTTTGCTGAAGTGTTTCCCTCCAGAAAGGTTTGCAAAGATATTCTCTGTCAGAAGACTATAAGACTTTAGGATATAGGAGTAGGATTTGGCTATTCAGCCCATCGAGTCCACTCTGGCCTTTCATCATGGCTGAAACTGGATCCTATTCAAACCCATACACCTGCCCTCTCACCATATCCCTTGATGACCCAACCAATCAGGAATCTATCGACTTCTGCTTTGAATATACTGCTTTGGACTTGACCTCCACCACAATCTGTGGCAAAGCATTCCACTGATTCACCACTCTTTGGCTAAAAAAATGTGTCCTTACTTCCATTCTAAAAGGTCATCCCTTAATTTTGAGGCTGTGCCCTCTAGTTCTGGATAGACCACCAGAGGTAACATCCACCTTATCTAGTCCTTTCAACATTTGGTATGTTTCAATGAGATCCCCACACATTCTTCTAAATTCCTATGAGTACAGGCCCAAAGCTGCCAAATGTTCCTCATATATTAACCCCTTCATTGGTGTAATCATTCTCGTAAACCCTGGACTCTCTCCAATGACAATACATTCTTTCTGAGATAAGGGGCCCAAAATTGTTGATAATATTACGAGTGAGGCCTGACTAGTGTTTTATAAAGCTTCAGCATTACCTCCTTGTTTTCATATTCTATTCCCCTTGAAATCAATGCCAACTTTGCTTTCTTTACCACAGACTCACCCTGTGAATTAACCTTCCGGGAGTCTTGCATGAGGACTCCTAAGTCCCTTTGCACCTCAGATGTTTGAATTTTCTACCCATTTTGATAATAGTCTGCATTATTTTTCCTTTTACAAAAAAAATGCATTATCATACATTTCCCAACACTGTATTCCATCTGCCACTTTTTTGCCCATTCTTCCAATTTGTCTAAGTCCTGCTGCAATTACATTGCTTCCTGAATACTAACTACCCCTCCACCTACCGTCGCATCATCCGCAAACTCTGCCACAAACTCATCAATTATCTAAGCCATTGACAAACAATGTGAAAAGTGGCAGACCCAGTACTACACCTTGTGAACTATTCCTAGAAATTTTAGCCATCTCTGTTCTGCTGTCACCCCTGCCAGTATCCCTCTCTAGTCAACCTGGACAAGCTTCATATTCAAACAATAGGAATTCTGCAGATGCTGGAAATTCAAGCAACACACATAAAAGTTGCTGATGAATGCAGCAGGCCAGGCAGCATCTCTAGGAAGAGGTGCAGTCGACGTTTCAGGCCGAGACCCTTCGTCGGCCTGAAACGTCGACTGCACCTCTTCCTAGAGATGCTGCCTGGCCTGCTGCGTTCATCAGCAACTTTTATGTGTGAAGCTTCATATTCATGCCTCTGTAATTCCCTTTATTCCACTTCTATATAGATTCATGAGAATTATGCTTCTCCTTCCCAAATTGCAGTATGAATTCAATCATATGATGATCCCTGCCTCCTGACAGATCCTTTATGTTAAATTGACAAATAAATTCTGGGTTATTACACAGCACCCTATCTAAGAAGAACTTTCCAGTGTAGAGGGTATTGATTTACGTATAGAAATGGATTGATGGTGACCTTAAGATCATCATAGATCCTGACACAGATTCTTCTTGGCTATTGGGACCACAAATATTGCTTATGGGGTCCTCTCAAACTTCAAAAGAATTCTTCAGCTTTCACGTTAATCAGATGACTGGCTACATTATTACAGATGGTATAAGGAACCAGATGGGCTTGGATGTGGCATTTTGATTTAACCTTATTTTACCCCTAGCTTAAATTCTCTACATGATCTACAGATTCATGATTTTACAAAGGACTCAGCAGACCTAACTCTCAAGCAATCAGGTACGGCATCTTTGAGTGGACGGAAGTTCATCGTCATGGCCAGAAGTGAGGCAGGAAGAGAGTCTTCAAATCAAGCTGAAACGCAGAGGAATGAGCACTTTGTTAGTTGGAAAGCAAAACTGAGGACCTGAGGGCAAGATTGCTGTATCAGAGAGATTGTTGTGTTCTACATTTGAATGATACATGTCTTCCTCCTTGCATACCAGATATGGCAATCAGACCCGAAGGCTTTTCAGTTCACAGGATAGACCAAACCGCTAATTCAGAAAAGGCAAAAGATGGGGGCATGTGTTCCATGATAAACTCTCTGTGGTTCTCCAATGTGGCAGTTTTGTCAAACTTGTATTCACCCAACCTTGGACACCTAATGGTCAGATGATGTCCATTCTATTTACCTAGGGGGTTCTCCTCCATCAGATTTACCTTTTCAATGGTATAGGTACTTCACATGTTATCTACTGCATGTCAGATTTTACTATCTGAATCGACTATGATTCTGGTGAACATGGACCAAACAAGTCCAATAATTAATAACTTTATGGTTCCAGGTGCGACAATCAACTAGTTCAGCAACCAAATTCTTACGAATGTGGTTGCAGTTGTATCAAGTCCAATACTCAATAGCTTAATGACATATTGCAAAATTCCTTTGGGATTATCATGAACCTTCCAAATTTGTATTGTTGTTTTATATTTTAAAAAACCTAATGGAACCTCTGTTCAATACAAATATATCACATTTACAACATTTATCTCTTTGCTTTCATTCGTACAAAGACCTGGTGGTGGACTGCAGACAGCAAGGCTGGCAGATGTGGAACTTCCCTGTTGAAGTGGGGGTGAGAGGATTTCCTGCCATGTCATGCTGGAAGATGATGGCAGCTTTAGGGATAGAAGGGAGAACCGGGAAGTGAGCCGTTAGCACCATGGTTCAAGCAGCAGAGAGAGCGTCCAGTTAGCTTTGGCTGCGAACGGACGATAGCAGCTGGATGTCTGACTGTCGGGGGTAGAAAACTGATCACTTTCTGCTGTCCCACCATCCCAAGGATGTTCCGGGTTAGAGGATAAAACGTCTGAAGATGGATGGACCCAGCTGACGACTCGACGGTCCAGCAGCAGAAACATCACAGTTGTTTAAGGTAATAAAGCTGGAAAACAAAATTGAGGACCTGAGGGCAAGATTGCTGTATCAGAGGGAAATGAGAAATTGTTGTGTTCTACATTTGAATGAAACGTGTCTTCCTCCTTGCATACCAGATACAGCAATCAGACCCAAAAGTTTTTCAGTTCACAGGATAGACCAAACTGCTGATTCAGAAAAGGCAAAAGATGGGGGCATGCGCTGAAGGGATATGAGTGACTGAGACAAGTACAAGTTGATTGCAGATGAAATGTAGAGTAAAGGGGACCATGAATCTCCCTGGATGCAGACCTGGGGCAGGGATGTGAAGATAGTCTGAAGAAAACCCATTTTTGGTTGCCTTAATCACAATGAGCTAAAAGCTTTCTTTTTGTTCCATTGATTTCCATGATACTAGTTATGTTAAAGACCTCTATGATTATAATGGCTTACACTTAGAGGTGTACAGGAGCGAGATACATCAGCTAGTTAAGTAGTGTTGCAAGACCGAAGAGCTGGTTGTGGACCTCAGAAAGAATAAAACAAGGAAACACCAACCAACCCTCAGAATTGGAGGGAGGGAGCAATTTCAAGTTACTCTGTGTCAATATCTCTGAGGATCAAACCTGGTCCAAGCATAGCGATGCAGCTAGGTAGAAGGCAAGACAGTGGCTATATTTCAATCGGAGGTTGAGGAGATTTGGTTTAGCACCTAAAACACTTGAAAACTTCTACAGACGTGCTATGGAGAGCATTCTGACTGGCCGTATCACCATCTGGTATGGGGGGGAGGGTTGCTGCCGGGTCTGAAGTAAGTTGAAAAAAGTTGTAAAATTAGTCAGCTCCAATCCATCGTGGGTACCAGCCTCCGTCGTATCCAAGACATCCTCAAGGAGCGGTGCTTCAGAAAGGGGGCATCCATCATTAAGGACCCCACCTCCCACTTCCCAGGACATGCACTCTTCTCATTGTTACCACCAGGAAGGAGGTACAGAAGCCAGAAGGCTCATACTCAGTGATTCAGGAACAGATTCTTCCCCTCTGCCATCAGATTTCTGAATGGACATTGAAACCACGAACATCTCCTCACTACTTATTTATAGAACATAGAACATAGAACATAGAACATAGGATAGTACAGCACAGTACAGGCCCTTTGACCCACAATGTTGTGCCAACCCTCAAACCCTGCCTCTCATATAAGCCCCCACCTTAGATTCCTCCATATACCTGTCTAGTAGTCTCTTAAACTTCACTAGTGCATCTGCCTCCACCACTGACTCAGGCAGTGCATTCCACGCGCCAATCACTCTTTGAGTAAAAAACCTTCCTCTAATATCCCCCTTGAACTTCCCACCCCTTACCTTAAAGCCATGTCCTCTTGTATTGAGCAGTGGTGCCCTGGGGAAGAGGTGCTGGCTATCCACTCTATCTATTCCTCTTATTATCTTGTACACCTCTATCATGTCTCCTATCATCCTCCTTCTCTCCAAAGAGTAAAGCCCTAGCTCCCTTAATCTCTGATCATAATGCATACTTTCTAAACCAGGCAGCATCCTGGTAAATCTCCTCTGTACCCTTTCCAATGCTTCCACATCCTTCCTATAGTGAGGTGACCAGACCAGAGTTTTATAGAGCTGCATCATTACATCGCGACTCTTAAACTCTATCCCTTGACTTATGAAAGCTAACACCCCATAAGCTTTCTTCACTACCCCATCCACCTGTGAGGCAACTTTCAGGGATCTGTGGACATGTACCCCAAGATCCCTCTGCTCCTCCACACTACCAAGTATCCTGCCATTTACTTTGTACTCTGCCTTGGAGTTTGTCCTTCCAAAGTGTACCACCTCACACTTCTCGTTGAACTCCATCTGCCACTTCTCAGCCCACTTCTGCATCCTATCAATGTCTCTCTGCAATCTTTGACAATCCTCTACACTATCTACAACACTACCAACCTTTGTGTCGTCTGCAAACTTGCCAACCCACCCTTCTACCCCCACATCCAGGTCGTTAATAAAAATCACGAAAAGTAGAGGTCCCAGAACAGATCCTTGTGGGACACCACTAGTCACAATCCTCCAATCTGAATGTACTCCCTCCACCACCACCCTCTGCCTTCTGCAGGTAAGCCAATTCTGAGTCCACCTGGCCAAACTTCCCTGGATCCCATGGCTTCTGACTTTCTGAATAAGCCTACCGTGTGGAACCTCTGTTTAGCACTACTTATTTCAATTTAATACTTAACATACTTAATGTAGTTCTGTTCTTTTTTCTATATTTATCATGTATTGCATTGTACTGCCTCCGTAAAGTTAACAAATTTTACGACATATGCCAGTGATGTTAAACCCGATTCTGATTCTGATTAATTACCTCCTGTATCAAATCAAATCAAGTTTAATTGTCGTTTCAACCACACTGATATAGCCAAACAAGACAGCGTTCTTCTCGGGGCCAAGTTGCAAGAATATGCATGTGCAATTCAAGTAACGAGAAAGATAAAAAAAAGAACATAGTCATGTAAGGAAACACATTTTTAGTCCAAGACCCTGAGCGACAAGTCCCGCAAATTGATGGTTCCGGGCAGTCCAGCTTGAAATTCCACCGATCCAGCACTTGAGGGAGCACTGACAGGAGAGGCACCAAATAATGTGGCCGTTGAGCATACCGTAGGTTTGTGGTCTCCTGCTGCTGTAGCCCATCCGCTCCAAGGTTTGATGTGTTGCATGCTCAGAGATGCTCTTCTGCACACCACTGCTGTAACGCATTGTTATTTGAGTTACTGTTAGTAATAGACTGAGACAACTGTGCTGCTGCAAAGAGCGCTATATGAGGTCATTCTTACCCTTGGCCATTAGGCTCTATAATGAGTCAATCTACAGCCGCGGAAGTGATGACTTCCCCCCTCCCCCACCCCATTTGACTATTATTAACCTCTGCTTACCAGAGCCCCATTTAAGCTCTGTTTAGCTATGTTTACCACATGCTGCCATCATGGACACACTGTGCAATACTGTGCATTGTACACCCATTACTCTATAATATAATGGTAATTCTTGCACTACCATCTGTCAGTGTAAACTTGTAAATCTTGTACATCTTAATTTTAAGATGACTTTTTAAATTCTTTCTGAGTGTATCTATGCACTTGTGATGCTGCTGTGACACTGTAATTTCCTTTGGGATGAATAATGTATCTCTCTATCTACCTGCCTGTCAACCTGAACCAGCCGGGCCATTCTCCTCCGACCTCTCTCATTAACCAGGCCTTTTCGTCCATTTTGCAGGAAGATCAAGGAGGAGCTCCAGACAAAGAGCAATCCAACCAAGACCTCAGTGTTGTAGATCGTGGAAGAACCTTCATCATCACTGGGAAGTGAAGGGTCCCCAGTTGTCTTGCATTCCATACCACTGGACCCTGACCCCGATCCTTCATGGACTGTGGTCCAACTGCCTGTGAATTGGCCTCCCCATGTTAAACAAAGCCACACACAGGCATTCTCCATTCAGTGAATAACCACTTGGCAGGTGAAAACATCACTATTAACTGCTACTGTTGACATGGATGGAAGATCAGCTGGCACCTGGAAACGGAAGGTAGGTATAAATGGATTGGTATGATATAATCAGTCCTAATGCCACAAGAATTAGTGCAGGGGGTTTCAACTAACTGAAATTTATTTTAATGACTGATGTACAAAGCAAAGGTATAGTAACTAAACTTGCTGAAGACACAAATGGAGGAGCATAACGTGTAAGAGAGACATACAGTAGGTGGACTTATAAAAGTTAAGTAAGTGAATGACTAAGATCTGGAAAGCAGAATATAGTGTAGGTAACAATAAGAATTGTCACTGTGGTAAGAAAAGTAAGATCATAAGACATAGGAGCAGAATTAGGCCATTTGGCCCATCGAGTCTGCTCCACCATTCCATCATGGCTGATTTATTATCCTTCTAAAAATCATTCCATGTCTTCTCCCAGTAATCAATCAAGCTCTGGCTAACTCAGAATTTATCATCCTCTGCTTTAAATATACTCAATGACTTGGCCTCCACAGCCATCTATGGCAATGAATTCCACAGATCTACCACCATCTGACAAAAGAAATATCGTCTAAATGGTGATCAGCTGTGGGGTGTGAAATGCAGAGGGAATCGTTACCTTGCTGCTACTACACAGTAATGTCTAGTGATTAGAAAAACAAAGAGAATACTATTGTTTATTAACAGGAGACATGAACACAAAAATATGGAGGTCATGCTTCATTCTGGAAGATAAATAGTGAAACTCTATGGGAATTCTTTCATTAACTAGCTAATACTAATAATTTGGAAGATAGGCACCTGTTGCATCCAGTATGATTGAGCACATTAAATTTTTTTTTAAAGTTTGAAGTAAATTTATTATCAAAATAGATGTAAGTTACCATATACAACCCTGAGATTCATTTTCTTATGGGCATACTCAATAAACCAATAATAGAATCAATGAAAGACCGCACCAACAGGATGGACAATCAGTTTGCAAAATACAACAAACTATGCAAATACAAAAGGAAAGAAAGAAATATTAATAACATTGAACATAAAGAAAGGTGCAATAGAGCAAACAGAATACAAAACAGAGCAGCAGGATACAATACAACTGATGGATGAATATGAAACATTTAAGTGTCTGGAATATCAAATGATAAAGGGAAAACATTCGACAGAATTTACTTCAAGGAGAAAAAAAATCTACCAAACAGAGCTCAAAATTAAAAATGTAACAAAGATAATAACAATTTCTTTCTATCCTTGTATTCTTTTGGCATTTTATCTTGGAACAATATTTTACAAAACACTATGTACACTCAAATGCGCTTAGATTAATACTACCTAGGAGAGAAGGAGGAAGAGCAAGGACAAACATAAAAAGATTGTACAACAGTCAGATTATCGGCACCCAATTGCCCACCATTGAGAACATCTACCATAAATGCTGCCTGGGCAGGGCGAAAGGTATTATCAGGGATGCATCTCACCCTAACCATAGACTTTTTACTCTCCTCCCATCCGGGTGGCGCTAAAGGAGCCTCCGCTCCCACACCAGCAGGCACAGGAAGAGCTTCTTCCCTGAGGCTGTGACCCTGCTGAACCTCTCATCACAGTGCTAAGCAGTATTGCATCCGTATTGTACTGTCTCAGTACTTTTATATTTGTGAGCTGTAGCACTTTTCTTATTCGCAGTTATTTTATAAATAACACTATACATTGCATTTCTGGTCAGATGCTAAATGCATTTCATTGGCTTTGTATCTGTACTCGGCACAATGATAATAAAGTTGAATTTAAATCTGAATTTAAATCTAAATCAAATTTCTAAGGATATATTTTCATCAATGCAAACTGGACTCTGCACTCCGCATGAGAATATGAAATTCTGATAAGAAGTAAATGCCTCTAAACTTAAATGAAGATGCAACCCAAAAAAATGACGATAGTATCACCATAGAAGAAAAAAATAACCAGTGGAAGGGCATGACCCTCCACGGAGGACAGACCCATGATCTGAGAGACTAGATGTTGACAAGAAAACATCGAATGCCTGGCTCAGAATTGAAGACCTCTTCCCAGAAACAGAAGGGTTCCTTGTAGCACTAGAGGACCGGGTAGTTATCACAAAATATGCTCAAAAATACATAACAAAAGAACAACAAATTCAAGATGATAAATGCAGAAAATGCCAAAAGAAACTAGAAACAATCCAACACAGGATCCTGCAGCAGTTTAACTCAATCTGATTACTTACACAGGCACAATCAAATAGAAAACATCTTACACCAAAATTTTGCTTTAAAATACAAATTCATAAAAGAAACAATACCTCAAATAAATAGAATTCTGATCCAGTTTTAGGGTCAGAGTCCCACAAATTATATTACAACTGATCCATTATTACAGATAAGACAACCCATAATAATACATGATAAACAAGCAAGAAAAACTTACTTAATAGATATAGCCATCCAAAATACACATAACATACAGAAATCAATAAGATAAAAATGCCAAAAATATGCTGAGTTAAAAGAGGAAATTGAAAGACTATGGAACATGAACAGGGTATATATTGGCCCAATAGTAATATCCACAACTGATATCACCATGAAGTGACTACACAATAGCACTAAACAATTAGGCCTATACAACAATATTTGTGTAAATCTCCCCACTGGCCACAATACTAAATATCTCCAGAGTAGTCCAAAAGTTCCTAGTAATTCCTAGAAATGAGTTTGCCTGGCTATGCCTGGACCTTAGGTTTTACTAGCCTGAACTGAGAAACAAATAAAAATAATAATAAAGTAGTAAATAACCAATAAATAAGAAATAAATATGGAGAACATAAGATGAAGAGACCTTGAAAGTGAGTCAGTAAATTTGCAAAAAGATAGGTCTGGTATGTGGCTTGAGATTCTAAATTGGAGAAAAGAAAATGTTGATGGTATCAGAGAGGAACTGTCTAGTGTGGATTGGAACAAGCATTTTTTTTTGGCAAAGGTGTACATGGTAGATGGAAGGCCTTCAAAAGTAATATTTTGAGAGTACAAAGCTTGCACATACCTGTCAGAATAAAAGGTAAAGATAACACGTGTAGAGAACCTTGGCTTTCAGGAGATATTGAGGCCCTGGCTAAGAGAAAAAAAGAGTGGCATAGCAAGTATACGCAGGTAGGAACAAGTACTTACAGAGTATAAGAAATGCAAGAGAAACATTTAAGAAAGAATCAGACAGGCTAAAAGAAGGCATGAAGTTGCTCTAGCAGATAAAGTGAAGGAGAATCCTAAGGGATTCTACAGGAATGTTAAAAGCAAGAGGATTGCAAGGGACAAAGCTGATTCTCCGGAAGATCAGAATGTAATCCGTGTGTGGAGCCAAAACAGATGAGGGAGATCTTAAATATTTTTTTTATCCGTATTTTCTCTGATGATAGACTTAGAATCTATAGAAGTGAGGCAAATTGGCATCAACTTCATGGGCACTGTACAGATTATACAGGAGGAGGTGTTTGCTGTCCTGAGACAAATCAAGACGAATAGACCCCCAGAGCCTGACCAGGTGTTCCTTCGGACCCTAAGGGAGCAAAGCTCAGAAACTGCCGAGACCCTAGCAGAAATATTTAAATTATCCTTATCAACAGCTAAGGTACCAAAGGACTGGGGGATAGCCAATATTGTTCTGCTGTTTAAAAAAAGGCTGTAAACGGCAACCAGGAAATTATTGGCTGGTGAGTCAGATACCAGTAGTGGGAAAGTTATTGGAAGATATTTCAAGGAATCGGATATATAAGTACTTTAATAGACATAGACTGATTAAGGATAGTCAACATGGCTTTGTGTGTGGTAGATCATGTCTAACCAATCTTATAGAGTACTTTCAGGAAGTTACCAGGAGAGCGGATGCCAGCAAGGCAGCAGATGTTATCTACATGGACTTCAACAAGACATTTGACAAGATCTCATATGGAAGGTTAGACAAGAAGGTTCAGTCGTTCAGCGTTCAAGATGAGGTAGTAAATTGGATTAGACATTGGCTTTGTGGGAGAAGCCAGAGAGTGGTAGTGGATGATTGCCTCTCTGACTGGAGGCCATTGACTATTGTTGTGCCATAGGAATTGGTACTGAGCGATTGTTGTCTGTCATCTATATCAATGATCTAGGTGATAATGTGGTTAACTGGATCAGTAAATTTGTGGACAACACCAAGATTGGGGGTGTAAGCAACACTCACAACACGCTGGAGGAAATCAGCAGGTCGGGCAGCACCCGTGGAAACAATCAGTCAACGTTTCGGGCTGGAATCCTTCATCAGAACTGAAGAGGGAAGGAGCAGAACCCCTATAAGATGCTTTAGATGCTTTGGCTTGCAGAGGGATCTGCATCAACTAGAGAAATGGGTTGAAAAATGGCTGATGGAATTTAGTGCAGACAAATGCGAGGTTTAGCACTTTGGTAGGACCAACCAGACTAGGCCTGACACAGTGAATGGCAGGGCACTGAGGAATGTGGTAGAACAAAGGGATCTGGGAATATAGGTCCATAATTTGTTCAAAGAAGCATCATAGGTAGATAGGGTTGTAAAGAAAGCTTTTGGCACATTAGCCTTCATAAGTCAATGTACTGAATGCAGAAGATAAGATGTTATGTTGAAGTTGTATAAGATGTTGGTGAGGCCTAATTTGAGGTATTATGTGCAATGTTGGTCACTTCCCTACGAGAAAGGTGTAAGAAAAGTTTGAAAGAGTGCAGAGAAAATTCACAAGGATATTGTCGGTTCTGGAGGACCTGAGTTATAAGGAAGGATTGAATAGGTAGGACTGTATTCCTTAGAATGTAGAATTTGAGAGGAGATTTGATAGAGGTCCGCAAAATTATGAGGAATATAGATAGGGTAAATGCAAGCAGGCTTTTTCCACTGAGGTTGGGTGGAACTACAACCAGAGGTCATGGGTTAAGGATGAAAGGTGAAAAGTTTAAGGGGAACATGAGGGGAAACTTGTTCAGTCAGAGGGTTATGAGAGTGTGGAATGAGGTGTCAGCACGGGTGGTGCGTGCAAGCTTGATTTCAACGTTTAAGAGAAGTTTCGATTGGTACATAATGTAAGGGATGTGGACTGTCCTGGTACAGGTTGATGGGATTTGGCAGTTTAAATGGTTTCAGTTTGGACCAAGGAGCTGTTTCTCTGCGAGCCCATAGGATGTGGGAAAATTTCAGTGATGGGACAAGTGAATGTGAGAAAAGTTATCCCCTCTGGTTCATGAGTCTGATGGTTGAGGGGTAATAACTGTTCCCGATGATTGGTTTCCACTATCTATGTAAATAAACTGGAATTTAATCCCTCTGCTCTACAGCCATTTCCTTTCCACTCAAAAGAATGGAAGCAGTGAACCTATAACCCGTATCAGGTTTAACACATTTTCCAGGGTAATTATCACAACTTCTCAGGAAAATCACTCATCAGCTGACCAATCCAGCGCAGAATGATTCACATCATCCCCAGGTCTGTTGTCAGATGCTGTCTCGTTTGCAAAGCTGAATCAGATATTTGGGGTTCAAGCCCCACATTGCGCTCTATGTTGCAGGTTTATTTTCCAATAATCTGAAATTGTATTTTACAATTTTATATGTTGATGCAGCACACAAGTTACTATGGTCCAGGCGATAATAATCAGCAAAGAACGGAAATATGATATAGGTGATATATGAAAATAAAATGCCTGAATTTCCGCTTTGACATATTGCAGACTAATTTGCTGATAAATGTTGCTGAAAAGTGTGAATTTGCTGGCTAACAGGTGAATCAAGATAATGTGTGGTGAACTTTAAGACTGTACTGGGTACTTCCTAATGTACAGAAAAAAATCTCTGATCAATCATTTTTCGATTCTGAAAAGTATATAAAGAGAATTGAGAAATCTCCAAGATTGCAGCTACATTCAAAAGACTACTCGGTGCAGTAAAGGAAGTTTGAACTTTGAATTTGAAGATGCTTGGCCTTTGCTATTGCATTTTACTCTGCTGTTTTAGCAGGCTGTCTCTCAGTATCAACTTTAGTGCAGAGATTCAGAGTTACATCGATAGAAATTTTACTGAAATTGTTCAGGTAAGTGTTTGGAATAAGTTATAGCTTGTTTTTGGAATGTGCTTTAGATTTCAAACAGATGTTTATCTAGGTTTGATACAATTTGAGCTATAATATTAATGTTGACAAAAGCTGCCAACCACTTACATATACGTATAAAAATACACAGAAATCTTGGGTGGGAGGGTATTTTTTTTTCAAACTACTTTTTCTACAGAAATAGACAGTCAAAAACTTCATAGTCATTTGCAAATATGCAATTCTGGTATAAATCGGATTCAAAGTAAGCATGAATGATCTGACTACGGGACTACGGGAGCCTGACTACGGGAGTCGCAGAGGCACAGCTAGAGGAGCTCCAGGACCAGAGACACGGTTCAATCTTCCTCTTCGCTGCTGTCGGTGTGTAGGGCTTGTACATTCTTTCTCTCTGTGACCATATGGGTTTACACCATAAGACCATAAGATATCAGGACAGAATAAGGCCACTTAGCCCAATTGATTCTACTCTGCCATGCAATCATTGGTGATTTATTATCCCTCTCAAGCCCACTCTCCAGCCTTCTCCCTGTAACATTTAACAACCATACTAATCAAGCTCTGCACTAAACACACCCAATGATTTGGCCTCCGCAGCCACCTGAGGCAATGAATTCCACAGATTCACTGCCATTTCATTAAAGCTACACCTTCTCATCTCCGTTCCAAAGGAATATTCTTGTATTCTGAGGCTGTGCCCTCTGGTCCCAGGGTTTTTCAGTATTGGAAACATCCTCTCCACATCTATGCTGTCTAGGACTTTCAATATTTGATAGGATTCAATCAGACTCTTTCTCATTCTTCTAAACTCCAGTGAGTACTAGACACAAAGGTTTCCCCCTCGTGACCAATTACCTTCCCCATCCTAAACATGTATGGGTTGGTTAAATAGCCACTCTAAATGTCCCCTGGTGTGCAGGTGTGTGGTAGAATCTGTGGAGAATTGATGGGTTGTGGGGGAAAATAAAATGGGTTACTATAGGAGCAGTGTAAATGGGAGATCGATGTCAGTTTGGTTTCGATAGACCAAAGAAATTGCTTCCATGCTGTATCCCTCTGTGGCTATGAATCATTCCTCTGAGACAGGAACACCACTTGCTTTTTCATGGATTAATATATAACTGTAACCTAGAAACATACATCCATTTATTGGAGTAATTTGATGATCACCCTCCTTTACTGAAGTGAGATCTTCCTCATTATGCAAGCTTCTTGGGCAGAGCCCAGGTTTTGAGCGTGTCTTTTTCCCAGTCCACCTCCAGGGTAGCTGAGATTATAGGTGAAGCTACTGTCTCGGACATGGATGGAGTGGGAAATGTTTGACTAGACAGGTGGGTAGGTAGTCTCTAGGGTTGTTGTGTGGGATTCCTAAATAGACCATAAGACGTAGGAAAAGAATTAGGCCATCCAGCCCATCGAGTCTATTCTGTCATTTCATCACGGCTGATCCCAGATCCCACTCAAACCTATACACCTGCCACCTCGCCATATTCTTTGGTATCCTGACTTGGCTCCACCGCAGTCTGTGGCAGAGCATTTCAGAGATTCGCTGCTCGCTCTCTGGCTAAAAATTTCCTCCTTACCTCTGTTCTAAAAGGTCACCCCTCAATTTTATTTTTTGGCATGTGCCTGCGTGTGTGCGTCTGTGATGATGGATTTTTCATGGCTTTTTTTTTACAACGTACGGAGCGAGAGAGTCTGTGTGGCGTGCCACTCCTCACACAGACATTTTCACAGTATTTTCCCTTTGTTTTACGAGGTCGAGTTGCGATCTCGACACTCAACCCGGCACGGATGGAAAGCGTACTCGGGGGCAGACCCGACTAGTTTTGAATTTGGGAACCTCCGGTCCTGGGTCCGGCGTGGATGTCGTTGCACCACCAGCTGGCCCAATCACCCCTCAATTTTAAGTCCGTGCCCTCTAGTTTTGGACACCCACAGCACAGGAAATACCCTCTCTGCATCCACCTTATCTAGTCCTTTCAACATTCGGTAGATTTCAATGAGATCACCCCCGCCCCCGCATTCTTCTAAATTCTAGCGAGTAAAGGCCCAAAGCTTCCAAACGCTCCTCATAGCTTAACCCCTTCATTCCTAGAATCATCTTTGTGTACCTCCTCTGTTCTGTCTCCAATGGCAACACATCCTTTCTGAGATATGGGACCCAAAACTGTATTATCTCCTTGCTTTTATATTTACATTTCCCAACATTATACTCGATCTGCCATATTTTTGCCCATTCTTCCAATTTGTCTAAGTCCTACTCCAATCACATTGCTTCCTCAGCACTACCTACACCTACACCTATCTTTGTATAGTTCGCAATGTTGCCACAAGGCCGTCAATTCCATTATCTAAATCACTGACAATCAATGTGAAAAGTAGCGGTCCCAGTACTGACCCCTGAGGAACACCACTAGTCACTGGCAGCCAACCACAAAAGGCTCCCTTTATTCCCACTCACTGCCTCCTGCCTGTCAGCCTTTCCTCTATCCATGCCAGTATCTTTCCTGTAAAGTCATAGGATTTTACCTTGTTAAACAGCCTCATGTGTGGCTCCTTATCAAATGTCTTCTGAAAATCCAAGTAATAACATCCAATGTCTCTCCCTTGTCCACAGTGCTTGTTACTTCCTAAAAGAACTCTAGCAGATTTGTCATGCAAGATTTTCCTTGACAGAAACCATGCTGACTTTGACTTATTTTATCATTAGTCTCCAAGTACCCCAAAACCTCATCCTTAATAACAAACTCCTGTCATAGAGGGGGGCGCTGGTGAGTGGACACAATCGCAAGACACAGACACTGAAGTACTAGGAAAAGGACTAGGTGTGTCAAGAAAGCAAGGGAAGTGGGGAAAAAATGATGCTGGACAAGACACAGGCCCTGGATGAGACTAGGATACAGAGCCTGGGATAGGACTAGACTAGGAAAGCAGGACCTGGACGAGGAACTAGGAACGTGGAACCTGGACGAGGACTCCGAGCCAGAGACTGGACAGGGACCCAGAACCTAGGTCTTAACTCGGGCTCGGACCCCGGATCTAGTCGAGAACATGACATGGCTACAGGACAAGGAGTGGCAACAGGACCGGATGGGAGACTCCTGGACAGGACGAGGGAACCCCAGCACCAGGCTGGGAGCGGCACACAGCCAGACCTATCTAGTGAAGGCGTGGACACAGAGATGGTTCCCAACTCAAGGTAGTGGCAAACGGCCGGACCTACCAAGTGAAGGCGAGGACACAAAGAGACGGTTCCCTACACAAGGTAATGACAAACGGCCAGACCTACCAAGCAAAGGCGAGGACACAAAGAGACAGTTCCAAACAGCGAAAGACAGTTCCTTATCTAGATGCAGTTAGGCTCCGGTCTTGCTCCAGTGGTAGAACTTGACGGCGAGAATAGGCGAGGACACAGGTGACGCTTCAGGTGAAAGGTAGTAGGCGAGGCTACAGAAGGAAGGGGAAGGGAAAAGTACAGTCCAGCAACTGAAGCTGAACCCAGGAACTGTTTATGTAGCCAGCCCAAAATGAGAATCATATGCCTCAATTAAGGCACCAACAGAACAAGGGAAAACCGGAAAACCTGGAATAAGGATCGATGGACCGTTCTATTAACCAGAATGCGGATTTCACGGACTGGATCCTGACAACTCCAGCACTTTCCCAACCACTGAGGTTCCGCTAACCATCCTGTAATTTCCTTTCCTTTGTTTTCCTCCCTTTTTAGAGAGTGGAGGGACATTTGTAATCTTCCAGTCCTCCTGAACCAAGCCAGAGTCAAGTGATTCTTGAAAGATCATGACTAGTGAATCTGTTATCTCTTCAGCAACCTCTCTCAGGACTCTGGGATGCAATGCATCTGGTCCAGGTGACTTATCGTCATTAAGATGTTTGAGCTTCCTCAGCATTTATTTCCTTTGTAATAGCAATGGCACTCATTCCTGCTCCCTGACACTCACGGACCTCTGGCACACTGCCAGTGGCTTCCACAGTGATGACAGATGCAAAGTACTCATCAGGTTCATTTGGAATTTCTTTGTCCCCCATTACTACCTCAGCAGTATAATTTTCCAGTGAGTTCCCTTTTACTCTTTATATAACTAAAAAACTTTTCACATCTTGCTTTATATTATCAGCTAGTTTGCCCTCATATTTCTTTTTCTCCCTCCTTATAGCTTTTTTAGTTGCTTTTTAAAAGTTACCCAGTCATCCAACTTCCCACTCACTTTGAACCATGAAAGCTACCTCACTTCTTAATCTCGATATTATTTCTGTTTTTGCACTTTTTAAATCTATTTAATATACATATATATACTTTTATATAATATACATATATATACATATTTTTAAAAAGTTATATTAAATAAATACTGCGAAAAGAGAAAACAAAGTAGTGAGGTAGTGTTCATGGGTTCAATGTCTAATTAGAAATCTGATGGTTGAGGAGAAGAAGCTATTGAATACTAGTGACCAGTCCAGCTATCAGAAGCTTAAGAAGAAGGGATTTCACTCAGGTCCACTGTCTGAGTAGAAAAAGGCAGCGGTGGATCATGGCAGCTTATTTCAGGTCCGTCCTGTGACCAATCCGTGTTTGGGATTGATGAGTGACAGCAAATTAAAGCAAGGCAGGGACAAGCACGGCGGCCATTGTGGGTGTGGCCAGAGAGTAGTGATCTTGAGGCGTTAGCTCTTCGAGGCATCAGCAAACAGAGACGTCAGTCAGAGAAAGCAAACAAAAGAAAATTGCAAGGTTAAGTCTGCTTTCCTTCTTTACACCTGCTCAGATAGGACAGTAGAGATGCCAGGTAGGACAGTTGAATACTCCTCTTGCGGGTTGTTGGAAGGCAAGGAGACCTCAAGTGTCTCTGACAACTACAACTGCGCGAGAACTCCTAAGATTGGTTGAGGGCGAGGTAGTGTAGAGGAAACAAGTATGCTGCAGAAGGACTTAGACAGATTATGAGAATGGGCAAGAAAGTGGCAAATGAAATACAATGTTGGAAAATGCATGTTCATGCACTTTGGTAGTATAAATAATGGTGTAGACTATTTTCTAAATGGGGAGAAAATCCAAAAATCTGAGATGCAAAGGGACTTGGGAGTCCTTATACAGAACACTTTAAAGGTTAACTTGCAGGTTGAGTTGGTGGTGAGGAAGGCAAATGCAATGTTAGCATTCGTTTCAAGAGGTTTAGAATACAAAAGCAGGGATGTGATGCTGAGGCTTTATAAGGCACTAGTGAGGCCCCACCTTGAGTATCATGTACAGTTTTGGGCTCCTTATCTTAGTAGAGATGTACTAGCATTAGAGAGGGTCCAGGGGAGGTTCACAAGGATGATTCCGGGAATGAAAGGGTTATCATACGAGGATGGCTCTGAGTCTGTACTCGCTGGAATTTAGAAGGATGAGAGGGATCTCACTGAAATCTTTTGAATGTTGAAAGGCCTAGACAGAGTAGATGTGGAAAGGCTTTCCAATCATAGGAGAGTCTAGGACAAGATGGCACAGCCTCAAGATAGAGAGGTGTCCATTTGAAACAGAGATGTGGAGAAGTTTCTTTAAACAGAGGGTGGTGAACTTGTGGAATTTGTTACCAGAAGCAGCTGTGGATGCCAGATCGCTGGGTGTATTTAGGGTAGAACTTGACAGGTTCTTGATTAGACATGGCATCAAAGGTTACAGGGAGAAGGCCGGGGAGTGGGAGTGGGAGTGACGAAGGGAGAAAAGGATCAGCCATGATTGAATGGTGGAGCAGACTCGATGGGCCAAATGGCCTAATTCTGTTCCTATGTCTTATGTTCTTACAGTTTAAGTGCATCCAGTTACAACTTCTAACAAAAACAACAGGAATTCTGCAGATGCTGGAAATTCAAGCAACACACATAAAAGTTGCTGGTGAACGCAGCAGGCCAGGCAGCATCTCTAGGAAGAGGTGCAGTTGACGTTTCAGGCCGAGACCCTTCGAGACCCTTCCATCTGGGTAGCCTCCAACCTGATGGCATGAACATCGACTTCTCTAACTTCCGCTAATGCCCCACCTCCCCCTCGTACCCCATCTGTTACTTATTTTTATGCACACATTCTTTCTCTCACTCTCCTTTTTCTCGCTCTGTCCCTCTGAATATACCTCTTGCCCATCCTCTGGGTCCCCCCCCCTTGTCTTTCTTCCCAGACCTCCTGTCCCATGATCCTCTCGTATCCCCTTTTGCCTATCACCTGTCCAGCTCTTGGCTCTATCCCTCCCCCTCCTGTCTTCTCCTATCATTTTGGATCTCCCCCTCCCCCTCCAACTTTCAAATCCCTTACTCACTCTTCCTTCAGTTAGTCCTGACGAAGGGTCTTGGCCTGAAATGTCGACTGCACCTCTTCCTAGAGATGCTGCTTGGACAACTTCTAACAATCCTCATTAAGAAGTTGGAGTTGGAAATGGGTCTCCGGATCATCTGGGAGGCTGAAGGGATGACAGCTAGGACTTATAGAGAGGTAGTTACACTCAAGATGCAGGACACAGGAAACTGGTTGACCATCAGAAGGGGGAAAGAAGTTAAACAGCAAGTGCAGGTTACCCCTGTGGTCAACCCCCTCAGCAAGAGGTATACCAGGTATACCACTTTGGATTCTGCTGCGGTGGGGTCTCTGGCACTGAGTCTAGCTCTGTGACTCTGAAGGGAAGGGGAAGGAGGAGACTGCAGTGATAGGAGGTTCATTAGTCAGTAGGACAGACAGGAGGTTCTGTGGGTGAGAACGAGATTCCCAGATGGTATAGAGTCATATACAGTAGTCATAGAGAAGCACAGCACAGAAACAGGCCCTTTGACCCATCTACTCCATGATGAACCATTTAAACTGCCTACTCCCAATGACCTGCACCTGGACCATAACCCTCCATCTCTCTGCTATCTTAAGCATTGAAATCGAGCTCGCATGGACCACTTGTGTTGGCAGTTCATTCCACACTCTCACAACTTCTGAGGGAAGACATTTCCCCTCATGTTCCCTTTAAACTTCTCACCTTTCTCCCTTAACCCATGACCTTTACTTGTAATCCCACCCAACCTCAGTGGAAAAAGCCTACTTGCATTTATCCCATCTATACCCGTCATAATTTTGTATACCTGCATCAAATCTCCTTTCAATCTTCCATGTTATAAAGAATACAGTCCTACTTGTAACATATGGACATGGATCTATTTCTTTTAGAGCAATGCCCCCCCTCCCCTTTAGCACTGCATATTGATCTGCTGACTACATGTGCGTATTGTTCTCTCTCTTGCTGCAATGTGAATACACCAGCTAAAGCCAGCTCCAGCGTACGTACTTTTATTTAATATATTTGTAGCTGTGCACAGACACAACAAATTGGCGACAAGGATGGGATAGCTACAAGACCTGGACCACTGATGGACACAGTGAATGTTGGAGATCAGGCAGGTAGAAATCATGTGGACCAGATACTGGATGCTCAACCAGAGATCACACCTGAGTCGATTGCATCCAACAAGATGGACACATTACAGTCACCGGACTTATCTCTCAGTGATAATATCTCTGACAGTAACGTGACACTGGAAACTGAGAACGGTATCTTTGACAAGGCACTTGCCAAACCTGATGCCAAAAATCAAAAAGGGCCAATTTTCAACCTAATTGTATAAGGGCTAAGAGTGTTGTAAAACCAAGCCTGAAGGCTTTGTATGTCAATGCAAGGAGCATTCGTAACAAGGTGGATGAATTGAATGTGCAGATAGTTATTAATGAACATGATATAGCTGGGATCACAGAGATATGGCTCCAGGGTGACCAAGGATGGGAGCTCAACATTCAGGGATATTCAATATTCAGGAGGGATAGACATGAAAGAAAAGGAGGAGGGGTAGCATTGCTGGTTAGAGAGGAGATTAATGCAATAGAAAGGAAGGACATTAGCCTGGAGGATGTGGAATCGATATGGGTAGAGCTGCATAACACTAAAGGGAAGAAGACGCTGGTGGGAATTGTGTACAGGCCACCTAACAGTAGTAGTGAGGTTGGGGATGGCATTAAACAGGAAATTAAAAATGTGTGCAATAAAGGAACAGCAGTTAAAATGGGTGACTTCAATCTACATATATATTTGGTGAACCAAATTGGTAAGGGTGCTGAGGAAGAGAATTTCTTGGAATGTATGCGGGATGGTTTTCAGAACCAACATGTCGAGGAACCAACTAGAGAGCAGGCCATTCTAGACTGGGTATTCAGCAATGAGGAAGGGTTAGTTAGCAATCTTGTCATGCGAGGCCCCTTGGGTAAAAGTGACCATAATATGGTGGAATTCTTCATTAAGATGGAGAGTGACATAGTTAATTCTGAAACAAAGGTTCTGAACTTAAAAGAGGGTAACTTTGAAGGTATGAGACTTGAATTAGCTAAGGTAGACTGGCAAATGATACTTAAAGGGTTGACGGTGGATATGCAATGGCAAGCATTTAAAGATTGCATGGATGAACTACAACAATTGTTCATCCCAGTTTGGCAAAAGAATAAACCAGGGAAGGTAGTGCACCCGCGGCTGACAAGGGAAATAAGGGATAGTATCAATTCCAAAGAAGAAACATACAAATTAGCCAGAAAAGGCAGCACACCTGAGGACTGGGAGAAACTCAGAATCCAGCAGAGGAGGACAAAGGGCTTAATTAGGAAAGGGAAAAAAGATTATTTGAGAAAGCTGGCAGGGAACATAAAAGCTGACTGTAAAAGCTTTTATAGATATGTGAAAAGAAAAAGACTGGTTAAGACAAATGTAGGTCCCTTACAGTCAGAAACAGGTAAATAGATCATGGGGAACAAAGACATGGCAGACCAATTGAATAACTACTTTGGTTCTGTCTTCACTAAGGAGGACATAAATAATCTTCCGGAAATAGTAGGGGACCAAGGGTCTAGTGAGATGGAGGAACTGAGGGAAATACATGTTAGTAGGGAAGTGGTGTTAAGTAAATTGAAGGGATTAAAGGCAGATAAGTCCCCAGGGCCAGATGGTCTGCATCTCAGAGTGCTTAAGGAAGTAGCCCAAGAAATAGTGGATGCATTAGTGATAATTTTTCAAAACTCTTCAGATTCTGGATTAGTTCCTGAGGATTGCAGAGTGGCTAATGCAACCTCGCCTTTTAAAAAAGGAAGGAGAGAGAAACCGAGGAATTATAGACCGGTTAGCCTGACATCGGTTGTGGGGAAAATGCCAGAGTCAGTTACCAAAGATGTGATAACAGCACATTTGGAAAGCGGTGAAATCATCGGACAAAGTCAGCATGGATTTGTGAAAGGAAAATCTTGTCTGACGAATCTTATAGAATTTTTTGAGGATGTAACTATTAGAGTGGATAGGGGAGAACCAGTGGATGTGGTATATTTGGATTTTCAAAAGACTTTTGACAAGGTCCCACACAGGAGATTAGTGTGCAAACTTAAAGCACACGGTATTGGGGATAAGGTATTGATGTGGATGGAGAATTGGTTAGCAGACAGGAAGCAAAGAGTGGGAATAAACGGGACCTTTTCAGAATGGCAGGCGGTGACTAGTGGGGTACTGCAAGGCTCAGTGCTGGGACCCCAGTTGTTTACAATATATATTAATGACTTGGATGAGAGAATTAAATGCCACATCTCCAAGTTTGTGGATGACACGAAGCTGGACGGCAGTGTTAGCTGTGAAGAGGATGCTAAGAGGATGCAGGGTGACTTGGATAGGTTAGGTGAGTGGGCAAATTCATGGCAGATGCAATTTAACGTGGATAAATGTGAGGTTATCCACTTTGGTGGCAAAAACAGGAAAACAGGTTATTATCTGAATGGTGGCCGATTAGGAAAAGGGGAGGTGCAACAAGACCTGGGTGTCATTGTACACCAGTCATTGAAAGTGGGCATGCAGGTACAGCAGGTGGTGAATAAGGGGAATGGTATGCTGGCATTCATAGCAAGAGGGTTCGAGTACAGGAGCAGGGAGGTTCTACTGCAGTTGTACAAGGCCTTGGTGAGACCACACCTGGAGTATTGTGTGCAGTTTTGGTCCCCTAATCTGAGGAAAGACATTCTTGCCATTGAGGGAGTACAAAGAAGGTTCATCAGATTGATTCCCGGGATGGCAGGACTTTCATATGAAGAAAGACTGGATCGACTAGGCTTATACTCGCTGGAATTTAGAAGATTGGAGGGGGGCGGATCTTATTGAAACGTATAAAATTCTAAAGGGATTGGACAGGCTAGATGCAGGAAGGTTGTTCCCGATGTTAGGGAAGTCCAGAATGAGGGGTCACAGTTTAAGGATAAAGGGGAAGCCTTTTAGGAGCGAGATGAGGAAAAACTTCTTCACACAGAAAGTGGTGAATCTGTGGAATTCTCTGCCACAGGAAACAGTTGAGGCCAGTTCATTGGCTATATTTAAGAGGGAGTTAGATATGACCCTTGTGGCTAAAGGGATCAGGGGGTATGGAGGGAAGGCTGGTACAGGGTTCTGAGTTGGATGATCAGCCATGATCATACTGAATGGCGGTGCAGGCTCGAAAGGCCGAAAGGCCTACTCCTGCACCTGTTTTCTATGTTTCTATGTTTCCATGCCACTCTGCAGGTCCAGAGGCATTATCCTGAAAGAAACAGAGTGCCACATTAAGGACTAAACCTTTTGAACAATGAAGTTAGTTATGGGCCATTATTGTGATTGCATGTTTATTTGGAATATGGGTTGATGAAAGGGAAATTGAATGTTTTGTTTGTATATAGTTTTATATTACATTAATCTAAAGGGTGAGGAAGTGTAATGAATGGATCTATTTTTTTTAGAGCAATGACCTCTCCCGCCACCCCAGCACTACGAGTGTGCTTTTATTTAATTGATATGTAGTTGTGCACAGACAACACTGCCTATTCAATCTTTCTATATAACTCAGGTCCTCCAGACATAGCAGCTTCCCTGTAAATTCTCTCTGGAGTCTTTTAACCTTGCTTACTTCTTTCCTGTAGGTAAGTGACCAAAACTGCGTACAAAATTCCAAATTTGGCCTCACCAACATCTTATACATTTTCAACATCGCATCTTCTGTACTCAATGCACTGATTTATGAAGTCAGATGTGTCATAAGCTTTCTTTACGACCCTATCTACCTGTGATGCCACTTTCAACAAATTATGGACCTGTATTCCCAAATCCCTTTTCTCGACCACACTCCTCTGTAACTTCCGCCATCTTCAATGGGATCCCACTATCAAAGGCATCTTTCCCTCTCTCCCACTTTCTGCTTTCTGCAGTGATAGCTCCCTTCCTGACGCCCTTGTCCATTTGTCCATCCCCACTGGTCTTCCCCCCGGCGCTTATCCTTGTAAGTGGAACAAGTGCTACACCTGCCCCTGCACCTCCTCCCTCACTACCATTTAAGGCCCCAAACAGTCCTTCCAGGTGAGGCAACCCTTCACCTGTGAGTCTGTTGGGGTCAACCACTGCATCCGGTGCTCCCAGTGTGGCCTCCCATATATCCGCCAGAAAAAGTGGGGTCTCCCACTAGCCACCCATTTTAATTCCACTTCTGATTCCCATTCCAACATGTCAGTCCATGGCCTCCTCCACTATCACAATGAGGCCACTCAAAGGTTGGAGGAGCAACACCTTATATTCCATCTGGGTAGCCTCCAACTTGATGGCATGAAAATCAATTTTTCGAACTTCTGGTAATGGCAACCCCCCCCTTCACTATTCCACATTCCTGTTTACCTCTCTCACCTTATCTCCTTGCCTGCTCATCTCCTCCCTCTGGTGCTCCTCCCCTTTCCCTTTCTTCCATGGCCTTCTGTCCTCTCCTATCAGACTCCCCCTTCTCCAGCCCTGTATTTCTTTAACCAATCAACTTCCCAGCACTTTACTTCAACTCTCCCCTCTCCCGGTTTCACCCATCACCTACCACCTTCTGTTTTTTTCTCCCTTCCCCCCACCTTCTTACTCTGACTTCTCGTTTCTTTTCTCTAGCCCTGATGAAGGGTCTCAGCCCGAGACATTGACCATTTACTTTTCTCCGTAGATGCTGCCTGGCCTGTTGAGCTCTTCCAGCACTTTGTGTGTGTTGCTCATTTCTGATAACGTCAAAACTGGCCTTTCTCCAAGTTAGAATCTCAACCCTCAGACCAGACCTATCTCTTTGCATATTTACTTTGAAGCTGTTGGCATTGTGGTCAATGGATGCAAAGTGTTCCCCTAAACAAACTTCTGTCACCTGCCCTGGTTGATTCCCTAATAGCAGAACTAGTATCGCAAGCTCTCTCATTGGAACAGCTACGTACTGATGAAGGAAACTTTTCTGAACATATTTGACAAACTCAGTCCCATCTAGTCCATTTACAGTGAAGGATTTGCCTCCCAGGTGCCAGGGACTGGGACATCTCAGATTGTGCTCTCAGCATTCTTAAGTGGGAGTTTGAAAAGCCAGAGGTTGTGGCCTGTGTAGGTACCAATGGCATGAATAGGACAAGTGATGAGGTTCTGCACAGGGAATTCAGAGAGTTAAGAGTTAAAGAGCAGGATCTCCAGGATTGTGATCTCGGGAATGCTACCACATGCTAGTGAGGCCAGAACTAAGAAGATTATACAGTTTAACACGTGGTTAAGGAGTTAGAGTAGGAGGGAGGGCTTATGATTTTTGGGTCATTGGGGTCACTTCCAGGGAAGGTGTGACCTGTACAGAAGGGACGGTTTGCACCTGAACTGGAGGGGAACTAATAACCTAGTGGGAAGGTTTGTTAATGCTGCACGATGCTAAACTAGAGCTGCAGGGGGACGGGAACCAGAGTGCCAGAACAGTTAGTGGAGAGGTTATGGAGACAGATGTTGGTAAGACCTCAGACAAAGTCAGGAATGAAAAGGTTAAGCAACTAGAATCCTGAGCTGCATGTATTTCAAAGCACAAAGTATCATAGGAAAGGCTGATGTGCTCAGGGTTGGAGCAACACCTGGAATTATGACATGCAGCCATTAATGAGACTTGGTTACAGGAGGGGCAGGAATGGCAGCTCAGTATTCCGGGGTTCTGTTGTGGACATGACAGGGCAGGGGGGATTAAAAGAGGAGGGGTGGGGTCACAGCAGTGCTCGTCAGGACAGACTAAAGAACTCAACTAGTGAAGGGTTATGGGTGGAACTGAGAAATAAGAAAGGAATGACCACGTTAGTGGGGCTAATTACAGACCACCTAACAATCTTAGGGATTTAGAGGGACAGATCTGGCAAGAGATCACAGACTGTTGCAAGAAACATAAGGTTGCTATAGTAGGTGATATTAACTTTCCACATATTGACTGGGACTCCCATACTGTAAAAGGACTAGATAGGATACAGTTTGTTAAAGGTGTTCAGAGAACTTTCCTTCATCAATACGTAGAGATCCCAACAAGAGTATGTGATACTGGATCTGCTGTTAAAGAATGAGATAGGGCAGGTGACAGAAGTTTGTGTCGGGGAACGCTGCATTCAGTGACCACAATGCCACCGGTTTCAAAGTAAATGTGCAAAGAGACAGGCCTGGCCCGTGGGTTGAGATTCTAAATTGGAGAAAGGCCAATCTTGAAGGTATCAGAAGTGATTTGGCGAAGCGTGGATTGGGACAGCTGTTTTCTGGCAAAGTGGGAAGTGAGAAGCTCTCAGAAGCAAAATTTTGAGAATACAAAGCGTGTATGCACTTGTCAGGACAAAAGGTAACAAGTACAAGGCACCTTGGTTTTCAAGAGATATTGAGGCTCTGGTTAAGAGAAGAAAGGATATGCATAGCAGGGTATAGGCAAGTAGGAACATTTGACGTGCTTATGGAGTATAAGAAATCCAAGAGAACACTTAAGAAAAAATCAGAAAAGCTTAAAGAAGGTATGAAGTTGCTCTAGCAGACAAGGTGAAGGAGAATCCCAAGGGATTCTACAGGAATGTTAAGAGCACAAAGATTACAAGGGTCAAAATTGGTCCTCTAGACGACCAGAATGGTAATTCATGTGTGGAATCAAAAAAAAAAGGGGGTGACTGTAAATAAATTTGTTGCTTCTGTATTTACTTAGGAGAAGGATACAGAATCTATAGAAGCGAGGCAAAGTGGCATCAACTTCACGAACCCTGTACAGATCATAGACGGGGAAATATTTGCTACCCTGAAGCAAATCAGGGCGGGTAAATCCCCCAGGACCTGATAAGGTGTTCCCTCAGACCCTGTGGGAGGCAAATGAAGAAATTTCAGGGGCTCTAGCAGAGATATTTAAAACATCTTTAGCAACAGGAGAGGTACCAGAGGATTGGAGGATAGCTGGTGTTGTTTAGCTGTTTACAAAAGTCTCTAAGTATAAAGCAGGAAATTATAGTCCGTTGACATCAACTGACATCGGTTGTGGGAAAGTTATTGGAAGGTACTCTTGGGGTCTGGAGATACAAGTATTTGGATAGATATGGACTGGTTAAGGATAGTCAGCATGGTTTAATGTGTAGTTGGTCATGTCTAAATAATCCGACAGTTTTTTGAGAAAGTTACCGGGATAGTGAATGAAGGCAAGACAGTGGATGTTGTCTACATCAGGGGTCCCCAACTCTTTTTTGTACCGTGGACCGATTTAATATTGACAATATTCTTGCGGACCAGCTGTCCGGGGGGTGGTGTTCAAGTAGGGTTAAACTCACCTCAACATGTCTTTTACAGTTAGGGTTGCCAACTTCCTCACTCTCAAATAAGGGACAAAAGTAGCAGTCAAATACGGGACACTTGGGTTTACCCCGAGAAAGACTACCATGACTGTGAAGCCTTGCGCAGGCACCTCTGTGCGCATGCGCATACGTGCCAATTTTTTCCCAGAAATCAGTTTTGGCTTAATCTTCCCGACTATACTGTTCATACATTATTTCTACTTTATATAGGCTGTGTATTTATCATGTCATTCCTGCTTTTACTATATGTTATTGTTATTTTAGGTTTTATGTGTTATTTGGTATGATTTGGCAGGTTATTTTTTGGGTCTGAGAACGCTCAAAAATTTTTCCCATATAAATTAATGGTAGTTGCTTCTTTGCTTTAGCCATTTCGGCATGAAAGGTTTCATAGGAACACTCTACCTTAGTGGGGGAAATACGGGACAAAGGCAGTCCTGTATGGGAGAAACAAATTTAGCTCAATATACAGGATGTCCCGGCAAATACAGGACAGTTGGCAACCCTATGTTCAAGTTTAATAGTGAGTGACAGAGAATGAGGAAAGGTGCAGCTAACTCATATCGTTTCCTCGCGGCCCGGTAGCACGTGCTTTGCGGCATGGTACCGTTCCACGACTCGGTGGTTGGGGACCGCTGGTCTACATGGACCTTAGTGAGACAGTTGACAAGGCCCAACATGAGAGGCTGGTCAAGAAAGTTCAGTTGCTTGGAATTTAGGATGAGGTAGTGAATTGGATTAGACATTGGGTTTGAGGCAGAAGCCAGAGAATGGTAGTATATGGTTGCCTCTAACTGGAGGCCTGTGATTAGTGGTGTACAGCAGGGACCAGTGCTGGGTCATTTCTTGTTCGTTACTTAGATCAATGATCTTAATGATAATGTGGTTAACTGGATCAGCAAATTTGCAGATAACACCAAGAGAGGTGGTGTAGTAGACAGTGAGGAAAGCTATCATGGCTTGCAGAGGGATCTGTATCATCTGGAACAATGGACTGAAAAACCTCAGATGGAATTTAATGGAGACAAGTGCGAGGTTTGGCACTTCAGTAGGACCCATCAGGGCAGGTCTGATACAATGAATGGCTGGACGCTGAGGAGTGTGGTAGAACAAAGGAATCTGGGAATACAGATCCATATTTCATTGAAAGTGGCGTCACAGGTAGATAGGGGCATAAAGAAAGCTTTTGGCACATTGGCCTTCATCAGTCAATGTATTGCACACAGGAGATGGAATGTTATGTTGAAGTTGTACAAGATGTAGGTAAAGCTTAATTTAGAGTATCATGTACAATTTTAGACAATAGACAATAGGTGCAGGAGTAGGCCATTCAGCCCTTCGAGCCAGCACCACCATTCACTGTGATCATGGCCGATCATCCACAATCAGTACGCTTTTCTTGCCTTTTCCCCATATCCCTTCACTCCGCTATCTTAAAGAGCTCTATTTCAAAGAATCCAGAGAATTGACCTCCACTGCCTTCTGAGGCAGAGCATTCCACAGAACCCCAACCCTCCGTGTGAAAAAGTTTTTCCTCAACTCCGTTTTTGTCATGAAGCTGCAGAAAGTTATGAACAAGGTGAAAGAATGGCGAGAAAATTTACGAGAATGTTGCCGGGCAGGATTGAATAGGTTAGGACTGCATTCCTTAGAACATAGAAGATTTATTGGAGATTTGATGGAGATATACAAAATTATGACGGGTATAGATAGGGTAAATGCAAGCTGGCTTTTTCCACTGAGGTGGGTGGGACTACAACCAGAGTTTATGGGTTAAGGATGAAAGGTGAGAAGTTTAAGGGAGCATGAGGGGCTTCTTCTTCACTTAGAGTGTCGTGAGAGTGTCAAATGAGCTGCCAGCACAAGTGCTGCATGCGAGCTTGATTTCAACATTTAATAGAAGTTTCAATAGGTACATGGTTAGTTGGGGTATGCAGGGCTATGGTATGTAGGGCATGTCTATTGGAGTAGGCAGTTTAAATGATGTCGGCATGGACTAGATGGGCCAAAGGGTCTGTTTCACTGCTGTACTTCTCTATGACTCCGTCTCTATTGCTGAATCATTGTCAGGATTGGAAGATTCTGACTGGTATTCTGAACGTTCTTTCTCTGTTTGTCCAGGGATTCCATGAGATGCTCAGATGTTACATATTTCTAATAAGGGGTTGAGAACGTTCATGATTATTTTCTTTATTTACCTGACAATATATTAAGGTTAAGGGTTTATAATGTATTGGTCAAATCGCAACTGAAATATGGTGAGCCGTTTTGTGCCCCTTACCTGAGAATGATGTGTCGGCATTGGAGAGGTTCCAGAGGAGATTTACGAGAATGACTCTGGGAATGAAAGGGGTTAATTCGTGAGAAATGTTTGATGGCTCTAGTCCTGTACTGATTGGAATTTAAAAGAGTGAGAGGAATCTCATTGAAAGGCCTAGATAGAATGAGAATGAGCACGGGGAGAGGGTATTTCCTATGGGGGAGGGGGGTGGTTCTAGGACCAGAGTGAGCAGCCTCAGGATGGTTAGAACAGAGAGGAGAAGACACTTCTTGAGCCAGAGGATGGCGAATCTGTGAAATTTGTTGTCATAGGTGGCTGCAGAGGCCAAGTCATTGGGCTTATTTAACATGGAGATTGATAGGCTCTTGTTTAGTAAGAGTATCAAAAGTTATGGGAAGATGGCAGGAGAATGGGGTTGAGGGGGATAATAAATCAGCCATGATAGAATGGTGGAAGAGACTTGATGAGGCAAATGACCTAATTCTGGTGCTATGCCTTATGGTCTTAATGTGACAGATTCTGGAGCTAATTATAATTAGATGCTTAGTTGGCTGGGTTAGGACTGGAGATACACCTCCAGTACTGTTGGGGGCTTGTTGTAGGTTGTCCATGATGCAGAAGTGTACAGAAGGTCATTGCTCATTACGGATACTATTCCTTTATACATATTAAGGATAGAATCATGGCTTTGAACAGTGATATGCAGCCAATTGTCTCTCTATCCATGTAATGTTCCCCTCTATTTTCATCTCTCAGTTGGGGTGGTCCAGGGGTGTGTTGGTTCTTAACACAAATGATGCATTTCTTTGTAAATGTGGTAAAAATATTTTCTATGTGGTAAATGAATGAATCTAGATCAGAATCTGATCAGACCTTTTCTGCTGGCACAGTGAGGCTGCCGTACTACCTGCCGTGCAACTGCGTTGCTTTTATAACTCAGCTGTGCAGCACGGTTGTCCATTCATAACACTCGATTAACAAGAGTTATAGAATTAAGTATCACTCAGAAAAGTCAAATCTTTTGATAAAATAAACATTTTCATGGAGGGACAGGTAAAGATACAGAAAGGCTACTCAAAAATGTCAGCACTGACAAAATATGATTTGTATGTTAAGAATAATATATTGAACTCAAGTAGGAGGAAGAATTGAAGGTGTAGACCATAGGACCATAAGACAAGGGAGGAGAATGGGGCTATTCAGTCCATTGAGTCGGTTCTGCCAATAAATCATGGCTGATTTATTGTCCTTCTGAACCTCAATCTCTTGCCTTCTCCTAACCTTTTCCTACCTTTGAAACTCAATGCATAAAAGCATGCAGATATGGTCAAGAGGTTCAGTTGTTCAGACCAAACATCAAAATACGGAAGAAATGTGATCTAAGTGACTTTGACCGTGGACTGATTCTTGGTGCCAGATGAGATGATTTGAGGTATCTCAGAAATTGCTGATCTTCTGGGGTTTTCATACAAAACAGTTACAAAAAATGGTGTGAAAAACGAAAGAAAAAAGCAGTGAATGGCAGTTCTGTGGGCAAAAATGCCTTGTTAATGAGAAAGGTGAGAGGAGAATAGCCAGACTGGTTCAACCTGACAGGAAGGTAACAGTAGTTCAAATAACCACACGTTACAACAGTGGTGTGCAGAAGAGCATCTCTGAATGTACAACATGTCAAAACTTAAAGTGCATGGGCTACAGCAGCAGAAGTTCACAAGAATACAAGAAGTATCTAGTACAGTGGCCACCAAATGTATGGTATATTATAGGCATCCGTTAGTCTCATGAGACCATAGGTTTGTGCCTTGGAAAGTTTCGAGGGCGCAGGTCTGGGCAAGGTCGTATGGAAGACCAGCAGTTGCCCATGCTACAAGTCTCCCCTCTCCATGCCACCGATGTTGTCCAAGGGAAGGGCATTAGGACCCATACAGCCTGGCACTGGTGTCGTCGCAGAGCAATGTGTGGTTAAGTGCCTTGCTCAAGGACACACATGCTGCCTCAGCCTAGGCTCAAACTAGCGACCTTCAAATCACTAGACAAATGCAATAATATGTATGGTATATTAAATCGCAATAGAAATACACGTGCAATTTTTTTTAGATTTGTTATTGTTTAGTTGTATTGTCATATTGCTACTACATTAATGATTCTCATTTGTTCAAGACTCTCCCGACATGGATCTACACACCAAGTCCTTTAATGGTAAGCTTCAACACTCGCTGAATTACATTAAAAAAATCATTATCACTATGCACAGACTATCTTATGGAGATAGATTGAGGGAGCTGGCACTTTTCTCCTTGGAGCGAAGGAAGATGAGATGTGACTTGATAGAGGTGTATAACGTGATAAGAGGCATAGGGCGAGTGGCCAGCCAGAGACTCTTCCCTAGGGCAGAAGTGGCTAATACGAGGGGACATCATTTTAAGGTGATTGCAGGAAAATAAAGAGGGGATATCTGAGGTAAGCTCTCTGCATTGAGAGTGGTAGGTGAGTGGAACTTCCTGCCAGGGGTGGTGGTAGAAAGCTACATTAGGAGCATTAAAGAAACTCTTAGATAGCACATGGATGATAGAAAATGGAGGGTTTTGTAGGAGGGAAGGGTTGGATTGATCTGAGAGCTCAGCACAACATCATGGACTGAAGGACCTATGTTCTATGTTTTAACTTAATGAAATATTTTGCATGAATAATACATTTGATGTGTAAAGGATTATCACCTCCGCCTGTCTAACTATGTCATGGTTTACAATTCAAGCTACTTTTTTAGCCTGTCACATTCAAGAATTTTCAATTATAATCACTTGTTTTTTTGTGGGGGGAGGGAAGACTATTGAGTCAGGTGTGCGAGTTAATATCTTACTATTGTAGTGTGTCTTGGAAAACTGTGGAGGTAATTGCATTACATCAGCTTCCAGAATAAGGTTTCAATTGATGATTTAGTTTTAAACATCAGCTTACAGAGAGGAGGTGGAAGAGCTCAAAGCCAGGTGCCAGGAAGGTAACTTCTTCCTCAATGTCAACGAGAGAAAGGAGATGGTTAACAGCTTCAGGAGAACTCGCACCACTCATACTCCTGTTTACAACGGCGGCATAGCAGCAGAATCTCGCGGGAGTGCGGGTATCTCGCACTACCTCTCATGGTCCCAGAATACATCCTACTCAATCAAGAAGCTCTTCTTTCTGAGGAAGCTAAAGGGGAGCTAGACTGTGCACACGTATACTAATGTCATTTTGCAGATGCGTAGCAGAGGGCATCCTCACCTACTGTGTCACAGCATGGTATGGGAACTGCAATGTGGCAGACGAGAAGGTTCTACAGCAGCCCAACGTCCAATGCATCACCGGCTCCAGACTACTCACCAGTAAAGAGATACGTACAGAAAGGTGCAGAAGAAGGGCCAGTAACATCATGAAGGATCCCACCCACCCTGCTCACGTCCCACTGCCGTCAGGGAGGAGCCTATGTAGCACCCACACCAGGACCATCAGACCCAGAAGCAGTAAGGCTGATTAACACCTCCACCCATCCAGGTCCCCCACCCCGCACCACCATTACCTTAAAATTTCTTGTCAGAGTCATCTTATGTACAAGCACTGTACCCAGTGTCACTTCAAGGACACTTACTGTCAATATTCTACGTATGGAGGCAACCTTATGTATTTATACTTGTTGCATTTTTATATCTTTATCTTATTGTGGTTTTTGCAGTCAAAGTGCAAAAGAAGACAAACAGTGCAAGTAAAATTATAATACTGAGAACATGTATAGTAAAGAGTCCTTGAAAATGAGTCTACAGTTCAAAGAATCAGTTTCGAACTAAATTCTGACTGACTCTTGTGTGTTAAGCAAGCATAAGCAAGCAGTATAATGAAAACAAACACACACACACACACACATTGAGAAGATTTTTCAGCTGTAAGACTTTAAATCAAAGGATTCACCAATTTAAATCAAAGAATTGTGAGCACAATATTTCATTATAAACAAAGCACAGGCATTCTCCTTGTTTTCCCACTTTTTAATCTTGGCTCCTCAGCAGAGATCAAATTATAAAATTTATTTGCTAATCCCAGTCAACGTGTTCGGATATGCCACATTGGCATTATTCCATTGAAAACATTCTTCTTTTCCTATCCTTCTGCTTCCAATTTAAATGTGGGATTAAGTATGATGAGCCTCATTCTATGCCATGAGCAACTTCTCAGCTTTCTTTTCTCTTCTGCTTAAGCCCACCACGCGAGGGAACTTGCCTGAGCCCTCTGTCCTGGACCCTGCGGCTTTCAGTTTCTTCACATGACTTTATATGTCTTTTAGGTGAATATTCTTCTTCTCCTAGTGATGAGGTCTTTGGAACTTCTGTTGGAGTTTCTGTAGCTCTGGGTTTTTACTGCATTCTCATTCACAACCCATGCTTCACTCCAGCTGCTACTGTTCACCTACAAACTAGGAGCCAGTCATGGCCAATAAAGATATGAAGGGTAGGCAAGATATGAATCTAGGAGAGGTTGTGATATGAGAGGAAAGTAGAGTTCCTGGGAGAAACCCACAAAGTCACAGGAAGTCCAACAAAACATAGAACATAGAATAGTACAGCACAGTACAGGTCCTTTGGCCCACAATGTTGTGCCAACCCTCAAACCCTGCCTCCCATATAACCCCCCACCTTAAATTCCTCCATATCCCTGTCTAGTAGTCTCTTAAATTTCACCAGTGTGTCTGCCTCCACCACTGACTCAGGCAGTGCATTCCACGCACCAACCACTCTCTGAGTAAAAAACCTTCCTCTAATAACCCCGTTGAACTTCCCACCCCTTACCTTAAAGCCATGTCCTCTTGTATTGAGCAGTGGTGCCCTGGAGAAGAGGCGCTGGCTATCCACTCTATCTATTCCTCTTAATATCTTGTATACCTCTATCATGTCTCCTCTCATCCTCCTTCTCTCCAAAGAGTAAAGCTCTAGCTCTCTTAATCTCTGATCATAATGCATACTTTCTAAACCAGGCAGCATCCTGGTAAATCTCCTCTGTACCCTTTCCAATGCTTCCACATCCTTCCTATAGTGAGGCGACCAGAACTGGACACGGTACTCTAAGTGTGGCCTAACCAGAGTTTTATACAGCTGCATCATTACCTCGTGACTCTTAAACTCTATCCCTCAACTTATGAAAGCTAACACCCCATAAGCTTTCTTAACTACCCTATCTACCTGTGAGACAACTTTCAGGGACCTGTGGACATGTACCCCCAGGTCGTTCTGCTCCTCCACACTACCAAGTATCCTGCCATTTACTTTGTACTCTGCCTTGGAGTTTGTCCTTCCAAAGTGTACCACCTCACACTTTTCCGGGTTGAACTCCATCTGCCACTTCTCAGCCCACTTCTGCATCCTATCAATGTCTCTCTGCAATCTTCGAAAACAATGCTCTACACTACCTACAACACCATCAACCTTTGTGTTGTCTGCAAACTTGCCAACCCACCCTTCTACCCCCACATCCAAGTCGTTAATAAAATTCACAAAAAGTAGAGGTCCCAGAAGCGATCCTTGTGGGACATCATTAGTCACAACCCTCCAATCTGATTAAACCCGCTTTCCAACAACAAGATTAAACCTGTATAACAGCAACTGTGAAGCTGTAGCTGAGCTAACTGTCCCTGGCTGTTGGTAACTGCAAAATGATATGTATTTCATCCTCTTTATAATTCACTGTATTTATTGACTGTGGATATGATGTTGCATTTAAGAGATTTAATGCAAATTGCTTAATTAATTTATTTTTATCCTTGGATTAGATGTCACGCTGTCCAAGGAGAACACATTTACTCTTTATCAGAGAATTGGAAAAAATAGCAAGGACAACAGACCATGCTGATTTCATTGAGATTTCCATTGGCAACATGAACAGCTTGCGGGAGGTTATTTCCAAATGTCCGGTAATTTTTTCTCTTCTTTTTGTTGATCATTTAATTCAACATGATGAATATCATATAAAAACAAAGTGAATAATTTTCTGAGAGCTGAAGATAGTGGGACAGTGTAAATTCCATTCGTTCTGCTTCAAGTAGAATTTCTGGAGTTACTTATTCATTTACTTAGCAATACAGCATGGAGGCGGTACTACCAGCCCTTCAATCCATGTCACCCCAGCAACCCCACGACCCTGAACAACCCTAACCTAATCACAGGGCAGTTTACAATGACCAACTAACCTACCCTGTACGTCTTTGGACTGTGGGCGAAAACTAGAGCACTCGGGGAAAGCCCAAGCATGCCACATGGAGAACATACTGAAACTCCTTACAGAATTGAACTCTGAACTCTGGAACAAACTGTAATAGCATCGTGCTAACCCTTATGCCACAGTGGTGTCCATGATTGCATGGATATGACAGAACTTCAGGAGATACTTGGTGGAATTTTACTCTTGAAAGATTTAGATCTGAATTCAAACCTTCGAATTCAAAAGGAAAATGATGCTGAAGATTCCATTTCATCTGGATAACTTGGTACATTTTTGGTTGTGGGGACTGTGGACAAAACATATTCACCTTCTCCTATGACTTTGTATCAAAAGGTCCTGCTGGTGGGACACAAGGAAAAGGGGTTGTGGAGGGGTTTTCTGTGTTGGATAACAGTGTGCTGTGATAGTGTCAGGCTTTCCTGGAGAAATTTCTTCTATTCCCTCTTTAAAAAGCTTCAGTAAAAGTCGCTCTATTTCAAATCTATCACCACTGTCTTGGTACCTACCTGAAAATTCCAAACCTCTGCCTGAGATGCCAATCAACTCCAAGACTTCCTCAAGGTTCTGCTCTATACCTATTTCCTGCGGAGCATCAAGAAAATTCACCTCTGTCCCAGGATACTGACGGACTTTTACCGCTGTACCATTGAGAGCATATTCACTAACTGCATCTCAATGTGGTATGGCAATTGTCCCGTATGGGACCGCAAAACACTCCAGCGTGTGGGGAAAACTGCCCAGAGGATTATCGGCACCCAATTGCCCACCATTGAGAACATCTACCATAAACACTGCCTGGGCAGGGTGAAAAGCCTTATCAAGAATGCATCTCACCCTAACCATGGACTTTTTACTCTCCTCCCATCCAGAAGGTGCTGCAGGAGCCTCCGCTCCCGCATTAGCAAGCACAGGAAGAGCTTTTTCCCTGAGGCTGTGACCCTGCTGAACCTCACATCACAGCATTAAGCAGTATTGCACCTATATTGTACTGTCTCAGTACTTTTATATTTGTGTGCTGTAGCACTTTTTATTCACAGTTATCTTGTAGATAACATTATTCTTTGCATTTCTGGTCAGATGCTAACTGCATTTCATTGGCTTTGTATCTGCACTCGGCGCAATGACAATAAAGTTGAATCTAATTGAAATCTAATCTAATCTGATCCATACTTATCAGATGACCTTTAGCTATTTTTCTCCTTTGGGTTCCAGTGACTTGCCAGGTTTCTCTATACATCATCATAAACAGAATCTGAAGAACTTCAAGGCATCCAAGTGCACAACATTAGTTTTTCCAAATCAGTGAACTATTTTCTAGCGTTCTTAGTCTAAAGGTAGAAACTGGGCAGCAAATGAAATATCACCTTAGTACCGATCTTGTGCATATCTCAGTTTCTTCTGAAATTGCACTCAGGCAATAAAACCAGACAATGCATTATAGGACTGAAGAATGTGTCTGATCTATGGCCCAGTAATGCAAACATAAATGGACAGATACATGCAAGGGTGGGGCTTAGAGTGATATGGGCTATCTCTGGAAGTTGGGGCTTGCAGGATGGGCACCTGGTTAGCATGGGCTTGATGGGCTAAAGGGCCTCAATTCATGCTGTATTGCTCTATGACCCTATAATTGCATTGTGGGAGTTCCTTTGTCATAGGATCTGAAATGGTTCAAAATATATTTCACCAGCATTTTCTCCAGTATTGCCAAGAGCAGTAAATAAGATCTTTGACTGCTGTGTGCACTGCCATCAGTTTTATAAAATTATAAAAGTATGACCTTGATCTTCACTCATACATATACGGACACACAAGTATATACAACACTAATTCTATTTTCCATTTTGTGTTACAGGAGAAACAATGCAGGTGGCAGGAGATTGAAAAGATGGGCAAGGCCTTTCTGAAAGCATTGAAAGCATTTTTAGGCAGGATAAACAGATGTTAAGAAATCAATTCAAGGTTTCTTCAGTAATGATGCAGGTCACAATATTTTCTATTACAATTATTTCATCATGAACATGGTAAAAATGAAACTTTTAATACAAGTGAGTTGTTTCAAAGATGAGGGGAAATTGCACATTGTTGGAACTGTGGAATGCAAGTTGTATTTTGGTACTGTGTATCATAATAAGGAAGTACTCATTTGCTCACTTTTTAATGGAGTCACACGAACACTGAATATTTATGTCTAAACAAACAGCAGAAGTGTTTAGTTTCTTGAAATGATGAAAATGTTCTTTGTATTAAAGCTTACATTTAAAACTAAAACAGAGTGTATATTTTTGACGTATTTGCATTTCATTCAACTGTTTGATACATTTTATGACAATGAATCGATCATTGGCTGTCGTTCCAGTGCAATAGTTGTCCATATATTCCCATATGATCTTGACCTTCTTGTGCATTTACACAGATAAAGTTGGAACATCGATTTCTCTAACTTCCGGTAATTTTTCCCTTCCCCCCTCCACACACACACTTTTCTCTTCTTCCATTCTCCATTCTGACACCCCTCTTACCTCATCCCTTTTCCTTCCCTCTAGTGCCTCGCCTCTTTTGCTTCCTCCCATGGTCCTCTGTCCTCTCCTAGCAGATTCCTCCTTCTTTACCCCTTGTCTTTTTCCACCTATCATCTCCTAGTTTCTCACTTCATTTCCCCTCCTCCAACCCATGACCTTACCCTTTCAATTTCAAATTTAAGTTCAAGTTTATTATCATCTGACTGTATGTAGTTACAACTCAGTAGAACAACATTCCTTTGGACCACAGTGCACCTACTAAACATATTGTATATCACACACATCACATAAAGCAAAATATTACCATAAGTAAGTTACTAAATCTAATTTAAAAACCTATATAGTGCACAGCAGAGATAAACATTAAGTAGTAAAGAGTACCATAAACTTCTGGTGATGAGATCTCAGTGGTGTCCGTGTGTTCATTAGTCTCACAGCCTGAGGGAAGAGGCTGTTACCTGGTCTGGCAGTCCCAGTCCTGATGCTCCTGCTCCTCCTTCTTGATGGAAGTGGGCCAAGGAGATTGTGGGATGGGTGGTAGGGATCCTCAGCAATGCCTCTGGCTCCTTGTATACAACACTCCAAGTATATGTCACAAATAGTGAGAAGGAGACCTCAGTGATCTTCTCAGCTGATTTTACTATGTATCCACTTGCGGTCCAGTGTCTTGCAGCTTCATTACTACCCAATGATACAGCCAGACAGGACTCTCTCAACGGTGCTCCTGTAGAAAGTTGTTAGAATGGGGGCAGGCAGCCTTGCACACCTCAGTCTCCTCAGAAGATGTAGGAACTGCTGTGCCTTCTTGACTAATGATGAGGTGTAGTGGGTCCAGGTTAAATCATCCATTACGTGCACACCATGGATCTTTGTGGCCTTCACTCTCTCCATGGCAGAGCCATTGAGGTACAACAGAGAGTGATTGACCTATGCCATCCTGAAGTCCATTATCATCTCTTTTGTCTTGTCCACTTTGGGACTCAGCTGGCTTCACCTGTCACTTTCTTGTTTGTACTCCTTCCCCTCTCCCCATCATCTTATTATGGCTTCTTCCCCATTCTTTTCAAGGTCCGATGAAGGGTTTCAGCTTGAAATGTTGGCTCTTTATTCCTTTCCAGAGATGCTGCCTGACTTGCTGAGATCCTCCAGCATTTTGTGTGTGAGGTGATAATGACATCCATGCTGGGTGAGGGGCCGGCCCCTCTCACTGGTGCTGCTCTCCCGTGTTTGCTCAGTGAAAGACAAGCTGGATTGTGCTTATCTGTGGCTGGACTAGCACATGATGACTGGAATGTTGCTGAGGGCTTGTTCTTGCATCCCATCTCTTTCAGTATTTTTATTAACATTATATAAATTGCATGAATACAAATATAAAATTCATAAGGATACAAGTAATACGAATTACATCATATGTAAATCACAGTAATATGATCACAGTATCCCATATTCCAAATCAATCATGTAGAAAAAAAGATTGAATTATGAAATGAAATAAAATAAAATAATTTTCTTTTATTAAAAAAAAATCTACCCCCACTACCAAAATGAGCTGGTAGGTAAAGAAAGGAGAAAAAAAAATCCTTACCATATAATCCTATAATAATAATGGCTCAGATCCATACTTTAATAACAGTTCAAAGGTTGTGAAAATAATTCAGACAGGGTCCCCATGACATTAGAAAATCATGTTTAGAATCAGAAATTGAATAACGAATCTTCTCTTGATCAAGGCACAACATAAGTTCAGATAGCCATTGAACATGAGTGGGCGGGGCGGCCTCCTTCCACTTGACCAAGATCGCCCCCCGGCCATAAGAGACATAAAGGCCAATACCCGCAAATTAGATGGCTTCAGTTTTGTAGCGCTATCCTCAACAATACCAAATATGGCAGTCAAGGGATTAGGCTTAAAACTAACATTGAAAAGTACAGAAAAAGTTTGAAATACATCTTTACAAAATTTTTCAAGGCTCGGACATGTCCAAATTAGTGTGGCCACTCCATTAGTACCTCTATCACAGTAAGGGGAAATATCTGCATAGAAGCGAGAGAGCTTGTCTTTAGACATATGAACTCTATGTACCACTTTGAATTGTAATAAAGAATGACGAGCACATAATGATGAAGAATTAACCAATCTTAAAATAATCTTCCAGCTCTCTTCAGATATGAAAATCTGTAAATCCTTTTCCCAGTCTCCTTTAATTTTATCTAAAGGGGCCTTTTTCAGTCCTACCAGAAGATCGTACATGTAAGATATTGCACCGTTGTCAAAGGGTTTCAGATTAAAAATTGTATCTATTATATTCTTATCTGGACTTGTGGGAAATGTATGTAACTGAGATCTTAAAAAATCTCTAATCTGTAAGTAGCAAAAAAAGTGGGTATTGGAAAGGTTAAATTTCATTGAAAGTTGCACAAAAGAAGAGAGATTCCCTCTATCAAACAAATCCTGCAATCGTTTAATACCCAATCTATCCCATTCTTTAAAAGATAAGTCAATTATAGATGGTTTAAAAAAACAATTAGAAAAGATGGGACTCGAGAGAGAGAATCCCACTATGCAGCAAAATGCAGCATCTCCAAGTTTGCAGATGACACGAAGCTGGGTGGCAGTGTTAGCTATGAGGAGGATGCTAAGAGGATGCAGGGTGACTTGGATAGGTTAGGTGAGTGGGCAAATTCATGGCAGATGCAATTGAATGTGGATAAATGTGAGGTTATCCACTTTGGTGGCAAAAACAGGAAAATAGATTATTATCTGAATGGTGGCCGATTAGGAAAAGGGGAGGTGCAATGAGACCTGGGTGTCATTATACACCAGTCATTGAAAGTGGGCATGCAGGTACAGCAGGCGGTGAAAAAGGCGAATGGTATGCTGGCATTCATAGCAAGCGGATTCGAGTATAGGAGCAGGGAGGTACTACTGCAGTTGTACAAGGCCTTGGTGAGACCACACCTGGAGCATTGTGTGCAGTTTTGGTCCCCTAATCTGAGGAAAGACATCCTTGCCATAGAGGGAGTACAAAGAAGGTTCACCAGATTGATTCCTGGGATGGCAGGACTTTCATATGATGAAAGACTGGATCGACTAGGCTTATACTCATTGGAATTTAGAAGATTGAGGGGGGGATCTTATTGAAACATAAAATCCTAAAGGGATTGGACAGGCTAGATACAGGAAGATTGTTCCCGATGTTGGGGAAGTCCAGAATGAGGGGTCACAGTTTGAGGATAAAGGGAAAGCCTTTTAGGACCGAGATTAGGAAAAACTTCTTCACACAGAGAGTGGTGAATCTGTGGAATTCCCTGCCACAGGAAACAGTTGAGGCCAGTTCATTGGCTATATTTAAGAGGGATTTAGATAAGGCCCTTGCAGCTAAAGGGATCATGGGGTATGGGGGGAAGGCTGGTACAGGGTTCTGAGTTGGATGATCAGCCATGGTCATAATGAATGGCGGTGCAGGCTCGAATGGCCGAATAGCCTACTCCTGCACCTATTTTCTATGTTTCTATGTTAACAAACCAAAATCCTCATGGTTCATGTAATATATCCAGAACGTAATATTTCATATATTAACTGCCCAATAATATAACCTAAAATTGGGTAAGGCAAAGCCTCCATTCTGTTTGGATTTTTGAAGGTAAGCTTTATTTATTCGAGGTTTTTTATTCTTCCATATATAGGAAGGAAGAATTGAATCCAAAGAGTAAAAAAAAAGATTTAAGAATAAAAACAGGCATAGCTTCAAAAAGGTATATAAATTTAGGTAAGATATTCATTTTAATAATATTAATTTGGCCAATCAGTGACAAAGAGAGAGGCGATCAATTAGAAAGTATTTTTTAACGTAATTCATTAAAGTTAAAAAATTTTCCTTAAATAAATCTTTATAATTCTTAGTAATTGTTACTCCTAAATATGTAAATTGTTTTCTTAAAATTTTAAAAGGAAGGTTAATATCAGTTGGGATTAAATTGCTTAAAGGAAATAGTTCACTCTTATGTAAATTTAACTTATATCCTGAGAACTGACTAAAATTAGTCAGTAAACGGAACACAAATGGTAAAAAGGTTGTAACATTAGATATAAAAAGCAATGTCATCAGCATAGAGTTACACTTTGTGAATAGTACCTTTCCTTAAAATACCAGTAATCTCTTTAGACTCTCGAAAAGCAATTGCTAAGGGTTCTAATAGCAAATCTAAAAGCAGAGGGCTCAAAGGACAACCTTGTCTAGACCCATGATGGAGTTTAAAGGGTTTAGAATTCTGAAGATTAGTAAGAACCTGAGCAGAGGGAAATAAATGAAGTAATTTCATCCAATGAATAAAATTAGGTCCAAAATTAAATTTTTCTAAGGATTTAAAAAGGTAATTCCATTCAACTCTGTCAAAGGCCTTCTCCGCATCCAAAGATATCACATATTCCGATATTTCTTTAGATGGAGAATGCATAACATTTAACAAATGTCGTATATTAAAATGGGAATATCGATTTTTAATAAATCCTGTCTGATCTTCCGAAACTATAGAAGATATAATATTTTCAAGTCTATGAGCCAACACTTTAGATAAAATTTTAGTATGAAAATTGAGTAAAGAGATAGGTCTGGAAGAAGAACATTCAGTAGGATCCTTATTCTTTTTAAGAATAAGTGAAATGGAAGCTTCGTAAACAGACTGCAGTAACCTTCCTACCTTAAAGAAATCAGTAAGGGTAGAACATAAATATGGTATAAGAAAGGAGGAAAAAGCCTTATAAAACTCTCCAGAGAATCCATCAGGTCCTGTGGATTTCCCAGAATGCAATTCTCGAATAGCCTGAGCAACTTCTTCTTGGGAAATATGTTGATCCAATTGCCTATGATCATCTATCGAAAGATTAGGAATATTTAATTGATCTAAAAAATTATTCATTGCAATATTATCATTAACAGATTCAGAACTATACAATTTGGAATAAAATTCCCTAAAAGTGTCATTAATTTCAAAGCGGTCAGTTGTCATGTCCCCATTAATTTTACGTATTTCTTTAATTTGCTGCTTGGCTATAAATGGCTTCAATTGATTAGCCAGTAGCTTACCAGTTTTATCTCTGTGAATATAAAATTGACTTCTATCTTTTAAAAGCTGACTTTCAATTGGATGCATTAAAAGAAGATCATATTTAGTTTTGGTTTCAATACGTCTCTTATATGTTTCAGGATCGGGTACCGAAGCGTATTTATCGTCCAGTTGCTTTAACTGATTAGCTAGTTCATTTCTCTCTTTGTTAATTTTTTTAATAATGTTTGCAGTATAAGAAATAATTTGACCCCGGACATATACTTTAAAAGTGTCCCATATAATAAGACTAGACGTCTCTTTCAATGTATTTTCTTCAAAAAAAGAGTAATTTGATTCTCCATAAATTTTAAAAAGTCCTCATTGGATAACAGAGTTAAATTAAATCACCAAAATCTACTCATAGGATAGGACCAGGAAGATTCAAAGATAGAAGTACAGGAGAGTGGTCAGAAATAGCAATTTCCTTATATTCGATCGATTGAACCAATGGAATCATTTGACTGTCAATAAGAAAATAATCAATCCTGGTATAGGAATGATGGACATGAGAGAAAAAAGAATACTCCCTGTCCATCAGATGAAGAAAATGCCAAGCATCAACTATACCACATTTAGTTAGAAAAGATTGGATAAACAAAGCTGATTTATTAAGTGTGGCTAGTTTGACAGATAAGCAATCTAATACTGGATCTAACCGGCAGTTAAAATCTCCTCCCATCACAAGAGAGTAAGTACATAACTCTGGCAAAAACGAAAATAGACATTCAAAAAATCCTGGATCGTCTACATTGGGGGCATATGCATTAGCAAAAACAATCAATTTACTGTCTAAGCTCCCTGATACAATAACAAATCGACCATTAGGATCTGAAACAACTGTATGCTGAACAAAAGAAACTGCATTATCTACAAAAATCAAAACTCCACATGATTTTGCATTAAACGAAGAATGGAATTGCATATTCTTCCACCAGTAAAAAAAGTTAGCTATCACAGTTTCGTATGTGCGTTTCTTGTAAGAAAATAATGGGTGCTTTAAATTTTTTAATATAAGCAAACACTTTGTTCCATTTAATGGGGTGATTCAGCTTTTCATATTCAAACTAAATAAGTTAGTATTTCGAGCCATTTTAAATACCAATCTTCATGTAATTTAAAGATCTGGCCATAAGTTATTAAAACTAGAAAGCAAACCGTAAGGTAAGGTAGTCAAACAGACAATCATATAATCAACCTAACACAGCTCCCAGAGAGAAATAGGCCCTAGCCTCTCCCCCACCCAAAGCCAGAAGGCTGACCAATAGACAGTCAGCGAGCTAACAACTAAAATGTTCCCTCCCCAAAAAAATCCTGTTGACAAAAACTCTGGTTCTACAAGGTCAATTATGTCCCTACCAAGACACAACATAAAAAGAAAAATAACTCAGTATTCGAAAATATAAAAGGATCAATTTAAACAAATTCAAAGAGAGGTATATTAAAATAAAGCCTCAAAAAGGGATATAATAAAAAAGTATCAAAAAAAAAACAAAAAACAATATATGAACAGCCAAAACATAAGCTTATTGAAACCTTATTTCAAATTTATATGAACAGAAGAAAAAATTGAACAAATAAGAAATATAACGGTCTTTGACTTCAACCTTCAGAAACACTTTTGCGTCTTCAACCGACTTTATTCTTTTTTGTAATCCATTCTTCAAAACAATACTCAGGTGGGCGGGAAATTGAAGAGATGATTTAAATCCTTTATTGTAAAGTTCCGACATTACTTCTTTAAAATTTTATACAATCAGCCATAACTTCAGGCGAATAGTTCTCCACAAATCTGACCTTGTAACCATGGAAATCGATCATTCCTTGTCGACGAGTATGGCGAATTAAAAGGTCCTTAATACGAAATTCATGAAAACTTAGAATGACCAATCTAGGTCTCGTGGCCGACGACAATGGCTTCGAAGTTGGCGAGCAATATGCTCGATTGAGCTTCGGCTCAAAAGTGAATAAAACAGGGAATAGCTGTTTCAGAAAGTTTGCAAAGAACTTCGTAGGGTTAGCGCCTTCAATTTATTCTTCAAGACCCAGAATTCGCAAGTTATTTCTCCTGTTTCTATTTTCTAGATTGATAATCCTTTTCATCAGTTTTTCATTGGATAAGGACAACTCTTTGCAGAGTTTAATTGTATCTTCAACATCCTCTTCAAGTGTCACCAGCTTTGCAGTATTTTTCTGAATTCGGTTCTCATGCTCAGTTAAAGTTTGTTGGATTGTATCCAATTTGCCATTAAGTCATTGAAACTCCTCAGAAAATTCCGATTTTTGCCTTTTAAGGAAGTCACTGATTGAATCCAAAGTAACTGGGGATTCATCTTCTGTTTCCTTTTCTTTTGCGGAAGCTTTTGTTCTTTTCCCAGCCATAGTAGAGCAGTATTAAAGTATTATTATAATAAGATTTCAAAAAAAAACTGGTAGGAGACAATAAAGTAAATAGGGTAGGAGCAATCTAAAATGATGCTACTCCATCAGCTGCCAACAGGGCTCTCCTTCTTGCATCTCATGCACTATTGATCTACAGGACATGATACCCAGGGACTTGGGCTATATCATATTATTTTTTGTGTGATTATATGCTTACTGCTATCATAATTATATGTGCTATATGTGCCTTGTGCTGTGTATGACTGTTGGTATTGTGTTTTGTTCCTTGGCCCTGGAGGAACACTTTCATTTGCCTGTATTCATGGGCATTCATGTATAGTTGAATGACAATTAAACTTAAACTTGATATGAAGTGACCTTTCAGAATAGTTTCTATTCCACTTTATCCCATCCTTTCCCACCTACAATGTGTCTTCCCCGTGTATGTCTTCGGACTATAAGAATGCAAACAGCCCCATTGCAGTTGTCATTATCAGATGGTGAGTGGAGTGATTCCCAATGGGGCAAACATGTCTGTGGTTCTGAAACCAGTGCTTGATTTTAATATTTTAATGCACTTTTTTATTGTGTTTTAATGCAAAAAAAGGGACTTAAATTATTTTTATCTATTTATATATACTGTATGTACTGAGACCATAAGACCATAAGACATTGGAGCAGAATGAGGTTCTTTGTCCAACTGAATCTGCTCTGTCATTCCACCATGGCTGATTATAGGAGACATATAAGAAACTGTTAAAAGTCATTCCCCTGAAGGTGGAATCTCATGTGGATATAGTGGTGAAGAAAGCTTTTGGTATGCTGGCCTTTATAAATCAGAGCATTAAGTGTAGGAGTTGAGATGTAATGTTGAAATTGTACAAGGTATTGGTGAGGCCAAATTTGGAATATTGTGTACAGTTTTGGTCACCAAATTATAGGAAAGATGTCAACAAAATAGAGGGAGTACAGAGAAGATTTACTAGAATGTTACCTGGGTTTCATCACCTAAGTTACAGAGAAAGGTTGAACAAGTTGGGTCTTTATTCTTTGGAACGTAGAAGGTTGAGGGGGGACTTGATAGAGGTATTTAAAATTATGAGAGGGACAGATAGAGATGACGTGGATAGGCTTTTTCCATTGAGAGTGGTGGTGATTCAAACAAGAGGACATGAGTAGAGAGTTAAAGGGCAAAAGTTTAGAGGTAACATGACGGGGAACTTCTTTACTCAGAGAGTGATGGCTGTGTGGAACGAGCTTCCAGCAGAAGTGGTTGAGGCAGGTTCGATGTTGGCATTTAATGTTAAACTGGACAGCTATATGGACAGGAAAGGAATGGAGGATTATGGGCTGAGTGCAGATCGGTGGGACTAGGTGAGAGTAAGAGTTCGGCACGGACTAGAAGGGCCGAGATAGCCTGTTTCTGTGCTGTAATTGTTATATGGATATGTAGTTATATGGTCATTACAGCTATGCCTTGCGGGATCCCTTTGAGACTGGGAGATTAATGTACAGAAATAGTGCATCAGGGTTGGGGTCTGTTTCATTTAATCTGCTGGTCCATTTGGATCTCAATCATACAATGAGCTTAGCTATCAACTTTACTGATGAGTTCAGCAAGGTTCCAGATTTTTATAATTGTGTCCTGTGCATAAATTGATTGGTTGGCATCTGCCTGTCTTGAAGGACAATGGGTGGTAATGACCATCACCACCAGCCTGGAGATCCTGAGATGCCCAGTCGTCAAGTTCACCCTTTCGGCTTCGCAGTGTAGTCCAAAGGAAAGCCTACGAAGCAATACATTTGGCACAGCTTGGCTGCAGGAGCTGCTGGAAGGATGTTCAATGATATCCAACCCCTGAGGGGCTCCACTCTGGATTTGCTGCCTGTGTTTACTCCCGTAGCCTTTGTCTCTCCTGAGGCTATGCACAAGGCAGTGGGACCACTTACCCATAACTGGGGATATGGCTCATGAGCACCAGGGTGTGACCACACACCAGTGGGCCTGCGTGCTACGTCTGCAAGGGCCAGACCCCCTCCCTGTTCTCTGCAGATCAGCCTGAGTCCAAAAGCAGTTCTACTTCGGTGTGTCGCCAGCAAGGAGGCACTACGTGAGGCTATGTACTGGCGGGGAGAAACTTACACATTCAGCTCTCATTTTCGCAAGACTGCTCGCCTGTGGGGAAGCTGAGAGTGAGAACGACAAACACTGCCCACTACACTACCACACTAGATAGATCACAACAACCATTTTATGACACCTGTGCATAAACTACTCACCATATTAACAATGCAGCTGATTTATGAAGATTGTTGCCATTTTCTTTTCACTTGCACACTCTCCTGCCATCCACTTCTTGGTAATTTAGAAAGTTCCTTTCCATGACAAGATTATTTGGTACCAACGTCTAACCATTAACTCAGAGGAAGCATGGTTGCATGGTGCTTGGCACAATGCTTTACAGTACCAGCGATCCGGGTTCAATTTTCCACCACTGTCTGTAAGGAGTTTATACGTTCATTTGTGACCATGTGGGTTTCCTCTGGGTGCTCTCGTTTCCTCCTACAGTCCAAAGATGTACCAGTTGGTAGGTTAACTGGTCTTTGTAAATTGTCCTGTGATTAGGCTAGGGTTAAATCGAGGGTTGCTAGGTGACACGGCTCGAAGGGTGGAAGATCCTGTTCTGTGCTGTATCACGATAAGTAAATAAATAAAACTCAACTGACGTTTTATGTCAATCTTTCCGAGATATAGCTCAGAGGGACAGAAGAGCTACTAGGACTTGATGTTTCAATCCCTATGGTAAGTTGGCACTCTTGATGTTGGCAGTGGGTTTGGAGTGGTGACAAGGAGGGAGGGTAGGTACGTCATCGGGGTCATCAGGTGGGCACCCTCCTTCTTTGACGTTTCGTTGATAAGTCCACGACATCCCACTCCTTGCTGTCAGACTTTGGCCATTTCACCAACGGCTTATGTCCTTGCATGTTCTCCACTTTACGATGTGCCTGGCTGTGTCTTGGACTGCTGCTTGTGCCTGAAACTTCTTCCACATCCTGTAGGGTGCTGATACTCTGTGGACTGTGGGTTTCTTCCTGCCACTGAGTTTCATCCGACTGATTTGACTTTCCTCTTAACAGAATCTGGTAAAGTTAGCTTGAATTTTCTTTTCCGTCTGCATCTGATAAAGATAGAAGTACATATTTACACAGGTTCAATGAACAGCTCCACACACAGACTGCTGGAGGAACTCAGCAGGCCAGGCAGCATCTATGGAAAAGAGTAAACAGTCTATATTTTGGGCCAAGACCCTTCATCAGGACACAAACAAGATTCCAGGCTGAAACATTGGCTGTTTACTCGTTTCCATAGACGCTGCCTGGCCTGCTAAGTTCCTCTAGCATTTTGTGTTTGTTGCTTGGATTTCCAGCATCCGCAGTTTTTCTCATGTTTGTCAATGAAAAGCTAACCTTCAGTGGTGTCACAGGGCCAAACATGTAAGAGACATGACGTTTACAAGAAAAATATGAACAACCATAAATTACAGAAGAAAGAATACAATAATAGAAGTTATCTTGCTGAGGTGGAGCTTTACATGGAAACTTTCAGTGGTGGGGTGGAAGGTGCCTGTGATGTATTAGACTGGGTCCACGGCTCTGGGCAGCTCCTTCCATTCGTGAGCTCGTGAATTGAGTACCAGACCATGATGTATCTAATCTAGTGTTCGAGGGAACTGTGTCCTCTTTAATCTGGTAGGAGCAAAGTCTCAATAGTCAAATAGTATTATTCTGTATATATCTTAAATTCTTTTCAGGTGAATTGTGCTCTGTTATCACGCATAGGTTTCAAAGAAATCCCTTCTCCTACAAACATGTTTCTGATACTTCAAGCAGTTGTTTTGGTTATCAAGTCTTTCACCCTTCTGATAAGTGCTTTTGCAATCCATAGTTAAGAATGAGACATAAAACTTGTTGCTTATGTGCTTATTGTTCAAATATTTTTTAGAAAGGATCAAAACAATTTATTTAATGTGAATATCATTTCATGTTGAGAAAAAAGGGATATTATTTAAAAAAACAAGCAAATATGTTTAGCTGAAAATTCTGAAAACCTGTGTGCAAGATGTTCTTTTTATAGTATTGGGCGTTGAATTTGCCATTGACTTGTCAGGACTTGCATTCAATCTTCAGCACATGATTGATTTCTCATGCCCACCAGAATGCCTGGAGAGGGCGGAGGACAGTACATGCCTTACTCGTTCATCATAACGTGACCAATACATCAACTTTATAGCATTTAGGTTTCATTTGTCTCCCCTTTTGGGGGAACTACACTAACAATCATTTTATTAGGTGCTGTGAGAAGGAGAGTTGAGGGGAGAAGAAGCACGAGGAGGGAGAATGAAGAAAGAGAAGGGACAAAGCGGGAAAAAGAAGGAACAAAGATAGCGTGGTCTTATACAAGACTACAGATAACCATAAATTACATAGAAATTCTATTAATAACATTAACCAATGAAATAGCCAGATTCAACTAAAGTGACACCCGCCACGAAACCCAAGAAGTCTCCAGGAAAATACGGAGTTAATTGTAACCACTGGAAAACTCTCTGAATAATCATATGTATATTGGTGATTATATAAAATAAAAACAAGCATAAGAAAGATAAACTACAAGAAAAGCAACAATTCTACAGCCCAATCCAGCAGTGTCTATAACTGAGACACCATTCCTCCAACCTGGTGGAGCACTAGGTTGCAGCAGCTCCTTTGAGTCCAACAAATAGTGTAAATGTTTGTCTTAATCATTTTTCTTGTGATCGCAAGACCCTATTAGGCATTGGTAACTCAAAATAATACAAGTCTGTTCCATTGGTACGTTGGCAGGACTGGCAGCAGGGGTGCTGCATCGTCTTGGGTGCTGAGCGGACCAGGTTTTCATGCTGTGAAATGCCAGTCACAGCAACCCAGGGGATGAGGTCATGGCTGGTGTGTAGGAGAGAGCAGAGGTATATCACCTCTCCATTCTGCATTGGGAGCTGGCCTCTGCAGGTTGGCTCTCCTGTTGGGGCTGCTCTCCAGTGTTCACTCCCCGGAAGACAAGCTGGATTGTCTTTATCAGCACAAGATGAACGCTTGTTCTTACAGAAATGTGTCTCCAGGGCAACATCAATCTTCAAGCCATAGTCAGCATGGTTTGTGCATGGAACATTATGTCTAAGTAATCTTATAGAGTTTTTTGAGGAAGTTACCATAAAAAATGATGAAGGCAGTGGATGTTGTCTTTTTGACAAGGTCTTCCGCATGGGAGGTTGCTCAAGAAGGTTCAGTCGTTCAACGTTCAAGATGAGGTAGCAAATTGGATTAGACATTGGCTTTATGGGAGAAGCCAAAGAGTGGTTGTAGATGGTTGCCTTTCTGACTGGAGGCCTGTGACTAGTGGAGTGCTACAGGGATCGGTGCTGGGTCCTTTGTTTGTCATCTATATCAATGAACTAGATGATAATATAGTTAACTGGATCAGCAGATTTGGGGTTGACATCAAGTTTGATGGTGTCATGGACAGTGAGAAAAGCAATTATGGCTTGCAGAGGGATCTGCACCAGATGGAGAAATGGGCTAAAAATGGCAGATGGAATTTAATGCAGACAAGTGTGAAATTTTGCACTTCAGTAGGACCAACCGCAATAGGTCTTATACAGTGAACCGTAGGGCACTGAGGAGTGGTAGATCAAAGTGATCTGGAAATACAGGTCCATAATTCACTGAAAGTGGCGACATACGTAGATATGATTGGAAAGAAAGTTTTTGCTACATCAACTTTCACAAATCAAAGTATTGAGTAAAGATGAAAGAGGGAAGAAAAAATCTACAAGGATGTTGCTGGGTCCAGAGGACCTGAATTATAAGGAAAAATTGAATAGATTGGGACTTTATTGTTTAGAATGTAGAAGATTGAGAGGAGATTTGATAGAATGATACAAAATTATGAGGGGTAAAGATAGGATAATGCAAACAGGCTTATTCCATTGAGGTTGGATGGGACTACAATTAGAGGTCATGGATTAAGATTAGATTAGATTAGGTTAGATTCAACTTTATTGTCATTGTGCCGAGTACAGATACAAAACCGATGAAATGCATTTAGCACCTGACCAGAAATGCAAAGAATAGTGTTATTTACAAAATAACTGTGAATAAAAAAGTGCTACAGCACACAAATATAAAAGTACTGAGACAGTACAATATGGGTGCAATGCTGCTTAGTGCTGTGATGTGAGGTTCAGCAGTGTCACAGCCTCAGGGAAGAAGCTCTTCCTGTGCCTGCTGGTGCGGGAGCAGAGGCTCCTGTAGTGCCTACCGTGTGGGGGGGGGGAGAGTAAAAAGTCCATAGTTAGGGTGAGATGCATCCTTGATAATGCTTTTCGCCCTGCCCAGGCAGCATTTATGGTAGATGTTCTCAATGGTGGGCAATTGGGTGCCGATAATCCGCTGGGCAGTTTTCACCACACGCTGGAGTGCTTTGCGGTCCGTTACGGGATAATTGAGTGAAAAAGGGGAAAAGTTTAAGGGGAAAATGAGGGGAAGCCTCTTCACTCAGAGAGTCGCAAGAGTGTGGAGTGAGCTGCCATCGCAAGTGGTGCGTGCGAGATCAACTTCAAAATTTAGGAGAAGTTTGGATAGGTACAGAGATGGTAGGGGTATGGAGTGTTATATTCTGGGTGCAGATCGACGAGAGTAACAGGTTAAATGATTAGGCATGGACTAGATTGCTGAAGGGCCTGTTTCTCTGTTGTATTTTTGTATGACTCTATGACTCTAAATCTGTATTTTCCCATGCATCCTCTGAAGTAATGCTATTGGCAGTTTTTTTTAATGTAGTCATTGGAAAAAACATCTTCTAATGTAGCTGTGATTTCTGTGTGCCCTCTATAGTCTTTTCAGTGGCCACTTTATTAGGTACATCTGTACACCTGCTCGTTCATGCAAATATCTAATCAACCAATCATCTGGTAGAAAATCCATGCATGAAAGCATGAAGACATGGTCAAAAGGTTCAGATATTGTTCAGATTAAATATCAGAATGGGGAGGAAATGGGATTTAATTCACACAACTCATTGACACACTCGGGATGAGGAGGGATTTCTTTAGCTATCAGGTGGTGAACCACAGATGACTGTGGAGGGCAAGTCATAAGATATATTGAAAGCAGAGTTTGATAGGTTCTTGATTAGTAAGGGCATTGAAGGTTACGGGGAGAAGGCAGGAGAATGTGGTTGAGAGGGATAATAAATGGTGGAGCAGATCTGATAGGCTGAGTGGCCTAATTCTGGCCATATGTTTTATGTAGATATTATGATGAGAGTAGCTACGTCGCTCAGCTCTTCAGACAGTGAGTGTCAGAGTCCTATTACTCTCTGCATGAAGAAGTTCTTCTGCTATATTTTTTCACCGCCTGATAGCTAAAGAAATCCCTCCTCATCTCTCTTCTATGCATAGTATAAATAAGATACTTAACCATATTTGTAAACACATTTTGAAACACGCTGCACAAAGTACACAACTCGCAGTGCCGCTAGCTCAACCCCAAAATCTTAATTCAGTTCTGACCTCCAGAGATGTCTGTGATATCTTTCTGTGTCACATGATGTGCACATTGACAGGTTAGACATCCATGGTAGATGGCCATTTGTTTGCGGGTGAGTAGGGAATCCAGGAGCTGGGTGATATTGAAGGGAATGTGGGGAAAATCAGTTGGGCTAATATGAGATCAGTGTGTAAAAATGGGGCTTTTTAGCTTCCATGGTCTTGGTGGGCTGAAAACCCTGTTTCGGAGCTGTATATCTCGATGACACTGTGACTTTATAGTCAGGTGAAGATGGTAGCCCAAATGATCAGTAAATAACATTATCAGCTGTATAGCTGATAACACAAGTATACCAAATCCCATGGCTAAGAATTGGCTTGGAACACTGGAATGAAATAAGACCATAAAACCATAAGATACAGGAGCAGAAGTAGACTATTTGGCACATTGAGTCTGCTCCGCTATTCAATAGCGAAGAAATGTGATGAAATGACTTTGACTGTGGAATAATAGTTGGTGCCAGATGGGGTGGTTTGAGTATATCAGACACTGCTAATCTACTGGGATTTTCATAGACAACAGTCTCTAGAGTTTACAGAGAATGGTAAGAAAAACAAAAAAACATCCAGTGAGTGGCAGTTCTGTGAGAAAAAATCTCTTGTTAAGGAGAGAGGTCAGGCTGATTCAAACTGACAGGAAGCCGACAGTAACTTAAATAATCACATGTTACAACAGTGATGTGCAGAAGAGCATCTCTGAATGCACAACACGTTGAACCTTGAAATGGATTGAAGACCACAAACACACACTCAGTGTCCTGTACCTGATAAAGTGGCCACTGAGTGGATAAATTATGCATATAGTATATCAATCACTTTTTATCAAAAAGGGAAAGCAGTGTTGTGCATGCAAATATAATGATATTTGTAATAATGCGTATATGCACATGCACAATAAGTAACCGGTGCAGATAAGAGAATAAGCAAGTTGCCCTCTCAGTAGTTCTTTATCTTTCATTGATTCTATTATAGTCCATGGATTTACTGTGAATGCCCGCAAGGTAACTACTGGCAGGGTTGTAAATGGTGACATATATGTTCTTTGATAATAAATTTTCTTTGAAATTTGTTTATTTTCATGCTTCCCAGAAATAGCAAAGTAGTCAAACGGTAAGACATACTTTTAAGCAGGACTCAGAGTGCGTATCATGTTGGATGATGTATTTATATGGCGATCCTATCAAACAGCAGTGTCATGGGGACTGCCTGCTTCACAAACAATGCAACTGTTTTGCAAACACTCAGTCTGTTGCTACACGTTTCCAGCATATTTTCAAGCCCAAATATGTCAATGGGTTGTGTGCTCCTAGAAATTAGATCACCTCTTAAGAAATGCACTCAGCGTCAATTTATTAGCTACCTCTTTTGTCCACTGTGTGAATGTTTGTGCTCTTCTGCTGCTGTAGCCCATCTGCTTCAAGGCTCTTCTGCACACCACTGTTGCAACGTATGACCATTTGAGTTATTGGCACCTTCCCATCAGCTTGAACTATTCTGGCCATTCTCCACTGCCCTCTCTCATCAACAAGCTGCTCTCCTCTCAGAACTGCAGTTCAATGGATTTCTTTTCTTGTGTTATTCTCGTCATCTTTGTAGACTTTGGAGACTCTTGTGCATGAAAATTGCACGAGATTAGCTGTTTTTGTGATTCTCAAACCATGCTGTCTGGCACCAACAGTCACTCCATGTTCAAAGCCACTTAAATCTCATTTCCTCCCCATTCTGATATTTAACCTGAACAATATCTGAACCTCTTGACCATGTCTGCATGCTTTTATGCATGGAGTTTCTACCAGATGATTGGTTGATTAGATATTTGCATGAACAAGCAGGTGTACAAATGTACCTAATAAAGTGGCCACTGAAAAGACTATAGAAGGCACACAGAAATCACATCTAGGAATAAGACATTACTGGTTAAACAGAGATCATGTCTGATTAAAAGATGTTGTTTCAATGACTACATCAAAAAACTGCCAATAGCATTACTTCAGAGGATGCATGGGAAAATACAGATTTAGAGTCATAGAGTCATACAAAAATACAACAGAGAAAACAGGCCCTTCAGCAATCTAGTCCATGCGTAATCATTTAAACTGCTACCCTTGTCGATCCGCACCCAGAGTATAACACTCCATACTCCTACCATCCATGTACCTATCCAAACGTTTCTTAAAAGTTGAAGTCGATCTTGCATGCACCACTTGTGATGGCAGCTCATTCCACACTCTTGCCACCCTCTGAGTGAGGAAGTTTCCCCTCATGCTCCCCTTAAACTTTTCACCTTTTTCACTTAATCCATGACCTCTAATTGTAGCCCCATACAACCTCAATGGAATAAGCCTGTTTGCATTATCCTATCTTTACTCCTCATAATTTTGTATAACTCTATCAAATCTCCTCTCAATCTTCTACACTCTGAAGAATAAAGTCCCAAACTATTCAATCTTTCCTTATAAATCAGGTCCTCTGGACCCAGCAACATCCTTATAAATTTTTTCTTCCCTCTTTCATCTTTACTCAATACTTTGATTTATGAAGGTCGATGTAGCAAAAGCTTTCTTTCCAACCATATCTACCTATGCTGCCACCTTCAGTGAATTATGGACCTGTTTTTCCAGATCCCTTTGATCTACCACTCCTCAGTGCCCTACTTTTCACTATATAAGACCTATTGTGGTTGGTCCTACTGAAGTGAAAAACCTCACACTTGTCTGCATTAATTTCCATCAGCTATTTTTTAGCCCATTTTTCCATCTGATGCAGATCCCTCTGCAAGTCATAATTGCTTTCCACACTGTCCATGACACTCTCAGTCTTGATGTCAACCACAAATCTGCTGATCCAGTTAACTATATTATCATCTAGTTCATTGATATAGATGACAAACAAAGGACCCAGCACCGATCCCTGTAGCACTCCACTAATCACAGGCCTCCAGTCAGAAAGGCAACCATCTACAACCACTCTTTGGCTTCTCCCATAAAGCCAATGTCTAATCCAATTTGCTACCTCATCTTGAATGTTGAACGACTGAACCTTCTTGAGCAACCTCCCATGCGGGGGACCTTGTCAAATTCCTTGCTAAAGGCCATGTAGACAACATCCACTGACTTCATCACTTTTCATGGTAACTTCCTCAAAAAACTCTCTAAGATTGCTTAGACATGATGTTCCATGCACAAGCCATGCTGACTGTGGCTTGAAGATTGTTGTTGCCCTGGAGACACATTTCTGTAAGAACAAGCATTCATCTCGTGCTGGTAAAGACAATCCAGTTTGTCTTCCGGGCAGTGAACACTGGAGAACAGCCCCGACAGGACAGCCAAACTGCAGAGGCCAGCTCCCAATGCAGAATGGAGAGGTGATATACCTCTGCTCTCTCCTACACACCAGCCATTACCTCATTCCCTCGTATAGTTGCGAATTCCAAAGAAATCTCTGATATTCCCTTCCCTTAACTGACTATATTCTTAAAGATTATGCCCAATAACACCTCTTTTCCAGGAGGTCTACTACAAGTACCTGTACAAACTCTTCTTTTTCGCACATCCGATGGTCTTGTTGTGTGGGAGTTTTATATAAATGGTTTCTCTGGTTTTTGGTCAAGATTGCACCTGTGTACAACAGATATGGTCGAATCTTGCAGACCACAAAACTACTTATTTCACTTCTTTTATGCCTTTTACATCTGTTTTTCTTCTTGAATGCATTTCTGAAACTGTTGGAGCCCGTGATTTGCAGTTTGGAGATCATTTGGGCAATCCTTCACTTTGCAGTCCATGAGACGATTCCGGGAGACAGAGGCAGGAGATGCGATCCTTGTGGCAAGGAGGCTGTGGGTGGGGGTGGGGGTTGCAAGCTGATGTTTAACTCCATTTAATCAATTAAAGCTTCCATTGTTCGCCAATTGAAGTGATGAGGGAGATTGAAACATTAGAGTTGATGGTGGATACATGCTTTGATAATAAGTGAACCTTTGAAGCTTTGAATATGGAAGGTGAGCACCAGCTGCCTGCCTTTTGATCACTGCTAGGATCGCTATGCTACCGGAGAGGAGAGACCTTGTGGTCTGCCACAGTGCCCAGAGGTTATTACCAAGGTTTTCTGTATTATGGATATGGTAAAGATATGGTTTTGGAGTATGGACTATGGGCTTTTTTTTCAGTCTTATAGCTTATTCTATTCTATGCTTTTTACTCGATCTTTCTCATTTTTTCGTGTGGGTGACGGGGATTAGGGGTCGATGTTGCTATTCCACTTTTGTTTGTTTTTGTGCAGGGGAGGAAGGATTTGAGGGTTGATGATAAAGCTGCCATTTTCTCTTTTGGTTTTGTGGCTATCTGGAGAAGAAGAACTTCAGAGTTGGATACTTTGATAATAAATGAATGTTTGAACCTTTTAACTTTTGGTGTTCCTTTGTTTTGTGGCTGTCTGCAAGAAGACAAATCTTAAGGTTGTATACTGTATACACACGTTGATAATAAATGTACTTTGAACTTTGAAATTTGAACTCATTCAGAAAGCTCTCCATTTTAAAAGTTCCAAGCCCCGAATGCTTTCACACTGAGTCCCAACTGATATCAAGCAGGTTGAAATAACTGACTCTTATTTCGCTAATGTGTTTATGCTTCTTTGTGACTTTTCTACATACCCACCTCCCACTGACTGTTTGGAGGCTTACAATACACACTGGCAAACGAATTAGTTGTAAGGGGAACAAGTGCCACCTTTACCCCTAACATCCTCCTCACTACTATTCAGAGCCCCAAACAGTTCTTCCAGGTGAAACAACACTTCACTTGTCAGTCTGTTGAGGTCATCTACTGTATCCAGTGCTCCCAGTGTAGCCTCCTGTACTGTATATCAGTGAGACCCGATGTCGATTGGGAGACCACTTCACTGAGCAGCTATGCTCTGTCCGCAAGAAAAAGTGGGACCTCTCAATAGCCACCCATTTCAATTCCACTTTCCATTCCCATTCTGACACATCAGCCCATGGCCTCCTCTGCTGCTGTGATGAGGCCACACTCAGGTTGGAGGAGCAACACCTTATAGTCAGTCTGGATAACTTCCAACCTGATGGCATGAACATCAATTTCTTGAACTTCTGGTAATTGCACCACACCCCGCTTCACAAGAACACAAGAAACAGAAGAACACAAGGTATAGGAGCAGGAGTAGGCCATCCGGCCCATCGAGCCTGCACCGTTATTCAATAAGATTATGGCTGATCTGTCCGTAAACTCAGCTCCATCTACCTGCCTTTTCCCCATAACCCTTAATTCCCTCACTATGTAAAAACCTATCTAACTATTTCTTAAATATATTTAGTGAAGAAGCCTCAACTACTTCCCTGGGCAGAGAACTCCACAGATTCACCACTCTCTGGGAAAAACAGTTTCTCCTCATCTCCATCCTAAATCTTCTTCCTTGATTCTTCCAATATTCTTCATTCCCATTTCCCTCTCTCAAGTTATCTCCTCACCTGCCCATCACCTCTCTCTGGTACTCCTCTCCCTTCCCTTTCTTCTATGGCCTTCTGTCGTCTCCTATCAGATTCACCCTTCTTTAGCCCTTTATCTCTTCACCAATTGACTTCCCAGCTCTTTACTTCACCACTGTCCCTCTCCTGGTTTCACATATTACTTACCACCTTGTACTTCCTGCCCTCCCCCCACCTTCTTACTCTGACTTCTCATCTTTTTTTCCAGAGCCGATGAAGGGTCTTGGCCCAAAACGTCGACTGTACTCATTTCTATAGATGCTGCCTGGTCTGCTGAGTTCCTCCAGCATTTTATGTGTCTTGCCTTGGATTTCCAGCATCTGCAGATATTCTCATGTTTGCAATTACTCTTTTTTTAAATTTAAAACTCTAACAGAGGAGCTCATTTGAGGTTAGTTCGAGGATATACTCCTCTGTTCAAGTGCAATAGATTCCTCATTACTACCATCAGGGAGGAGGTGCAGGAGCCTGAAGACCCACATTCACCATTTTAGGAACAGCTTCAGATTTATGAACCCATGAACTCTATCTCTTTTGCACTGTATATGTTTATTATAACTTACAGTACTTCTTTCAATGTATAACGGCATGAGGCCAAGTGGTTGAGGCATTGGACTAGCGATCTGAAGGTCGCTAGTTCGAGCCCCAGCCGAGGGAACGTGTTGTGTCCTTGAGCAAGGCACTTAATCACACATTGCTCTGCGACGACACTGGTGCCAAGCTGTATGGGTCCTAATGCCCTTCCCTTGGACAACATTGGTGTCATGGAGAGGGGAGACTTGCAGCATGGGCAACTGCTGGTCTTCCATACAACCTTGCCCAGGCCTGCACCCTGGAGAGTGAAGACGTTCCAGGCGCAGATTCATGGTCTCGCAGGACTAACGGATGCCTTTACTTTTTACTTCTTTCAATATCTTGCGCTGCATTACAAATTTTATGACGTATGTCAGTGATAATAAATGTGATTCTGATTCTGATCTTTAGTTGTTAATCCAACCAAATCTTTTAACCACATTTCCCATTTGGCAACCATATCACCTTCCCATATCAATGCTATCATATTACTATATGTGGCCATGGACCTAATGCAGAAATTACGAACTGAGATTTGCTGTTTTTTTTTTAAATGTGGTAGCTAGCTCCTTAAATTCAAAGTAGCACACACAAAATGCTGGAGAAACTCTGCGACTGAGAGCACTCAGTACAAAAGGTACGTCACCTTGGATACTGTTGTGGGGGTGGGGGATGACCCTACCTATTTGTATGCGTCTAAGACTTTTGCACAATACTGTAGAACACTACAGCACAAAAACAGATCTTTTGTCCCAACTAATCCATGCTAAACTATTATTCTGCCTAGTCTCTGGACTATAGCCCTCTATATCCCTCCCAAATGTTTAAATTCTCATAAATATTGAAATCAAACTCATATCCACTACTTCCACCAGCTGCACTCTCCACACTCTGTGTGATGAAGTTCTGACTCATGTTCCCTTTAAACATTTCATCTTTCACCCTTAATCCATGACCTCTAGTTCCAGTTTCACCCAACCCCAGAGGAAAGAGCCTGTTTGCATTTACTCTATCCATATCCGTCATAATTTTGTACATCTATCTGCCCTCCCACAGATATTGTTCAACTTGCTGAGTTCCTTCAGAAGATGGTTTGTTGCTTTTATAATTAATATATAATTCAAGTCAAAAATAATTACCTGTAAATTCAGCTCTTGTTTATCCCTTTAATTAAATTATAGTAATCATACTCTTTTTGCACTAATTTACTTTATATCATATCTCATTGTAATTTATAATATTGTATTGTACTGTATTGAGCTGCAAAGTAATAAATTTCCCAACATACTGTATGTCAGTTATAATAAACTACATTTTTGATTCTGATTTTGATTGTCATGCCACTCATCTTTATTTTAGTTTGAGCTATTAACCCATAAACGTAGAGCAAATCCTCACCTGGGCTTACTAACTATTCTGTCACCTCTCCTGTCTTATGTCAGCTTCTAAGACTTGATGTCACCTCCACCTCTGCTTCTGGTCTCCTTGTCATTGCCATCTCCTGTATTCTAGCACGTAAATATGGACCATAGCAGCTGAAGACATTGCTACCTATATTAACAAAGTTAAAAACAATCATTCTTGAGCAGCCAAAATTGGAGGGATGCAGTTATCTGAGAAGATTATTGGTTTGGAAGAGCTTGCAATGATTTGGAAGTGGGTGGAGGAAGGGAGCAGTTGTTGAGAGAATGGAGGGCCATGAAACCAGGATTATCGCTTCGAAATCAGGGTCTGAAGAGTTAATGTGTGTGTGCAATCATCTGTAAGAGATTCTGCAGATGCTGGAATTCTGGAGCAACAGAGAAAAAAAATGATGGAGGATCTCAGCAGGTGAGGCAGCATCTATAGAGGAATGGTTAATTCACCTCTATAGATGCTGCTTGACCTGCTGAGTTCCTCCAGTATTTTGTATGAGTAGCATTTGAAGTGGATTTGGTTAACAACAGAGTCGGCTGAAATTTAAGAAGAATAAAATGTGGAAAGAAAGTTGGGCAATTTTAAATGATTAAGAGCAATAAAGTTGGATAATTATTACTTTTCACATATGAGAAGAGTTTTATGTAGACCATAGTTTCAAGCCTGCATAGAGCCAGAAATCATTATGATATTTGTAGCAGGTTGTGTGGTTGAACAGAGAGGACTAAAATTAAGTCCATTACAGTGGTCAACAAATTCCTTCGAAAATGTTGCTTCTTCATTTTTTTTTGTTATGATAATCCACTTGAAGCTGAACACAAATATAATTTCAGACTACTCATATCACGTAGGAATTTGGAGAAACAAGAAATTAACTTCTATTGAATATAAAGTGTTTAATTGCATAATGGTGCTGATGCTTTGCAATAGTTCAACTAAGCTAAAAATGTTTTGTTGATGATTTTCATTTGTACTCAGTTCCTTAAGTGTTCAACAATAATCAGTCAACATTGGTGAATTCCATTTTCCCTGATACCATTTCTCCATGACCGCGATGTCCTGGTGAAATCTTTCACCGTGCTTGTCATTGACAGCACCGAGATATGCAAGGAAGAAGCCTAGATGGGAATGCAGAAAATGAATCTATAGTGACAAGGTGCATTTCATAGTTTTGTATCCTTGAAGCATGTTGTCTGGTGGGAGTATTCAAGGACATCTTCAACCTCTCACTGCTACGGGCAGGAGTTCCCACTTACTTCAAAAAGGCAACAATTATACCAATGCCTAAGAAGCAAGGACCTGGACCCATTGCAAATTGCCTATTGCCACAATAGGTCAACAGCAGATACAATCTCAATAGCCCTTCACACGACCCTAGACCACCTGAACAATACAAACACCTATGTCAGGATGCTGTTCATTGACTATAGCTCAGCATTTAATACCATCATTCCCACAAACCTGATTAAGAAGTTGTAGAATCTGGGCCTCTGTACCACCCTCTGCAATTGGATCCTCAACTTCTTAACTGGAAGACCACAATCTGTGCAGATTGGTGATAACATATCCTCCTCACTGACGATCAACACTGGTGCACCTCAGGGATATGGGCTTAGCCCACTGATCTATTCTCTATATGCCCATGACTGTGCAGCTAGGCATAGCCCAAATACCATCTATAAATTTACTGATGATACGACCATTGTTGGTAGAATCTCAGGTGGTGACGAGAGGGCGTACAGGAGTGAGATATGCCAACTAGTGGAATGGTGTTGCAGCAACAACCTGGCACTCAACATTAGTAAGACAGAAGAGCGGATTGTGGACTTCCGGAAGGGTAAGAGGAAGTAACAGATACCAATCCTCATAAAGGGGTCAGAAGTGGGGAGAGTGAGCAGTTTCAAGTTCCTGGGTGTCAAGATCTCTGAGGATTTAACCTGGTCCCAACATTTTGATGCAGTTATAAAGAAGGCAAGACAACGGCTATTCTTCATTGTGAGTTTGAAGAGATTTGGTATGTCAACAAATACACTCAAGAACTTCTATAGATGTACTGTGGAGAGCATTCTGACAGGCTGCATCGCTGTCTGGTATGGTGGGGAGGCTACTGCACAGGACTGAAAGAAGCTGAAGAGGGTTGTAAATCTAGTCAGCTCCACCTTGGGTACTAGCCTACAAAGTATCCCGGACATCTTTAGGGAGCAGTGTCTTAGAAAGGCAGTGTCCATTATTAAGGACCTCCAGCACCCAGGGCATGCCCTTTTTTCACTGTTACCATCAGGTAGGAGGGACAGAAGCCTGAAGGCACACACTCAGCGATTCAGGAACAGCTTCTTCCCCTCTGCCATCTGATTCCAAAATGGACATTGAACCCCCGGACACTACCTCACTCTTTTAGTATATTTCTGCATGATTTATAATCTATTCAATATATGTATACTGTAATTGACTTATTTTTTATTACTATTATTATTTTGTTTTGTGTTTTATTATGTATTGCATTGAACTGCTGCTGCTAAGTTAAGAAATTTCACGGCACATGTGGTGATAATGAACCTGATTCTGATTCTGGTTCTGAACCAGCTGCATGCAGTTTGATGCTCTGTAGTTGGCAAAAAAAATTCAACAATATCCTGGAATGCATTCCATGTGATTTTCTGTGGTCTCACTAGAAGTTCTTTGAAACTCCTTTCACTGATGACCTGTTTGATTTGTGGACCAACAAAAATGGCTTCCTTAAAATTGGTATCAGGTAATCTGACTTGAATTATGAACTAAAGTAACAAATGTAGTCAATTTTAAAAAATGGTGCATGATACGGAAGTTTCATGACGATTTACGTGATCAGCCGCTCAAAATCCATAAGGTACATCGGAAAGTATTCAGGAAGCAAGCTCTTTGTTGTCCAATGTTATTAATTCAGACAGTTTGTTCTTTTTGCCTTGTTTGTGTTACACAAACCGCAGGAGCCTGTTTGGAACTCGATCGAAGGGTCCAGTGCTGTGCTTGGAGAGCTACCTCATGGGGGTCAGAGATGGGGTATCTAAACGTTTCTAAGAACACAAGATGACTGTAGAAAAGACCAGAGATGAAGTGTGAGGTCATGAACAACTCTATCTTGAAGTGGCGAGGAAGATTGAAGCACAGAAGTGAATGTGGAGAGGGCCAGCGATGGCTCCCAACGGAGATGGTCAGCAGCAACCGGATGGGTGTGTACAACGCCGGATTGGCGGTGTTCAGACCCGGGTCGGTGGTCACCCTTTGTGAAAGGACTGAGTTTGTTTGCAGATGGAAAGAAGTTTCTCATATTCTGAGGTTTATATGATTATTGGACCATACTTTATATTGATTTTCTTCAGTATCTTAGGGTTCTCTTTCTTGTAGACGACTGGCAGGTGGGTGATCTGTTAGATTTTTTTTCATGTGTAAGGGAGGGGTTGGGGGCTTGGTGCTACTGTTGCTGCTCTTTTTCTGCCAGTGAGGCGGGGGGGGGTCAGGCATTGTTATGTGTAGGGGGTCATTGACTGCTATTGTGGCTGATTTTTTGCTGCGGACAAGGGGGGTATTTTAGGGTCTGCGAGTTTTATTTCTTTTCTTTTTCGTGACGGTTGGGGAGAGTTGATGTCTGTTCTTTCTTCAACACTCATGGTTTTTCTGCATTTAATGGCTATCTGGAGTAGATGAATATCAGAATTGTATTGTACATGCATACTTTGATAATAAGATGAGACTTTGACTCTTTGAATTTCACAGAATTCTTTGAATGTCTGAGTGCAGAATGTTTATAGTTGTGGAAGATGGTTGATAATAAATTAATGATGAAACATTAAGTGGCTATTATAATAATTAGAACAAGATGGCAGCAAACATCTGTTGAAACCGCTACGATTAAAGTGATCCACTGGGAGGTCCTCTGGGAGATAACATACAAGACCCAAGGAGAGAGAATGGGATACTTGATCTCCTATTTGGGAACGAGACAGGGCAGGTGACAAAAGAACACGACATCTAGTGATCATAAAGTAACAAAGGAAAAAGATAAGCCTGGTCTGTGGGTTGAGATTCTAAATTGGAGAAAGGTCAATTTTGATGGTCTCAGAAAGGATCTGGCAAGTGTGGATTGGGACGGGCTGTTTTCAGGCAAAGGTGTATGTGATAAGGCCTTCAGAAGTGAAATTATGAGAGTACAAAGCTTGTATATGCCTGTTAGTATGTATCTGTGCTGTATTTTTTATGACTGTAATAAATTAATTCTCTAAGAATTTGGAGCTAAAGTGGTGAATAGGGTCCAGTGCCTATTCTACCATTATACAACAGCGTGACTTGCCCATACCATCAGCGAACCTTCACTTTATCCAACGTACAGTTCCAACTCATTGTGAATTGTGAATTCAGCTGTGGCAGGGTTTGCACCCATTAGTTCCTGTAAGGCAAAACATAACATCACAATTGGCAGTGATGCCTCAAAACCTTTAATGCACGGTATGAAAGAGAGAATAACATTATACCTGTATGAATCGCCACAACATCCACTGATTGTGATCTTTGTCTCTGAGTCTGATGGCAGAAAATCCTTTAAGAGTGTGTACACTCTCAAGCCAGCAGTTCCGATCGGTGTGCCTGGTAGGGCATTGAAAACCTGTGCCGATCAACTGGGTTAAGTGTACAAGGACATCTTCAACCTCTCTCTGCAGTAGTCAGAGGTTCACACCTTCTTCAATCATCCCTATGCCTAAGCAGTGCAGGGTGAGCTGCCTCAATGATTATCACTGGTAGCACTCACATTTAAAGTTATAAAGTGCTTTGAAAGGTTGGTCATGGCTAGAGTTAACCCCTGCATTAGCAAGGACCTGGACCCTCTGAAAATTGTCTACTGACATAACAGGCTTACAGCAGACACAAACTCACTGGTTCTCCTCTCTGCTTTGGAAGACTGAGGCATAAGTCAGGCTGCTGTTTATCAATTACAGCACATAATTCAACAGCATCATCTCCTCAGTACCGATCAACAACTCCAAGACCTGGGCCCCTGTACCTCCCTCTGCAACAGAATCCCAGTCTTCCTCATCATGAGACCACAGTCAGTGCAGATCAGTAATAATATCTTCTCCTGGCTGACAATCAACATAATATCTCACCTATGCATGTTTAGCTCTTCTCTTTCTACACTTATGTGACGATGCACAGTCAAATGCCATCTATGAATTTGCCAATGACACCATTGTTGGCAGAATTTCAGATGACAAAGAGGAGGAGTATGAAAGTGTGACAGCTAGGTTGATGTTGTGGTGTCACAATGACAATTTCACACTCAACATCAGTAGGACCAAGAAACTGACTGTGGACTTCAGGAAGGCCAAGTTGAGAGAACACACACCAATCCCCATTGAGGTGTCAGTGGTGGCAAGGGTAAGCAGTTTTAAGTTCCTGGTTGTCAAGATCTCAGAGGATTTTCCCTGGGCCCAATCATGGAGACAGCATATTAGTGGCTATACTTCGGTAGGAACTTGAGGAGGTTTACTGTGTCACCAAAGACTCCAACAAATTTCAGTAGATGATAATGGGGAGTATTCCAACTGGTTGCATCATGTCTAATATGGGGCATCCATGAGATGGTAAATATCTGCAAAAGGCTGTAGATTCAGCCAATTTCATTATGGGCACAACACATACCGCCATTGAGGACATTGTCAGGAGACAGTGCCTCAAGAAGGCAGCATCCATCATTAAAGACCCTCACCACGCAGGGCACACCCTCTTCGTAATACATCCCTTGTGAAGAGGTACTGGGACCTGAAGACCCACACTCAATATCTTACGAACAGCTTCCTCTCTCTCTCCATTAGGTTTCTGAATGGTTCATGAACTCAGGAATACTTGCTCATTATTTGTCTTTTGTACTTGAAACACCCTGGTTCCATCAGCTGCGTAAGTCGAGGGAAGACAATCTCCGGCCCTGACAAACGTGTGCGATTGAGGTGCGAGCCCACCCCGAAGCCCCCTGTTTGGGTGATTGCTGCGTGATTTGTTACCCTGTTACAAATCAGTACCACAAAATACAGACAGTACACCACACACAATTAAACGATATAGCTTTATAATTCTTAATTAGACTGAAGAGTTAGTAAAAAAAAAGCAAAAAAAAAAGAAAAGGGCCCAGTCTAATGTACACAAGTTGGAGCTCACGGTTTCTCCTTCGCCAATGTTCGTTGAATCATGGCCCTGCTCCGGGTCGAGTTCTGCGACCTCTTCTCCCTTCACCTCCCACCAAAAAAAAGACCCAGCTCACACCGCTGTCAGGCACACAACATGAACACACACTCCCTTCATTGGACGGCTCACATTCCAAAGCACCTGTTAACTCTAACCACAACCCAAACACTGCTTTTACTAAAAGACCATTACGTTAACAGTGAAACTTTTCCCAGGGTGTTACACTCTCCACCCACCAAAATTAATCATGTCCTCATGACACTGAGATAATTTGCCACCCTTTCATGCAAAGCACAAAGTCCAACCCAGGTGTAAATGGCAGTGACATAGCTCACCAAGTCGATAGGTGCCACAGTGCTACATAGGCCAGCCTACCTAGGGATCTCCTGATTCTTTGAGACTTCCTTACCCCGGCATCTACTTCTTCAGGTTCAGACACTCCTTGGGGATACCTCTTGTCTACATGGCGAGGCCTCCCCCGGTCTATCACTCACGCCCTCCTGCAACTCGGACCCCTCTGTTCCTTGGCTAAGCACCGCTTCATCTCTTTCATGGTCCTGCTGAAACCTCGTCTGTCCACAGATAGTCCCCCCAGTTTCACCTGACTCAGTGTGAGAAGGGTTGGGAATCCCTCCTCAGTCAGTAGGGAGTTAGCAAAAGGCAGCATATACCACACCCCCATTTCCAAGTCTATCCCATTCAGCAGCAGGGGCTGCTCTAATCTCTCCTGCTGCTGGTCCTTCAGTCACTCCGTGTTGCCGCGGAGTCCTCTTACTAGGTGTAGGCTCCAGGTCGGGCTCTGGGTCAACCCGCACCTCTTGTCTCAGAGGCAGAAGGTGGTTCTGATGGAGAACCTTGACAGGCCCATTCCCATCCTCTGAGTTCACCTGGAAAACTGGTACATTTGGCATCTGACTCTCCACTACGCAGGGCGTAGCTGCCCAGCGGTCAGCCAACTTATGCCACCCAGGTAGCCCCAAGTTCCTTATGAGGACGCGGTCTCCCAGTATGAGTTGGGAGAACCTAACCTTTTCGTCATCCCTCCTCTTATATCCTTGATTCTGCTTGGCAGCTGTGACCTTAGCTAATTCATAGGCCTTTTTCAGCTCCCTTCAGATATCAGACACATACTTTCAAATAAGTCTTCGGTGGTAGGTCTTCCTCGCCAGTCCCAAAACACAGGTCGATGGGCAACCTTGCCTCATGCCCAAATATCAGATAATATGGTGAGTACCTGGTAGTTCATTTCATGTACAGTTATAGCAGTGGACCAGCCGTCCAATATGTTTCATTTTCATGTTAAAAATCTTTTTATTGATATATAATCTTCTACAGCTCTAAAATGGTACAAGATTTCAGCAGATTGATATATATACAGTTAATAAAGCTGAAGAAAAAAACTTATCAAAAAAGAATAATATATGATAATGAAAAAAATTATAAAGAAAAGAAGGAAAAAGAGAACCCCAGCTACTAAAAGAAAAAAAAACAGTAACTACAAGAGAAAGAAAAAGAAAAAAGAAGAAAAAAGAGAGGAAAAAACCCATTAGGAACCAACTCCCGGAGCAATCCGTCTTACAATCATCTATACATACAAAGAAGAAAAATCATCAACCGCCAATTCACATTTATATAAAATAAGATTGGAAGGAAACCATATAAATTAATTCAAATTAAATGATAATATTTTGCAAAAGAGCCCTATCTTCTCTCAAAATCGAATCAAGGATCAAAAGTCCTACTTCTAATTTTTTCCAAGCTAAGACGTAACATTACTTGAGAAAACCATTGAATTAATGTAGGGACAGAGGTATCTTTCCATTTCAATAAAATAGCCCTTCTTGCCAACAATATGACAAATGCAATTACCTGTTGGTGTGAAGATGAAATACCCTGAATATGATGCGGAACTATTCCAAATAAGAGAGTCAATGTATTGGGTTGTAAATTAATTTTCAGAGCTTTAGAAATTGTAGAAAATAAAGATTTCCAAAAAGATTTCAATGAAGAACATGACCAGAACATATGTAACAAAATGGCTACTTCAGTTTTACACCTATCACAACAGTTGTCTATGTTAGGAAATATTTTAGATAGTCTCTCCTATGTTAAATAATAACGGTGAACAATTTAAGATTGAATTAAACAGTGATTGGCACATATCGAAGAAGAATTGATCATTTTTAAAACTCGCAACCAATCTTCATTAACAAAGATCATATTAAATTCTCTCCCAATCTTGTTTAGTCTTTAGTGAGAGGTTATCTTTTTGTGGTAAAAATAAATTATAAATTCTACCAATGGAACCTCTCACTAAAGGATTCATATTCAAAATAGTATCCAACAAATCAGATTCTTGCATATATGGAAACTTAGATAAGAATTTTTGTAAAAAATGTCTAACCTGAAAACATTGCAGGAAATGTGTCTGAGAGAGAAAATATTTGCTAATTAACTCTTCAAAAGTCATCAATCGAGCACCACAGAATAAATCTGCAAAAGAACAGATCCCGTTATTTCTCCATAAGAGAAAAATGGGATCAGTTATTGATGGTTTAAATAGAAAATTTTGATATAAAGAGCTAGACAATTTAAATTGTTTAAAATTAAAAGAGTTGTGAAACTGAAACTAAATCTGTAAGGACTGTTTAATAACAGGGTAGAGATTTAAATCTGGAATTTTAGCAAGTTGTAAAGGTAATGGAGCTCCTAATAATGAGGTTAAATGAAATTGTTTGATAGCTTTTAATTGGAAATCCATCCAAACTGGCTTTTGGCTCTTATCGAGCCAATATAGCCAAAAACATAATTGTCGAATATTAACAGCCAAATAATATAACCTTAAATTAGGTAGTGCAAGTTCACCATCTTTTTTAGATTTTTGTAAATGATACTTATTAATTCTTGGTTTTTTATTATTCCAAATAAAGGACAAAATAATAGAATCAATTTCATCAAAATTTTTTTTAGTTAAAAAGATAGGTATATTTTAAAAAATATATAAAAATCTAGGTAAAATCATCATTTTCATGGCATGAATACAACCTATTAAAGAAAGTGTAAGTGAGTTCCATCTAGAAAATAATTGTTTCATAGAGTCCATTAAAAGAACTACATTGTTTCCATTAAATGCTCCTGTTTTTATTTATAACGATATTCCATTTAGAATTGTGAATTCTTTTAAATATTTAGGTATTATCATTACTAAAAAAATATAAAGATCTTTATAAAGTCGATATGTTGACTCCACTTGTTCTTGCTGATTTCCAAGGTTCTGAGCAATTCTAGCAAGGTCCGATGAAGTCTCTCAGGCTGGGGATCACGCTGCAGGTGCTAAGGCATAGTCCTCGACTTCTTGACTCCAAGCATGCTCAGTAACTCATGTATGAGCCTGCTCTCGAAATCCCATCCCTGATCACTATGTATCTGCCTGGGGAGGCCATAATAAATGACATACACCTTGGCCACCGCGGACATCCTCTGATCCTTGGTAGGGAAAGCTTGCGCATATCTGGTGTAGTGGTCTGTGATGACTAAGACATTCAACGTGTTGCTGGCATCTGGCTCTGTTGACATCTGATGAAGCATTACCATACTATAATCACCCTATCTATTACAACCAAAAAAGAACAACTGCCATTAACAAAATAAACCGAAGCATTTTTTTTAGGGTGACTTTCTCAGCCCACTATGCTTTTGTCTAGCTTTCAACCCACTCTCTAATTTACTGACTTGGTCAAAAATAGAGTCTCAGGTCAGAAACAACCAAACAAATTATAACTTAATAACTTCTATACATGGAGGAGTTGAAACTACTTGCTCCTTCATCAGTAAAGCTAAAGCAATTAATTCAAATAATAGAACTGTTTTCAAAAAGATATAAGCATGAACTTTGGACTAGATAAGTGCAAAACATTAAAGATAAAGAAAGGTGCAATAGAGCTAGCAGAATTCAAAACAGAGCAGCAGGATACCATAGAACCCTCCACCCACCTTCTTTATAGGGCCTCTGCCCCTTCCCTCTTCAGTCCTGATGAAGGGTTCCAGCTTGAAACGTTGACTGATCATTTCCACGGATGCTGCCCGGCCTGCTGGGTTCCTCCAGTGTGTTGTGAGTGTTGCTTTGACCCCAGCATCTGCAGAGTACTTTGTTTTTACAATAGAACCGATGGATGGATATGAAACATACAAATATTTGAGATATCAACAAGCAAAGAAATAGATCATATTGTAATAAAGGGAAAACTTTCAATAGAATTTACTTCAAGACTTAAGAAAAATATAACAAAGTCAATAAACACTTCCACTGTACCCATATTCATGTTTAAAAACGCAAACACGAGGAAATCTGTAGATGCTGGAAACTCAAGCAACACACATCAACTCCAGCAACTTTGATGTGTGTTACCCATATTCATGTATTCTTTTGGCATAATAACCTTGGTCCAAAACCGATCTGGAAAATTTCCAAAGGAAAATAAAAAACTAAAACGGTAAATTTTAGAAAACACAATGTATACTCGAATGAACTTAGATTAACACTACCTAGGACAGTAGGAGGAAGAGGAATACTGTAACAGACAAAAATGTACACAAGTTAGATAAAACTTTTCAGGATATATTTTCACTAACAAAAACAGGATTCAGCACTCCACAGGAACATATGCAATTTTGACAAGTACACACCACTAAACTTAAACGAAAGCAAAAACAAAGAAAAATGCAGGAATTATCACTGTAGACGAAAAATGAAAGAGTCTGACCCTCCATGGAACACATCCCCACAATCTGAGCAGACTAGGAGTCGACAAAGAAGTGTTGAAAATGTCTGGCTCAGAGTTGGAGACATCTTCTCAGAAACAGAGGGGATCCTTGTGGAAATACTGGACCAGGTGGTAAACACAAAAAAAATCAAAAATACAAAATAAAAGAGCAACAAATTCAAGATAATAATGTCAAGAGAATCCCAAATCAATCCAACACATTGCAAGATCCATTAACTCAATTCTGATTACTTGCACGGGCACAATCCAGTGGCAAACATCATTCACCAAAATCTTGCTTTAAAATTTAAACTCATAAAAGACACCATACTTTACTATAAATACAAGCCTGATCCAGTTTTAGAGTCAGAGAGCCTACAAGTTATATTATGACTGATCCATTATCACAGACAGGACAATCCATAATAACCACCCGATATAATATTACAGGCTAAACAATCAAGGACAACTTACCTAACTGATGTAGCCATTCCAAACACACGTATTGCCCACCCTGGCCTCTTACCTCTTCTTACCTGCCTATCACCTCCCCCAGGTCCCCCTCTGTGTTATTATATGTGTACGTAATTAAAAAAAAACTTCAGTTCCCAGAGTGCGATGCAGGCAGTGCACCTGGAACCGGAAGTGACTTTGGTGAGCTGGTTGTGTGCACTCAGGTCATGCTGAAGCCATGAGGTGGTCACATGCGCTCGCGTGGAGCTTGTGCCACTACTGTAAATAAATATGTGTTAGTGTTTTTACCCATGCTGTTTGCCTTTAATAAGAACATAACACCCTCATCCTTCCCTTTCTCGCGTGGTCTGCTTCTTTCTCCAATCAGATTCCTTCCTCTCCAGCAGTTCTTTACCTTTCCCACCCACCTGGCTTCACCTGTCACCTTCTGTCTATCGTCCTTCCCCTACCCCCGCCTTTTTATCCTGTCGTCTTCCCCCTTCCTTTCCAGACTTGAAGAAGGGTCTCAGCCTGAAACATTGACTGTTTATTCATTCCTATAAATGCTGCCTGGCCTGCTGAGTTCCTCCAGTGCTTTGTGTGTGTGTGTTGCTGTGGATTTCCAGTATTTGCAGATTTTCTCATTTTTATGGTGCTGAACTCAATTAAACCTTGTCTGCCTGTTCATGACCCATATCCCTCCATTCCTTGTGTATTAATATGTCATTCTAACTGCCTCTTAAATACCATGAAGGTAACTGATGAATGTTGAAAGCATTTTCTGTCTTTATTTCAAGTCGCCAACATTTGCAGCTCTTTTAATTATCAACTCACGGGATTTATCCAGTTTGGCATCTTCATCTAGATCATTCCTTCCTTCATCTAGTCCTAATCTTCCAGTAAAATGGTGGTGCTTATACATGCAGCAGCCTCTTGGAGGCCAACCAAAGGTGCTTTTTTCTTTGTTAAGTGTCTTTTTATACATAGTAAGACTACTTTTGACTCCAATAACTATGTGTACAACAGGTCCAGCGCATCAGTGAGCTGCTCACTGTTTGGAGTAGTCGGCCAGCGGTTCAGAGAAGGTGAGTCAGGTCAGGCCATCAGGCCAAGGGAGGCGAGTCACACCAGCCGGGCCATCAAGCCAAAAGATTCTAGTCGGGCCATTGGGCTACAGAAGCCAGATTGAGTTCAGAGGTGCTGGCCTGGGTGCTGCCTGCTACCCAGAGGCATCAGAGTTGGTGCCTTCGAGTTGGCGTGAAGGTGGCATGTAGTGAAACTGTGTGACTGTCTTGGACATTTCTTTGGAGATCCCAAGACCTTTTTGGCCACTGATTGCTGCAGGCCTGCTTCTCTTGTTTGGTGACGAGGCAGCAGTGTTGCCTCAGGTGTAGTCAGGACTAGGCCTCAGTCCTCGGGCTTGCATTGTAGCTTGGCGTCCAGGCTCATTTGGGGGTGGCCTCTCCTGTAGGCGCTGCCCTCTAGTGTTCCATTGGTGAAATTACAGGCTTGACTGCCAGGAACCATCAATTTGCAGGACTTCTTGCTCAGGGTCTTGGACTTAAAATGTGCTTTCTTACGTGACTATGTTCTTTTTTCCTTCTTTCTCATTATTTTGATTGCGCGAGTATGTTTTTGCACATTGGCCCCAGAGGGACACTGCCTCATTTGGCTGTATCCATGTGTGGTTTGAATGACAACTAAACTTGATTTGATCTGTACAATGTCTTTCACAATCCCTCACAATAGCCCTCAAATTTTTGCTATTGCTTGTACGGTGGTGGTGTGTGCGGCCGATGCTCTTGCTGTTGCTTGTGTGTGGGAGGGGGCGGGGTGGGGGGCTCTGGGGTTCTGATGTTATGATAATTCATTCTTTGGAGTTTCTTGTTTCATGGATGTTTCTGTGAAGAGGAAGAATTTCAGGTTGTATACTGTATGCAGTATATTGTATAAGTGTTGGCGCGTGGCCAAGTGGTTAAGACATTCGTCTAGTGATTTGAAGGTTGCTAGTTCGAGCTTTGGCTGAGGCAACGTGTTGTGTCCTTGCGCAAGGCACTTAACCACACATTGCTCTGCGATGACACCGGTGTCAAGCTGTATGGGTCCTAACGTCCTTCCCTTGGACAACATCAGTAGCGTGGAGAGGGGAGACTTGCAGCGTGGGCAACTGCTGGTCTTCCATACAACCTTGCCCAGGCCTGCACCCTGGAAACCTTCCAAGGTGCAAATCTATGGCCTCATGAGACTAACGGATGCCTATAAAAACTATATACATCCTCTGATATTAAATTGAACCATTTGCACCACCTGAGAACTGATTTGTAGTTGAGTTTGCTATGGAACTTGTTTTATTTTTAAGCGATATATTGAGAACTGTTCATCGATATCATGATCATGGCTATGTGGCACCTTGTGTCTGTACTCATTGGCCAGGTAGAGAGCATGACTGCAATGATAGATATACCTAGTGTCCATTTTACTAGGCACACCTGCTCACTAATGCAAATATCTAATCAGCCAATCATGTGACAGCAACTCAATGCACAAAAGCATGCAGACATGGTCAAGAGGTTCAGTTGTTGTGCAGACCAAACATCAGAATGAGGAAGAAATGTGATCTAAGTATCTTTGACTGTGGAGTAACTGTCGGTGCTGGACGAGGTAGTTTGAGATCAGAAACAACTGATCTCCTGGGGTGTTCACGCACAATAGTCTCTAGCGTTTACAGAGAGTGGTGAGTGAAAACAGCCTGTGAGTGGCAGTTCTGAGGGTGAGCGATGAGAGAGGTCAGAGGAGAATGGCCAGACTGTTTCAAGTCGACAGGAAGATGGCAGCCACTCAAATAACCCATGTAGCACAGCAGTGGTGCGCAGGAGAACATGCACAATATGTTGAACCTTGAAGTGGATGGACTACTGAAGCAAAGACCGTGAATATTAACTCAGTGTCCGCTTTATTAGGTACAGGAGGTAGCTGGTAAGTGGTCACTCAGTGCATTTCTGTGTTTGCTCTTTTTTTTGAAAGAGGCCTTGAGTATCGTAAATCTTGGGCTTGCGTGACTGGGGTGTTCCATTGCCAGGAAATATCAGATACCCTCTTGAAATTCTATTTCCTATCATGGACCAGCTACCTTCAAGAGAGTTCTTTCTGCAAGAAGTGTATAAACCTGCAAGCTGACAGTATACATGCAGCATTCTGTATTGCATCTTAAATCAAGTTGGCTTTATTGTCATGTGCACAAGTACAGTGAGGTATTATGAGGCTGGGGGAGCTTGCAGAGATTTGGAAGGAGGGGGATGAAGGATGCAGCTGTTGAGAGAATGGAGGGCTTTGATGCAAATTGTGGTTGTTTTCAAATCAGGGTTTTATGTAATGTGAGCCAACGTCAGCCTGCAAACACAGCTGAACTGTGAAGTGCATCATCATGTCAGTCCATGGCCTCCTCTACCGCCGCGATGAGGCCACGCTCAGGCTGGAGGAGCAACACCTTATATTCCATCTGGGTAGCCTCCAACCTGATGGCATGAACGTCGATTTCTCGAACTTCTGGTAATTGCCTCTCCCGCTCCTTCACCATTCCCCATTCCTGTTACCCTCTATCACCTTATCTCCTTACCTGCCCATCACCTCCCTCCGGAGCTCTGTCTCCTTCCCTTTCTTCCATGGTCTCTGTCCTCTCCTATCAGGTTCCCCTTCCTCCACCCTTTTATCTCTTTCAACAATTAACTTTCCAGCTCTTTACATCACCCTTCTCCCTCTCCCGGTTTCACCCATTACCTACCACCTTGTACTTCTTCCCCCCTCCCCTTGCCTTCTTACTCTGACTTCTCCTCTTTCTTTCCTGTCCTGATGAAGGGTCTCAGCCGGAAACGTTGACGGTTTGCTTTTTTCCATAGATGCTGCCCGGCCTGCTGAGCTCCCGTTGCAATTTGTGCATGTCGCTTTGGTTAATAAGAGGGAGGGCTCACATTTACGATGGACAAAATAAAAAAAAAGGACAAATGGTTTGAATGAAATGCTTCCAATGGTTCAATTTAATATCAGAGCGTATATGCAGTATACAACCTGAAATTCTTACTCTTTGCAGACACCCACTGAATAAGAAACCCCAAAGAATAAATGACAGCAACATCAGAACCCCAAAGTCCCCCTTCCCCTCTCATGCTCAGCAACATCGACCCACCCACTCCCCTTCACCCTACTTGCGCCAGCAGAAACACTGACCACTGTGCCCACGATACACGCAATAGCAAAACCCCCAAAGAGACCTTGATCTAGAGCCCATTAAAGACTACAGTCCATCCCAGTATTACAGTATCTCAGACAGGCTCCCTCTCGCCGAGCGAGCGAGGCAGACCTCTCTCTTGCAAAACGAGAGTGGGAGACCAGCAACTCACTCTTGTTGCTTCTCCAGCCCCCCGACTTGGAGACAATCAGGACGATTTACAATAATTAAGTTTAGAAGCAGTGAAGATAGATAAACACTTTATTCACATATGGAAAGAGTTTTATCCAGACCACAGCTTCAAGCCTGCAGACACCCAGGAGTCACCGGGGTACTTAATATTCCCCAGGCTGCTCCACGAGGCAGATCATGTCTAACAAGCCTGATAGAGTTCTTTGAGGAGGTGACCAGGCATATAGATGAGGGTAGTGTAGTGGATGTGATCTATATGGATTTTAGTAAGGCATTTCACAAGGTTCCACACGGTAGGCTTATTCAGAAAGTCAGAAGGCATGGGATCCAGGGAAGATTGGCCAGGTGGATTCAGAATTGGCTTACCTGCAGAAAGTAGAGGGTCGTGGTGGAGGGAGTACATTCAGATTGGAGGGTTGTGACTAGTGATGTCCCACAAGGATCGGTTCTGGGACCTCTACTTTTCGTAATTTCTATTAACGACCTGGATGTGGGGGTAGAAGGGTGGTTTGGCAAGTTTGCAGATGACACAAAGGTTGGTGGTGTTGTGGATAGTGCAGAGGATTGTCGAAGTTTGCAGACAGATATTGATAGGATGCAAAAATGGGCTGAGAAGTGATAGACGGAGTTCAACCCGGAGAAGTGTGAGGCGGTACATTTTGGAAGGACAAACTCCAAGGCAGAGTACAAAGTAAGTGGCAGGATACTTGGTAGTGTGAAGGAGCAGAGGGATCTGGGGTACATGTCCACAGATCCTTGAGGGTTGCGTAGATAGGGTAGTTAAGAAAGCTTATAGGGTGTTAGCTTTCATAAGTCGAGGGATAGCATTTAAGAGTTGCAAGGTAATGATGCAGCTCTATAAAACTCTGGTTAGGCCACACTTGGAGTACTGTGTCCAGTTCTGGTTGCCTCACTATAGGAAGGATGTGGAATCATTGGAAAGGGTACAGAGGAGATTTACCAGGATGCTGCCTGGTTTATACAGTATACATTATGATCAGATATTAAGGGAGCTAGGGCTTTACTCTTTGGAGAGAAGGAAGATGAGAGGAAACATGATAGAGGTGTACAAGATAATAAGAGGAATAGATAGAGTGGATAGCCAGCGCCTCTTCCCCAGGGCACCACTGCTCAATACAAGAGGACATGGCTTTAAGGTAAGGGGTGGGAAGTTCAAGGGGGATATTAGAGGAAGGTTTTTTACTCAGAGAGTGGTTGGTGCGTGGAATGCACTGCCTGAGTCAGTGGTGGAGACAGATACACTAGTGAAATTTGAGAGACTACTAGACAGGTATACGGAGGAATTTAAGGTGGGGGGTTGTATGGGAGGCAGGGTTTGAGGGTCGGCACAACATTGTGGGCTGAAGGGCTGTACTATTCTATGTTCCATGTATTTGCAGCAGATTGTGTGGCTGAACAGAAAGGGCTGGAATTAAGTTCAAGTTTAATTATCATTCGACTATGCATGAATATAGCCAAACAAAAAAGCATTCTCCTGGGACCAAGGTGTAAAACACACTGCCAACTACTCACAGCACCTTCTACATTGCTCATAGCACAAATAGCACCTATGGTTACAATTTCAGAAAAACAGTCACAGAGAGACAAAAATAATATAACCCAAGTCCCAGAGTGGCATGACTGTAGATTGTCTTCTACAGTACTGAGCAAACCCCTGAAGATGACACTGAGTGAATACTCTTGGTGCTTTAATGGAGGCATTGCTTTGTAGTGTGCTAACACTTTCGCAGTATTCTCTGAATGCCTGAGTCTGGAATGATTGTAATTGTTGACATTCACCACTAGATGGCGAACAGAAGTTGAAGGTGAATCACTCAAACAACAGGAACTCTGCAGATGCTGGAAAAATGCAGGTGAATCACTCAGTGGTTATTATACTAATTCACCACTAGATGGCAGCAAACATCAGTTGAAAATGCAGCACTTAAAGCAATCAGAATCAGGTTTAATACCACTGTGGAATTTCATTTTTTTTTGTAATTTATTCTTTATTGAAGTTCATCATCAAACAAAACTTTCCATAAGATGTATTTCAAATACTGTACATATATATCATTTAGTCATATTTGTCACAAATCTCCACATAATATTTATCTGAGGTATACACTTACAGAAAGGAGAGGAAAGAAAGAACAATCAAAAGAAGAAAACTATGTACAAAGTAGAGAGTGATCTTTTTTTTTGCAACATATTTATTGACTTGTGAGAATAAAATCAGGCCTATGAGGTGTTATGTAGTTAAACCATTTTTCCTAGCATGAATCAAATTGTTCCAACTTATGATTAACAGATGCTAACAACAGGAATTCTGCAGATGCTGGAAATTCAAGCAACACACATCAAAGCTGCTGGTGAACACAGAAGGCCAAGCAGCATCTGTAGGAAGAGGTGCAGTCGACGTTTCAGGCCGAGACCCTTCGTCAGGACTAACTGAAGGAAGAGTGAGTAAGGGATTTGAAAGTTGGAGGGGGAGGGGGAGATCCAAAATGGTAGGAGAAGACAGGAGGGGGAGGGATAGAGCCAAGAGCTGGACAGGTGATTGGCAAAAGGGGATACGAGAGGATCATGGGACAAGAGGTCTGGGAAGAAAGACAAGGGGGGGGGGGACCCAGAGGATGGACAAGAGGTATATTCAGAGGGACAGAGGGAGGAAAAGGAGAGTGAAAGAAAGAATGTGTGCATAAAAATAAGTAACAGATGGGGTACGAGGGGGAGGTGGGGCCTTAGCGGAAGTTAGAGAAGTTGATGTTCATGCCATCAGGTTGGAGGCTACCCAGACGGAATATAAGGTGTTGTTCCTCCAACCTGAGTGTGGCTTCATCTTTACAGTAGAGGAGGCCGTGGATAGACATGTCAGAATGGGAATGCGATGTGGAATTAAAATGTGTGGCCACTGGGAGACCGCTTTGCTGAACACCTACGCTCTGTCCGCCAGAGGAAGCAGAATCTCCCAGTGGCCACACATTTTAATTCCACATCCCATTACACAGAAATGATTTCCCTGTGTATTCCTCCCATATATATATTCTCATTTAGGTGGTGAAAAAGGAGTGAATGAATGAATAAAAAAAATTGAGTAATATAAAACCCACATTATAATATGTATTTCTTGAGATAGGTATATCACTGTCTGTTTTTGCTTCCGTTTGGTTTATCAGCACTTTTAAAGTTAGCCAAACCTTATGGCTCTTCTGGAGGAGGTGAGGGCTGCCCTGAACTCACAGTCTCTTCCTAATATTCTTCTCTTGTCCTCCTCCCGTCCCCTGCTTTCTCAGTTCTCTTACTATTTCCCAAGCAGATCGGGATAACTGCTCAGCCAGACTTTCCCTTGGTTTGAGCACATTAATGGGCAGTCCTCTGTTCTTCATGTCTGTAGTCGCCTCTTCCACCGTCTGATATAGTCATATCCCTTCTTGGTAAAATACCCTCAGTTTAGCAGGGTACGGGGTTTGGAATTTAATCTTTTCTTGCTTTAATATTCATTTTGCTTCGGAATATTCCTTCCGTTTCTGTAGGACCGCTGGGGGGTAATCATGATCGAAGTATATTAACTTCCCGTTCCAAACCACCCTCTTCTTACCCCAGGCCCTTCGTAGAATCTCCGCCTTGCTCTTGAATCGAAGGAATTTAAGTACTATTGAGCGCGGTTCACTTTCTCTGTCTCCGGGAGGCCACGGGACGAGTGAATGATGCATCCTCTCAATTTCAATCTCCATAGTCAGGGGAATCTCCAGCACTTCCCACAGCAACTTTTCTACAAAATCCATCATCGACAATCCCTCCGCTCCTTCGGGAACATTATAAATCCTGATATTTTTCCATCATGATCTTCCCTCCTAGTCAAGCAATTTACTTTCCTGTTGATTTAATATTTTCATCATCTTACTTAGTATCTGTTCCACGTTTTGCACGCGATCTTCCACCTTCTCAATTTGAGTCTCTGCCACCGCCATTTTCTGATTGACGTTGGTGAGCTCTGACTTTATATCATTGAGTTGCTGTTTTATATCTTTTTGGACTTCCCTTATCTCTTCCAAATTCCTTATCATATTTGCTGCTTCGCCTGCACGAGGCCCAGTGTCAGCCTTGCCGCCACGCGCACGTGTAGGAGAGTCGTGCGTTGTACCTCTCTCTTCCATAGGCTCCGCAGTGATGCATTCTTTTTCCCCATTCTTGCCCCCGCTTATCAATTCAGATATTTTCTGAAGATCTTATACTTGATGGATTAACGGGGCAAAATATGCATTTTTTTCCGGAGGAGCTATTGATTTAAGCTGCCATTCTGGACGATGACGTCACTATAACCATCACTGTGCAATTTCAAACAGGAGAAAATCTGCCAATGCTGGAAATCTAAGCAACGGACACAAAATGCTGAAGGAACTCAGCAGGCCAGCAGCATCTACAGAAAAAAGTACAGTCGGCATTTCATAGAAACATAGAAAACCTACATGCCAAACATGTCCCTACCTTAGAAATCACTATGTTTACCTATTAAATTAAATTAATTAAAGGCATCCATTAGTCTTGCGAGACCATGGATCTGCACCTGGAAAGTCTTCACTCTCCAGGGCGCAGGCCTGGGCAAGGTTGTATGGAAGACCAGCAGTTGCCCATGCTGCAAGTCTCCCCTCTCCACGACACCAATGTTGTCCAAGGGAAGGGCATTAGGACCCATACAGCTTGGTACCAGTGTCGTCGCAGAGCGATGTGTGATTAAATGCCTTGCTCAGGGACACAACACATTGCCTCGGCTGGGGCTCGAACTCACGACCTTCAGGTCACTAGTCCAATGCCTTAACCACTTGGCCACATGCTTACCTATAGGCCTCTATTTTACTAAGCTCCATGTACCTATCTAAAAGTCTCTTAAAAGACCCTATCGTATCCACCTCCACCACCGTTGCCGGCAGCCCATTCCATGCACTCACCACTCTCTGAGTGAAAAACTTACCCCTGACATCTCCTCTGTACCTGCTCCCCAGCACCTTAAACCTGTGTCCTCTTGTGGCAACCAATTCAGCCCTGGGAAAAAGTTTCGGAATTGAAACTCTTCGACAGGAAGGGTTTAGGCCTGAAGGGCTGTCCTGCCGAAGGGTTTCAGCCGGAAACGTCAACTGTACTTTTTTCTATAGATGCTGCCGGGTCTGCTGAGTTCCTCCAGCATTTTGTATCTGTTCACCATGAAATTTATTGTCTTTGTGGCGGCCGCAAAAGGCAATACATAATAATAGGAAAAAAAACTGTGAATTACAGTCAGTATGTATATATATTAAATAGTTAAATTACATAAGCAGAGCAAAAATATAAATTAAAAAGTAGTGAGGTAGTATTCAGGGGTTTAATGACCATTCAAAAATCAGATTTTTGTGTCACACCAGACAGTCAGCCATTCTTGACTGGCGCGTGGTGTCAGGATTGGTCTCCTTTCGGATTAACCGGGTCACGATATGAATGTTCCTGACTCAACCCTTTTTTTTACGAAGCCGAGTGGCTAGCTCGACGCTCAACCCGGCACGGATGGAAAGCACGTTTTTTCTCCAAACGTACCTTTGCTCATTGTGGCCAAAAAGTTCTATTCGAAAGGTTCAAAGGAACACCTAAACAAGCCTGATGCATTTTGGAAACAAGTCCTGTGGACTGATGAAGTTAAAATAGAAATTTTTGGCCACAATTAACAAAGGTATGTTTGGAGAAAAAAGGGTGCAGAATTTCATGAAAAGAACCCCTCTCCAGCTGTTAAGCACAGGGGAGGATCGATCATGCTTTGGGCTTGTGTTGCAGCCAGTGGCATGGGTAACATTTACTGGTAGAGGGAAGAATGAATTCAATTAAATACCAGCAACTTCTGGAAGCAAGCATCACACCGTCTGTAAAAAAAGTTGAAGATGGAAAGAGGATGGCTTCTACAACAGGATAATGATCCTAAGCACACCTCAAAATCCACAATGGACTACCTCAAGAGGCACAAGCTGAAGGTTTTGCCATGGCCCTCACAGTCCCCCGACCTAAACATCATCGAAAATCTGTAGATAGACCTCAAAAGAGCAGTGCATGCAAGACAGCTCAAGAATCTCACAGAACTAGAAGCCTTTTGCAAGGAAGAATGGGTGAAAATTCCCCAAACAAGAATTGAAAGACTCTTAGCTGACTACAAAAAGCGTTTACAAGCTGTGATACTTACCAAAGCGGGTGTTACTAAGTACTGCCATGCAGGGTGCCCAAACTTTTGTTTTGAGCCCTTTTCCTTTTTTGTTATTTTGAAACTGTAAAAGATGGACATAAAAAAGTTTTCCTGCTTAAAATATTAAAGAAGTGTGTCATCTTTAACTTTACGCCTTTTGGAAATCAGTTCATCTTTTACTCGCTTAGCTATTTACAGTAACAGAAATTTTGACCAGAGGTGCCCAAACTTTTGCATGTCACTGGTCCTGGGTGATGGGAGCCCTTAATCATGCCTGGCACCTTTTTGAGGCACCACTCATTGAAGTTGTCCTGGATGGAGCTGACTGTTCACAACTTTCTACAGCTCCTTTTGTTCCTGTGTAGCAGAGCCCCCTCCCAACCCCCCACCCCCACCACAACAGACAGTGATGAAGCCAGTTAGAATGCTCTGCATGATACGTCTGTAGAAATTTGGGAGTGTCTCTGTGGTGACATACTAAATTTCCCCAAACACCTAACGAAATATTGCTGCTGTCATACCTTCTTTGTAGATGCATTGATATGCAAGACCCAGGTTAGATCCTCAGAGATATTGACACCCAGGAACTTGAAATCGCTCTCTCTTTCCACTTCTGATTCCTCTGTGAGGACTGGTGTGTGTTCCCTCATTTTACCCTTTCTGAAGCCCACCAGAAGATGAGAGATAATAAATTGAAGAGGTTAGAGCTAGAGTGACAAATGGAGGCCTGCAGCCTCATCATTATCACTTATCCTTATCACCAAAGTATCCTTTAGTTTATCCGAGCCTGCGTAGAAACTATATAAGCTCCATTTCATTGTGAGGTGGCCCAGCAGCAGGACTCTATATAATAAACACAAGAGATTCTGAAGATGCTGGAAATCCAGAGCAATATACACAATATGCTGGGGGAGATCCACAGGTCAGGCAGCATCTATGGAAATGAATAAACTGTTAAAGTTTTTGGCCAAGACCCTTCATCAGGACTAAAAGGGAAGGGGGAAGAAACCAGAACAAGAAGGTGTAGATGGGGAGAGGGGAAGGAGCGCAAGAGGGCAGGTGACAGAATAGTGGATGGATGGGGGAGGGGGAATGAAGCAAGAAGCTGGGAGGTGGATAGGTGGAAGAGGAATGGCTGAAGAAGAAGATCTGAGTTTAAATATCACTGGCTTATGTTGTGAAATTTGGCATTTTGTAGCAGCATTACAAAGTAAATAACCTGTAGAAAACCCAGTGTTTAAAATAGGATTTATATACAGCACTGTGCAAAAGTCTTATATATAGCCAGGGTGCCTAAGACTTTTCAACAGTACTATACTTGTCGGTGTGGAACAGAGAGCAAGCCTGTAAATTTGGCGGGAGCAAAGGCTGTCGGGAATGGTGAGGGTGGAGTACTGTGGGAGGGATGTGGGACAGGTGGCAGAGAAGGAGTGTTGGGGTGGGTGCAGACACACCCAGCCCTGAGACACCAGGCAAGGTCATTTTGATTCCAAACAACTGGTTTATTAATCATTACCGAATGTCCCTCTGGTGCTCCCTGCTCCCTCCCCTCTCCCTTCCCCTTTTCCCAACCATGATTCCCATCTCTCTGCCCCCTTTCAACTCTCAGTCCACAATAGAGACCCATATCAGAATCAGGTTTATCATCACTCGCACATGTCATGCAATTTGTCTTTTTTTTTGCAGCAGTACAGTGCAATGCGTCAAATTACCACCGTGCGAAAGTCCACGGCACCCTAGCTAAATATACAGTACGTGCTTAAGGCCTTTGCACGGTAACCAATGTAGCATCAGATACACAATATACACAAATTAGGCATAAAGTAAATGATGCTTGTGTTGTTCTGTAGACCAATGGAGACATGCTGCATTGGCAGCAGAATGTGAGTCAGCACATCCTTAGATCGTTTTGGTTGCCAACGCAAATGATTCATTTCCCTCTGTGTTTCTATATGCATGTGATAAATAAATGAATCTGAATCTGAAGTTGTACAGGAACGGACAAAGAGAAAAACACAATAAGAACAGTAAGGAAAAAAATCCATTGTTAAAGTGGTCACGGTGTTGCTGTATGAAGGTAATAATTGGCGAAGTGCCATTTGGTTCAAGAGCTGTAGCAGTAGTTCAGCGGCTGTGCTCGAACCCGGTGGTTTGGGATTTCAGGCTTCTGCATCTCCTGCCTGATGGGAGATGTCTGAAAGTGGCAAGGCTTGAATAGTATGCATCTTTGATGATAAACTCAATGGCTATTTTATCTGGTACCACGTGTACCTAATAGAACAGCCACACTGAGTTTACCTTCATGGTCACTTGCTGCTGTAGCCTATCCACTTCAAGATTCGATGAGTTGTGCGTTCAGAGATGCTCTCCTGCACACCAATGTTGTAACGCGAGGTTATTTGGGTTACTGTCACCTATCTGTCAAATTGAACTAGTGTGACCATTCTCCTCTGACCGCTCTTATTAAAAAGGCATTTTTTGCACACAGAACTTCTGCTCACTGGATTTTTTTTTACTTTTCGCACCATTCTTTGTAAACTCCAAAGATTATCATCATCATCAGGTGCTGTGCCCAGTTTGAGCTTTGACTGCCATGGCCCACACACTCCTGTTTCGGGTCAAGTGGATCAATTCATTGGTATCCATTTTCAGTTCTCTGGCTGCTGTCTCCATCATTATTTGTCTTTGCCTTCCTCTTGCTTTCTTCCCTTCAATCTTTCCCATAATTGCCATGCATTCTAACTCCTCTTTCCTAATCACATGTCCAATGAAGTTACATTGCCTTTTCATGATCTCATACATTATTTCTGTTTTTGCGCTTGCTCTATTCATGACATCCTCGTTAGATATTCATTTCGTCCATGATATTCTTTGCATCCTCCTCAAAAACCACATCTCTGCTGCTTCAATTTGTTTCCTCATGTTACTAGACATTGTCCAACATTCTGATCCATATAACATAACTGGATAAACGTAACATTTCAGTACTCTGAGGCGGGTTGTCATGCTTACTTTAGTGTTGGTCAGTATATTCTTCATTCTCGTAAAGGTGTCTTTTGCCATCCCTATTCTTCTTTCGATGTCCATGTCACACCTGCCATCTGATTTCATCCAGCTTCCTAAGTAGAAAAGTTCTGTACTTGTTTTTATGTCTTCCCCATTTATTCTCAGCCTGCAGATAGGATTCTCCTTCCTTTTGGATATCACCATACACTCTGTGTTTTTGCGATTGATAGATAGAGCCATTTTTGCACTCTCTTCAACAACTACAGTATAGCCGGCTGGTGGCGTAGTGGCATCAGCGTTGGACTTCCAGATGAAAGGTTAGAAGTTCAAATCCAGCTGGCTCCCCTGCACGATTTCCAAGAGAGCTGGTGATCTCTTTGGAAACCCACCTGGCAGAAGGCAATATTAAACCACTGCTGTAACTTGCCTCGTACGCGGTTCCCCACTACGTCAGAAAGGCGTGGAGGGAAATCGTCCGCTAACCGGAGAAACCCCGGATGCAACGTACCCTTCCTTTTTCAACAACCATATCAATTAAATTTTATAATTCTTCCTCCGTATTTGCAGTTAGCACAGTATCATCCACATATCTAAAATTATTGATCACTGCTAACTTTGATTCCCAAGATGTCTCTTATTTTTTCTAATATTGTTCCACTGTACACATTAAATAAATCAGGGTAAAAAACACACCCTTGTCTAGCGCCTGTCTTGATTTTTGCAAACTGACTCACTTCCCTATCTATTCTTACAGCGGCAGTTTGTTCCCAGTACAGATTTCTGATTTCTGGTGGAAGTCTTTCAAATCTAGATCTAGAGTTTCCTGTAATATATCAAATAACTTATTGTGCCCCACTTTATCAGATGCTTTTGTGTAGTCGATAAAACAAACGAACTTCAGATCTTAAAATACTTGGACCTTCAATGTTCTTCTTAATTTCTGGTTTTTCGCCTCGATTATCTTCGAACAATTCCTGAATATACTCAGTCCATCTGTTCATAATCTCATCTTTTTCCATGATAATGGTACCATCCTTTGCTTTCAAACATTCACCTGAAGAACAGAGGAGCTTTTCACCAATAATATTCTTGATTTGTTGATGTAACCTTTTTGGATCAGTAATAGGGATTCTTTCTAGTTGCTCAAATTCCTGGTTTAACCATTCTTCTTTGGCTTATTGATATAGGCTTTTAACTTTTGTATCTAAGGACATATTCTATAGAATTTGCTTTCTTCTGTCTCCTTTCTTCCATTAGATTTTTGATTTCATCTGTCACCCATTTATTCTTTGGCTGTTTTCTTTTTTAGGAATCACTGACTTTGCAGATTCTACCAAGGCAACTTTTAGAGAGTTAAACTTCATTTCTACATGATTGCTATCATCTTCAACAGATTCTATTTCTAGACTTTGAAATCTATTCCTTAGTTCAATTGTAAATTTTTGTCTTAAGTTTCCTTCTTTAATTAATTGCGAGTAGTCAAGGGATTGTTCAGGTTTTTGCTTCTTTAGTTTTTTAAGTTTTACTTTTACATGACACATTACTGGGTTATGGTCACTATTACAGTCTGCACCTGGATATGTTTTGCATTGAGTCACTGAGTTTCTAAATCTTTAGTTTATAGTAATAAAGTCAATTTGATTTCTGGCGTTATCACCTGGACTTTTCCAGGTCCACAAGCGTCTTGAATGGTTTTTAAAGTAGGTATTCATAATGACCTGATTATTCACCTTGCACTATTCTACCCATTTCTCACCTCTTTCATTTCTTCCCCCCTCCCCCTTTCTTTCTCCTTAGGCCTCCCAGCCTCCCATGATCCTCTCAGATCCCTTTTGCCAATCAACTGTGCAGCTCCTGGCTCCATCCCTCCCCCTCCTGTCTTCTCCTATCATTTTGGATTTCACCCTCACCCTCCCACCTTCAAATCTCTTACTAGCTCTTCTTTCAGTTAGTCCTGATGAAGGATCTCGGCCCAAAACGTCGACTGTACCTCTTCTTATCGATGCTGCCTGGCCTGCTGCGTTCACCAGCAACTTTTATGTGTGTTGCTTGAAATTCCAGCATCTGCAGATTTCCTCGGGTTTGTGAGTAAAAGATGAACTGATTTCCAAAAGGCATAAAGTTAAAGATGACACATTTCTTTAATATTTTAAGGAAAAAAACTTTTTTATTTCAATCCTTTACATTTTCAAAATAACAAAAAAGGAAAAGGGCCCGAAGCAAAAGTTTGGGCACCCTGCATGTCAGTACTTAGTTACACCCTCTTTGGCAAGTATCAAAGCTTGTAAACGCTAAGAGTCTTTCAATTCTTGTTTCGGGGTTTTCTCCCATTCTTCCTTGCAAAAGGCTTCTACCTTTGCTCATTGCAACCAAAAGGTTTTATTCAAAAGGTTCAAAGGAACAGCTAAACAAGCCAGATGCATTTTGGAAACAAGTCCTGTGCACTGATGAAGTTAAAATAGAACTTTGTGGCCGCAATAAGCAAAGGTATGTTTGGAGAAAAAAAGGTGCAGAATTTCATGAAAAGAACCCCTCTCCAACTGTTAAGCATGGGGATGGATCAATCATGCTTTGGGCTTGTGTTGCAGTCGGTGGCATGGGTAACATTTACTGGTAGAGGGAAGAATGAATTCAATTAAATACCAGCAACTTCTGGAAGCAAACATCACACCGTCTGTTAAATAGCCAAAGATAAAAAAAGCAAACACGAGGAAATCTGCAGATGCTGGAATTTCAAGCAACACACATAAAAGTTGCTGGTGAACACAGCAGGCCAGGAAGCATATCCAGGAAGAGGTACAGTCGACGTTTCGGTCCGAGAACCTTCGTCAAGACTAACTGAAAGAAGAGCTAGTAAGAGATTTGAAAGTGGGAGGGGGAGGGGGAGATCCAAAATGATAAGAGAAGACAGGAGGGAGAGGAATGGAGCCAAGAGCTGGACAGTTGATTGGCAAAAGGTATATCAAAGGATCATGGGACGGGAGGCCTAGGGAGAAAGAAAAGGGGGAAGGGTAAAGCCCAGAGGATGGGCAAGGTGTATAGTGAGAGGGACAGAGGGAGAAAAAGGAGAGAGAGAAAAATAATGTGTGTATATAAATAAATAAATAACGGATGGGGTACAAGGTGGAGGTGGGGCATTAGCAGAAGTTTGAGAAGTCCATCCACGTCAACTCTATCTATCCCCTCATAATTTTAAATACCTCTATCATCCCCCCTCAAACTTCTAACTTGTTCAACCTTTCTCTGTAACTTAGGTGCTGAAACCCAGGCTACATTCTAGTAAATCTCCTCTGTACTCTCTCTATTTTGTTGACATCTTTCCTATAATTCGGTGACCAGAACTGTACACAATACTCCAAATTTGGCCTCACCAATGCCTTGTACAATTTTAACATTACATCCCAACTCCTATACTCAACCATACATTCTGTCTTTTTTCAATTGATAGATGGACCCATTTTTGCACTTTCTTCAACAACATTATCAATTAAGTTTTGTAGTTCTTCCTCCGTACTTGCAATTAACAGTGTCATCTGCATATCTGAAATTATTGATGTTTTCATTGCCAACTTTGATTCCCAGGATGTCTCTTAATTTTGTAATATTATTTCACTGTACACATTAAATAAATCAGGGGAGAAAACACACCCTTGTCTAACGCCTCTCTTGATTTTTGTAAACTGACTCACTTCTCAATCTATTCTTATAGCGACAGTTTGTTCCCAATACAGATTTCTGATTATGCGGAGATATTTTGAATCTAGATCTAGAGTTTTCTGTAATATTTCAAATAACTTATTGTGCTTCACTTTATCAAATGCTTTTGTGTAGTCGATAAAACAAACTAACAAATCTCTTTGTACTTGAATAGCTCGTTCTGATAGTATCCTTAACATCAATGTTGTGTTTCTTGTACCTTTGTCTTTCACAACACCACTTTACCTATTTCAGCTTGTACCTTACTTTTAGCTCTTGTCATCAAGATTCTTAGAAATATCTTGATATGACTCATTAAATTTATGGTCCTATGTAATTCACATTCTATTGCTCCAGGTTTCTTAGGAAGAGTGATAAATACTGATTTTTTAAAATCTCTTCTGGTATTATTCCAGTCTCATAAATGTCATTGATTAAATCAGTAAGTTTTTCAATTCTATAATCTTCAAGGGCAATAATTTGTTCTATTAGTAATTCATCAGGACCCGCTGCCTTTCCTTTCTTTATCTTGTTTATTGCATCACGAACTTCAGATTTTAAAATACTTGCACCTTCAATGTTTTTCTTAATTTCTATTTTTTCACCTCGATCGTTTTCAAACAATTCCTGAATATACTCAGTCCATCTATTCATAATCTCATCTTTTTCCATGATAATGGTACCATCCTTTGCTTTCACACATCCACCTGAAGAACAGAGGAGCGTTTTACCAGTGATATTCTTGATTTGTTAATATAACCTTGTTAGATCAGTAATAGGGATTCTTTCTATTTTGTCACATTCCTGGTTTAACCATTCTTCTTTGGCTTTTTAACGTAAGTGTTTAACTTTTTTATCTGCGGACTTATATTCTATAGGATTTGCTTTCTTCTATCTCCTTTCTTCCATTAGATTTTTGATTTCATCTGTCATCCATTTATTCTTTGTGCTTTTTCCTTTTTTTAGGAATCACTGACTTTGCTGATTCTACCAAGGCATCCTTCAGAGAGTTAAATTTCATTTCTACATGATTGCTATCATCTTCAACAGATTCTATTTCTAGACTTTGAAATCTATTCCTTACTTCAATTGAAAATTTTTGTCTTAAGTTTTCTTCTTTAATTAATTGCAAGCAGTCACAGGATTGTTTAAGTTTTTGCTTTGTTAATTTTTTAAGTTTTACTTTTAAATGACATCCTACTGGGTTATGGTCACTATTACTGTCTGCACCTGGATATGTATCACATTGAGTCACGGAGTTTCTAAATCTTTGTGTCAACTACATCATAAATTTTATTGTTATTGACAACCCTACTAATCATGTCCTGTGCATGCTCATCCAGATTAATGGTATGGAGATGAAGAGGAATTCCTTTAGCCAGAGAGTGATGAATTTGTGGAATTCTTTATCACAGGCAGCTGTGGAGGCCAAGTCTTTATGTCTATTTAAGGCAGAGGTTGATAGATTCTTGATTGGTCAAGGCATGAAGCGATATGCGGGGAAGTCAGGAGATTGAGGCTGAGATGAAAATTCTATCAACCATGATGAAATGGCGCAGCAATCTCGGTCAGTCAAATGGATAATTCTGGGAATGAGGATCTGTAGTCTCTACTCCCACTGTGTGGGTTCTGAGGTGAGTGTTGGAGCTCCAGATATCTTCCACAAACGCTGCCACCATTGGGCAGGAAGTACCTGGCAGGATGGGTGGGTCATAGATTGGGAGCTTCAGTGCTCCTTCCACTCTGTCCACTTGATGTTCGTGTGCTCTCATCAAAAGCCCTGAGGATATTGGAGATGCAAGAGACTGGAACGTGGAGCAATAAACAAACTTTTGCAAGAACGCAATGGGTCAAGCATGATCCGTGGAGTCAAAGGGATGGTCAACATCCCCATCTACACGTCCCCATGTACATCAACGGAACTGTAGTGAAGTGTGTATCAAGCTTCAAATTCCTTGGTGTCCACATTTCCAAGGATCTCACCTGGTCCCTGAACTCCTCCATCCTGATCAAAAAGGTGCAACAGCGCCCTTATTTCCTACGGATCATGAAGAAAGCTCACCTTTGTCCCAGGATACGGACTTTTACCGCTGTACCATTGAGAGCATATTCACCAACTGCATCTCAGTGTGGTATGGCAATTGTTCCGTACCGGACCGCAAAGCACTCCAGTGGGTGGTGAAAACTGCCCAGCGGATTATCGGTACCCAATTGCTCACCATTGAGAACATCTACCATAAACGCTGCCTGGGTAGGGCGAAATGCATTATCAGAGATGCATCTCACTCCAACCATGGGCTTTTTACTCTCCTCCCATCCGGTAGGTGCTACAGGAGCCTCCGCTCCCGCACCAGCAGGCACAGGAAGAGCTTCTTCCCTGAGGCTGGGAGTATAAAGGAGGTATACTTTATATATACACTTTTATCTGGTTCCAGCTGTCATCTACCAGCCTCTGTCTCAACACTTTCCACCAGGAGTCAGTCAGTCAGTCAGTCTCTCTCTCTCTCCCTCTCTCTCTCTCTCTCTCTCTCTCTCTCGTGAATCCTGTACAATGCTCATTTCCTTAACACATACAGGAGATTATTCATTCATGTAGCCAGCTGTTATTCAATGTATCAAATATTCTGTGAGCCTTCCAATTCACAATCAAATAAGTGGTGCCAGAATTCTTTAATGTTTTGGTTGAGTTGTTCTCTGATCTTGGCAATTTACTTGCACACATTTCGTCACCATACAAGGAGACATCATCAGTGTGCTGCTGATTGTGGAGTGTCCTCCGATTGCTTGGCTCTTGTAGCTGATTGGTCACCATTTTGAAACTCAGTTGTGATGTGGGGAGGAAATTTCGTCGCTGACTGGTTGTGTGGTGTACTTCTTGCGCTGTGCTCTGGAATTTTGCCCGCATCCCCTCATAAATAGGATTGAGGTCTACATGTTTGTTTACAGATGTGTTCATAGAGAAAACATGCTTCTAGGAATTCCCTTGCAAGTGTGTTTCCTTGTGTCATGACTTTCACTGATGCTGAGTCAAATTTGCGTCCCTCTGGATCTTCATAGATAGAGACTAGGGAGAGTTAATCATGCTGCTTTACAGTCAGTCAACGTTCATGGATCCTTGTGGATCGTTTTCTTCCAGTTTGGCCGACGTAATTATTGTGTTTGATACCGAGGGAGAGTGCAGAGCACACCAAGATGCCAGCATGCGGGATCTTCCTCTGAACTTTACCGATAACCTTGCTTGTACAGTATATGAACTCCTCTCATGTGGGAGTGGGTAACTTAGTAGCAAAGGGATCACTACATCTCCCCTTCTTGAAAAAAAGAAAAACTAGGCATGCATTTCTTTTTTAAAAGAACAGTCTCATTTTACAAAATGTTTTCAACATTAGAACTCTTTTAAAAAAAAATGGAGCTCAGGGTAGACTACCTGAACACTCTGGCAAAGTGAAAGGATTGCTCTGGTTCTTTAGTCACTTCTCCTCAGCAATTAGGCTATGTAATATATTTCTGTGGTAGGACAGATGAACAACCTGATTTGGTTTAGGTTCCTGGAATTGTTGGAGCAGATGGAGATTCCTGAACAGGTGCGCCCACCACAGGAAAGTGGTCCTCATCTTGAGGATCAGACCCCTCTATTTCTTTCTCTACCTTTCATGGACTTTGAAGGCGCACGAGCACGTTTGTTCTGCCTGATTTCACCTTGTGATGTTCTGATGACAGACAATTGTGGTGCACGCTGCCCGACTGTTGTCTCTTTGGTGGATTGGTCTGAAACCCAATCAGCTTCACTGCTCCTGAGCAGTGGCAACGACTTTTGCTCTGTGTCTGAGATCAAGCATGCTCTTCGTTTTCTCATGCTGTGTTGTCTCAAAATTTCTCACTTCGTCGAGTGAGGTTGGGGAAGGGATGGAAGTACAGGCAGGTTGGTTCCCAGCCTTCAGCCCATTGATAGCTTTGGGGGACTACAGCCGTTTGCAAGAGGGGTGGAGCGATAAGTTAGCAGTGCCTTGTACGGGTCTTTTGCCTTCAGTAGGAGACTCTTAACAGTTTGCACTGCTCTATCTGCTTCTCCATTTGCCTGTGAGTATTAAGATCTGGTTGTCTGGTGTTCGAATTCACAGTCCCTAGCAAAGGTTTTGAATTCTGTGCAGTTGAATTCTAGACTGTTGTCTGACCAAGTGTGTCTGGTATTCCAAGGGAAGCAAATAAAGCTTTTGAGTGGTGTATAACTGCTGCCGAGGATGTATAGGGCAGCTTGGACACTTCAACATTCCATGAGTAGTAATCCACAGTGAGAAGATATCGGTCTCTTTTCAGCTTCAAAATGTCTGTGCCTTCAATTTGCCATGGGAACTTTGGGAATCCTGCGGGGCTGAGAGTTCAGCATGATTTTTGTGTAGTTTTCTGCGTGCTTCACATTGCTTTGCATAACCTCTCGACTGTGTGCTCAGACCAGGCTACCATATGGATTGCCCTGCTCGTAGGCATTATTTCTCAATGCCTTGATGCCCTTGATGGATTTGACTGATGAGTTTGGCATGCATTGGGTCAGGAATGATGAGTCTGGAGCCCTTTAGCAGCAAACTATTAAGAAAAGTGAAGGTGACTCTTTCAAACCAGTAAGCCCTGAGTTAGTGAGGTCCTTTTGGAACAGCTGGCCATCTGTGCTTATGGTAATGCATGACCACATTACAGATTTGGTCCTGTTTCAACTCAGTGTGAAGTTCATCCAGTCTACTCTGTGATGCAGGAAAGCTTTCACGTACCTGAGCTAAGTAGATGTTGGTATCTTCCATGAAGGCGGTGTCAGCTTCTGTCCACCATTGGATGACATCGTCGACAGAGTGTCCGGTGTTGTGAAAGATTTACTGGGAACATGTTCAATGTCGTAACAGTATCGCATCAGCCTCATTCTTAATCTGAGCTAAATCATCCAAGTATTTCAAGCTGAGTGGGCTGACAAAGGGCTTGTGGTCTGTTTCAAGTAGGAACTTCGTGCTTATCAAGTAGTAGCTGAAGTGATCACATGCCCACATGAAAGCCAGTGTCTCCTTTTTAATTTGGGCGTAACACTGCTCAATAGGAGTCAGTGCTCTTGACGCATATACCACTGGTTTCCATACACCACTGCAGTTTTGCATGAACACTTCCACTAGGTCAAAAGAAAAGGCATCTGGTGAGACCTTGATTGCCTTGTTCGGATCAAAGAACACCAATGTTGGCAGAGAGATAAGCTCTGCTTTGAGTGATGAGAATGACTTCTCCATGGGTGCATCCAAAATGCTTCTCTGAGAGAAGTCTCATAGTGGCTTCATATTCTCTGCCAAATCTGGAATGAACATTCCCAGCAGGTTTACCATGCCAAGGAAACCATAAATCACTGATACATTCGTACGTTGTTTCATGCTCTAAACTCCTGCCAGTCTATCTGAATCTGGTTGCACTCCCTCTGAGGACAGTTGGTGGCCTAAGAACCTTACCTCTAACTTTGCAAATTTGCATTTCTTTTGTTCAGGGCAATTCCAGCCCATTTCAGTTTCTCCAAAGCAGCTTCCACTCTTGAGCAATGTTCCTTAGCTGAGCCTCCGAAGATGAATATATCATCCATGTGGCAGACTAATACTTCCAGTCCCTCCAAAATTTGGTTCCTCCCCATATGAAAGAGTTCAGGGGCTTATGAGATGCCAACAGGGAGTCTCTTGGAGGCATTGTGTCCATATGGTGTGATAAATGTTGTGAGTTTCTGGGACTCAGGACCTAAATGGATCCGCAGAAACCCTAAATGTGCATCTAGCTTGGTGAAGAACTTTGCTTCACCCAGCGTATTCAATATGTGCTCAGCAGAGGGCAGAATAAACTTCTCCTGCCTCACTGCAATATTCAATTTTGTTAGATCAGCTCAGGTCCTCACAGTACAACCTGGCTTGGGAACAGGAACAATGCCCGCCCACCAGTCAGAAGATCCATTCACTCTAGTTATGAAATCAAGCACCTCCATTCTCTCAAGTTCAGCTTTGATTTTGTTCCTCAATGGGTTGGTAAATGCCTTGCTGTGGTCAGACTCTCCTGGCCTCAGGTGGATACTATACTCTTCTTTCAGTACCCCAGGCCTGTGAATAACTCTGGGTACTTCTACCACTGAGCATTGTTTCGTGAATCCATCCTTTCAATGAGATTCTGTTGCATTGGAGTGTAGGAGAGCAGACCCAAGGCAGGACACAGGCACGGAGGGCGGTTTAGGATTCTTACTCGGACTTGAAGGGTGACTTGGACTCGGAGCCTGGACTTGACTTGACTTGGATTTGGAGCCGGGACTTGGAACTTGAATTGGATTTGGAGCCGGGACTTGGAACTTGGACACAGAGCTGGGACTCCGAAGTTGGATACGGACACAGAGCTTGGACTTGGACTGGACACGGAGAGGACGACACCATACAATGACAGACAATTCGTATCACGGCTCGGAGCCGCGGCAAACGACCTGCAATACTCAGCTGGATACAGGAGGACAAAACCCAACAACCACAGTCCATTCGTATCGCGACTCCAGGTAGCTCACGAAGTGGCAAACGGCCAGCAAACTCAGCTGGATGACAGGCTCTCGACTCGACTCAGGAACTGTGGACGACAGGCTCTCGACTCGACCCAGGAACTGTGGACGACAGGCTCTCGACTCAACCCAGGAACAGTGGACGACAGGCTCTCGACTCAACCCAGGAACAGTGGACGACAGGCTCTTGACTCGACCCAGGAACAGTGGACGACAGGCTCTCGACTCAACCCAGGAACTGCGGACGATAGGCTCTTGACTCAACCCAGGAACTGCGGACAACAGGCTCTCAACTTGACCCAGGAACCGTGGATGGCAGGCTCTTGGCTCAACCCAGGAACAAAGAACAGCAGGCTCTCGACTCGACCCAGGAACTGCAGACGGCAGGCTCTCGACTCGACCTAGGAATTGTGAACAGCAGAGCCTCGACTTGACCCGGGAGCTGCGAACTGCAGGCTCTCGACTCAACCCAGGAACAGCGGATGACAGGCTCTCAACTCGACCCATTCTCAGCAGCCCGGAACGGGCATAACTGCATTGCTGAAGTGACAAACCAGCAGCGAGTAGATGTAAGCCGGAGTCTTTATGCTGCCGGTTCGAATGAGGATCAGGTGCCCTAATCAAGGAGCCCAGTGGAATAGGGGGAAAAGGAAATTAACTGAAATGAAGAATCAATGGACCGGACCATGACAGATTCAGCTTCTCAACGGCATGTCATCCCCATATTGGTGAGAAGAGATTCCGAATAACATACACATCCCCTTTTAAATGTTTCTCATTTTTACGGACAGAAATAGGAAACATTCCTTACACACTGAGCTTATGCTTCCTCGGCTCCATGAGCACTTCCTTTGTTGGGTTTTAATGGAATCTGTAGAAGTGTGGCAAAGAACAAGGTCCTGGACCATATACAGATTACAGAGGAGAAGGCGTTTGCTGTCTTGAGGCAAATGAGGGTCGATAAATCCTTAGGGCCTGACGAGGTGCTCCCTTGGACCCTGTGGGAGGCTAGTGTCATAATTACAGGGCCCAAGCGGAGATATTTAAAACATTCTTAGCCATGGGCGAGGGGCTGGAGGATTGGAGGGTAGTTAATGCTGTTCCATTGCTTAATAAACGATCTAAGAATAAACCAAAAAATTGTAGACGAGTGAGCCTGATGTCAGTAGTGGGAGGTTTTTGGAAGGTATTCTCAGGGACTGGATATACTGTAATGTGCAAAAGACTTAGTCACATATGATATGTATAGCTAAGGTGTTTAAGACGTTTGCATGTACTGTAGTAATTTTATGATTTACTCAGTACAGCTGCTGCAGAAGAAAAATGAAATTTTATGACATATGTGAATGACGATAAACTTGATTCTGATTTGTGTCTCTATTGTGGACTGAGAGTGGGGAAAAAAGCCAGGGGAGAGGAATAGTGGTTGGGTTAAGGGGAAGGGAATGAGAAGCACTGCAGAAACATTCTGTAGTGATTAATAAACCAATTGTTTGGAATCAAATAACCTTTCCTGGTATCTTAGGGATGGGTGTGTCTGCACTTGTACCAACCCTTGGCACTCTATCTCTGCCAAATTTCCCACGTCCCTTCCGCAGTGCTCAACACTTGCCATTCCCAACATACTTTGCTCTTGCCAGATTTACAAACTTACTCTGCACTCCACATTGACAGCTCAAGAGTTTTGCATGGTACTGTATATATTTTTGGATAGACAGAGACTGATGACGGATAGTCAACATGTCTAATTAATCTTAGTGAGTCTTTTGATGAAAATACCAGTAAAATTGATGCAGACAAGACAGTGAATGCTGTCTACATGAACTTTAGCAAAAAGTTTGACAAGGTCTCACATGGGAGGTGGGACTTGAAGGTTCAGTCACATTGCATTCAAAATCAGGTCGTAATTTGGATTAGACATTGGTTTCACAGGAAAAGCCAGAGCCTGGTAGTAGATAGTTGCCTCTTTGACTGGTGGCCGGTGACTAGTGGAGTGGCCATGTATTGGCACTGACTTCGTTGTTGTTTCTCATCTACGAATATCAACGATCTGATGATAATGTGGTTGACCGGATCAGCAGATTTCCAGATGACACCAAGATTGGAAGTGTAGTAGACAATGAGGAAGGCTATAAAAGCTTGAAAGTGGATTTGGACCAGCAGGAAAAATAGGCTGAAAAATGACAGATGGAAATTAATAAGTGTGAGGTGTTGCACTCTGGAAGGTCCAACCAGGGTAGGTCTTACATAGTGATCAGTAGGGCACTGAAGAGTGTGGTAAAACAGAGGGATCTGGGAATACAGATTCATAATTCCTTGAATGTGATATCACATGCGCGTAGGGTTATAAAGAAAGTTCTTAGCACATTGGCCTTCATAAAACAAAGTATTGAGTACAGGAGTTGGAATGTTTTGTTGAAATTACAGAAGACATTGTCAAGGGTAATTTGTGGTATTGTGCACATTTTTGGTCACCTACCAACAGGAAAGATGTAAATAAGATTGAAAGAGTACAGGCTAATTAGGTTGGAACTTTATTCCCTAGAATATAGATGATTGAGAGGAGATTTGATAGAAATGCACAAAATTATGGGTGGTTTAAATAGGGTAAATGCAAGTTACACTATCTATACCCCTGGTATTTTCTCAGAACTAGTACTGTATAATCGACTATTCAGCAAAACGTGAAATATGATCTCTATATGATCTCTACAGGTGGGAGGAGAAGATGGTGGCGCGATGCAGCGTGCACAGCTCTCTGGTGAAATGATATCGTATTTGTAAGTAGGACGCCGTGGACAATTCTGATTTGATGGAGACAGACGTGAGAAGCACAGGGGAACATCTGGAGAAATTTCTGAAATGCCCGGTTCGATTCTGCTACTACTGTGCGATCGAGAATCTCCGGAGGGTAGGCCCCAAAGTCCCCAGCTTTGCCTGCTGCTGGTGACTGAGGCTGGGGTCGAAGCGTTTGGCAGAGATGGTGCTCGGTACTCGGTGTCGGAGGGCTGATCGGAGCTTGAAGTTTTCAGACGAACTCAGAGTCGGACTGTGGTCGGGCATAGCAGGGAGAGTTTTCTTCCTTCTCCCGTTTGCGAGATGTGGGACTTTCGAGAGACTGAAATTTTTACTGTGCCCATGGCCTGTTCTACATCAAATTATGGTATTGTTGTACTGTTGTAACTATAGTTATAATTATGTGGTTTTTGTTAGTTTTTCAGTCTTGGTCTGTCCTGTGTTTCTGTGATATCACACCGGCTGAGTATTGTATCATTTCTTAATGCATGCATTATTAAATGACAATAAAAGAAGACTTCGTGTCCTCATAACCTAATCTATATTGTGAGATGGAACATGTAGGTACATTTCCTTGGAGCCGTTTTGTACGTACAGCAGTACCTGCTAGGATTTTCTATGAATTGACGTCATAAAGGAGAAATGGGGTTCCCTTAGCACTGATAAATTTCTGTGTGTTCTGAAGCGATTTTGCACTTGCCTGAGCAGACTGAATTTCAAGAATATTTAAGATGACTGTTAAATTTATGTTTTGTGAAGTGTGACAACCTGTTATGTCAAATCCAATTCACAGGAATGCAAAAGGCAGGAAAGAGTAGTGGGGACGCAGATCAATTCATCATGAGCATAGCCATTTCCACCATTGAAAGCATCTGCATGAGGCACAGGAAGGCAGCATTTGTCATTGAGTTTCCCACTATCTAGGTCATATATTTTTGTTGCTGCTGTGGGAAGTACAACAAGGGAGGTATAGAAGGTACAATGAGGGATATAGGTAGTGTAAATGCAAGCAAGCTTTTTTCACTGAGGTTGGGTGAGACTACAACTAGAAGTCATGGGCTAAGGGTGAAAGGCAAAATGTTTAAGGGGAACATAAGGGGCATCTTCTTCACTCAGAGGATGCTAAGAGTGTGGAATGATGAGTGGTGCATGCGGGTTTGATCTCAACATTTAAGAGAAAATTGGATTAGATACATGAATGGGAGTGGTATGGAGGGCTATGGTCCAGGTGCAGGTCAATAGGACTCGGCAGATTAATGGCCAAAGGGCCTGTTTCTGTGCTGTAGTGTTCTGTGACTCTATGACTCGCTGACTTTGATAGCATGCAGAGATGGGCTGAGAAGTGGCAGATGGTGTTCAATGCAGAAAAGGGTAAAGTGATGGACTTTGGAAAGTTGAACTTGAAGCTAGAATACAGTGTGAATGGCAGCATTCTCAGCAGTGGGAAAGAACAATAGAATCTAGGGGTTTACATCCCCAGATCCCTCAAAGTTGCCATGCAAGTAGGATCAGGTGATTAAGAAGGCACATGATGTGTTGGCCTTCATTAGCCTGGGGTCTGAGTTTAAGAGCCATGGGGTAATGTTGCAGCTGTATAAAACTCTGTTTAGACCACACTTGGAAAATATTGTGTTCAGTCTGTTTGGCTTATTATAGGAAGAGTGTGGAAGCTTTAGAAAAGATGCAGAGGAAATTTACCAAGGTACCTGAACTAGAGGGCATGTCCTATGTGGATGTTGAGTGAGCTAGGGCTTTTTTCTCTGGAACAAAGGAGGATGAGAGGTGATTGATAGAGGTGTACAAAACGATAAGGGGCATAGACAGAGTAGACAGCCAGCACATTTTTTCCTAGGAATTGCTAGTGTGAGAGTGCATAACTTTAAGGTGATTGGAAGAAAGTACAGGGGAGATGTCAGAGGTAAGTTTTTTACACAGGGAGTTCTGGGTGTGTGGAACACGCTGCCAGGGATGGTGGTAGAGGCAGATCCATTCGAGACACTTAAGGGACTCAGGCACATGGATGAAAGGAAAATGGGGGGCTCTGTGGGAGGGAAGGGTTAGGTGGATCTTAGAGTAAAACATCAGTACAACATTGTGGGCCAAAGAATCTGTACTATGATGCAGATTTGATTTATGTTCTATGTTCTAAAACCCCAGTGATAACTATACTAAGAATATGGCAGCGGGCAGATGATATCTAGAATTGATTACTGGAATCTATTGATTACATCTTAGAGAAAGATTCATGACACAGCAGTACATCTTCCAATATGTGCGTTTCTTTGAATATATGAAAATGAGCGGTGAAGGAATTCCTTTGAAGAAATTAGATCATCATTTTAATATTTCCGAGTTGCTTCTCATTGGGTCAATTCATTTCTCCTTTGGGGAATGTGTGCATAAATAAGATGCAACAAGTGTGAAATGTACAGCAGAGACTCAAACAATCGGAAACCTTCCGGAAAGCAGAAGCAAAATGTTCACCTTTTGCTTGATCTTGTTCAGCAGCAGCATAACAGCACTTGAGGCTTGCTACGCACTGCTACTGAAGGAGATTTCTGCCAACGCGCTTGAACTGGAACATCTACATGTAAGTTCAATTTAATGTTTGTTATAAAGTTATAACAGCAGAGGCTGAGGGGAGATCTGATAGAAGTTTATGAGATGATGAGAAGAATGCATAGAGTAGATAAATAATATCTTCTATCCAGTGGATTTAAGGTGAGAAGGGATAAGTTCCAAGGAGATGTGTGGGGGAAGTGGGTGACTCCTCTAAGAGGACTACAAACTTGTCACAGGGTTTGGAGGCTTTGTACCTCAATGACCCAGCGAGCTATGTTGGCTGGAGACAGGGCTTTATGCTGTGGCTCTTGTGTAGGGTTACCCTTGCCAAACAGGTCAAAGAGTAGAAGATGGACTAAGAGCAGTCCACCAGTCCTCCAGGTTCAGGGTTTCAGTTCAGGGCTAACAACCTTGACTGGTAAAACAAATTTGTTATGGAAACAGCAATGAAGAATCATCCTACATCTGAGAGCGATCGTATTCCTACATCTCCTCCTGGGACTTGCAGACTGATGGTAGTGAAAACTGAGTTACTGACACGATGAGGGGAGCCCTGAGCATTGCCAGTGATGGAGGACCTTCATTGCTGCCCAGGACACCAGCAGTATAATGGGCAGTAAGTCCCATAAGTGAGTGGGTAACTGGAATGTGGTGCCTGGAGTGGTGGTGGTGTATGAGGCATTTAAGAGGCTCCTTGGTGGGCATATGAAATATGTAGGAAATGGAAGTACAGTATATGCACTTTGTGTAGGCAGAAGGGATTTACTTAGTTGGCCATTTGATTGCTAATTTATTTCATTCAATTAGATGGTGGATTGGCCTGCTGCTCAGCCATTTTGTTGTTTGCTCTATAATATGCAACCAGAACATTACAATGCTGCAATATGTGATGTATAACATTTGTATAATGCTGAATCAACTCCTTAGGTCACAATATTTCTATTTTATTTGTACTACACATGCATGTATATTCATTATGTTTGGAAGAAATGAGAGTCTACATGCATGTACATAAAATTAAAAAACAGATACATAAAGTTGCAATGAATATGGATGTGCAGAACTTATAGTGCTTTGTACATTTACTAATTCTCATTTTTTTTATATATATAGTATTTGGGAAATCTGGCAACTCCAGTTTCTTTTGGGGTATGTATTTCTATTCTTCTCCACATACTAAGTTCAAGGTGTAGTTCAAAATATTTCCAAAAGTCTTCAATGCAATTAGACACAATAGTCTGAAATGATCTTTCCAGCGTTATTGTTAAGTATTGTGAATTATACAATTGTGGTAAAGAGCCGGATTTCAAGATCATGGTCCCTGAAAACCAGAACCTTGGCCTTGTTGTATCACGTCTTCTTGGCATGTTGAAGGTCCCCAGTTCGATCCTGGGCAGGAAAATGCTGTAAACGCAAGCAGCGGCTGACACTAACGCAGGACAAGAGCAAAGGCACCATTGAGTAAAGGCTATGATTTTGGGGAGCCACAGTAGCAAAGCGTTTAGCACGATGTTATTAGAGCTCGAGATGTTGGAGTCTGGTGTTTGATTCTGATGCTATCTGTAAGGAGTTTGTACATTCTTCCCCCTGACCACTTGTGTTTCCTTTGGGTGCTCCAGTTTCCTCCCACAGTCCAAAAAAGCACCTATCAGTAGGTCAATTGGCCACTATAAATTGCTCTGTGTTTAGGCCCGGTGGGTTGTTGGGAGCCACGGGTTGTAGCCAGAGGGGCCTGTTCCATGCTGTACCTCAGAGTAAAATAAAATGAAATAAAAATGAAATTGGTCACATTTGAAAATCTTTGGGCATGGCATTCTCTGACTTTTGTTCATTTGAACTGCCAGTTGCTTTCGCTGTGCAGCCTGCAAGTGAGTTTGGTTTTCCTGGCTTAGTAGAACTTCTGTGACGAAGTGGCCATTTTCTAATAACTTACCCTATCATTCTTTCTGCTCAAAATCTCCATTTGTAATAAACCCCCAGCCCCCTGCCACCCAACCTTTGAGATTTCCTTGAGCTTCGCTCTTGACATGGGATTAATCAGTAAATGACCTTGTGGAGAAAACACCCTTGAAGTACAATGGACTCCAGCCATCCCATCATCACTGAAGAGACTCAAGTTCCAGTTTTGAGTTAGTCACAGGCTTTCCATTCTGAGGCATTCAATGCCTGTGTAGCATTGGATAACAGACCACAATCAATTCCCAAGCCACATTATTCCTTTCTCAAATAGAGAATGAAAAAGAAATACCTACATCAAATAAAGAGCAATTTAAACCTAACATTTTAATGCATTTTTGTTTAACTTTTACTAGATTATCTGATCTATGTAATACAAAGTATTTACTGTTCTTTTCTAATTTTAGGACACAAATTGTGTACAAGAAAAGATTGATCTGTATGCTGATGGTTTCAGAAAAGTGAGCAGAGGGAACAAAACTCAGCTCAAAACAGTGGAGCTGATAGTCGCTAACCTTCACAAACTGAAGGATAAGTACAAGGTATATATATGAAACTTTGTAGCTTATTGGACTTCACTTTGAAAAAAGTTTCTCATTCATTTACATAATTCATTGTTATCTGTAAAATGTTTCCGCATACCTTGAACTTGAGAAAGCTGTACAAATAACTCCTTTGCTTCTGACCATGACTACAACAAAATGACCAAAATTACAACACATGAAATAACTTCTTGTCAATGTTCACACTGAGTTTCTATTGGTACATTAGCAAAAACTGCCAGGTGAGAGGTCTCAAATGACACCCCAGGAGGACTAGAACACTAGCTATGATTTGTCTTTATGAAGATTTTCCAGTCTTCATTCCGGTCAACATTTCAGTTCTCTCTAGTGGGGTGGATCTTCAGTGAGTTGTCCACAAATTGTTAATGCATGAAGAATGTTTCGTAGAGCAACATTGAGGAATGTTCTTATTACGTTGATATGCAGCATGAGTTGGAAGTTTTTTGAGAGGAGAGGAGACAAGAGGGAATAATGATCCTTGCCCATCGAAGTAAACAGGTCCTGGCACAATCAAAATACAAAAAATGAAAAACGATATTCAGAAATCTGAAATAGGGCAGAGAGCTCAGAACACAGAACATCACAGCACAGTAAATCAACTTTACACAATCTACTTCTTCGAAATTTTATAATATTATAACATTTTAGACAGCTGAAAGGTACAAAACATCTTGTGACTTCATACAGCGTTGAACAGTACAGCACCGTACAGGCCCTTCAGCCCACGATGTGCCAAACTTTTAACCTATTCCAATATCAACTTAACACTTCCCTCCTACATAGACCTCCATTTTTATAGCATCCATGTGCCTTAGAATTTCTTAAATGCCCCTATTGTTTCTAACTCTATCATCATCCATGGCAGGTTGTTCCATACACCTACCACTCTCTGTGTAAAAAAAAAATATCTCTGACAACACGTCCATACTTTCCTCCAATCACTTTAAAATTACGTTCTCTTGTATTTGCTATTTCTGACATGGGAAAAAGTATTTGACTGTCCACTCGATCTACGCCTCTTACATGAAATAGAGCAAATTATCTGGAGAGCCTGCACTTGTCAGGTCACTTTGGTGGAGATGAAGCTAACATTTCCAGCGATCAGAAATTGACCATATCACTTTCTCTGAATTCATTTTTAGGTCACGACTTGTACAAAAGTTGAGAAAAAGCATCTTAAAGTAGCATCTTTCATACAGCACTTCAATCGCTTTATAGCTTCGCAAAGGGCTGCCAGGTGCCCTGAGAAGAAATAAAGATAGACGCTTTGGAGAAAATGCAGTACCTCCAAGCATCCGCTAAGTGAATATGCTTAAACATATCAGGAAGCTTCTGGCAAATTGAAACCAATATTATTACATGAAGTTTTACAAGTTGTATGGAAACTTTTAAAATTTTAGAAGAATCAAATGTTCCTCTGTTTTTGTAATCAGTTACATGAATTATATATGATTCATTATTTGTTTATATTACTGTAATGGATCTGTGCTACTTAAGGGATTCAATGGTTGATTATAAACAATGTTTTAGTTTTGTCTACCACAAATGTGCTCTAAACCGGATGGCTCTAAAACTGTTCAGATATGAGAGATGAAAATCTGCTATAGGTACATAAGGAATCTGAAGGCTCTGGACATATAAATTTCAATAGGTAAAAAAAGCAGGCCAGAACTTTTGATCCAATGAAATTTTTTTCAACTGCGAGTTCAGTTAAATAGATATTTTGGATATTAAGAAATCAAGGGCTCCTACAGAAAAAATTGGCACTCAGTTAAAAATTTGGTTTCATTGAGTGGCAAAGTAGATAAATGTTATGATTTGAGCAAACTATCAATACTTCTATTTATTGTGCTTGAGGGACAAATAATGGCTGATAGAAAGCTTATTAATTGCAAATTCTTGGAAGCTTTTCGGTTGTTCAAAAAAATTCTGCTTCTCAACTGTAATCTCTCCTAGGTGTAAAATTTTTTCATTGGGGTGATGTGTTACATTGAATTTTCTTTTTTTTTTTTTTTGGTGCTCTTTATAGTGCTATGCTAACTATCTTTATTCTCCATTCTCCGGATTTTGCATACTCATCATTGTATAGTCTTCACAAGCAGAATTACACAGTGTCATCTTGGAGTTTGCAAGAGCATGATAATGTTACTCTCAAAGCTCTTCAGGTGATGATGCTGGTGACTTGCTAGCCCTGTGTAATCCTCACACATTAATTTCTTTTCATTAGAGGTGTGTTGAATGCTGAGTTTAATTTCAAAAGAAGACAAGACTGAGTTGGATCTAGAGATGCAAGGTTTTCCAACATTGAAGTGAAACTAAATGCAGGTGTTTATGTTAATAATTCCAAACAAAACATTGTCACATTCAGAGAAAAGTGGTGGATAAGATAGTTGTTGTGAAAGAGATTGTGGTCGTCAAATTTTACTGAAATTAGTTGGATGAAAAGTAAGAAATGCTTAAATTGAGGCAATTAAACAAATGGAATATATACTACTGAATAATGATTTTAACATCTATTATGATATTTATATATTTTTATCATATTTAATTATTGCAAATTATTTTACACTGTTCTACTGTTACTCCTTCCTATTTATTGTAATGCAATAATAAATAGTTTCTTACCATAATCAATTGTGTAGAAGATCAAACTCATTAACAATGGCTTTGTTGATCAATTGGAATGTGATCATTACTGCTACTTAGAAGGCTTCACACAATAAGGTGCAAAACTTACAGAGCCTTTGAATCACAGACACTACCACACAAAAACAGGCCCATTGGCCCATCTAGTCCATGCCAAACCTTGAATCTGCCTGGACCCATTGGCCTGCACCTGAACCATAGCCCTCCATACCCCTCCCATCCACACACCTATCCAAATTTCTCTTAAATGTTGAAATCAACTCCATATCCACCATTTGCACTGGCAACTCCATCCACACTCTCACCACCCTCTGAATGAAGAAGTTCCCTCTCATTTTCCCCTTAACCATTACACCTTTCACCCTTAACCCATGACCTCATGTCTTTATTACTGCTGTTAAAAGTTAGAATTGTTTCCGTTAGAATTACATTGAGCTACTCATTGGGATAATCAAACCTCAATGGGTGCATAATCCTAAAGAATATGCTCAAGGAGAAGAAGTTTGTCTATGATTATTACATGCTTTGTTATACCACCTGTACGCAATCAATTCCATTGAAATTTTATAATATCGTCAACTTTTAGACAGTTGAAAGGTACACACCCATAAAGCTTCATTTGGTAAAGAATGGCATTTAGAATCAGAATCAGGCTTAATATTGCTGGCATATGTCGTGAACTTTGTTAACTTTGCGGCAGCGGCACAATGGAATACATGACAAATATAGAAAAGAAAAACTGAATTACATTAAATATATATATGTATATTAAATATTAAGGGATATTTAGCAAAGCAAAGGATCCAAGGAGGCCATGCTTTGTGGATCCAGAATTGCCTGCCCACAGAAGGCAAAGGGTGGTTGAATATGGTCCGTGCTCTGCATGGAGGGCAGTGACCAGTGGTGGTCCTCAGGGATCTGTTCTGGGACCCCTCCTCTTTGTGATTTTTATAAATGATCTAGGTGAGGAAGTAGAAGGATGGGTTAGTAAGTTTGCTGCTGACACAAAAGTTGGGGGTGTTGTGGGTAGTCTGGAGAGCTGTCAGAGGTTAGAGCGGGACATTGATAGGATGCAAAACTAGGCTTTGAAGTGGCAGATGGCGTTCAACCCAGGTAAGTGTGAAGTGGTTCATTTCGGTAGGTCAAAAATGTAGACAGAATATAATATTAATGGGAAGACTCTTGGCAATGTGGAGGAATAGTGAAATCTTGGGGCCCGTGTCCATAGGACACTAAAAGCTGCTGCACAGGTTGACAGTGTTGTTAAGAAGGCATATGGTGCATTGGCCTTCATCAACTGTGGGATTGAGTTCAAGAGCCATGAAGTAAGGTTAAAGCTGTAGAGGACCTTAGACCCTATTTGGAGTACCGTGTTCATTTCTGGTCACCTCAGTACAGGAAGGATGTAGAAATGATAGAAAGTGTGCAGACAAGATTTACAAGGATGTTGCCTGGATTGGAGATTGTGCCTTATGAAAATAGGTTGAGTGAACTTGGGATTTTCTCCTTGGAGTGATGGAGGATAAGAGGTGACCTGAGAGAGGTGCATAAGATGATGAGAGGCATTGATCATGTGGATAGTCAGAGGCTTTTTCCCAGGGATGAAATGGCTAACATGATAGTGCATGGTTTTAGGGTGCTTGTGAGGAGGTACAAAGGAGATGGCAGAGGTACGTTTTTCACACAGAGAGTAGTGGGTGTATGGAATGCACTGCTGGCGATGATGGTGGAGGCGGATACAATAGGGTCTTTTACTCTTAGATCAGAACGTGGAGCTTAGAAAAATAGAGGGCTATGCGGTAGGGAAACTCTAGGCAGTTTCTAAAGTAGGTTACATGGTCAGCACAAATTTGTGGGCTGAAGGGCCTGAAATGTGCTGTAAATTTCTATGTTCTATGTTCCATATATATTAAATAGTTAAAATAAGTAGTGCAAAAACAGAAAAAAAAGATGGTGAGGTAGCTTTCATGGGTTCAACATCTGTTTAGAAATTAGATGGCAGAGGGGAAGGAACGGTTCCTGAATCACTGAATGTGCCAACACCATTACAACTCTGGGCATTGGAGCTCAGTGTTCAATTCCAATGTCACCTGTAAGGAGCTTGTACAATCCTTCCCGTGAACTGCAGGGGTTTCCTTCAGATGCTCTGGTTTCCTCCCACAGTCCAAAGATGTATGTGTTAGTAGGTTAATTGGTCATTATAAATTGTCCTGTGACTAGGCTGGGGTTAAATAGGTTGGGTTGATGGGTGGTGCGGCTCGTTGGACCAGAAGGGATTTTTCCGTGTTGTGTCACTAAACAAGTACATAACATAAAACATAGACATTCTCCTAGTGTGTTATGTTACTTCTGTTTTAAATGTACCGTGGGTTAGCAGTAAAGAATCATATTCTGGAAGAATTAGAGAACTTTTATTTACAGTAATAAACAAACACATCTTAACCTAGTCACGTGCTGGAACATTCTGGCAATCTCGTGCATGCTCAGTGCTCCGTCCAATCATGTACTGGCACATCATTGCATGTGATATCACCACGTCGTCCTTTCCTTAAAAAGAAAAACAATTAACAATTAACAACTAACAATTAACAACGTTAATCAAAGCAAATACATAATTTTTTTTTACTGTGCCTATGGTCTGTTCTTTAACAAATTATGGTATTGCTTTGCACTGCTGTAACTATATGTTATTATTACGTGGTTCTGTTAGTGTTAGTCTTTGTTCTGTCTTGTTTTCTGTGATATCACTCCGGACAAACATTGTACCATCTTTTAATGCATGTATGCATTTATAAATGACAATAAAAGAGGACTGAGTGTTCTCAATCTAATTCAACAACTCTCTATCAGTCTTTTTGTGGGTTTACAAACATGAGTAGACCTTCTAAGTGGTACACACAGATCTTGTGTTTCCTTGTTATTATTTACATGTTTTGTCTCATCTACATCAGTTAACCGAATCTCTGAAGTTGGCTCCTTCTTGAGGTTTTTGCGATTTCTTCTTACCACTGCTCCCTCCTCTGTTTGAACCATGTATGATCTGGGTTGTACTTCTTCAAGTACTGAAGCTTTCTGTGTCCATGTGTTCATTTTGTCTTGTATCCTCACTTCATCTCCCTGATGCAGTTCAGCTAATGGACGAGAACGTCTATCAAAGTACATTTTCTGCTTTGCTTTGTGTTCATCTCTCCACCTTTTCACTTGTTCACCTTCCTCTGTTCTCAGAAGGCTCTCATCCATTAGCAGATTAGATCCCAAACGTCGTCCCATCAAGAGCTGAGCAGGGGAAAATCCTCATTCAAGTGGAGTACTGTGGTAGGCTAACAAAGCTTTATAAAAATCACTTCCACTATCTTTTGCTTTCTGCATCAGTTTCTTGACAATTCCTACCGATTTCTCAACTAATCCATTAGACTGACGGAAAAAATGGACTAGATGTTGCTTGAACAAAGCCCTATTCATGCATTCACTACTGAATTGTGGACCTTTGTCTGTGAAAACTTCATCAGGTACACCATGTCTTGAAAAAAAAATGATTTCATGCATGTAATTACATTTTCTGCAGTTATTCTGCCCAGACAACACACTTCAGGATACAATGAGCAGTAATCTGTTATTAATAGATAGTCTTTGTTGTTAGTTATAAGAAGATCAACGCCTACCTTCTGATAAGGTGTCTGAGGATTCGGGTGTGTATGCAGGGGCTCCTTAGGTTGCTACATTGGTATTTAAGGCATATTTGACAAGAAGTCACCAATCCTGCAATACCTTGATTCATCCTGGGCCAAAACATCACCTCCCGTGCCCTTCTCTTACATTTTTCAATGCCTAGGTGGCCTTCATGAATTTTATCAAGCATTTCTTTATGGAGTCTTTTAGGTATAACAAGTCTACTACCTTTGTACAATACCCCATCCACAACAGACAGTTCTGATCTGTGGTTCCAATAATCTTGTACTACTGAGGTACAGTTATGCCTGTTATCTGGCCATCCATCCACTACTTGTATGACCTGATTGAGAATTTTGTCCTTCTCTGTCTCCAGACACAACAGTTCCAACTTTTTGGGAGCAACAGGTACAGTTTCTATGACCATATCAATGAATACCCGAACATCAATAACGTTTTTGTGACTGTCTTTTGTTGTCGGATCCACAGCTCTGGAAGGTGTGTCAGCCGCGTACATGAATTTTCCAGGTGTGTTTGACACATTCAAAGCATACCTTTGCAATCTGATCATCATTCGCTGAATTGCAAAGGACAGTTGCTTAAAGGTTTGTTAAACAATTCAATAAACGGCTTATGATCGGTTTCAACATCAATAGATTGCCCGGACACAAACTGATGAAATCTCTCAGAAGCAAACATAATGTTGAGCAATTCTTTTTCAATTTGAGCGTACCTTGTTTCTGGATCAGATAATGAACAAGATGCATCTGCCACTGGTAGCCATTCCTTATCATGTTTCTGGGGTAATGCTGCCTCTAAGCCTGCTTGAGATACATCACATGAGATTTTAATGGGTCTCTCAGCATCACAGAATTTTAACACAGGTTCTTTAGAGAGCACTTTCTTGAGATTTTTCCATGCCTTCTCCTGTTCGTGATTCCAGGTCCATTTGCTTTTCTTTTCTGTTAGCTGTCTCAATGGAGCAAGCTGTTCTGAGAGACTGGGTATGAATTTTCCCATATAGTTAACCATTCCCATAAACCTCTGAACATCCTTTTTACATTGTGGGCTTGGCATGTTCTCAATAGCAGAACCCTTCAGTGGATCATGACGCATACTCTCTTTGCTGATGATATCGCCCACAAAGGTAAGTTCAGTCACTCCTAGCTGACATTTGTCTTTATTCAATTTCAGGTTAGCCTTGTGTGTTGCTCAAAGACTTGTCTGAGGCTGGCATCATGCTCTTGTTTAGTTGATCCCCAAATAATAATATCATCCATGGATGTATCTATGCCCTCGATGTGCTCATAGAACATTTGAATAGTTTTATGATACACTTCAGGAGCTGATGCAATTCCAAAAGGGAGTTTAAGAAAGCAGTATAGAAACATAGAAACATAGAAAATAGGTGCAGGAGTAGGCCATTCGGCCCTTTGAGCCTGCACCGCCATTTATTATGATCATGGCTGATCATCCAACTCAGAACCCCGCCCCAGCCTTCCCTCTATACCCCCTGATCCCCATAGCCACAAGGGCCATATCTAACTCCCTCTTAAATATAGCCAATGAACTGGCCTCAACTGTTGCCTGTGGCAAAGAATTCCACAGATTCACCACTCTCTGTGTGAAGAAGTTTTTCCTAATCTCGGTCCTAAAAGGCTTCCCCTTTATCCTCAAACTGTGACCCCTTGTTCTGGACTTCCCCAACATCGGGAACAATCTTCCTGCATCTAGCCTGTCTAATCCCTTTAGGATTTTATACGTTTCAATCAGATCCCCCCTCAATCTTCTAAATTCCGATGAGTACAAGCCTAGTTCATCCAGTCTTTCTTCATATGAAAGTCCTGCCATCCCAGGAATCAATCTGGTGAACCTTCTTTGTACTCCCTCTATGGCAAGGATGTCTTTCCTCAGATTAGGGGACCAAAACTGCACACAATACTCCAGGTGTGGTCTCACCAAGGCCTTGTACAACTGCAGTAGTACCTCCCTGCTCCTGTACTCAAATCCTCTCGCTATAAATGCCAGCATACCATTCGCCTTTTTCACCGCCTGCTGTACCTACATGCCCACTTTCAATGACTGGTGTATAATGACACCCAGGTCTCGTTGCACCTCCCCTTTTCCTAATCGGCCACCATTCAGATAATAATCTGTTTTCCTATTTTTGCCACCAAAGTGGATAACTTCACATTTATCCACATTAAATTGCATCTGCCATGAATTTGCCCACTCACCCAAACTATCCAAGTCACTCTGCATCCTCTTAGCATCCTCCTCACAGCTAACACTGCCACCCAGCTTTGTGTCATCCGCAAACTTGGAGATGCTGCATTTAATTCCCTCATCCAAGTCATTAATATATATTGTAAACAACTGGGGTCCCAGCACTGAGCCTTGCGGTACCCCACTAGTCACCGCCTGCCATTCTGAAAAAGTCCCGTTTATTCCCACTCTTTGCTTCCTGTCTGCTAACCAATTCTCCATCCACATCAATACCTTACCCCCAATACCGTGTGCTTTAAGTTTGCACACTAATCTCCTGTGTGGGACCTTGTCAAAAGCCTTTTGAAAATCCAAATATACCACATCCACTGGTTCTCCCCTATCCACCCTACTAGTTACATCCTCAAAAAATCTGGCAAAAGGAGTGTTAAAGGTACACAATTTTGAATTCGGTTCATCTAAGTTGAGTTGCCAGAATCTGGAGGATGCATCTAATTTACTAAAATACTTTGCATTAGCAAACTGTGACATGATTTCTTCATGAGTAGGCAATTTGAAATGCTCTCTTTTATTGGCCTGATTCAAGTCTCTTGGATCTAAAGTTTACAAATCCTCAGTTTTCCATTTTTCTTATCAACAATGACAATTGAATTGACCCATTCAATTGGCTCATCAATTTTTTTTTCTGACTCCTAGCCTTTCCATTCTGTCTTGCTCTGTTCTCAGTTGATGACGTAATGCAAAAGGTACTTTTCTGCATGGATGTATTATGGGTTGCACTGTATTGTCAATTTTAATTGAGTACTCTCCTGGAAGACAACCAAGCCCTTTAAACAAGTCTTCATACTCTTTCATCAAGTCACTGTATTCTGACTCTGTGTCGCTATCCAGGACTAAAATTCTTTTCACCAAATTAAGTTTTTCACAGGCAGATAAACCCAGAATTGACTGTATGTTTTTTGGCATGACCACAAATGAAAGCGTGTGCACAATATTTTTGTGTGCTACCTTTGCCACACATGTTCCTTTAACTGGAATGTCTGCACCTGAATACCCAGTCACTTTTATATTTGTCTGATGTAACTTCGGTCTTGGCTTTAAAACATTAAACTCAGATTCAGCAAGAACATTTACTTGCGCTCCAGTATCAAGTTTAAACAGAATATTGTTTTGATTCTCTTGCAATGGAATAGTCCAGTCCAGCCCAGTCATTTGTCAACAGAATAGTCCAGTCAGTGCTTTGTTTATTTTCACAAAACACATCTATATAAAATTCCTCATGTTCATCTTTGAGCACAGCATTTACTTGTTTCATTTTATTTTCCTTCTTTCTACTTTTACAACAGTGTGGAAAATGATTAATCTTACCGCAGCTATTGCAAATTTTGCCATATGTGATTTGTACAATGTTCCCGCGCACAGTGATCACATGACTTTTTTTCTTTCCAATGCTGTCTTGCTCTCTGTCGGTTTTGTTGACATTATTATATTTCTTGATGTATTCATGCTTTTTCACAGTGTTTACGTTGCAGTATTCAACAAAAAGCTCTTCAGCCTGCACCGTCACGGCCTCAGAAGCTTTGCAAAGCGCCAAAGCTTTTTCAAAATTTAAGGCTTGCTCTCTCAATGGCCTTTCTCTCAGAGCATTACCTCGAATGCCACAAACAAGTCTATCTTTAATGAGAGAGTCCATGAGCAATCCAAACTCACATGTTCTACTATGCTTTCTTAACTCAGTAACATACTGATCAATTGTTTCAGGCGCTCTCTGTGCACATGTGAAGAATTTATATCACTCATACGTTAAATTACGCTTAGGTATACGAAATACTTCAAATCTGACCATTATCGACTTTAAATTGAAATTATCTCCATCTTCAAAGACAAAATTATTATATACCACTACTGCGTAATTCCCGATTACATGGAGCAAAAGCGCAGTTTTGGCTTTTTCCAATTTTTTTCATAATCGATCGCCGATAAGTACAGTTCAAACTGTAACTTGAATATCCTCCAATCCTCAGCTACATTGCCAGTCAGCTGAAGTTTTGGTGGTGGTTGTAAACCTTCCATTTTACCGCTTACAGTTCGAACTTTTTTCTCCTCTTTTTTTTTGCGATTATCTTCGATTCTCAATTCTGGATTCTCCCGTATTATTCTTCCAGAACCACTTCTGACACCATGTTACTTTACTTCTGTTTTAAACGTACTGTGGGTTAGCAGTAAAGAATCATATTCTGGAAGAATTAGAGAACTTTTATTTACAGTAATAAACAAACACGTCTTAACCCAGCCACGTGCTGGAACATTCTGGCAATCCCGCACATGCTCAGTGCTCTGTCCAATCATGTACTGGCACATCATTGCACATGATATCACCACACAGTGAAGTGATGAGACCTGATGAAGGGTCTCAGCCTGAAATGCCAACTGTTTCTTCCTCTCCTTAACTGCTGCCTGACTTACTGAGTTCCACTAGCATTTTGCATGTGTTGTAAAGAATATTACAGCACTATAATGCTCTTCTGCCCACATTGTTGTGCCAATCTTTTAACATACTCTAAAATCAATCTAACCCTTACCTCCTATGTACCTCTCGATTTTCCCATCATGCATATGCCTATATAACCGACTGGTGGTGTAGTTTCAGCAGCACCAGACTTTGAGACGAGTGGACTGGTGTTCAAGTACATCGATGCTTTCCATTCATGCTGGGTTGAGTATCGAGCTGGCATCTCGGCCTCATAAGAAACAGTCAAAATCTATATGAAGTGCTTCCTGACAGGTGCTAAAAGGAACAACAATATGCTTATATAAGAGGTTTTTTAATGCCCCTAATATTTCAGCCTATACCACCACCCCTGAACAGCTTTAAGTTCCTTGGCATAAACATTACCAAGGATCTCAAGTAGTCTGTACATACCAGCTGTGTGGTGAAAAAGGCACAACAGCGTCTCTTTCTCTTCAAACAGTTGAAGAAGTTTGGCGTGGGACCCCAAATCATAAGAACTTTCTACAGGGGCACAATAAAGAGCATCCTGCCTGGTATGAGAACTGAACTTCCCTCAATCGCAGGACTCTACAGAGAGTGGTGCGGACAGCCCAGCACATCTGTAGATGTGAACTTCCAACTACTCAGGACATTTACAAAGACAGGTGTGTAAAAAGGGCCCAAAGGATCACTGGGGACCCGAGTCACCCCAACCACAAACTGTTCCAGCTGCTACCATCTGGGAAACAATACAACAGCATAAAAACCAGGACCAACAGGCTCCAGGACAGCTTCTTCCACCAGGCCATCAGACTGCTTAACTCATGCTGACACAACAGTATTTATGTTATATTAACTATCCTGTTGTACATATTATTTATTATAAATTGCACATTGGACATTTAGATAGAGACATAATGTAAAGATTTTTACTCCTCATGGATATGAAGGATGTAATTAATAAAGTCAATTCAATTCAACTGTCTATTTAGGACAGCAAATAAAGAGACAATGGTAGTATTTGCAGTGAGATTTAGACCAGTTAGAAGAGTGGGCTGAAAGATGGCAGATGGAGTTTAATGCTGATAAATGTGAGGTGTTACATTTTGGTAGGACTAATCAAAATAGGACATATATGGTAAATAGTAGGGCATTGAAGAATGCAATAGAACAGAGGGATCTAGGAATAATGGTGCAGAGTTCCCTGAAGGTGGAACTCATGTGGATAGGCTGGTGAAGAAAGCTTTTGGTATGCTGGCCTTTATAAATCAGAGCATTGAGTATAAGAGTTGGGATGTAATGTTGAAATTGTACAACGCATTGGTAAGGCCAAATTTGGAGTATTGTGTACAGTTCCGGTCACCGAATTATAGGAAAGATGTCAACAAAATTGAGAGAGTACAGAGAAGATTTACCAGAATGTTACCTGGGTTTCATCTCCTAAGGTACAGAGAAAGGTTGAACTAGTTGGGTCTTTATTCTTTGGAGCGTAGAAGGTTGAGGGGGGGACTTGATAGAGGTATTTAAAATTATGAGGGGGACAGATAGAGATGACGTCGATAGGCTTTTTCCATTGAGAGTGGGGGAGATTCAAACAAGAGGACATGAGTTGAGAGTTAAAGGGCAAAAGTTTAGGGGTAAATGAGGGGGAACTTCTTTACTCAGAGAGTGGTAGCTGTGTGGAACGAGCTTCCAGCAGAAGTGGTTGAGGCAGGTTTGATGTTGTCATTTAAAGTTAAATTGGATAACTATATGGTCAGGAAAGGAATGGAGGGTTATGGGCTGAGTGCAGGTCGGTGGGACTAGGTGAGAGCAAGCATTCGGCATGGACTAGAAGGGCTGAGATGGCCTGTTTCCGTGCTGTAATTGTTATATGGTTATATGGTATATTCCTTCTGTACCTAATACAGTGGCCACTGAGTATATGTTTGTGGTCTTCTGCTGCTGTAGCCCATCCACTTCAAAGTTTGACGTTTGTGTGTTCAGAGATGCTCTTCTGCACACCACTGTTGTAACCTGTGGTTATTTGACTTACTGTCACTTTCCCGTCAGCTTGAAACAGTCTGGCTATTCTCCTCTGACTTCTCTCTTTAATAAGGTGTTTTCGACCATAAAACTGCTGCTCACCTGATATTTTTTTATATGTTGCACCCTTCTCTGTAAACTCTAGAGACTTTTGTGTGTGGGAATCTCACACATGCAGTTTCCAAGATACTCAAACCACCCCATCTGGCACAGTCCAATTCACCTTAGTTCATATTTCTTTCCCATTCTGATGTTTTGTCTGAACTACAACTGAACCTCTTGACCATGTCATTATGCTTTTATACATTGAGTTGCTGCCATGTGACAAGTGGATGAGAAATTTACATTAACGAGCAGATGTAAGTGCGTACCTAATAAAGTGGCTACTGAATACATTATCTCTCAATTAGTCAGTTGGGAATGGGAGATTTTGCATTCAGTAGATGTTCATAACAACAATTCAACAATGTTGGGCAAAGGCCTTGCTAGTGTAGGGTAAGGGAAAAAGGGAGAGAGCAAAGAATTATGGGGCATAAGGCCGAGTGACAACAGCACACCCTGTTAGAGAAAGACCTTTCTGAACATTCACAGAGGTAACAGTGCTTGGTCAAGTCCGTCACAGTGGAAGCTCCAGAAACCCTCAAGGGATGATGACAAAGAAAGCTGAAGCCCAGTTAAAACTGCCACATATCTAACAAATGAAACCTAGCCATGAGACAACCAAAGAATGGGGTCTTCATAAATGCAGATCAGGCAGAGTTAATCTCAGAAATGATTATCTCAAACTCATCTGTGCTGATTACTATATGTATGATCAAAGATACATACAGTACGGAAATAGGCCCATATCTCTCAAAACTTTTCCTATCCATAAATCTGATCAAATGTCTTTTAATCTTTGCAACTTTATCGGCCCTTACCACTTCCTCTAGCAGATTCAAACTAGAAGCATTTAAGACTTTAACACTTGACTCTTACTATTTAATTTCTCTGAGTTTTGAGATGAAATCTCAATAACAAAATTGACACAAAGGATCAAAGACATACACTCAGTGGTCACATTATTATATACCATAAGACCATAAAGTATAGGAGCAGAATTAGGCCATCTTGCCCATCGAGTCTGCTCCGTCATTCAATCATGGTTGATCCTTTTTTTTTTGTCTTCCTCAACCACAGTTCCCGGACTTCTCCCCATAACTTTTGATACCATGTCCAATCAAGAACCTATCAATATCTGCCTCAAATACATTCAACAACCTGGCCTGCACAGCTGCACAAATTCATCGTCCTTTAGCCAAAGAAATTTCTCTGCATTTCTGTTTTAAATGGGCACAAGTCTTTCCTGAGGCTGTACCCTATTGTCCTAGACTCTCCCACTATGGGAAACATCCTTTCCACAACTCCTCTGTCTAAGTCTTTCAACATTTAAAAGGTTTCAATGAGATCCCCCCATCCTTCTGAATTCCAGTGAGCACAGACTCAGAGCCATCAAACGTTCCTCATATGTTAACCCTTTCATTCCTGGAATCATCCTTATGAACCTCCTCTGGACTCTCTGCAATTCCAGCATATTTTTTTCCAAGATGAGGGGCCCATAACTGTTCACAATACTCAAGGTGAGGCCTCACCAGTACCTTATAAAACCTCAGCATCATATCCTTGCTCTTGTATTCTTGACCTCTTGAAATGAATGCTAACATTGCATTTGCTTTCCTCACCACTGACTCAGCCTGCAAGTTAACCTTTAGGGTGTTCTGCACAAGGACTCCCAAGTCCCTTTGCATCTCAAATTTATGGGTTTTCTCCCCATTTAGATAATAGTCCGCACATTTATTTCTACTACCAAAATGCATGACTATGCATTTTCCAACATTGTATTTCATTTGCCACTTTATTGCCCATTCTCCTAATCTGTCTAAATTCTTCTGCATCCTACCCGTTCTCTCAAAACTACCTGCCCCTTGACCAACCTTCATATCGTCTACAAACTTAGCAAAAAAGCCATCTATTTCATCATCTAAGTCATTTATTTACAGCAAACAATGAAGCGGTCCCAACACCGACCCCTGCAGAGCACCACCACTAGTCACTGGATGGCAACCAGAAAAGATTCCCAGTTGATGCCTCCTACCAATCAGCCAATACTCTAACCATGTTTGTAACTTTTCTGTAATGCCATGGGCTCTTAACTTGTTTAGCAGCCTCATGAAGGCCTTCTGGAAGTTCAAATATACAACATCTACTGCATCCCCTTTATCTATCCTACTTGCAATCTCCTCAAAGAATTCCAACAGGTTTATCAGGCAGGATTTTCCCTGAAGGAAACCATGCTGACTTTGTATTATCTTGTCCTGTGTCACCAAATACTCCATCACCTCATTCTGAACAATTGACTAACATTTTCCCAACCACTGAGGTCAGGCTATGAGGTCTATATTTCCTTTCTGCTGCCTCCTCCTTTCTTAAAGAGTGGAGTGACATTTGCAATTTTCCAGTCCTCTGGCATCATACCAGAGTCCAATGATTTTTTTCAAAGATCATTTCTAATGCCACCACAATCTCTAACGCTACCTCTATTAGAACCCTAGTGCAGTTCATCTGGTCTGGGTGACTTATGTATCTTTAGGTCTTTCAGATTTTTGAGCACCTTCTCCCTTGTAATAGTAACTGCACCCACTTCTCTTCCTTCACACATGACAACATCAGGTGTACTGTCAGTGTCTTCCACAGTGAAGACTGATGCAAAATACTCATTTAGTTCATCATCCATCTCCTTGTCCCCTGTTATTATCTCTCCTGTCTCATTTTCTAGCGGTTTTTTATCCACTCTCATCTCTCTTTTATTTTTAACATGAAAAAACATCTACTATCCACTTTGATATTATTTGCCAGCTTGCTTTAATGTTTCATCTTTTCCCTTCTAATTATCTTTTTAGCTGCCCTTTGTAAGTTTTTAAAAACTTCTCAATCCTCTATCTTCCCACTAATTTTTGTTTTGTTGTATGCCCTTTCTTTTGCTTTTACAATAGCTTTGACGTTCCTTGTCAGCCATGGTTGTACTATTTTACCATTTGAGTATTTCTTTATGTTTGAAATACATATATCCTGCACCTTCCTCATTTTTCCCAGAAATGCATGTCAATGCTGCTCTGCTGACATCCTTGCCAGTAGCTCCTTCCAATTTACTTTGGCCAACTCCTCGCTCATACCACTGTAATTTCCCTTACTCTACTGAAATACTGCTACATCGGACTTTACTTTCTGCCTATCAAATTTCAAGTTGAACACAATCATGTTGTAATCACTGGTTCCTAAGGGTTCTTCTACCTTAAGCTCCGTAATCGCCTCCAGTTCATTACATTACACCCAATCCAGTATAGCTGATCCCCTAGAAGGCTTAACGACAAACTGCTCTAAAAAGCCATCTCTTAGGCGTTCAACAAACTCACTCTCTTGAGATCCATTACCAACCTGATTTTCCCAGTCGACCTGCATGTTAAAATCTTCCATGACTACCTTACCATTGCCTTCTGTACTCAATAAAATGGGCACTGAGTGTGGGTTCTTCTGTTGCTGCAGCCCATCCACTGCAACGTTCCATGGGTTGTGCATTCAGAGATACTCTGCTGCACACTAATGTTGTAATGTGTAGTTATTTGACTTACTGTCGCCTTTGTGCCAGCTAGAAAAAGTCTAGTCCTACAGAACTGCTGTTCAATGGATTTTTTTTGATTTTATACCATTCTTTGTAAACTCTGGAGTCTGTTGTGCATGCATGAATATCCCAGGAGATAAGCATTTTCTGAGTTACTCTATCCACCCCATCTGGCACCAATAATCATTCCAAGATCAATGTCACTTAGATCACATCTCTTTCCCATTCTGATGTTCGGTCTGAAAAACAACTGAATCCCTTGGCAATACCTGCATGCTTTTATGCATTGAATTGCTGCCAATCAGCTGATTGGCTGATTAGCTATTTGCATTGACAACTGGTGTACAGGTGTACCTAATAAAGTGGCCACTGAGTGTAAGTTGGAATTGCATGCATTGGCATGTAGACTTCTAAGGAATGGAATGATTTGTCAGTTGCTGAGAACTTGAGGCTATAGAAGTTTTGGTTGAAGTGTGTGCAATGGCTGGTACCTGGTTTAATGCTGTTGCCTGTATAGCGAAAGACTTTTGTGTGCAATTCAGACAAATTATTCCATACAAAAGTGCACTGAGGTTATATGAAAGGGAAAAAAAAGGAATGCAGAATATAGTGTTGCAGTTACGAAGAAAATGCAGTACAGGTAGACAAATAAGGTGCAAGGACATAATGAGGTATGTTGAGAGCTCAGGAGTTCAGCTCTAGAGTATGAGCTTGATTTCTTTGTATTAAAATCCTTGAATTTTGTCAGATTTTATATAACACCACAGCCCAGTACCAGCCCTCTGGTCTATGATGTTATGCTGACTTTTTAACCTTCTCTAACATCGAACTAAACCTTCCATCCTTCATTGCCCTCCACTTTTCTCTAATCTATGTGCCTAACTAAGAGTATCTCAAATGCCCCTAATCTATTTGCTACTCTACCACTACCTCTGGCAGTGTGTTCCTCGCATCCTCCACTCTTAGTGTAAAGAACTTACTTCTGATATCCCCACTACACTTTCCTCCAGGCACCTTAGAGCTCTTGTATTTGCCGTTTCGGCCCTGGAAAAATGTATCTGGCTGTCCACTTGATCTATGTCTCATCACCTTCTACACCTCTATCAAGTCACCTCTCATCCTCCTTCGCTTCAAAGGGAAAAGTACAAGCAAAATCTCAATTTTCTTGCGATCAGAACAACATTGTGATGTAAATGCCTTGTCCAATGATATAATGTTTTATGTTCTATGGTCTATATATTTGTGTGGACCCTGATCTGCAAATGGCATAAATCATGTTTTGTTTAAAGTGTGTGAATGTTTTGGGAGTAACACACACACAAAATGCTGGAAGAACTCAGCAGGCCAGGCAGCATCTATGGAAAATAGTACAATTGATGTTCCAGGCCTAGACCCTTTGGCAGAATGTTCTAGGAGCTCTAAAATGCTGCGTGAAGCTCAGGAGCTTTTGAGTTGCATAAAGAAAGATAACCGAATGCTGAAAGGCCAGTGAGGTGGATGTGTGACGACGGACACCCGTGAATATTGGGCAGTCCTGGATCAGTGATCCTGGGGTCGGATGTCCGTGTGATCAGTAGGCGCAAAGGCTGTTGAGTCAAGGAGCCCATATTACGAGGTCCCGTCATTAGCTAGTCCGGGTGTCAATACCAAAGATTGAAGCCCGTCGGTGAGCCAGAAGTCCTGAAGTCTCGATAACCAGAACCTAAAGAATGGAAATCGGAGGTCCAGAGACCTGTCCTGGGATTTGAGGGCTCCCTGTACGTTTGGATGTGTGGGAATGATGAAAGCGACTTGTTTTTGCTGGTTTTTTTCTACCTCTGTTTTACTGTGCTCCATGTTGTTCTGAAGGACATTGTTGGCATGCTATGTTGGCACTGGGACGTGTGGCAGCACTTGTGAGCTAACCCCAGCATGTCGGAATGGGAATGAGAATCAGATTTAAGACGCCTGGCCACTGGGGGAGTTCCGCTTTTGCTGGATGGAGCTGAGATGCTCAACAGTTCAGTTCCCCAATTTATGACAGGTCTCACCAATGTAGAGGGGGCTGCAGCAAATTTGCAGGTGAAGTGTTGCCTCTTCTGGAAGGACTGTTTGGGGCCCTGAATGGAGGTGATGGACACTTTGGCCACCGGCAGGGATAAGTGCTGGGAGGGAGATTAGTGGGGAGTGACAAATGGACAAGGGAATCATGGAGGGAGCAATCCTTGACGAAAGCAGTGGGCGTGACTTAAAGGTATGTTTGGTGATAAAAATATCTATATAAAAAAAGATATGTTTGGTGGTAGGGTGCCTTTGGAAATGGCAGAAGTTGTGGAGAGTGATGTGCTGGATGTGAAGGCTCATGAGATGGTAGATAAGAACAAGAAGAATTCTGTTACTGGCAGGAAGATGGGAGTGAGTGTAGACGTTTGGGAAATAGAGGAGATGTGGGTGGACAGTTGATGTCTCAATTTGAGACCTAATGACCTGGAGTAACTGTGACACATTTGTTTTATCAAACAATGTGTCCTTACATCGTAAAACACATCCTTTATGGTTCTTCCAGAGCTGGTTTATAAATCTTCCTTGAGGAGCACCCATGAAGTGCTGCAGGAACGCAGGTCAGACAGCTTCTATGGTGAGGAACAAACAAAGTTCAAAGTTCAAACTAAATTTATTATCATAGTATTAAAGTCACGCTGAACCATGAGATTCATTTTCTTGCAGGCACCCACAGAATAAATAAAGGGATGCAATAGAATCCATAAAAAATAATACACAACAAAGACTGACAAAATCCCAATGTGCAAAAGAAGACAAATCATAAAAAAAGTAAGTAAATAATGCTGAGAAACAGTCAACATTTTGAGACAAGACCTTTTATCAGATCCAGATGAAGGGCCTCAGTTCTGTAGATGCTGCCTGACCTGCTGAGTTCCCCTAGCATTTTGTGTGTGTTGCTTTGGATTTCCAGCATCTGCAGAATTTCCATTTTCCACTCCAGATGTCAAAGTCAAAGTGAAAATTAAGTTTCTTGTCATTATGCGCCCATGCACCTATGCATGGATGCAATGAAAAGCTCACTTGGAGCAGCATTGCTATTACATAACACCAGATAAGCAGGATTTGCAAGATGAACTGAAATTAAGATAGATTATATCAAAATTTTACTAAAACAAAATGCAGTAGTCAAAATGGTCATAGTGTAGTGATTAGGGTTGTACATTTTGGTACAGGAACAAAACAAGAACTAACCTGGGTATGAGGGGGCATCGCCCTATATGCTGAGCCAAATTGGAGACATTGAGAACGGCTCTTTCAGCAACAAAATCTAGGCTTGAAGCGATTCACCAGGTTCTTGTGCAAGGTTCAGACAATTTCAATGCCGGCCCAGATAGTCTGGGGGCTTCTCTGTACTCTTTCAATCTTATTTACATCTGTCCTGTAGGTAGATGACCACATTACTCCAAATTGGACCTCATCAATGTCTTCTCAACTTTAACATAACATCCCATCTCCCGTACTCAATACTTTGATTTATGGCCAATGTGCCAAAACTTTTCTTTGTGACTCTATCTACCTGTGATGCCACTTTCTTTTTTTTTTAAATTTTATTTTTATTTGGATAAGGAATTCACAAACATCATGTACTTTTTTCACACATATAACCTTTTTCATTTTTTTATATGTATAAAACTACAATTATTTATACATTCTTAAGTACACATTGAGATGATATAAAAGGAAAATAAATATTTAAATAGATAATTAAGTACTGTGGTAAATCTAACCTATTAGGCTAAGTAATGGAATTAGTTGTTAAGAAAAATGGTTAATAATAGTTTCCATATAACCCTTCTGGACCATTTCCACTGGTCCAAAATGTTGTATATAAGCCTATGTATCAACCATTGTAGGTGTTTATATCCTAATTTGTTCATGCTTGCTCCTGCCCGCAGACATAATTATCCAATCCCTATGTACTTATTTACTTAATTTTTTCATTTTTTTATCCCTTTCCCAAATCTTTCCCTTTACTTGTGTTAATTCTCTATTTTCCAAAAGAAAACAAAAAAAACAAACATTTAGACTAGGGGTGCTTACGTTAACAATATCACTGTGTTGATGAGAAGAGCAGTATAAATCATTAGGAGAGTCATCTAAAGTCTGCTCGCATTGGGGTTATATATTCAATCCATTTATTCCAGATTTGATAAAATTTTTCTTTTTGAGTTCTCAGGAAGTAAGTCAACTTTTCCATTTTAAATATTTCCAAGATAATTTCGTACCAATCTTCTAATGTAGGTGGTATTGGATTTAGCCATTTTCTAGTGATTGATTTCTTACTTGCCGCTAAGAGGGCCTGCAGCAACTTTATATCTTCCTTCTGTTCAAGAAACAATACATACCCCAAATAAAGCGTCTCAAAGTTCAGAGGTATCTGGGACCTAAGTACCTTAACTAATGTTCTATGAGTACCTTCCCAAAATAGACTTAATTTAGGGCAATCCCAAAAAATATGAAAATGATTTGCCTCCTTGGAGCCGCACCTTCTCCAACACATCACATTTGTATCTTTATATTTTTCCTGATATGGGGTCTTGAAGTATCTTATAATGTTTTTCCAACAATGTTCTCTCCAAGTCAAAGAATTAGTCGAGGACCATTGAAAGCTGCAGATTTTCTCCCAAGCCTCCTCTGAAAGTACCAACCCCGCTTCTTTCTCCCACTTCTCTTTAATATACAGTGTATTTACATTTTTAGCATGGGAGAGTGCATTATATAATCGAGAAACTGATTTACTAGGTATTGAACTGCAAGCCGAATTCAGAATCTTGAAAAATTCTAATTCTGCTGTTGATAGGTCTGTATATCTACAACTCTGGTTAACATAGTTTCATATTTGAAGGTACCTAAAAAAGTCATTATGTTCTAGGCCATGTTTGTCCTGCAGGATTTGGAAACTTTGTAATACTCTTTTATCTATAAATGAGAGGTAGGTTGTAAGACCTTTCTTTATCCATAGCTCAAATCTTTTATCTCCTCTGTTGGGAAGGAACTCGGTATCATATGCACACCATCTAAAGAGTTTTAACATGTTATTAATTCCACATGAATTAACCACCTTCTGCCATACTTTTAATGTAAGATTTATCCAAGCGTTTTTAAATTTTTCCAACTGGGCCATCAATCCTTTGTCAGCTATTGAGGCCTGAAGAGGAAAACTGTCAACTAATCCAAATTCTATTTCCTTCCATCTAGCCTTATATTCCCTATTACACCAATATAACAGAGGGGTTATCTGTGAGGCATAAAAATAATTTCTCAGGCAAGGAAGAACCATACCTCCTCCTTCCTTCCCTAACTGTAAGGTGTTATATCGAATTCTAGGTTTCTTTCCTTGCCAAATGAAGCGGGAAATCCATTTGTCCCATTCCCTGAATTGATTATCATCCACCTCCACCGGTGAAGTACGGAAAAGATACAATAACCGAGGAAGAATATTCATTTTTATAGTATTTATCCTTGAATTTAAACTTAAAAAGGGGATAAGGTTCCATCTATGCATATCTGCTTTTATCTCTGAGATTAATGGCCCAAAATTTACCTGTGACAGTGTTGAAAGATCCTTCGGCAGGGTTATTCCTAAATATTTTAATGAATTAGCTTCCCACTTAAGATCATATGTATTCTGCAATTTTTTGGATGGTGTATAATTTAGGGACATAACCTGCGTTTTCTTTACATTTATTTTATAACCTGATGTTTTCCCAAAGTCATCCAACAGTGTAAACAATCCTATAAATGATTTTTCTGGTTCACTCAGATAGACCAAAACATCATCTGCGAATAACGCCACTTTCTGTTCAATCCCTGCCACCTTGATACCTTTTACGATTTCGCTCTGTCTTATTAGTTGGGCAAGCGGTTCAATATATAGCGCAAAAAGGAGAGGAGAAATTGGGCATCCCTGTCTAGTGCCTCTCTCTAAGATGAAGGAGTCAGAGAGGTCCCCATTTATCTTAATTCGGGCTGTAGGACTGTCATATAGAGTCTGAATTACTTTAATAAACTTTTCTTGAAAGCCGAATCTTCCTAACACTCTGTATAGGAATGCCCAACTAACCGAATCAAAAGCTTTCTCAGCGTCCAATCCTACGAACATTGTCTCTGTCTCGTTCTTATTAACCTGTTCTAATATGTGCAGAGTTCTCCTTATGTTGTCCTGTGTTTGTCTTTGTTGAATAAATCCAGTCTGGTCTAAATGGATTAGGCCAGGTAAAAGCTTTTCCAATCTGCGCGCTAATATAGATGTAAATAGTTTGTAATCTAAGTTAAGAACACTAATTGGCCGATAATTGCCACATTCTAGTTTATGTTTACCCTCTTTAGGAATAACTGAAATAATCGCTTCTCTCCAGGAAGGTGGAGTTTCTCCTCTCTGCAAAATCCAATTAAAGGTGTTAAGTAGTAATGGGGCTAACTGTGTCTTCAGGGACTTGTACCACTCTGAGGTAAACCCATCAGAACCCGGGGACTTTCCAGCCTTTAACCTAGAGATGGCCACGTTCAGTTCTTTGACAGTTACTGGTTCTAATAAACTTTCATTTTGTAAATCTGTAAGTTTAGGTAGATCTAAAAAATTCAATACACTGTCTATATAGGGCTCATTGGGGGCCCGGGGTTGGGAGTACAGCTCTTGATAATATGTTTCAAAACTCTCTTGAATTTTCCCTATTGTACTCTCCACAAGCTTTGTCTTTGGATTCTTTATTTTATGAATTGTATTGTCTGCTTGTTGTTTTCGTAATTTATATGCTAATAATCTAGCTGATTTACCTCCTACTTCATAATTCTTTTGTCTCAGGTAAAGAAAATTTCTTTGAGTTTCCAACGTATAAATATCATCAATTTCCTGTTTTCGATTTGAATTACTTTTGTTGCTATCTACAACTTGAAGTTGTTTTAATTTTCCTTGAAGGTCTGCTAATTTTTGTGCATTGATTTTTTTCATGTGAGTGGTAATGGAAATAATTTTCCCTCTCAGTACAGCTTTCAATGTATCCCATAAGATCACTGGGGATGTTTCTCCCGTGTCATTAAGGTCGAGATATTCTTTGATTTCTCCCCTTAATCTCTCCATTACTTTCGGGTTATTGAGTATATGTGAGTTTAGCCTCCATAGTGTTTTCCTCATTTTCCTTTCCAGGATTAGAGACATAGAGACTGGGCTATGATCCGACAGATCAATTGTTGCAATATTACAGTTTTTTATCCTGAGTCTATCTGTATTAAAGATAAAGAAATAGTCTATCCTTGAATAGGCTGAATGAGGGAAAGAGTAATATGTATAATCTTTACTAGTAGGGTGCAATTCCCTCCAGACATCTATAATTCCCAACTCCTCCATCAATGAATTCACTTTCGGAGTCAGAGGTTTATTCTGAGTAACTATTTTTGAAGAATCTAATATAGGACTTAATCTAATATTAAAATCCCCTCCACCCTTTGAGAACTGACCATTAGGTCAAAAATGTGTCTATAAAATGACCATTCACAACCTGGAGGAGCATAAACATTCAGCAATGTTATTTCTGTACCTTCTATTCTTCCTGTGATTTTTACGAACTGTCCTTCTTTGTCTCTAGTCTCTGAAATATGTTCATAATTAAGAGTACTTGATATTAAAGTAGCTACCCCTCTTTTGTGACTCAATTTATATGATGAATAAAATACATGCTTAAAGCCCATTCTTTTTAATTTTCCATGTTCAGATTGGCTCATATGTGTTTCCTGGAGGAAAGCTATTTGTGCCCTCTCTTTTTTCAATTTAGACATAATCTTATTTCTTTTAATTGGATTCAAAACCCCATTAACATTATAGGAAATTATTTTTACCAATTCAGTTTGCATTTTTCTCTAGTAGAAAAAAAAACACTCTCCTTTTCTAACCAAACAGTAAGCAATCCCTTCTCAACAGTAAACCAAGACATATAACCACACCCTAGACATTTTTGAACGTGTAACATTTGAAAATTTTTCCCAACTTCCCACAGTGAGACCTGAGCACCGACCCGCCTCAGTTCAGAGGGATAACCTCTATCTTCACCCTGTGTTAGAGGGCCCTCAGCAGTTTGAATAATCATAGAGAATTTTCTCCTATTTATGTCTCGACCATATTGCTATCATTCAAGTTATTCCCTCTAGTTTATTTTCAGTTACCAGTTTTCATTTTACCTTTAAGTCCGATTTACTCTTTTCAGTCATTTCTCTTAACTAATCTGTGTTCTCTGTACATTCGCGTCTGAATATTTGCAGCTTTTCCTTGTAGTTTGACACTCTGGTTCGTGTGGAGCATCCTCGCCCCACTAACTGCCACGACTTCTGCCGAATCCTCTCCAGTAGCGACTCCGGTTGGGTGATAACTTTAATAGGTAGTCCCCGGTCCGCCAGGTCCAATGTTGCCTCCACCACCGTAGCGTAAGTTTTTGTCCCTTCGTCGTAAAAGACTCTCAGCCGAGCTGGATACAGGGTCTGGAATCTTATGTTGTTTTCCTTCAGGACTCTCCGTGTTTCCGTATATTCCTTCCATCTGGCAAGAATCCCCGGTGCGTAGTCGTGGTCTAAACTGATTTTACAGTTGTTCCACATGAAACCTTTCTTTTGCCATGCCCTTTTAAGCACCTCTTCCTTCGTTCTGTAACTGAGAAATCTGACCAGAATCGATCTGGGCTGGGCGCCTGCTGGAGGCTGTGGTGCCAACGCGCGGTGAGCTCTTTCTATCTGTAGGTCTTTTGGGTCCGGTATATCAAGGTTCTCTCTCTAAGTAGCTTCTCCACGAAGGGAATCATCAATCCGGGTTTACCTTCAGTTCCTTCGGGAACTCCGTAAATCCTCACATTTTCCCTTCTCGAGCGGCCTTCTTGATCTATTAGTTTCCACTGGAGCTGGTCTTGCAGCTTCAGCATTTCTGCTATCACCTCCTCTGCGTTTTGTAGCTTCTCTTCAATTCCAACAATCCTCGCTTCGGCTTCATCTATCCGCGAGTTAGTTTTTACTATTTCTCCTTTAATATCTTCCAGCTGTTTGCTGTTATCTTGTCGGAACTCGCGAATCTCTCCAAGAATCAAGGACAGAGTCACCGATTCCCCCTCATTATCTCCGTCCTGGCTTGCCGTGGGGGGGCTAGGCCTGTCGCCTTGCTGCGTCTCTTTATGTTTATCAGCCTTCGGAGCGCACTTTTTAATCTTGTTCTTAGACATCATCCTTGCCCCTTTTATTAATATAGTTATGCAATATTAAGTATTTGTCTAAATTCGATTATGGGGCAGTTTACCTTCTTTTTTGTCGAGAGACCTTTTCCTTACACCGCCATTCCCTTGATGACCCGGAAGATGTGATGCCACTTTCAATGAATTGTAGACTTGTATTCCCAAATCCCTTTGTTCTATCACAAATCTCACTTCCCTACCATTCACTGTGTAAGACCTACCCCGACTGGACTTATCGACGTGCAACACCTCACACTTACCTGCATTAAATTCTGTCTGCCATTTCTCAGCCCATTTTTTCAGCTGGTCCAGATCCTGCTGCAAGCCAGATAGCCTTCTTCACTGTCCATTACACCTCCATTCTTGGTGTCATCTGCAAATTTGCTGATCCAGTTAACCATATTATCATCCACATCATTGATATCGATGACAAACAACAAAGGACCCAGCACTGATCCCTGCAGCCCACCACTAGTCGCAGGCCTCCAGTCAGGAGTGTGACTGAGAAAGGGATGGAGAGCGGGATAAAGAGAGAAAGAAGCTGCGACTGGGAGAGAAGCAAGGATTGAAGAAGATCTGGAGAGAAAAGCCAAGGAAAGGAGAAGAAAGGTGTCTAGTACTATCAGAACCACTTCCTACAGTGTCAGAGTCAGCTCCTACAACCACTGTGGATGAGGCCCCAGAACCTGAGATTATTTTCACAGCCCCAAGTCTCACCCTGCCACGCAGAGTGACCTCCCTTATCAGGAAGCACGTTATCCCACAAGAGTAGGAAATCTTTCAAAGTGAATAAATTTTTAGGCCTGAATGGGATAATTTAAAATTTACTATGCTGTGGATGTCTGTATTGTACTTTTATTACATAGTATACTGCATATATAGTATGTATATAAGTTGAGATATATTCTATATTGAGTTGGAGTTTATAAAGCAGCTAAGCAGGGAAGAGTGCTGCGTATTTAATATTTTGGTAATATTTGAGTAGTGTTGTAAATATATTGTATGATTATGTTATCTTTGTTGTTTAATTCATTATATGTATGAAATACATGAATAGCATATATCATACGTCATCACGCCATCACATCATCTGTGCGTGTCTTGCTTAAAGTAAAAAAGAAGCTATGTACATGATTTATCTCGTGCCTCTGTGTTTTATATTTTGGAGTTACAAAACATAGTGATACCCAATGACTTGGCCTCCTGCAGCTATCTGTAGCAATGAATTCAAAAGCACCCTTCGGCTAAAGAAATCCCTCCACTTCTCTTTTCTAAAGGGATGTTCTTCTATTCTAAGGTGGTGCCCTCTGGTCTTAAACTATTCAACTATTGAAAACATTCTCTGCACATTCACTAGGCCTTTTAATATTCAGTGGGTTTCAGTAAGATCCCCACTCATTTTTCTAAACTCCTGTAAGTATATGCTAGAGCCATGAAACACTTCCCATCCATTAAAATTTATATTTCTGAGATCATTCTTGTAAACCTTGTCTTGACCCTCTCCAATGCCAGGACACCCTTTCTTAGATATGGGGCCCAAAACTCCTCATAGTACTCCAAATGCGGTATGACCAATGCCTTATAAAGTCTCAACATTATATCATTGCTTTTATATACTAGTCCACTTGAAGATGCTTCCATTGACATTCAATATGATGATAAGGATTATAATCAATGAAAAAAAAAAGGCTTTGAGCTCATCCACCTCCTCTCTAGAGGCTGTCTTGTAATTGTTGGTGATGAGCCCCACCGCAGTCGCGTCAGGGGCAAACTTGACAGTGTGATTACTTGGGTGTGTGGCCGTGCAATCATGTGTGAGCAGAGTGTACAGTAATGGGCTCAGCACGCAGCCCTGGGAGGCTCCTGTGTTGAGAGTGTTGAGGGTAGGGTGATTGTGCATCTTGAACATCTGACATCTGTTGGTTAGGAAGTCCAACACCCAGATGCACAGCTGAATACAGGTATACAGGTAAATGAAACAAGTGACCAAGGTGCAAACAACAGTACATATATCACATACACACATAAATAATATTAACAGATAAAAAGTGCTTTGTAGATGTGAAAGTTGATATAAAGTGCATATACGACATATAATTAAATATACAACCACATAATGCTATTAATGTGCTTTGGGTGGCAGCAGGGTGTTCAGAAGTCTCACAGTCTGGGGGAAAGAAGATGTTACCCAGCCTAACAGCTTTTTTTCTTACTCTGTAGTACTTTCTTCTTAATAATAAAAGATCAAAGAGATTATGGGACAGGTGGGGGAAGTTCTTGCCATATACTTAACTTATATGACAAACTAAATAAAAATAAATATGACACTAGTCTAAGTTGAGGGAGAATACAGAAATTTATGTTTTTCAGCACAGTTCATGAAGCTGATGGCAGTGGGAAAGTAACTGCTTTTCAGCCTTCAGATGTGTGTCTTCAGGCTTCTGTACATTAAGTAATGCATATAATAATCCTTATAATGGCTCCCCCTTTTGCAAAGCTAATAATCCCATTTTAGAATACAGGTGCAAATATAGAGTAATCCTGGAGGAAGATTTATAAATGCAAGAGATTCTGCAGATGTTGAAAATGTTGAAGAACAGACAATGGAAGAACTCAGCAGGTCAAGAGGAATGGAGGGATAAACGGTGACCCTTCATCAGGACATGATGAAAGGTCTTGACCCACAACACGGAGCCCTTCATCAGGACATGATGAAAGGTCTTGACTCAAAACATGGAGCCCTTCATCAGGACATGATGAAAGGTCTTGACTCAAAACATTGAGCCCTTCATCAGGACATGATGAAAGGTCTTGACTCAAAACATGGAGTCCTTCATCAGGACATGATGAAAGGTCTTGACTCAAAACATTGATTAATTCTATTATGACTCATTAACTCATTTATGATTTGTCATCTCTGCGTATTGGGATTTTTGTTACTTTGTTATGGATGGTTTTTCATGAATTCTATAGTATTTCTTTATTTTTCCTGTGGGTGCCTGAGAGAAAATAAATCTGAAAGTTCTACATGTTGAGTAGCCCTTACCCCAAAATTCCAAAATCTGAAAACTTCTGAAATCTAAATTTTTTTCAAGCATTGACATGACATCACAAATGGAAAATTCCACGAGGTTCTGGGAAGATTCCCAGGTGATGCGCAGATCTCTGCACATCACAGACAGTTCTGTGAAGTGACTTCACATATGTAATGAACAGAAGTTAATGAAAAATAGAAAAAATGCTGAATAAAGGAAGAAATGAAGATCTTAATAGTGTTGTGAAAATTTGCATTTGTCAGTTTCAGAACGAACATATGCCACTTAATGGTATCATGAAACAAGCAAAGATCTAACACGATGAATTGAAAATTTAAGGTATCTGTGAATACTCAGCCAGCTGGTTGCAGATATTTAGTAAACGGTGCAGCACTAAATTTTTAAAGAGTTAACAAATTTTAAAGTTTGTTGATCATGAAGCTGCAGAGAAATTCATTGATAACTTTACGAAGATCATCACTAATGAAAGTCTAACACCGGAACAAGTCTGCAAAGCTGATTCCTTTAATACATTACATAAAACCCAAAATAAAAGTTAAATACAAAACTATAACTTTTTAATCAAGGTGGAGACTGAAAACATGTTGTTCTGCAGCTGATTCAGTATCCTCCCGATGTTCCAGTGCTGCTTTTGTTACCCTGCACACATTATATTTTCATTACATTATTGCCATTTAATAACTTTTACTATTAAGTACATATGTGTGATGAATAAATGTAAGACAAAGGCTGCTTACTGGTAACACATAAATTCAGAGTTTGAAATGAAAGCGATCCCAACTTATTTCATCATGTGTTCCAAAAGATGCAGAGTTGAAGGGGGATGGGAACCAGAGTGCCAGAACCAATACGAGAATGGTTGTGGAGGCAGATGTTGCTAAGACCCTAGCAAAAGTCACGAACTAGGGGGTTGAGCATGGTGGGGTAATGTTCTGGGTTACGTATATTTCAAAGCAAGAAGTACTACAGGAGAGGCAGATGAGTGCAGGGCATGGATCTGCACCGGGAATCATGATATTGTAGCCATTAGTGCAACTTGTTTGCAGCAGGGGCAGGACTGGCAGCTGAATATTTCTGGGGTTCTGTTGTTTTAGGCGTGTTAGAGTGGGGAAAATGAAGGTGGCGAGGGGGACGTAACTTTCCATATATTGGGATTTCCATTCTTCCATATTATACAAGGAATAGATGGGATAGAGTTTGTCAAATGGGTTCAGGAAAGATTCCTTAATCAATTCATTGAAGTCCCTACGAGAGAGTATGCAATACTTGATCTCCTATTGAGGAATGACATAGGGCAAGTGGCAAAAGTTTGTCTAGGGAACCACTTTGCATCTGGTGGTCATAATGCTATCAGTTTCAAGGTAATTATGGAAAAGGATAAGTCTGGTCCTCGGGTTGATGTTCTAAATTGGAGAAAGGCCAATTTTGATGACATTAGAAAGGATCTGGCAAGTGTGAATTGGGACATGCTGTTTTCTAGCAAAGGAGTACTTGGAAAGAGGGAGGTTTTCAAAAATGAAATTCTGAGAATATAAAACTTGTATGTGCCTGTCAAAATCTGGCAAAGGGGTACTTGGAAAGAGGGAGGCTTTCAAACATGAAATTCTGAGAATATGAAGCTTATATGTGCCTGTCAAAATTAAAGGTAAAGAGATAGCAGTTTCAGGAAACCTTGGTTTTTGAAAGATATTGAGACCCTGGTTAAGAAAAAAAAAGAAGGGCATAGCAGGTATTGGCAGATAGGAACAAATGAGGTACTTGAAGAACATAAGAAATGCAAGTGAATACCAAATCAGTAGGGTTTAAAAAAAGGCATGAGGTTGCTCTAGTAGACAAGTTGAAGGAGAGTCCTAAGGACTTCTACAGATATGTTAACAGCAATGGGATTGCAAGGGACAAAACTGTTCTTCTGGAGATCAGAATGGTAATCTACGCATGGAGCCAAAAGAAAAGTAGAAGATCTTGAATTTTTTTTTAATTTACTTGGGAGATGGACACAAAGCCTATAGAACTCAGGCAAACCAGCACCAAAGTCACGAACCCTCTACAAATTACAGAGGAGGAGGTGTTTGCTGTCTTGAGAGACAAGTGTGGTATTGGAAGATTAGAGGATAGCTAATGCTTAAGAAAGGCTCAAAGAATGAACTAGTGTAGCCCCCTGGTAAGCCTCAGGCTCCCTCAACTTGCTTCCGTCTAGGGGGAGCAACCTTCAGCCCTGCCAAACTGAGTAATCAAGTTTGTATGGATGCTGTGTGTTGTGTCCCCTGTGTAACATCAGTACCCTGAAATAACATTCAGTCCACAACATGCAGTTAAACGATTAAGATTTTATATTTAAGTATGGGGTTAGTAGAGAAACAAAAGAAAAGGAAAACAAATAAAAGGCTCCAGTAATCTCATAAACATGTCCAGTGCACAACGTTGGAGCTCACGGATTCCCTTTTGCTGATCCTCCTTTGCTCGTCGTTGACCCCTGGGCTCCCGCTCCGAGCCCAGGCCCAGCAGGTCTGTCAACCGTCTCCTCAAGCCACCTCTTCTCTCTTCATCCTCTTCGCGCCTTCTCCCCTGAAGCCCGTGCAAACTAACAGCTTTCACACAGACAGAGAGAATAACATCTATCCCAATTGGTTAACAAATGAATACAAGTCCCGTTATCACTAATTATAACCCAAACATACTGCTATAGAGAGCCACTGTCTCAGCAGTTAACAGTACAGAGAAGCCATTTTATTCACCTTAGCAGTAACATAAAAGAAGAAACCCTTACACTCTCCCCCACCAAATTTAGTCATGTCCTCATGACTTCTAAAGAACTTGCCAACTCTTCATGTAGACACAAAAGCTCAAACAGTGGACCTTACGCCCTGTTCCCCAGGCGCTACATAGGCCAACCTATCTGGGTGTTTCCAAATCCTCCGAGACCTCCGTACTCCCTCACCTAAACCCGTCAGGCTCGGACACTACTGGGGATACCTCTAGTCTGCTTGCCAACTCCTCTCTCAATCTCTTACTCATGCCCCCACTGCAACTCGGAGCCACCTTTCCTGTGTCTAGGGCCCCGCTTCTTTTCCTTCAGGGTCCTGCTGTAACCCAGGCTGCCCACAGCTAGCCCTCCCCACTACACCTGACTCAGTGGGAGGAGGGCCAAAAGTCTCTTCCTCAATCAAGGGGAAGTTAACGAAAGGCAGGATGTACCACACATCCCATACATCATCCTTCGAATCCGTATTCTTCCTCATTTCCTCGATTGGTAGCTGCTGTTTGATTTTCTCCACACTGAAGCACTTGGCCTGGGCTGCCTCTGCAGCCTCTTCAGCCTCCTGCAGTCGAGACATCAGCTTCTTCTCCGACTCCTCAAACTCTCGCCCCGATCTCAGCAGTTCTGACTTACACTTCTTGGCCATCTCAATCTGGGTCGCAGTTACTCCACCAGCTTCTTCCACCCTGACCTGAAAAGCAGCAGTTAAAGAATGTTCAGCCTCTAGTTTAGTATTCACTGAACTTATCCCCAGGTCAACTTTCAGTTTTTCCACTTCATTTAAACTGTCGACGGTCATTTTCAGGTTCCCTTCAAGTGTCCACTTCCCTCTTCCGAGATCTGTCCTCAATTGCTTCACCTCCTTAGAAGTGTAGTCAAACTTCCCTCTCTGGGCTTTTGGTTTTCCGTTGGCCTCAGTCAGACAGCTTCCTTTGTCTTCCCCAACTTGTAAGTCTTCCAATCTTTCCTGGATTAATTCATCAGTAAGTGGCTGCAGTTTCCGCTTGAAATTCCGGTTCTCCATCTCCACGTTGACGAGCGTGGATTCTAAGTCTTCAAGATTTGTCCCAAAAGTGCGGCACTCAGTCTCCAGCCTGCATTTCCGAGCACTCAGTTCAGTGGTGCAAATCCCCTCTCTCCCCAATGTCTCATTCCGATTGACGACCTGAGTTTCCAGCCCCAGGTCTACCACCATCTGCTCCAACACCAGGAAGCTCAACTGGTATGTCAGGTCATTTCTCTCAGATTGCACCAAACTCCGCTGGCCAAAAACTACTTCACATTTCACACTTCGTCTCTGTCGCTTTTCCCCCCTCCCTTTCTTCTCCAAGGGAGGGTAGCCACACAGCAGCGGATTCAAGGGGTGCCGCACTTTGCCGTAGTCCCTGGCAAATCTCCAAGAATTACTGTAGAATTCCACAGCTGAACACAGAGCACGCACAAACTGCATCTTTCTCCAGACCTGGCACTCGTCCAAAGAAAGTTTTAATTCTTTAACTCCTTGTCGCCCGGGCTTCGCCACTCGCCTCGCATCATAGTCCCCCAAGCTGAATCCAAACCCTAGGCAATCATCCACATACACCAAAATTCCAAACACTTCCACCTCCCCCATGGTCCTCCCCATGCTCTGTGGAATCTTTTCGGACCAGAAGAATCCTAGGGGACTTATAACGGTCATCTTCTCCTTGTTGACCTCACTCATCGGGATCTGGCAGCATCCACTCCTCAGATCCAGCACATTAAGCCACGTCGCACCACACAAACAGGCCATAGTGTCTTTGGCTCCCAGGATCATATTCTGGTCAATGACAGTGCGCCTGTTCAGAGTCCTAAACCCTTACACTAGGATGTTAGGTGAGCCTAACATCAGTAGTGAGAAAATTATTGGAAGGTACTGTATTCTAAGAGACTGGGTGTACGAGTATTTGGATAGACAGGGATTGATTAAGGATAGTCAGCATGGCTTTGTGTTGTAGGTCACGTCTAACCAATCTTATAGCATTTTTCAAGTATGCTACCGGGAAAGCTGATAAAGGTGAGGCAGTGGATATTGTCTACATGGACCAGCAAAGCATTTGACAAATCAAATCAAGTCAAGACAGTTTCATCACCATTTTCTAGGGTATGATGGTATTAAACACTGAACTGAAGTCTATAAATAGCAGCCTTGCATATGAGACTCTATTTTCCTTGTGGGACAGGACAGAGTAGAGAGCAAAAGCTATGACATTGTCAGTGGATCGATTTGAGTGACGAGCGAATTGGAAAGGGTCCAATGTAGCCAGGAAGAAGACATTAATGCACTCTATGACCAGACGCTCAATGCATTTCTTAATAGTTGATGTTAATGCCACTGGACAATCGCCATTTAGGCAGGTTACTGTCACCTTCTTTGGCACTAATCCAATGCGGTTGGTCAAGAATCTTGGCATTCAAGATGAGGTAGTAATTTGGATTAGACATTAGTTTTGAGGGAGAAGCCAGAGAGTGGTAGTAGATGGTTGTCTCTCAGACCAGTGCTGTGCCGCAGGGATCGGTGCTGGGTCTGTTGTTTTTCATCTATATCAACGACCCAGACAATAACGTGGTTAACTAGATCAGAAAATTTGCAGATGACACCAACGTTGGGGTATAATGGACAGTAAGGGAGGCTATCATGGCTTGTAGCCGGATCTGGACCAGCTGGAAAAATGGGCTTAAAAATAGCCGATGGAACTTAATGCAGATGAATATGAGGAATTGCACTTTGGGAGAACCGACTGGGGTAGGTCTTACACAGTGAGCGGTAGGGCACTGAGGAGTGCGGTAGAGTGAAATGATTTGGGAATACAGGCCCATAATTAATTGAAAATGATGTCACAGGTAGAGTGGGTCATAAAGAAAGCATTTGACACTTTGGCCTTCATAGACCAAAGCATTGAGTACAGGTGTTGGGATGTAATATTCAAGCTCTATAAGATGTCATTGAAGCTTAATTTTGACTACTGTGTGCAGTTTTGGGCGTCTACCTAGAGGAAAGATTTAGATAAGTTTGAAGGGGTACGGAGAAAATTTACAAAGATGTTGCTGAGTCTGTAGGATGTGGGTTATTTGTAAAGATTAAACAGATTAGAACTTTGTTTTCTAGAACGTAGAATATTGAGGGAAAATTTGATAGAGGTATACAAAATTATGAGGGGTATAGATAGAGTAAATGCAAGTTGGCTTTTTCTACTGAGGTTGGGAGATACTAGAACTGGAAGTTTTGGGTTAACAATCAGAATCAGGTTTATTATCACTGGCATGTGTCGTGAAACTTAGCAACAGCAGTACAATGCATATGATAATGTAGAAAGGAATAAATAAATAAGTAAATCAATTATAGTAAATATATATATATATAATAGTTAGATTAAAAATAGTGCAAAACATATAAAAAAATGAGGTAGTGTTCATGGCTTCAACGTCCATTTAGAAATCAATTGGCAGAGGGGAAGAAGCTGTTCCTGAATCACTGAGTGTGTGCCTTCTGGCTTCTGTACATCCTTCCTGCTGGTAGCAATGCGAAAAAGGCATTTCCTGGATAATGAGAGTCCTTAATGGTTAAGGGTGAAAGGTGAAATGTTTAAGGGAAACATGAGGGGAAATTGCTTCACTCAGAGGTGGGAGAGAATGAGCTGCCAAAACAAGTGGTGGATGTGGTTTTGATTTCATCATGTAAGAGAAGGTTGGATAGGTACTTTGATTGGAGGGGTATGGGGGGGCTAAGATCTTGATGCAAGTCGATGGGACTAGGCAATTTAAATGGTTCTGCACAGAGTAGATGGGTCGAAGAGCCTGTTTCTCTATTGTAGTTTTCTATGACTCTGACACCCTAAAATCCGAAACACTTCCGTCCCCAAGCATTTGGGATAAGGGATACTCAGCCTGTATATTGCCTACATACTTTGATAATAAATTTACTTTGAACTTTGTTTGTTCCTCTCCACAGGTCAAGTTGCTTGGCCTGTTGAGTTCATGCAGAACTTTGTGTGTGCTGCTTCAGGAAGATTTATAAACCAGCTCTGGGAAAGCCAAAAGTCATGTGCTTCCTGACGTGTGGGCATTGTTTCATATAACGAACCTGTCGCAGTTACACCAGCTCTTCAGGTTTCAAATCAACATATCAACTGTCCATCTTCCTCTACAGATATCAAAGTCAAAGTTAAAATTTTTGCTGTTATACACAGATCGTCCATACATGCAATGGGAAATGTACTTGCAGCGGCTTCTCTAGTACATAGCATCAGATAAGCAGCGTTCACAAGAAAAACCTGGATTAAACATAGATTATATTAAATGTTTACAAAATAAAAAGAACGCAGAGTTTAAAGTGTTCATAGTGTAGCGATAAGCGATGTGTAGGTTGGTTCAGTAATTAGATGGTTGAATGGAAGTAACTGTTCTTGCACCTGGTGGTGTGGGACTTCAGGTTTCTGAACCTCCTGTCTGATGGTAATTTCTGAAAGACAGCATGGCCTGAATGATGATAGACGTTTCCTTCTTGATGTGCGCTCCCCACAGATTCTACTAATGGTGGAAATGTATATTCCCATGATGTATAGCACAGAGTTCACTACTTTCTGCAGCTTCTTATATTCCTATGTATTCAAATTGTTGTACCAGATCACCATTGTGGAAGAAATTTAAATATTGAATTTAATTTTGTTGACAAGCTTGACTAGCTAATTATTGCTCAAGATTTGGGTCATAGGGTCAGAGGATAAGATGCAAACTCTGACTTGCTTGTGCCTGCTAACAATAGGTCATTCCAATAATGAGATTTTGCTAACTTTTGTCTGAATCTGTCTGGCTAATAGGGGAAGATAATGTGGACGTGCAGTTCTAATTTTGTGCATGGCAAGGAAAAATTTGTCAGCTAGCTGATACCTAACAAGTGCTTCTTGAAATTGCTGATCAAGTATGTTGAGCTGTTGGCTCTTGCCCAGAATTTACTGTATAAATTTAAGATCCATCCTGACATTGGCTCTCCATGATCATGTATTAAAGTGTTCATTGCATACCGAGGTCTGTCTCTTTATTTCTGTTTGATGATGGGGTAAAGTCTCTTACAGTAAATTGGTGATGAAATCCTTAGCTAACCACACAATCAATCAGGATACATTGAACAGTACATCTGTAGAAATTTGATAGATGACATGAGGATTTAGAAACAGAGAAACACAGCACAATGCAGGCTCTTCGGCCTACATGTACTTGCTTTAGAAATTATCTCGGGTTACCCATAGTCCTCCAGTTTTCTAAGCTCCATGTACCTATCCAGGAACCTCTTAAAAGACCCTATTGTATCTGCCTCCACCACAGTCGCCGGCAGCCCATTACATGCACTCACCACTGTCTGCGTAAAAAACCTACCCCTGACATCTCCTCTGTACCAACTTCCAAGCATCTTAAAACTGTGCCCTCTTGTGTCAGCCATTTCATCCCTGGGAAAAAGCCTTTGACTATCCACACGATCAATGCCTCTCATCATCTTATACACCTCTATCAGGTCACTTGTCATCTTCCGTCGCTCCAAAGAGAAAAGGCCAAGTTCACTCAACCTATTCTCATAAGGTATGCTCCCCAATCCAGGCAACATCATATAAATCTCCTCTGCACCATTTCTATAGTTTCCACATCTTTCTTGTAGTGAGGTGACCGGAACTGAGCATAGTAAACTGTGGGGATTTAACTGTAAGGATTAAAACTGTTAATAATTCTGTATGTTCATTTCCAGCAGCAGCTGTAAAATTCCATATGAACTTCGCTCTACTTTTATCCTCCACATCTTTCACCACAGAGGTGAACATTTCATCGTAACTTCTTCCATGACGAGGTTTGTGCTTTTGCTTCATTATCACCATTGTACCTCAGTGAGGATTGGCAGTACCAGTTGTAGGTGTAGATCATGAATTGAGATTGATGGTTGTACCTCATTCCATTGTGAAGTCAGGATCATAGAGGGTGATTTATAGCTATTAAAGGTGAAATAAATGAATATCATGATATTTATAAAATGATGAGACCATTATATCATAAGAGAAAGCAGCAGAAATAGGTCATTTGGCCCATCGAGTCTGCTTTACCATTCGATCATGGCTGATTTACTTTCTCGCTCAACCCCATTTTCCCGCCTTTTCCCCATAACCTTTGACATTGTTACTGATGAAGCACCGATCAATCTCCACTTTAAATATACCAAATAACTTGGCTTCCACACTAGCCTCTGGCTAAAGAAACTCTTCCTCCTCTCTGTTCTAAAGAGATGCTCTTCTTTTTTAGTCTGTGCCTTCTTGTCCTAAACACTTCCACTATTTGAAACATACTATACATGTACACTCTAGCTAGCCTTTTCAATATGCAGTAGGTTTTAATAAGGTACCCCTTCATCCATCTAAACTCCCGTGAGTACAGGCCCAGAGCCATCAAATGGTCCTCATACATTGACCTTTGCATTCCTGGGATCACTCTCATGATCCTCTACAATGTGAGGACATCTTTTCTTAGGTATGGGGATCAAAACTGCTCATAATGCTCCAAATGTAGCTTATAAAACTTTAGCATTACATCCTCACTATTATATTCTGGTCATATTGAGTAAGCATATATCTACATGAACATAGGGATTAAAATTAATGAAAAAGTATGGAATTATAGTCAAGTTTATTGTCATTTAGCTATATACATGTATACTCTCAAATGAAATCTGGATCAGGGTTTAAAGCATGGTAGTACACATAACATACATATAACACGTAATAATTTAGGAGAGTAAGGGTAAAATCTACGGATGAATTATACATATATAAACAAAGTATAGTGCACAAATTAAATATTGTCTGATACAGAACAGATTAACTGGTGATTCTCCTTATGGCCTGAAGGAAGAAACTGTTTCTTATCCTGACTGTTCTTGTCTTTATGCATCGGAGCCTCCTGCCTGATGGTAGAAAGTCAAAGAGGATGCAAGATGGATGGGCGGGATCCTTGATAATATTAAGGCCATGCATAAGCGGTGCTCCAGATAAGTGTCCCCTGTGGATAGTAGGAGACCCCTATGATCCTCCCAGCCATTCTCACAGTCCTTTGTAGAAACTTCTAGTCTTATGCTCTGCTGCTCCCATACAAGATGGTGATGTAGCTTGTCAGGATGGTTTCAGTGGTGTTCCTATAACATTCAGTTAAGATCCAGGAGCCTCACTCACCTCATTCTCATTCGGAAGTAGAGGTGCTACTGCACCTTCTTGATTAGGGAGGTGATATTAAGGGACAAGGTGAAGTCATCTGAGATCTGAACTCCTGAAGTCCATAATAGAGAGTTCAATTCTCATCAAGAACTGAGAATGAATAAAGCTGATTTCAATTGGAGAACAAATTTGTAAAATAGCTTGCATACTGAAACATTTCTTACATCAATATGTCATTTGGAGCTCTGCAGACAATATGTTACTTCAGGTCGCGTCACCTCTGTATAATAGGGAATGTGAACCCCAGAGACTATACAAGAAGGAAGGAAACCAAACAGCAGATTTACACAATTTATACTCATGAATGTGATGTAAAATATGCTTGGCATTTACTTCATCTCTTGTCATTTGTGTTTCACTTTACCATGTGACTCAGACGTGTAAATGTTATCCACTAAGCCACAACTGGCACTAAATCATGCAAATCAACTCTTTTAAGTATGGCTTTTGGGGTCACTACTAAATCAAGGTTTACTTTCTTGTCTTTAACCACATAGACAGAAGAATGATAGGGGCCTGAGTGAGTTCAATTAAACCTTCTTCCCTGCTCTTTCCCTGTACCCCTTTATGCCTTTTGCATAACATAAATTTAGTATATTGGATTCTTCAGATCTCTGTGGTACTAAACTTCACAAACTCAGCTCGCATTGAATGAAGAAAATTCTCTTCATCTCAGTCCTAAATCTCATGTCTTGTGCTCTGAGACCATAATCCTTGTTCTAAACACCCCAAGCAGGGATAACATCCTCTGTATATCCAGTCTATTCAGCCTGTCAGAAGTCTGTAAAGTTCACTTCGATTTCCATTTATTCATTTGATCTCTACTCTGAGCAAACCTTGTACACTCAGTATCATGAAGCAGACCTTGACTTCCATTGGATCAGAATAAGAGCTAGGTCGACTATCACTGACATTTAAGACCATATGACTAGGAGTAGAATTGAACCATTCCTTCCATCAATTCTGCTCCACCATTCCATCATAGCTGATTTACTAATCAAGAAGCTATCAATTTCTGCTTTAATTATACCCAAAGACTTGGCCTCTACAGACATCTCTGGCAATTAATTCCACACCTGAACCCATAATCTCTGTTGTAAACACCCCAAGCAGGGAAACATCCTGTGTATTCTCAGTCTATCCAGTCTGTCAGAAATGTGAAAAATTCAATTAGATCTCTGGTCATTCTTTTAACTTCTACTGCAAACAGACCTTATTAACCTGGAATCAAGAAGCAAAGCTTCCCTTCCCTTGGATTGGAATCAGGCTTATTATCATTGATATTTATTTTAAATACTTATTGATACACAGCATAGAATATGCCCTTCTATCTCTTCGAGCTATGCTACCCAACAATCCCCTGATTCAATCCTAGCCTAATCTCCAGACAATTTACAATGACCAATTAACTTACCAACTGGTATGGCTTTGGACTGTGGGTGGTAAATAGAACAGACATTGTGAAATTTGCTGTTTTTCAACACTAGTACAGGGATATTAATAAAATGTACTATATTCTTGCAATAACAAAAGTAAGCTCAGTGGCCACTTTATTTGGTACCTCCTATACCTAATTAAGTGGCCACTGAGTGTATACTCATGGCTTTCTGCTGTTGCAGCCCATCCACTTCAACTTTTGGTCTGCTGTGCATTCGGAGACGCTGTTCCACTCAACCCTGTTGTAAGGCATGGTTATTTGAGTTACTCTTGCCTTCCTGTCAGTTTGAACCAGTCTGGCCATTGCCCTCTGAGCTCTCTCATTGTGAAGGCACTTTTGCTCACGGAACTGGCACTCACTGATGTGCTTTTTTGTTTTCACACCATTCTCTATAAACTCTAGAGACTGCTATGTGCGAAAATCCCAGAAGATCAGCTTTTTCCTGAGATGCTCAAACCATCCCATCCAGCAGCAACAATCATTCGATGATGAAAAACACTTAGATCACATTTCTTCCCCATTCTAATGTTTGGACTGAGCAGCTGAACCTCTTGACTATGTCTGCATGACTTGATGCATTGGACTGCTGCCCCATGATTGGCTGACTGGATAGTTGCGTCAATGAGCAGGTGTAGAGGTGCACCTAATAAAGTGACCACAGGGAATATATTATAAAAATAAATAAATAGTGCAAAAATAGTGAGGGGTTCCATTCATCCATTCATTGTCCATTGAGAAATCTGATGGTAGAGAGAAGAAGCTGTTCCTAAAATGCTGAGTACGTGTCTTCAGTTTCCTGTACCTCATCTCTAATGGGGTAATAAGGAGAGGGCATGTCATGTTTGGTGGGGGTTCTTAATCACTGACACTGTCTTTTTCAAGCATCACTTTTTGAAGACGTCCTCAATGATGAGGAATCTAGTACCCTTGATGGAGCTGGCTTTGCAGTTTTTTTTGATCCTCTGCAGTGGCCCCTCCATACCAAAAGGATGCTCTCCATGGCACATCAGTAGAAAGTTTCTCGAGTCTCTGGTGACATACCAAATCTCCTCAAACTGCTAATGAAAAATAGTTGCAGTTGTGCCTTCTTCAGTCTGGTGAAATTTTATTGTTCTCCCTAATGACATGTGTATCGTATCTTTGACCAGGTCTCAGGGGACAGAACACCCCTGTCGCGGTTTCACTCGTAACCCCTTCCACTGAAGTATCGCAGACTTTTTGCCTTATTAGCTGCTTGCTCGATCTGCTTTCAGTGACTTGCCCATAGGATTACTCACATCTCTTTATTCAGTGTATCAACAATTGCCAATCTAACACCATGAAAATAACATACCACCCCTCTGTTTCTGCTACTGCAATGGATAACTTAACATCATACAGGTTCAGGATGTGCAGGAGTCTTGGGTCCTATGTCATCAGGTTTGGGAACTGTTGTTGCTTGCAACCATTGGGTTCCTGGACCACCAGCAGTGGACTCAGTGGTGGTAATGAGTGATTCAATCATTAGGCAACAAACTCCCTTCTTAATTGTGTGGCCATGAAGGAGGCAATTCGTGCAAGCAACTCCAATGTAAATTATCAAATATTCCCATTTTAGACTGCTACAGCTGAAATCCACAGCTATAGCCATGGACAATACAGTAAGCAGCATCATTTTAAGGTGTTTAAAAAAAATCTATCGCTACTCAAAGTCAACAAATTCTCCAGTCACATGCTACAGGCAGAGGAAGAGAGGATGTCGTGCTGGCTTAAAAGTTTGTTTCAGGAGTACAGGGTTCTGACTTCCACTGCCGACTATTAATCTGGCAAACATGCTGACTCTGGAAAATAAAATCGAAGACCTCAGAGCAAGATTGCTTCTTTCATGTCATTTGTTTACTTTTTTAAAACTATTTGCATGATTTGTTTTCTTTTGCACATTGGAGGCTTTACGGTCTTTGTTGTGTGTGTTTTTTTTTGTGGATTCTATTGCGTTTCTTTGTTTCATGGCCACCTGCAGGAAGATGAATCTCAAGGTTGTAGTTGTATACATACTTGGATAATAAATCTGAATTTTGAAATTTCAACTGTATAATTGCCTTGCCCATTTGTCTTTTCCTCAAATAGTTCCATCGCTCTAAATCACATCTAAACCTCTTTATATGTCCTATTCAAAATTCACAGTGCATTCCAGATTAGTGCCATTGGCAAACCTTGAAATGTAAGCTTCAAAATACAAACTTTAATATTCAGAATTCCTTCCAAATTGTGTGTGTGTGTGTGTGTGTCTAGGTGGGAGGGCTGAGAAAGTGGCTTGCTTAGCAATTGTTGTCTTGCATTATTGTTGTTCTTTGTGCATGCTATGACCAAAGCAAAAAAATGGCTGGTGTCACTCAGCCCTTTGGTGTAAATGCCTTTATTAAGTACGTCAGAAATCAAACTTAACGAAAGTTAGAGAAAATAGTGAAAGGAAAACTGCCAATATTTAGTTATCTACCAGAAAATACAAAATAGCTCCATACATATATTCTTACCCATTATGAATGGCTGGCAGTCCCTATCTCTGTTCTACTCAGAGCGTAAACCCCCCTTTTTATTGGTCACCAGGACATAGGAGCTTTAATTACCCACAAAGTTAACTTAAGACTACATATAAATTAGAATATGATGCACCCCACAATGTAGTGACAATCTATTACAAAATAAACAGAAGCATTTACCTTAAATATAGTATATAAGCAATATGTAAATATTTACTCTTTTCCATTACTAAAGAAATGGAATATTCCACCATGTATGGCAGGAAAGGCGCCATAAAGCGAAACTGAACACATCAGCTCTGTTTAAGGCCCATTATGAGGAGATAATGGGGAAGACATTGAAGTGTGCACACTCAGCACAACCAGAACGACAAACCAATGTTTGTGTCTATGTGTGGGGTTGGGCACCACATTTTCCATAACTGACTCACCAGTCCATACCCGTTGCTAACATGGAAATCCTTGGCATTATACGCAGGTCAAACAGCCCTTGGGCTTCACCCCTCCATGTGGTCCCTAAACCTGATGGTGGTTCCTGTCCATGTGGTTATCACTGCCAGCTTACCAAGGCCACCACCACCGATTATTACCCAGTCTGACATGTTCAAGACTTTTCAGCACATTTGGCCAGAAAGGTGATTTTTTTCTAAGGTCAAGGGCTACCATCAAGTGCCTGTGTATGCTGAGGAAGATCACAAAATTGTTGTTATAACACAGCTTCAGCTACTTGAGTTTCTGCGTGTGCTAGTTGGGTTAAAAAATATGGCACAGGCTTTCCAGTGACTCATGGACTCTATTAGAAGTTTTAGATTTTCTTTTTGTTTACCTGGTTGACATACTTGTCACCAGCGCATCCAAAGCAGAGCACATAGCATATCTCCACACACTTTTCAAGTTCTTAAGCCAACACGGACTGATTATTAACCCTGCTAAATGCCATTTTGGGTGGCCTACTATTGATTTTCTTGGTCACCGCATCTCCGCAGAATGTGCAACACCCCCGTTGTCCGAAGTCACCGCTATTACGGACTTTCCAGTGCCCCGCACTACCAAAGCACTGCAAGAGTTTTTAGGTATGGCAAATTTCTATCACTGTTTCATTCCTAGAGCTGCTGAACTTATGCTCCCCTTGTATAGTGCCCTTAAAGCCAGTGCACCCAATAGCATGCTTGAGTGGTTAGCAGACGTGATCAGAGTATTTGACGACACCAAAGGAGCTCTTCCAAACACGACCCTACTGGTGCACCTGTTCCCCAATGCACCTATTACCATCACAACTGACACCTCAGATGATGTTGTGTGTGCTGTGCTTGAACAGTTTGTTGGAGGTGAGTGGCATTTCCTCGCCTTTTTCAGTCAGCAGCTCTGTCCAGCTGAGAGCAAGTACAACACATTTGACTGCAAGCTTCTCAGTCTCTATCTGGCCTTCAATAATTTTCATTTTCCACTGGAGGGTGAGAATTTCATGGCATTCTTTGACCACAAACCCCTAGTGAACATGATGGCCAAAGTGGCAGACTCTTGGTCTGCATGGCAACAACACCCACCTGGCCTAGATTTCAGAAATCATGACTGACATGCAGCACATCAAAGGGAAATAATGTTGTGGGTGATTGCTCTCACGACCCACTGTCGATGCCATACACATTGGGGCTAATTATGCCGGCATGGCACCCGGCCGAGCTACTGACCCAGTGTTTCAGGCTTACAGGGCAGCAGGTATGGGCCTGCAGTTGGCTGATGTCAAGTTTTCTCCTATGCGATGTCCCAATAGATTGACCTTGTCCCAGAGTGCCTGAAAACTGGAGCATACTATTTTTAACTCCATTCACGACCTCTTGCTTCCAGGCAGGAAGGCTTCACAGAAAGTGGTTGCTTTAAAGTTTGTGTAGCATGGCCTTAGGAAGGACGAGTAGGTCTAGAGTGCTGCCTGTGCTGTGTATCAGCCGGCGAAAATTAACTGTCACGTTCGGGCGCCATTGGCATCTTTCAAGATACCTGAGTGACAGTTTGGCCATGTCAATGTAGACATGATAGGTCCACTCACTGCCCATCAATGTGGTTTCATCTTCCTACCATGGTGAATTGCACCACTAGGCGGCCAGAGGTTGTCCCTCTCATGTAGATGATGTTTGCGGACATGGCTCTGGCATTTGTCAACACGTGGGTCACATGGTTCGGCACCCCATGTAATGTTTATTATGACAGCAGCCCCCAATTCACATCAGACATCTGGGCTGCGATGGCCCAGAGCCTTGGCATTAAATTGCAACACATCATGGTGTATCACTTGCAGATCAGTGGCCTGTGAGCACTTTTGCCATTCCTGAAAGGCAGCTCTGAGGGCCCCCCTGACGGATGAGTGTTGGCACGATCATCTCCCGTGGGTCTTGCTAGGGCTCAGAACTGCTTCCAAAGAGGCCCTGCAGTCCTCCTCAGCTGAGTTGGTGCATGGACAGCTGCTACGAGTGCCGAGTGTTTTCATGTGTGACGCCGCGACCACCTAGTAGCATTCCACCCTCCTCAGTAAACTCATTTCTTTTACACCTATTCCTACCTCCCATCATGGCGTACAGTTGACCTACATTCTACCTTGCTCCTTTTTGTCTGCCGTGATGCATATCAACACCCTCTTAAGCCCCTTTACAACGGCCCATTCCACGTTTTGGAATGAGGTGAATAGACCTTTATTGTAGATAGGAGGGGTAGATCTGAACGTATTTCTGTAGATCACTTTAGACCCGGATGGTTCCACTATCATACCCCCTGCATCACAACGGGACCACGTGCCTGTCAGCACACCCCTGGACGAGTCGGAGGCACCCGCAGTTACACCAAGCAAGGCACATAGGACCCAAGCCAGGTGGCTCACATGAGCTCCAGACAGACCCACACTGACAGTTTTGGTGAATTCTGAGGGGGGAAGGCTTTGTAGGGTAATGTTACAGGTGACAGATACAGTAACATGTATTGTTCACAATATACTGTAAGCCCGATCTACATAATTCACAAACCTCATCACTGAGTTGCGTTCACTTTAAGAGACAGTGTCTGATGTAATGATGTCATCATCACAGACTAGAGATAACAACATTCCACTGATAATAGTTAACCTACTAAATAACTAGATTCAAATGGCATGCAGAAAATCTGAGAAGCTTCTAGAAAATGCAGAATCAGCTGTTCTACAATTTCTAGAAAATTTAATGACTAATTACGCAGATATAGGTGACTATATAAAAACATGACTAAGCATAGGAAATTTATACTACAAGAAGAAAATATTTAAAAAATAACAATTATACACCCTGATTCAACAACATTAACAGTAGGGCTAAAGGAAAAGGTTTCCATTCATCCCAGTATGGGGTGTCATGGTAGCTTAATGGTTAGCACACCGCTTTACAGTGCCAATGACCCGGGTTCAATTCCCACCACTGCCTGTACGGAGTTTGTACATTTTCCCGCCTGAAATCATGTGGGTTTCTTTTGGGTGCTCCAGTTTTCTTCCACAGTCCAAAGGTTCCAAAGATGCACTGGTTAGAAGGTTAATTGGTCATTATAAATCGTCCTGTGAGTAGACTAGGATTAAATTGGGGGATTGCTGGGTGGCGCAGCTTGAAGGGCCGGAAGGGCTTACTCCGTGTTATATGTCAATCAATAAAAAGGTTTACCGCATCTGCTGGCTTCTCTTTACCTTCTATCAGTTATCTCTTCAAACAAACCGTTCACTTGCAAACGTACCTTCCAAAAATCTATGTTGATTTTATCCAGTGCCTACATGCCGCTGTCAGCATCAATAGCACTAAGGACGTTTCAAGTTTCCAGGTGTAAGTATTGTCAATAACTTACTCTGGTCTATCTAGAAAGAAAGAAAACCAACACTTCTTCATCTTCAGAAGGCAAAGGAAATCCAGCATATCCCTAATGACCTTCACCAATGTTTACAGATGCACTATGGAATGTACTTTATTCAGACATATCTCAGCTTTGGCATGGTACATGCTCTGCTGAAGACCACAAAGGATTGTTGTGAACGCAGCCCAGTCCATCATGAAAGCTAGCCTCCCTCCATTGACTCTGCCTACACTTCCCGCTGCCGCGGGAAAGCAGCCAACAAAATAGAAAAACCCCTCTCACCCCAATCATTCTCTCTTTCTATCTGGCCAAAGGCTAGAGAAAATGCATCTCAGCCTCAAGAGCAGTTTTTGCCCCTCTGTTATAGGACTCTCAACCGAACTCATCATGGCCCCTTGCAACTTATTTCACTACCTGCACTGCACTTTCTCTGTAATTGTGACACAGTAATCTGCATTCTGCTAGTATTGTTTTCCTTTTGCACTACCTTCAATTCAATTCAATTCAAGCTAAATTGTCATTTAGTCATACAAAAATACAGCCAAATGAGACAGTGTTATTATGGAGACAAGCTGCAAAGGCATATTATCAACTGTCACACACAAGGCCACAATCATGTAATAAGATAGATATGTACATATATATATAGTCCATAATCCTTTAGCCCACTGACATCAGTTCATCCGCTATCATCTTGGACACCGCCACCCCCCTGCCCTGCCGCTGCACCATGGCTTTGAGGCCTAGTCCTCATGCTGAAGCCCAACTCCCGCTAAGCAAATCCTTGGCTTTGGGGTCCAGTATTCGCATACACAAAACACAACCAGGCACGCATGTATATGTACATAGTCCAGACTACTCAGTCCATTTTAAATCTTCAGTCACCACATCTGCGCTACACAGCTCCCGGTAGAGCGCGATGGCTTGGACACCTCAGCCCCGGCAGCTGCAAAGCAAACAACCCTCCATTGAGGGCCGCCAAAAAATCTGCAGCCGGCCACAGCAGAGCTTGTCTTCTGCTGAGCGGAACCCCGGGAGGGCAGCTCCGACTCCATTCTGGGCACCGCGCCACACCGCCCCCTGGTGAAGTACAATGGCTTCGTCCTCTCACTCCGGGCAGCTGCAAGCAGGCGACAGCGTGGGTTCAGACCTAGACCTTACTTCCACCAAGAACTCAGCCCCCTCCAACTGCCCTACTCGTGTATCGAACTTGCGGCATATCAGATTAACAATGTCCACAGGGGTCTTGCGATAACTAGAAAAATGACCATGACAACCACTCACTATTTGATTGTGAGCCTCCAACAACCCAGACAGCAGCACGTTGCACAGCTCCGTCATTATCTCTACCAGTGAGTGACTCGCTGGTGGTGTAGACCTGAGGTCCTTTGAGTGCTTATCGTACAGTATAACAGGATCTTGCAATCATTAGATGTATGCTTAAGTAGAATTGTAGCACCTTTTGTTGACCCTGTAGTAGCTGTTACAACCAGTCACGCTGCCATTCTGCTTGATGTCTCTTGATGTAATTATGTATGGAATGAGCTGTCTGATTGGTATGCAAATAAAAGATTTTATCTGTATCGTTGCATTTGTGACAATGATATCATTACTAATGTTCTATGAGTTTCCCGTTATTTGAAGTTTTATAATAGCCCCTAGCATTTTTCTGCTACTAATGTTAGGGTAATTGGTCTAAAGTCTTATATTTGTCCTTTCCCTCCTTTTGATAAATAATAAGGTTGCATTTGAAACCTACCAAACTAAGCGAATTATTCCATAATCCACAGAATTCTCGAAAAAGGAAAGCAATACATCACTGTTTTGAATGCCTTTAACAATCTGTGATGCAAATGATCTGGCCCTGCAGATTTATTGATTTTAACACCATGAATTTGTCCAGCGTCACTTCTTCATCAATATTAATTTTCATATATTCCTTACATTCATTACATTCCTCATTGCCTAAGCTTTCTGAGAAGCTACGTGTCATCTTCAGTGAAGATAAGCTAAGTTTTCTCTTCATTTGCTTTATTGTTTCCCAGTTCTTTACTATGAATTCTCCCATTTCTGATTGCAGACCAACAACTAGTTTCACTTTAGAGTCCACCGAGGGCTTCCTGCATAAACTCTGTTTAGGTTGGCATAGTAACACAGCTAGTAAAGCTGCAACCTCATAGCTCCTGAGACCTGCATTCAGTCCTGACCTCTGGTGCTGCCTGAATGGAGTTTGAATGCTCACTCTCTAATCACCCTGGACACTTTACTTTCTTTCCATATCCCAAAGACAAGTACATTAGTTGAACATACAGCACTGTGCAAAAATCTTAGGCACATATATATAGCTAGGTTGCCTTAGACTTCTGCACAGTATTTTATTTGTCAACGTGGAGCAGACAGCGAATTATAAACCTGGTGGGAGCAAAGGATCAACACACATCAAAGTTGCTGGTGAACGCAGCAGGCCAGGCAGCATCTCTAGGAAGAGGTACAGTCGATGTTTCGGGCCGAGGCCCTTCGTCAGGACTAACTGAAAGAAGAGCTAGTAAGAGATTTGAAAGTGGGAGGGGAGGGGGAGATCCAAAATGATAGGAGAAGACAGGAGGGGGAGGGATGGAGCCAAGAGCTGGACAGGTGATTGGCAAGAGGGATATGAGAGGATCATGGGACAGGAGGCCCAGGGAGAAGGAAAAGGGGGAGGGGGAAAAAAAACAGAGGATGGGCAAGGGGTATAGTCAGAGGGACAGAGGGAGAAAAAGGAGAGAGAGAGAGAAAGAATGTGTATATATAAATAAAGAACGGATGGGGTACGAGGGGGAGGTGGGGCATTAGCGGAAGTTTGAGAAGCCAATGTTCGTGCCATCAGGTTTGCTATCAGCAAAGGATGTCGGGAATAGCAAGGACGGAGCACTGTGGGAGGGGTGTGGGAAAGGTGACAGAGAAAGTGTGCAGGGGTGGCGGTGAAATAGCTAAGGTACAGATACACCCAACCCTGAGACGCTAGGCAAGGTCATTTGATTCCAAACAATAAGTATATTGATCATTACAGCATGTCTCTCTGGTGCTTCCCTCTCCCTCCCCTCTCGTTTCCCCTTTTCCGAACCATGGTTCCCCTCTCCTTGCCCCCTTGTCACTCTCTCTACGATAGAGACCATTCCAGAAATAGGTTTATCATCATTCACATATGTTATGAAATTTGTTTTTTTCTGCAATAAAACACAGTGCAATACATAAAATTACTACAGTACTGTAGAAAAGTCTTAGGCTCCCTAGCTATGTATATGCACCTAAGACTTTTGCACAGTACTGTATGAACATAGAACAGCAAAGCCATTTGGCCTATGATGTTGTTCCAACCTTTTAACCTACTTCAATGCCAATCTAACTCTCCTCTCCCACAAATCTCCATTTGCCTTTCATCCGAGTTCTTATCTAAACCCCTAATACACCTACCTCCACCACCACAATGCTTTCCATGCATTTGCCACTCACTGTGTAGAAGATCTACCTCAGATATCCAAACCCCCCCCCCCATCCCCCGTACTTTCCACCAATCTCCTTAAAAGTAGTCCCCTCATATTATCCAGTCCCATCTTAGGAAAAAGGCACTAGCTGTTCATTTTATCTAATCCTCTTATCATCTTATGCATTTCTTTCAAGTTGCCTCTCATTCTCTCTTGTAGGTTAAATGACCCTGTAAACTGCCCCTAAGAAGAGGGTGAGAGGTAAAACCTGGTTGAGGTGCTGGGAGTGTGGGCAGAATTGAATGAGTGATGCAGGATTAGGGTAAATGGGTGATTGATGGTCAGTATAGACTTGATGGGCAGCAGTACCTGTTTCTATGCTGAATGACTGTAAATCCATTGTTTATTTTTGATATCTGAGTCAATTTTCTTACCCTTCCCTGAAACCTAAACTGCTCCTAATTCTCAGGTTTGCTGTTTTGTCTGGCAACCTTAGATGACCCCTTTTTGTATCTAATATCATCCTTGATTCCTTTTTATTAGCCATGGTTGGGTTATCTTTCCTTCTGTATTTTTACATCATGTTGAAGTATATAATTGGTTTTCATTCATTCTTTAAAGTTCATCTAATATCTGTTGGTTTCATTCCTCTGTTACTCAATCTGTACTAAAGTGTTTTCAAACTTGTCTTTAGCACTTAGACTATACTTAGTAGCCATTTTATAAGGTACACCTGCACACCTGCTCATTAATGCAAATATCTAATCAGCCAATCGCGTGACAGCAACCCAATGCATAAAGGCATGATTACATGGTCAAGAGGTTCAGTTGTTGTTCAGATAAAACATCAGAATGGGGAAGAAATGTGATCTTCTGTAAGTGACTTTGACCATGGAATGATTGGTGGTGCTGAATGGGGTGGTTTGAGTATCTCAAAAATTGCTGATCTCCTGCAATTTTTACACACAATAGTCTCTAAAGTCACAGAGAATGGTGTGAAAAACAAAAAAAAAATCTACTGAGAGGCAGTTCTGAGGGCAAAATTACCTTGTTAATGAGAGAGGTCAGAGGAGAATGGCCAAACTGGTTCAAGCGACAGAAAGGCAACAATAAGTCAAATACCATGTGTTACGACGGTGGTGTGCAGAAGGGAATCTCAGAATGAACCTTGAAGTGAATGGGCTACAGCAACAGAAGACCACGTACGTACAAAAATACACTCAGTGGCCAGTTTATTACATGCAGGAGGTACCTAATAAAGTAGCCACAGATTGTATATCACCACTCCCTGGGCTCCTTAACCAGTGGAAGTTGTTTATTTGTCTTATCCATCAGTTCTCTAAGGATCTAACAATTCCTTTCAACTCATTCTGAAAAATAATTTGAGGGAACATGTTTCACATTCTTGTAATTTCTATTTATAATTTGGAGTTGCAGACAGTGAAGGGGGCGGTCAAAGGATACAGTAGGACACAGATTAAGAGTTATCTATTTCTCATTACAGGAGAAATGGCAAATGGAATTTAATCTGGACAAGTGAGAAGTGTTGCACTTTAGGAGGTCAAAAGTAACAAGGAACTACGCGGTTAATGGTAGGACTCTTAACAAAATGCATCTCTGTACATCAAAACTGCTAAGGTCCTCGTCAACTACTCCACATGTCTCACCAGAATTTGAATTCTCAAAGTGCATTACCCCACATTTGTCTGGTTCAGATTTTTCAGGCTGAAGAGACTCCAAAAAGAATAGATGCCGGAGTTGATAATTCAGCTCCTTATACCAGTTCTACCATTCATTATGACTATTTCAGTTCTTTTATTTTCTGGTCATTCCCTTGCGCATTCAGTCTATGTTGACTCGGCACTTCACCAGAACTATTCAACATCTAGCAGTATTAGTCGGGTTCCTTTTGGTCTCCTAGTACAATTCTCTGTCCTTGCACTATTTTAAATTGATGACCATTTTACTGCTTAGTATCCGGCTGGGGACTATTCACTAGCAAAATCAATTTATCCTCTGAGCATTTAATTTCATGAATTTGTTACAACTTACAGAGCTGCTCAATACAGACTGCACTAAGAATCCAAAGGGCATTGAGGCCAGTTACGTCATTAGCCAAGATCAGCAGATTTGAATATGAGTGTCTGAAACTCGACAATCTCATCTGACCTTACCAGCCAAACAGACATTATTGGAGATGCATAAATTAGCAACCAGGGTGCCCAACAGTTGCCCTTGGCTCGTGACACAGAAGAAGTTAATCCAATTTAACAGTTGGTAAGTCAAGTACACCATCTCAACTTTCTCTACAGATCTACGGAAAACAGGTTGTGCAACGAGGCAGTGCTGGCTGGAAACAAACAGTGAACTAGAGCCAATCAGTGAACCTGCCGACCCCAAGGATTCCTCTTGAGGTGTTCAAAGTGACCTCAGCTTCAAATGTGTCATAGAGAACCATCTTTGGGGATTATGAGAGCTTATGTGATTGGTTAATAGAGCTAACTGGGAAAGTATCAAGGTAGCTTGCTGAACACCAACTGTGTCCTGATGAACATTCAGATTCCAATCTGAATCCTTGTCAATATAATTTTCCCCGTTGTGATCATCTACATCTTCGCCTCGCCACTCCTATGTCTGCTGCAACCATCGTTTGATCCCTGCCAACTTGCTGCTGTCAGCAAAATCCGATAGGCATCTCCAGTTTGTGTTAATATTTTATTTTAATTTAGCCCTGTTAATGATGGATAAGTATAATGGCATGATCTCTATGAATCTGAAGATGGTGAAGTCTTGAATTCTAATCCCATTAAGAAACAGAAACTGCAGAAAGTGCATCAGTACAATGTTACATACCTGGAGTATGGTTTTATCTCATTCCCATCAGATCAGCGACAGATCAGTTAATGAAGAAATTCTCTTTTGTAAAAAGTTAAAACAAATATCAATGGAGAATCAATCTATGATGAGCTCAGTTTCTATATTGAGGATAAAAGTATTCCAATGAGGAACATGATTTCTTGTGCAACAGATGGAGCACCATATATGACAGGTCACTGTGCTGATTTAGTGGCATTTATGAAAACAGAAATTCCAAGACTGCTTGCAATCCATTTTATAATTCATCCAAAAACATCTCATAGCCAAAAACCTCAACCCGTGACTGTTTCCAAGCATGACTCTTGTAATATCTGCTATCAATAAAATTAAAGCTCATCCATTAAATAGCAGAATGTTTCACCAATTGTGCCAAGATAACGACGAAGAGTTTGACGCTTGCTTCTTCACACTGGCTTTTGAAAGGCTGCTGATAAAATATGTCTTTGATCTTTTTGACACTGGTTGAATTTTTGCTCAAAGTTGACAGGAAGTAAGAATGAACTCCTATGTGGAGATGTGGCAAACCTAGCTGAACTGAATGAAAAAATGAATATTCCAAATATGAAACTGCACGGTCAGAATTCAATTTAGTCCAGGCAAAATGTGCAGTGTCCACTTTATCAGATAAATGGAAATGCGAGTATATAAGCAAAACATTGGGAAAAGAGTGTTCTTACAGTTTTGCTGCATGGAAAGTATGGCACTTTCTTTCAGAGGTGATGATTTGCAAGAGTGCTGCTTACAGCTGCAGTCACTGAAGAAGGAATTTCAGAATCAATTCAAGGTTTGAACAAGCTGGAAATTCTGGACTGGGTAATTAATTTATTTCTTTGCAAGCTGGAAGAACAGGAAGAAGGCTGGCAGGAAGAAATTATCAAAATTCTGAATGATTAAGAAGCAAAAATGCTTTTGAAAATTGTCAGCTTTTGTGGTATGTGGCTCACTGCCATACAAGCTTTCCTAAACTGCTCTTCATTGCATTTCCATCCTCCTACCTTGTAGAAAGATGCTTCAGTGCAGGGAACCACATACTCACAATAAACAGAAACCACTTGGACATTGTTATGTGTGGGGATTTAAGGCTTTTGCTGTCACAAATTGAACCAGATATTTCAACTCTTGCTAAAAACCATCAAACTCAAGGACCACATTGATATTGAAGCTGCTATACTGCACACAGGCATTGTGTAAGCTAGGTTTAATGACAAATAAAAATTTAAAGCAGTATCATTTTTCTTACGTTAGCATATAGTAGACATGTTTTTACACTATGGAGGTGCCAGAAAGTATATTGTGGTTAAGGGGAGCATTGCCAAGTATGGAGGTACTTTTGAGGGCATCGGCAAGTATGAAAGTGCTTTAGGAGGGCACTGTCTAAAAAATGTTGGGAAACAATGGTTTAATATCATTGGCATATGTCATGAAATTTGTTGTTTTGTGGCAGCAGTACATTGCAATACCAAGTAATAAAAAACTATAAATGACAATCAAATACTAGGTAGTGCAAAAAAGAGGGAAAATATTGAGGAAGTGTTTATGGATTCATCAACAGTCATAGAGTTCCTCTTTTCTTTACTTACCACCCCATGAGCCTCTGCATCCAACACATCACTCTCCACAACTTCCACCATCTCCAGAGGGATCCTACCACCAAACACATCTTTACCCTCACTCCCACTTTCTGTATTCCGCATGGATCGCTCCCTCCATGATTCCCTTGTCCATTTGTCACTTCCCACTAAACTCCCTTCTAGCGCTTATCCCTGCGAACGACCAAAGCACTACACCTGCCCATTCACTTCCTCCCTCACCTCCATTCATAGCCCCGAACAGTCCTTCAAGAGGAAGCAGTATTCCACCTCTGAATCTGTTGGTATCGTCTATTGTAATTGGTAATCCTGATGTTGTCTCCTCTACATTGGTGAGACCCATCAAAAAGGAGACCGCCCCACTCCACTCCATCCATCAAAAGCAGAACTTCCCATTTTAACCGATTCCCATCGCCATTCCAACCTGTCGGTTCATGTCCACCCCTTGTGCCATGATGAGATTGCTCTCAAGGTGGAGAAGCAACACCTTATGTCCTGTTTGGGTGTCCTCCAACCTCATAGCATGAACAGCAAATTCTCCTTTCAGTAAAAAAAATGTTCCCTTCTCCTTCCCCCTTCTTCTTTCCCCCTCTCTAGCTTCTTACCTCTTCCCACCTGCCTAATATGTCCCCTTAGTGCGTCTCCTTCTTCTCCTTCTTCAATGGTCCACTCTCCTTATTAATTACCATCAATAAATCATTTGTAGTACCAGAGGAAACAGTATACTGGACCACAGTTACACCACCATCAAGAATGCTTCCCATGCTATTCCACGCCCTCACTTTGGAAAGTCTGATCAGCTGGCTGTACTTCTACTCCTGAGTATAGGCAGAGACTCAAGACTGCAGCACCAGTAGTGAGGACCAAGAAGGTATGGACAAGGGAGACACAGGAGTGCCTACAGGACTGCTTTGAATCAATGGACTGGACAGTATTCAGAGATTCATCTTCAAATCTGGATGATTATGCCGTGTTTGTTATTGATTTTGTTAAACCCTATGCGGGTGAGTGCGTGCCAACAAAAACTTGCTGTACGTTCCCTAACCAAAAGTCATGGATGAACCAAGAGGTACATCATCTGCTGAGGGCAAGATCTGTGTCATTTGCCTGGTGACCCAGGTTTGTACAAGAAAATCAGGTATAACTTTCAATGGCAAAGAGACAATTACGAGTGAGATTGGAGGCAACATTGGATGCACAACAACTCTGGCAGGGTTTGCAAGACATTACTTTCTACAAAGTGAAACCCAATACCATGAATGGCAGCGAGGCTCCACCACCAGATGAGCTCAACACCTTCTATGCCTGCTTTGAAAGGGAGAACATAACTACAGCTGTGAAGATCCCCGCTGCACCTGGTGACCCTGTGATCTCTGTCTTGGAGGCTGATGTCAAGATGTCATTAAGGAGGGTGAATACTCGATAGGCAGCAGGGCGAAAAGGAGAACCTGCTAAGGTTCTGAAAACTTGTGCCAACCAACTGGCAAGAGTACTCAAGGACATTTTATCCTTGTCGCTGCTACGTTTGGAAGTTCCTGTCTGTCTGCTACTAAAAGGCAACAATTATACTAGTGCCTAAGAAGAGTAGTGTGAACTACCTTAATGACTATCACCCAGTAGCACTCACATCTATGGTGTTGAAATGCTTTGAGAGGTTGGTCATGGCCAGGATGAATTCCTGCCTCAACAAGGACCTGAACCTACTGCAATTTGTCTATCACCACAAAAGGTCTATGGCAGATGCAATCTCAATGACTCTTTACACGGCCTTAAATCAGCTGGACAATAGAAACATGTATGTCAGGATGCTGTTCGTTGACTATAGATCAGCATTTAACACCATCATTCCCACAATCCTGATTGATAAGTTACAGAACCTAGGTTTCTGTACCTCCTTTTGCAAGTGGATCCTTGACTTCCGAAGTAGAAGATCACAGTCTGTGTGGATTGGTGATAATATTTCCTCCTTGATGATGATCAACACTGATGCACCTCAGGGCTGTGTACTCTCTCTATACCCATAACTGTGCTATGTATGGCTCAGATGCCGTCTAAAAATTTGCTGACGATACAACCATTGTTGATAGAATCTCAGATGAAGATGAGAAGGCGTACAGGAGCAAGATATACCGACTAGTGGTGTGGTGTCGCAGCAATAACCTTGAACTCAATGTCAGTCAGATAAAAGAGCTCTTTGTTGACTTTAGGAAGGGTAAGATGAGGGAACACAAACCAATCCTCATAGAGGGATCAGAAGTGGAGAGAGTGAGCATTTTCAAGTTCCTGGGTATCAAGGTCGCTGAGGATCTAACATGGTCCCAACATATTAATGCAGCTGTACAGAAGGCAAGATACTGGTTTTATTTCATTAGGAATTTGAAGAGATTTGGCTTGTCAACAAAAGCACTCAAAATCTTCTATAGATTCGGTGGAAATCATTCTGACAGGCTTCATCACTGTCTGGTATGGGGTGGGGCTACTGCACGGGACCAAAAGAAGCTACAGAATATTGTAAAATTAGTTAGCTCCATCTTGGGTACTAGCCATGGTAGTATCAAAGATATCTTGAAGGTGTGGTGCCTCAGAAAGACAACATCCATTATTAAGGACCCCATCACCCAGGGCATGCCCTCTTCTCATTGTTACCATCAGGAAGGAGGTACAAAAGCCTAAAGACACACACTCAACAATTCACGAACAGCTTCTTCCACTATTCCTAAATTGATATTGAACCCAGGAACACTACCTCACTTTTTAAAAAAATATATGTTTTTTGCACTATCTTTAATCTATTCAATATACATATATATACTTACTGAAACTTATTTATTTTTCTTTCTATTGTGACAGGGTCCTGAATTACTCCTATGAACTGTGCTCAATCACCCCTATAAACTGTGCTTTTGAAAAGAGAGAGAGAGAGACAAAGATTGCTCACGGTTTGTTTATACTTTCCCAAGGATATTGCCTGCTTGTACTTTCTTACAGACAGAGAAGGGAGGAGTTATTTGAGAGACAGTTGGCACTCAGTACAGTGAGATAAATGTAAGGTCAGATGATAGTCCAGAGACACATGATTTTGGACACTGAATGAGCTTTGTTGTGCCCACAGAAAAAGTGGGTTTTGGAGGATTGATCAGGCGGATTGATCAGTGGCTCTTGCAGTATGAACAGGGCGTGACCGGTGGGGAGTTATTTCTGTGTTCAACCCTTGCCTTGGTTGATAGCTCCACCACAGAAGAATGGTCCCCTTTGTTGTGATCACAGTCGGTGACTTTTAAAGGATTTTGGAGGACAACCGGAAGATCGACGGCGTCAGCTCACCTGAAGACTCAAATCTCTCCCTCTCTCTCTCTCCATCACTACTCAACTCAATGCCACGAACTGAACTGAACTTTACTCATCATTGTAAGACTGTATCCATTTATCCCCAGACTTGAAGAAGTTTGGTTTTCATATACTGATATACTTACTTATATATAATCATTGCCAATCTGTTTGATTTATCTGCATTTATATTACTGTACTGCGTAGTTACTAATAAATATTATTAGTTAATAACAATACTGGACTCCAAAGTGTTTTCCATTCCTACTGGTTCTTTAACCCGTCACGGGGTATGTGACACTATGTTATCATGTATTACATTGTACTGCTGCTAAGTTAACACATGTCACAACATATGTCGAAGACAGTTAACCCGACTTCCATTCTGATTCCTTCCTCTCCAGCCCTTTACCTTTCACACCCACCTAGCTCCAGTTATCCTCCTTCCCGTCCCCCCACCTTTTTATTTTGGCATCTTCCCCCTTTCTTTCCAGTTCTGAAGATGTGTCTCGGCCTGAAATGTTGGCTGTTTATTCATTTCCATAGATGCTTTCTGACCTGCTAAGATCCCCCAGCATTTTGTGTGTGTTGCATAAGGTGATAGTACTGAAATAGAGCATATTCTGCTTGGAGGTTGGTGACTAGCGATGTTCCACGCAGGGATAGGTTCTGGGGTCCCTTCTTTTTGTGAGTTTTGTAACTCACTTGGATGAGAATGTGAAGGGTGCGTTAGCATGTTTGTAGATGGCATGAATGTTGTTGTGAATAGTGTAGAAGGTTGCTGTGAGTTACAACAGGATATAGACAGAATGCAGTGATGGGCTCTGGGGAAAGTTATTCTGCTCTTTGTGGTTTCTGTGATTCTGCTGAAGTCTGATACTGATCCCCAAAAGGCGACTTGACATTCACTGTGTAAAAATATGGTCAGAGACAGGAAGAGAGAGAGAAAGATAAAATTTGAAGACATTTCTGGAGGGATCTTCACATCTTACAGCCTTGGCAAAATCAAGGGTAACTGAATTGAAACTCTCTCATGCTGAACTTGCTGCCAGATCTGCATTTTCAGAATATTCTACATTTAATTATTAAAGCTGACTGAGTGGTTAAATCTGGAGACAAAATCAGAATGTATCTAATGTAAGGTCACAGCCACCATTAATTCTGCTAAGTGATTCAGATCTTCAGTTTTTTTTTGCATAGTTTGTCAATGTTGAATATGCACATAAATTCTCAGATTACAATCACTGATTCTGCCATGAAGATATAAGGCTGGGCAACTGAATTACACAAAATGACCACTTTATTAGGTACACTTGTACATCTGCAAATATCTAATCAGTCAATCATGTGGCAGTATCTTAATGCAAAAAAACATTCATACATAGTCAAGAGGTTCAGTTGTTGTTCAGACCAAACTTCAGAATGAGGAAGAAATCTTTGTGACTTTGACTATGGAATGATTGTTGGTGCCAGATTGGGTGTTTGAATAACACAGAAGGAGGGAGAGAGAAACCGGGGAATTATAGACCGGTTAGCCTAACGTCAGTGGTGGGGAAACTGTTGGAGTCAGTTATCAAGGATGTGATAACAGGACATTTGGAAAGTGGTGAAATGATCGGACAAAGTCAGCATGGATTTGTGAAGGGAAAATCATGTCTGACGAATCTCACAGAATTTTTTGAGGATGTAACTAGTGGAGTAGATAGGGGAGAACCAGTGGATGTGGTATATTTGGATTTTCAAAAGGCTTTTGACAAGGTCCCACACAGGAGATTAGTGTGCAAACTTAAAGCACACGGTATTGGGGGTAAGGTATTGATGTGGATGGAGAATTGGTTAGCAGACAGGAAGCAAAGAGTGGGAATAAACAGGACCTTTTCAGAATGGCAGGCGGTGACTAGTGGGGTACTGCAAGGCTCAGTGCTGGGACCCCAGTTGTTTACAATATATATTAATGACTTGGATGAGGGAATTAAATGCAGCATCTCCAAGTTTGGGGATGACACGAAGCTGGCGGCAGTGTTAGCTGTGAGGAGGATGCTAAGAGGATGCAGGGTGACTTGGATAGGTTGGGTGAGTGGGCAAATTCATGGCAGATGCAATTTAATGTGGATAAATGTGAAGTTATCCACTTTGGTGGCAAAAATAGGAAAACAGATTATTATCTGAATAGTGGCCGATTAGGAAAAGGGGAGGTGCAACGAGACCTGGGTGTCATTATACACCAGTCATTGAAAGTGGGCATGCAAGTACAGCAGGTGGTGAAAAAGGCGAATGGTATGCTGGCATTTATAGCGAGAGGATTCGAGTGCAGGAGCAGGGAGGTACTACTGCAGTTGTACAAGGCCTTGGTGAGACCACACCTGGAGTATTGTGTGCAGTTTTGGTCCCCTAATCTGAGGAAAGACATCCTTGCCATAGAGGGAGTACAAAGAAGGTTCACCAGATTGATTCCTGGGATGGCAGGACTTTCATATGAAGAAAGACTGGATGAACTGGGCTTGTACTCGTTGGAATTTAGAAGATTGAGGGGGGATCTGATTGAAATGTATAAAATCCTAAAGGGATTGGACAGGCTAGATGCAGGAAGATTGTTCCCGATGTTGGGGAAGTCCAGAACGAGGGGTCACAGTTTGAGGATAAAGGGGAAGCCTTTTAGGACCGAGATTAGGAAAAACTTCTTCACACAGAGAGTGGTGAATCTGTGGAATTCTCTGCCACAGGACACAGTTGAGGCCAGTTCATTGGCTATATTTAAGAGGGAGTTAGATATGGCCCTTGTGGCTACGGGGATCGGGGGTATGGAGGGAAGGCTGGGGCGGGGTTCTGAGTTGGATGATCAGCCATGATCATAATAAATGGCGGTGCAGGCTCGAAGGGCCGAATGGCCTACTCCTGCACCTATTTTCTATGTTTCTATGAAACTGCTGATCTGCACAACAGTCTCTAGAGTTTACAGGATGAAAAGTAAAACATATCCATTTCCAATTTCCAAAACATTGCTCTATTGGCAAAAAATGCTTTGTTAGAGAGAGAGAGCTCAGAAGAGAATGGCAAGACTGGGTCAAGCGAACAAGAAGGCTACAGGAACTCAAATAACCATGTGTCACAACAGTGGTGTGTAGAAGAGTGTCTCTAAATAGACGACACATCAAACTTTGAAGTGGATGGGCTACAGCAGCAGAAGATCATGAACATGCACTCAGAGGCCGCTTTATCAGGTGCAAGTAAAATAGCCACTGGATGTATGCAGCTACATGTTCTCGTTAGAGAAGACAAAGGCAGCAAAAACTGCACCTAAGAGACTGTCCTGTATACTTGAGCAGCAGAATATTTGAGCTCATTGATAGCAACAGCGTTAAGCTACAGAAAAATAAAACCTAACATAACATCAGGAACAAAGGTGATGAACTGACAGCTTGGATACATACATGGAATTATGATGTAGTGGCCATTACAGAGACTTGGCTGGCACCAGGGCAGGAATGGATTCTCAATATTCCTGGATTTCAGTGCTTTAAAAAGGGATAGAGAGGATGGAAAAAGGGGAGGAGGGGTGGCATTACTGGTCAGGGATACTATTACAGCTACAGAAAGGGTGGGTAATGTACCAGGATCCTCATTTGAGTCAGTATGGGTGGAAGTCAGGAACAGGAAGGGAGCAGTTACTCTACTGGGGGTATTCTATAGGCCCCCCGGTAGCAGCAGAGATACAGAGGAGCAGATTGGGAGGCAGATTTTGGAAAGGTGCAAAAATAACAGGATTGTTATCATGGGTGACTTTAACTTCCCTAATATTGATTGGCACCTGATTAGTTCCAAGGGTTTAGATGGGGCAGACTTTGTTAAGTGTGTCCAGGATGGATTCCTGTCACAGTATGTGGACAGGCCAACTAGGGGGGATGCCATACTAGATCTAGTACTAGGTAATGAACCAGGTCAGGTCATAGATCTCTCAGTGGGTGTGCATCTGGGGGACAGTGACCACTGCTCCCTGGCCTTTAGCATTGTCATGGAAAAGGATAGAATCAGAGAGGACAGGAAAATTTTTAATTGGGGAAGGGCAAATTATGAGGCTATAAGGCTAGAATTTGCGGGTGTGAATTGGGATGATGTTTTTGCAGCGAAATGTACTATGGACATGCGGTCGATGTTTAGGGATCTCTTGCAAAATGTTAGGGATAAATTTGTCCGGTGAGGAAGATAAAGAATGGTAGGGTGAAGGAACCATGGGTGACAAGTGAGGTGGAAAATCTAGTCAGGTGGAAGAAGGCAACGTACATGAGGTTTAGGAAGCAAGGATCAGATGGGTCTATTGAGGAATATAGGGAAGCAAGAAAGGAGCTTAAGAAGGGGCTGAGAAGAGCAAGAAGGGGGCATGAGAAGGCCTTGGCGAGTAGGGTAAAGGAAAACCCCAAGGCATTCTTCAATTATGTGAAGAAGAAAAGGACGACAGGAGTGAAGGTAGGACCGATTAGAGATAAAGGTGGGAAGATGTGCTTGGAGGCTGCGGAAGTGAGCGGGGTCCTCAATGAATACTTCTCTTCAGTATTCACCAATGAGAGGGAACTTGATGATGGTGAGGACAATATGAGTGAGGTTGATGTTCTAGAGCATGTTGATATTAAGGGAGAGGAGGTGTTGGAGTTGTTAAAATACATTAGGACGGATAAGTCCCCGGGGCCTGACAGAATATTCCCCAGGCTGCTCCACAAGGCAAGGGAAGAGATTGCTGAGCCTTTGGCTAGGATCTTTATGTCCTCGTTGTCCACGGGAATGGTACCAGAGGATTGGAGGGAGGCAAATGTTGTCCCCTTGTTCAAAAAAGGTAGTAGGGATAATCAGGGTAATTATAGACCAGTGAGCCTTACGTCTGTGGTGGGAAAGCTGTTGGAAAAGAGTCTTAGAGATAGGATCTATGGGCATTTAGAGAATTGTGGTCTGATCAGGGACAGTCAACATGGCTTTGTGAAGGGCAAATCGTGTCTAACAAGTCTGATATAGTTCTTTGAGGAGGTGACCAGGCATATGGATGAGGGTAGTGCAGTGGATGTGATCTATGTGGATTTTAGTAAGGCATTTGACAAGGTTCCACACGGTAGGCTTATTCAGAAAGTCAGAAGGCATGGGATCCAGGGAAGTTTGGCCAGGTGGATTCAGAATTGGCTTGCCTGCAGAAGGCAGAGGGTCGTGGTGGAGGAAGTACATCCAGACTGAAGGATTGTGACTAGTGGTGTCCCACAAGGATCAGTTCTGGGACCTCTACTTTTCGTGATTTTTATTATTGACTTGGATGTGGGGATAGAAGGGTGGGTTGGCAAGTTTGCAGACGACACAAAGGTTGGTGGTGTTGTAGATAGTGTAGAGGATTGTCAAAGATTGCAGGGAGACATTGATAGGATGCAGAAGTGGGCTGAGAAGTGGCAGATGGAGTTCAACCCAGAGAAGTGTGAGGTGGTACACTTTGGAAGGACAAACTCCAAGGCAGAGTACAAAGTAAATGGCAGGATACTTGGTAGTGTGGAGGAGCAGAGGGATCTAGGGGTACATGTCCACAGATCCCTGAAAGTTGCCTCACAGGTGGATAGGGTAGTTAAGAAAGCTTATGGGGTGTTAGCTTTCATAACTCAAGGGATAGAGTTTAAGAGTCGCAATGTAATGATGCAGCTCTGTAAAACTCTGGTTAGGCCACACTTGAAGTACTGTGTCCATTTCTGGTTGCCTCACTATAGGAAGGATGTGGAAGCATTGGAAAGAGTACAGAGGAGATTTACCAGGATGCTGCCTGGTTTAGAAAGTATGCATTATGATCAGAGATTAAGGGAGCTAGGACTTTACTCATTGGAGAGAAGGAGGATGATAGGAGACATGATAGAGGTGTACAAGATAATAAGAGGAATAGATAGAGTGGATAGCCAGCGCCTCTTCCCCAGGGCACCACTGCTCAATACAAGAGGACATGGCTTTAAGGTAAGGGGTGGGAAGTTCAAGGGGGATATTAGAGGAAGGTTTTTTACTCAGAGAGTGGTTGGTGCATGGAATGCACTGCCTGAGTCAGTTGTGGAGGCAGATACACTGATGAAGTTTAAGAGACTACTCGACAGGTATCTGGAGGAATTTAAGGTGGGGGTTTATATGGGAGGCAGGGTTTGAGGGTCGGCACAACATTGTGAGCCGAAGGGCCTGTACTGTGCTGTGCTATCCTATGTTCTACAATATCTTAGTGAGATATTCCACTAACACTTATATTTAAGAATTCTTTTGATCAGTGAGGTTATTGGTGTTTGGTGGAAGCCAATGAGAACATTAACTTTGATGCAGACAGTACTGTAAGTGATGAAATATCTGGGGTGGCGCAGTGGTATAAAACTATTACAATGTCAGTGACTCAGGTTCAATTTCCACTGCTGCTTGTGAGGAGTTTGTATGTTTTCCACATGACCCCAATCATACATTTGGCAGTGTAGAGCATTGTGTGAACCTCTATGCCTCTATGCATCCCAAAAGTAGTTGTGATGGGACCTAGGCAAGTAGGATAAAAGAGATTCCTAAAATCATTTAGGAATACATTAGAAGCAACGGGGTAAACAAATAAAGAAAAAGTCCTCACAGGAACCAGAGGGTGAACTATGCATGCAATCAGAGGAAATAAATAAATATATTTCTCAGAACTTATCTGGGACAAGCATGTGGACATTGGAGAAGGGGCTGGGGGTGCGATGGGTGACAGTTGTGCTAACCTAAGGAGGAAGTGCTAGAGATACTGAAACACTTTAGATTAAGTTTAGCATTATTTGTCACATGTTCATCAAAACATTGAACCATATAGCGAAATGCATCGTTCACGTCAATAACCAACAGAGCCTGAGATGTGCCTGGGCAGCCTACAAGTGTTGCCATGTTTCGGGTGCCAACCTAGCATGCCCACAACTTATTATCCCTAATCCCTTAATCTTTGGAATGTGGTTGGATACTGGGGAAACCAGAGGAAACCCATGCAGTGATGGGGAGAGTGTACAAACTCCTTAAAGGCAGATTGAATCCTGATATTCCGATTGTTGATGCTGTACTGCATTGTCCCCACCATTACACAATTAGGGTGGATAAATCTCCTGGTCAGATATAATCTATTCCAGGATGCCTAGGGAGGAAAGGGAGTTATTTGCTGGGGGCTGTGATGGTGATTTTTTACACCTTTGTTAGCCATGGGCGAGGAACCAAAAGACTGGAGCATATTTAATGTAGAGGTAAGTTTGGAAACCATGCAGTGCCGAGCCTTACATCAGTGGGAGGGAAGTTATTGGAGATGATTCTGAGGGACAGTATTTATGTTCCCTTAGGAAAGAGGGGATAAAGAGGAGGAGTCAGCATGGTTTCGTAGAGGGAAAATTCTTTGCGCGGGGCATATCCTTTCTCACATATCTGAACGTGCTTTATGAGGAGATGACTGAGAAAATTGATTAAGGTTCAAAAAGGTTCAAAGATTCAAATGTTCATTTACTGAAGTATAGAACTCTGAAGTTCTTCTCTGGATAGCTATGAAACAAAGAAAGAAAAGAACAGCAGCACGATCATCAACCCCAAAATCCCTCCTCCCTGCACATAAAAATGACCAAACATGGAGCAGGCACGTCAACCCCCAAATCTCCCTCACACTCACACAAATAAAATGAGAAAGTTTGGGTAAAAAACACAGAATAGAAAAAAACCATAAGAATGAAAAAAGTCCACTGCCCAACTCCACATTCAAAACGCAGAAAACCTGGGCGACATTCTCCCTCTCTGTAGCAGAGCAATCTCATCAGCAATTAAAAGGCAGTGTTCCCTTTCTGTAACAGACCGATCTCACCGGTGATAAAAAGGCAGTGTCCCCTCTCCGTAGCAGAGTGATGTTACTAATGATAAAAAGGCAGTGTCCCCTCTCCGTAGCAGAGTGATGTTACTAATGATAAAAAGGCAGTGTCCCCTCTCCGTAGCAGAGTGATGTTACTAATGATAAAAAGGCAGTGTCCTCTCACTATAGCAGAATGATCTCACACGTGATAAAAAGGCCGTCTCTCCTCTCCAGCAGGAGAACGATCCCCCAGTGATAAAAAGGCAGGCAGTTGGAGTTCAAATATCCTTTGTTGCTTTATTGATTTGTTATTGCTTTATTAATTATAATTGATTCCTGGGATGGCAGGTCTTTCATATGATGAAAGACTGGATCGACTAGGCTTATACTCGTTGGAATTTAGAAGATTGAGGGGGGATCTTATTGAAACATATAAAATCCTAAAGGGATTGGACAGGTTAGATGCAGGAAAATTGTTCCCGATGTTGGGGAAGTCCAGAATGAGGGGTCACAGTTTAAGGATAAAGGGGAAGCCTTTTAGGACCGAGATTAGGAAAAACTTCTTCACACAGAGAGTGGTGAATCTGTGGAATTCCCTGCCACAGGAAACAGTTGAGGCCAGTTCATTGGCTATATTTAAGAGGGAGTTAGATATGGCCCTTGTAGCTAAAGGGATCGGGGGGTATGGAGGGAAGGCTGGTACAGGGTTCTGAGTTGGATGATCAGCCATGATCATACTGAATGGCGGTGCAGGCTCGAAGGACCAAATGGCCTACTCCTGCACCTATTTTCTATGTTCCTATGTTTAATCAGTGAACAATGGAAACCTTAATTAGAGAAATGGAGTTGAACATCAGCTTGCAGCCTTCTCACCATGAGGATGAAAGAATTTCTTGGTTGATTGAAGGTTCAGGGTGGTGGTGGATGAGTTGTTTCTGTGATCGGAAGCTGTGGCGTTATGCAGGGATTGTTTTTAGGACCTTTGTTACTTTTAATATGTGTAAGTGAAGACTGAGAATATAGAGGACTTGATAAGTAAGTTTGCAAGCAACAGAAAATTGGTGGAGTCGCAGATAGAGAAGGTTGTCCAAGGATAGAGTGGGACATAGATTAGCTGAAACGTTACATAGAGTGATAATAAATGGAACTTAATCCATACATGTGTGAAATAATGCACTTTGGAAGGTCAAACTCTGATAGGACATACAGAGCAAATGGGTTGGGCATTAGGAGGACTGGTGTCCTGAGAGACATTAAGGTGAAAGTTTATGAAAGTAACAACACAGGCAGATAGGGTAGTGAAAAGAACATCTACCTGCCTGACTTCACAGGTTGAGCCATTGAATTTAAGAGTTGTACAGAACCACACTTAGAAGATTGTGTATAACTCTGGTTGGCATTCTATAGGAAGAAGGAGGTAGCAATAATGAGAGTGCAAAGGAGGTTCAGTAGGATGTTGGCTGGAATGGAGAGATGTAATTGCGAGCAGGGATTGGGTAGACTGAGTATATTCATACTGGAGTGCAAGACTATGAGGAGACACCTTATCAAGGTTTCTATGTGTAACTCTCGTTTCGGCTAGCGGCTTAATATAGGGGATGATAGCACCCCTGGCCCGGCCAAATTTAAGAAATCTCGTTTGGGTGGATGCTGCTCGATGTGTCCCCTGTTACGAATCAGTACCACGAAATAACAAACAGTGCACAATATGCAATTAAACGATTGAGCTTTATAATTCTTAATTTGACTATATGGTTAGTAAAGAAAACAAAAAAAAGAAAAGGGCCCATTCTCACGAAACAGTCTAATGCGCAATGTTGGAGGTCACTGATAAGGCCGTTCATCCACCATCGACCTCCTCCGATCATCGCTGACCTTCGGACCCTCGCTCCAGGTCCACTCCGTCTGACGGTCTACCAACTCTCTCCATTTACCTCTTCTCTCCTCATCTCTCCTCGGCAAAAGACCGTGAATCCCTGGCTCCCAGACACACAAGAAAGAACAACATCCTACTCATTGGCTAACATGCCCTGTTATCTCTAGTCATAACCCAAACATTGCTGCTACAGAGAAACCACTACCTTAGCAGAGGAATATTACAGAGAAGCCATTACATTAGCAGTGAAACCTTACAGCATGTTACACTCTCCTCCCACCAAACTTAGTCATGTCCTCATGACGTTGAGATAATTCTCCAACCCTTCCTGCTAAACACAAAGTCCAATCCAGGCACACAAGGCAGTGACATAGCTCCCCAGAACGGTAGGGGTCACACTCTGCTCCCCTAGTGCTATGTAGTGCCAGTGGTCTCCAAATTCTCTGAGACCTCTGAACCCTGTCACCTAACTCTTCAGGTTCAGACGCTACTGGGGATACTTCCGGTCTACCTGACAAGGCCTCCTCTGACCTATCACTCTTGCCCACTTGCAACTCAGACCCCTCTGTCCCATGGCCAAGCTCCGCTTCCTCACCTGCAGAGTCCCATCGCAAACCAAGCTGCCCCCCCCCCACTTCACCTGACTCAGTGGGAGAAGAGCCGGGAGTCTCTTCCTCAGTAAATGGGGAGTTAGCGAAAGGTGGCATGTACCACACATCCAGGTCCTCATCCTCCAAATCAGTATCCCTCTCAGGGGTGGGAGCCGGCCTAACCTCGCCTGCTGTGGGCCCTGCAGTTGCTCCGCCTTTCCACAGAGTCCTCTTACTAGGTGTAGGCTCCAAAATGCACTTCTTGTCCTAGGAGCAGCAGGTGGTTCTGATGGAGAATCTTGTCAAGCCCATTCCCATCCCTTGGTTTTACCTGGAAAAGTGGAGGGTTTGGCATCTGACTCTCCAGCACATAGAGCGTAGCTGCCCAGTGATCAGCCAACTTGTGCTTTCCAAGTTGCCCCAAATTCCTTATGAGGACCCAGTCCCCATCAGGAACTGGGAGAACCTCGCCTTTTAATCATACCTCCTCTTAATTCCTTGACTCTGTTTGGCAACCGTGACCCCAGCTAATTCTTAAGCCCTTTTCAGCTCTCTTCTCATATCAGACACATACTTCAGATAAATCTTTGGGGGTAAGTCATCCTCGTCAGTCCCAATACAAGGTCAATGGGCAACCTCGCCTCATGCCCAAACATCAAATAATATGGCGAGTACCCAGTAGCTTCATTTCGTGTACAGTTGTAACTGTGAACCAGATCCCCAATATGTTGACTCCACCTGCTCTTCTTGCTGATCTCCAGGGTCCTAAGGATGTCTAGCAAGGTCCAGTTAAACTTCTCTGGCTGGCCATCACCCTGCGGGTGATAGGGTGTGGTCCTCGACTTCTCGACTCCAAGCATGCTGAGCAACTCATGGATGAGTCTGCTCTCGAAATCCCATCCTTGATCACTATGTATCTGCCTGGAAAAGCTCTAATAGATGAAATACTTCTCCCGTAACATTTTTTCCACCGCGGATGCCCTCTGGTCCTTCATAAGAAAAGCCTGAGCGTATCTGGTGTAGTGGTCCGTGATGACCAAGACATTCGGCATGTTGCTGGCATCGGGTTCTATTGACCATACACACCAGAGGCCCCCCACTCTGCAAGTGGGACAAGGGAGCTGCCCGTGTAGGCAGTATCTTCTGCCATATGCATTGAATGCACGACTTGCACTATTCTTCGACCTCCAATTTCATCCGGGGCCAGTAAAACCAGTCTCTGAGCAATCCATAGGTCTTTTCCAGACACAAGTGTCCAGAATCATCATGAAGTGACTTCTAGGCCATCCTGTGATACTTCTTGGGCAGAACCAGCTGGCAACCCCGAGGTCGGCCTGGGGATGACATGACCTGGTAAAGGATCTGGTTCTTCAACTCCAGCCTAGGCCATTCTCGCTGTAATGGAGGCACCGACACGTTTCATCTTCTCCGCTTGAGCCATGTCTCCCTTTTTGACCACTGACCAAATGGTACCAATGCCCGGATCATCTCGCTGAGCAGCTGCCACTTCCCCAGAACTCAATTCCGGCAGCTGATTGGTCTTCAGAGTAGTCAGGTTACAGTGAATTTAGGGAGTGTTGTCATCAGAAGCCCCCAGTTGAACCACCACTCGATCCTGCCCCTCCTTTCCCTCTGCCTTCACGGTGATGGCAAAGTGACACATGGCCTTCACCCCAGGGGCTGGAATGCTTTCACACTCCTCGTCCCTGTCCAGTCTCTCATGCACATGTCAGGACAAAGCATCAGCATCAATGTTCCTGCTTCCTGGCTGCTACTTCAGGCTGAAACTATAGGCAGACAGCGCTGCCAGCCACCAATGGCCTGTGGCATCCAGTTTCGCCAAGGTCAGCATATAAGTTAGGGGGTTGTTACCCGTCCTCACCTCAAACTTGACCCCATAGAGATAGTCACTCAGCCTACCCACCACCACTCGTTTCAATGGCAGAAATTCCAACTTGTGCTTGGGATAGTTTTTCTCCGAGGGTGACAGACTCTGACTGACAAACACAATGGGCCTCAATCCGGTACCCTGATCCTGATACAGGATGTCCCCTGAACCCTCTCGGCTGGCATCCGTGTGCACTACATACGGCAGTCGGGGGTCCGCAAAAGCCAGCACCGGAACCTGATTCAGTATTTCCTTCAGCGAATGAAAGGCCTCCTCACATTTTGCATCCCACCTTGGTCCAAAAGGCTCTGACAGGCTAAGATACTCTCCAGCCTCCTGTCTATTTTCCCCCTCTCTTTCTTCCCCAAGGGAGGATAACTATACAAAAGCTGATTCAACGCGTGACTCACTTTCGCGTAGCTTTTCATGAAAAATTTCAGGAATTCATTGCCACATACAGCTGTGGAGGCCCGATCATTGAGGGTGTTTAAGGAGGAGATTGACAGGTATCTAATTAGTCAGGGTATCAAGGGATATGGGGAAAAAGCTGGAAATTGGAACTAGATGGGTGAATAGTTTAGCTCATGGGGGATCTGTGGAGCAGACTCGATGGGCTGAATGGCCTACTTCTGCTCCTTTGACTTGTGATCTTCTGTGGTCTTGTGAGCCTCCAATAGTAACCACAGAACCCAAGGAACGAGCGCAGAGTGCTCACAGTCTGAGGCCTTGATCAAGTGGTAACTGCCTCTATCTTACCTGGATCTGTAGTTTCTCTATCCCATGAGACTATGTGCTCAACATAGCTAACAGACATTTGGCAGAACTGGCACTTGTCCAGGGAAAGTTTTAACTCCTCTGCTTTCAGACGGCCCAGCGCCTTCAGCAGCCTCACTTCATGTTCTTCCAAGATGAATCCAAATACTATGAGATATACCAATAGTTCAAACAAGTTCATATCCCTCACTGTCTTCTCCATAACCTGCTGGAAGGTTGCAGGAGCTCCTGAGATACCCTGGGGCATCCTTTTGAACTGGAAAAATCCCAGGGGACATATAAGAAGGGTGATTGATAAGTTCATGGCCTAAGATAGAAGGGGTCAATTTTAGAAAACCTAGCACATTTGTTTTTCCTATATTTACACACACAGTCCAGTGGTCATGGAGCATACGGATCCCTTCTTTGTAGAAGTCAGCGTCTTGGACCTCCAGAAGTAGTCCACAGCAGGGGTGACCGATAAGTTCATGGCCTAAGGTAGAAAGGGATGAGTTATTAACTTCAAACTTTCTGCATTTTCACTCAAAGAGTTGAACTGCACGTGCATGTAACAAGAGTGGTATAACTCATCTCCTTCTACCCTAGGCCATGAACTTAACAATCACCCCTGCTATGGACCACCTGGAGGTCCAAGACACTCTTGCTACATCCACGTGCAGTTCAACTCTTTGCGTGATAATGCAGAAAGTTTGAAGTGAATAACTCATTTCCTTCTACCTTAGGCCACAAACTTATCAATCACCCCTGCTATGGACCACCTGGAGGTCCAAGACGCTCTCATTACATGCACGTGCAGTTCAACTCTGAGTGATAATGCAGAAAGTTTGAAGTTAATAACTCATCTCCTTCTACCTTAGGCTATGACTTATCAATCACCCCTGCTGTGGGCCACTTCCACAAAGGAGGAATCCGTATGCTCCACGACCGCTGGACTAAGTGTGTAATTGTAGGAGGGGACTAAGTTGAAAAATAAATGTGCTAGGTTTTCTAAAATTGACTCTTTCTACCTCTCTTTCTACAAACTTACCAATCACCCCTCGTAAATGCCATTTCTCTTTGTCGGGCTCACTCATGGGGATCTGGTAATATCCACTCCTCAAGTCCAGCACACTGATCCACTTCACCCCACTCAGGCAGGCCAGTGCATCTTCAATCCTCGGGACAGTATACTGGTCAGGGACATACCTGTAGATGGGATAGATATTTAGTGTTTGTTTTTTCTTGTCAGGCAAGTTCAGAATAAAAGGGAACTGGTTTAGCAATAATATTTAAAGGAGATCTGAGGGGTAAGTTTTCCAAAATCAAAATCAGATGCTTTATCACTGACATATAATATGGAGAATGTAGTTTCGTGGAGATCACTCGAGTTGAGCGTGATGTTTTCTTAAAGGGATGTTTGATTCCCATAATGGAGAATGCCTTTGCGTGCCTTTGTTTAACATGGGGAGAGTCATGCATAGGCACCCACCACATGGTCCTTGATAGATCAGGGTCAGGGTTCACTGACATGGAATGCAAGACAACCGAGGAACCTTCACTGCTATGGCCTTCCTTCATCTTCACTGCCACTGTGATGGGTCATCATCCTCCACCACCAGCTCCATCATTGAGGTCTTGGTTGGATCACTTTTGTCTGGAACTTTTCCCTTGACCTCACTAGCAAAAGTATAATGCAAAGATATTAAAAGATCAACAAGTTACAAAAATAAATGAATAGTGTAAAAAGTGGAATGGGGAGTTAATGTCCATGGGATAAAGAACATTTGAGTAATCTGTTGGTAGAGAGAGAGAAGCTATGCCTGATTTAGTAAGTATGGACCTTCAAGCTTCTGCACCTCCTCCCTGATGGAAGTAATGAGTAGAGGGCATGTCCCAGATGATTAAGGAACTTAATGATGGATGCCGCTTTGAAGATATCCTCCATGCTGGGGAGGGTTGTGTTTGTGATGGAATGAATGAGTCTATAGTTCTTTATACATTCATTGGTTCGGATGCTGCAATCAAGCCTGTCGTGCAACTAGTCAAAATGCTCTCCAACGTATAGATTGATTTTATGTCCATAAAATAATGACAGGCACAAGAGTGTCTGTACATAGGGTGACTGACAGGAAACTATAAAGCTGTGGTGGTGGGGGGTATGATGGTTTGGGTTAGTGAATGATTAGTCTGGTGATCCTGGTGTGGATGCTGTGAAGCCTTCTCCCTGATGGGAGTGGCACAAAGAGTTCATGAGGAGGGTGGATAGGATCCTTCATGATGTTACTGGCTTCTTTCTGGCTCCTTTCTGTATGTATGTCCTTGGTTGGATAGTCATTAACTACTGATTGTTGAGCCTTCCTGTCCACCGCAGTGCAGTTCCTGTACTATGTAGTGATTCAGTATGTTAGGATGCTCTCTACTGACGAGAGTACAGATGTGCATATCGATGCGCTCTCTTCTGCTGCCTCTGAAAGTAGAGGTGCTGCTGAGCTTTCCTGATTGTGTAGAATAGGGGTTGCCAACCCATCGATCGTGATCGACCGGTCGATCTTTGAGACTTTCCCAATAGTTCCCGAAAAAAATGAAAAATAAATACACAAATACTGTTGTAATGTGAGCATTATAAAAATAAGTAATACTAATTAGGAATATGGTAATATAGCAATATTTTCGCTATTGAAAACCATTTGTAAAGAGAGACTGTTTCCAGGTTGTGGGGTTTTAGTTCCGTTCTTTCTGCCCAGTGCGCATGTGTGTAGCTCCCCCGCCACGCACCACGTTTTCAGCGTAGCTCGTACTGCATCAAAGTGGCCAATTAGGTTAGATAAGAGTACAGACTGTCGCAAACATCAATATGTGGCACTCACTGGTGATATCCTGCAAGGTAGCTAGCTAGCATGGCGGAGGCTCCACGAAAGAAGGCGAAAACGTACAACTTCCATCCAGAATGTTACAGGAATTTCTATTTATTTTGGTGAAAGACAAGTGTGTATGTATGTTGTGCCACCAAACACAAGCACTGACTAAAAGAGGGAATCTGGAGCGGCACCACAACACCAACCACCAGTAGTTTAAAGACACCTACCCCCCGAAAGAGCGAAATTCATGCCAGGAAAGTTAAGGAGCTGAAATCTTGGTTGAAGGCCCAAAACATGCTGCTCAAAATAAAGCTGCTATTGAAGCACCATTTTGTGTAAGTCACCTTTTGGCTAAAGACAAGAAGCCTTTTACAGATGGCGATTTATTCAAGGAAGCAATAGCCATTACTGCAGAGACTGTTTTTAATGGCTTTAAAAACAAAAACGACATCACAACCGCAATACATAATATACCGCTTGGCCCTGCAACAGTAACAAGGAGGGCAGAGTCATTGTCAGAGGATGTGGATCGACAAGTGTTAAAGGACTTGTCACTCTGTGAATATTTTTCACTAGAGCTCGATGAATCCCTGGATGTAATGCAAACAGCTCAGCTTGTTGTATTTGTCAGAATGGCTTTCCAGGATTTTGCAACAAAGGAGGACTTCCTCACTCTTTTGCAACTAAAAGAGAGAACGAGAGGTGAGAATATTTATAATGAGTTTAAAAAATATATCCGTGAAAATGACATCCCCATTCATACACTGGTGGCAATTACTGCTGATGGGGCTCCAGCAATGGGCGGTGTACGCGTTGGTTTTACAGCACTGTGCCGTAATGACCCTCATTTTCCCAGCTTCCTGGATTGTCACTGTGTGATTCATCAGCAGGCCTTGGCTGGGAAGGTCGTGGACTTTTCTCATGTAATGACACTAGTGGTCAAACTGATAAACTTGATTCGAGCAAAAGCGCTTCAGCACTGCTTATTCAAGGTGTTATTGGATGAGCTCGATGCCGCTTACGGAGACATAATTCTTCATGCTGATGTTCGGTGGTTGAGTCGCGGCAAAGTGCTGCAACGATATCTTGACTTGCTGCTTGAGGTAAAGACTTTTCTGTCAACAAGAAACGAGGAGCATGAGGAGCTGTCAGATGATGCGTGGCTACTGGATTAGGGTTTCTGACAGACATAACGGCTAAATTAAAAGCACTTAACAACGAGCTCATGGGAAAAGACCAACACCTAACCCACACGATAAGTGCAGTAAATGTGTTTAAGGCCAAGCTCAGTGTTTGGATTTCAAATTTAAAGGATGGGAGGCTGACACACTTTCCCAACTTGGAAAAAATGTTACAGGCCATCAAAGAAAAAAATGTTTTTCGCCCTGAGCAGTACTGTGCTCACCTAGACAAACTGGCAATAGAGTGCAATTGACGTTTTCAGTAGTTAAATGTCATAAAAGATATTGCTGCATTTATTTCAAACCCATTTTTGCTGATCTATATAGGACAGATAGCAGCCACATTCTAGCAAGTATTTGGTATGCCAAGTGATACTGAAATGGAAATAATTGATTTGCAAAATGACATCTAGCTTAAAGCAAGATCAAGGGACAGTGACTTTTGGGGGCTTGTCAGCAGGGAGAAGTTTCCTCATTCACCACATGTGCACTAAAAATCAGTGCCTACTTCGGGTCAACTTATCTATGTGAAATTGCATTTTCACAGATGAAAATTATTAAATCTAAGTACAGGAGCTCTCTTACTGACAGACACCTCACAGACTGTCTCAGACTGGCTGTCTGTAGTTATGAGCCAAATTTCAGGGAACTAGCAGAAAGTATTCAGCCCCAGTTATCACACTGAGTGCAACAGTCAATTTTTATTCATTTGTTTTTCGCGTTGAAGTAAAACTAAATAATGAAACTTAGAATTAAAGGTGTGAAGTATTGTAATATTCGTAAAGAAAGACAGCTATGGCCTGTTAGATATGCTAGTTACAGTGTTTTCTTGTTTGAACTAATTTGAAAGTTTGACAAAAGTATTTTGTGTAATTCAAATACAATTAGCCCAAATAAAAGGCCTCAAATTGGAAGTACAATCTGAGCCGTGTTTTCTCTAAACAATTTAGTAGGTAGATCTTGCCTTTCGCTAAAGTCGAGGTAGGGGATCTTGGGCTTAAAAAGGTTGGTGATCACTAGTGTAGAATGTGTTCTGGGGCCATGAGAGTTTTTGTGAGATGTGCACTCCCAGGAGTTCGAAACTGCTTGCAGTTCCAACTGCTGTGCCGCTGATGTAAACCGGGGTCTGAGTGGTATGAGTTCTCCTGAAATCGATTACCAGCTACTTTGTCTTGTTGACATTGAGACAGAGTGTATTTACCTGGCACTGAGCATCATGTTCTTCCACCTCCTGTCTCTAGGTCATCTGGTGTCACCTGCGTACTTGAGTGATTACTTAAAGTCCCATAGTGAACCCTTTGCTTCCGAGATCTCCAAGGAGAGGAACTTCGAGAAATGTGAAGTCAGTGTAGAATTATCTGTTGTGCTGGAGCATGCTGAGGTTAAGAAAGAAGAAGTGTTGTTGCTTCTGTAAAAGATTAGTATAAATATACTAGGTAACTTTGGGAAGCAAGGGAAGAGGGGAAGGGACTGCTGGTGCAGTAACAATTATCTTTGTGCCTCCCTGGCCACAGGAGTAGTACTAGAAGATTGGGCAATGCCAAATGTTTTCCTTTGTTCAAGAGAAAAAAAGGGATACCCCTGAGAATTATAGACCAGTGATTCTTATGTCAATGGTGGGTAAGATGATGGGAAGGATTCTTAGAAACAGGATTTATGGGGATTTTAAAGTTTACATTCAAAGTAAATTCATGATCCATGTGCATATACGTATGCCACCGTATACAACCCTGAGATTGATTTTCACAGTAAATACAAGAAACACAATAGAATCAATGAAAGACCATCTCCAACCAATGTGCAAAAGACAATAAAATACAAAAGGGAAAAAAGAAATATTGATAATAATAATAATTATAATAATAACAACAACAATAAGTGAAAAATAAGCAATACATATTGAGAACGTGAGATGAAGAGTCCTTGAAAGTAAGTCCATAGGTTGTGGGAATAGTTCAGTGACAGGGTCAGTAAAGTTATGTGAAGTTATCACCTCTGGTTCAGGAGCCTAATGCTTGAGCGGTAATAACTGTTCTTGAACCTGGTGGTGTGAGTCCTGAGGCTCCTGTACCTTCTTCCTGATGGCAGCAGGAAAAAGAGAACATTGTCCGTATGGTTAAGGATTCTCTCTTGTGATAGTGTTCCACGTAGATATGCTTAATGTTGGGGAGGGTTTTATCTGTAATGGACTTTACTTTTTATAGGCTCTTCGATTCAAGGGCATTGGTGTGTCCATACTAGGCTGTGATGCAACCAGTCAATATTGTCATTGCCATTGTCAGAGAAGCATTGTCATATTAGGGATAGACAGTACGGCAGAGTGGGGGCAGCTCCTGCCTTACAACTCTTGTTAAGCGTTTCAAAGAGGTGACAAAACAAATGGATGCAGCTAGGGTGGTGGATGGTGGTGCATATGAATTTTAGTAAGGTATCTGACTAGGTTTCCAATGGTTGGCCTCTTTCAGAAAGTCATAAGACACGGTCTCCATGGAAACTTAGCTGCATGGATTTGGAATGAGCTTGACCGCAGAAGAAGTACTAGCCAGCTGGTGGTGTAATGGCATCAGCACCCGACTTCGAGGCTTTCTGTACGTGCTGGGTTGAGCATTGAGTTGGCAACCCAGCCTCATAAAAATCAGTCAAATGCTATGGAAGTGGCAAAAATGCTTCCTGATGCGCCGCAAGACATGTAAAGAAACAACAACAGGAGAAATAGAAGGCACAAATTCTAGCAACACACATCAAAGTTGCTGGTGAACGCAGCAGGCCAGGCAGCATCTCTAGAAAGAGGTACAGTCGACGTTTCGGGCCGAGACCCTTCGTCAGGACCAACTGAAGGAAGAGCTAGTAAGAGATTTGAAAGTTGGAGGGGGAGGGGGAGATCCAAAATGATAGGAGAAGACAGGAGGCGGAGGGATGGAGCCAAGAGCTGGACAGGTGATTGGCAAAAGGAATATGAGAGGATCATGGGACAGGAGGTCTGGGGAGAAAGACAAGGGGGGGAACACAGAGGATGGGCAAGGGGTATAGTCAGAGGGATAGAGGGAGAAAAAGGAGGGTGAGAGAAAGAATGTGTGTATAAAAATAAATAATGGATGGGGTACGAGGGGGAGGTGGGGCATTAGCAGAAGTTAGAGAAGTTGATGTTCATGCCATCAGGTTGGAGGCTACCCAGACGGAATATAAGGTGTTGTTCCTCCAACCTGAGTTTGCCTTCATCTTTACAGTAGAGGAGGCCGCGGATAGACATGTCAGAATGGGAATGGGAATGGGATGTGGAATTAAAATGTGTGGCCACTGGGAGATCCTGCTTTCTCTGGCGGACAGAGCATAGGTGTTCAGCGAAACGGTCTCCCAGTCTGAGTCGGGTCTCGCCAATAAAAGGCCACATCGGGAGCACCGGACGCAGTATATCACCCCAGCCGACTCACAGGTGAAGTGTCGCCTCACCTGGAAGGACTGTTTGGGGCCCTGAATGGTGGTAGGGGAGGAAGTGTAAGGGCATGTGTAGCACTTGTTCCGCTTACAAGGATAAGTGCCAGGAGGGAGATCAGTGGGGAGGGATGGGGGGGGACGAATGGACAAGGGAGTCGCGTGGGGAGCGATCCCTGCGGAAAGCAGCAGGGGGGGTGGGGGAGGGAAAGATGTGCTTAGTGGTGGGATCCCGTTGGAGGCACAAATTCTACCTTGATGCCAATAACTAGTGGTGTTCTGCAGAGATCTGTTTTATGGGCCCCTGCTCTTTGTGACTTCTAGAAATGAGTTGGACAAGGAAGTGGATTTGTAGGTCAGTAAGTTTGCGGATGACATACAGGTTGGTGGTGATTTAGGTAGCGTTGTCATGGGTTAACATGGGATGTAGAAAGAATGCCCAGCTGTGTAGAAGTAGCAAGATGGAGTGCAGGCCAGAAAATATTGAAGTGATGATCGAACTTGAAAGCAGAATATAGAGTTAGTACAGTTACTGTGATAAGGAAGGCAAATGTAACGTTAGCATTCATTAAAGAGGAATAGAATATAGAAGGAAGGATGCAATGATGAGACTTTGTAAAGTATTGGTTAGACTGCACATGGAGCATTGTGAGCTCTTTGGGGCCCCTTATCTAGGGAAAGTTATGCTGGCATTGGAGAGGGTCCAGAGGAGATTTGTGCGGATGATTTCAGGAACTCGGGAAGAGCTTTTCCTTAGCCAGAGGTAGTGGAATTGTGGAATTCATTGGCACAGACAGCTGTGATGCCAAGTCAATGGATATATTTAAAGTGGAAGTTGAAAGGTTAGGGCATCAAAGGTTATGGGGAGAAGGCAGAAGAATGGGAATTAAGAGGGATAATAAATCAACCATGATGGAATGATGGAGCTGACTTGATTAGCTGAAAAGCCTAATTCTGCTCCTATGTTTTATGGTCTTATGGTCTTGTGGTTTATTTATAGAAATCCATGAGTATTTTGAGACATACTAAATCTCAAACCCCAGGCGGAGAGAGGGTGGTGGATATCTGGAATGAGCTACCAGAGGATATGGTGGAAGCAGATACAATTACATTTGAATGGTGTTTGGACAGGTACTTATAGGGGAAATAAATTAAGGAATACAGGACTAAAGCAGGAAAATGGCATTCACATCACAATTGGAATGGATGGGGTGGGTCAATTTCCAGTTTCGTCGTCATTCAACCATAGATGAATACCCATGAATACAGCCAAATAAAACAGTGTTACTCCAGGTCTAAGGAGCAAAACACAGGGCACGTAGTCATGTAAAGCACAAGGCACCTGTAGCACATATAAAACAGCAAACACGTAGAAGATATCAGTAAAATACAGTCACGGAAAAAAATGTAGTCGAGGACCCTGAGCCCCATGAATGTTGCAGCAGTCTGCAGTCGAACACAATGCAGCCTGTCTTCTTCTGAGTGAACACTGGGGGCAGCACTGACTCCAGCTTGGATGCCGTGCCTTCATGCTCCGTCTCCTCCGACCCTTCCCTGACACAGGGAGCAGGGTCGATCAGCTCCGAGTTCAGCTCTCTGCAGTTTCTCTGTCAACGAGCAACCTGCTGATGGGATAGACCTGCAATACATTAAGTTCTTCATGTCTAGTAGGGGCTTGCGATCATCAAAAATACATATAAGGATTATAACACCTTCAGTAGGCCCTGTAGAAGCCTCCGTGGTCGAACGTGCTGCTATCTTACCAGAAGGAGCTCAAAGGATCCCATTTCTGTGCTGTACTCTCCGAGACGCTATAACTTCCCAAGTGCATCCATTTCTCAAAGGTCCTGCACGAACTCTAAACTCCTTTGCCTTCAGATGCTCAGTGGCACCAAATTAAACAAGCAGGCCAAGTGCTGAGCAATACGGGGTTGGCAATGGGGCGGGAGAAGTCCAATGAAAGGGACACACTGAGTTGAGTCTCACCACACCAGAGGCCCAGCGCAATTCTAACCCTGGGGTCTGTGCTGTGGAGCCTGCACATTCACCCTGTGAACTTCTGGGTTTTGCTTAGGTGACACTGTTCTCTCCCACATCCCAAAGGTGTGCTGCTTGCAGGTTACCACCACTGTAAGTTACCTCTCACTGATGACTGGCAGAATCTGAGTGTCGCTGAAGTGGCATGGCGGCGTAGCAGGTCGCGTAATGCGGTTACAGTATCAGTGAACAGGGTTCCATTCCCTCCGCTGCCTGCAAAGATTCTCCCGTGACCATGTGGGTTTCCTGTGGGTGCTCAGGCTTCCACTCACAGTCCAAAGCATACAGGTTAATTGGTAGCATGAGTTTAATTGGGTGACAGAGTCTCATGGGCTGGAAGGGTCTGTTTCTGTGTCATATCTCTAAATTAAAAAAATAGAAGTGGATGCGATGGAGCAGACTCGAGCGGCAAAATGGCCCATTGAGTGCTCCTGTGTCTCACAGAATGGGGATTAATGCAGGATTAGTGTAAATAGCTGTGTGGGCACGTGGCCAAGTGGTTAAGGTGTTCGACTAGCGATCTGAAGGTCGTGAGTTTGAGCCCCAGCCAAGGCAGCGTGTTGTGTCCTTGAGCAAAGCACTTAACCACACATTGCTCTGCGACGACACTGGTGCCAAGCTGTATGAGTCCTAATGCCCTTCCCTTGGACAACATCGGTGTCGTGGAGTGGGGAGACTTGTAGCATGGGCAACTGCCGGTCTTCCATACGACCTTGCCCAGACCTGCACCCTGGAGAGTGAAGACTTTCCAGGCGCAGATCTATGGTCTCGCAAGACTAACGGATGCCTTAATTAATTTTAAGTGTAAATAGCTGCTTGATGTCATGTGTGGATTCAGATGGTTGAAGTTTCAATACTTTATGACATTCGCCAGTGATAAACCTGATTCTTTCTCCGGCTCTGATTAAACCTAGTGGACTTCAGTATCCTAGATCTGCTTACACAGAAATATATTGCATGTTATATTATCTCACACCAGAAATAATTTACAGCATGGGGATAAAACCTTCATGCCTGGGACATTCTTGGGCATGTTCCAGTTTGCTGACAACACCACTGTTTTCAGGCGAATCGAAGGTGGTGATAAATCAGCACGGAGGAGAGAGATTGAATGGTGCCAAAACAACAGCCTCTCACTCGATGTCTGCCAAACCAAAGAGTGGATTTTTGACTACAGGAGGAGGGAATCAGGGGTCCATGAACCAGTCCTCACCAGGGGAATTGGAGGTGGAGAGGGTCAACAGTTTTAAATTTATTGGTACTATCATTTTAGAAGATCTGTCCTGGGACCAACATGTAAGCGTCTTTACAAAGAAGGCGCCGCACCGCCTCTACTTTCTTAGAAGTTTATAAAGATACAGCATGTCCTCTAAAATTCTGACAAACCTCCACAGACCCACAGTGGCGAGTATCCTGAATAGTTGTACCATGGCTTGGTATGGGAACACCAATACCCATGAACAGAAAAACGGACAAAATGTAATGGATATAGCCCAGTCCATCAGAGGAAAAGCCCTTTCTACCACTGAGCACATCTACAAGGAACATTGCCACAAGAAGGCACCGTCCATTATCAAGGACCCTCACCATCTAGGACATGCTGTCTTCTCACTGCTGCCATCAGGAAGGAAGTACAGGAGCCTTGGGTCCCACACCACCAGGTTGAGAAAGAGTTTAATCATCAGACTCCTGAAGTAAAGTGGATAACTTCACTCAACCCGATACTTAACTGATTCTTAACTTATGGACTCAGCTTCGAGGACTCTGCAACTCATGTCCTCCATATTTAATTAGTTATTTATTAATTATTATTATTTTGATTTTTTTGGTATTTGCACTATTTCCTTTTGCACATTGGCTGTTTGTCTGTCTTTGTTGTGTGTAGTTCTTCATTGACTCTTTTACTTTATTGTGATTACTGTGAATGCCTGCAAGAGACAGGTAGCTGGGTGACTGTCAGGAGAGGGAAGGGGAATAGACAGAATGAGCAGAGCACCCCTGTGGCCGTTCCCACCAATAATAACTACATCATTTTGGATACTGTTGATGGGGATGACCTACCAGGGACAAGTTGCAGTGGTTGCGTCTCTGGCACCGAGACTGGACCCTCAACTCAGAAAGGAAGGAAGGAAAAGAGGAGAGCAGTAGTGATAGGGGATTTGATAGTTAGAGGGACAGATAGGAGGTTCTGTGGAAGAGATCGAGAATCCCGGATGGACTGTTGCCTCCCTGGTGCCAAGGTCCATGATATCTCGGATCGAGTTCTCAGTATTCTCAAGAGGGAGGGTGAGCAGCCAGATATCGTGGTCCATGTAGGGACCAATGATGTGGGTAGGAAGAGTGAGGAGGTCCTGAAAGGTGAATTTAGGGAGTTAGGCGCCAAGTTAAAGGACAGGACCTCCAGGATAGCAATTTCAGGATTGCTACCAGTGCCACATGCAGGCGGGTTTAGAAGTAATAAGATAACGCAGATCAACCCGTGGCTGAAGACATGGTGCAGAAGGGAGGGCTTCAGATTTATAGATAATTGGGCAGTTTTCCAGGGAAGGTGGGACCTTTTCCGGCGGGACGGTCTACATCTGAACTGGAGGAGGACAAATATTCTTGCAGGTAGGTTTTCTGGAGAGGCTCCAGTAGATTTAAACTAGATACGGGGGGGGGGGGGGGGTGGAGAGGGGAACCAGAGCGTAGGAACAGATGCAAGGGAGAAGGAAGATAAAGAAAATAGCAAAGTTGTTTGCACTGTTAGTGATAACCAGAGAGTAAGAGGTGGAAAATTTCTTAAATACATTTATTTTAATGCTAGGAGCATTATAAGAAAGGTGGATGACCTTAAAGCATGGATTGATACCTGGAAGTATGATGTGGTAGCTATTAGTGAAACATGGTTACAGGAGGGGTGTGATTGGCAACTAAATATTCCTGGATTTAATTGCTTCAGGTGTGATAGAATCGGAGGGACAAGAGGGGAAGGTGTTGCATTGCTTGTCAGAGAAAATATTACAGCGATGCTCTGGCAGGATAGATCAGAGGGCTCATCTAGGGAGGCTGTTTGGGTGGAATTGAGGAACGGGAAAGGTGTAGTAACACTTATGGGGGTGTATTATAGAACACAAAATGGGGAGCGAGAATTGGAGGAGCAAATTTGTAAGGAGATAGCAGATATTTGTAGTAAGCACAAGGTTGTGATTGTGGGAGATTTTTATTTTCCACACATAGACTGGGAAGCCCATACTGTAAATGGGCTGGATGGTTTGGAGTTTGTAAAATGTGTGCAGGATAGGTTTTTGCAGCAATGCATAGAGGTACCAACTAGAGAAGGGGCAGTGTTGGATCTCCTGTTAGAGAATGAGATAGGTCAGGTGACAGAGGTTTGTGTTGGGGAGCACTTTGGGTCCTGTGATCACAATGCGATTAGTTTCAATATAATTATGTAGAAGGATAGGTCTGGACCCAGGGTTGAGATTTTTGATTGGAGAAAGGCTAACTTTGAGGAGATGCGAAAGGATTTAGAAGGCGTGGATTGGGACAATTTGTTCTCTGGGAAGGATGTAATAGAGAAATGGAGGTCATTTAAAGGTGAAATTTTGAGGGTACAGAATCTTTATGCTCCTATTAGGTTGAAAGGAAAGGTTAAAAGTTTATAGAAGTAAAGTTGTCTCTATGGATTTCAGTAAGGCCTTTGACAAGGTTCCACATGGAAGGTTAGTTAGGAAGGTTCAATCATTAGGTATTAATATTGAAGTAGTAAAATGGATTCAGCAGTGGCTGGATGGGAGGCGCCAGAGAGTAGTGGTGGATAACTGTGTGTCAGATTGGAGGCTGGTGACTAGTGGTGTGCCTCAGGGATCTGTACTGGGTCCAATGTTGTTTGTCATATACATTAATGATCTGGATGATGGGGTGGTAAATTGGATTAGTAAGTATGCAGATGATACTAAGATGGGTGGAGTTGTGGATAATGAAGTAGGTTTTCAAAGCTTGCAGAAAGATTTAGGCAAGTTAGAAGAGTGGGCTGAAAGATGGCAGATGGAGTTTAATGCTGATAAATGTGAGGTGCTACATTTTGGTAGGACTAATCAAAATAGAACATACATGGTAGGGCACTGAAGAATGCAGCAGAACAGAGGGATCTAGGAATAATGGTGCATAGTTCCCTGAAGGTGGAATCTCATGTGGATAGGGTAGTGAAGAAAGCTTTTGGTATGCTGGCCTTTATAAATCAGAGCATTGAGTATAGGAGTTGGGATGTAATGTTGAAATTGTACAAGGCATTGGTAAGTCCAAATTTGGAGTATTGTGTACAGTTCTGATTACTGAATTATAGGAAAGATGTCAACAAAATAGAGAGAGTACAGAGAAGATTTACTAGAATGTTACCTGGGTTTCATCACCTAAGTTACAGAGAAAGGTTGAACAAGTTGGGTCTTTATTCTTTGGAGTGTAGAAGGTTGAGGGGGGACTTGATAGAGGTATTTATAATTATGAGGGGGATAGATAGAGTTGACGTGGATAGGCTTTTTCCATTGAGAGTGGGGGAGATTCAAACAAAAGGACATGAGTTGAGAGCAGAAATTTAGGGGTAACATGAGCGGTAACTTCTTTAGTCAGAGAGCGGTAGCTGTGTGGAACGAGCTTCCAGCAGAAGTGGTCGAGGCAGGTTCGATGTTGGCACTTAAAGTTGAATTGGATAGCTATATGGACAGGAAAGGAATGGAGGGTTATGGGCTGAGTGCAGGTCAGTGGGACTAGGTGAGAGTAAGAGTTCGGCATGGACTAGAAAGGCCGAGATGGCCTGTTTCCATGCTGTAATTGTTATATGGTTTATATGGTTATAAGAACATGAATCTCTGGTGACAGAAATGCACTTTTCTGTGTGTATTCTTGGGCATGTTCTCTTTACCATCAGACTGCAGTGAATATATTGAGAACTCCCACCTCTGGCAACACTACACTGCTTCTGAACCACAGGTGGCAGCAACAGCTAGTATTTCAACATCATCTAGCACACTACTGCTTCAAGGGGACTGAATTCGTCTTACGAGTCCTACTTACTGAAATATTTTCTCTTGAAGAACAATTTCAAGAGCGCATGCCTTGTGAACGACGGCTCTAGAGATACATTGGCAAATGAATAGCTGCAGCTGGGTTACCTGTCGGGGTACTTCGAATGGAATCTGGGGTAGATTCAGGTAATGAATAGGTTGTTTTAAAGTCAGAACCTACTCTGCTTATTCAAAAGGGCATCAGTGGAGAATAAAGCAGAGTTAACATTGTATCATGACTTGAAAAGTGAGGAAATCCTTGCTTGGAATTTGCAAAATGGAGCTGTGGAAATAACAGAAATAATGTGAAAGGGTTGAGACTAATATTGCCTAGCTAATAGAAAATGCTTTCAAAGCTGCCTGAGAGATTAAGGTGAATGCTTATTAATCATAGTTGAAGACAGTGTAGGTTTAAGGAGATGAATGAGGGGATTAAAAGAAAATAAATAATTTTAAATTGTAGGATGAGATAGTTATTCATAAAGAGAAAAGATTATGCAGATTCTGGAAATCCAGAGCAATGCACACAGCATGCGTGAGCGACCCGATAGGTCAGGCAGCATCTATGGAAAGGAATAAAGAACTGATGTTTCAGTCCAATGCTGTTTGTCAGGACTAGAAAACAAGGGGGGAAGAAGCCAGAATTAGAAGGTGGGGGGAGCGGAAGAAGTCAGAGATCACACCGAAGAGTCGTGAGAGAGGGTCTCACTGAAATTCCACCTAAGTGAAGATTTAAACTTCTTCCAGCTAAGCATACTTTGAAGAGAGTTGGAGCAGAAAAGCATAAACACACAGGAATTCAGTAAGGGCATGCGTCATTACTTCCCTTCTGTGTCCAATATTCTCACAGGCAGGTTTACTAGAGTTGTTGGGAGTGGTTTAAACTAATATCAGAGGGGATGGGAACTAGCATGATAGAGCTGAGAATGAGCCACCAGGTTTACAAGTAGATGATGTATGTAACACGATGTAAGGAAGGACAAGCCAGTGATTGGGTACGAATGCAGACAGAGCGAAGAGTTAAATTGTACCACAGAGGCAAATTTCATAAGGGCGAAGGATACAGGACTGAGGGTGTTGCATTTAAATGGGTGTAGCATTCAGAATAAGATGTACGAGCTTGTGACGCAGTTAGAGATTGGTCATTATGATGTTGTGGACATCACTATGTCATGGCTGAAAGAAAGTCATAATTGGGAGCTTAACATCAAAGAATATACTTTGTGTCAAAAGGACAGGCTAGAAAGCATAGGTGGTTGTGTGGCTCTGTTGATAAGAGGTGGAATTATATCTTTAGAAAGGGTCAGAGAATGTTAAATCTTTGCAGGTGGAGTTAAGAAACCGCAAGGGTAAAAAAAAACATTATGGGAATAATATATAGGCCTCTAAGTAGTAGCTAAGATGTGAGATTGAGATTGTAAAGGAAGCTGGAAAAGGCATTTAATAAGGTTACTGACACAATTGTAATGCGGAAGATTCAATACGCAAGAGGATTGGGAAAATTAGGTTGGTGTCGGATCGCAAGAGAGGGAATTTGTTGAATGCCTAGGAGATGGCTTTTTAGAGCAGCTTGTGCTTGAGCCTACTGGGTGAAAGGTTATCTTAGATTGGATGTTGTGTGATAACTCAGATCTTATTAGGAAGCTTAATGTAAAGGAACCTTTTGAAGACAGTGATCATAATATGATTGAATTCATACAGCAATTTGAGAGGGAGAAGCATAAGTCAGGAAGGCACAAGAAGAGCTTCTTCCCTGAGGCTGTGACCCTGCTGAACCTCACATCACAGCATTAAGCAGTATTGCACCTATATTGTACTGTCTCAGTACTTTTACATTCGTGTGCTGTAGCACTTATTTTTTATTCACAGTTATTTTGTAAATAACATTACTCTTTGCATTTCTGGTTAGATGCTAATTGTATTTCATTGGCTTTGTATCTATACTCGGCACAATGACAATAAAGCTGAATCTAATCTAATCTAATCTAATAAATCGCATGTATCAGTATCGCAAAAGGAATTACAGAGGCATGAGAGAGGAGCCTGCCCAGGTGGATTGGAGGAGGATTCTGGTGGGGATTATGGCAGAGCAGAGATGGCTGAAGGTTCTGGGAATAGTTGTACAAGGTGCAGGGTAGATATGTTCCACAGAGGAAGAAGTTCTCAAATGGCAGGGGTAGGCAACCATGGCTGACAAAGGAAGTTAGGGACTGCATAAAAGCCAAAGAAAGGGCAAATAAAGGTACCAAAAGTGAGTTGGACATTGGATGATTTGGAAGCTTTTAAAATCCAACAAAAGGCAAATAAAAAAGCTATAAGAAGGGAAAAGATGAAATATGAGTGCAAACTAGCCAGTAATATAAAACAGGATACAAAAGTTTTTTCAGTTATATAAAGAGTAAAAGAGAGGTGAGAGTTGATATTGGACCACTGGAAAATGATGCTGGTGAGGTAATAATAGGGGACAAAGACACGGCAGATTAACTTAATGGGTACTTTGTATCTGTCTTCACTGTGGAAGACATAGAAACATAGAAAATAGGAGCGGGAATAGGCCATTCAGCCCTTCGAGCCTGCACCGCCATTCAGTATCATCATGGCTGATCATCTAACTCAGAACCCTGTACCTGCCTTATCTCCATACCCCCTGATCCCTTTAGCCACAAGAGCCATATCTAACTCCCTCTTAAATATAGCCAATGAACTGGCCTCAACTGTTTCTTGTGGCAGAGAATTCCACAGATTCACCACTCTCTGTGTGAAGAAGTTTTTCCTCATCTCAGTCCTAAAAGGCTTCCCCTTTATCCTCAAACTGTGACCCCTCGTTCTGGACTTCCCCAACATCGGGAACAATCTTCCCGCATCTAGCCTGTCCAATCCCTTTAGGATTTTATACGTTTCAATCAGATCCCCCCTCAATCTTCTAAATTCCAGAGAGTATAAGCCTAGTCGATCCAGTCTTTCATCATATGAAAGTCCTGCCATCCCAGGAATCAATCTGGTGAACCTTCTTTGTACTCCCTCTATGGCAAGAATGTCTTTCCTCAGATTAGGGGACCAAAACTGCACACAATATTCCAGGTGTGGTCTCACCAAGGCCTTGTACAACTGCAGTAGTACCTCCCTGCTCCTGTACTCGAATCTTCTTGCTATGAATTCCAAGGCACTAGCAGTATGCCAGAGGTTTGTGAGTGTCAGGGAGCAAGAGTGAGTTCTATTGCTATTACAAAGAGAAAAGTCCTTGGCAAATTCAAAGGTCTTAAGGTGAATAAGTAACCTGGTCCAGATGCACTACATCCCAAAGTCCTGAGAGAGGTTGCTGAAGAGATAAAAGATGCATTGGTCATGATCTTTCAAAATTCACTTGATTCTGGTGTGGTCCCAGAGGACTGGAAGATTGCAAGTGTCACTCCACTCTTTAAGAAGGGAGGAAGGCAAAAAAACTGAAATTATAGGACAGTTAGGCTAACAGTGGATGGGAAAATATTGGAGTCTATTATTAAGGATGAAGTTTCGGGGTACTTGGAGACTAATGATAAAATAAGTCAAAGTCAGCATGGTTTCTGTGAAGGAAAATCTTGCCTGACAAAACTGTTGGAGTTCTTCAAGTAACAAGCAGGGTGGAAAAAGGAAAGGCAATGGATGTAATTTAGTTGGATTTTCAGAAGGCATTTGATAAGGTGCCAAACATGAGGCTGATTAATAAGATAAAATCCTATGGTGATTCAGGAAAGATACTGGCATGGTTAGAGGAATGGCTGAGAGGCAGAAGGCAGGGAATGGGAATAAAAGGGACTCTTTCTGGTTGGTTGCCAGTGACTAGTGGTGTTCCTCAGGGGTCAGTATTGGACCACTACTTTTCACATTGTTTGTCAATGAGTTGGATAATGGAATTGATGGCTTTGTGGCAAAATTTGCAGATGATACGAAGATAGATGGAGGAGTAGGTAGTGCTGAGGAAGCAACACGATTGCAGAAGGACTTAGACAAATTGGAAGAATGGGCAAAAAAATGGCAGATGGAATACAGTGTTTGGAAATGTATGATAATGCATTTTGGTAAAAGGAACAGTAATGCGGATTATTATCTAAATAGGGAAAAGGTTCAACCATCAGAGGTGCAGGGGGACTTAGGAGTCCTCATGCAGGATTCCAAGAAGGTTAAGTTACAGGTTGAGTCTGTGGTAAAGAAGGCAAATGCAATTTTGGCATTTATTTCAAGGGGAATAGAATATAAAAGCAAGGAGATAATGCTGAGCCTTTATAAGACACTAGTCAGACTGCAGTTGGAGCATGGTCAACAGTTTTGAGCCTCATATCTCAGAAAGGATGTGTTGTCATTGGAGAGAGTCCAGAGCAGTTAATATATGTGGAGAGCTTGACAGCTTTGGACCTGTACTCACTGGAATTTTGAAGAATGCGGGGGGATCTCATTGAAGCCTACTGAATGTTGGAAGGACTAGATAGGTTGGGTGCAGAGAGGTTGGGGCACCCAGAACTAGACGGCACACCCTTATAACTGAGGAGCAATCTTCAGAACAGAGGTAAGGAGGAATTTTTTAGCCTGAGAGTAGTGAATCTGTGGAATGCCCTGCGACAAACTGAGGTGGAGACCAAATCCATGGGTATATTTAAAGCTGAAGTTGATAGTTTCTTGATGGGTCAGGGCAGCAAAGGATATGGTGAGAAGGCAGTTCTATTGGGTTGAGTGGGATCTGGGATCAGCCATGATGGAGTGGAAGAGCAGACTCGAATGGCCTTATTCTGCTCCTATGTCTTATGGTCTTACAGTATTATGCCCTCTAGTTCTTCATCCCCAGCTCGAGGGAAAAAAAAGACTGTGTGCATTCCTATCCATGCCTCACATGATTCTGTGCATCACCCCTCATTCTCTTACATTCCAATGAAAAGAGTCTCAATTTTGCTCATCCTCTCTCAGTAACAGTCCCTTGAGCCTTGACAATAATCTTAGAAACCTTTTCTACAATTGTAGAAATTTCAGTATCTTCTGCAATTGGATACTAGACTTCTTAACATAAGGCCACAGTCAGTCCATGTGGGCAGCAACGTCTCTCATCCCATTACGCTGAGCACTGGCGCTCCCCAGGGCTGTGTGCTCAGCCCGCTGATGCATGACTATGTCGCAGGATCCAGCTCAAAACGTTTCATCAAGTTTGTGCATGTCGCAACAGTGGTTGGCCTGGTCAAAGATCGGTGACAAGACAGAGTATAGAAGAAGCAGAGCACTTGGTGGATTGGTGTGAGAAGAACAACCTAAACCTGAATGTGGAGAAGACAAAGGAGGTCATTGTAGACTTCAGCAAAGTGCAGACAAACCATTCCCCTTCTGTGAATACATGACTCCTTCATAGACAGAGTTAAGTGCACCAAGTTCCTGGGATTTCACATTATGGATGACCTCTCCTGGTCTCTTAGTATCTCCTCCCTGAACAAGACAGCACAGCACCACCTCCACTTCTTAAGAAGTTCCTATCAAGTCTTGCACCCCCCCATCTTAGCTGATTTTTACAGGAGCACTGTTGGGAACGTCCTGGCAAGTTGCATCTCCATCTGGTATGGGAGCAGACGAACATCACACCAGAAGTCTCTACAAAAGGCTGTGAGAACAGCTGAAAGGATAATAGAGGTCACCCTACCATCCACCAGGGACATTTATCAGGAGTGCTACATTATTAAGGATCCCACCTATCCATCCAGTATCATCTTTGACTTTCTACCATCACACAAGAGACTATGATGCATAAAAGCAGGAAAGGTCAGGATGAGAACCAGTTTCTTCCATTAGCAGCATTTAAGAAAGCTATAGTTAGGGGCATAGATGATGGAAAAATGGAGGGCTATGTAAGAGGGAAGGGTTAGATTGATCTTAGAGCAGGTGAAGAGGTCAGCACAGCATCTTAGGCTGAAGGGTCTGTACTGTGCTGCAGAGTTATGTTCTATGTTCTATGCTCTAGGATCTCATAGACTAGTTACTCATACATTCTCCACTGTAACTGCTAGCAAGACAGCAGGAACCGGGCAATTGAGATGACACAGAATGGGATTTTGAGGGTGAAGTAATGGTCTGGTAACTATTCTGGGTCCTATTTCCCTCCCACTGTCACAATGGGGGGGCATTGGAAACAGATCCAAATGCAAGACACAGACACTGAAGTACCAGGAACAGGAACAGACAAAACTAAATGATGGGACAGTACACAGACTAGGAGTAGGGACAGGAACACAGACTAGACTAGGCTAGGGAAGCAGGACCAGGACAAGGGACTGGGAACAAGGAGCCTGGGTGTGGACTCCAAGTCAGGGACTGGACAAGGACTCAGAACCTGGGTCTTGACACAGGCTCAGACCCCAAAACTAGGTGAAGACGTGATGAGGCTTGGGTTCTTGGAGACTAGACAAGGACATGACAGAGTAAGGGTACTTCAAGGCAACTCCTGGGCAGGACACAGGACTCCACCCCACAGAGGCAAGGGACAGGAAGGGACAGAACCAATCACAGGGTAACAGCAATCAGCCTGGCTTACCCAACAGAGGCAAGGGACAGGAAGGGAGCTAGGTCCCAGGTGGCTCCAAGACTTGAGGCAGCCAGTAAACTCAGCAGGCTACAGAACAGCCAAATCCATGTCTCAATGACTGCACTAGCCTTCCACCAGTGAGTTGCTCCAAGGGAAGACTGACAAGACAACCTCACAACCACACCTAGTCACAGGGCCACTTATATTCCCAGCCCCAAGATGAGCATCAGGTGCTTATGGTTAAGTCCAACTGGAACAAGGGACAGCCAGAAGACCTGGAGTCTGGAGTCCATGGACCGGACCGGGATCTGGAATGCCGACTTCGGACCGGACCATGACACCCACAGTCCAAAGAAGTACTAAAATGTCCTCTTTCTTTAAGAATCGTGGTTTCCCTTCTCCTGTCATCAATGATGCCCTCACCCACATTTCCTCCATTTCCCACACTTCAGCTCTCACCCCATCCTCCTGCCACCACAACAGGGACAGAGTTCCCCTTGTCCTCACCTACCACCGCACTAGCCTCTGGATCCAACACATCCTCCGCAACTTCCGCCACCTTCAACAGGACCCCACAACTAAGCACATCTTTCCCTCTCCACCCGTCTCCGCCTTCCGCAGGGATCGGTCCCTCCGCGACTCCCTGGTCCATACGTCCCTCCCCACAGATCTCCCACCTGGCTCTAATCCCTGTAAGTGCAAGTGCTACACCTGTCCCTACACTTCCTCTCTTGCCACCATTCAGGGCCCCAAACAGTACTTCCAAGTGAGGCAACACTTCACTTGTGAGTCGGTTGGGGTCTTCTATTGCATCCGGTGCTCCCGGTGCGGCCTCCTCTACATTGGTGAAACCCAATGCAGATTGGGGGACTGCTTCGTCGAGCACCTCCGCTCCATCCGCCAGAACAGACAGGATCTCCCAGTGGCCACCCACTTCAACTCTGCTTCCCATTCCCATTCGGATATGTCCATACATGGCCTCCTCTACTGCCATGATGAGGCTAAACTCAGGTTGGAGGAGCAACATCTCATATACCGTCTAGGTATATTCCAGCCCCTTGGTATGAACACAGAATTCTCCAACTTCAGGTAATTCCCTCCCCCTCCCTTCCCCTATCCCTATGTCACTCTGCCCCCTCCCCCAGCTGCCTACCACCTTCCTCTTGGTTCCGCCTCCTCCTACTACCCATTGTGTTTTCCCATATTCTTTCTTCACCTTTCCTGCCTATCACCTCCCTGCTTCCCTTCCCCCACCCCTTTATCTTTCCCCTTACTGGTTTTTCACCTGGAACTGACCAGCCTTCTCCTTCCCACCCTCCCCCCACCTTCTTTACAGAGCCTCTGCCCCTTCCCTCTACAGTCCTGACGAAGGGTTCCGGCCCGAAACGTCGACCGATCTTTTCCACGGATGCTGCCCGACCTGCTGAGTTCCTCCAGCGTGTTGTGAGTGTTCCAAAGAAGTACTGGTTGTTAGATTAATGGGTGATTGTAAATTGTCCCGTGATTAGGCTAGCATTAAATCAGGGGGGATTGTTGAGCGGTGCAGCTTGAAGGGACAGAGGGCTTACTCCTTGCTGTATGTCAATAAATAAATAAATATGCTTCTCATCAGTGAACGATTATGAACTCCATTGGCTTGAAATATTAGCTCCTCAGTGAATTTCCCTCCCTGCTGACTGCCAAGGTGACCTTTAGTTTGATGTGTGCTTTATTCTCAATTTGTGTTACAACATTAGGTAGCAATCCAAAGGCTTCAAGGTTCAAAAAAATTTTGAAAGTAAAACTTATTATCATATATGTCACCCCATACAACCCTGAGATTCTTTACCCTGTAGGCATACTCAACAAATCTATAGAACAGTAACTGTACACACGAGGAAATCTGCAGATGCTGGAAATTCAAGCAACACACTCAAAATGCTGGTGAACACAGCAGGCCAGGCAGCATCTCTAGGAAGAAGTACAGTCGATGTTTTGGGCCGAGACCCTTCGTCAGGACTAACTGAAAGAAGAACTAGTAAGAGATTTGAAAGTGGGAGGGGGAGGGAGAGATCCAAAGTGATAGGAGAAGACAGGAGAGGGAGGGATGGAACCAAGAGCTGGACAGGTGATTGGCAAAAGGGATATGAGAGGATCATGGGACAGGAGGCCTAGGGAGAAAGAAAGGGGGAGGGGGAATCCCAGAAGATGGGCAAGGGGTATAGTGAGGGGGACAGAGGGAGAAAAAGAGAAAGAGGAAAAAAATAATAATAAATAAATAACGGATGGGGTACAAAGGGGAGGAGGGGCATTAATGGAAGTTAGAAAAATCAATGTTCATGCCATCAGGTTGAAGGCTACCCAGATGGAATATAAGGTGTTGTTCCTCCAACCTGAGTGTGGCTTCATCTTGACAGTAGAGAAGGCCGTGGATAGACATATCAGAATGGGAATGGGACATGTGGCCACTGGGAGTTTCTGCTTTCTCTGGCGGACAGAGCGTAGGTGTTCAGTGAAACAGTCTCCCAGCCTGCGTTGGGTCTGGCCAATATATAGAAGGCCGCATCGAGAGCACCGGACGCCGTATATCATCCCAGCCGACTCACAGGTGAAGTGTTGCCTCACCTGGAAGGACTGTCTGGGGCCCTTAATGGTGGTGAGGGAGGAAGTGTAAGGGCATGTGTAGCATTTGTTCCGCTTACAAGGGTAAGTGCTGGAAGGGAGATCGGTGGGAAGGGATGGGGGGAACGAATGGACAAGGGAGTCGCGTAGGGAGTGATCCCTGCGGAAAGCAGAGGGGGGGGAGGGAAAGCTGTGCTTGGTGGTGAGATCCCGTTGGAGGTGACGGAAGTTACGGAGAATTATATGTTGGACCCGGAGGCTGGTGGGGTGGTAGGTGAGGACAAGGGGAACCCTATTCCTAGTGGGGTGGCGGGAGGATGGAGTGAGAGCAGATGTGCGTGAAATGGGGGAGATGCGTTTGAGAGCAGAGTTCATGGTGGAGGAAGGGAAGCCCCTTTCTTTAAAAAAGGAGGACATCTCCTTCATCCTGGAAAGAAAAGCCTCATCTTGAGAGCAGATGCGGTGGAGATGGAGGAATTGCGAGAAGGGAATAGCATTTTTGCAAGAGACAGGGTGAGGTGAGGAATAGTCCAGATAGCTGTGAGAGTCTATAGGCTTATAGTAGACATTAGTAGATAAGCTGTCTCTGTAAACAGGATCAATGAAAGAACAAGAGCATAGAAGACAACAAACTCTGCAAATGCAAATGTAGGTAAACAAAGTAAATAACAATAAACAATGAGAGCATGAAATAACTAGATAAAGAGTCCTTAAAGTGAGATCATTGATTGTGGGAACACCAGAAAGAGAATGAGTGTAGCTATCCTCTTTTGTTCAAGTGCCTGATGGTTGAGGGGTAGTAGCTGTTCTTGAACCTGGAGGTGCAAGTCCTGAGGCAACCGTGCCTTCAACCTGATGGCAGCTGCAAGAAAAGTTCATGGCCTGGGTGGTGTGAATCTTTGAGGACGTATCAATGCTTGCTTACTCATTCAGAACTGTTCTATAGAAGTGCTATAGATGTTTGTTTTTCTTATACATAGTGCAAACAAATTACTTCAGGAATTACAATGAATTAGTAGCAAGCGTAGGTCAGGAAATGATTCATTGACGTGTTACATGCAATGGAAGGGAACTTGAAAAGTGAAGTATAAAAAGTAGTTAATGAATCATCTAAAAATACCTGGATGATTCTTGGTTTGTGTTGATGTTGTAGATTAGTGTGAAGAAGGAAACTTGGTTACTAATGGGGAATTTTATTTTGTAGTCTTTTATTCTTATTGCCAGGGAGTTCCCAAAGGGAGTATACATTGCACAGCCATTGACTCTGTCTTCTCTTCAGCTGGGAGATGAGGCTGAGGCTGTGAATGTTGGGTGGAAGGTCCCGATGGAGTACCTGGTAAGGCTCAGAAAACCTCTGCCAACCAACTAGCAGGAGTATTCAAGGACATTTTCAACCTCTCACTGCTACGGGCAGGTTCCCACTTACTTCAAAAAATCATACCAGTGCCTAAGGAGAATCATTAAGGCTGCCCTAATGACTATTGCCCGGTAGCACTCACATCGACAGCGATGAAATGCTTTGAGAGGTTGGTTATGACCAGACTGAACTCCTGCCTCAGCAAGGACCTGGACCCATTACAATTTACCTATTGCCACAATAGGTCAACGGCAGACACAGTCTCAATGGCTCTCCACACGGCTTTAGACCACTTAGACAACACAAACACCTATGTCAGGATGCTGTTCATCGACTATAGCTCAGCATTTAATATAATTTCCACAGTCCCGATTGAGAAGTTGCAGAACATGGGCCTCTGTACCTCCCTCTGCAATTGGATCCATGACTTCCTAACCGGAAGACCACAGTCTGTGTGGATTGGTGATCACATATCATCCTCACTGACGATCAGCACAGCCGCACCTTAGGGGTGCGTGCTTAGCCCACTAATCTACTGTCCATATACAGATGACTGTGTGGCTAGGCATAGCTCAAATACCATCTATAAATTTGCTGACGATACAACCATTGTTGGTAGAATCTCAGGTGGTGATGAGAGGGCATACAGGAGTGAGATACGCCACAGCAGCAACAACACAGCACTCAACGTCAAGTAAGATGAAAGAGTTGATTGTGGACTTCAGGAAGGGTAAGACGAAGGAGCAGATACCAATCTTCATAGAGGGATCAGAAGTGGAGAGAGTGAGCAGCTTCAAATTCCTGGGCGTCAAGATCTCTGAGGATCTAACCTGGTACCAACATATCGATGTAGTCATAAAGAAGGCAAGACAGTGGCTATACTTTTTTAGGAGTTTGAAGAGATTTGGCATGTCAATAAATACACTCAAAAACTTCTATGGTTGTACCGTGGAGAGCATTCTGACAGGCTGCATCACTGTCTGGTATGAAGGGGCTACTGCACAGGACCGAAAGAAGCTGCAGGAGGTTGCAAATCTAGTCAGCTCCATCTTGGGCACTAGCCTACAAAGCACCCAGGACATCTTTAGGGAGCAGTGTCTCAGAAAGGCAGCATCAATTATTAAGGACCTCCAGCACCCAGGGCATGCCCTTTTCTCACTGTTACCATCAGGTAGGAGGCACAGAAGCCTGAAGGCACACGCTCAGCGATTCAGGAACAGTTTCTTCCCCTCTGCTGTCTGATTCCTAAATGGACATTGAAGCTTTGGACAATACCTCACTTTTTTTTAATATACAGTATTTCTGTTTTTGCACATTTTTTTAATCTATTCAACATACGAAATTGATTTACTTGTTTATTATTATGTTTTATTTTATTTATTATTTTTTTTCTCTCTGCTAGATTATGTATTGGATTGAACTGCTGCTTATAAGTTAACAAATTTCACGTCACGTGCCGGTGATAATAAACCTGATTCTGATTCTGAATGAGCATCCACTTGGTAGCCTTTATCTTCCGTGTCTGCTCTCGGCTCTATTGGTCTGTTCTACCTGCTAGACGTGCTGAGTATGTCGAGCAGATGGTTCGTTGCTCACATTCCAGCTTCTTTCTTTATTTATTATTTTATTTGGAGATACAGCCTGGGACAGCCCACAGAGCCATGCGGTCCAGCAACCAGTGGATTTAACCCAAGCCTAATTACAGGACAACTCTGAATGGCCGATTAAACTACTAACTGGTATATTTTTGGGCTGTAGGAGGAAGTTGGAGCTCCCAGACAAAACACACACTCACACAGGAAGGATATATAAATTTCATTACAGAGAATACTGGAAATGAACTCTGAGCTGTAATATCATTGTGCTCGCTGCTATGCTAACATGCTACTCCCTGTAGTCACTTGTGTTTCCAGAACAGCCATATTGTTTTTCAGTCATTGTGACTGAGAGATATATATTCACAAGAATAATGAGCATAATCTACAGGTCCTTATATAATGTAATATATTAACTCTGGTTCCTTAATGTGGTTATAGCAGGGAGTGGTACTGGGGACAAGCTCCCACTAGCTATTAAATGCTCCCAATGTGTGTACCTCAAATAGCCTCTGACAACCAAGTCCAGCTCCTGGCCTTCACGTGTGGCTTAGCTCCTAAGCCAGGCAGAACTGTTCCTACTGACAGGAGAAGGGGCAAAAATTGGTTACTGGCACCTTAAAACCAATCGCTTGGGGCAGATGGGGTGCATCAGCTCTGGTTAGTGGCCCTTCTAGGAGAAGGAAAACTCTGATCTCAAACCTCCACTGCCTTGTGGCTATACTCACTCATGGGGAAGGATTCAGGAGCAAACCCTGAAAGAAAATCCAGAGCTGGAATCCCTAAGGCAGTCGTACATTGAGTTCTATGCTGACTGGCAAATCCTGCAATGCTGCTGGTACTAGACTGTATCGGTCTCTAACGTTACTTTGCGTTCATCAGGTGTGTGGAGAGAGGGAGCTTGCTACATGGGCAACAGCTCGCTCTCCATATCATATTGTCCAGGCTTGTACTTCTAGGACAGCTAGGACACAATATCCATGGTCAACTTGGACTGACGGAGGTCCTCACCTCACCTCACACATTAACACTAATATAAGTGCACCTGCTACATCTAACAGAGAAGCCAAAGAGGTCCATGCCTTAACAGTTCATTCTCAAATTGATACCTTTGACTCAAGAGTTGTGTTAAGATTCTGACAATAATTTAGTTCCTTTTAGTTCCTTAATGATGGTATTTTGTTCAGATTTTATTCATTTATATCATTTATGCATTTAATGCATTTGCTTACTAAACACTTAACAGTGTCATTGAGTGATAGAACACTACAGCACAGAAGCAGGTCCTTCAGCCCATCTAGTCTGTGCCGAACTGTTGTTCTGCCTAGTCCCATCAACCTGTGCCTAGATCACAGGACTCTTTACCCATCATGTACCTATCCAAACTAAGTTTAAATTAATTTGGCAGGGGTATTGGAACCAAAATGATAGGGCTAAGGATAGGGATATTGGTTTACAAGCAGAGGTAGTGTATAGTGAGACTGTCAATAAGGGCAGGCAGATGATAGGGCAAAATTGTAGTCAGTGGGATGGATAGCAGTGTAAAATGAGGACAAAATTGAAAAGGCTGACAAATTCACAGTATATGAAATAAGGTAGACGATCTTGTAGAGCAGTTAAAGATAGGCAGGTATGACATTGTGGGATCACGGACTCGTTGCTAAGGGACGACTGTAGTTGGGAGCATAATATCAAAGGACACACAATCTATCGAAAAGACAGAAAGCTAGGCAGAGGGGTTGGTGTGGCTCTGTTGGTAAAAAAATGATATTAAATATTTAGAAAGAGTTGACATAGGATCGGAAGATATTGAACCCTTGTAGGTAGAGTCAGGAGAATACAGAGTTAGAAGACCCTGCTGGTAGTTATTTACGGGTCTTTGCATAGTAGCCAGGATGTGGTCTATAAGTTACAGTGAAAGATGGAAAAAATCTGTCAAAAAGATAATGGTACATTAGTCAGGATGAAGGGTTCTGGCCTGAAACGTCGACTCATCGTTTCCACTGATGCTACCTTACCTGCTGAGTTCCTCCAGCGTGTTGTGAGTGTTGCTTTGACCCCAGCATCTGCAGATTATTTTGTGTTTGAGAGAATTTGTGGAATGCTTCTGAGATGATTTTATTGAGTATAATGATGTCCTGCATGACATTTAATAGTGTTGTACAATTTACTGTGGAATTCCTACTCTCTTTAGTCACCCCAAGACACATCATCTTACATTTGTCAGGATTAAATTCCATCGCCATCGTTCTCTGAGATTTTTTTTAACTGATCTATATTATGCAGTTTAGACAAGCCCCCCCACTCCCATTACCAACAATGCCACTGCTTTTTCTGTCATCATACAAAATACTTCAGCAGTTCAATTCCCACTGTTGTCTGTAAGGAGCTTGCATGTTTTCCCCGTGACCACTTAGGTGTCCTCTGCTGTAGTAGCAGAATTAAGTCATTTGGCACATTGAGTCTGCTCCACCATTTCATCATGCCTGATCCATTTTACCTCTCAATCCCAATCCTCTGCCTTTTCCTGAATCCCTTCATGCCCTGGCAAATCAAGAATGTAACAACCTCTGCCTTAAGTATACTTAAAGACTTGGCATCCAAAGTCGACTGTGATACAGAATTCCACAGATTCACCACTCTCTGGCTAAAGAAATTCTTCCTCACCCTCATTCTAAAAGAGCACTCCTCTAATTTGAGCCTGTGTCCTCTAGTCCTAGGCTCTCCCACCATGAGAAACATGCACTCCACATCCACTCTATCGTGGCCTTTCAACATTTGATAGGTTTCAATTAGGTCACATTTCATTCTTCTGAATTGCAGTGAACACAAGCCCAGAGCCATCAAATTCTTTTCATGACAAGCTGTTCAATTTTGGAATCATTTTTGTGAACCTTCTTTGAATCCTCTCCTGTTTCAGCACATCTTTTCTAAAATAAGGGGCCCAAAACTGCTCACAAACCTCCAAGTGAGACCTCACCAGTGCTTTATACAGCCTCAACATTACATCCTTGCTTTTATATTCTAGTGTCTAGTCCTCTAGAAATGAATGTTAACATTGTAGCGGTGTGCTACACACAGCGCTAAAATAACCACACGTAGTCGGTGAGTTGGAGTTGCAATGAAAGAGATTTATTCAAACTTGGTGGCCTGCTTTAAAGCCTTCCCATTCCCGCCCTCCCTGGGCGGGACTGCTGTGGGGAATGCATATTCCCAGACCCTTTCCGTGCGCGGATTTTCCCCCTGCTGGTGAAGATGGCCTGGCGCCCTTTTTGGGGCCGGCCTTCTGCCTGCGCGCGCTGTTTCGTGAGCCGGTTCGTGTGTGCTAGAAAGTGGGTCGCCACAACATCACATTTGCATTCCTCACCACCAACTCAACCTGCAAATTAACCTTTAGGGAATCCTGCACAAGGACTTCCAAGTCCTTTTGTGCTTCAGTTTTTTTTTGAAATTTCTCTCCATTTAAAAAATAGTCTACCCTTTTATTTTGACTGCAAAAGTGCACTTTGTACACTTCCCAACATTGCATTTCACCTGCTACTTCTTTGTCCATTCTCCTAAACTATCTAAGTCCTTCTTTAGCCAATCGGTCCCAACACAGACCCCTGTGGAGCACCACTAGTTTCTGGCAGCCAACCAGAAAAGCTTCCCTTTCTTCTCAATCTGCCTCCTGACAATCAGCTGCTGCTTTATCCATGCTAGAATCTCTCCTGAAATACCATGGGCTCATAGCATGTTAGGCAGCCTCATGTATGGCACCGTGTCAAAGGCCTTCTGAGAATCCAAGTACACAACATCCACCAATTCTCCTTTGTCTACTCTACTTGTAATTTCTTTGAAGAGTTTGAACAGGTTAGTCAGGCAAGATTTTCCCTTGAGGAATCTATGCTGACTATGGCCTATTTTATCATGTGCCTCCAAGTATCTCGAAACAACATCCTTAACAATCGACTCCAACATCTTCCAAATCACTAAGGTCAGACTAACTAGCCTATAATTTCCTTTCTTCTGCCTCTCACCCTTATTGAAGAATGGAGTGATATTTGAAAATTTCCAGTCTTCTGGAATCATTCCAGCATCTAGTGATTCTTGAAAGATCATTAGTCATGCCTCCACAATCTCTTAATCCACTTCTTTCAGAATGTTGGGGTGTGCACCATCTGGACCAGGTGAATCATCTACCTTCAGACCTTTCAGTTTCCCAAGAACCTTCTCACTCGAAGTGGTAAATTCACACACTTCATGACCCCTGACAACTGGAACTTACACCATACTGCTCGTGTCTTCCACAGTGAATCCTGATGAAAAATATTTAGTCAGTTCTTCTGCTATTTTGTTATCCCCCTTTACCAACTTCCCAGCATTGTTTTCCACTTTCATCTCTCTTTTACATTTTTCATATCCTTTTTAATGTTATTGGCTAGCTTACTTTCCTATTCCATCTTTACCTTCTTAATGACTTTTTAGTTGCCTCTAATCCTCTAATTTCCCACTAATGTTTGGTCTATTATATGTCCTCTCTTTGGCTTATGTTGGCTTTGACTTTTCTTGTTAGCCACAGTTGTGTCATCTTTCCTCAAGATTAATGCCTCCTCTTTGGGATGTCTTCTGAATTGCTTCCAGAAATTTCAGCCATTGCTGCTCTATTGTCTTCCCTGCCAGTGTTCTTTTCCAATTAGTTCTGACCAACACCTCTCTCAAGACTCCGTAATTCTCTTTACTCCACTGTAATACTGATTCATCTGATTTTTTTTTTGCTAGAGGATAGTGAATCTTTAGTATTCATTGCCACGGACAGCTGTGAGGAGAACTAATTTGGTATAACCATATAACCATATAACAATTACAGCACGGAAACAGGCCATCTCAGCCCTTCTAGTCCATGCCGAACTCTTACTCTCACCTAATCCCACCGACCTGCACTCAGCCCATAACCCTCCATTCGTTTCCTGTCCATATAGCTGTCCAGTTTAACTTTAAACAACAACATCGAACCTGCCTCAACCACTTCTGCTGGAAGCTCGTTCCACACAGCTACCACTCTGAGTAAAGAAGTTCCCCCTCATGTTACCCCTAAATTTTTGCCCTTTAACTCTCAACTCATATCCTCTTGTTTGAATCTCCCCCACTCTCAATGGAAAAAGCCTATCCACGTCAACTCTACCTATCTCTTTCATAATTTTAAATACCTCTATCAAGTCCCCCCTCAACCTTCTACATTCCAAAGAATAAAGACCAAACTTGGTCAACCTTTCTCTGTAACTTAGGTGATGAAACCCAGGTAACATTCTAGTAAACCTTTTCTGTACTCTCTGTATTTTGTTGACATCTTTCCTATAATTCGGTGACCAGAACTGTACACAATACTCCAAATTTGGCCTTACCAATGCCTTGTACAATTTCAACATTACATCCCAACTCCTATACTCAATGCTCTGATTAATAAAGGCCAGCAAACTAAAAGCTTTCTTCACCACCCTATCCACATGAGATTCCATCTTCAGGGAACTATGCACCATTAGTCCTAGATCCCTCTGTTCTACCACATTCTTTAATGCCCTACCATTTACCATGTATATCCTATTTGGATTAGTTCTACCAAAATGTAGCACCTCACATTTTTCTGCATTAAACTCCATCTCCCATCTTTCAGCCCACTCTTCTAACTGTCCTAAATCTCTCTGCAAGTTTTGAAAACCTACCTCATCGTCCACAACACTACCTATCTTAGTATCATCTGCATACTTACTCATCCAATTTACCACCCCATCATCCAGATCATTAATGTATATGACAAACAACATTGGACCCAGTACAGATTCCTGAGGCACACCACTAGTCACTGGCCTCCAATCTGACAAACAGTTTTCCACCACCACTCTCTGGCGTCTCCCATCCAGCCACTGCTGAATCCATTTTACTACGTCAATATTAATAACTAACGATTGAACCTTCCTAACCAACCTTCCATGTGGAACCCTGTCAAAGGCCTTACTGAAGTCCATATAGACAACATCCACTGCTTTACCCTCGTCAACTTTCCTAGTAGCCTCTTCAAAAAATTCAACGAGATTTGTCAAACATGATCTTCCATGCACAAATCCATGTTGACTGTTCCTAATCAGACCCTGTCTATTCAGATAATTATATATACCAGACCTAAGAATACTTTCCATCAATTTACCCACCACTGACGTCAAACTCACAGGCCAATAATTGCTCGGTGTACTCTTAGAGCCCTTTTTAAACAATGGAACAACATGAGCAATACACCAATCCTCCGGCACCATCCCCGTTTCTAATCACATTTGAAATATTTCTGTCAGAGCCCCTGCTATTTCCACACTAACTTCCCTCAATGTCCTAGGGAATATCCTGTCAGGACTCGGAGACCTATCCACTTTTATATTCCTTAAAAGCTCCAGTACTACTTCTTCTTTAATCATCATAGTTTCCATAACTTCCCAAACCTGTTTCCCTTATCTTACACAATTTAATATTCTTCTCCTTAGTGAATACCGAAGAAAATAAATTGTTAAGAATCTCCCCCATCTCTTTTGGCTCCACACTCTTTTGGTATATTTGACGCAGAGGTTGATAGGATTTTGATTAGTTAGGGCACCAAAAATTTCAAGAAGAGGGCAGGAGAATAAGTTGAGAGGGAGCTATCAGTTGTGATGGAAGTGGTGGAGCAGGCTCAAAGGCTCAAATGGCTTACTTTTTCTCCTTCATCTTATGGTCTTATTTCTGTTGAAGTCCTTGTGAAATATATACTGGGTTATTAGTTTACTCGTTGTTAGAACTCGTTGACTTTATTAACTTTGCCTCCAACTTTCACCCTGCCCTCAAGTTTACTGGTCCATTTCCGACACCTCCCTCCCCTTTCTAGATCTTTCTGTCTCTGTCTCTGGAGACAGCTTATCCACTGATGTCTACTATAAGCCTACTGACTCTCACGGCTATCTGGACTATGCCTCTTCTCACCCTGTCTCTTGCAAAAACGCCATCCCCTTCTTGCAATTCCTCTGTCTCCACTGCATCTGCTCTCAGGATGAGGCTTTTCATTCTAGGACGAGGGAGATGTCTTCCTTTTTTAAAGAAAGGGGCTTCCCTTCCTCCACTATCAACTCTGCTCTTAAACGCATCTCCCCCATTTCACGTACATCTGCTCTCACTCCATCCTCCTGCCACCCCACTAGGAATAGGGTTCCCCTTGTCCTCACCTACCACCCCACCAGCCTCCGGGTCCAACATATTATTCTCCATAACTTCCGCCACCTCCAACGGGATCCCACCACTAAGCACATCATTCCCTCCCCCACTCTCTCTGCATTCCACAGGGATCGCTCCCTACGCAAATCCCTTGTCCATTCGTCCCCCCCATCCCTCCCCACTGATCTCCCTCCTGGCACTTACCCGTGTAAGCGGAACAAGTGCTACACATGCCCTTACACTTCCTCCCTTTCCACCATTCAGGGCCCCAAACAGTCCTTCCAGGTGAGGCAACACTTCACCTGTGAGTCGGCTGGGGTGATATACTGCGTCCGGTGCTCCCGATGTGGCCTTTTATATATTGGCGAGACCCGACGCAGACTGGGAGACCGCTTTGCTGAACATCTACACTCTGTCTGCCAGAGAAAGCAGGATCTCCCAGTGGCCACACATTTTAATTCCACATCCCATTCCCATTCTGACATGTCTATCCACGGCCTCCTCCACTGTAAAGATGAAGCCACACTCAGGTTGGAGGAACAACACCCTATATTCCGTCTGGGTAGCCTCCAACCTGATGGCATGAACACTGACTTCTCTAACTTCCGCTAATGCCCCACCTCCCCCTCGTACCCCATCTGTTACTTATTTTTATACACACATTCTTTCTCTCACTCTCCTTTTTCTCCCTCTGTCCCTCTGAATATACCTCTTGCCCATCCTCTGGGTCCCCCCCCCCACCTCTTGTCTTTCTCCCCGGACCTCCTGTCCCATGATCCTCTCTTATCCCCTTTTGCCAATCACCTGTCCAGCTCTTGGCTCTATCCCTCCCCCTCCTGTCTTCTCCTATCATTTTGGATCTCCCCCTCCCACTCCAACTTTCAAATCCCTTACTCACTCTTCCTTCAGTTAGTCCTGACGAAGGGTCTCGGCCTGAAACGTCGACTACACCTCTTCCTACAGATGCTGCCTGGTCTGCTGCGTTCACCAGCAACTTTTATGTGCGTTGCTTGAATTTCCAGCATCTGCAGAATTCTTGTTGTTTAGGTTATTAGTTCACTGTTTTCCATTTTACACAATTGCGGAAAGATCTACACCAGTGACTTTGAGGTCTGTATGTATGACTGCAATATCTTATCTTAGCACTTAACAAGTTGTGCTAATAAGAAGATATTCACACAAATGATTGAACAAAGAACATTGGAAAGTACAGGACAAGAACAGGAACAGGACTGTGACAAACATGATGCCAAATTGAATTAAATCTCTTTCATAATCCCAGTCCCTTCATATTCATGTACCTCTCTAAAAGACTCTTTAACACCAACATCACATCTGTTTTCATCATTACTCCTGGCAGCCTGCCCTGTATAAAATAAAAATATGCCCTGCATAACACCCTCAACCTTTCCTCCTCCAGAGAAAATAATCTAGTTTCGACAATCTCTCTTCATGGTATAAACTTTACTCTCTAGTCTAATCCATGCAGAGTTGTGGTAAACCTCATCTGTACCCATTTCCAAAACCTCCACATTTCTTGCAATGGGGGTGACTGTAACTGCACACAATACTTGAAGTACAGTCCAATCAGAGTTTTAAACAGGTACAATGTGACTTCTGTACACTTATACTCAGTGTTCTAACCAATAAAGACAAACATGCTATGCACATTTTTTTTTAACAACCGTATCTACTTGCTGGCTGCTTTCAGGGACCTATGGACTTGGATCCCAAGATTCCTCAGTCCATCCCATGATGGGTTATCTCAATGAAACAAATAAACTGGGAGGAGGTTGACAGGGCAGATGCTGCGAAATTGATGGCACAATCTCGGGTGTGTGGCACCAAGGAATATAGAACTACACACTAGAATGTGATGGTTGTCATTTGGTACTGCGGTGAGAACAACTTGCTTTGCTCACTTGCTCACACAGCTTTTAAATTCTCTATCCGAGAGAGAGGTGCATTTTCAAAATCAGGATGTGGGTTACTTGAAAAAGTTTGGCATGACAGCACTACTCATAGAGATGCTGCTTCACAACTCCAATGACAGAGTTCTACCCTGATTTCCCGTGATATTTGTGATTGCCAAGGGTAATAGTGGAAGCTGATGTGATGGTGGTGTTTGAGAATATTCAGGGGGTGGAGGGACTGGGATTACAGAAGAGATTTAGTTTAATTTGGCATCATGTTTGGCACAGTCCTCTTCCTATTTCTGTCACATACTTTTCAATGTTCTTTGCTTGAGCATTTGTGTGAACAAAGGCTCTTAGTAATCAATATCTTCTTATAAACCCAACTTGTTAAGTGTTAAGCTTAGATAGTGTAATGATGACTGCAGTTCCCACAATCACTGTTGGAGATCTTTCTGCAATTCTGTAAAATGACTTTCAGTGAACTAATGACCCAGTTTACATTTCAGACTGACTACAAAAGAAATAACATGCTGCAGTAATGTAAAAATGATCTCTTGGTGTAATTTTTTTAAAACTTTATTGATCAAAAACATCTAAAGGTTAACAATAAAAGTAAGTCATCAGCTATGCATTGTAAAATTTCTTGAACTTGTGTCTGACTTGAAACATCTCACCAGTATTTTGATAAGCACAGAATGCAATCAACACTGTATATTCTCAGCTCAGTATCAAGTGGCTGAGTTCACTAAGGGTTCCACTATTCTGAATTGGGTGTTGTGCAATGAACCAGAATTGATTAGAGGGCTTAACGTAAAAGAGCCTTAGGGGTGGGTGATCATAATATGATCGATTCACCCTAAAATTTGAGAAGGAGATGCTAAAGTCAGATGTATCAGTATTACAATAGAGTAAAAGGAAAATACAGAGGTGTGAAAAATAAGTTGGACAAAACTAATTGGAAAAGAACACTGGCAGGGATGATGGCAAAGCAACAAAGGCTAGAATTTCTGTGAGCAATTCGGAAGATGCAGGTACATCCCAAAGAGGAAGGAGAATTCTAAAGGCAAGTTGACATGACTGTGCTGACTATAGAAGTCAAAGCAAACATAAAAGCAAAAGAAAGTGCATATCTTGTAATAGTGCAAAACATTAGTGGGAAGTTAAGGGTTTGGAATGCTTTAAAAGCTAACAGAAGGCAACTAAAAAGTCATAAAGAAAGAAAAGATAGAATACATAGGTAAGCTTGCCAATAACATTAGAAAAGATAAGAAAGTTTCTTCAGATACATGAACTGTAAAAGAGAGGCAATGGTAGATGTCAGACTACTGGAAAATGATGCTGGAGAGCTAGTAAAGCGGGACAAGGAAACGATGGACAAACTGAACAAGCATCATTCTTCACTATGGAAGAAGATAACAGTATGCCAGAAGTTCAAGAGTGTTAGGAGGCAGAAGTATGTGAAGTTGTTATTACATGTTTGGGAAACTGAAAGGTCTGAATGTAGATGAGTCACCTGGACCAGACGGTACACAGCCTAAGGTTCTGAAGAGATTATGGAGACATTAGCACTAATCTTTCAAGAATTAATAGATTCTGGCATGGTTCTGGAGGACTGGAAAATTGCAAATGTCATCCTAATCTTCTAGATGAGACAGAGGCAAAAGAAAGGAAATTGTAGGCACCCTAGTCTGACCTTAATGGTTGGGAAGATGTTGGAGTCGATTATTAGGGATGTGATTTTGGGGTACTTGGAGGCACAAGTTAAAACAGGCCAAAGTCAGCGTGGTTTCTTTAAGGGAAAATCTTGCCTGACAAATCCGTTGGAATTCTTTGGAGAAATAACAAACAGGATAGATAGAGGAGAATTGGTTGATGTTGTATACGTATTTTCAGAAGGCCTTTGACAAGGTGCCACATATGAGGCTGCTTAACAAGCTAAGAACCTATGGCATTACTGGAAAGATACTAGCATGGAGAAAGCATTGGCTAATTGACAGGAGAACAAGAGTGGAAATATAGGGATGCTTTTCTGGTTGGCTGCTGGTGACTGGTGGTGTTCCAAAGTGGTCTGTGCTGGGACTGCTTTTTTTTTTTACGTTACATGTCAATGAAAAGGATGATTAAATTGATGGCCTGTGGCCAAGTTTGTGGATGATACAAATATACCTGAATGGGCAGGTAGTGTTGAGGAAATAGAGAGGCTAGAGAAGAAAGACAGATCAGGAAAATGGGCAAAGAAGAAGCAGATGGAATTCAGTGTTGGGAAGTCATACACCTTGGTAGAAGAAATAAAAACATAGACTATTTTCTAAATTGAGAAAAAATTTGAAAATCTGAGGTGCAAAGGAACTTGGGAGTGTTCATGCAAGATTCCGTAAAGATTAATTTGCAGGTTGAGTCAGTGGTGAGGAACACAAATTCAATGTTAGCACTCAGTTCAAGAGGAATAGAATATAAAAGCAAGGATGTAATGTTGAGGCTTTATAATGCACTAGTGAGGCCTCACTTGGAGTATTGTGAACTGTTTTAGGCTTCTTATCTAAGAAATAATGTGCTGACACTGGAAAGGATTCAAAGGAGGTTCATGAGAATGATTCTGGGACTGAAAGGCTTGTCATATGAGGAAAGTTTAATCGTTCTGAGTCTCTATTCGCAAGAATTCAAAAGAATGAGGTGCGACTACATTGATACCTATTGAATGTTGAAAGACCTCGATAGAGTGGATATGGAGAGGATGTTTCCTATGGTGGGGGAGTTTAAGGCCAGAGGACATAGCCTCAGAATAGAAGGGTGTCCTTTTATAACAGAGAGGGCGAGCAATTTCCTTAGCCAGGGAGTGGTGAATCAGTGGAATTTGTTGCCTCAAATGGCTGTGGAGGCCAAGTCATTGGGTACATTAAAGGCAGAGGTTGACAGATTCTTCATTAGTCAGAGATGAAGGTATACAGAGAGTAGAGAGGAGATTATGGCTGAGAGTGAAAAAGGATCAGCCATGATGAAATGGTAGAGCAGACTCAATCTCCATATGGCCTAACTCTGCTCCTACATCTTATGGTTTTAGGGTATAATATAGGGGCTCCTTACGATTAACCGAAAGGTCCATGGACCCCAGGCTCGAAACACCTGGGCTAATATAAAAGATATTTTTCAGATAAAGGGAGACATATCCCATGTCAGTGATTTGGACTATGGGATTATTGGATTTGTGGCTAAATTTGTCAATGCTACAAAGATAGGTGGAGGAGCGGGTAGTGTTGAGGAAACAGAGAGCCTGCAGAGAGACTTAGATAGTTTAAGAGAATGAGCAAAGAAGTGGCAAATAAAATACAATATTGGAAAGTGCATGGTCATGCACTTTGGTGGAAGAAATAAATAGGCAGACTATTATTTAGATGGGGAGAGGATTCAAAATGCAGAGATGCAAAGGGACTTGGGAGTCCTTGTACAGGATACCTTAAAGGTTAACCTTCAGGCTGAGTTGGTGGTGAAGAAGGTGAATGCAATGTTGGCATTCATTTCTAGAGGTATAGAATATAAGAGCAGGGATGTGATGTTGAGGCTCTATAAGGCACTCATGATACCACACTTGGAGAATTGTGTGCAGTTTTGGGCTTCTTATTTTAGAAAAGATATACTGACATTGGGGAGGGTTCAGAGAAGATTCACAAGAATGGTTCCAGGAATGAAAGGGTTACTGTATGAGAAACATTTGGCAGCTCTTGGGCTGTATTCCCTGGAGTTCAGGAGAATGAAAGGGTATCTCATTGAAATATTCCGAATGTTAAAAGGCCTGAAAAGATTAGATATGACAAAGTTATTTCCCATGGTAGGGGATTCTAGGACAAGAGGGCACAACTTCAGCATTGAAGGATGTCCATTTAGTACAGAGATGTTGAGAAATTACTTTAGTCAGAGGGTGGTAAATCTGTGGAATTTGTTGCCAAGAGTGGCTGTGGAGGCCAAGTCATTGGGTGCATTTAAGGCAAAGATAGATAGGTTCTTGATTAGCCAGGGTATCAAATGGTATGGGGAGAATGCCAGGGAGTGGGGATGACTGGAAGAATTGGATCAGCCCATGATGGAATGGCGGAGAGACTCGGTGGGCCCAATGGCCTATTTCTGCTCCTTTATCTTATATAATAAATACACAGTCCAGGACTCAAGAATTTAAAACTTGTTCTTTATTATGACTAAGGCTATGTTTACAAAGTATGAGAAACAAAAAAAAGTAGAATATGAAACACGATAATTAATTTGCTTTACTCAGAGTGACATCATCGGATGAAGATTTTTGTGTGTTATCGTAGAACCAACCATAGAATCATAGAAACTACAGCACAGAAACAGGCCCTTTGGCCCTTCTTGGCTGTGCCGAACCATTTTCTGCCTAGTCCCACTGACCTGCACATGGACCATATCCCTCCATACACCTCCCATCCATGTATCTGTCCAATTTATTCTTAAGTGTTAAAAAAGAACCCGCATTTACCACCTTGTCTGGCAGCTCATTCCATACTCCCACCACTCTCTGTGTGAAGAAGCCCCCACTAATGTTCCCTTTAAACTTTCCCCCCCTCACCCTTAACCCATGTCCTCTGGTTTTTTTCTCCCCTTGCTTCAGTGGAAAAAGCCTGCTTGCATTCACTCTATCTATACCCATCATAATTTTATATACCTCTATCAAATCTCCCCTCATTCTTCTACGCTCCAGGGAACAAAGTCCTAACCTATTCAACCTTTCTCTGTAACTGAGTTTCTCAAGTCCCGGCAACATCCTTGTAAACCTTCTCTGCACTCTTTCAACCTTATTTATATCCTTCCTGTAATTTGGTGACCAAAACTGAACACAATACTCCAGACTCGGCCTCACCAATGCCTTATACAACCTCATCATAACATTCCAGCTCTTATGCTCAATACTTCGATTAATAAAGGCCAATGTACCAAAAGCTCTCTTTACGACCCTATCTACCTGTGACGCCACTTTTAGGGAATTTTGTATCTGTATTCCCAGATCCCTCTTTTCCACTGCACTCCTCAGTGCCTTACCATTAGCCCTGTATGTTCTACGTTGGTTTGTCCTTCCAATGTGCAATAACTCACACTTGTCAGTATTAAACTCCATCTGCCATTTTTCAGCCCATTTTTCCAGCTGGTCCAAGTCCCTCTGCAGGCTCTGAAAACCTTCCTCACTGTCTACTACACCTCCAATCTTTGTATCATCAGCAAACTTGCTGATCCAATTTACCACATTATCATCCAGATCATTGATATAGATGACAAATAACAATGGACCCAGCACTAATCCCTGTGGCACACCACTAGTCACAGGCCTCCACTCAGAGAAGCAATTCTCTACCACCACTCTCTGGCTTCTTCCATCGAGCCAATGTCTAATCCAATTTACCACCTCTCCATGTATACCTAGCGATTGAATTTTCCTACCTAACCTCCCATGCGGGACCTTGTCAAAGGCCTTACTGAAGTCCATGTACACAATATCCACTGCCTTCCCTTCATCCACTTTCCTGGTAACCTCCTCGAAAAACTCCAACAGATTGGTCAAACATGACCTACCATGCACAAAGCCATGTTGACTCTCCCTAATAAGCCCCTGTCTAGCCAAATGCTTGTAGATTCTGTCTCTTAGTACTCCCTCCAATAACTTACCTACTACTGACGTTAAACTCACTGGCCTATAATTTCCCCGATTACTTTTCGATCCTTTTTTAAACAACGGAACAACATGAGCCACTCTCCAATCCTCCGGCACTTCACCCGTAGACAGTAACATTTTAAATATTTCTGCCAGGGCCCCCGCAATTTCAACACTAGTCTCCTTCAAGGTCCGAGAGAACACCCTGTCAGGTCCCGGGGATTTATCCACTTTAATTTTCCTCAAGACAGCAAGCACCTCCTCCTTTTCAATCTGTACAGTTTCCATGGTCTCACTACTTGATTCCCTCAATTCCATAGATTTCATGCCAGCTTCCTTAGTAAATACAGACGCAAAAAACCTATTTAAGATCTCCCCCATTTCCTTTGGTTCCGCACAAAGCCGACCACTCTGATCTTCAAGAGGACCAATTTTATCCCTTACAATCCTTTTGCTCTTAATATACTTGTAAAAGCTCTTTGGATTATCCTTCACTTTGACTGCCAGGGCAACCTCATGTCTTCTTTTTGCCCTCCTGATTTCTTTCTTAAGTATTTTCTTGCACTTCTTATACTCGTCAAGCACCTGATTTACCCCCTGTTTCCTATACATTTCTTACAACTCCCTCTTCTTCTTTATTAAAGTTGCAATATCCCTTGAGAATCAAGGTTCGTTATTCCTATTCAATTTGCCTTTAATCCTGACAGGAACATACTAACTCTGCACTCTCAAAATTTCCCCTTTGAAGGCTTCCCACCTACCAATCACATCTTTGCCAGAGAACAACCTGTCCCAATCCACGCTTTTTAGATCCTTTCTCATTTCTTCAAATTCGGCCTTTTTCCAGTTCAGAACCTCAACCCTAGGACCAGATCTATCCTTGTCCATGATCAAATTGAAACTAATGGTGTTATGATCACTGGAACCAAAGTGCTCCCCTACACAGACTTCTGTCACTTGCCCTAATTCATTTCCTAACAGGAGATCCAATATTGCATCCCCTCTAGTTGGTCCCTCTATATATTGATTTAGAAAACTTTCCTGAACACATTTTACAAACTCTAATCCATCTAGACCCCTAACAGTATGGGAGTCCCAATCAATGTATGGAAAATTAAAATCCCCTACCACCACAACTTTATGTTTCCTGCAGTTGCCTGCTATCTCTCTGCAGATTTGCTCTTCCAAGTCTCGTTGACTATTGGGTGGTCTGTAATACAATCCCACTAATGTGGCCATACCTTTCCTGTTTCTCAGCTCCACCCATAAGGACTCAGTAGACAAGCCCTCTAATCTGTCCTGCCTGAACACTGCTGTAATATTTTCCCTAACAAGCAATGCTACTCCCCCACCTTTCATTCCTCTGCCTCGATCACATCTGAAACATCGGAACCCTGGAATATTAAGCTGCCAGTCCTGCCCCTCCTGTAGCCAAGTTTCACTAATTGCTACAACATCATAATTCCACGTGTCAATCCACGCCCTCAACTCATCCGCCTTCCCTGCAATACTCCTAGCATTGAAATATATACACCTCAGAAGATTTTTACCACCACTCACAACCTTTCTATCAGCGGATTTGCTTGAACTTTCAACATCATTTATTTTCACCCCAGCCACACTGTCAGCTCTGGCACTCTGGTTCCCAGCCCCCTGCAAATCTAGTTTAAAGCCTCCCCAATAGCACTAACAAACCTCCCTGAAAGGATATTGGTCCCCCTGTGGTTCAAGTGTAACCCGTCTCTCTTGTACAGGTCCCACCTGCCCCAGAAGAGGTCCCAATGATCCTGAAATCTGAAACCCTGCCCCCTACACCAGTTCCTCAGCCACTTGTTCCTCCTCCAGAGCATCCTATTCCTACCCTTACTGGCACCTAGCACAGGTAGCAATCCTGAGATTACCACCCTTGAGGTCCTGCTTTTCAACTTCCTACCAAGCTCTCTATACTCACTGTCCAGGTCCTCTTCACTCTTCCTTGCTATGTCATTGGTACCGATGTGCACCACGACATCTGGCTGGTCACCCTCCCACTTCAGAATGTCAGGCAATCGATCAGAGACATCCTTGACCCTGGCATCAAATTGAAAGAATACAAAATGAAAGTGCACTTGCTTTTCCTATGTTTTTTTCTGCTACTTCTTGTAGTTTCTAAAGCTGAATTATAAGCAAAGGGGCAGAAGAACTAATTTTCTTCTTCTAATAAGACTGCAAACAACAAAGCTCCACTTTAGTGGTATATAATGCAAAAAGGTTCCAAGAAAATTGTTGAAAATATTTTCAATCACCAGATGGACCACAGGATAATTCAGAATGAAATATAATAATAAACCTACTTTAAGCTTTGAACTTTAATCTTTGAAGTCTAACACGGCAGTATGACAAAAATCATGATGTCCTGGTTAAGACAGAAAAAAACAGGAGGTGCATCGTACACTAATGCTGAAGGAATTACCTATGCATCATCTATGGAAAAGAGTACAGCCGATGTTGCGGACTGAAATCCTCCGGCAGGACTGGAGAAAAACAAAGTTCTCCCGAATGGTTTCGGCCTGGAACATCGATTGTACACTTCTTCATTACTGCTGCCTGGCCTGCTGAGTTTCTCCAGCATTTTGCATGTTTTGCTCAGATTTCCAGCATCTGCAGGTTTTCTCTTGTTTATGATAGGAGATGCATAGCAGGTACAGGCATGCAAGAACAAATAAGGAGCTTAAGGAGTACAAGAATGTCAGGGAGCTGGAGCAGGGATCCAATCGCAGACCCAGTACTGTGCACACAGTGATATTAATTGAGTAACAAATCCCGAGGTGCAAACAAAGTCAGCGTCAAAGTTCAGGCAGAGATGAAAATATCCAAGAAATCCAAAAAACCAGAATCAGGGAACAGGCAGAGTCAAAATTCAGACAGACAGAGTACAGATACTAATGCTGGAAAGGCTCAGGAAAATTTACTGACGCAATCTGGGAAAAAAAGCATGTGAAAACACAGGACTGAAATACACTGAGCAATAAACAGAGGGGTAGGTGATAGGTGGAGCACGATGAGACACAGGTGGCAGCAATACAAGTGATAATGAGAAACAGATGAGAGATGGAGTACTCGGTAATACAGGGTCCGGAGTAGAGCAGGAGTGGGGACAGGAGCACATGACAATACAAAACCACCGACTGACAGCTAGGGGAAAACACACAAACAGACAGAGTTCAACTGGAAGTACTGACAAAGAATTGCAAGAGAACACTTAAGAAAGAAGTCAGGAAGACTAAAAGAAGGCATGAAGTTGCTCTAGCAGTCAAGGTAAAGGAGAATCTGAAAGGATTCTACACGTATATTAAGAGCAAAAGGATTGTAAGGGACAAAATTGGTCCTCTGGAAGACTAGAATGGTTATCTATATGTGGAACCAAAACAGATGGGGGAGACCTTAAATGCATTCTTTGCATCTCTATTTACTCGGGAGATAGATACAGAATTTATAAAAGTAAGGGAAAGCGGCATCAATGTCATGGATCCTGTACAGATTACAGAGGACGAGGTGTTTGCTACCCTGAGGCATATCAGGGTGGATAAATCCACAGGGCCTGACAAGATGTTCTCTCGGACCCTACAAATATGCAGAAATTGCTGGTGCCCTAGCAGAGATATTTAAATCATTCTTAACGACAGGAGAGGTATCAGAGGATTGGAGGATAGCCAGTGCTGTTCCACTGTTCAAAACAGGCTCTAAACATAAACCAGGAAATTATAGACCGGTAAGTCTGACATTCGTTGTGAGAAACATATTGGAAAGTATTTACTGGATATATAAGTATTTGGACGGACATGGATTGATTAAGGATAAATCAGTATGGCTTCGTGCATGGAAGGTCATGTCTAACCAACCTTATAGAGTTGTTCGAGGAAGTTACCAGGAAAGGAATGAACACAAGGCAGTGGATGTTGTCTACATGGACTGTAGAAAGGCACTTGACAAGGTTCCACATGGAAAGCGGTTCAAGAAGGTTCAGTTTCTTGGCATTCCAGATGAGGTAGTAAATTGGATTAAACATTGGATTTGTGGGAGAATACAGAATGTGGTAATAGAGGGTTGCCTCTATGACTAGGAGCCTGTGACTAGTGGTCCATGGGTCCTTAGTTGTTTGTTATCTAAATCAATGATCTGGATGATAATGTGGTTAACTGGATCAGCAAATTTGCGGACGACCCCAACCTGGTACTCCAGCTGCAGTGCTGTCGACAAAAAAGCTTTGCAGAGGGTGGTTAGGGGAGCAGAGAAGGTTATTGGGGTCTCCTTACCTTCTATCCAAGACCTCTTTCAGAGTCAATGCCTCCAGAAGACATGGTACATCATTAAAGACCCCTCACACCTTCTCCATGAACTGTTTGTTCTTCTGCCATCAGGCAAATGTTACAGGAGCATCAAAACTAAAACCGCAAGGCTACTAAACAGCTTCCTCCCACAGGCAGTCAGACTGCTAAATAGCTGCTCTATCTGACTATGCTTTTGGACACTGTTAACTCACACTGAGCACTTATAACTGATTTTAACTGACATGTGGCTGTTGTGTTTTACTATTTATTGTTATGTTTATTATTTAGTGTTGCGTTTGTTATGTTATGATTGCACTGCTCCTGGGAAATGCTGTCTCATTCTGCCCTGCAGAGCTGATGTGCAGTTGAATGACAATAAAGTTTTTTGAATTTTGAATCTTGAATCTTGATTGTGGATGTAGTGGACAGTGAGGAAGGCTATCATGGCTTGTAGAAGGATCTGTATCAGACGGAAAAAATGGCTGAAAAATGGCAGATGGAATTTAACGCAGCAAGTGCAAAGTTTTGGCACTTCGGTAAGACAAACCAGGTTAGATCTGACGCAGTGAACAGTAGGGCACTGAGGAGTGCAAAAGAATAAAGGGATCTGGGAATACAGGTCCATAATTCAATGAAAGTGGTGACACAGGTACATAGAGTCTTAAAGAAAGCTTTTGGCACCTTAGCCTTCATAAATCGATGTTGAAATCAAACTTCTTATGTTGAAGTTGTATAAAACATTGGTGAGGTATAATCTGGAGTATTATGTACAGTTTTGGTCACCTATCTATAGGAAAGATGTAAATAAGGTTGAAAGAGTACATAGAAAATTTACAAGGATGTTGCCAGGTCTGGACAATCTGAGCTATAATGAAAAGTTGAATAGGTTAGGACTGTATTTTTCAGAATGTAGAATATTGAGAGGAGATTTGACAGTATACAAAATTATGAGTGGTATGGACTAGGGTCAAAGTAAGCAGGCTTTTTCCACTGACGTTAGGTGGGACTACAACCACAGGTCATGGGTTAAGGGTGAAAGATGAGAAACTTAGGGGGAACATGAGAAGAAACTTCTTTATTCAGAGGGTTGTAAGAGTGTGGAATGAGATGCTAGCCCAAGTGGTGCATGCAAGCTTGATTTCAACATTTAAGAGAAGTTTGGATAGGAACATGGACAGTAGGGGTATGTTGGGCTACAGACCTCATGCAGGTTGATCGGAATAGGTAGAGTAAGTGGTCTCAGCATGGACTAAGTAGGCCAAAGAGCCCGTTTCTATGCTTTACTTCTCCATGACTCTATGACTCTAAAAATAAGGTTGAATTGTTTTGTAAGAAGTCTACGTGACACCCAAACTCTCATCTCTTGATCTCCTTATCAGATCAAACCAAAAGCCATCGATGAAACAGGAGATTCAAGGTCAGCTAAGGGCTAGATTTGCAGCATTCAAGAACAGTTATCCAGAACTATACAAGAAGTTCAGGTGCATCCTATTCCGATTGACGTTAAGGTACAATGCACATCAGCTCTGGCAAGGTTTGAATTACATCTTGCAAGGCAAAACCTAACATTATGAGTATCTGTGATACTTCAATCCCAGATGAGCTAATTGCCTTTTATAAGCACTTTGGAAGGGAAAATTAAACTACATCTGTGCAAATCCCTGCAGCATCTGGTGACCCTGTAATCACTGTCTCAGAACATCTTTCAAGAGGGACCCTTACAAGGTGTCAGGCTCTGACGGTGTTACTGGTAAGGCACTAAAAACTTGTGCCAATCAACTGGCTAGATTGCTGAAGGAGATCTTCAGTTTCTGTCTGCTGCATTTGAAGGCTCCCACCTGCTTCAAAAGGGCAACAATCATACCAGTGTCCAAGAAGAATTGATTCTGGCCATGACCAGCTTCTCAATGCACTTCATTACAGTGGACGTGATGCAACTTGCCGATAGTCACTGAGGCAGCTCACCCTGCTCTTCATAAATATCTAAAACTATAAGGGATGCAGACTTAGATGGTACTTTTAAACGCCAACTCAAAGCCCATCTACTTAACCTTGCTTTGAACTAACACCTTTTTGTCTTTTTCCTAATTTGTTTTTTATCCACTCATCCTGAGACCACTAGAGTTAGCTTTAGTCTTGAAGATTGCATTTTCTTATGTACAAACTGCAAGGTGGAACAAGGGTGTATAATGGCTGTTCAGTGGTGATTAACTCCAAGGATTATCAGCTGCAAGCTCATGAACGAAATGATTAGTGGTGCGATAAAGAATATCATAAAGGCTATGTGGAAATTACTCACACAGTTGGGTGCATTTCTGAGAATAATCTCTCCAAACGAGTTGTGCAGTGACTTATTTCATCTTTTTCAAAAGTACTTCTCAGGCCTGCAGCCACTTCCAGCCACAAAAGGAAGATCTTTAGAGGTAATGAATGGACTCCCCTATATTGAGTCATATATTATTCGAGTTTGGAAAGATATGGCATTTCCATCATTTCACCTGAGTCTAAATCATTGGACTCATGATCATAGTTCTCACTAAACTGTGCGCGTGTACACGTGCACACACGTTTTCCAACCAGCGCACAAAGGAAATTAGTGTGTACACAAAAGGTTAGTTACCTGAAATAATGTAGTAGTTAATAATTATACTTATCGAAAATGATTTTTTAGCTAACTGTTTCTGTTAACTAGTTAGTCAGTTTTTCAAATACCACAATGCACATCACTAATTTACGCCACCTCACCTATCCTGTTCCAGTTTGTACAGCTGCATCACAGCAGCAGCTATATTTGGCGGACAGTGTTCATATCATAAAGTTTACAAGGATCTGTTTCAAATCCTGTAGATAGCTTACTAAGTTTTTATTGGAAAAAATATTGATTCACTATGTCGAATTCAAAAGAAGCGAAGGGCATGAAGCACAAAAGAACTGCAAATTTGTTTAAAGTTGAAAGGCTTAACAAAATAGTAGAAACTGCTACACTGAAAGCTTATGAGTTCATGAGCGTTCAGCTACGAGAAGTATTTATGTATGATTCGGAAACTGGAGTGATCTGTTTGTATTGTTGTGATGCAAGAATTGCTGGAGAATTTGCTAGTGGAAAGAAGTGGGATGATATTTGGAAACTTGACTTTTTGAAGCATCATTTGGCAAGTAAATTGCATTTGGATGGTGTACAAAAGCTCAAGCAACAGAACCCGTCATTACCCGTTACAGGAGTGCTATGCATGTTAGAGTTGAGTGCAGATGAGCAAGAGCGAAAATGATCAAACCCAGAGGAGATCAAAGTTGAGATACAAGAATGGTCAGCTTTTGATTGCTCCGCAATTGCAGATTGTGACTTCACACTTGGTGATAAACAAGTTAACGCCTTATGTCTAACGTATCATGATCTTCTAGCTGAAAATATTGTAATAGTTAGGCAGTTTAATGATTTCAAATTTTTTGTGCAAGAAAAAATTAAATCCAAACTGATTTCAAACTTTGCTCAAATGGTGACATTTGTACTTCAAAATGAACAGTTTTGCGACCCTGCACAGTTGATGGACATTGGGAGAACCTTTCTTGTGTCCAGAGCACATTGTGAACGAGGTTTTAGCCTAATGAATCAACTCAAAAACAAGTTGAAAAACCGTTTAGGTCAATGTCATGTGGATATGTTAATGAGAATCAAAAGCTATCAATGGGATGGAAGTTCTATTAGTCGAGATAGAGTTTATAAAGAATGGGTAAATGCCAAAGACAGGAGAGAGAAAAAATAACTGAGTGACTTAAATACAATAAAAATTAAATATCTCCAACCTGATGGCATGAACATTAAGCCTTCTCCTTCCCACCCTCCTCCCACCTTCTTTATAGGGCCTCTGCCCCTTCCCCCTTTGTCCTGACGAAGGGTTCCAGCCCGAAACGTTGACTGATCGTTTCCACGGATGCTGCCCAACCTGCTGAGCTCTTCCAGCTTGTTGTGAGTGTGGGCATGAACATTGACTTCTCTAACTGCCGTTAATGCCCCTCCTCCCTTTCGTACCCCACCCCTTATTTATTTATTTATTTGTTTGTTTGTATGTTTGTTTATTATTATCATTTTTTTCTTTCCCCCTTTTTCCTCTCTTTTTTTCCCCCTCTGTCCCTCTCACTATAACTCCTTGCCCATCCTCTGGGCTCCCCCCCCTCACCCACTTCTTTCTCCCTAGGCCTCCTGTCCCATGATCCTCTCCCTTCTCCAGCCTCGTGTCCCTTTTGCCAATCAAATTTCCAGCTCTTAGCTCCATCCCTCCCCCTCCTGTCTTCTCCTACCATTTCTGATCTCCCCCTCCCCCTTCCACTTTCAAATCTCTTACTATCTCCTTTGTCAGTTAGTCCTGACGAAGGGTCTCGGCCCGAAACGTCAACCGTACCTCTTCCTAGAGATGCTGCCTGGCCTGCTGTGTCCACCAGCACTTTTTGTGTGTGTTTGACTTAAATACGTGTGTTATCTTGTTGTTATTCTGTGCGGTTTTATGTCGAATATTTTGTAAACCTACATAAACTGTCCCATGTGTGCATTCAGTGTGCTCATACTTCTGTCACAGGAAAAAGAATTGCACAATATAAGATTTTTGCACGCACTGACTACTAAAAATTAGAGGGAACATTACTCATGACCCAATAGCACCATGGGAAGACTTTAAACCTGTCATGTAGTTAGTGCATCATCAGCATCTCAAGCTGAAAATGAATGCTGCAGGAGTCCTCACAGAACTAGATAAAATAAAAATATTTTGGCGACAACATTTATATGCCGTATTTACTCATGGCTTGCTTTATAATAATAAGAAGAAGAACATTATTTATAGAGCAGTTTTCATGCAGATGATATAGTTTACAGTGTTTTACAACAGGATAAAAGCGCAAACATTAAAATAAAAGACAAAAAGACGTTAGCTAAAAGCAAGGTTAAATAGAGAGGTTTTGAACTGGTTTTGAAAAGAGTTTTCCGCGTCTGCATCCCTTATATTTTTAGGTTTTAAGTTCTACAGTTTAGGGGCATAGTTAAAAAAAGATGATCTGTCAATTATCTTGTGAGGGAGATTGTTTAAATTTAAGACACTGGAGGAAGAAGACGTGAAAGCTCAAGCAGGATTATAAAATAAAAATGATTCTGTAATAGATGGGTGTCCCCCAGCTCTGCTCTCAGCAGATAAAATTAAGAATGTAGTGTGTATTCTTATACTGTGGGTAATAAGGCTATAAGAAATAGGAGCTGAATTAGGTTATTTGGCCCATCAAGTCTGCTTCACCATTTCAACATGACTGATTCATTTCACTCACAGTTCCAATCTCTTGCCTTCTACCTGTAAACATTCAGGCCTTGACTAATCAGGAAATTACTAACCTCTGCCTTAAATATACCAAATGGCTTGGCCTTCACAGCCCTAATCTCCTCTCTACTCTCTATATCCCTTCATGCCTGACTAATGAAGAATCTGTCAACCTCTGCCTTTAATATAGCCAATAACTTGGCCTCCATGGCTGTCTGTGGCAACAAATTCCACAGATTCAGTACTCATTGCACAACACAACCTGCACTCCCCCTGTCCTTTTGTTGTCTGAAAACCTGGCCGCAAGGTCATCAGTCCTGTCATCCAAATGATTGTCGTGTAATGTAAAAAGAAGCAGTCATCTTAGCATCACTTTCCTGCAGAAATCTCATTGCCTCTCAATCTTTTAACATGAAAAAAGACTTACGATTCTCTGTCCTCAATATGCTCAGTGACTGAGTCTCCACGGCCTTCCTGCATTGAAAATTTCAATGATTTAATATCCTCTGGATCTAGGTTTCTTTTTTTTAAAAATTTCATTCAAGAATATCCCTTTTATTTGAGGTGTCTGCTTCAAGATATCACATCCAGGAGAACCATTATTGAAATAACTACCTTATCAAGCCCCTGAAGAGTATGACATGTTTCAAAGAGTTCACTTGTCATTCTCCCAGACTCCAGAAATTAAAGGCCGGGTGTGCTTAGTTTCTTCTCGAAGGACAAAGCTCAAGTTAATTCCATGAATCAGTCTGGTGATCCTTCAATGTACTCTGCATTATGCGAATATAGTGGAGAAACTGAAAGGCCTGGGTACTGTAAGATTAAGTACTGTGGTTACTTCCATTGGCTGGAGTGTCTAAGATCTGAGTGCAAAGCCCTAGAATAAAAGAATGTTGTTTTAAAACTAAGCTGAGGAGGAATTCTTTTGGCCAGGGGGTGGTGAAACTGTGGAATTTGTTGCTACAGAGTGTAAGTCATGGGTGTACTTAAGGCAGAGACTGATTCTTGACTAGAAATGGCATTAATGGTTATCGAGAGAAGGTGAGAAAATGAGGTTAAAAAGAAAGAAGTCAGCATGGTTGAATAGGTGAGATGACCTGATGTGCCAAATGGAGGTTAATTCTCCTCCTATGTCTTGTGGCCTTTTGGTCTTATATTGGAGACTATTCACAACTTCAGTGCTTACAGTATAGCTGGTAAAGCATCATGTGCACTCCCACACAGTTGAACTTATTTCACTTGTGCCCAGTATAAAGTTTCCCTAAAGGGCTATTCCCTGAATGGGGGAAGCCTGTGTGTGGCTTTGTTTAACGTAGGGATGTTGGTACATGGGCAACCACCACATTACCCTTGACAGATAAAGGTCAGGGTCTAGTTAAATGGAAAGCAAGATGACTAGGAACACTTAATTGCTGCAACCTTTCTCCACCTTCACTGCCATTATAATGTGTCATTATCTACTGCCAGTTCCACCGTTCAGGTCTTGGTTGGATTGCTTCTTGTCTGGAGCCTCCCCTTTGACCATACCGCAATGGATGACCTACCAAGAGCTAAGCTCTAGATGGCTTTCCTTTTGAATCTCAGGAACTCACAACAAGGTGACGATTCTCAGAGGTTTGGCTTCACTTGATAATAAAAACAGTAAGTTTATCTCAATAATAAGTTTACTCTTTGAGTGGGGAACTGCAGAATTGCAGTAAAAGTGGAACAAGGGCCTGTAGGCAACGAAACGGAGATCTAAATGGATAATTGGATAGGTGTGTGTGTGTGTGTGTGTGTGTGTGTGTGTATGTGTGTTTCTGTGTATGATTTGCTTGTTTTTTTTTCCCCCTAATTCTGCTCCTAGATCTTATAGTTTATGGACAGCAGCATCCATCATCATTGACCCCCCTCCATCCAGGCAATGCTCTCTTCTCACTGCTGCCTTCAGGAAGGAAGTACAAGGGCCTTAGATCCCACACCACCATGTTCAACAACAGTTCTTACCCTCAAGCATCAGGCTCCTGAACCAGAGTGGGTAACTTCACTCACCTCAATACTGATGCTGGAAATCAATACAATTTTCCATGTGTACAATATTCCAGGTAGAGTCTCATCAGGGGCATTAATTGTTGAAAAGTTGAGTACTTCCCTTTTTTCCTGAATAATCTTTACTAACTCTGAGTTCTGAGTTTCTAAATGTCCATGCCTCGCACCATAATACTTTTAAAGTGGTGTTGTAAACACAAGATTCAAGAGACACACAGATCTGAAGAAGGATGTTGGCCTGAAACTTCGACAGTTTGTAAATTTCCATGAATGCTGCCTAACCTGCTGAGTTATACCAGTATTTTGTGTGCTATAGTATTGTAAAGACAGTTTTGTGAACAAGGTATGATTTGCTGGAGTGAAATGCATCCACAAAGAATTAAGTATTATAGTCAACCAATCAATACATAAACATGTTGACATTACCTCTCTGTGAGATATGAATTGAATCACTCTATGCTAACAAAGGGTTCTTTCTTTGATGGGTTTCCCCTTTTCTATCCATTTTCCATATCATATATCATCCCTTCTATGCATGAAATAATTCAGCATTTAATTATTTCTCATGGCAGAAGAAAATTTAAACTATTTATAAGAGAAAACAAAAAATCTAGTTCCATGACTTTCAACAAACTGCAAGTATTTGCTAATATACTTGGAAATAAGTCAATAAGGATTTTTGGAATTTTATGGGATATAAACTAAAATGTCATTCTGGGAATATTAGTCATGGATAATATTTCCTTCGACTGCTGCAAATCCTTCATAGCAGAGAGGTAGCATCATCAGATATTCAGATTATTTAATGGCAATCCCCATTCATTTCATAGCGATCAGATACCAAGGTGCATGAGACTAATGATATTTAGATATCGTGTAAAAATATCTTTGTTAAGCTCCCTTATCTTGTTTGAATTGCAGACAGTTTGATGAGGAAGGAAGCAGATTAACTTGTGGGGCCTCATTTCTAATTCAGTAAATACATGCAGGGCCAGTTCTCCTGTATCGAATAAAGTGGCTGCAGAGCATATGTTCATGCTCATATGTTACAGTAGCCCATCCACTGCAAGATTCAATGTGTTGTGTATTCACAGTTGCTCTTCTGCACAGCACTGGGCATGGTTATTTGAGTTATTGTCACCTTCCTATAAGCTTGATCCATTCTGGCCATTATCCTCTGACCTCTCTCATAAACAAAGCATTCTGCCAACTGAAATGCCATTCAATACATATATTTTTTTGCTTTTGGCACCATTCTCTATGAACTCCAGAGACTGCAGTTTGTGAAAATCCCAAAAGATCACCAGTTTCTGTGATACGCAAACCACACCATCTGACACAACAAACATTCCATGGTCAAAGTCACTTCGATCACATTTCTTACACATTCTGATGTTTGGTCTGATCAACAACTGAACCTCTTGGCCATGTCTGCATGCTTTTATGCATTGAGTTGCTGCCACATGATTGACAGATTAGATATTTATATTAATGAGCAAGTGCACCAGTGTATCTAATAAAATGGTCACTAAGTATTGTCTCATAAAGTGGCCACTGAGTATAGTTGGTAGATTGTTATAATTTAAAATTGCAGGTGGCTTACTTTTCCTTCTATTTAATTTCCCCCCCTTTCTTTCTTTCAAAACAGTATTTTCCTCTAATTTTTGAATTTGATCCAAATTGAATTTCCTCACTTTCCTTTTATACAGTTATTTGAGTTCATTCTCACTCTTCAAGACCTGGTATTGAACTGGCAGCATTAGCTTCTATCTACAATCTACTTCCTCTATACCACTCAAGAGATCCTGCAGATGCTGGAAATCTTGACACACACACACACACACACACACACACAATGCTGGAGGAACTGAGTACATCAGGTAGCATTGATACAGAATATGCTGTTTATACTGTCCTCTGCCCGACCTGCTGAGTTCTTCCAACATTTTGTGTGTGTTGCACTGTGCTATGGTCAAGTTACTCATTAAGTAATTTGTAGAAATAGTTTTTGTGCCGAAATTTGGAGAAGACAATGAAGTGAAGTATACCATGCACCAATAAAAATTTGGTCATTATTTTTAAAATATATATTAATAGCACTTTCTTGAGAAGGTGCCATTATAACATGCAGAACTGCAGTTGGAATGGGACAAGGGCTTACAGGAAATGACAATATAAGTGGATATGAGAAACATAGAACAAATCGTGTGTGTGTGCATGTGTGCCGTGTCCGTGTGTATTACAGACTGTGTGAGTCTGTGGGGGTGTGTTTTTGTTTGTGTGTCTGTGCATGTGTCTCTGTGTATGTATCTGTTTGTGCTTGTGTGTGTGTGTGTGTGTGTGTGTGTATGTATGGGTCTCTGTGTGTACATGTCTGTCAGTATGTGTTTGTGTATGTCTGTATGTGCACGCATGTGTGTCTCTAAGTGTGTGTGTGTGTATGTGAGTCTGTGTTTGTCCATGTATATATGTATACAGTATATATATATATATATATATATATATATATATATATATATATATGACTGTATGTCTGTTTTTGTGTTTGTGTGTGTGTGTGTGTGTGTGTGTGTGTGTGTGTGTGTGTCTGTGTGTGTATGTGTCTGTATGGGTCTCCATGAGCACATGTCTGTGTGTATGCGTGCGTGTGTTGTGTGACGGTGAGTCTGACTCTGTGTCTCTGTGTCCATGTGTGTATCTGTGACAGAGTGTGTGAGTGTGTCTGCTTACGAGTGTGTGTGTGTTTTTGTATGAGAATGTGTTTCTGTGCCTATCTGTGTCTGAGTCTGTGTGCTTACAAATGTGCTCATGTGGCTGTATGTTTGTGTGTATGAGTTTGCGTGTGTGCCTGTATGGTGTTGTGATGGAAATGAGACAGATTCTTTGGGTCTCAAGGCAAGGATTCTGGACACACAGTTTTAACAATAAGGGGTTTATTTACAAGGGGGGAAGAGCTTGGGGACAATACAAGCGGCTACAATATTCGTACAAACGCGCTTACAATAGGCAAGCGTGGGAAAAGTCGGGTCGGCAGTACAAAACACAGGAAAACGGTGTGGGGACAGAGTACAGGTACATATACAAACAAAGGAAAAGTAACTACGATACCTGCCACCTCTTGGCTATGGGCAGGCACGGCTCTCTGCTACAGGGACAACAATAAACATTATTAAATGCACAGCTCACCACATGTCTCCAGCACTGTTCTGCAATCTTCAGCCTGGAGTGAAGCAGGGTGGTCCCTCGAGGATGGCAAAAAAAGAGAGTGAGCCAAGCACATGTAGCACCCTTTACTGGTCAGGGGGCTGGAGCGTCCAGCCCAGGTGATTCACCGGGGGGCCAACGGCTTGGTGCTAGACGGGTTAATCCAATTAAGGTGGCCAGTGGTTAAGTGTGCATTGATTAGTTGGGAGGGGTGAAATGTTGACTGGCATGTGGTGTGCCCTCTGACCAGATAGAGGGGCATGCTGAGCCGTGACAGGCACGGTTCTCTGGATACATATGGGTACGGGTGTGTGTGTCTGTTCGTGTGTGTGTGTGTGTGTGTGTGTACACACGTGTGCGTGTTTGTCTGTCTAGCTGTGTGTCATTGTGTGTGAGTGTGCCAGTGTCTCTGAGTGTGTGTATGGCTGTTTGAATCTGTAACTCTGTGTGTGTGTGTGTGTGTGTGTGTGTGCGCGCGCGCGCGCGCCGAAGTCAGTGCATTTGTATGTGACAATGTGTCTCTGTGTCTGAACCTATGTGTATATGTGTCTGTGTGATTGTGTGTATGTATGTGTGTATGAGTGTTTGTGTTTGTGTGCATGCCATTCTACATGTGGAGTGTGTGCGTGTTTGTGTGTCTGTGACTGTGTGTCTGTCTGAATGTGAGTCTGTGCGTGTTCTTGTGTGTGTGTGTGTGTATGTGTGTGTGTGTGTACCCATGTTTGTGTGACTGTGTATCTCTCTGTGCATGTGGTCTGTGTGTGTGTGTGTGTGTGTGTGTGTGTGTGTGTGTGTGTGTTTGTGTGTGTGCGTCTCTCTGTGTGCGCATGTTTGTGTGTATGTATGCATCTGTGTGTGTTTGTGTGTGAGTCTGTGTGTATATGTGTTTGTGTGTGCACATGTGGGTGTCTGTGTGAGTGTGTGTGTGCGTATGTGATTGTGTGTAAGTATGTGTCTGTGCTTATCTGGGTGTGTGACAGTGTGTGTGTGAATCTACCAGTGTGGTTTTATTTTTGTGATTATATGCATGAGTGGGATATGTTTGTCTGTGTGTGTGTGTTTTGGTTTGTTTGTTTGTGTGTGTGTTTGTGCATGTGTGTGTGCAAGTGTGTGTATGTGTCTGAGTCTGTGTCTGTGTGTCTTTGTATGTGCATCTGTGTGCCTGAGTGTGTGTTTGTGCTTGTGTGTTTCTGTTCATGTGTGTGACTGTTTGTGTGCCTGTATGTGTGTATTTAATTGTTTATTTTGCCTTGTTCTTCTCCTAGATCGAGATCTTATGATTATCTGTTTTATGGAAAGCAGCATCCATCATGACAGACCACCACTTTCCAGGCCACGCTTTCTTCTCTCTTCTGCCATCAGGAAGGAGATACTGGAGCCTCAGTTCCCACACCACCAAATTTGGGAACAGTTATTACCCCTGAAACGTCAGGCTTCCTGAACCAAAGTGAATAACTTCACTCACCCAACACTGATCTGCACAACCAATGACTCTAGAATGACTTTCAACGCATGTTCTCATTATTTTTATTACTTGCTTATCTATTATTATTATTTTGCTTTTCTTTTTGTACTTGCAGAATTTGTTATCTTTTCCATGCCTTTGTGAGTAGTTTTTCATTTATTCCGTTGTGTTTCTTTGTATTGTTCTGTGAATGCCGAGGGAAATGAACCTCAGAATTGTATATGGTGACATATATACACTTCGACAATGAAATTGCTTTGATTTTATGGAAACCAGCCTTGTACACAGTATAATAAACACAACAATTTCTGCAGATGCTGTACACCAATATTATTGATACAGCACACAATATTCCAGGTACAGTCTCATCAGAGCCATTAATTAGCAAAGGGAGAGTATTTCCCTTTTCCTCCTGGAAATATTTTTAGTAATTCTTTAAGTGTTCTTCGTTTCCCGTGTTCATGGCTTGCACAGTGGAGAATTAAGTATGAGATTCAGAGGATGCACAGCGCTGAAGAAGGATATCTGCTTGAAACGTCAACAGTTTGTTCCCTTCCATGGATGCTGCCTAACCTGTTGAGATCCTCCAGTATTTTCTTTGTCTTGCTATAGTATAGTACAAACAGCTTTGCTAAAGAAATTTAATTTGCTGGAGCAAGTAGCACATTCGCAGAGATAAGTATTATCATCAGCCAATCTATCAACAAACATGTTGAAGTTATCTCCATGTCGGATATTAGTTGAATCATGTGTGTTTATTTAGCAAAGTATGCTAGCAAAGGGTACTTTCCTCGCTGGTTTTCCCTTTTCATATACACTTCTATACCTTGCATCATCCTATCTATGTATGAAATAATTAACTATTTAATTATTACTCATGATGGAAGAAAATTTAAACTATTTATAAATGAAATTTTAAAAAAAGCTAGTTGGATGAATTTCAACCAACTACTGGTCCTATGAGCAAGTATTGATTAATATAGTTGGAAATACCTCAATAAGGATTTTTGGAATTTTATGGGCTTGTCATAGTCCGGTCTGTGAAGTCCGTATTCCAGTTCACGGTCTGGTCCATCGACCCTTGCTCCAGGTTTTCCTATCTACCCTGTTTCTGTCCTTGTTGAACTAATGGAGACAACTGATGCTAGTTGGGGCTGGCTGCATAAATACCTTCAGAGACCAGGGCGTGGCTGCTGGATTGTTCTTGTCCTTACTCCTTGTATCTCTTCCCCTGCCTTCTGTTTCCTCACCTGAAGCCTTGCTTTGTCTTGCCGGTAACTCTCACCCCACCTGAAGTTCTCGTCTTGCCTTGCTTTGCCAGTAGCCTTGCCTTGTCTTGCTGTCTGGTCCTGGAACCACCCTATACCTAGCTCCTTTCCTGTCCCTTGCCTCCGCCCAGGTAAGCCAGGCCGTCTTGCCATTACCTGGGGTGGGTTCTATCCCTTCCTGTCCCTTGCCTCTGTCGGGTGGTGATCCGCGCCCTGCCCAGGAGATCTGCGCCCAGCCCAGGAGGAGCCTGCCAAGCCTCACCTCAAGTCTCCAGTCTGCAGCCTCGCCTCACCTCAAGTCTCCAGCCTCCAGCCTCCAACCTCGCCTCACCTCGTCTCCAGCCTCCAGCCTCGCCTCGCCTCAAGTTTCCAGCCTCCAGCCTCGCCTCACTTCAATTCTCCAGCCTCACCTCGCCTCCAGCCTCCAGTCTCGCCTCAAGTCTCCAGCCTCCAGCCTTGCCTCAAGTCTCCAGCCCCTAGTCTCGCCTCGCCTCGAGTCTCCGTTCCCCAGCCTCACCTCACCTCAAGTCTCCGGCCCCCAGCCTCGCCTTGTCTCGAGTCTCCGGCCCCCAGCCTCGCCTTGCCTCAAGTCTCCATCCCCCGGCCTCGCCTTGCCTCGAGTCTCCATCCCCCGGCCTCGCCTTGCCTCGAGTCTCCGTCCCCCGGCCTCGCCTTGCCTCGAGTGTCCGGCCCCCAGCCTCGCCTTGCCTCGAGTCTCCGGCCCCCAGCCTCGCCTTGCCTCGAGTCTCCGGCCCCCAGCCTCGCCTTGCCTCAAGTGTCCGGCCCCCAGCCTCGCCTCACCTCAAGTTTCCAGCCTCGCCTCGCTTCAAGTCTCCAGCCTCCAGCCTCCAGCCACACCTTGCCTCGAGTCTCCGGCCTCCAGCCACACCTTGCCTCAAGTCTCCAGCCTCCAGCCTCGCCTCACCTCAAGTCTCCAGCCTTCAGCCCCCAGCCTCGCCTTGCCTCGAGTCTCCGGCCCCCAGCCTCGCCTTGCCTTGAGTGTCCGGCCCCCAGCCTCGCCTTGCCTTGAGTGTCCGGCCCCCAGCCTCACCTTGCCTTGGGTGTCCAGCCCCCAGCCTCATCTCGCCTCCAGTCTCCGGCCCCCAGCCTCGCCTCACCTCGAGTCTCCAGCCCCCAGCCTCACCTCACCTCGAGTCTCCGGCCCCCAGCCTCGCCTCACCTCAAGTCTCCAGCCTCGCCTTGCCTCAAGTCTCCAGCCTTCAGCCTCCAGCCTCGCCTCAAGTCACCAGCACCAGCCTCCAGCCTCGCCTCGAGTCTCCGGCCTCCAGCCTCCAGCCTCGCCTCGAGTCTCCAGCCTCCAGCCTCCAGCCACACCTCGCCTCGAGTCTCCGGCCTCCAGCCTCCAGCCTCGCCTCGAGTCTCCAGCCTCCAGCCTCCAGCCACACCTCGCCTCGAGTCTCCGGCCCCCAGCCTCGCCCCGCCTCGAGTCTCCGGCCCCCAGCCTCGCCCCGCCTCCAGTCTCCGGCCCCCAGCCTCGCCCCGCCTCGAGTCTCCGGCCCCCAGCCTCGCCCCGCCTCGAGTCTCCGGCCCCCAGCCTCGCCCCGCCTTGAGTCTCCGGCCCCCAGCCTCGCCCCGCCTCGAGTCTCCGGCCCCCAGCCTCGCCTCACCTCAAGTCTCCAGCCTCACCTCGCTTCAAGTCTCCAGCCTCCAGCCTCCAGCCACACCTTGCCTCGAGTCTCCGGCCTCCAGCCACACCTTGCCTCAAGTCTCCAGCCTCCAGCCTCGCCTCACCTCAAGTCTCCAGCCTTCAGCCCCCAGCCTCGCCTTGCCTCGAGTCTCCGGCCCCCAGCCTCACCTTGCCTCGAGTGTCCGGCCCCCAGCCTCACCTTGTCTCGGGTGTCCGGCCCCCAGCCTCATCTCGCCTCGAGTCTCCGGCCCCCAGCCTCGCCTCACCTTGAGTCTCCAGCCCCCAGCCTCACCTCACCTCGCGTCTCTGGACCCCAGCCTCGCCTCACCTCAAGTCTCCAGCCTCGCCTTGCCTCAAGTCTCCAGCCTCCAGCCTCACCTCAAGTCTCCAGCCTTCAGCCTCCAGCCTCGCCTCAAGTCACCAGCACCAGCCTCCAGCCTCGCCTCGAGTCTCCGGCCTCCAGCCACACCTCGCCTCGAGTCTCCGGCCCCCAGCCACACCTCGCCTCGAGTCTCCGGCCCCCAGCCTCGCCCCGCCTCGAGTCTCCGGCCCCCAGCCTCGCCCCGCCTCGAGTCTCCGGCCCCCAGCCTCGCCCCGCCTCGAGTCTCCGGCCCCCAGCCTCACCTCGTCTCGAATCTCCGGCTCCCAGCCCCGCCTCTAGTCTCAATTCTCCAGCCTCCTGACAAGCCTCGCCTCGTCTCTTGCCTAGCCTTGAGCCTGAAGACTCCAGACTCTAGCCTCTAGCCTGTTGCCAAGCCAAGCCAAGTCTCTCGCCTCTAGCCTCTTGCCAAGCCAAGTCTCTAGCCTCTAGCCTCTAGCCTCTATCCTCTTGCCAAACCAAGCCAAGTCTCTAGCCTCTAGCCTCAAGCTTTAAGCCTGTAGATTTCTGCCTCGCTCTGCCTGCCTGCCAAGCCTCGTCCTTGCCTAGTTCTGGGGTCCGAGCCAGAGGCAAGACTCAGGTACTGGGTCCTTGTCCAGTCTCTGGCTTGGAGTCCAAGCCCGGGCTCCTAGCTCTTTTGTCCAGTCCTGTTCCAGGTTCCGTGTTTTCCTGTCCTTGTCCTTGCTATCGCCCTGTATCATTGTCCTGACCCTAGTACTTCAGTGTCTGTGTCTTGCACTTGGGTCCATTCCCAGCCATGCCCTTATGACAGAACAATCCAACCAACCATGGACCCAGAGACACAGACACTGTTGTTTTCCTCTTGCCACCCAGGGTTCCTTTGTGTTACATACCCTCCCACCCGCCCGGGTCGTCCATTGTCTGAATACCCTGTTTGGTCGCCCAGAGGCTCCCATGGGGGGGGTACTGTTATAGTCCGGTCCGTGAAGTCCGTATTCCGGTTCACGGTCCGGTCCATTGACGCTTGCTTCAGGTTTTCCTATCTACCCTGTTTCTGTCCTTGTTGAGCTAATTGAGGCAACTGATGCTAGTTGGGGCTGGCTGCATAAATACCTCCAGAGACCAGGGCATAGTTTCTGGATTGTTCTTATCCTTACTCCTTGTATCCCTTCCCCTGCCTTCTGTTTCCTCGCCTGAAGCCCTGCCTTGTCCTGCCGGGAACTCTCGCCTCACCTGAAGTTCTTGTCTTGCCTTGCTTTGCCAGAAGTATTGCCTTGTCTTGCTGTCTGGTCCTGGAGCCACCCTGTACCTAGCTCCCTTCCTGTCCCTTACCTCTGTCAGGTGGTGATCCGCGCCCTGCCCAGGAGATCCGCACCCTGCCCAGCTGATCTGCGCCCAGCCCAGGAGGAGACTGCCAAGCCTCACCTCAAGTCTCCAGCCTCCAGCCTTGCCTCACCTCAAGCCTCCAGTCTCCAGCCTCGCCTCAACTCAAGTCTCCAGCCTCCAGCCTCCAGCCTTGCCTCACCTCAAGTCTCCACCCTCCAGACTCCAGCCTCCAGCCTCGCCTCGCCTCAAGTCTCCAGCCTCCAGCCTTGCCTCGCCTCAAGTCTCCTGCCTCCATCCTCGCCTCAAGTCTCCACCCTCCACCCTCCAGCCTCGCCTCAAGTCTCAAGTATCCAGCCTCCAGCCTCCAGCCTCGCCTCGCCTCAAGCCTCCTGCCTCCATCCTCGCCTCGTCTCCAGCCTCCAGCCTCAAGTCTCCAGCCTCCAGCCTCCAGCCTCGCCTTAAATCTCCAGCCTCCAGCCTCACCTCGCCTCAAGTCTCCAGCCTCGCCTCGTCTCCAGCCTCACCTCAAGTCTCCAGCCTCCAGCTTCCAGCCTCGCCTCGTCTCCAGCCTCGCTTCAAGTCTCCAGCCTCCAGCCTCCAGCCTCGCCTCGTCTCCAGCCTCACCTCAAGTCTCCAGCCTCCAGCTTCCAGCCTCGCCTCGTCTCCAGCCTCGCTTCAAGTCTCCAGCCTCCAGCCTCCAGCCTCGCCTCAAGTCTCCAACCTCCAGTCTAGCCTCAAGTCTCCAGGCTCCAGCCTCCAGCCTCGCCTCAAGTCTCCAGCCTCCAGTCTAGCCTCAAGTCTCCAGCCTCCAGCCTCGCCTCGCCTCGTCTCCTGCTTCCAGCCTCGCCTCAAGTCTCCAGCCTCCAGCCTCGCCTCAAGTCTCCAGCCTCCAGCCTCGCCTCAAGTCTCCAGCCTCCAGTCTAGCCTCAAGTCTCCAGCCTCCTGCCTCCAGCCTCGTCTCCTGCTTCCAGCCTCGCCTCAAGTCTCCAGCCTCCAGCCTCGCCTCAAGTCTCCAGCCTCCAGTCTAGCCTCAAGTCTCCAGCCTCCTGCCTCCAGCCTCGTCTCCTGCTTCCAGCCTCGCCTCAAATCTCCTGCTTCCAGCGTCGCCTCAAGTTTCCAGCTTCCAGCCTCCAGCCTCACCTCAAGTCTCCAGCTTCCAGCCTCCAGCCTCACCTCAAGTCTCCAGCCTCCAGCCTCGCCTCACCTCAAGTCTCCAGCTTCCAGCCTCACCTCAAACCTCCAGCCTCCAGCCTCACCTCGCCTCAAGTCTCCAGCCTCCAGCCTCACCTCATCTCCAGCCTCCAGCCTCCAGCCTCACCTCATCTCCAGCCTCGCTTCAAGCCTCCAGCCTCCAGACTCACCTCAAGTCTCCAGCCTCCAGCCTCACCTCACCTCAAGTCTCCAGCCTCCAGCCTCGCCTCTAGTCTCCAGCCTCGCCTCAAGTCTCCAGCCTCCAGCCTCCAGCCTGGCCTTAAATCTCCAGCCTCCAGTCTCCAGCCTCGCCTCTAGTCTCCAGCCTCGCCTCAAGTCTCCAGCCTGGCCTTAAATCTCCAGCCTCCAGCCTCACTTTGCCTCAAGTCTCCAGCCTCCAGCATCACCTCACGTTTCCAGCCTCAAGCCTCCAGCCTCAAGTCTCCAGCCTCCAGCCTCCAGCCTCACCTCAAGTCTCCAGCCTCCAGCCTCGCCTCAAGTCTCCAGCCTCCAGCCTCACCTCGTCTCCAGCCTCGCCTCAAGCCGCCAGCCTCACCTTAAATCTCCAGCCTCCAGCCTCACCTCGCCTCAAGTCTCCAGCCTCGCCTCAAGCCTCACCTTAAATCTCCAGCTTCACCTCAAGTCTTCAACCTCCAGTCTCCAGCCTCGCCTCAAGTCTCCAGCCTCCAGTCTCCAGCTTCGCCTCCAGTCTCCAGCCTCCAGCCTCCAGCCTCGCCTTAAATCTCCAGCCTCCAGCCTCGCCTCGCCTCAAGTCTCCAGCCTCCAGCGTCGCCTCACGTTTCCAGCCTCAAGCCTCCAGCCTCAAGTCTCCAGCCTCCAGCCTCACCTCGCCTCGTCTCCAGCCTCCAGCCTCCAGCCTCACCTCAAGTCCCCAGCCTCCAGCCTCGCCTCAAGTCTCCAGCCTCCAGCCTCCAGCCTCGCCTCGTCTCCAGCCTCCAGCCTCACCTCACCTCGTCTCCAGCCTCCAGCCTCGCCTCAAGTCTCCAGCCTCCAGCCTCCAGCCTCACCTCAAGTCTCCAGCCTCCAGCCTCGCCTCACCTCAAGTCTCCAGCTTCCAGCCTCACCTCAAGCCTCCAGCCTCGCCTCGCCTCAAGTCTCCAGCCTCCAGCCTCACCTCAAGTCTCCAGCCTCCAGCCTCCAGCCTTGCCTCTCCTCGTCTCCAGCCTCCAGCCTTGCCTCGCCTCAAGTCTCCAGCCTCCAGCCTCGCCTCAAGTCTCCAGCCTCCAGCCTCCAGCCTTGCCTCTCCTCAAGTCTCCAGCCTCCAGCCTTGCCTCGCCTCAAGTCTCCAGCCTCCAGCCTTGCCTCGCTTCAAGTCTCCAGCCTCCAGCCTTGCCTCAAGTCTCCAGCCTCCAGCCTTGCCTCTCCTCAAGTCTCCAGCCTCCAGCCTTGCCTCGCCTCAAGTCTCCAGCCTCCAGCCTTGCCTCGCTTCAAGTCTCCAGCCTCCAGCCTTGTTTCGCCTCCAGACTCACCTCAAGTCTCCAGCCTCCAGCCTCGCCTCATCTCCAGCCTCACCTCAAGTCTCCAGCCTCCACCCTCCAGCCTCTCCTCAAGTCTCCAGCCTCCACCCTCCAGCCTTGCCTTGCCTCAAGTCTCCAGCCTCCACCCTCCAGCCTCAGCTCAAGTCTCCAGCCTCCACCCTCGCCTCACGTCTCCAGCCTCCACCCTCCAGCCTCCAGCCTCGCCTTAAGTCTCCAGCCTCCACCCTCCAGCCTTGCTTCAAGTCTCCAGCCTCCAGCCTCGCTTCGCCTCAAGTCTCCAGCCTCCAGCCTCGCCTCACCTCGTCTCCAGCCTCCAGCCTCCAGCCTTGCCTTGCCTCAAGTCTCCAGCCTCCAGCCTTGCCTTGCCTCAAGTCTCCAGCCTCCTGCCAAACCTCGCCTCATCTCTTGCCTAGCCTTGAGCCTGAAGACTCCAGCCTCTAGCCTCTAGCCTTTTGCCAAGCCAAGCCAAGACTCTAGCCTCTAGCCTCAAGCTTCAAGCCTGTAGAATTCTGCCTCATCCTGCCTGCCTGCCAAGCCTTGTCCTTGCCTCGTTCTGGGGTCTGAGCCAGAGGCAAGACCCAGGTACTGGGTCCTTGTCCAGTCTCTGGCTCGGAGTCCAAGCCCAGGCTCCTAGCTCTTTTGTCCAGTCCTGTTCCAGGTTTCGTGTTTTCCTGTCCTTGTCCTTGCTATCGCCCTGTATCCTTGTCCTGTCCCTAGTACTTCAGTGTCTGTGTCTTGCACTTGGGTCCATTCCCAGCCGTGCCCTTATGACAGGGCTTTAAACCAAAATATCACTCTGGGAATGTTAGTCATGGATAATGTTTCTTTCAGCCACTGGAAATCCTTCTCAGCAGAGTGGTAGCACTAAAGATTCTTTATTGGCAATCCCCAATCATTTCATAGTGATCAGGTACAAAGGCGCATGAGAAAATGATAACAGTTAGATGCTGTCTGAAAATATCACCTGAAGCTCCCTTATCTTGTTTGAATTGCAGTTTGACGAGGAAGGAAGCAGATTAAATTGTGGAGTCTCACTTCTAATATAGTAAAAACACTCAATGCCACTTCTCCTGCACCTAATAAAATGGCTGTTGAGTGTATGTTTATGGTCTTCTGTTGTTGTAGCCCATCCACTTCAAGGTTTGAAATGTTGTACATTCATAGTTGCTCTTCTGCACACCACTACACTGTTATCTGATTTACTATTGCCTTCCTGTCAGCTTGAACCAGTCTGGCCATTCTCCTCCGACCTGGCTCATAAACAAAGATTGTTTGCTCACAGAATTGCCATTCACTGGATTTTTTTTTTTGTTAATCTTTAGAGACTGTTGTGTGTGAAAATCCCAGGAAATTAGCAATCTCTGAGATACTCAAACCAACCCATCCAGCCCCAGCAAACATTCCATGGTCTAGGTCACTTAATCACATTTCTTACCCATTCTGATGTTTGGTCTAAGCAATAACTGAAGCTCTTGACCACGTCTGCATGTGTTTATGCATTAAGTTGCTGCCATGTGATTGACTGATTAGATATTTGCATTAATGAACAGGTGCACAGGTGTACCTAGTAAAGGGGCCACTGAGTATTGGGAGATTGCTATATTTTAAAATTGTAAATGGCTTGCTTTTCCTTCTACTTCACTTATTTCCTTCTCCTTTTTATATACAGTATTTTCTTCTCATTTTCTTTTTGGATTTGACCCAAACTGAATTTACTCACTTTTCTTTTGTACAGTCGTGAGTTCATTCTCACTCTCCAAGAGAAGGCACTAACCTGTCAGCGTTAGCTTCTATCGACAATCTACTTCCTCTATATCACTTGTAGACACAAGCGGTTCTGCAGATGCTGGAAATCTTGAGCAGCACACACAAAATGCTGGAGGAACTGAGTACGTCAGGTAGCATCAATGCAGAATAAGCTGTTTATACACTCTTCACTGATGCTGCCCGACCTGCTGAGTTCCTCAAACACTTTGTGTGTGATGCTATATGCAACAGTAAGCTTGCACTTTCAGTAATTTGCAGAAAGAGTTTTGTGCTGATATTTGGAGAGGAAGATGAAGTGAAGGATTCCACACTCCAAAAAAAATGGTCATGTTTTGTTATTAAAATGTTAATAACAAAATATTGATGCAAACACTCTTACAAAAGTACAGTCCGATACATAGCTTTCCCTAAATCTGCTCATTTAAGAAGTATTTTCTCAAAACTGCCCTTTGCAATTGGATTCTCAGGTGTCAACAAAGCAAAAGAGCTGGTATTGACATCAGGAAAAGAGGACAGTGCAAATGCTGTTGTTACCTCAACTGTGCCCAATTGACGCCACCGCCAAGAAAGCTCACTAAAGCCTTTATTTCCTCAGGAGGCTGATGAAATTTGCTATGTTCCCGCTGACCATCACCAATATTTCAGTGATGCACCACAGAAAGCATTCTATTTTGATGTACCATGGCTTGGTGTGGCAGTCGCAAGAAACCAGGATGGCAATGCTTAGTTGTTTGTAGGTAGGGTTAATACTTGACTTTCAAGAGTTATGTTCCGGCTGGACTTAGTCCTTAAACTGCTGGAGAACAGTGCGGAAAGAATGGGTGCTGTTTTCTCCCGGTAGGGATTAGTTTTTAGTTCCAAGTGCTCCTGTCACGTTTTGTCATCCTGCAACCTTATCCTTCAATCTCTTTGAATTATGGAGGACAGCATGTGTATAAATGTCTCTCTCCAGCAGACTTCATCATGACTCCAGTATTTATACTATTTTTTAATGTTTCTTAATTGTACATATGACTTTTTTTTGTGTTCTATCGCTGAGCAGCAGAGAACTATCTTACTGGCCTCTCAAAGTTCTCCTTGGGAACTAGTTGACTTGATCAGCATTTCTGATCTGGCTATTGTTCACGATTGCATTTAATAAAAAAAACTACTGAGAGCTTCAGACATCACAGAAACTAGCCCCCCTCCCCCATGGACTCATGATATATTGATGCTAGTACAGTGTCAACAGTTCTAAAGGAGAGAATTAAGTTACAGACAATAGACAATAGGTGCAGAAGTAGACCATTCGGCCCTTCGAGCCTACACCGCCATTCTGAGATCATGGCTGATCATCTACTATCAATACCCGGTTCCTGCCTTGTCCCCATAACCCTTGATTCCCCTATTTATAAGATACCTATCTAGCTCCTTCTTGAAAGCATCCAGAGAATTGTCCTCCACTGCCTTCTGAGACAGCGCGTTCTACACCTCCACAACTCTCTGGGAGAAGAAGTTCCTCCTCAAGTCTGTCCTAAATGACCTACCCCTTATTCTTAAACCATGCCTTCTGGTACTGGACTCTCCGAGAATCTGGAACATATTTCCTGCCCCTATCTTGTCCAATCCCTTAATAATCTTATATGTCTCAATCAGATCCCCCCTCAATCTCCTTAATTCTAGCGTGTACAAGCCCAGTCTCTCTAACCTCTCTGCGTAAGACAGTTCGGACATCCCAGGAATTAACCTAGTGAACCTACGCTGCACCTCCTCCACAGCCAGGATGTCCTTCCTTAACCCTGGAGACCAAAACTGCACACAATACTCCAGGTGCGGTCTCACCAGGGCCCTATACAAATGTAAAAGGAATTCCTTGCTCTTGTACTCAATTCCCTTTGTAATAAAGGCCAACATTCCATTAGCCTTCTTTACTGCCTGCTGCACTTGCTCATTCACCTTCAGAGACTGATGAACAAGTACTCCTAGATCTCTTTGTATTTCTCCCTTACCTAACTCCACACCGTTCAGATAATAATCTGCCTTCCTGTTCTTGCTCCCAAAGTGAATAACCTCATACTTATTCACGTTAAACGCCATCTGCCAAGTTTCTGCCCACTCACCCAGCCTATCCAAGTTACCTTGAATTCTCCTAACATCCTCATCACATGTCACACTGCCACCCAGCTTAGTATCATCAGCAAACTTGCTAATGTTATTCACAATGCCTTCATCTAAATCATTGACGTAAATCATAAACAGCTGTGGTCCCAATACCGAGCCCTGTGGCACCCCACTAGTTACCACCTGCCATTCCGAGAAACACCTATTCGCTGCTACCCTTTGCTTTCTATCTGCCAACCAGATAACCAAGTTATAAGTGTCTTGCATTTACTTTGGATTTCATTGGGTTGATAGAAATATATTTGATTGTTTTTAAATATTTTCTATTATTTCTGCATTTTTGTATATTTCGCATATTTTGTAATCTTCTGAGTCCTATTAGTATTTGTAATAGATTTTGCATGTTCCACAATGAGGGTAATTTATAATTTTGACAGCTGTAAAGAAAAAGCACTTCAATGGGATTTCTTAAAAATGGAACGTGCCAATGGCCTACAGGACCTTATGAAATACACCAGAACTGCTTTTGCTCAGTTCTCGACTAGACAAAAGCATAGTTAGCAGGAAGGTGAACTGCTCTTCTAGAAATTTCTAGATCATCATTTCTAGTAGCTGAGGCTTCAAATCCAAGGGAACCAGAAGAAAAAAAAACAGAAACATAGCTTTAGAATGGTAAACTCCTGTGCTAGAGAATTCTGAGACTGCAGAATTCATTTTGCGTGAATGTTATTTCAAGAAATCTCCGGTAGTATTCTGGGTGAATGAAATTGGGTTGTTCGGGAATGGAAGCAGTTGTTAGATGTGATGGAAAGATTTAGTGCTATGGAGGATAAACACAGAATGATTGCAAGGACTCAGTGTTTTGCTCCTATGTTGGAGGAAGCACAAAATAATCTGCAGATGCTGTAAAACTTTCTGTACACTGGATGAACTCAGCAGGTCGGGCAGCATCGGTCAGAAACGATGAGTGACGTTTTGGGCCGGAACCCTTCGTCAGGACTGAAGAATGAAAGATGGGGAAGGATTTGAAGAATGCTTGTAGCTTCAGTTGATAGACCAGTAATTTGAAAGACAAAGGGGTGGGGGAGGGGAAGCAATGATGTCATAGCCCTGAAAACAATGGGTAGTAGAAGAAGGAGGCGGAACCATGAGGGAGCTGGGGGAGGGGGCAGAGTGAAATAGGGATAGAGGAAGGGAGGGGGAGGGAATTACTGGAAGTTGGAGAATTCTATGTTCATACCAAGGGGCTGGAGACTACCTAGACGGTATATGAGGTGTTGCTCCTCCAACCTGAGTTTAGCCTCATCATGGCAGTAGAGGAGGCCATTATTGGACATATCTGAATGGGAATGGGAAACAGAGTTGAAGTGGGTGGCTACTGGGAGATCCTGTCTGTTTTGGCGGACGGAGTGGAGGTGCTCGACGAAGCGGTCCCCCAATCTGCGTAGGGTTTCACCAATGTAGAGGAGGCCGCACCGGGAGCACCGGATGCAATAGATGACCCTAACAGACTCACAAGTGAAGTGTTGTCTCACCTGTAAGGACTGTTTGGGGCCCTGAATGGTGGCAAGAGAGGAGGTGTAGGGACAGGTGTAGCACTTACGCTTACAAGGATAAGTGCCGAGTGGGAGATCAGTGGGGATGGACGTGTGGATAAGTGAGTCGCGGAGGGACCGATCCCTGAGGAAAGCGGAGAGGGGTGGAGAGGGAAAGATGTGCTTAGTGGTGGGGTCCTGTTGAAGGTGGCGGAAGTTGCGGAGGATAATGTGCTGGAACCGGAGGAGTTTCCTTGTACATGATCGATTGTTTGTCCATTGTATCTGATGACCTGTGCAGTGCTTCTTTTAGATGATGTGAACTGCGTGAAGAAACCTGTGTTGGAGAGATTTAAAGTGGAAAAGCCTTTGCACTGGAGAAGTTCCACTCTTGACCTCAGAGATCTGAGTCTAGTGGCAAAAACTGGGGTTTTCCTTGATTACAGTAGATGATTACGTCTTCGTCTGTCACACTGTTCTCTCTCAATGAAGCATTACGGAACCACCTTCCTGGCGGTTGAACCTCACTGTTAATCTCATCTGCCCAATCTGCTGGAGCTGGCTTTGAATGCTACGACATGTAGCCACTGGCTGCCCTCAACTGGTTTAGCCAGTCTGTCAAAGTGGATTACCAGGCTGTGGCCGCTGTTGCATGCAAAGAGGCTGCTTATCAGTCCTGTATCATTCTGACTTAGTCCTACTCATCTGACCTGGAACATCTACCAAGTGTTGTCCATTTTATCTGTCGAGGGAGTTTTCTGCCAACATCTTGGAAGCAGTGTACATTCCACCTCAGGTCAATGTCATATTCTAGAGGACTTCATGAAACAGTGCTCCCGAATGCCTGGTTGCAGGGGATTCCAACCTGGCTAGCCTGAAGAGGTCTCTGAACAACTACCACCAACATATCACCTGTGGTACCAAAGGAAGCAACACACTTAACCACTGTTATATCACCATCAAGAATGTCTGAACAACTGGCTGTACTTTTACTCCCGGTGTATAGGCAGCAGCAGTTATAAGGATCAAGAAGGTATGGTCAGGGGATGCAGAGGAGAACTTCAGAAGTGCTTTGAGTCAGTGCACTGAAGGATGTTCAGGGATTCATCTTCAGATCTGAATGAATATACCATAGTTTTCACCGACTTAACCAAAACCCATGTGGATGAGTGTGTGCATTCGAGAATACACGAATTAAAATCTGTGGGTGAACCAGGAGATTCATAGTATGCTGAGGGCTAGGTTGGTGGCATTCTAGACTGGCAATGCAGAACTTTACAGGAAGTCAGCTCTGACAAGTTTCACTTTCTAGAAGGCAAAACGTAACATAATGAATATCTGTGATGCTTCATGCCCAGATGAGCTGAATGCCTTTCATGCACACTTTGAAAAGGAGAGTAGAACTACACATGAGCAAGTCCTTACAGCGCCTTGTGACCCTGTAGTCGGTGTCTCGGAAACCAACATCAGAACACCTTTCAAGAGGGTGAACCCTCACAAGGCATCACCCCTGATAGTTAGCTGGTAGGGCTCTGAAAACCTGTGCCAACAGACTAGCTGGAGTGTACAAGAACACCTTTGATCTCTCTCTGCTGCAGTTAAAGATTCCCACCTGCTTCAAGAGGACGACAATCACACCAGTGCCCAAGAAGACTAGGATGAGCTGCCTGAACAATTATCACCCAGTGGCACTCACATCTACGGTAATGAAGTGCTTTGAAATGTTGGTTCATGGCCAGAATCACCTCCTGCCTAAGCGAGGTCCTAGACCTACTACAATTTGCCTGTCACAACAGTAAGTCTACAGCTGATACACTCTCATTGGCTCTTCACTTGGCCTTGGATCACATGATTATTGTTTATTGATTACAGAACAGAGTTCAACATAATCATACCCTCAATGCCAGTCATCAAGTTCTAAAACCTGGACCTTTGCACTTCTGTCTTCAGAAGGATCTTTGACTTCCTCATTGGGAGACGACAATCAGTGCAGAGGAAGCAACATCTTCTCTTCACTGGCAATCACCTGGTGCACCTCAAGGTTTAGCCCACTGCTATACCTTGTTAGAACACACGATATAGAATTTGCTCATTGATCAGAATTTATAGCACATTAATCTTTAAAATATTTGATCTAAGATTGGCACCTTACTCTGTGCAACATTTTTCTCAGTAGTATTGTCCTGAAATTATTTAGGATTTTGCTGAGGTCCTTGTTATAATAATGTTTTGAACTCAAATTGTTTTTAAACCAAAGGTTCAAAAGGTTCAAAGGTTCATTTTATTGTCAAAGTATGCATGTACAATACAACTCTGATATTTCTCTTCTCCAGGTAGCCATGAAATACAGAAAAACCATGGGTGTTGTTGAAAGAAAAAGCATCAAATTCCCACCCCGAACATGAAAAAGAAAAAGAAACAAAACTTGCAAACCCCCAGCAACCCCGCTCCCTCACAGAGAGAAAAACAGCAGCAATAGCAGCAAATCCCACACCCCCTCACTTGCAGAATAGAACAGTGACAATAGCTTCAAAGCCCCTGGCCCCTTCTCTCACACACAAAACGTACCAGATCGCCCACACAAAGAAACACCAACAAGAAAGTAATATCCCAATTCCCTAACCACTCCCTCTCACAAACACTAATATATCGCCCACCCACAGATCAGCCACAAGAAACAGAACACCGAAAACTGCCGGAGACTATAATTCCAATCATTACGTAAATCTCAGAATTTCAAAAACATCTTCCTGTCAGCATTCGACAGAAATCAGACAGAAATTGCCAGAATAATTGAGAGAAACACATACAAATTGCTGTTAGAACTCAGCAAATCAAGCAGCATCTATGGAAATCAATAAACAGGTGATGTATCGGACTGAGGCCCTTCATCAGGATTGACTAATGAGTCCACATCCAGTGGAACTCATCCACATTTATAATCCAGCAGCTTGAATCAGAATCAGATTTATTATCACTGGCTTATATGATGAGAAATTTGTTGCAGAGTAGTACATGCAAAGATATAGAGTTAAAAATAAAGAAGAGATGCAAAAATAGAATAATAGATGGTGTTCATGAGTTTATCAACCATTCAGAAACCTGATAGTGGAGGGGAAGAAGCTGTTTCTCTAACTTTAAATATGGGTCTTCAGGCATCTGTGCCTCCTCCCTGTTGGTAATTATGGGAAGAAGGCATGTCCTGATTCTTGGTGTTCTTCATGATGAAAGATGTTGTTGATTGTGGGAGAATATTGTGCTTGTGATGGAACCATCATTATGACCTCTTTAAGCTTTGGATAATTTAAGGGAAACTACAACAAAAATGGGTGATGGATGATGGGAATAAGAAACCAATTGGGGGAGGGGAAAGGATGAGTTATAAACTATAAGATCAACATCTCAACTGCCTGTGTAGTGAAGAACCCAGTGGTTTGAACATTGAGTTTTACCATTTTCAGGTACCCTTTACCTCTTGAGCTCTCTTCTCTTTATCTGCTTACAATCCACCTCATTTTTCTTCCACTTCTCATTCTGCAGCAAGCTGCACCTCCCAGCCCTCCATCACCCATTTTAGTTTTCATCCACTTACTGGCCATTCACTTCACCCATTAGATCCTCTTTACCATTTGGTTCCATCTGCCCCTTATCTCTCCATTGTCCCTTCCTTACTTAACAGATTCCATCACTTGACACCTTTGTGTCCCTGCTTTTCACCCTCCATCTTCCCTTATCCCACCTAACTCACAGTCTTTTCTTTAACTCTTTCATTATCTGCTTCCTCCTAACACCTACCTGCCTCTGTCATCCAACTCCACTCCTGCTCCCAGCTGGTTCCATCCATTCATCATCCATTATCCATCCAATCAGACCTTTCTCATGCCTTCCCCCACCCCCTCACTCTTTCACCTTCAGACTATCCTCCCTCTACACTTTCAACCCTGATGACAAAGGGTCTCGGCCTGAAACGTTGACTGTACCTCTTCCTATAGATGCTGCCTGGCCTGCTGCGTGCACCAGCATTTTTTACGTGTGCTGCTTGAATTTCCAGCATCTACAGATTTCCTCTTGTTTGTGTACATCTTCAGTTCCTTTTCTTCCCCACAAATGCTGTTTAACTTGCTCAGTTGCCCGAAAAGTTTGTTTTTTTTTTCACTTGTGTAGTTGGCAAAGTAGCCTTGATATCAGTGACTGTGAATAGCTGTACTGGGCAGAAAGATTAACAAGGCCTCATACGCTTTGAGTAACACAACGTTAGATAGAGCAGAAGAAGTTCCGGGAAAACAGATATAGTATTCATAAAAATACTGATGTTATCAGATGGTAAAATAAGTTAGCACAGCACTGGCATTCATTCTTGGGGACATTGAACGGAAAAGCAGAAAGACAAAACAAACATGCTTCTTCATGTTTGCACAGTTCTACACATATTAAAAATAACGATAAAGGCATTGATGGAGGCATGAAACAAATTGTATGGAATGTATTAGAATTGCTGGTTATGTATAATTATTAGGAAAGGCTAGTTTCTTTGAAAAAGGCTGAAAAGGTGTTTTTTATATTGAAAACTTGATCCTGAATTGATAAGCAAGTGAAGAGAAAACAGTCAAAAAACTTCATTCTCCCTTAATAAAATTACCAGATCACCACAGTCTTAGAACATTAGTTTCCATTCAATCTGACATTAAGTGTGCACAGTCTCTGTGCTCACAGGCATTGTAAGGCTGACAATGTTGCACTGGTGTCAGTTTTTAGTCATTGCTGTGATGCCTTGCTTGAATTTTGAGTAAGCACTTGCTAAAAAAATTGGGCCTTTGGGTGAGAGTGCCCAGCTGCTTGCTTCAACCGCAGGGTTTTGTATTTGAAGGGTTTAAAGCTTCCTTGTAATATTCTCTGCAATGATTACCTATCATTCACCCGCCATAAATTAGCAAGGTTTACAATTAAAGATAAAAGACTGAACAAGTTTATATATACTTTTGGCAATATAAAACAGACTACAAAACTAAAGTCAGTAGTGTTTTAAGCCAGGTGGTTGTGTAAGGCCAAACTTCAATAAGTACTGCAATAATATCAACCTCCTCAGATGTGTGTTCTTGTGCATATCTTAAAACTTTAAAGATATATTTAAGCATACACTTGAGAAACTAGGAGGGCAAAAAGGCAGTATGAGATCGATAAGTGTTAAGGAAAATCCAAAGAGGTTCTGTAGATATAGTGTGTACAAGTCTGACGAGAGAGAGAATAGGCTCCCTTAGAAACCAGCAGTCACTTTGTTTCAAGTCACAGGAGATGGGTGGGATTTTTAATAAATAATTTCTCCCTGGTGTTTATTGAGGAAAACATCATGTTTGCACAAGGAATAATTGAAATGTGGAGATTTTTTTTATTGCCCAGGAGGAAGTATTTGCAGCCTTGCAGACAATTATGGCGAATAAATCCTGAAGGCCTTGCCAACTGCAACCTTGAACCTTGTGGGAGGCTTTGTGAAGCTATTTGTTTCACTGTCAAACACTGGTGATCATCTGAAGACTGCTGGATGGTTAATGTAATTCTGTTGTTTAAGAAGAGTAGCAAAGACAAGCTAGGGAACTACAGGCTGGTCAGCCTGATACCAGTGGTGAAGAAGTTACTGCAGGGAATTCTGCCGGATCTACCAGCATTTGGATAGCTAATGTCTGATTAGAAGTCAGCATATTTTTCTCTGTAGGAAATTGTTGTAGGGTTCTCAGTGATATTAACTGTAATGGTAACTGTTAACAGCTAATAATAAAATGGTTTCTCTGTAGTGATATAATGAAATGGCTTCTCTGTAATGTTAACTGAAGAGGTAATGTTCTTTGTAGCTGAAATGTTTGGGTTATAATTATTGATAACGGGGAACTAACCAATGGAAGTCATGTTATTCTATCTGTATGTGTGGGAACCTGGGTGAGTGCATGGAGAGATTGGCGAGGAGAGGCGAAGAGGAAGGATGTGCAGGGGAGTGCTCTGGAAGAGCACCGTGGTTGGTCCCAGTCTGAGGGTCGTGGAGTTCAGAGGAAATCAAATGGTGGATCGAGGATACTGCGTGAGCTCCAACGTTGTGCACAGCTGTGTAATCCCTATTCTTGGTACCTTTTTATTTTATATTTTTTTGTTTCTCTACTAACCCCATAGTCACGGTAAAATTTATAAAGTGTAATCGTTTAAACGTACATTGTGTACTGCCTGATGTTTTACATTGTGGGCTGTACTGAAATGCATTACACAGCATCTATGCAAATGTGAGACGCAGTTTGGTGGGCAGACGGCAGTTTCCCCTAGACGAACGTGGGTTGATAGAGCTGAGTGTTATATTGTGTTTGAAAGAATGTTTAAAGTTCTTTGAAGAGGTAACTGAAAAGATTGGAGAGGGTAGGGTGGTGGATGTTTTCATTTTGGACTTTAGCGAGACCTTCAACAATGTTCCAAATGGTAGGCTAATCTAGAAGGTAAGGATCCATGGAACCCAGTCAGACCTTGTTGGGTGGATTCAAGTTGGCTCTGGGATAAGAAGAAGAGTGTGGTGGCTGAAGGATCTTTCTCAAAATGGAGGCAGTGACAAGTGGTGTACCACAGGCATCAACGTTAAGATGCTTGCTATTCAATGTTTAATATAAATGATTTGGCTGTGAACGCAGAAGGCTAGATCAGTACATTTGTGGATGACACAAAATTTAAAGGTGTTATTGATAATGAAGAAGTTTAATATAGATTACAAGGCATTCTTGATCAGATAGGGAAGTAGGTTGAGTGTGGCAGAATGATTTCAAAAGAGATAAATGCAAGGAGATGTAGTTTGCAAAGTCAAGCCAGTGTAGGACTTGCATTATTAATGATTGGGACCTCAGCAGTAAAATGGAACAGAAGGACCTTGGAGTACAAGTGCAGTTTGTTGAAAATCGAGGATGTAATTTGGAGACTTTATAAAGCACTGGCGAGGCCTCACATGGAGCATTTTTAGGCCCTTATCTTAAAAAAGGATGAGCTGAAACTGGAGGGAGCTCAAAGGTAGTCCATGAAAATGATTCCAGGATTAAATGGCTTGTCAGGTGAAGAGCGTTTGATGGCTCTGCATTCAATAGAGGACAGAAGGATGAGGGGTGACAACATTCAAACCACTTGACTGATGAAAGGCCTTGATAGAGTGGATGTGGAGAGGATGATTATGATGGTGGGAGAGTCTAAGACCACAGAATACAACCTTAAAATAGAGGGTATACACAAGCAATTCTGCTGATGCTGGAAATTCAAGCAACACACATCAAAGTTGCCGGTGAACGCAGCAGGCCAGGCAGCATCTCTAGGAAGAGGTACAGTCGACGTCTCGGTCGAAGCGTCGACTGTACCTCTTCCTAGAGATGCTGCCCGGCCTGCTGCGTTCACCAGCAACTTCGATGTGTGTTGCTTAAAATAGAGGGACGTCCTTTTAGGCTGGAAATGAGGAGGAATTTTTTGAACCAAAGACTGATGAATCTGTGGAATTCATTGCCGGAGGCAAAATCTTATTGTATATGTAAGGCAGAGGTTGATATATCCTTGATTGGTCAGGGCATGAAGGGTTACATGGAAAATGCAGAAGATTGTGTCTGAGAGTAAAATTGGATCAGCCATGATGAAATGGCGGAGCAGACTCGATGGGCCAAATAGTCCAATTCTGCTTCTAGATCTTATAGTCTTATAGTCTTAGAATGGTGTCATAGACAGAGTGCACGGTGAAAAAGGCACTTAGCCTGTTGGCATTCATCAGTCATAGTACTAAGTATAGGAGCTGGGATATTATATTGTGGTTGGGTAAGTTATTGGTGTGTCCACACTTTGAAAACTGTGTATCTTTTTATTGGAAAAATGTGCCTAAAAAGTGCAGGAAAGATTTACAATGGTGTTGCTAGGACTAAAGGACCTCAGCTGTAGGCAGAGGCGGACCAGACAAGGTTTTTATCTCTTAGAACACTGGAGTTTGAGGGGGCAAACTTAGCGAAATATTTTGAATTATGAAAATCTTTTCCTCAGGGTGGAGGAACAAAAACATAGATGCATAAAGTAGGTTTAGGGTGAGAGGAGATCTATTGAAAAGAGACCTGAAGAGTAATTTTTTTCATGCAGAGAATGATAGGTACAGTATATGAAATGAGCTACCATACAAATTGGTGGAGCAGGTACAGTAGTACCATTTAAGAAGAACTTGGACAGGTGTGAGGAGGAGTAGGGTTTGGTGGGATATGGAAAGCAGGAAACAGGAGACTGGCTGGATGGACACTGTGGTTGATATAGACTGGTTGGGTTGAAGGGCTTATATCCATGCTGCTTGCTGTACAAATCCATGACACTAAAGATAAAACACAAGAAATATGCATGAGGTCTCTCAGTGGGAGGTTCATCCAAATCATTAAGATCCAAATGATCCACAGTGACTTGGCTACTTGGATTTAGAAATGGCTTGCAAATAAAAGACAGAAGGTAGGGGTCAATGGGACTTAGTCTGGCTGGAGAACCGTGACTATTGTGGTTCTGCACGGATCTATACTGGGACCTCTTTGTGCTTAGCCCATTGCTGTTTACACTGCTAACACATGACTGTGCAGCCAGATTCAAGGAGAACCTGATCATTAAATTTTCAGATGATACCACAGTGGTGGGGCTCATCAGCAAAAATGATGAAACTATGTACAGAGAGGAGATCAAACACCTAGAGAACTGGTGCAGTGATAACAACTTGATGCTTAATGTCACCAAAACCATGGATATGATCGTCGACTTCAGACGTTCTCAACCTGAGCACACACCCCTCAGCATCAGCGGCTCCACAGTGGAGAGAGTGGAAAACATCAAATTCCTTGGGGTGCAGATCTCGGACAATCTCACCTGGTCCAGGAACACCACTGGGATTGTGAAATGGGCCCAGCAGAGATTGTACTTTCTGAGGAAGCTTAAAAAAGCATCACTCCCCACTAACATCTTAACTACATTCTACAGAGGCGTGGTTGAGAGTGTGCTGACTTTTGCATCACAACCTGGTACTCCAGCTGCAGTGCTGTCGACAAAAAAGCCTTGCAGAGGGTGGTTCGGAGAGCAGAGAAGGTTATTGGGGTCTCCCTACCTTCTGTCCAAGACCTCTTTCAGAGTTGATGCCTTCAGAAGACACGATACGTCATTAAAGACCCCTCACACCCTCTCCATGAACTGTTTGTTCTTCTGCCATCAGGCAAACATTACAGGAGCATCAAAACTAAAACCACAAGGCTACTGAACAGTTTCCTCCCATAGTCAATCAGACTGCTAAATAGCTGCTCCACCTGACTCTGCTTTTGGACACTTTTAACTCACACTGGACACTTATAACTGGATTTTAACTGACATGTGGCTGTTGTGTTTTACTATTTATTGTTATGTTTATTATTTAGTGTTGCGTTTGTTATGTTATGATTGAACTGCTCCTGGGAAACGCTGTCTCATTCTGCCTTGCAGAGCTGATGTATGGTTAGAATGACAATAAAGTTTTTTGAATCTTGAATCTTGAATCTTGATATATATCAATGACTTGGATGAAAACATGGATGGGTAAATTAGCATGTTTGCAGACAATAGAAAGATTGGTGGCATTATGCATTCTGCAGAAGATTGCCTAAGTATATAGATCAGTTACAGATATGGTTGGAGAAACAGTTTAATCCACTAAAGTGTGAGATGGTGCACTTTGTTTGATCAAATGTAAAGGACAATACACAGTTAATTGAAAGACACAAGTGTGTTGATGTACGGAGGGATCTTGGAGTCCAAGACCAATGTTCCCTAAAAGTGGCTGCACAGATTGATGGCTGGTAAACAAGGTATTGGGTTCAAAAGTCAAAAGGTAATGTTGCAGCTTTATTCAACTCTTATCAGGCTGCACCTGGAGTATGAATTCAGATCTGATCACTTCATTATAGGAAGGATGTAGTGGCTTAGGATAGGGTGTAGAAGGCTTTATTAGTCAAAGCATTGAGTTCAAGAATTAAGAAGTTATCTTCCAGCTTTATGGGTTGGGCTGCCTCAGCAGTACTGAATTCAGGTCAGGTCACTCCATTCTAGGAAAGACCTGGAGGTTTAGGAGACGGTACCAGGATGGTGTCTGGATTAAAAGGCAAGTGCTACAAGAGGGAGTTGGACAAACTTGGGTTGTTTTCTTGGGAGTTGTGGAGGCTGAGGAGAGATTTTATAGAAGTTTATAAGATTATGAGAGGCATAGATACAGTAGATAGCTGGGATCTTCCTCTTGCAGTCGAAATATCTAATACAAGGTCATGTATTTAAAGTGAGAGGGAGTAAATTGATGGAACATTTTTGGGGCAATTTTTTTACTCAGACAGTAGTGGGTGTCTGGAATACACTGCCAGGGATGGCAATAGAGGCAAATACAATCAAGGTGTTCAGCAGGTTCTTAAGTAGGCAGGTGATTGTGCAGGTAATAGAGGGATATGGACACTGTGTAGACAGAGGGATTAGTTGATGTTCAATTACTGAACTCAGAATCATAGAGCACAGCAGCACAGAAGCACGCCCTTTGATGCATTGAGTAAGTGCTGAACTATTATTCTGCTTGGTCCCATCTACCTGCAGCTGGAGCACAGCTCTCCATACCCGCCCCCCATCTATGTATTTACTGCACCCAAACTTCCCTTAAGTGTTAAAGTCGTATCTGTATCCACCACTTCCACTGCTAGCTCATGTCATTAGTGTACTTAGTTTGGTACAGCAATGAAGACCAAAGCGTCTGTTTCTGTTCTATCTTCCATGTTCTATGTTCTTTTAAGAATGGGGAACTATTTTTCTATCTACCTCAAATTCCTTTCCTAAAAACATCGGGATCATTAAACAGTGGGAAGAAGCAGATATATAAGAAGTTTACCGAAAAGCATTAAAGCAATTGGGTAGTTGAGAGGGTAGCTTTAGTTTTCCCAATATTGTCTGGGTCTTCTTTAGTGCCAGAGACATAGATGGAGCAGAATTTGATAGGCATATCCAGAGAGTTTCTTGAAATGGATGGATTACTTTCCTCACTATTTTATTTATTCCTCATCCACCATGCTCTCATTTGTTGGGTGAGAAATAATGATGTGAGCAGATGTTAAAATATGAGTATTTAATTATAATTGTCATTGACCTGAAATGTTAAGAACATGGGACATAGAACACTACAGCACAGTGACTCTTTGACCCACTATATTATGACAACATTATAACCTACTCTAAAATCAATCTAACTTTTCCTTCATGCAGAGCCCTCCATTTTGTTATCATCCATGTGCCCAGCTAAGAGTTTCTTAAGTGTCTGTAATATACCTGCCTCTGCCACCACCCCTGGCAGGGCACTCCACACACTCACCACTCACTCACTTACGGTTGACATCCCCCCGATACTTTCCTGCAATCGTCTTAAAATATGCTCCCTCTCTTCTACTCTCTTCACACACGCCATTTGACTTCTTCATCCCCTCTGCTATCCGATCTCTGAATGGGCATTGAGTCCATGAACACTGCCTCACTACGTACTTACTTATTTCTGCACTACTTGTTTAATTTATCTATTTAATATATATACATACTTACCGTAATTCACGTTTTTCCTATTGTTATGTATTGCAATGTACTGCTGCCGCAAAGGCAACACATTCCATGACACGTGCTGCGATATTCAACCCGATTCTGATCCTGATGCTGTTACTTTGTGCTGCAAACTCTGCCAGGAGGGAGACAATGACAGTGAGAGGAGAATAATTACATGAGAGTAATCTGTGGTGACCGTAAGTGGAACGTTGATGGGGAACCGCTTCGTTGAGCACCTCCACATCATCCACCACAAGCGGGAGTTCCCACGTGCTCACGGGAAGAACATATAAATGTTCTTACAGAGGCATTGTTCTCCAAATTCCAATGCCCTAGACTGTAATAGCTCTATGCTACCATAATTGCTCACACAGTCTTGACTTTGTGGTTCTTAGATACTGTCTTGATATAGTGTATTACATTCTAAATAGCAAACATACAATTGACAACATCAAAAGTTACTACATTGAAGGTCTATTTTAATAAAAAGTTATTTACATGTTGCTTCAATTCTGCAACATCTGTGCGGCTATTCTGCAGATCTTTAATCTTAAAATTACAAAACCGAAGATATTTTTCACAATTCACAGAAAGATCAGCAACAGAGTGCAGGAAGGAATGCTGGGAAGAATGTCAAGCAATGTCTAAAAGTGAGGTGCCTAACTTGTTAACCCACATCCCAGGAGTACAAATGCCTTTTGATCAACAAATCAAATCAAAATTCTCCCACATGAATCATTAATTGTATTTGATATCTAAACAGCAAACATTCAGAGAAATCTCCAAGAACATCCCCATCAGTATTGATATTGGTTTATTATCAGATGTACCAAGATGCAGTGAAAAGCTTGTTTCGCATACTGGTCTCACAGATCAAATCATTACACAGTGCATTGAAGCAGGGAGAGCAATAGTAATGCAGAATAAATTTTAATAGCTAAAGTTCAGGTATACAATAAATTGCAAATTCATCAGAGATGCTGTGCTCAGCCCAGGAGTCCTGTTAACGTAGCAGTTAGCATAATGCTGTAACAGTGCCAGAGGCCAAGGTTCAATTCTGCTGTGGTCTATAAGGAGTTTGTACATTCTTCTCACGACTACCTGTTTCCTCCGGGTGCTCTGGTTTCCTCCCATATTCCAAGGACATGCAGGTTAGTAGCTTAATTGCCCATATGGATGTAACTGGGCAGACTCATTGGGCCGGATGGGTCTTTTATCGTGTTGCATCTGTAAGATAAAATTAAAATTAAACAAGGATAGTCCTTCTCAACTTTTCACCATATGCGTGAGCCATTTTTAAACCAATTTGATTCATTCAACTCAAAAGCAAGAGATGGGGACACTGGATTCAGTGAAGGCTGTATTGAAGATACTATCCCAGCTGTACTTCTTGAAGACACGTGCTCCTGAGGAAGCCATTCCTCTAGTTCATTTAAAAAAGCTACAACACTGGCATCTACCTAACAATATTGAAAATTGCTCTGGTATATCCTGCTCATAAAGAACAAGAGAAATCCAGTCTTGTTCTTATCACCCTACTCTCAGTCATAAGCAAATTGATGACAGTCATTATTGAGAGACTAGCAAGCAGCACTTACTCATCATTAGTATACTTACCAATGCCTAGTTTGGATTTCCAAGGACCAGATGGCTCTAGATTTCATCCAACCGTAGACCAAAGAGGCAACTGCTCTTGACATCGGTGACTGGTAAAGCTAAAGTCAATGAGTATGTTGGCCTTCACAGAAAAGAAGATGGGTCTTAGTGGTTGGTATTCAATCATTCCAGACCAAGAGTATCATTGCTGGAGTTCATCAGGCAGTATATGGGGCCCAATCATTTCCAGTTGCTTCAAAATGACCTTCCTATCATGAAAAGTCAGGTGGGAAATCTTGCTCTTCATTGCATATTGTTCAATTTCTAGAGTCATAGAGCTATGGAGTCATGTTTTTTCTCCATTCTGATGTTTGATCTGAACAACGATGGAGACTCTTGACCATGTCTGCATGCTTTTATGCATTGAGTTGCTGCCACATGATTAGCTGATAAGATATTTGCATTGAGGAGCAGGTGTACAGGTGCACCTAATGAAGTGGCCACTCAATGTATATATATTAGCAAGACAATGGCAAGGTAGATTGGGTGATTGAGGGTTCAGTTGTTGTATGTGAGAGGTCTATTAAAGGATCTGAAAACATCAGGACTGAAGCTGTTCTTGAGTCTGGTGGTAATGTACTGTCAAACTTTTCTAACTTTTGCCTGATCTGAGAGAAGAGAGAATGACAGGAGTAGGAAGTGTCCTTGATGATGTTGGCTGTTTTCCAAAGGCAGTGGTAACAATAGATGGAGTCAATGGAGGGAGTAGGACACTTTCAATGTCTTTCTATGGTGCATATTAGATTAGATTAGATTCAACTTTATTGTCATTGTGCGGAGTACAGATACAAAGCCAATGAAATGCAGTTAGCATCTAACCAGAAATGCAAAGAATAGTGTTATTTACAAAATAACTGTGAATAAAAAGTAAGTGCTACAGCACACAAATATAAAAGTACTGAGACAGTAAAATATGGGTGCAGTACTGCTTAGCGCTGTGATGTGAGGTTCAGCAGGGTCACAACCGCAGGGAAGAAGCTCTTCCTGTGTCTGCTGGTGCGGGACCAGAGGCTCCTGTAGCACCTACCGGATGGGAGGAGAGTAAAAAGTCTATGGTTAGGGTGAGATGCATCCTTTATAATGCTTTTCACCTTCCTTAGGCAGTGTTTTTGGTAGATGTTCTCAATGGAGGGAAATGCAATAACACTATGGAAATTAGATTCACGAGAATGCTTGCTCTCCATAGAGTTCAAAGTAAGTTTACTATCAAAGTATGTATATGTGAGCATATACTTTCCTGAGATTCATTTTCTTGTTGGTTTAACAGAATTCATGAAAAACTATACATAAAAAAAGACTGACCAACATCCAATGTGCAAAAGGAGACAAGCTATGCAAATAATAAAAACAATGGACAAAACTGAGAACGTAAGTTACAGAGCCCTTGAAAATGAGCCTATAGGTTGTGGAGTCAGGTCAGCAAAGTTATCCACCCTGGTTCAGGAGCCTGATGGATATAGGGTAATAATTGTTCGTGATCCTGGTGTTGTGGGACCAAAGGCTCCTGTACCTCCTTCCCAATGGTTGTAGTGAGAAGAGGGCTGGCCTGGATGATAGGTTTCCTTAACGATGGATGCTTGTTTCTTGTGGCAGCACCCCTTGTAAATGTGTACAATAATGGGGAGGGCTCTGCCTGTGTAACAATGATATCTATTTCATTGGTGTGCAAAATATATTCATTTTTGACAATGGATTTAAACTCCATTTATTGGAGTTCATTACGGTGTTTGCAAGCACCAATGGGAATCATTATTTTTCGGGGATCTCGTGCAAGGATCATGGCCGACTGAGCAAATGTAGTTACAAAAGTAATTCAGAACCTTGTTGCTTTAGGACAAAGAGCCTGAAATGAGAAATACATTTAAATTTATTCTGTTTCAATGCTATATCTGTAAACAAATGATCTATTCCAGTATCAACGATCCTATCAGTGAAAACACCTTATTTTTGCTTTGCTGTGTGGCTCAGCAATAACTCAGTCGTCACACAATTAATTGACAAAGGACAAAATGCAGTATTGCCTGATGTTGAAATTAGCCAGTTTTATTTGGAAGTAAACAAAATTTAAGGCATAACTTTGAAAGAGAACAAGGGAACTTCCTACAGAGTTTTGACCAATAGATCATCCTTTAACTGAAGTTGTTATAGCCAGTCGTTGTTAAATTGTACAACATTTGCTGGAAGAACTCAGCCTGGGATGATGGTGGAGCTAATTACTGCAGTGTGATATACAGAACCACAACGGCTTATCAGTGGTTATCTCCACCTTCTCCTCACCCGACTCTGCTCTATCTGAATTCCTTTTTTTCTACCTCCATCCTTCATCCTCTCCTCCTCTCCCCTCCCTACTTAGCCTGCCATGTGGCTTCACCAGTCCTCAGTCCACCTATCACATCAGTCTACTATATCACTACATCTCCTTCTCCTCTTCAGAGCCTCTTCTGAGGCCTGATGTAAGGTTTCAAACCAAAAAGTTGACAATTCCTCCCCCATCCCACTAGATAGTCAATAAGACAGTACAATCCTGACAAGGGGTCTTGGCCTGAAAAGTCGACTGTACCTCTTCCTAGAGATGCGGCCTGGCCTGCTACGTTCACCAGCAATTTTGATGTGTGTTGCTTGAATTTCCAGCATCTGCAGAATTCCTCATGTTTGAGACAGTACAATAACAACTTCTAGAGGACCGTTGGACAGGTGCATGGATTGTAATGATTTAGAAGGCTATTGGCCAAATGCTGTTTGATGGGGCACCTTGGTCAGCATAGATGCAGTCTGACCTGCTGAGTTCCTCCAGTACTTTGTGTGTGTTACTCTGTCATTCTGTTGATACAAAAGACAGCCAACTATTACATTGTTTGACCCCCATCCTAGGAGATTCAAAGAGGCTCAATAAACATAAAAATTAATCTGTTATTTTCTTCTTTGCAGTTACAATGGTGGTGAATCAGAATATCCCTTGGAAAATGACTAGTTTCACTTATCAATGGTTGGGACACTGTGCTTAGGCTGTTTTTAAAGACTGGTTCTAACAAGTATTAACTGGCTGTTACCCTTATTCTCATGATAGCTCTCCCATGTCTAACATTATATATCATATAATGCTAACAAACTTTAATTATTTATTGCTATATCAAAGTGTCAGGTGATTTGTAATCTCCCAAGTTTTCTATGTCAGCGGTCCCCAACCACCGGGCCGTGGACCGGTACCGTGCCGCAAAGCATGTGCTATCGATATGAGTCAGCTGCACCTTTTCCTCATTCCCTGTCACACACTGTTGAACTTGAACATAGGGTTGCCAACTGTCCCGTATTTGCCGGGATATCCCGTATATTGGGCTAAATTGGTTTGTCCCATACGGGACTGCCCTTGTCCCGTATTTCCCCCGCTAAAGTAGAGCATTCCTATGAAACCGTTCCTGCTAAAATGGCATAAGGCGAAGAAGTAATTACTATTACTTTGTATGGGAAAATTTTTGAGCGTTCCCAGACCCAAAAATTAACCTAGCAAATCATACCAAATAACACATAAAACCTAAGATAACACTAACATGTAGTAAAAGCAGGAATGATATGATAAATACACAGCCTATATAAGGTAGAAATAATGTATGTACAGTATAGTCAGAAAGATTAAGCCAAAACCGATTTGTGGAAAAAAATCGGCACGTACGCGCATGTGCACACAGGTGCCCGTGCAAGGCTTCATGTGTGGTAGTCTTTCTCTGGGTAAACGCAAGTGTCCTGGGATTTGACTGCTATTTTTGTCCCTTATTTGGAAGTGAGAAAGTTGGCAACCCTAACTGTAAAAGACATGTTGAGGTGAGTTTAACCCTACTTGAACGCTCCCCGCCCCGGTTGGCCGGTCGGCAAGAATATTGTCAATATTAAACTGGTTCGCGGTGCAAAAAAGGTTGGGAACCCCTGTTTTATGTCATGCTCAGCAACCTGACTTGTGCTTGTATATTACCATCAAAGGTTCAAAGTACACATATTATCAAAGTATATATACAGAATACAATCCTGGAATTCGTCGTCCTGCAGGCAGCCACAAAGCAAAGAAGCACCACGAAAACCATCCAAGAAAACATCATACACCCAAAGAGAAGGAAATGAACAAATTACATGAGCAAGAAAAAAGTGAATGGACAACACATACAATATCAGCTATCAAACCAGGAGTTTAGTTCTGTTCAGCACCACGCTGCTAGCCAACACAGGAAAGACAGCAATGAGCAAGACTTCATTTTCTCTGAATATAATCATTCAAAGATCCTCCAACACAGGAAAGACAGCAATGAGCAAGACTTTATTTTCTCTGAATATAATCATTCAAAGATCCTCTCCCTGTTCACTGACAAGGGTTGGGCTGAAATAGCAGCTTTGCAAGAAATGCACAAGTTGTAGCAAATCTTGGAATGCATTGATGTTGATGCTGAATTTTAAGGGAATTTGTTCGGATCAGTGCAGCAAAAATGATAGAGATGTATGCTCCTGTTTACATGCAGGCATACGGACTAAAACACCATATGGGACTTCTCCGAAGTTCGTCACCTTTGGCGTTTGAGTTACTGAGATTTTGAGAATGGTACCATCTGGGTCTTAGCTCCTGAAAGGGTCATCCATGGTGGTAAGGTCAAAGGGGAGGTTTCAGAACAAGAGTGATCCAACCAAGACCTCAGCAGTGGAGATGGTGGAAGAAGATTGTACATCACAATGGCAGTAAAGGTGGGGGACGACCACTGCAGTGAAGGGCCCCACTTGCCTTTCGTTCGATGCTACTGGACCCTGTCCTCTATCTGACAAGGGCCATGTGATGGCTGCCAAAGCATCAGCCGCCCCATGTTAAACAAAGTTACACACAGGTGTTCTCCATTAAGGGAATAACCCCTGAGAAGAATATCATACTTGAGATGTGGGAGAGAGCAGAGGTCTCTGTGGGTACTGGTTGAGAGGCTGGTCCCCCACTGTCGGTGCTTCCCTTCAGTGTTCGGTTGGTCCTGCTCTCCTGTGTTCACTCAGTGGAAAACAGACTGAACCATGACAACGTCCTATGCACCATTAATCTACAGGCCTTGCCACTTAGAGACTTGGGCTATATTTTTTCTGTCACTGGGAGTTCCTCAGCTATCATAACTATAAGTGCTATGTGCTGTTGGTGCTGTGTTTTCCACCTTGGCCCCAGAGGAATTCTGTTTCCTTTGGCTGTCTTCATCTATGTTTGAATGACAATTGAAATTGACTTGATTTGATCTGTGTGCAGTATTGGCGATCATGTAGCCTCCTAGGACAATGTAAATTTCAAATGTTTGAGAGGCTGAATTGTCTTCAGTGCATCCCTTAACACTTACTCCTAAAACCTAGAAAATGGCAATTGGCAGAATTTTGGACATCTTTTTGCAATGGAAGACCAACAATTTCTGCCAGACCAAAGTACATGATCTTCCAGCTGCACTTGATGTTTGTCTTATAATCAGAATCAGATTTATTTCATGAAAATTTTGTTTAGAGGCAGCGGCACAGATAGCATTAAAAATAGTACCAGTTACAAGAAGAAATATATAAATAAAATAAATAAGTAGTGTGAAGAGAGAGTAAAATACTGAAGTATTGATTAAGAGTCCATGGACCATTCAGAAATCTGATGGCAGAGGTGAAAAAGCTGTTCCTAAAACATTAAATGTGTGTCTTCAGGCTCCTGCACCTCCTCCCTGATGACAGTTAAGAGAAGAGGGCATGTCCTGCGTCATGGGGGTCCTTAGTAATGGATGTCGTCTTTTTGAGGCCTCACCTTTCGAAGATGTCCTTGATACATCCCATAGATTAGAGGGTATTCTATGCACAGCCGCGCGGGACAAACCGCACCAAGCACCTTATATCCTTTTTCACAGTCTACAAAGAGGAGGCCAACCAACTTGTACTCATTGCAGCCATCACAAGGGCAGGATGCATTGAGAGTGAGACTCAACGATGTAGGAAGGATCTGAAGGGGAGGGCAGGAGCCTCTCACTGCAAACCAAGGAGGGTTTTGGTTCTTGTTGGTGAGTGTTGCCCAAGGAGGAATATGGACATTCTGGGCTAAGGTGAATAGTCTCAGACTGAAACATTAACTGTTTGTTTCCTTCTGTAGATGCTGCCTGAGCTGCTGAACTGCTGACTTTTGCATTCTGAAGTTCAAAGTCTAAAGTACATTTTATTATCAAAGTATATATATGTCACCATAAGCAACTCTGAGATCTGTTTTGTTCTGGGAATACTCAACAAATCTATAGCATATGGCTATGATAGAATCAATGAAAGATTGGCCAACTAGGGTGTTCAACCAGAATGCAGAAGTAAAAAAAAACTGCGCAAATGCAAAAAGAAGAAACAATAGTATAAATAAATAAGCAATACATATCGAGAATGTGAGATAAATAGTCCTTGAAAGTGGGTCCATTGGTTGTGGGAACGTTTCAATGATGGAGCAAGTGAAGTTGAGTGAAGTTATCCTCATTGTTCAAGAGCCTGTGGTCAAGGGGTAATAATTGTTCCCAAACCTGGTGGTGTGATTTCTGAGGCTCCTGTACCTTCTCCCTGATGGCAGCAAGGAGAAGAGAGTATGTCCTGGGCGGTGGGAGTCCCTGATTATGGGTGCTATTTTCTTGATAAATTTCATGAAATAAACATCATCCCATGCTGCCATTCAGTCCTGGGTATGACTCTAAATTGCAACCGGTGATGAGGCTCTGACTGGGGACTTACAGAGCTTTGGGGAAAGTGGAGTTACCCCTTAGTCATTCATTGCTCCTGGGGCGCTCCGACCCAGAACAGTAGCACCTGCAAGGGTTCCTGCTCAGGATACGAGCGAAGGCCAACGGCAGATCCAGCAGGTTCAGTAACTGAACTTATGATAGAGAAGGCAGATGAGCTACGACCTCAAATGTCAACGGCTATAGTACAGGCGGATGAACACTTGGGAAGAGAAATGGTGATTTCTTTAGTTCTCCCAATGGTAGGCAATAGCAAACCACTGTTGCTATTTGCTAAGAAAACCATGGTCAAACTCACAAAATGTATCAAACAACAACAGCGTCAAGAGGATCTTCAAGACAATTCTGAAGATGCTTCGCTCGGTAGGGTTGATTCTGGACTGCAGGGGATCCTCGACCGTCATCAAGCTACTGGTCATAAAATTCAGGTAACACAAAAGAAAATTATTGCCACTTGAAATGTAAGAACGCTATATCAAGCAGGAAGATTGGACAATGTGATAAATGAAATGGAAAGACTAAAGATTAACAAAAAATTAACAGAAACACAATATTGATGTTAAGGATACTATCAGAATGAGCTATTCAAGTGCAAAAAGATTTGTTTGTTTGTTTTTTCGACTACACAAAAGCATTTGATAAAGTGAAGCACAATAAGTTATTTGAAATATTACAGGAAATTCTAGATCTAGATTTGAAAGACCGCCGCCTAATCAGAAATCTGTACTGGGAACAAACTGCCGCTGTGAGAATAGATAGAGAATTGAATCAGTTTACGAAAATCCAAGAGAGGCATTAGACAAGAGTATGTTTTCTCCCCTGGTTTATTTAATGAGTACAGTGAAACAATATTACAAAAAATAAGAGACATCTTGGGAATCAAAGTTGGCGCTGAAAACATCAATAATTTCAGATATGCAGATGACACTGTGTTAATTGCAAGTATGGAGGAAGAACTACAACACTTATTTAATTGTTGAAGAAAGTGCAAAAATGGGTCTATCTATCAATTGCAGAAAGACAGAATGTTTGGTGATATCCAATAAGAAGGAGAATCCTATCTGCAGGCTGAGAATAAATGGGGAAGACATAAAACAAGTACAGAACTTTTGCTACTTAGGAAGCTGGGTGACATCAGATGGCAGGTGCGACTTGGACCTCAAAAGAAGAATAGGGATGACAAAAGACACCTTTACGAGAATGAAGAGTATACTGACCAATACTAAACTAGGCATGACAACCCACCTCAGAGTACTGAAATGTTACATTTATACAGTTATGTTATATGGCTCAGAATGTTGGACGATATCTAGCAACATGAGGAAATGAATTGTATCAGCAGGGGTGTGGTTTTTGAGGAGGGTGCAAAGAATATCATGGATGAAAAGAATACCTAACGAGGATGTCATGAACAGAGCAAACACAAAAAGAGAAATAATATATGAGATCATGAAAAGGCAACGTAACTTCATTGGACATGTGATTAGGAAAGAGGAGTTAGAGTGCTTGGTAATTATAGTCATAGTCATAGTCATACTTTATTGATCCCGGGGGAAATTGGTTTTCGTTACAGTTGCACCATAAGTAATAAATAGTAATAGAACCATAAATAGTTAAATAGTAATATGTAAATTATTCCAGTAAATTATGAAATAAGTCCAGGACCAGCCTATTGGCTCAGGGTGTCTGACCCTCCAAGGGAGGAGTTGTAAAGTTTGATGGCCGCCGGCGGGAATGACTTCCTTTGATGCTCTGTGGAATGAGTCTTGGTGGAATGAGTCTCTGGCTGAATGTATTCCTGTGCCCACCCAGTACATCATGTAGTGGATGGGAGACATTGACCAAGATGGCATGCAACTTAGACAGCATCCTCTTTTCAGACACCACTGTGAGAGAGTCCGGTTCCATCCCCACAAGATCACTGGCCTTAGGAATGAGTTTGTTGATTCTGTTGGTGTCTGCTACCCTCAGCCTTCTGCCCCAGCACACAACAGCAAACATGATAGCACTGGCCATCACAGACTCATAGAACATCCTCAGCATCGTCCGGCAGATGTTAAAAGACCTCAGTCTCCTCAGGAAATAGAGACGGCTCTGTCCCTTCTTGTAGACAGCCTCAGTGTTCTTTGACCAGTTCAGTTTATTGCCAATTCGTATCCCCAGGTATTTGTAATCATCCCCCATGTCCACACTGACCTCCTGGATGGAAACAGGGGTCACCGTTTCCTTAACTCTCCTCAGGTCTACCACCAGCTCCTTAGTCTTTTTCACATTAAGCTGCAGATAATTCTGCTCACACCATGTGACAAGGTTTCCTACCGTAGCCCTGTCTCAGCCTCATCTCCCTTGCTGATGCATCCAAATATGGCAGTGTCATCCGAAAACTTCTGAAGATGACAAGACTCTGTGCAGTAGTTGAAATCCAATGTGTAAATGGTGAAGAGAAAGGGAGACAAGACAGTCCCCTGTGGAGCCCCAGTGCTGCTGATCTCTCTGTCGGACACACCGTGTTGCAAGCACACATACTGTGGTCTGCCAGTCAGGTAATCAAGAATCCATGACACCAGGGAAGCATCCACCTGCATCGCTGTCAGCTTCTCCCACAGCAGAGCAGGGCGGATGGTGTTGAACGCACTGGAGAAGTGAAAAAACATGACCCTCACAGTACTCGCTGGCTTGTCCAGGTGGGCGTAGACACGGTTCAGCAGGTAGACGATGGCATCCTGAATTCCTAGTCGGGGCTGGTAGGTGAACTGGAGGGGATCTAAGCGTGGCCTGACCATAGGCCGGAGCAGCTCCAGAACAAGTCTCTCCAGGGTCTTCATGATGTGGGAGGTCAATGCCACCGGTCTGTAGTCATTGAGGCCGCTGGGGTGCGGCGTCGTCAGCACAGGGACGAGGCAGGATGTCTTCCACAGTATAGGAACCCTCTGGAGCCTCAGGCTCAGGTTGAATACATGGCGAAGTACTCCACATAGCTGAGGGGCACATGGGAAAGATTGAAGGGAAGAAAGCAAGAGGAAGACAAAGTCAAATGATGATGGAGACAGCAGACAGAGAACTGGAAGTGAATACCAATGAATTGATCCACTTGACCCGAAACAGGAGTGTGTGGACCATGGCAGTCAAAGCTCAAACTGGGCACAGCACCTGATGATGATGATGCTGCTGCCATGCTGGTATTTGAAATCATGTCTCTTAATCAATGATCCAAGATTTTCCAATGGTCCAAGTCCATTAAAATAGCCACTACATTAACATACATGAGTGTGTCCACAGTGGTCACAATGGTGTGAGGGTGGTACACTCATGCTGCCAGTAAAGTTGCTGCATTAGACTTGCTCACCTCAGGTTCAGTCCTGCCTGTGTGAATTTAAGCATACTGCTTGACTTGCTTGAGTATTCTGCTGAATGACTTTGCTGGTCTGCTCAGAGAACCATCCCACAAGATTCATCAGGAACTAAGTAAGTCAGGCAGCATGTATGGAGGGGAATAAGGGGTCATGGTTCAGGCAAGAACCCTTCATCTCAGCCCAAAACGTCTACTCTTTATTTTCTTCCATGGATGCTGCCTGGCTGACTTGCTGAGTTCCTCCAGCATTTTGTATGGTAGTGGTCAGGATATGGCTGAAGTTGGGTATGCTTTTCCCATGTTATCCTAGAACTTATGATACACTTCTTCACATCAGTCAATCAAAGAGAGACCCTCTTTAGTCCCTCAGTCTTCTCTTTGGTCAGCAGTTGTATCAATGATTAAGGATCAAATACCAACTTTATTCACCATACATTTACATTTACATGTATTAGGAGTTTGCTGTGGTGTATTAGCACGACATGCAATAAAGAACAACATTCAACAATCATAAAACCATAATACCATAAGATATAGGAGTAGACTTAGGCCATTTGGCCTATTGAGTCTACTTTGCCATTTCATTATGGCTGATCCAATTTTCCTCTCAGCCCCAATCTCCTGCTTTCTCTCCATACCCCCTCATTCTCTGTCTAGTCAAGAATCTATCAAACTCTACATTAAATATGCATAACCAGGAAAGACCGAGTGACAACTGTGAAAAGAGTGGTGACGACTGGAGAGTCAGTGCCAGCCCGGAGAGACGGCAACCGGGGCAGAACGGGCTGGCAACCCAATTTGCATCCTCTGAGAGGAAGACCCCCACAAAAGCTACAATGAATCTAAGGGAAAGATACCCCCAGGGGTGCCCGAGAGGGGGGGAGGATGAGCACCGCAGTCGGATGGCCACAATGACATCAGACCCAGACAATGAACAAACGACGATGAGGAAGCAGTGTGCATGTGGCAAAAGCCGCAAGAACGATCGCGGCTTGAAGATCCACCAAGCGAGGATGAAGTGTTTGGCGGGAGCAGGAGCAGCACAACGCGCAGATGTCCGAACTGGTGAGACGAAGGAGGAGCCAGGCCCGGAGTCACCCCATAGTCACCCCATGGTGTCCAGAACCTCCAAGTGTTGCAAAGTAATCCCTCTAACATGAAGTCTAACAGGAGGCAGATCAAATGGCCTGCAGCTAACATAACTTCACTGTGGAAGCAGTTTGATGAAGATGTTAACCAAATTCTGGAGGCAACGGCGAAGGGAGGGGTTGATAGGAAGCTGCATGCCATGACAACAATTATTGTCAGTATCGCAGCTCCCAGTGGAGGTTGGTTGTTGGGGATTCGTAGCCTGTTCCTTAGCTAGAGCCTTCAGCATTTTGGGCATCGAGGGAGAGAGGAAGAGGAGAGCCATCCGCAGTACCACCGATGCGGCAGAGTGGGCCTCAAGATGGCTGTGGCTCAAAAGTGGGGAGCCATGGAGTCATAAGTGGCTAGCCATCTGGACACAAGCTGGGGTCTGATCAGCCCCGGCTGGGTCACCTGGAGGAGGTTGTATGATGTTGAAAGACCCGAAACACCCGATGATTCCAGGAACATCACTGAAGATGTGTCCAGAAGCATCAGTAGATGTATGTACACAGCGGTCTTCACAGCTGCCTGTGGCAAAGAATTCCACAGATTTACCACTCTCTGGCTAAAAACGTTCCTCCTCATTGCCATTCTAAAAGGATGCCCCTCTATTCTGAATCTGTCCTCTGGTCTTAGACACTCCCATCATAGGAAACATCCTCTCCACATCTGCCCTTTCACCATTTGATAGGTTCCAATGAGGTCACCTCTCATTCTTCTGAATTCCAGTGAATACAGACCCAGAGCCATCAAACGCTTTTCATAAAATAAGCCATTCAGTTCTGGAATCATTTTCATGAACTTCCTTTGAACCCTCTCCAACTTCAACAGATCTTTTCTAAAATATGGGGGGGGGGGCAAAACTGCTCAAAGTACTCCAAGTGAAGCCTCACCAGTGCTTTATAAAGTATTAACATTACATTCTTGCTTTTATGTTCCAGTCGACTTGAAATGAGTGCTAACATCATTGTCCTCACCACAGACTCAACCTGCAAATTAGCTTTTAGGGACTCCCAGTTCCCTTTGCGTCTCTTTATAATTATAAACAATAAAGAATGATATAAAAATAATTTAGAGTTAAGCTACAGATATGGAATAAAATTTGTAGAAGTACATGAATACTCGCTATATAAAAACTGGTTTACAGTTACACCGCAGTTTTAGTGACTGAGGTAATAGAGTGGGTGGGGCACGGGGTTTTATTGGAATCATTAATCAGATTAATTGCCTGAGGGCAGAAACTTTTAAAATGGTGTGAAGTCATTGTTTTCATAGCCCTATTGCCCCTTCCAGTTGTGTATAACCTCCATGTCTTTCTGCCTGCCTTTCAGTTTTTCTGTAGGTGACAGATGTCCTGAACAAGAATACCAGGGTGTCATCAGTGGATCTGACTGTGGCTGCCTTCAACACCAAGAGGAAGTGTGTTTGATTCAGGATGAGGCATTCTGCTTCAACTGGCTACATTGCTGCTATTTTCAAACTGCATGCTTGCTGAAGGCACCCCAAAACTTTTGCATCTCCTGCCGTTCCCACCAGGGTTCTGGAGCAGCCTTCCGGCCTGCCGTCATCACTGCCAGATCAACTAGCCACTTTGACAATGCAGTTAAAGTCTCAGCCAGAATGATCGGCTGAGATGTCACCAGAAGTGGTGGGAACAGCTGGAGAACAGCCAGCAGCTCACCGTTCAGGGGCAAGATGGAGACACTGATTAATTTGATCAGAGTGTTTTGGTATGTTTTAACCACTGTGAAGAGATACCATCCACTTGTTTGACTTTGGTGACTCTTCATTTCAAGTTAGAACCATAGAACCATAGAAAACTACAGCACAGAAACAGGCCTTTTGGCCCTTCTTGGCTGTGCCGAACCATTTCCTGCCTAGTCCCACTGACCTGAACATGGACCATATCCCTCCGTACAAGTTCCTGATATTTATTGCCTATTTATTTACAGTACAGTATTATCATTTATCTCTCTTTTTGTATTTGCACAGTTTGTAGTTTTTGCACATTGGTTGTTGTCTGTTCTGTTAGGTACGGTCTTTCATTGATTTTATTATGCTTCTTGTATTTGCTGTGATTGCCCACAAGAAAATGAATCTCGGGTTTGTATATGGTGACATACAATGATATGCAAAAGTTTGGGCGCCCCTGGTCAAAATTTCTGTTACTGTGAATAGCTAAGTGAGTAAAAGATGAACTGATTTCTAAAAGCCATAAGGTTAAAGATGACACATTTCTTTAATGTGTTAAGCAAGAAAACTTTTTTATTCCCATCTTTTAATGTTTCAAAATAACAAAAAAGGAAAAGATCCCGAATCAAAAGTTTGGGCACCCTGCATGGTAGTACTTAGTAACACCCCCTTTGGCAAGTATCACAGCTTGTAAACGCTTTTTGTAGCCAGCTAAGAATCTTTCAATTCTTGTTTGGGGGATTTTCACCCATTCTTCCTTGCAAAAGGCTTCTAGTTCTGTGAGATTCTTGAGCTGTCTTGCATGCACTGTTCTTTTGAGGTCTATCCACAGATTCTCGATGATGTTTAGGTCAGGGGACTGTGAGGGCCGTGGCAAAACCTTCAGCTTGTGCCTCTTGAGGTAGTCCATTGTGGATTTTGAGGTGTGTTTAGGTTCATTATCCTGTTGTAGAAGCTGTCCTCTTTTCATCTTCGGCTTTTTTACAGACAGTGTGATGTTTGCTTCCAGAATATGCTGGTATTTAATTGAATTCATTCTTCCCTCTACCAGTAAGTGGTCCCCATGTCACTGGCTGCAACACAAGCCCAAAGCATGATCGATCCTCCCCCCGTGCTTAACAGTTGGACAGGTGTTCTTTTTGTCATTTTGAAACTGTAAAAGATGGAAATAAAAAAGTTTTCTTGCTTAAAATATTAAAGAAATGTGTCATCTTTAACTTTATGGCTTTTGGAAATCAGTTCATCTTTTACTTGCTTAGCTATTCATAGTAATAGAAGTTTTGACCAGGGGTGCCCAAACTTTTGCATGCCACTGTATATGCATTTTGATAATAAATTTACTTTGAATTTTGATGGAGAAGTTATCTCCCCACAACAGTATGATATCGAATAATTGTCCAGATCCTCTGAGCAAGTAAAAAAAATGCTAATTTAACCACAAAAGTTTGCATCAGCAAGCAAAGTGTGACGGAGTTAATGGAATGTAATCCAGTGACAAAAAATTACTCATAAAGGTTGAGTGTTTATTTTTGCTGTTGCAACTATTTAGAGATAAGTTTGAAAGTGACAGGTACATTTCCGATGTGAAGATATAAAAAGTTAGAATCTATCTTCCTATGCAATGATAACTTAAGAGACAGTGTTGAAGAACAGCTCCTCCATTAACAAAAATGTTCTACATTAGTTTGATCTTATTAACCTGCTGTGCTCTTGGCTGCCATGCTGACAAAGCTGCTAAAGAAATTTTAGACTGGATTGATCAATTGAATTTGGAATCCTTGGGTGTAAGTTTAATCTCTACCAATTATATTTATTTTTTATATCTGTAGAGCAATATAATTTAAAAATGCTCACTTTCTAGCTTCAAACTTTAATTCTGTTTCCACTTCTACAGATCATGCATGACTTATGTTTTTAATTTGAATTTTTAGAATCCGCAGGTTTTTTATTATGTTTGCTAAATTTGACGTTAGTATTTTGAAGGATGGAAAAGTTTGCATTTATGTGTCTTAACTCCTTTTTTATATAAAAGTTTGAAATGCTTTACAGCCATGTAATTCTTATTGAATCACGTTAGGATATAGGAATTGTGGCAGATAATTCATCAGTGCCTCAAACAGAACATAAAACTACTGACATGTGACCCACCAACAGTGGAAACTGAAGGGTAGTCCTTCCTAGGAACAGTAACAGAAGAGATTCTACAGATACTGGAAATCCAGAATAGCACATAGAAAATGGTAGGGGACCTCAGCAGTTCAGGTAACATCTATGCAAATGAATGAACAGTCAACGTTTCTGGCCAAGACCCTTATGGACTTTATGAGATTCTGATGAAGGATCTCAGCCCAAACCGTCGACTGCTCATTCATTTCCATAGATGCTGCTGAGCCTCCTGAGTTCCTCCAGCATCTTGCATGTGTTTCCCAGGAGTAATGCCCTGTCATTCCTCAAAATACTAGCATGGGATGCTTTAAATCCACAAGGTAAGGGAAGCAAAAAACAGTTTACCATGATGCCTAAAGGAAGGCGGTACTTGTAGCTCCAGTCTAGATTAATGTGCTTACTTCTTCAGAATGTGACTTAGTGGCAATAGGCTACAAGCTGAGCTGACAACCAGCAGACTATTGCATTGACTTCTCTTTAAATTACTCATATTTTTCATCAGCACGAAAATATATATATATGAATATATTGTCTCCTTTCCTAGGGTTTGAAACTTCAAGTACCAAAACAATTACATGTAAGTCTTCATTTATTTGTAAATACAATATAATTTTTATGTGAGTATTGTTCTCTCAAATCAGTAAATCTCTGATAATCCAAGATCCAGATATTCTGAAATCCTAACTGGTCGAAATCTTGCTCATTCATGAATCCCGAATGTGAGCCAGGATCTGGAAAAGAATACGGATATGTGTCCGCAACCATAGTAAAGGTTGAAAGCAACTAATTTATTATATATTCTCTTAAAACACACTGAAAACTTAATTATACTACTGTGTAACAAGTAAAAATTATATTAACAGAAGTGTGCTGAGTATCAATAGAGAGCAACATCCAATCATCCAGAAACCTGCTCGAATGCACTGCAGAAATATCAGGGATACAGGATTATTTGGATTGCAATATTTCATCCATATGGATATATGTATCGAATGATTGGATTAATTCATACTATTTGATTCATCAACATCATCAGGTGCCATGCCCAGTTTGAGCTTTGACTACCATGGCCCATATACTCCTGTTTCGGGTCAAGTGGATCAATTCATTGGTATTCATTTCCAGTTCTCTGGCTGCTGTCTCCATCATCATTTGTCTTTGTCTTCCTTTTGCTTTCTTCCCTTCAATCTTTCCCATAATTACCGTGCATTCTAATTCCTCTTTCCTAATCACATGTCCAATGAAGTTACGTTGCCTTTTCATGATCTCATATATTATTTCTCTTTTTGTGTTTGCTCTGTTCATGACATCCTCGTTAGATATTCGTTTCGTCCATGATATTCTTTGCATCCTCCTCAAAAACCACATCCCTGCTGCTTCAGTTTGTTTCCTCAGGTAACTATCTATTGTCCAACATTCTGAGCCATATGACATAACTGGATAAACTCAACATTTCAGTACTCTGAGGTGGGTTGTCATGCCTAGTTTAGTATTGGCCAGTATACTCTTCATTCTCGTAAAGGTGTCTTTTGCCATCTCTATTCTTCTTTTGATGTCCAAATCGCACCTGCCATCTGATGTCACCCAACTTCCTAAGTAGCAAAAGTTCTGTACTTGTTTTATGTCTTCCCCATTTATTCTCAGCCCGCAGATAGGATTCTCCTTCTTTTTGGATATCACCATACATTCTGTCTTTTTGCAATTGATAGATAGACCCATTTTTTCACTTTCTTCAACAATTATATCAATTAAGTGTTGTAGTTCTTCCTCCATACTTGCAATTAACACAGTGTCATCTGCATATCTGAAATTATTGATGTTTTCAGTGCCAACTTTGATTTCCAAGATGTCTCTTATTTTTTGTAATATTGTTTCACTGTACCCATTAAATAAATCAGGGGAGAAAACACAGCCTTGACTAATGCCTCTCTTGATTTTTGTAAACGGACTCACTTCTCCATCTGTTCTTACAGCGGCAGTTTGTTCCCAGAACAGATTCCTATTTGATTACAGCATTTGATCCTATTTGATTACAGCATTTAATGGCACATTCATTGATCGTATATGCTTAGAAATCCAGATATTATGAAATTGCATAGGAGGAGCTGAAACAACTTTGTATTGGGGCTGACAGAAGCTATTGCTGAATAGGAATCCAGTCAAAAAAACTTTGAGGCAACTAAGTTAAATTCTATTGCACTTCATCATGCAGTTAAAATTGGTTAGATGAACTTCTGTTGACTGGTGTATTTCCTTTCAGCGTATCAGTAAACTGATTAGACATGCTACTGCAATTGCTTTGTAGTCATTTTCACACAGAATACAATAGCGTAGTGCTTCAGTGACTGGGCAAGTATGCAGAAATATGGACGATTGATCTGCAACTATGAACCTGAATCCCACAGTGGCAAGTAGGGGACTCGGTTAATCAATATGTTTGATTCTGAAAATTAACCCATCCTAATATTTATCTCATTCACCAATCAGATCAGATTGTATTAGTTTATTGTCAAATACTTTCTGCCAGCATGCAGTGAAATTTCTTGCTTGTGTGAAAGTCACAGAGTGAACTCAGAGCAAGCCCTAAACAACGACTAATGCAGCAGAGTGCAAAAACAAAAGTATGGCGAAAACATTGCGGTGAAGCTGAGCTACTGCAAGAAATACGAAAGTGACAATAATAGAAGAGGTAGAACTTAAGGGTTTAATAGCGTGAATGAGTATGAAATGTGAAAGAGGTGATTGGATCAGTTTTTCACAATAGGTTTGATTCTTTGAGAACTAGGACCTATCTAGCACATGACTGCGCCATCTTCTGGGATTGGGATGCTCTGACTGTCCGAATATGGACAGCTGGGGTGGCCCCTTTAAAGATTCAGACCCGCTGCATTAATTGGCGACCATGTTTTGGTGCCAGGATTTTAATAGTTAAAGAGCAGCTGAACTGAGGTTCAGTGTTCAATTGTCAGCTGTATTTTGGATTCTCATCTGACGTCTAGTTTAGAAGCCTGTCCTCGTCTCAGTCTTGCATCAGGTCTTGATTTTAGTCTCAGATATTCTAGCACTCGGGTCCTTATCATCCTTGCCTAGGGCTCTCATCACATTAGTCTCAGAAATTCCTTCCTGTCCAAGAAGTAATTGGGGAAGGTAATAAGTGTTTTTAGTAGGGTTACACTCCCTGCCTGCAAGTTTTTTTTGATTTTCTCTTAAAACACACTTGTTTATTCATGCTTCCAATGAAAGAATATCAACCTAAAACATTAACTTTCACTCTTCATAAATACTGCCCTGGATCACCAGAACTTTCCTTTTCCTTATATCGGATTTTCATATGGATCTCCTTTTTTAACGTGTCGTAAATGCGCCTTATAATTTGTTAATTTATTTGCAGTAATATTACTTTATGTGGTTGCATGTGAGTTGTGTGTACTATGCTGTGCAACTTGATCCAGAGGACCAATTCTGATTCCCATTACCATTCCAACATGTCAGTCCATGGTCTCCTCTTCTGCCAAGATGAGGCCACCTTCCAGTTGGAGGAGCAACATCTTATATTCCATTTGGGTAATCTGCAACTTAATGGCATAATATTGATTTCTCTTTCCAGTAAAACAGTTTTTTCCCTCCCCTCCTCTCTTTTATTCCCCACCCTGGCCTTTTACCTTTTCTCACCTGCCTATCATTCTCATTGGGTCCCCTCTTCCTTTCCTTTCTCCTATGGTTCACAGTCCACTCCTATTGGATCCCTTCTTCTCCAGCCCTTTACCCTTCCCACCCACTAGGCTTCACTTATCACATTCTAGCTAGATTCCTTTCCCTCCCTCACCTATTTATTCTAGCATCTCACCACTTCCTTTCATGATAATCAATTTCTCCAGGAAAAAAAAAAATCCTACATCCTTTCCTCTTCTTCTATTTCCCACTCTGGCCTCTTATCTCTTCTACCCTGACTATCATCTTCCCCTGGTGCCCTTCCTTATTTTTCTTCTCCCATGGTCCACTCATCTCTCCTATCAGATTCCTTCCTCTCCAGCCCTTCTTTTCCTCCCATGACCCACTCTCTAATCCTATCAGAATCCTTCCTCCCCAGCCTTTTACCTTTCCCGTCCACTTGGCTTCAGCTATCACTTCTTAGTTAGCTTCCTTTCCCTCCCCCTCCTTTTTATTCTGCTGTATTCCCTCTTCTTTTCCAGACCTGAAGAAGGGTTTCGGCCTGAACATCGACTGTCTGTTCATTTCCATACATGCTGCCTGACCTGCTGAGTTCCTCCAGCATTTTGTGTGCGTTGCTTTGGTCCAGAGGAATGTTTGCTGGAGGAATATGGTTGAATGACAATAAACTTAAACTTAAACTTAAACCTGATTTACAACACATACTGACTTTTGCTTCTCATGGGATCTTGATGGGTAAGGATGCAATGCTGAGGCTTTATAAAGCACTGGTGAGGCCTCACTTGGAGTATTGAAAGACATTTTGGTCCCCTTATCCCCAAGAAAGGATGTGGAAACAGTTCAAATGAGGTTCATGAAAATAATTCCATGATTGAAAGGCTTATCATATGAGGAACACTTGATGGTTCTGGGCCTAAAGTCACTGGAATTCAGAAGAATGGGGGTGGGGAATCTCATTTAAACCGATTGAATGTTGAAAGGCCTTAATAGAGTGGATGTGGAGAGGATGTTGGTTGAGTCTAAGACCAGAGGACGCAGCTAAGTATAGAAGGATGTCCATTTATAAAGGAAATGAGGTGGAATTTCTTTAGCCAGGGAGTGGTGCATCTGCAGAATTTGTTGCCACGGATGGAGGCCAAGTCTTTATGTATATTTAAGGCAAAGGTTGATTGGCTTTTGATTAATCAGGACATAAAGAGACACGGGACAAGGCAGGAGACTGGGGTTGAGAGTGAAGTGCATCAGCTATGATAAAATGGTGCAGGAGGCTTGATGTGCCAAATGGCCTAATTTTGCTTCTATATCTTTTGGTTTAATGGTCTTATAACTTGTAAATCAAAAAGAGACATCTGCAGATGCTAGAAACCTAAATCAAAAGAAACGCTGGAAATACTCAGCAGATCATGCAGCATCTGAGGAAAGGGAAGCAGCTAACATTTCAGGCCAAAGACCATTCAACAGAACTGAGAAGGAGTTAAAATAAATATGTTAAGCTAGAAGGTGAATGAGTGAGAAAGGAAGTCTCGTATACCATAAAACAGGGGTGACCGTGGGGAAAGCTGCTTCGAGTTGCTGCCCTGGGAGGGGCTGCTGATTCCTCATGCTCTCAGGGATGTTATCAAAATTCTGCTATTTATTCTGGACTGTAATTCAAACTAACTATAGTTCATATTGGCCTTTTTTTGTGTTCTCACCCTTTCTTTACTGTTGCCGATTGGTGGGCTGAGGGTTTGGGATTTGATGTTCCTGTTGCTGTTTCTGCATATTGGTGATCTGTTAGTATTTGTGTGGGACGGTGGGGTTGGGGTTTGTGAGATTTTGTTTCTCTTTTGTTTTGTGCGCAGGGAGGGATTCACGTCTTTCTTTCAACTATTTCTATGGTTTTCTGCATTTTATGGCTATCTGGAGAAGACTAATCTCAGATTGTATTCTGCATTTGTACTTTAATAATAAAATGAACCTTTGAAATGAATTTATGTGCTTAATGAGTAAATGGGACCAATTATAGAGTAAGACGTAATCAACAGAAAGTAGGAGTTGCAAAAGAAAGAACAGGAAGACATGCCTGGCAGGTCAGGTTGACCATGGCAAGAAAAGGGGTTAAAAAAAAACAATAAGCAAGTCAAAATACACAAAGTGCTGGAAGGACTCACACGGAGAGGAGCAAACAGTCAACGTTTCGAGCCAAGGGACTTCATCAGGACTTGAAAGGAAGGGGAAGAAGCCAGAGTAAGAAAGTAGGGGGAGGAGAAGGAGTACAAGCTGGCAGGAGTTAGGGGAAGCCAGGTGAGGGGGAAGGTGTGTTTGTGAGGGAGAAAGGATTGAGTGAGAAGCTGGGAGGTGACAGGTGGAAGAGGCAAAGAGCTGAAAAAGAGGGATTATGATAGGAAAGGACAGTGGCCATGGGAGGAGGAAGTGTACCAGAAATGCAAACTAAGGGAACAGCATCACATTTTCTGTCCAGTCAGTCTACAATCTGCAGGCATGAACATTGAATTCTCCAATTTCAGCTTTAACTGCTTCCGTTCTGTGTCTTTTACCTCTCTCTTCCAGATCTACCCAATTCCCTCCATACATTCACCCTGTTTCTTTACCCTCCTCTGTCTATTCTAACCATCACCCCCACATTCCTTCCACTGGATCCCCTCCTCCCACTTTGCCCATCGGTCTTTCACACCTCCCTCGTTTGGTTCCATGCTTCAGTTTTCAATCCAATCAGATTCCAACATCTTTGTTGCCTCCAATCATCAGCTCCCAGTGTTTGTCTTGATTTCCATTTTCCCTTCTTCCTTCTGTCTATTACCCCTCCTCACTTGGATCCACCTATTACTAGATAGTTCTTATTTCACCCCTTCTCTGCACATTTCTATACTGGGTCTATTCTCCCCTCTGCTCTTTCAGTAAAGATCAGGGGTTCCCTACCTTATTTATGCCATAGATCCATACTATTAGCTGAGGGGTCCATGGATCACAGAGAACCCCCAGTCTAGATGAATGGTCTTGACATGAATTGTGATGACAATTGCCTTTCTCTCTGTGCAGGTTCTACCTGGCCCATTGAGTTCCTCTAGCATCTTATCTGTTGCTCCTGATAACCTTGTCTACAATTTATAAGATGATAAGATATAGGAGCTGAATTAGGCCATTCAACCCATCGAGTCTGCTCCACCATTCCATCATGGCTGATTTATTAACCCTCTCAACACCGTTCTCTTACCATCTCCCTATAACTTTTGATAATCTTACTAATCAAGAACGTATCGACCTCTGCTTTAACTATACCCAATGACCTGGCCTTCACAACCGTCTGTAGTTATAGTCATAGTCATAGTCATACTTTATTGATCCCGAGGGAAATTGGGTTTCGTTACAGTTGTACCAACCAAGAATAGAGCATAAATATAACAATATAAAACCATAAATAATTAAATAATAATATGTAAATTATGTCAGATGGAAATAAGTCCAGGACCAGCCTATTGGCTCAGGGTGTGTGACCCTCCAAGGGAGGAGTTGTAAAGTTTGATGGCCACAGGCAGGAATGACTTCCTATAACGCTCAGTGTTGCATCTCGGTGGAATGAGTCTCTGGCTGAATGTACTCCTGTGCCCAACCAGTACATTATGTAGTGGATGGGAGACATTGTCCAAGATGGCATGCAACTTAGACAGCATCCTCTTTTCAGACACCACCGTGAGAGAGTGCAGTTCCATCCCCACAACATCAATGGCCTTATGAATGAGTTTGTTGATTCTGTTGGTGTCTGCTACCCTCAGCCTGCTGCCCCAGCACACCACAGCGAACATGATGGCACTGGCCACAACAGACTCGTAGAACATCCTCAGCATCGTCCGGCAGATGTTAAAGGACCTCAGTCTCCTCAGGAAATAGAGATGGCTCTGAACCTTCTTGTAGACGGCCTCAGTGTTGCATTGTACTCACTGTAACATTGAAGTTCACAGATTCACCACATCTGGCTGAAGAAATTTCTCTTCTTCTCTGTTCTGAAAGGATGTCCTATTATTCTGAGGCTGTGCTCTTGGCTCCTAAACTCCCCCACTTGAGGAAAAGTACTCTCCACATCCACTTGACCTAGGTCTTTCAATATTGGATAGATTTTAATGAGATTTCCCCCTCTTATTCTCCTGAACTCCACTGAGTACAAGTCCAGGACCATCAAACACTCTTCATACATTACTCATTTTATTCCCAGGATCATTTCCATGAAACTCATCTGCATCCTCTCCAACACCAGCACAGCCTTTCTTAGATAAGAGGCTCAAAACTGTTCAGAATACTCCAAGTGTTTCTGACCAATGCTGTGTTTTACCCTATGAAATACATAAGGTCTGCCCTGCTCTCCTGCAGGTTTTTGAATGTCTTTTCTCAATTTGCTAGTTCTAATGAAGGATCTTTAAGCAGAAATGTTAACTTTGTCTCTCTTCCCACAAATGCAGCCTGAACAATTGAGTATTTCCAGCAATTCCTGTTTCAAATTTTGATGATATATCTTATTTGTTTGTATGATTAAATCATTTGAGTAATCCTCCTAAAACAGAAGGAAGCCTAATTGATAATTTTCTAACAGAAACATTTCATTTATCCTTCTCCTCAGCCTTATAATTGCAGGAATACATCAATTGTTAAATTTTCTGAGGGTATAATGAAAATGAAGAAAAACATCCCCTGGGGTGCTCAAGATGTCATATACACGAACTTACAGCATTTGAAGATGACCAAAGTAAGTATTTGACATGATCCCTCAAGTGTCATTAAACAATGGACAATGAAAGGAAGGAGTCTAGAAATCGGATTACACGCTTTTTGATGTGTTTAAGCAATCTTATATGCTTGTGCTAAAGCTGAATTGGGGCCCTTCAAAAGTGCACAATTAGTGTCACTCTTTAGCCCATCATGCTGATCATTGTACTAATCTACACCAAACCCATTTACATTCATTACACCCTTGGCCTTCCATGCCTTGGCAGTACAAGCTATTGACCAGATGCTGCTTAAATGGTGTAAGAAAATCTGCCTCCACCACCCTTTCAGACAGCAATTCCACACTCCGACCACCTTAAAGCCCCATCAGACTCCCCACGTTCACCTTCAGGGGTGGAGTGGCGAGAGTGTGTTACAACGAAGCAGGTTCACGGGTTTGATAAGTGAGAAAGAAGACACTGATTACGAATAAGCACATTAATCATTTTTTTTATAAACAGTAAAACATTTGACCAAACATCTAAGCCACCCAAACTACGATACTAAACATTCAATAACATTTCAAACTCAACAGGTACCTCACTAAGTCTGCCCAACTACAAAACTAAACATTCAACAAACAGATATTTGGCTAAGTGTGCATGAGGCCCCCCTCCCACTATATCTGCAGCATTCTTTCCCATTGTTTCTTCAGCACTGGTTCCGAATTCAGTGTGAAGATGAATGCCCAGAGACAAAGAAGCAGAAGTTTAAGAAGACTTGAGAAGTTTGCCATGAACATTGACTTCTCAAACTTCTGCTAATGCCCCACCTCCCCCTCGTACCCCATCCGTTATTTATTTATATTCACACATTCTTTCTCTCTCTCTCCTTTTTCTCCCTCTGTCCCTCTGACTATACCCCTTACCCATCCTCTGGGTTCCCCCCCCCAGCCTTTTCCCTCTCCCTGGGCCTCCTGTCCCATGATCCTCTCATATCCCTTTTTCCAATCACCTGTCCGCTCTTGGCTCCATCTCTCCCCCTCCTGTCTTCTCCTATCATTTTGGATCTCCCCCTCCCCCTGCCACTTTCAAATCACTTACTAGCTCTTCTTTCAGTTAGTCCTGACGAAGGGTCTCGGCCTGAAACGTCGACTGTACCTCTTCCTAGAGATGCTGCCTGGCCTGCTGCGTTCACCAGCAACTTTGATGTGTGTTGCAAGTATTTTGCATCAGTCTTCATTGTAGAAGACACCGGCAGTATGCCAGAAATCTGAGAGTAACAGGAGGCAAAAGAGAGTACAGTTATCACTAAGGAGAAAGCACTTGGGAAGCTGAAAGATCTGAAGGGAGATAAGTCACCTGGACCCGATGGACTATACCTCAGGGTTCTGAAAGATTCTGAAAGAGGTAGCTGAAGATTTTAGAAGTATTAGTAGTGATCTTCCAAGAATTACTAAATTCTGGAATGGTTCCAGAGGGTTGGAAAATTGAAGGGAGGGAAGCTAAAGATAGGAAATTTAGGCTAGTTAGCCTGACTTCACAAGACACTAGAGTCTATTATTAAGCATGGGGTTTCTGTGTATTTGGAGGCACATGATAAAAGAAGCTGAAGTCAGTATAGTTTCCATAAGAAGAAATCTTGCCTTGTATTCTGAGGCTGTGTCCTCTGATCTAAGACTCCACCACCACTGGAAACGTCCTCTCAATGTCCACTCTATTTGGGCTTTTCCAATATTCAATAGGTTTCAGTGAGATCCTTCCTTCTTTTTCTAAACTTTTTTCTCCAGGACTTGAATATAGCTCACATCATTGGTATATTTACAGATGCCATGAAAATTGCTGATTTAGTGGAAAATGAAGGAAGTTTTCTTAGGTACACCAGGTGTTAACATAACTGGGAAAATTAGCAAAGGACTGGCAGATGAAATTTAGCCTGGACAAGTGGGAAGTATCAGGACAGGACATATCATGTGAATGGCAGGCCCTTTGAGTGTTATGGAACAGTGATAGGATACAATTACATAGTTCGATGGAATTATCAATACTGGTAGAAAAGTGATCAACAAGGCATCTGGCACACATTCCTTCATCCGTCAGAGTACTGAGTACAGGATTTTACTCCCTGGAGCATAGGTCAAAGAGGGGAGATTTGGTAGAAGTGTACAAACTTATGAGGAGTGCAGGTATAGTGAATGCAAGCAGGCTTTTTCCACTGAAGCTGGGCAAGCCTAGAACTAGAGATCATAGGTTCAGGTGAAAGGTGAAATAATTAAGGCGAATATGGGAGAGAACTTCTTCATGCAGAGGGTTGTGAGAGTGTGGAATGAGCCACCAGTGGAAGTGGTGGATGTGGGCTTGATTTCAAGATTTAATAGAGGTTTGGATCAGTACTTGAATGGGAGGGATATGGAGGGCTATGATCTAGGTGCAAGCCGATGGGACTAAGCAGGATAGTTTGGCATGGACTAGATGGGCAAAGGGCTCATTTTTGTGCTGCAGTGCTCAATGACTCTTTGCCTCTAGAACGAATTTCATGTTACAGCTGTGCAAGATGTTAGCGAGATCTCAGCTCAAGTGAGGTGGAAAATCTAGTCAGGTGGAAGAAGGCAGCATACATGAGGTTTAGGAAGCAGGGATCAGATGGGTCTATTGAGGAATATAGGGAAGCAAGAAAGGAGTTTAAGAAGGGTCTGAGAAGAGCAAGAAGGAGGCATGAGAAGGCCTTGGCAAGTAGGGTAAAGGAAAACCACAAGGCATTCTTCAATTATGTGAAGAAAAAAAGGATGACAGGAGTGAAGGCAGGACCAATTAGAGATAAAGGTGGGAAGATGTGCCTGGAGGCTGTGGAAGTGAGCGAGGTCCTTAATGAATACTTCTCTTAGGTATTCACCAATGAGAGGAAACTTGATGATGGTGAGGACAATATGAGTGAGGTTGATGTTCTGGAGCATGTTGATATTAAGGGAGAGGAGGTGTTGGAGTTGTTAAAATACATTAGGATGGATAAGTCCCTGGGGCCTGACGGAATATTCCCCAGGCTTCTCCACGAGGCGAGGGAAGAGATTGCTGAGCCTCTAGCTAGGATCTTTATGTCTTCGTTATCCACGGGGATGGTACCGGAGGATTGGAGGGAGGCGAATGTTGTCCCCTTGTTCAAAAAAGGTAGTAGGGATAGTCCGGGTAATTATAGACCAGTGAGCCTTACGTCTGTGGTGGGAAAGCTGTTGGAAAAGATTCTTAGAGAAAGGATTTCTGGGCATTTAGAGAATCATGGTCTGATCAGGGACAGTCAGCATGGCTTTGTGAAGGGCAGATGATGTCTAACAAGCCTGATAGACTTCTTTGAGGAGGTGACCAGGCATATAGATGAGGGTAGTGCAGTGGATATGATCTATATGGATTTTAGTAAGGCATTTGACAAGGTTCCACACGGTAGTCTTATTCAGAAAGTCAGAAAGCATGGGATCCAGGGAAGTTTGGCCAGGTGGATTCAGAATTGGCTTGCCTGCAGAAGGTAGAGGGTCATGGTGGAGGAAGTACATTCAGATTGGAGGATTGTGACTAGTGGTGTCACACAAGGATCTGTTCTGGGACCTCTAATTTTTGTAATTTTTATTAACGACCTGAATGTGGGGGTAGAAGGGTGGTTTGGCAAGTTTGCAGACGACACAAAGGTTGGTGGTGTTGCAGATAGTGTAGAGGATTGTCGAAGATTGCAGAGAGACATTGATAGGATGCAGAAATGGGCTGAGAAGTGGCAGATGGAGTTCAACCCAGAAAAGTATGAGGTGGTACGCTTTGGAAGGACAAACTCCAAGTCAGAGTACAAAGTAAATGCTCGGATACTTGGTAGTGTGGAGGAGCAGAGGGATCTGGGGGTACATGTCCACAGATCCCTGAAATTTGCCTCATAGGTGGATAGGGTAGTTAAGAAAGCTTATGGGGTGTTAGCTTTCATAAGTCGAGGGATAGAGTTTAAGAGTCGCGATGTAATGATGCAGCTCTATAAAACTCTGGTTAGGCCACACTTGGAGTATTGTGTCCAGTTCTAGTTGCCTCACTATAGGAAGGATGTGGAAGCATTGAAAAGAGTACAGAGGAGATTTACCAGGATGCTGCCTGGTTTAGAGAGTATGCATTATGATCAGAGATTGAGGGAGCTAGGGCTTTACTCTTTGGAGAGAAGGAGGATGAGAGGAGACATGATAGAGGTGTCCAAATGAAGGAGGATGAGAGGAGACAAGATAATAAGAGGAATAGAGAGAGTGGATAGCCAGTGCCTCTTCCCCAAGGCACCACTGCTCAATACAAGAGGACCTGGCTTTAAGGTAAGGGGTGGGAAGTTCAAGGGGGATATTAGAGGAGGGTTTTTTACTCAGAGAGTGGTTGGTGCGTGGAATGCACTGCCTGAGTCAGTGGTGGAGGCAGATACACTAGTGAAGTTTAAGAGACTACTAGACAGGTATATGGAGGAACTTAAGGTGGGGGATTATATGGGAGGCAGGGTTTGAGGGTCAGCACAACATTGTGGGCTGAAGGGCCTGTACTGTGATGTACTATTCTATGTTCTATGTTCATTTGGAATAATCTGTGAATTTCTGGTGATCACAATACAGGAAGAGTGAGTTTCAACTGGAGAGAACAAAAACACAAATCAAAGCAAAGTTCTCAGGACTAGATGGCTTGAGTTAGAAGGAGAGACTGGATATGTTGGGGATGTTCTTCCTGGAGTGAAGAAGAATGAAGAAGAATGAGGATTTTATAAACCACATAGAGGTTTATAAAATCATAAGGGACATAGATTGGACAGGTAACCACAGATCAATTTCCCAGGGTAGGGGTGTGTGAAATTGAAGATTTAAGGTGAAAGGTGAAGTATTTAAAGATCTTCACCCAGAAGGTGATGGGTATATGGAATGAACTGCCAGAAGAAGTATTACAGGCAAGTATAGTTACAAGGTCTAAAAGATGTTTGGGTAGGTACAGGGATTGGAAAAATTTAGATAAACATGGATGCAATACAGGCATATGGGACAATCTGAGGTAGCTTGTTTGGTCAAAAGGTCTTCTTTCCATGCTGCATAATACAATAGCTCAATTAAGTAATTCAGATATCATCAGACTTCTCTTTCTGCTCTTGAATGCTGACACATCCACACAGTCATACTCATACGCATAAAAATATAAATGCATAGGCGGACATGCAAGCAAATACACACAAACACACCTCCCCACTAGTTAGGACACCTTCAAGGTAGACCCTCACCATACAGAACATGCCCTCTTCTCTTTACTACCATCAGGAAGGAGATATAGAATTCTGAAGAGCCACATTCAATGATTCTGAAACAGTTTCTCCCCTTCCATCATCAGATATCTGAATGGTCTATGAACCCATGGAAACTATGTCATTACTCATTCTTTTGCATTACGTCTTTGCACTGGACTCCTGTCAAAAAACAACAAACCTCATGTTATATATATGACTATGATAATAAACCTGATTCTGATTTTGACACAAGGTAACTTAAACATATCCATACCTTGTGCTACGCTTCAAACATACACTTGGATTGTTATTCACCTCAAGTCCTGACTTATTCCCACAGCAATTCCCCACTCAAAGATTAAACTTATAAGTAAAACTAGAGATAGCATTTTGTATTATATTAGATTTGCTTGAGGTTCAGTATATAAAATTATGAAGAGTATAGGTGGCGTAATTGCAATAAGTGTTTTCAACTGAGGTCAGAGGACAGTGAGTGTGTGGGACAAGTTGTTCACCAGAAATGGTGGATATGAGTTTGATTTCAACATATAAGAGAAATTTGGATAAATATATGGATGGTAGGCATATGGGGGGGCTATGGTCTGGCTGCACTTTAATGGGACTAGGCAGAATAATAGTTTGGCATGGAACTGAAGGGACTGTTTCTGATTTCATGACTCTGTATTATCCAGTGAGTCAAGAACCACCATGACAAGGAAGAGAGTCAACTCAGTGATAGTGATTCTTTCTGACACAGTGCTTTTCCAGACTCCAGAAGAAGCTTCAATATTAGCAACTAAGTGATGATAGTCTCCAATATGCTTTTATGGAGAGAACTTGGATATGGGTCGAAGTAGAGCTCAGAGTTATGTTCCTTGCATATTTGTGGCAACCTGATACCTGCCCATTTCCTGGACCCGGTTGTCCCACTTTATTTCCTGAAGGCTTCAGATGTACATTGCTTGTTTTCTCACATTATGTATGAAACCAAGAATAAACCATACACATTTTCCGTGCATCCACACACAAAGTTCCCAATCCAATTCTGGAAATGTTCGTTATTACACATTTTACTTTGTGTTGTTTTGATTTTTGATTGCATAATGCTAAGCTAAGTATTGTTTATGCATTGCAAATGTCTAGACAATTACCTAGATGTCTTTTCTATAGGAAGAAGGCTCCAAATGCAAGAAAACTGATATTGTGCCCGTGTCTAGATTCCTGCATGAATTTAAGAGATTTCTGAGAATGATTTTAAGATCGAAATCTGGAAAATCACGATGAATAAAGAAAATTGCTTCTGAAAGTAAACAGACACAGTTGTTCATAAGTGAATGTAACCACCATCAAAGCCTGTGATACGTTGGAAAAATCACTGGATTTAATATTATTTTGTTTTATTTAGTTTAGGAATTGGGAGAGAAGTTATTGATTCTAATACTTGTTGCATATTTTATATAATCATTTATTTATTAAAGCTATCTTGTTAAAAATCTTACTGTGCTGTAATGTCATAGACTCTTTTTGACCAATCAACCGACAGATAAGAATGAGTTTAGAGTCTCCTAAGATCTTCTCTATTCAATTACATTCAAGAAAAATATCTGAACCACCAATTAGACCAGCAAACATGTCATCCATTCACCTTGCAGAATGTTAAAAGTATGAAGGTGTGCTAGATGTTTCAAAATGAAACACTTTTCTGCGGTACGATGCTTTGCTAATATTTTCCATCATTGAGACTTCTCCTTTCCATCCAAAATCTTTGAAATTATGAGTGGAAGTCCCAGGCTTGCATCAACGTTGCATGAATGCAAATACACCTCCACATCCCAATGGCCAATTAGTGATATCAGTGGCAGTATTGTTCATCTGTCCAAAAATAGAAGGCAGGAAGTTTGTTAATACCCTGTGAGTCATTTGGTGAGTCTTGTTTGTCACTTTGGAGGTTGTATTCTCAAACTCTCCTCTTGTCTTTCATTAACTAGGCTGTTCTTTTGGATAAGACATTTATTTGATCTTCTATTTTCTAGAGAGTTTCCTGGGCAACATCGAAACAAGAGAATGTTTTTCAGTAGCTGTTCTTTCTCAACTAACACAATAAAAAATGATCAACCAGCCAAACATCTCACTGCTCCTTGCTGGAAATTGCTAGGTCCATTTTCCTTAAAGAATAGTATTTACACTTCAAAACTGGAGTGGCACAGTAGCCTCATGATGAGGCACAATCCTTTATATTACTAGTGACCAGGGTTCAATTCCCACATCCTCTGTAAAGAGCTTCTACATTTTCCCCGTGACTGTGTGGGTTTCCTCCAGGTGCTCTAGTTTCCTCCCACAGTCCAAAGACGTACTGGTTGGTAGGTTAGCTGGTCATTGTAAATTGTCCCGTGATTACGCTAGGGTTAAATCAGGGATTGCTGGCTGGAGTAGCTCAAAGAATTGGCTGGAAGCGCCTATTCCACTCAATAGGTACATAACATATTAGCTTGGATTATTTTGTGCTATCTTGAAAAGCATTATATAAGTGAAAATTATCTTCCATTCACAAAGTTATCATTATCCATTTCGGTTATCGGGTAATAACAGATGCTCTATTTCCATGAGATGTTTATCTGCTTGCACATCTAGATGTAGGTTAAAAACACAAACTGTTGTGGGTCTTGGTCCAAAACATTAACTGTTTATTTTGTACTTTATGTATTTTGAGATACAGCGTGGAACAGGCTCTTCTGACCCAATAAGCTGTACCTACCAACTAACCACCTATTTAACCCTAGCCTAATCACAGGACAATTTACAATGACCAATTAAGCTAGTAACCAGCTCACCTTTACACAGTGGGAGGAAACCAGAGCACCTGGAGGTTTACAGGAAAGATGTACAAACACCTTACAGTGTCACACAGGTGTAATAGAGCAGCATGGACTTGTTGGGCCAGAATGCCTGTTTCTGTGCTGTAGCTCTAAAGACAAGTAAAACAATGAAGACATCCATCTGAGCCAGTCCTACTTGCCCACGTTTCATCCATCCCCTTGAAACCTTTCTTGAAGACTTTGTTTCTGTGAGGGTCACTGGTGAACTCAAGTGCAGGAATCACAGAGACTTCGACAATTAAAATAAAACTAAAGATTTATCACAGAAATTAGCAAGAGCTCAGACGAACTACAGAATCTTGACAAACTGAAATCATGCACGATACACTGAAGAACACAGTATGAGTTTCACCTGACAAGGAACCACAAAGACCCAGCAGAGAGAGGTTGGCACGCATACACTCTGGGAGACATAGGAATTCTGGACATTGAAAATTTTGTGCTAATTAAATTATTCTAAATTGATGAAAAGTGATAAACTCAAAGGGAGCTTAACAATCCCCATGATCCCAAATGAGACACCTGCAATACAAACCAAAAACTCAGAGCTAGTCCAATGACAAACAATTAGACGTAACAAGTAAACTATCTAAGGACAACGCATACCCATGAGGTGATGCTGAGAAAAAAGCCCACATACTAAATGAGAAAATAAAATCTCTTCTTAAGAATGTACCTTGATTGTGAAAGATTCCAAGAGGAGCAGACGTGATGTTGGGATGTGACATCTGGCAGCATTGCTGGTTTCCCATGGTGACAATCCTCTTGTGTTAATCAGAGCTCCCCTCAGAGGTTCAGAGATTTCCCTTAGCAGAAACCATGAGGTAGAACTAGGTCATCTAACAATGAATGATAACACCATCTAGCAACGATAAGTTTCTGGTAAAGATGGCACCTGTGTACAACACTCCCATGGTCAACATCTTCTGGATAGACCACAAAACTATTTATTTCATTTATTTTATGTCTGTTTTTCATCTCAAATGTCTTTCTCGAACTGTTGGTGCCTGTGATTTGCAATGTGGAGATTGTTTGGGTGATCCAGCGCTTCGCAGTCTCCGAGAGGATTCTGGTTGGCAGAAGCAGCGAGTGCTATCCTCATGACAGGGAGCTTGTGAGCCGATGCTCGACTCCATTTTGTCAATTAAAGCTTTCATTGTTCACCGATTAAAGCGACAAGGGAGATTGAAACATTGAGGCAAGTGTGGAGGATGAGTGCGGGTTGCCTGCCTTTTGATCACTGGTGGGATCACTCTGTGACCAGAGAGGGGAGACTATGTGGCCTACTGCTCTGCCCCGAGGTTTTCTGTGCTTTGGTTATAGATATGGATATCGTTTTGGACTATGGACTACAGACTATTTTTCAGTCTGACAGTATTTTACATTCTGCGTTTTTCATCCGACCTTTCACAGTTTTTTTGTGCGGGGAGAGGGAGGTTTGGGGGGGTGGTCGATGTTCCTGTTCCATTTTTGTTTTTTTTTTTGTGTGGGGAGGAAGGATTGATGATCATATTGCCATTCTCTTTTTTCTGGTTTCATGGCTATCAGGAAAAGAAAAAAATTAGAGTTGTATATTTTGATAATAAATGAACCTTTGAATCCTTTGAATGCCATATTCCTGAAAACATGATGTCGGGAGAACAAAGACAATTATCTGTGCTGCTGGCTCCTCATTAACTCACATTATCTCAAAAAGGCTTTTGACCAGCGACCAATACGGACATCGGAAATTTGGTGGGGGAGCGGGACTTTAATGAGGTTTTCTGTCCAAGGAGAGAAAGGCAGCCGCTGGTCCTGGCAGTGATAATGAGCTTTGAGCAGCGACCAATTGGCATTTAGAGCAAACTAATGGAAGGCAGGAACAAGCACAGCGGCTGTCAACGGAATGGACAGTCAGAGTGGTGATCTTGAGGTTTTAGCTCTTCAAGGCTTCGTCAAGGAGAGGCTTCACTCAGAGAAAGCAAACAAAAGAAAAATTCAAGTTATTTTTTTCCTTTGCTTCTTTATATCTGCTCAACTAGGACAGTAGAGATGCTAGGCAGGTTAGTTGAATGCTCGTCTTGTGGGATGTGGGAAGGCAGGGAGTCCTCCAGTGTCCTGACTACTACAACTGCAAGAAGTGTGTCCAGCTGCAGCTTCTAACAAATCACAATAAGTAGTGGGATCTGAAACAGGATGAACTCCAGATTGTTCGGGATGTTGAGGGGGTGATATAACATATAGAGAAGTGATTACACACAAGGTAAGGACAGAGGAAACTGGCAAAAGTTGGGAAAGGGAAAAGGGTTAAGGAGCCAGTGCAGAGTACCCCTGTGGCCATTCCTCTCAACAACAGGTATGTCGCTTTGGATAATATCAATAAGGATGATCTAACAGAGGAAAATCACAGCAGTCAGGTCTCTGGCACTGAATCTGCCTCTGTGACTCAGGAGAGAAGAGGAAAGAAGAGGCACACTGTGATGATAGGGGATTCTTTAGTTAGGGAAAGGGATAGGATGTTCTGTGGGCAAGAACAAGATTTCCAGATGGTATCTTGCTTCCTGAGTGCCAGGGTCCAGGACATCTCTGATCATGTCCTTAGCATTCTTAAGTGGGATGGTGAACAGCCAAAAGTTGTGGTCATGTAGGTACCAATGATATGGGTAGGACAAGTGATGAGGTTCTGCAAAGGGAGTTCAGGGAGTTAGGTGCTAAGTTAAAGGGCAGGATGTCTAAGGATTGCCATGTGTTAGTGAGGCCAAAACTAAGAAGACTATACAGTTGAAGATGTGGCTAAGGAGTTGGTGGAGGAGGGTTGGCATAAGATTTTTGGATCATTGGGCTGTCTTCTAGGGAATGCGGGACCTGTACAGAAGGGACAGTTTGCACCTGAACTGGAAAGGGACTAGTATCCTGGTGAGAAGGTTTGTTAATGCTGCACAGTGGGTTTAAACTAGAATTGCAGGGGGATGGAAACCAGAGTGCTAGAACAGTTAGTGGAGAAGATGTTAGTAAGAGATCAGATAAAGTCAGGAATCAAAAGGCTGAGCATGTTGCAACTAGTATCCTGAGTCGCCTATATTTCAATGCAAGAAGTATTGTAGGAAAGGCGGAGAGTACTGCTGAAGGGGGTTAGCTGGTTTGCAAACAGAGGCAATGTGCAGTGAGGAGAAGTTGTTGATCGAGCAAAATTGCAGTCAACAGGATAAGTTGCAACGGAAAAGGTGGACGAAATTGCATGGAATTGACTTTATTTCTTACATTCTTCATGTACATAAGGAGTAGAAATCTTTACATTATGACTCCATCTAAATATGCAATGTGCAATTATAGTAATTTATAATAAATATTATGTATAACAGGATAGTTAATATAATATAGAAATACAGTTGCGTCAGCATGAATTAATCAGTCTGATGGCCTGGTGGAAGAAGCTGTCCCGGAGTCTGTTGGTCCTGGCTGTTATGCTGCGGTACCGTTTCCCGAATGGCAGCAGCTGGAACAGTTTGTGGTTGGGGTGACTCGGGTCCCCAATAATCTTTGGGCCCGCTGAGAGCTTAATGTCCAAGGATACATGTTGTATCAAAAAGACAGGCAGGAAGGCAGAGGGGGTGGCATTGTTCTATTGGTAAAAAAATGAACTCAAATCATTAGAAAGATGTGACATAGAGTTGAAAGGTATTGAATCATTGTGGATAGGGTTAAGGAACTGCAAAGGTAAAAAGACCCCAATGGAATTTGGATAGAGATCCCAAAGATGAATAAGGATGTGGCCTACAAGTTACAATGGGAGATTCAAAAATACATCCCAAAAAGGTGAAGTTACAATAGTCATAGGGGATATCAATATGCAGGAAGATTGGGAAAATCAGGATGGTGCTGGATTACAGGAGGGGAAATCTCCAGAGTGCTTACAAGATGGCCTTTTAGAGCAGCTTGTGGTTCAGCTCACTTGGGAATCAGCTATTCTGGATTGGGTGTTGTGCAATGAACAAGAATTGATGAGCGAATTTCAGGTAAAATAACCCATAGGGGCAAGAGAACATAATATGATCAAATTCATTCTGAAATTTGAGAAAGTGAAGCTAAAGTCAGATCCATCAATATTACAGTGCAGTGAAGGGAATTACAGAGAGAGGAGCAGGCCAGAATTGATTGGAAAAGAACACTGGCAGGGACGGTGGCAGAGCAGCAATGACTAGAATTTCTGGAAGCAATTCGGAAGACACAATATATACATCACAAAAAGGGAGAAGTAGTCTAAAGGAAAGATGACACAACCATGGTTAACAAGAGAAGTAAAAGCCATCATAAAAGCTGAAGAGAAGGCGTATAATAGAACAAAAATTAATGGGAAATAAGAGGATTTGGAAGATATTAAAAACCAACAGAAGGCAACTGAAAAAGTCATTAAGAAAGATGGAATACAAAAGTGAGTTTGCCAATAATATTAAAGAAGGTATCAGAAGTTTTTTTCAGTTACATAAAGTGTAAAAGAGAGCCGAGAGTAGACATTGGTCTGGTGGAAAATGATGCTAGAATTGTTGTGGGGGGGCAACAAAATGGGAGATGAAATGAATAAGCATTTTGCATCATTCTTCTCTGTGGAAGAGACTAGCAGTTAGGTGGAAGTTCCAAGTGTCAGAGGTCATGAAGTATGTGAAGTTATGATAACTAGAAGGAAGTTTCTTAGGAAACTGAAAGGACTGAAGGTAGATAAGTCACCGGGACTAAATGGTGTACACTACGGCATTCTGAATAAGGTGGCTGAAGAGATTGTGGAGGCATTAGTATTGATCTTTCAAGAATCACTAGATTCTGGAATGGTTCCAGAAGACTGGAAAATTGCAACTGTCATGTCACTCTTCAAGAAGGGAAAAATTATAGGTCTAATCTCAGTGGTTGTGAAGATGTTTGAGTCGATTGTTAAGGATGTGGCTTCGGGGACTTGGACAGACATGATAAAATAGGCCACAGTCAGCAAAGATTCGTCAAGGGAAAATCTTGCCTGCCAAATTTGTTGGAATTCTTTAAAGAACCAACAAGCAGAAGAGACAAAGGAAAATCAGTTGACGTTGTATACTTAGATTTTCAGAAGGCATTTGACAATGTGCCACACATGAGGCTACTAACAAGCTACAAGCCCATGGTATTACAGGAAAGATTCTAGCATGGATAAAGCAGTGGCTGGTTAGCAGAAGGCAAAGAATGGGAATAAAAGAAGCCTTTTCTGGTAGACATCTGGTGAGTAGTGATCTTTTTAGGTTATATGTCAATAATTTGGATGATGGATTTGATGGTTTTGTTGCAAAGTTTGCAGGTAATATGAAGATAGGTGGAGGGGCAGGTAGTTTTGAGGAAGGTTACAGAAGGACTTAGACAGATTAGGAGAATGGGCAAATAAATGGCAGGTGGAATATAGTCTCTGGAATTGTATGGTCATGCACTTTGATAGAAGAAAGGAAAGGGTTGATTATTTTCTAGATGGAGAGAAAATACAAAAATTTGAGGTGCAAAGGTATGTGGGGGTCATTGTACAGGATTCCCTAAAGGTTAATTTGCAGATTGAGTCTGTGGTGCGGAAGGCAAATGCAATGTTAGCATTCATTTCAAGGGGACTAGAGTATAAAATCAAGGATGTAATATTGAAACTTTATAAAGCACTGGCGAGGCCTCACTTGGAGAATTATGAGCAGTTTTGGGCCCATTATCTTAGAAAGGATTGCTGAAATTGAAGAGAATTCAAAGGAGGTTCACGAAAATTATCTCAGCATTAAATGGCTTGCATGTGAAGAGTATTTGCTGACTCTGGGCCTGTATTCTCTGGAAATCAGCCGAATGAAAGGTGACCTCATTGAAACCTATTGAATAGTGAAATGTCTTTATAGAATGGATGTGGAGAAGATGTTTTCTATAGTGGGAGAGTCTACAACCAGAGGACAGAGCCTCAGAATCGGGGAGCGTCCATCTAGGATGGAGATGAGGAAAAAAATGGTGGCGAATCTGTGGAATCCTTCGCCACAGGCAGCTGTGGAGGCCAAGTCTTTATGTATATTTAAGGCAGACATTGATAGATTCTTGATTGGTCAGGTCATGAAGGGATAGGAGAAAGCAGGAGAATGGGGTTGAGAGAAAAATTGAATCAGCCATGATGAAATGGCGGAACAGACTTGTTCGCCAAGTGGCCTAATTCTGCTCCTATATCTTAAGGTTATATGGTTTTATTCCTACTGCTGCAGAATCAAATTGGTGTAGGAAACCATATCATGCTTTGTTTGTATGCCAACAGGGCTGCACTTGACCAAACCAAACTGCAGAGAGTTATGAGGTCATCACGGAAAACATTTGCTCTGCCACCAACCTTTCCCTCCTGCCCCCAACCAATGGACTCCGTTTATACTTTTCACTGCCTCAGTAGAGCAGCCAGCGTAATCAAAGATTCCACCCCAGATATTCTCTCTTCTCCCCTCTCTTATCAGGCCGAAGATACAAATGCCTGAAATCACGTATCACCAGGTGCAAGTACAGTCTATCCCACAGTTATCAGCCTTTATCAGTCCAGAGACCCGGATGGTAGTTTGCCTCCCTGGTGCCAGAGTCCGGGATATTTCTGATTGTGTTCAAGGTATCCTGAAGTGGGAGGGTGAGGAGCCAGAGGTCGTGGTACATATAGGTACCAATGACATAGGTAGGAAAAGGGAAGAGGTCCTGAAAGGAGAATATAGGGAGCTAGGAAGGGAGTTGAGAAAAAGGACTGCAAAGGTAGTAATCTCGGGATTACTGCCTGTGCCACGCGACAGTGAGAGTAGGAATGCAATGAGGTGGAGGATAAATGCGTGGCTGAGGGATTGGAGCAGGAGGCAGGGATTCAAGTTTTTGGATCATTGGGACCTCTTTTGGCGCAGGCGTGACCTGTACAAAAAGGACGGGTTACACTTGAATCCTAGGGGGACCAATATCCTGGCAGGGAGATTAGCGAGGGCTACTGAGGTGACTTTAAACTAGAATGGTTGGGGGGTGGGAATCAAATTAAAGAGGCTAGGCGAGAGGAGGTTAGTTCACAACAGGGGGATGGGAACCAGTGCAGAGAGACAGAGGGGTGTAAAGTGAGGGTAGAAGCAAAAAGTAGTAAAAGGAGAAAAGTAAAAGTGGCAGGCCGACAAATCCAGGGCAAGCATCAAAAAGGGCCACTTTTCAACATAATTGTATAAGGGCTAAGAGAGTTGTAAAAGAGCGCCTGAAGGCTTTGTGTGTCAATGCAAGGAGCATTCGTAACAAGGTGGATGAATTGAAAGTGCAGATTGTTATTAATGATTATGACATAGTTGGGATCACAGAGACATGGCTCCAGGGTGACCAGGGATGGGAGCTCAACGTTCAGGGATATTCAATATTCAGGAGGGATAGACATGAAAGAAAAGGAGGTGGGGTGGCGTTGCTGGTTAAAGATGAGATTAACGCAATAGAAAGGAAGGACATAAGCCGGGAAGATGTGGAATTTATATGGGTAGAGCTGCATAACACTAAGGGGCAGAAAACACTGGTGGGAGTTGTGTACAGGCCACCTAACAGTAGTAGTGAGGTCGGAGATGATATTAAACAGGAAATTAGAAATGTGTGCAATAAAGGAACAGCAGTTATAATGGGTGACTTCAATCTACATGTAGATTGGGTGAACCAAATTGGTAAAGGTGCTGAGGAAGAGGATTTATTGGAATGTATGCGGGATGGTTTTTTGAACCAACATGTCAAGGAACCAACTAGAGAGCAGGCTATTCTAGACTGGGTTTTGAGCAATGAGGAAGGGTTAATTAGCAATCTTGTCGTTAGAAGCCCCTTGGATAAGAGTGACCATAATATGGTGGAATTCTTCATTAAGATGGAGAGTGACATAGTTAATTCAGAAACAAAGGTTCTGAACTTAAAAAGGGGTAACTTTGAAGGTATGAGACGTGAATTAGCTAAGATAGACTGGCAAATGACACTTAAAGGATTGACAGTGGATATGCAATGGCAAGCATTTAAAGATTGCATGGATGAACTACAACAATTGTTCATCCGAGTTTGGCAAAAGAATAAATCAAGGAAGGTAGTGCACCCGTGGCTGACAAGAGAAATTAGGGATAGTATCAATTCCAAAGAAGAAGCATACAAATTAGCCAGAAAAAATGGCTCACCTGAGGACTGGGAGAAATTCAGAGTTCAGCAGAGGAGGGCAAAGGGCTTAATTAGGAAGGGGAAAAAAGATTATGAGAGAAAACTGGCAGGGAACATAAAAACTGACTGTATAAGCTTTTATAGATATGTAAAAAGGAAAAGACTGGTAAAGACTGGTGTAGGTCCCCTACAGACAGCAACAGGTGAATTGATTATGGGGAGCAAGGACATGGCAGACCAATTGAATAATTACTTTGGTTCTGTCTTCACTAAGGAGGACATAAATAATCTTCCAGAAATAGTAGGGGACAGAGGGTCCAGTGAGATGGAGGAACTGAGAGAAATACATGTTAGTAGGGAAGTGGTGTTAGGTAAATTGAATGGATTAAAGGCAGATAAATCCCCAGGGCCAGATGGTCTGCATCCCAGAGTGCTTAAGGAAGTAGCCCAAGAAATAGTGGATGCATTAGTGATAATTTTTCAAAGCTCGTTAGATCCTGGACTAGTTCCTGAGGATTGGAGGGTGGCTAATGTAACCTCACTTTTTAAAAAAGGAGGGAGAGAGAAACCGGGGAATTATAGACCGGTTAGCCTAACATCGGTGGTGGGGAAACTGCTGGAGTCAGTTATCAAAGATGTGATAACAGCACATTTGGAAAGTGGTGAAATCATCGGACAAAGTCAGCATGGATCTGTGAAAGGAAAATCATGTCTGACGGATCTCATAGAATTTTTTGAGGATGTAACTAGTAGAGTGGATAAGGGAGAACCAGTGGATGTGGTATATTTGGATTTTCAAAAGGCTTTTGACAAGGTCCCACACAGGAGATTAGTGTGCAAACTTAAAGCACACGGTATTGGGGGTAAGGTATTGATGTGGATAGAGAATTGGTTAGCAGACAGGAAGCAAAGAGTGGGAAAAAACGGGACCTTTTCAGAATAGCAGGCAGTGACTAGTGGGGTACCGCAAGGCTCAGTGCTGGGACCCCAGTTGTTTACAATATATATTAATGACTTGGATGAGGGAATTAAATGCAGCATCTCCAAGTTTGCGGATGACACGAAGCTGGGTGGCAGTGTTAGCTGTGAGGAGGATGCTAAGAGGATGCAGGGTGACTTGGATAGGTTGGGTGAGTGGGCAAATTCAAGGCAGATGCAATTTAATGTGGATAAATGTGAAGTTATCCACTTTGGTGGCAAAAATAGGAAAACAGATTATTATCTGAATGGTGGCCGATTAGGAAAAGGGGAGGTGCAACGAGACCTGGGTGTCATTATACACCAGTCATTGAAAGTGGGCATGCAGGTACAGCAGACGGTGAAAAAGGCGAATGGTATGCTGGCATTTATAGCGAGGGGGTTTGAGTACAGGAGCAGGGAGGTACTACTGCAGTTGTACAAGGCCTTGGTGAGACCACACCTGGAGTATTGTGTGCAGTTTTGGTCCCCTAGTCTGAGGAAAGACATCCTTGCCATAGAGGGAGTACAAAGAAGGTTCACCAGATTGATTCCTGGGATGGCAGGACTTTGATATGAAGAAAGACTAGATGAACTAGGCTTGTACTCGTTGGAATTTAGAAGATTGAGGGGGGATCTGATTGAAACGTACAAAATCCTAAAGGGATTGGACAGGCTAGATGCAGGAAGATTGTTCCCGATGTTGGGGAAGTCCAGAACGAGGGGCCACAGTTTGAGGATAAAGGGGAAGCCTTTTAGGACTGAGATTAGGAAAAACTTCTTCACACAGAGAGTGGCGAATCTGTGGAATTCTGTGCCACAGGAAACAGTTGAGGCCAGTTCATTGGCTATATTTAAGAGAGAGTTAGATATGGCCCTTGTGGCTACGGGGATCAGGGGGTATGGAGGGTATGCAGGGTTCTGAGTTGGATGATCAGCCATGATCATAATAAATGGCGGTGCAGGCTCGAAGGGCCGAATGGCCTACTCCTGCACCTATTTTCTATGTTTCTATGTTTCTATGTTTTGAACAAGCACTTGTATGATCAGGTGGCCTCTTGACCTCAATATCTTCATCATAATGTTCTTGCTCTTTATTGTTTGCCTGCATTATTGTCCTGATCATTGAGGACAAGTTCAAAACATGAGGTCTCTAAAAGGTGTCACCATCATTCAGGATAACAAATATATATTTATTAAATATATACAATACTGTGCAAAGGTCTTAGGCACTGTAGATATTTTACATAAATTTTGCTTTAGCTATTTCTTTTTTATCTTCTGCATTAGTATGTCTGAAGAAAAGAGCAAATTTTAAATTACCAAGCACTAGGTTTGCAGAATATTAAATGTTACAGAGATTTTTTTGTGTTTTGTTAAAGAAAGTAACAGATGAAGTCACTGACCACTTTTCTAATAAAACGTGATTACTGTGTAGGTAGATAGCCCAGAGCATGGTTAAAGAAAGGTAGCAAGCAGGATGCTAATGAAAAATGACATAATGAGTTGAATAAACTAAACTGATTAACTGAAGCAGAACTGGGTGTAGAAAGAATTAAACTGGGCAAAGCCAACTAAACTAAACACTGAGGATGTTGCAGATGTGACAGTTAAGCCTTCAAATCATCAATTCTTAAACCATGGCAACAGTGAGCATAGCAACAAGACATAAGGTGGCCATCTTGCATCAGCAGGGCCTCTCCCAAGCAGAAATTATGCAGCAGACAGAAGTTTTAAGATGTACTGTCCAAGCTCTTTGGAAGAAGCACAAAGAAATGGGCAGGGCTGCGGACCAGAAACACAATGGTCAGCCAAGGAAACAGTGCAGCAGACGAGAGATACATCAAACTGATGTCCTTTCTAATTCAGAAGACATTCAGCACTGTTGTTAGCCCTGAACTCACAGAAACCACTGGAACCTAGGTAAACCCCTCCACAGTCCAGACAAGTCTTGTCAGAAGTAATCTTTATGGAAGAGTTGCTGCTAAAAAGCCAAGAGACTTATTTACACAGAAAAACACAAGGACTGGAGTGTGGAATACTGGCAGTAAGTACTCTGGACGGACAAGTCAAGTTTGAAATATTTGGCTCAACCAGGAGGCAGTTTGTCTGTAGAAGAGCTGGAGAGCTCTACATGAATGAACATCTGCAGCCAACAGTGAAGCATGGTGCAGGCTCCCTGCGGGTTTGAGGCTACATTTCTGCAAATGAAGTTGGTGATCTGGTCAGAGTTAATGGAATCCTCAATACTAAGAAGCCCAAATTCTCATCTATCACTCAACACCTTCAGAGAGGTGTTTGATCCGTCCCAGCTTCATTCTGCAGCAGGATAATGACCCCATGCACATGGCAAAGGTTATAAAGAACTACCTTCAGTGAAAAGTAGAACAAAGAGTTCTGAAACAGATGGTCTGGCCTCCACAAAGTCCTGATCTTAATATCATCGAGGCTGTCTGGGATTACCTGGAGAGCAGAAGCAAACAAGACAACCAAAGTCTGCAGGAGAACTGAGGCAAGTTCTCCAAGATGCTTGGAACAACCTACCAGCCAATTTTCTTATAAAGCTGCACGATGGTGTACCTAAGAAAATTGATGCAGTTTTAAAGGCAGCAATATTTGGTTTGATTTAGATTTTTTTTTACTGTTTACTGCTCTTTATAGTAGATCTTTTGATCTTTAGAAACTTCTCATTTCATTATTTTTGAAAGCATCTTAGCTTTACATAATTTTTTCACATGTCTGCATTGTTATTGCTTTACCTTGTTATGTCTCACTAGACTGTGTGAACAATATGCAAGACAGGCTTTTCACTGAATCAGTGTTTCACATATGACATTAATAAACCAAAACCACGCATTGGTTACCATGGTCCTTTTGAAGCTGAGATACTGCTCCCCATGTCAGACTGGGGCAAGTAGTGTAGTGGAGCCAAGTGCAGAGACTCTATCTCTGTGTACTGCAAGTTCTACATTTTTGAAATCCAACCTGATGGCATGAACATTGACTTCTCTAACTTCCGCTAATGCCCCATCTCCCCCTCGTACCCCATACGTTATTTATTTATATACACACATTCTTTCTCTCTCTCTCCTTTTTCTCCCTCTGTCCCTCTGACTATACCCCTTGCCCATCCTCTGGGTTCCCCCCACCTTTCCCTTCTCCCTGGGCCTCCTGTCCCATGATCCTCTCATATCCCTTTTGCCAATCACCTGTCCAGCTCTTGACTCCATCCCTCCCCCTCCAGTCTTCTCCTATCATTTTGGATCTCCCCCTTCCCCCGCCCCCCCACTTTTAAATCTCTTACTAGCTCTTCCTTCAGTTAGTCCTGACAAAGGGTCTCGGCCCAAAATGTCAACTGTACCTCTTCCTAGAGATGCTGTCTGGCCTGCAGGCACAGGCTGCAGAGCTGCAGGAACAAGAGGCAGGAAGAACAGAAATGTCTCCTAAAAGAGTTGAGAAGGGAAGCATTGGCTATACACCCTGACAGAGAGATAGTTCTCAAATGGAGTCTGCTAAATTACAATCATGAATACAATCAAAGCAAACCTTGATTAAACAAATGCCACCTGAGAGGGGATCACTTCACTGACATCAACACTGAGCTAATTCCACAACCTATCTACCCACTTTCAAGAACTCTATAACTCAAGATCTCAGAATGAGAATGAGAATCAAGTTTATTATGTTAACTTAGCAGCAGCAGTTCAATGCAATACATAATATAAAAGTAAAAAGTAATAACTATAAATAAATAAATCAATTACAGTACACATATATTGAATAGATTTAAAATTGTGCAAAAAACAGAAATAATATGTATTAAAAAAGAGAGGTAGTATTCAAAGGTTCAATGTCCATTTAGGAATCAGATGGCAGAGGGGAAGAAGCTGTTCCTGAATCGCTGAGTGTGTGCCTTCAGGCTTCTGTATCTCCTACCTGATGGTAACAGTGAGAAAAGGGCATGCCCTGGGTGCTGGAAGTCCTCAATAACGGAAGCTGCCTTTCTGAGACACCGCTCCTTGAAGGTGTCTTGGGTACTTTGTAGGCTAGTACCCAAGATGGAGCAGACTCAATTTATAACTCTTTGCAGCTTCTTTCGGTCCTGTGCAGTAGAACCCCTCCCCCCATACCAGACAGTGATACAAGCTGTCAGAATGCTCTCCATGTTACATCTATAGATGTTGAGTGTATTTGCTCACATACCAAATCTCTTCAAACTCCTGATGAAGTATAGTCATAGTCTTGCCTTCTTTATAACTGCATCAATATGTTGAGGCCAGGTTAGACCCTCAGAGATCTTGACACTCAGGAACTTGAAACTGCTCACTCTCTCCACTTCCGATCCCTCTATCAGGATTGGTATGTGCTCCTTCATCTTATCCTTCCTGAAGTCCACAATCACTCTTTTGTCTTACTGACATTGAGTGCCAGCTTGTTGTTGCGACACCACTCCAGTAGTTGGCGTATCTCACTCCTGCACGCCCTCTCGTCACCACCTGAGATTCTACCAATAATGGCTGTATCATCAACAAATTTATTGGTATTTGAGCTATGCCTAGTCACACAGTATCTACACAAGACCTTAGCCAAAAAGGTGCAAAGCGATAACCATTGATTCTGTTGTGGTTATTATTCTATGGATTTATTAAGCATGTTTTCAAGAAAATGTAATGGTGACATATAGGTAATTTGATAATAAATATACTTCGGATTCTGAACTTTATTTATTATTTGCTGGTGAACGCAGCAGGCCAGGCAGCATCTCTAGGAAGAGGTGCAGTCAACGTTTCAGTCCAAGACCCTTCGTCAGGACTAACTGATGGAAGGGTGAGTAAGGAAAATCCCTTACACACTCTTTCTGCAGTTAGTCCTGACGAAGGGTCTCGGCCTGAAACGTCGACTGCACCTCTTCCTAGAGATGCTGCCTGGCCTGCTGCGTTCACCAGCAACTTTTATGTGTGTTGCTTGAATTTCCAGCATCTGCAGAATTCCTGTTGTTTTTATTTATTATTTATTTATTTGTCATTATTATTCTGTATTTTTTTTCTTTTTTGCATGTTTTCCTTTCAACCCATTGGAGATATTTATCAGGAACACCGCTAACACATGTCCTTGAGCATTGTCAATGATCCTTCCCATCTGTCAAAGAATCTCTTTGACCACTACCATCAGACAAGAAGCATTCCAGCATCAGGACAAAGACTGTTAGGATGGGAAACAGGGTTTCACCAGGTTTTGAGACGATTGAACTCTCTGCCACCACCAAGGTCTCATCACGATTGAAGCACCAGTACCATTATACTCTACTTTTTAACCTGTGTCGTAAATGCACCTATGATTTGTTAATTTACTTGTGGCACTATTACTTTATGTGCTGTGTGTGAGTCATATCTACCGCAACTGAACCTTTGTCTGGAGGAACGTTGTTTTGTTTAGTGGTATACATACGTACAGCTGAATAATAGTCAACTTGAACTTGACTTGGTTTACACAATTTGTTGTCTTTTGCACATTGTCCGTCTTTGCAGTTTTTCATTGATTCTATTGTGTGTTTTTTTTTCTTTTTACTGTGAATGCTGGCAAGTAAGTTAACCTCAGGGCAACATATATGGATTTTGATAATAATTTTTTTTTAACTCAGAAATTTGAACCCCTGAACAGAATACTGCAGAGAAGTTGGTGTGTGCATGGAGATGGGCTGAGAATCAGCAGGGTGCAGCAGAGAGCTCATGGAAAAATGCATGGGAGATAAATCACTACGGATATCAATGCCAGAGGTAATCTTGGTAATGCTGTGAGAGCAGGAACTTTAAAGTCAACAAAATTAGGAACTACTGTGTATCAGAAAGTCCTGTGTTCTCCAGGGTAAGCAATTTTTTTCTCAGCGGAAACAGTGAGTGCAAACAGGGTTGCGATGGCTATGAGAAATGAAAGCACTTTATAATCGCAAGTAGCATACTCCACCCACTGCCCCCACAGCAAGACAATAGTACTATTCCTGCATTTTGTATATAAATTGAATTACAGATGTGTATATGAGCCATAACAGCTGTGTAAAACAAGTACTTACCCAGCATCTTTCGAACATTGCAGCAAGATGATCGGTCTATACCTACTGCTTTTGTTTGGATATTGTAACCATAGTGGCAATGCTTCTTCAAGGATTACTGAAATTTTACAAGACATTAGAACCAACGAAGATAAGATTTTAAAGGTAAGTTCAAGTTGCTGATAACTGAATTTTTTAGTTTGTTTAGAAGCTGGAAAACTATCCAGAAGTTGTGATAAGTCTATTTATAGCGGTTTATTTAGTTGCTTTCATCCTAAGTTTGTCACTGGTGAAAGTAACCTTTAGTCAGGAGATTGGGCTGAAGAGGCAGTCTCTCCCTCTCGTGCCAAGAGTGTGCGCAAGAGCATCTGGTGCATTATTGTCCTGACTTTTGCCTCCCTTCCTGATGGGGAGTGTCCGGCGTTCACTCTGTACCTCCCCCCCCACACTGACAGCTGTGATTAGGAAATTCACCCTGAGCTGAAAAACTGCAGCTGACCGCAGGGTCACTGATCACTGTTCGTTGAATTCTGATCCACCTTCTCCAACGAAACCTAATGTTTCATGAAGACTAAGACGTGCCTAAATTTCAGCTGCACTTATTATATTTTCACCTTTATTATGAGACTTAAATATTAACAAATATCATTCCTTTTAGGCCTTACCAAGAAATATGGACACACCAAGAACTAATCTGGTAAGGAATCAATTTTTTTTTAACTTTGCAAGGATATCTTTGTACTAAGAACTCTAATTTATGTACTAGCCTTGAGTAAAAGGTAGTTGGCCCTTATTTTCAGGCACTCCAATGGAAAATGTATGTGACAAAATGCTAGAGGAACTCAGTAGACCAGGCAGCTTCCATGGAAAAGGGAAGAAACCAGAATAAGAAGCCCCCTTCCTTTCCAGCCCAGATAATGGATCTTGGTCTGAAACCTTGACTGTTTATTTTTCTCCATAGATGCTGCCTGGCCTTCTGAGTTCTTGCAGCATTTTGTATGAGTTACTCTGCTTTTGTAGTATCTTTAGAATCTCCTGTATTCATGACTACCCAGTTGGGAGCATAAGTATCTAGAGGCAGAGACCCAAAAAAATTGGAAAAACGTAGAGGAGAGAAATATTGTTATTGTTAATTGGAATTCCTTGGTTAACTGAGTGACCTATCATAGATTCATAGAATCATTGAATAATTCCAGCTCGGAAGGAGTTCACTCAACACTTCATGTCCAGATTGCTCTCCACCTGGCCCCCTGCAGCCATTACTTTGTGATCTTCTAATTTTTTCTCCACTACCTTTGTGAAGGCCTCAACCAAACTTGGTTACACACAAATGCAAGTAGTGCATTCCCGATTTCAACCATACTTTGCACAAAATAAGTTTTTTTAAATTTCTTATTTCACTCCTAAAGCTCTTTCTCTTTACTTTATATCTGTGACTTCTAGTCGCTAAACTCTCCACTAAAGGGAGTAACCTCCCTCTGTCTATTCTGGACAGATCCCTGATTACGTTGCATACTTCTATTAGATCTTATCTCAGCCACCTCTAAACAGAACAGCCTCAGATTCTCTAATAGACCCTTATAACAGTAATTCCTCATCCCAGAAACTACTCTGATAAATATTTTTCAGACTATCTCCAATACTTCCACATGATTTTCATAATATTTGTTTCACAGTGTATTAAAAGCTCTTTAAAACAGAATAGAGCTTTTATCCAGTCTATAGGTCTCTAATTTTTCTCTTGATCTGATCTGATTTAAAAAGTGATAGTCCTGGGACGCTTTTCTATTATCACAGTATATTTCTCCATTACAAGTGCTGAATTTCATTAATAGTGACCTGCATTTTAAAGCACCATTCAAATAGAAAAACATCCAGAAAGCATAATTAGAAAAAAAAACAAACAGAAATAAAACAAAATCTGCAGGTGTTGGAAAGTTGGAATAAAAATAGAATGGGGAGGACAAAGGAAATACCTGTAAAAGAATGAGACCAGGATTGCCAAGAGGATCTGTCAATATCCACTTTGCAATAGATAAAGGGGAAATTTGGATAGTGATATTACAAAGAAATGTTAAATATTGTGAAATATAGGACTATACCTTCCAGGTCAGGCTATACAGATGGAGAGAGAATAATTAAACCAATATCAGAAATGGATGACTTGCAGCAGAAATCTGATTGACAAAGGTAAACAGTGGTAAGTGTTTCAATATCAATTTACTGTTACTTTTCCCATTAGGATATTAGATGTAGTAATCAAGTTCTTGGCAAGTTTTATGAAGGACTGAAGAAAGTCAACATGTCCAGTCACAGTCACAGTGAACTCTATGTTGTTATGGAACGTATCCTGTCAAACTTAGAAATAGAAAAGGGAAACATGGTATGTCACATTTCTTCAGTTTATCTACTTTCAGAAACACCATTTTGAATTAACTTTTCACTAATGATACATTTTAATACCTTTTAGTCAAGAACAATAGACTGCCAGCAACCTCAAGTGGTGAAAGTGAGGTCGACAGAGTTCCTGACAAGATTCACTAACCTTTTACAAGTCATTAACAGAAACAGCCGGGGCAGAAGGCATTTAAGCCCAAAATAATATTGGATTTTGGTCAAACTGAAAACCCTTGAAAGGGTAAAGATGCCAACAAGTTAATGAGTTATTTGATTCAAATCAATACAAATGCATATAACATTTCCAAATTAATGAATGAGATTTATTGAATAATTTGCCTTTTTTAAGGACTGTGTTTCAAAAGAATGTAATAATTAAGAATTATATAGTATTTATTTATTTATTATGTCACTCTTGTGGGAGTTACTCAAATGGTAATAAGAAAATATTTTTATATTGTGTATAGTAATTGATGTTACTGTTGTCGATATTTATATCTGAGTAAATTATTTTTGCTTACTTTCTATTTTCTAAAAAAAATGCATGTAATTAAGAGGTTTATAATTGTTAGTTATAAGGTCTTTGGCTGCGGGAAAGGGCACCCCCCCTTAGGTTAGAGAGTAGACTAGATTTGATTCATCACCAAGAACTGACTAAAAACCAATTGCCTAGAAACTGAATGGCACTAGAGAAGATGTGTTAGATTGTCAATTTATGGTGGAGTTTTAAGAATGCTTAACACTCTATGTGCACTAGCCTCTGAAGATTCCAGGACATCTTCAAGGAGCAATGTCTCAGAAAGGCCTCACTACGGACCTCATCACCCAGGTCATGCCTTGTTCTCATTGCCACCATCAGGAAGGAGGTTCAGAAACATAAAGGCACATACTCAACAATTAAGGAACAACTTCTTCCTCTCTGCTCTCTGATATCTGAATGGACATTGAACTCTTGCACACTACCTCACTACGTTTTTATTTCTATTTTTGCTCTACTTATTTAATTTACTATTAAATGTGTATATGTATTTTTGTATTTCACAGATTTTTCTCTATTATTATATATGCGATTGCAGTGCTGCTGCAAAGTTAACAAATTTCACCATATATGCTGGTGACTTAAAGCTGATTCTGAAGGGAATCTTGCAGGAAAATTCGGCAGTGTACCAGGCTTAAGCATAAAACATGAAACATAGAAAAGTACAGCACAGTACTGGCCATTCAGCCCATAATGTTGTACTGAACTGTATAAACCTACGTCCACGATCAATCTAATGCATTTGTCCATTTTTCCTACATCCATGTGCCAATCTAAAATGTCCAGAATTCCTCAGCTTCTACCACCACCCTGGCAGTGTGCTGCATCACCTACCACTCTCTGCGTAAATATCCTACCTCTGACATCTCCCCTAAACTTTCCTCCACTCACACTTAACTGTTCTCCTATGCATCCTATGCACTCAAAAAATTAGTATTGCCTAGAAATGACAGGTGCAAGCCACATCAGCTTTCAGGCCTGTTTTGTGTAACAAAAAAGAACAATATTAATGTGGTCAAGTTTTGTGTTAACTTTGAGAGTGACAATGAATGGATTAATTGATAAGCTAATAAAAAGTTAACTACATTGCCAAGAGGAAACATAACCCCTAGAAAGAGTGTGAGATAACAACTAAATTGGTAAAGTGAGATGGCATAGAATATGAAAGTGAACAGGAAAAAAAAAACAGACATTGAAGAGATTTTGCTGTACAAAAAGGTGAGCTGAACTTAACAAAACTAAACTTAGCAAAGCTAAACATTGGTACTTTGATGATCAGACACAGAAAAAAAGATAACGGACCCCTCTCATCTTCTAAATGAAATACTGACTGAGATGTGAAACAAGTTCCTTGTGATTGCCTTTATAGCAAAAGATACACAGAACATGCTAAATGTAAGATGAACCAAGAATCTATTGAAAGAGTAAAATATATGATCCTCCTAAGCAAAATGTACAAGAGGAATTATTGGGTGTGACTTGGAGCTCAAGAGTTACAGACATTTGATTTTGTAATGGAAATAGTTAGAATAATTTGCAATAGCTTATATTCCCTTTTAAAGTGTATTTACCTGCCTAAGACAGAAAACAACAGATGTTTATTAAACTGCTTCTTGGGGAGTACGGGTTGATCTGCAAGGAGAGGTTAAGTAGCCCATAAGACCATAAGACATAGACTCAGAATGAGACCATTTAGCCCATCAAGTCTGCTCAGCCATTTCAATATGGCTGATCCATTTCCCTCTTAACCCCATTCTTCCACCTTCTGCCAATAACCTTTCATGCCCTGACTAATCCAGAATTTACCAATCTCCGCTTAAAGTGCACCCAGTAATCTGACCTCCACAGCCGCCTATGGCAATGAATTCCATGGGTTTACCACCCTCTGGCTAAAGAAATTTCTGCTTACTTGTATTCTAAATGGATATCCCTCAATTTTGAGGCTGTGCTTTCTGGTCCTAGGTTACCACTCCTCTTCACCTTCACTCTACCTAGGCTTTTCAACATTCGATAGGTTTCAATGAGATCCCCCCTCATTTTTCTAAATTCCAGTGAGTACAGGCTTAGAGCCATCAATCACTGCTCATATGGTAAGCCTTTAATTCCTGTAACCATTCTCATGAACCTTCTCTGAACCATCTTCAATGTCAGCACATCCTTTCTGAGATAAGGGGCTCAAAACTGTTCACAATACTCCAAATGAGGCCTCACCAGTGCTTTATACAGATCAGCATTACATCTTTACTTTTATAACTTAGTCCTCTTGAACTGAATGCTAACATTGCATTTGTCTTCCTCATCACCAACTCAACCTGCAAATTAACCCTTGGGGAATCCTGCACAAAGACTCCCAAATCTCTTCGCATCTTAGATTTTTGTATTGTCTACACATTTAGAAAATAGTCTATGCTTTTATTTCTTCCATCATAGTGCATGACCATAGACAGTCCTACACTGTATTCCATCTGCCATTTTTTTGCCCATTCTCTTGATCTGTCTAAGTTCTTCTGCAGCCTCTGCACTTCCTCAACAGTACCAGCCCCTTCACCTATCTTTGTATCATTCGCAGACTTGGCCACAATGCCATCAATTTCATCGTCCAAATCATTGACATACAAAATATACTGAAGTGGTTCCCCAATACAGACTCCAGTGGAACACTACTAGTCACCAGCAGCTAATCAGAAAAGGATCCATTTATTCCCACTCTTTGTCTCCAGCCATTCAGACAATGCTCTATCCAAGCTAGAATTTTTCCTGTAATACCCTGGCCTCTGATCATGTTTAGCAGCCTCATGTGTGGCACCTTGTCAAAGACCTTCTGAAAATCTACGTACACAACATCCACTGATACTTCTTTGTCTATCCTGCTTGTTATTTCTTAAAAGAATTCCAACAGATTTGTCAGGCAAGATTTCTTCTCAAGGAAACCATGCTGACGCTGGCCTATTTTGTCATGTACCTCCAAGTACCCCGAAACCACATTGTTAACAATAATTTCCAACATCTTCCCAAGCTTTGAGGTCAGGCTAACTGGCCTATAATTTCCTTTCTTCGGCCTCTCTCCATTCTTGAAGAGTGGCGTGACATTTGGAGTTTTCCGGTCCTCCAAAACCATGCCAGAATCTATTGATTCTTTAAAGTATATACTCTGTCAGGTTTAGAGGGTTGAGGATAATTATTTTGAAGTGTACAAAATTATTAGAGAATTGACAGTCAAGATGGTCAATGTATTTCCCCTCTATGGATAGTCAAGATCTCTGGGACCTGGTCTCAGAATGGAAGATCTTCCATTTAAGTCTGAGGTGAGAAGAAAGTTATCACCAAGAAGACGAATAAACATTTTTAATTCTTCAGTTCAAGACAGATACAGATGCTCATCTGCTGGCTAGATGCAAAGTTCAATGTTCAAAGTAAATTTATTATCAAAGTGCATATATGTCATTGTGTACCGTACTACTTCAAGATTCACTTTTTTGCAGGCATTCACAATAGAATAGAGAAATACAATATAATCAATGAAAAACTAGTAACAAATGCTGACAAGCAACCTACATACAAAATAAGACAAGCTGTGCAAATAAAAAATAAATAAATCAGTAAATATCTAACATTGAGAACATGAATTGTGGAGCCCTTGAAGATGAGTTCATTGGTTGTGGAATCAGTTCAGCATTAAGGTGAGTGAAGCTATCTACACTGGTTCAGGATCCTGATGGTTGAAGGGTAATAACTGTCCCCGAACCTGGTGGTGTGGGACCTAAGACTTCTGTACCTGCTGCCCAAAGGTCCAGCAAGAAGAGGGTATGGTCAGAATGGTGGGGTCATTGATGATTGTTACTGCTTTTTCGTGGCAGCACTCCTTGTAGATGTACTCAAGTCTATGATCAACAGATTTCAGGCACTATGGCAAAGGATTGAGATCTGGCAGAAAATGTATTTGGTGTAGTAGCCTAACCATGACCTTAAGGAACCAAAAGGAGATTGAATGGCACACATGTCTTACACCCATTCCAATTCTTCTTATGTTCTTCTGTCTTGTAAGACACTCTGAGTAAATAAAAATTGTCTCCTGATTGTGGGCAAATCTCATTTGAAACTGGCTTCCAAATAATGATCTCTGATGTAAAGAGAGCCTTTATCCTTCATAAATCAAGCTACCGATACAGGAGATAGGATGTCATGTTGAAATTGTATAAAACATTGCTGAGCCCTAATGTGGAGTATTGTGTGCAGTCCTGAGGCTAGAGCAAAAGAAAAACTCAACAGCTTCTCTGGAGGCAATGGGATGGCTAATGTTTCCTGCTGAGACACTGTGTTAGCACTGAAGCAGACATATTCTGTTTGGTGTTTGCCCTGGACATGAAGACTAGATCATTGTTAGCATATTTTCAATCAAGACTTTGCTTCTCATTCCATTCACAGAATGAAAATCTGACTCGTTATCAAAGAACAAGCAATTCACTTCATCGCTCTAAAATTCTGAGGTTAGAAACGGAATTAATAAAATTGGTTTATTATTGTCACATGTACTCAATGTTACAGTAAACATAAATTAAAAACAACAACAAATGCAGATACTGGAAACCTAAAATAAAGACCGTTCTTGCAGATCAATGTATTACACAGTACATTGAGGGAGTATAAGGTAAAATAATAACAGAACACAGAATAAAGTGTGACAGCTTCAGGGGAAGTGCAAGTGCAGGTAGACAATAAAGTGCAAGGTCATAAAAAGGTAAATTGTGATGTCAAGACTCCATCTTATTTTACTAGGGAACCACTCAACCAGTCATTCAATCAACCATGATGGAATGGTAGAGCAGATGATGGGCTGAATGGCTTAATTCTGCTCCTATGCCTTATGATCTCATAACAGTGGGTAAGGAAGTGCCTTTGTGCTTGGTGGTATGTACTTTCAGGCATTTCTATCTTCCGCCTAATGGGAGATGGAAGAAGAGAGAATGACCTGAGCGGGTGGGGTCTTTGATTCTGCTGTATTCTTTACTGAAGCAGCAAGAGAATAGACAGCATCCCCACAGGGGAAGATGGTTTCTGCGATGTGCTGATTTTACAGTCATGGGAAGAGCAGTTCCTGTACAACGCCTGATAGGATTTGTTCTGTAGTACATAGAATGCATAAAAATTAGAAAGGATTACCAGGAACATGCCAAATTTCCTTAGCCCCCTGAGGAAGTTCAAGCATTTGGTGAGCTTTCCTGGCTGTGCTATTTATGTGACTGAATGAGGATTCATATGTTTGCTGCCAGGAATTTGAAGCTCTCAACCCTCTCGACCTTTGCACCATTGATGTAGACAGAAACATTTGTACCGCCTCAATGATCGGCTCTTTTGTTTTGCTGATGGTGAGGGGAAAATTGTTTTCAGGACGCCATGTCACTAAGCTCTCCATCTCATTGCAGTACTCTGATAACTCATCATTATTTCAGTTATGGCCTGCTATAGAAACATAGAAAATAGGTGCAGGAGTAGGCCATTCGGCCCTTCGAGCCTGCACCGCCATTTATTATGATCATGGCTGATCATCCAACCCAGAACCCCGCCCCAGCCATCCCTCCATACGCCCCGACCCCCGTAGCCACAAGGGCCATATCTAACTCCCTCTTAAATATAGCCAATGAACTGGCCTCAACTGTTTCCTGTGGCAGAGAATTCCACAGATTCACCACTCTCTGTGTGAAGAAGTTTTTCCTAATCTCGGTCCTAAAAGGCTTCCCCTCTATCCTCAAACTGTGGCCCCTCATTCTGGACTTCCCCAACATCGGGAATAATCTTCCTGCATCTAGCCTGTCCAATCCCTTTAGGATCTTATACGTTTCAATCAGATCCCCCCTCAATCTTCTAAATTCCAACGAGTATAAGCCCAGTTCATCCAGTCTTTCTTCATATGAAAGTTCTGCCATCCCAGGAATCAATCTGGTGAACCTTCTTTGTACTCCCTCTATGGCAAGGATGTCTTTCCTCAGATTAGGGGACCAAAACTGCACACAATACTCCAGGTGTGGTCTCACCAAGGCCTTGTACAACTGCAGTAGTACCTCCCTGCTCCTGTACTTGAATCCTCTCGCTATAAATGCCAGCATACCATTCGCCTTTTTCACCGTCTGCTGTACTTGCATGCCCACTTTCAATGACTGGTGTATAATGACACCCAGGTCTCGTTGCACCTCCCCTTTTCCTAATCGGCCACTATTCAGATAATAATCTGTTTTCCTATTTTTGCCACCAAAGTGGATAACTTCACATTTATCCACATTAAATTGCATCTGCCATGAATTTGCCCGCTCACCCAACCTATCCAAGTCATCCTGCATCCTCTTAGCATCCTCCTCACAGCTAACACTGCCACCCAGCTTCGTGTCATCCGCAAACTTGGAGATGCTGCATCTAATTCCCTCATCCAAGTCATTAATATATATTGTAAACAACTGGGGTCCCAGCACTGAGCCTTGCGGTACCCCACTAGTCACCGCCTGCCATTCTGAAAAGGTCCCGTTTATTCCCACTCTTTACTTCCTGTCTGCTAACCAACTCTCCACCCACACCAATACCTTACCCCCAATACCGTGTGCTTTAAGTTTGCACACTAATCTCCTGTGTGGGACCTTGTCAAAAGCCTTCTGAAAATCCAAATATACCACATCCACTGGTTCTCCCCTATCCACTCTACTAGTTACATCCTCAAAAAATTCTATGAGATTCGTCAGACATGATTTTCCTTTCACAAATCCATGCTGACTTTGTCCAATCATTTCACCGCTTTCCAAATCTGCTGTTATCACATCCTTGATAACTGACTCCAGCAGTTTCCCCACCACCGACACTATGATACACTATGGTGGTATCATCTGCAAACTTGTAGATGGAGTTAAAGCAGAATCTGGCCACACAGTCATGAGAGTCCAGGGAGTAGAGTAGGGGGTTCAGAACACAACGTGAGGAGCGCCAGAGTTGACAATAATCATGGCGGAAGTGATGCTGCCTATCCTTACTGTTGGACAGGAAATTAAGGATCCATTTGCAGAAAGAAGCATAGAATCCAGGTTTAGGAGTTTGGAGATGAGTTTGTTTGGAATTGTAGTACTGAAGGCAGAACTGTTAATGTACAATAGTCCAACAAATTTGTTTTTACTATCCAGATAAACCAGAGATGAATGTAGGGGCAGGATGATGGTGTCCATCTCCCTTGGTGGTTGGCAAATTGCAGTGGGTTGAGATTATCTGGGAGGCTGAAGTTAGTGTCTGCCATAGCTAGCCTCTTGAAGCACTTCATGGTGGTGGATGTTATATCCATTGTGCGGTAGTCATTAATGCACCTTGCTTTTCTTAGCCACTGGGATGATAATAATCTTCTTAAAGTACATGGGAATCTCAGATTCAAGCAGAAAAAGATTGAAATTATATGCAAGTACCCCACTAGCTGATCTGTACAGAATGTACACACACAGCCAGGGGCATCATCTGGTCTAGATGCTTTCCATGGATTGACCCTTGGGAAACCATAGAAACCATAGAAAAACTACAGCACAGAAACAGGCCTTTTGGCCCTTTTTGGCTGTGCCGAACCATTTTCTGCCTAGTCCCACTGACCTGCACACGGACCATATCTCTCCATACACCTCCCATCCATGTATCTGTCCAATTTATTCATTAAATGTTACAAAAGAACCCGCATTTACCACCTCGTCTGGCAGCTCATTCCACACGCCCACCACTCTCTGTGTGAAGAAGCCTCCCCTAATGTTCCCTTTAAACTTTTCCCCCCTCACCCATAACCCATGTCCTCTGGTTTTTTTCTCCCCTTGCCTCAGTAGAAAAAGCCTGCTTGCATTCACTATCAATACCCATCATAATTTTATATACCTCTATCAAATCTCTCCTTACTCTTCTACACTCCAGGGAATAAAGTCCTAACCTATTCAACCTTTCTCTGTAACTGAGTTTCTCAAGTCCCGGCAACATCCTTGTAAACCTTCTCTGCACTCTTTCAACCTTATTAATATCCTTCCTGTAATTTGGTGACCAAAACTAACACAATACTCCAGATTCAGCCTCACCAATGCCTTATACAACCTCATCATAACATTCCAGCTCTTATACTCAATACTTCGATTAATAAAGGCCAATGTACCAAAAGCTCTCTTTGTGATCCTATCTACCTGTGACGCCACTCTTAGGGAATTTTGTATCTGTATTCCCAGATCCCTCTGTTCTACTGCACTCCTCAGTGCCTTACCATTTACCCTGTATGTTCTACCTTGGTTTGTCCTTCCAAAGTGCAATACCTCACACTTGTCTGTATTAAACTCCATCTGCCACTTTACAGTCCATTTTTCCAGCTGGTCCAAATCCCTCTGCAAACTTTGAAAACCTTCCTCACTGTCCACTACACCTCCAATCTTTGCATCATCAGCAAATTTGCTGATCCAGTTTACCATATTATCATCCAGATCATTGATATAGATGACAAATAACAATGGACCCAGTACTGATCCCTGTGGCACACTACTAGTCACAGGCCTCCACTCTGAGAAGCAATCCTCTACAACCACTCTTTGGCTTCTTCCATTGAGCCAATGTCTAATCCAATTTACCATCTCTCTATGTCTACCTAGCAAGTGAAGTTTTCCTAACTAACCTCCCATGCGGGACCTTGTCAAAAGCCTTACTGAAGTCCATGTAGACAGCATCCACTGCCTTCCCTTCAACCACTTTCCTGGTAACCTCCTCGAAAAACTCCAATAGATTGGTCAAACATGACCTACCACACACAAAGCCATGTTGACTCTCCCTAATAAGTCCCTGTCTATCCAAATGCTTGTAGATTCTGTCTCTTAGTACTCCCTCCAATAATTTACCCACTACTGACGTCAAACTTATCAGCTTATAATCTCCCGGATTACTTTTCGATCCTTTTTTAAACAACGGAACAACATGAGCCATTCTCCAATCCTCCGGCACCTCACCTGTAGACAGCGACATTTTAAATATATCTGCCAAGGCCCCTGCAATTTCAACACTAGTCTCCTTCAAGGTCCAAGGGAATACCCTGTCGGGTCTTGGGGATTTATCCACTTTAATTTGCCTCAAGATAACAAGCACCTCCTCCTTTTCAATCTGTACAGTTTCCATGATCTCACTACTTGTTTCCCTTAATTCCATAGACTTCATACCAGTTTCCTTAGTAAATACAAATGCAAAAAACCCATTTAAGATCTCCCCCATTTCTTTTGGTTCCACACATAGCCGACCACTCTGATCTTCAAGAGGACCAATTTTATCCCTTACAATCCTTTTACTCTTAATATACCTGTAAAAGCTTTTTGGATTATCCTTCACTTTGACTGCCAAGGCAAACTCATGTCTTCTTTTAGCTGTCCTGATTTCCTTAAGTATTTTCTTGCACTTTTTATACTCCTCAAGCACCTATTTACTCCCTGTTTCCTATACATGTCATACAACTCTCTCTTCTTCTTTATCAGAGTTGCAATATCCTTTGAGAACCAAGGTTGCTTATTCCTATTCACTTTTCCTTTAATTCTAACAGGAACATACAAGCTCTGCACTCTCAAAATTTCTCCTTTGAAGGCTTTCCACTTACCGATCACATCCTTGCCAGAGAACAACCTGTCCCAATCCATGCTTTTTAGATCCTTTTTTATTTCTTCAAATTTGGCCTTTTTCCAGTTTAGAACCTTAACCCTAGGACCGGATCTATCTTTATCCATGATCAAGTTGAAACTAATGGTGTTATGATCACTGGAACCAAAGTGCCCCCCCACACATTCTTCCGTCACTTGTCCTAACTCGTTTCCTAATAGGAGATCTAATATTGCATCCCCTCTAGTTGGTACCTCTATATATTGACTTAGAAAACTTTCCTGGACATATTTTACAAACTCTAACCCATCTAGACCCCTAACAGTATGGGAGTCCCAATCAATATGTGGAAAATTAAAATCCCCTACCACCACAACTTTATGTTTCCTGCAGTTGCCTGCTATCTCTCTGCAGATTTGCTCCTCCAATTCTCGCTGACTATTGGGTGGTCTATAATACAACCCCATTAATGTGGCCATACCTTTCCTGTTTCTCAGCTCCACCCATAAGGACTCAGTAGACAAGCCCTCTAATCTGTCCTGCCTGAGCACTGCTGTAACATTTTCCCCGACAAGCAATGCTACCCCCCCCCCACCTTTTATTCCTTTGCCCCTATCACATCTGAAACATCGGAACTCTGGAATATTAAGCTGCCAGTCCTGCCCCTCCTGTAGCCAAGTTTCACTAATTGCCTTAACGTCATAATTCCACGTGCCAATCCATGCCCTCAACTCGTCTGCCTTCCCCGCAATACTCCTAGCATTAAAATATATACACCTCAGAAGATTTTTACCACCACTCCCAACCTTTCTATTTGCGGCTTTGCTTGAATTTTTAACATCATTTATTTTCACCCCAGCCCCACTGTCAGCTCTGACACTCTGGTTCCCATCCCCCTGCAAATCTAGTTTAAAGCCTTCCCAATAGCACTAACAAACCTCCCTGAAAGGATATTGGTCCTAACCCGTCTCTCTTGTACAGGTCCCACCTGCCCCAGAAGAGGTCCCAATTATCCTGAAATCTGTAACCCTGCCCCCTACACCAGTTCCTCAGCCACTTGTTCATCCTCCAGAGCATCCTATTCTTACCCTCACTGGCACGTAGCACAGGTAGCAATCCTGAGATTACCACCCTTGAGGTCCTGCTTTTCAACTTCCTACCAAGCTCTCTATACTCACTGTCCAGGACCTCTTCACTCTTCCTTGCTATGTCATTGGTACCGATGTGCACCATGACATCTGGCTGATCACCCTCTCACTTCAGAATGTCATGCAATCGATCAGAGACATCCTTGACCCTAGCACCTGGGAGGCAACAAACCATCCTAGATTCTCTGTCACAGCCACAGAACCTCCTATCTGCACCTCTAGCTATCGAGTCCCCTATCACTACCGCTCTCCTCTTTCTCCACCCTCCCTTCTGCACTGCAGAGCCAGACTCAGTGCCAGAGATCCGGCTGCTGCAGCTTGTCCCAGGTAAGTCATCCCCCACCCCCAACCGTATACAATGCAGTATACTTGTTGTTGAGGGGAATGGCCACAGGGGAACCCTGCTCTGCCTGCCCTTTCCTCTTCCCTCACCTGACAGTGACCCAATTTCCTGTCCTCTGCTCCTTTGGCGTAACTACCTCCCTGTAGCTACTATCTATAATCTCCTTATTCTCCCGAACGACCAGGAGGTCATCCAGCTCCTGCTCCAGTTTCCTAAACAACAGGAATTCTGCAGATGCTGGAAATTCAAGCAACACACATCAAAGTTGCTGGTGAACGCAGCAGGCCAAGCAGCATCTGTAGGAAGAGGTGCAGTCGACGTTTCAGGCCAAGACCCTTCGTCAGGACTAACTGAAGGAAGAGTGAGTAAGGGATTTGAAAGTTGGAGGGGGAGGGGGAGATCCAAAATGATAGGAGAAGACAGGAGGGGGAGGGATGGAGCCAAGAGCTGGACAGGTGATAGGCAAAAGGGGATACGAGAGGATCATGGGACAGGAGGTCCGGGAAGAAAGATGGGGGGGGGGGGACCCAGAGGATGGGCAAGAGGTATATTCAGAGGGACAGAGGGAGAAAAAGGAGAGTGAGAGAAAGAATGTGTGCATAAAAATAAGTAACAGATGGGGTACGAGGGGGAGGTGGGGCCTTAGCGGAAGTTAGAGAAGTCGATGTTCATGCCATCAGGTTCAGGTTACCCAGACGGAATATAAGGTGTTGTTCCTCCAACCTGAGTGTGGCTTCATCTTTACAGTAGAGGAGGAGCCCGTCGATAAGGGGGGTGCTGTTGTAGTCTGGCATACTGACCTCTACCTTGCCGAGGCACAGCGACAACTTGCGGATACCTCCTCTTATTTACCCCTCGATCGTGACCCCACTAAGGAGCACCAGGCCATTGTCTCCCACACCATCACCGACTTTATCCGCTCAGGGGATCTCCCATCCACTGCTACCAACCTTATAGTTCCCACACCTCGCACTTCCCGTTTCTACCTCCTACTCAAGATCCACAAACCTGCCTGTCCTGGCAGACCTATTGTCTCAGCTTGCTCCTGCCCCACCGAACTCGTTTCTGCATACCTCCACACGGTTTTATCCCCCCTTGTTCAATCCCTTCCAACCTATGTTCCTGACACTTCTCACGCTCTTAAACTTTTCGATGATTTTAAGTTCCCTGGCCCCCACCGCTTTATTTTCACCATGGATTTCCAGTCCCTATATACTTCCATCCCCCATCAGGATGGTCTCAAAGCTCTACACTTCTTTTTGGATTCCAGACCTAATCAGTTCCCCTCTACCACCACTCTGCTCCGTCTAGCGGAATTAGTCCTTACTCTTAATAATTTCTCCTTTGGCTCCTCCCACTTCCTCCAAACTAAAGGTGTAGCTATGGGCACCCGTATGGGTCCTAGCTATGCCTGCCTTTTTGTTGGGTTTGTGGAACAATCTATGTTCCGTGCCTATTCTGGTATCTGTCCCCCACTTTTCCTTCGCTACATCGACGACTGCATTGGCGCTGCTTCCTGCACGCATGCAGAACTCGTTAACTTTATTAACTTTGCCTCCAACTTTCACCCTGCCCTCAAGTTTACCTGGTCCATTTCCGACACCTCCCTCCCCTTTCTAGATCTTTCTGTCTCTGTCTCTGGAGGCAGCTTATCCACTGATGTCTACTATAAGCCTACTGACTCTCACAGCTATCTGGACTATTCCTCTTCTCACCCTGTCTCTTGCAAAAACGCCATCCCCTTCTCGCAATTCCTCCGTCTCCGCCGCATCTGCTCTCAGGATGAGGCTTTTCATTCTAGGACGAGGGAGATGTCTTCCTTTCTTAAAGAAAGGGGTTTCCCTTCCTCCACCATCAACTCTGCTCTTAAACGCATCTCCCCCATTTCACGCACATCTGCTATCACTCCATCCTCCCGCCACCCCACTAGGAATAGGGTTCCCCTGGTCCTCACCTACCACCCCACCAGCCTCCGGGTCCAACATATTATTCTCCGTAACTTCTGCCACCTCCAACGGGATCCCACCACTAAGCACATCTTTCCCTCCCTGCCTCTCTCTGCATTCTGCAGGGATTGCTCCCTACGCAACTCCCTTGTCCATTCGTCCCCCCCATCCCTCCCCACTGATCTCCCTCCTGGCACTTATCTGTGTAAGCGGAACAAGTGCTACACATGCCCTTACACTTCCACCCTTACTACCATTCAGGGCCCCAAACAGTCCTTCCAGGTGAGGCAACACTTCACCTGTGAGTCGACTGGGGTGATATACTGCGTCCGGTGCTCCTGATGTGGCCTTTTATATATTGGCGAGACCCGATGCAGACTGGGAGACCGCTTTGCTGAACATCTACGCTCTGTCCGCCAGAGAAAGCAGGATCTCCCAACGGCCACACATTTTAATTCCACATCCCATTCCCATTCTGACATGTCTATCCATGGCCTCCTCTACTGTAAAGATGAAGCCACACTCAGGTTGGAGGAACAACACCTTATATTCTGTCTGGGTAGCCTCCAACCTGATGGCATGAACATCGACTTCTCTAACTTCCGCTAAGGCCCCACCTCCCCCTCGTACCCCATCTGTTACTTATTTTTATGCACACATTCTTTCTCTCACTCTCCTTTTTCTCCCTCTGTCCCTCTGAATATACCTCTTGCCCATTCTCTGGGTCCCCCCCATCTTGTCTTTCTTCCCGGACCTCCTGTCCCATGATCCTCTCGTATCCCCTTTTGCCTATCACCTGTCCAGCTCTTGGCTCTATCCCTCCCCCTCCTGTCTTCTCCTATCATTTTGGATCTCCCCCTCCCCCTCCAACTTTCAAATCCCTTACTCACTCTTCCTTCAGTTAGTCCTGACGAAGGGTCTCAGCCTGAAACGTCGACTGCACCTCTTCCTACAGATGCTGCCTGGCCTGCTGCGTTCACCAGCAACTTTGATGTGTGTTGCTCCAGTTTCCTAACGTGGTTTGTTTGGAGCTGCAGCTGGATGCACTTCTTGCAGGTGTCGTCATCAGGGAAACTGGAGGGCTCCCTGATTCCCACATCCTGCAAGAGGAGCATTTCAACATCCTGCCTGGCATTCTCTTTACTCTAAACAATCTGGAAGGGAAGGCTGACCTTATATTGTAATGTGACTCTAGGTTCAGGTGTACTAGAGGTGTCAGTTGTAAGCTATTACTTCCTTCTGTTCAAAATGTGTTAAGCTCATCGGGAAGTGATGTACTGTTATTGGCGATGCTGTCTGATTTTGTTTTGCAGCCCACTGTAGCATGCAATCTCTGCCACAACTGATGGCTGGTCTAGGACTTGACTTTGGACTACAACTATCTCCTGACATATCTGAAAGAGCTTTATGAAGGTCATATCTTAATTTCTTGTAAAGACCAGGGTTACCTGATTTGAATGCTGCAGTGCTCGACTTCAAGTAGGGAGTTGTTCTCCCAGTTCATCCATAGTTTCCGGTTTGGTTTTCTAAGATTTCGTCTGATGTTCTGTGCAACCATACAGTAATTATCTCACCATTCCAATGGTAATACAGAAATCTCCAGCTCCTACTGTGAATCAAACTTGTCCATAAGTGTTCAAGCAATATTCATTTTAATCAAATCTAACCAGACCCATCTACAAAAGAAAGGCAGTTACAATATTATTGATTTCATATTATTAGGGTGTCAATAATTACTCAAAAGTTATTATATTTTTGATGTATAATCACTTCTGTGTTATGAAGAAATGTATTTGTAGACATTAAGACTTGGCAATTACAGTTTAGAATTGTCTGATTAAATTGTTTCACTGAATTTGGTGAGGGCTGTCAGAAATGTGATCTTGCAAGCTATACCTTATGCTTACTTGGCAAACTGAGTGACCAGATGGAGAAACTTAAAAGGTCTAACTGAATTCAACCAGTGATTTAAGGTTTGATGCATCAAGCTGTGCTGATTAGGCAATGCTATAATCTAATGCTGCTGTGTTGACAATGTTGTTTCTTCTGATTATTATGTCCAGTTCTGGTCACCTCATTTTAGGAAAGATGTGGAAACTGTAGAAAGGGTGCAAAAGAGGTTTACCAGGATGCTACCTGGATTAATGAGCATGTCTTATAGGGATAATTGAGAGAGCTAGATCTTTTAGTTTTGGAGTGGAGGATAAAAGCTGAGTCGGTAGAGGGATATAAAATGAGAAGAGGCATTGATAGAATGGACAGTCAGCATCATTTTCTCAGGGTAGAAAGGGATAATATTAGAGGGCATAATTTTAAAGAGTTTGGAGGAAAATATAGGGTGGATGTCAGAGGTAAGTTTTTTACATGGGGAGTAGTGGATACATGGAATGTGTGGTAATAGAGGCAGATATTGTATATTAGAGACATTTAAGAGACTCTTAGATAGGCATATGGATGTCAGGAAACGAAGATTATATAGGAGAGAAAGGTCTGATTGTTGTTGGAGTAGGTTATAATGTCGGCACAACTTAGTGGGCTGAAGAGCCTATACAGCACTGTACAGCACTGCTCTATGTTAAAGAAGTAAAACACATATTGGGGGCTGATTGCTTTGTGGAGCACATGTGTTCATTCTGCAGAAATCACCCCGAGCTTTTGTTTACCAATTCTCCATCCAACTCCCACATTAACCTACCAGCCTACATAGTTACAAAAAAGGCCCAATGCCTGCATGAAGAACAACAACTCATCTTCCATCTGAGCATCTGAGCATGTCGAAGTTTTCTGAACTGAACACAGAATTCTCCAACTTCTCCAAACGCAATTTACTTTGTCTGTTTGTATCGGAGTAGGCCATTTATGTTTTAAGCCATCCGCCTGTGATTATGGCTCAGTTTTTCTCCCTATTCCAGTCATGTTCCGCAGCCCTGCTATTAACTACAGATTATTTTTTATCACCCTCTAGCTGCCCCCGTTAATCTTTTTGACTGGTAGAACCCTACAACTCATGCCCTGGGAAAGCCTGCCCTTATCCTATCACACATCTTTCTTTTGTTCTATCTATCTGCCTTGCCCCTTCTCTGAAACTGAAAGCTACCTGTAAATCTGAAAGCTATCAGTAAAGGGGCTTCAATCAGAAACTTTAAATCTGATTCTACCTGCACAGGTTCTGCTTAACCTGTTTCGTTGTTTCCAGTAGTTTTAATTTTAATTTAATTCCAAATTTCAACATCTGTAGTATTTTTAATCTTATTTCTAATTATTCTATCCATTGCTTGAAACTGATCCTGAGAAGATTTAGCGATTAGCTTTATTTGTCAGACACATTGATCCATTGAAACATACAATGAAATGAGTCATTTGCATTAAAGGTCAACATAGTCTGAGGATGTATTGGGGGCAGCCTGCGAGTGTTGCCAACATACAGCATATGCCTACAAATTAGTAACCCTGACTAACCCATGTATTTTTGGAGGAAATCAGAGCACTTAGAGGAAACTCACATGGTCTTGGGAATAGCATACAAACTCCAAATGCTGTGATGATGATTGAAGAGGACTAGCAAAAAATTGTGAACATGTAGCAGAGCTGAGATGAAGTTGAATACAAATGGGCGGCCACTAGATGCTACTTGACAAGCTAAGTTCCTCCAGCATTTTGTGCATGTTGCTCTAAAAATATTAATATTCAGTTTAGAAATGGTAAATAAAACAACTTTCCTCTGAGTGGAATTCAAATTGATTTGGATAGCAAATGTACCCATCCCCACAAAATGGCTATTCACCAGTGCATTAAAAATACTTCAAGGCACCTTCTCAAACAACAGGAATTCTGCAGATGCCGGAAATTCAAGCAACACACATAAAAGTTGCTGGTGAATGCAGCAGGCCAGACAGCATCTCTAGGAAGAGGTGCAGTCGACGTTTCAGGCTGAGACCCTTCGTCAGGACTAACTGAAGGAAGAGTGAGTAAGGGATTTGAAAGTTGGAGGGGGAGGGGGAGATCCAAAATGATAGGAGAAGACAGGAGGGGGAGGGATAGAGCCAAGAGCTGGACAGGTGATTGGCAAAAGGGGATACGAGAGGATCATGGGACAGGAGGTCTGGGAACAAAGACAAGGGGGAGGGGGACCCAGAGGATGGGCAAGAGGTATATTCAGAGCAACAGAGGGAGAAAAAGGAGAGTGAGAGAAAGAATGTGTGTATAAAAATAAGTAACAGATGGGGTACGAGGGAGAGGTGGGGCATTAGCGGAAGTTAGAGAAGTCGATGTTCATGCCATCAGGTTGGAGGCTACCCAGACGGAATATAAGGTGTTGTTCCTCCAACCTGAGTGTGGCTTCATCTTTACAGTAGAGGAGGCCGTGGATAGACATATCAGAATAGGAATGGGATGTGGAATTAAAATGTGTGGCCACTGGGAGATCCTGCTTTCTCTGGCAGACAGAGCGTAGGTGTTCAGCAAAGCGGTCTCCCAGTCTGCGTCGGGTCCTATTTACCTTGCCTGATGGGGAATATAATAATACTATTACAATGTCAAGGAGACAGTTTGGCAGTAGCGGCGTCGCAGGAGTTGTCAGTCTGCGTTGAACTCGACATAAGATGCCTTTGGGGCCCAGGCTCTGCACTTTTCCTCAGGGTTTACTCCCAAAGCCTCCGCCATGAGTGAATGTGGCTGCAAGGCAGCAGAGGTTGGAGATCCAAACAACACACACACAGTATGCAGGAGGAACTCAGCAGGCTAGGCAGCACCTGTGGAAAAGAGTACAGTTGACGCTTCAGGCCGAGACCCTTCTTCAGGACGTTTCCTTCTCCTCGATGAGCTGACACCCACAGATGAACAGTTTGTTCTCCATATTGGATTGCCCTGGCTTGTGTATTGACTTGCGTACAACAGCTAGGATGACCCATGAATGACCCCAACCAACAGAGGCCTCTGGGAGACAAATCAAGAGCTTTGCAAATTTTACTTGTCCAAACACCTTGTGCCTCAACATAAGTGCAAAGCAAAGCAACAGAAGAAAGGGAAACAATTTCTGTTTTAGAGGGAACTATTCTAAATCCATTGGTGATGTGGTGGAGATAGGTCTCTACCAAAGGAGGTGTAACGTTCTCCTTTCTTCCATTAGCCTACTGGTCAACCTTGGGCAAGGTGTAGCATCTACTTAGCCCCCAAATCATGGTCACATAAAGCCATGGGAGCAGGTAGTGGATGGTCATGCAAGCAACTGGTACGTATCACAAGTCCTGATTATGGGACCACTGATGCCAGCAGACAATCTCTGAAGAGTATTGATAAAGGCTGGGGTCACCCGTCTTGCAAAGACGCTACCCAGAAGAAGGCAATGGCAAACTACTTCTGTAGAAAAATTTGCCAAGAACAATCATAGTCATGGAACCATGTTCACCCAAGTCATATGACACTGCCTATAGTGAATGAATGAATCACTACAAATCCCATCTAAATTGCCAGATATTTGTTCCTCAGAGTTGTGAGTGATTGGCAACAAGTATAGTTACACTGGAAATTCCTCTGTAATCAGGAACAGGAGAGCGCAATAAACAAATTAATTTCTTCCTACAGCTATGCACACCTAATATTGTTACTCACCTTCCTTTTCTCCTCTTACAAGAAATTGTCACGGGCAATTCCCATGAGGCAATCCAAAATCACAGCTCAAGTTTGAGAAGTAGACACGGAAAACTTATCAAGTGGTGACAAGTTTTGTATAATTGAACACATCTCTGGCATATGAGAACAGTTGTCTTGAAAGCTAACTGAAGTTGGGAGGAATGGATTGGCCTGACCAAGGTTTTGAACAAAGAGTATTGGATTTAAGATTACTGCATAGAACATTCATTGTTAGCCAGTCTTCCCATAAACATGGCCTTCAACAGAGAGTTTTTTTTTTGGGGGGCTAGCCAAGATGACATTGTTTGTTTAGCGAGCCCACCTTCGTTAGAGGATTGGAGATGGAGAGGGTCAGTGACTTTACATTCCTTGGCATTACTATATCAGAGGATCTGTTCTGAGACCAGCATACACAGTACTGTGCAAAAGTCTTTGGCACATTATAGCCAGGGTGCCTAAGATTTTTGCACAGTATTGAAGTAATTTTATGTATTGCACTGTACTCCTGCTGCAAAAAAAAACAAATTTCATGACATACAGTATGTGAGTGATGATAAACTCGATTCTGATATAAGTCACTATTATGGGCTGAGAGTGGGAAAGGGGCAAGGAGAGAGGGAATCATGGTTGGGAAAAGGGAAAGTAGTGTCTGCACCCTCACCACACCCAGCTATTGGCACTCCTTCCCTGCCACCTGTCCCACACTTCTCCTGTGGCACTCCACCCTCATCATGCCCAACACCCTTGCTCCCGCCAGATTTACAAACTCGCTCTCCACACGACCATCGACATGTACAGTTCTGTGCAAAAGGTTTAGACACCTTATCTATATATGTGCCTCAGACTTTTGCACAGTACTGTAATTGCCACCATAAAGAAGGCACAATAGTACATCTACTTCCTGAGAAATTTGTGTAGATTTGGTAGGTCATCTAACATTTTGACAAACATCTATAGATGCACAACGGAGTGTATCCTGTTTGATTGCATCATAGTCTGATGTGGAAACACCAGTGTCCAGGAATGGAAGAAACAACAAAAAATCTTGGATAGAGCCCAGATTATTACAGGCAAAGCCTTCCCCATTATTGAGCACATCTACAAGGAGTGTTGCCACAACAATGCAGCATCCATGATCAAGAACCTCATTATCCAGGCCATGCTGTCTTCCCATAACTACTATCAGTCAGGTGGTGCAGGAGCAACAGACCTCACACCACCAGGTTCAGGAACAACTATTACACTACAACCATCAAGTTATTGAACTAGCACGGATAACTTCACACTCCTCAATGCTTGTAATAATCCACAACCCATTAGCTCACTTTCAAGAACTCTACAAATTATGTTCCCAGTATTAATTTTTCATATTTATTATTTGCATAGTTTGTCCACTTTTGCACATTGGATGTTTGTCAGTCTGTATTAAAGTTTTTATAAATTCTTTTATATTCCTGTAAATGCTTGCAAGAGAGGAAATCCTAAGGTAGTATATGGTGATAAAACGTACTTCAGGAATAAATTTACTTTGAAATTTGAAACTTACTTTGAAAGTTGAAGTTAAAATGACTCTGAGTGAATTTGCAAAAAATGTAGATGTAATTTTTAAATGCAAGCTCTTTGCAAATGCCCATCTCACAGTGTTGTTGAATCAACTTGTAACAATGCAGTTGCAAATATCGTAATGAGCATTGAACATTGAAGGCTGCAGCCATAGAAACTACAAAGATGGAAATGAAGAAAAGTACACATATTGAAAACACCGTGCAATTGATCAGATACACACAGCTCATCGCTGATTTCAAACACCCTTCTAAGAAGAGGTTTGGTGGGTTGTCGTAAATGTAAACAACAGAAAGTAAGCAGATGCTGGAAATCCAAACAACACACACAAAATTCTGGAGGAACTCAGTAGGCCAGGCAGCATCTATGGAAAAGAGTGCAATCGACATTTCAGGCCGAGATGGCTTGAAAGTTTGAGAGTTTTCGGTAATGGCCACATCCCCCGCCTTTAACCATTCCCCATCCCCTTTTCACTCTCTCACCTTATCTCCTTGCCTGCCCATCGCCTCCCTCTGTTGCTCTTCCCCCTTTTCTTTCTTCCATGGCCTTCTGTTCTATTAGATTGCCCTTTCTCCAGGCCTGTCTCTCTCTCACCAATCAACCTCACCACTCAGCTCCCCTTCCCTTCCCTCCGGGTTTCACCTATCGCCTTGTGTTTCTCCCTCTCCACCTCCCACCTTCTAACTCTGACTCCTCATCTTTTTTTTCTCCAGTCCTGCTGAAGAGTCTCGGCCCGAAACGCCGACTGTTCTCCTTTCCATAGCTGCTGCCTGGCCTGCTGAGTTCCTCCAGCACTTTGTGTGTGTTGCTATCATAAGCATGCTTGGCTAGTGATGAGGGTGCATACAAGTGAGGTCTCCGTCGGTCAGGATCGACCAGTGATGTTGTGTCCTCGCTCCCTACATACACAAACCTGGGCAGTACAATATGGAGAGCCCATTTAGCAAGCTCCCCCTCTCTATGCATCTGATGAACCCAAATGAACAGCAGAGACCAATACAATTTGCCACCAGCAGCATCACAGGACTTGCCAGTCAGTGTGAACTCAAATTTAGGATCACCTTAGGAACTCCAATTCCAGGTTTTTCCCTCAGGATTTACTCCCTAAGCTTTCCCCATGAGTGCGTACAGCCCGCAAGGCACAGGAGGTTTGAGATCAGAATTTTCCTTCTCTTAGGTAAGCTGCCAACAAAGGCTGAGGAGCTCCATCTGCCTGAAGTGACTGGTTTTAAGCCATCAGTAATCTGCCTTTGCTCCTCCTGTCAGTAGAAATGATTCTGCTGGGCTTTGTAGCCAAGCCGCACAGGAAGGCCAGGAGTTGAATTTGGCTTTCAGAGCTATTTGAGGCGCACGCCATCACATACAAAAATCCGTCACTAAATGCGTGTAGCACTCTGCAGGGGTGGGGATAGGGGCAGGTATGTAAGGGCATTTAGTCACATGGGTGACAGAAAAATGGAGTGATATATAGCAGGGAAGAGTTAGTTTGATCTTAGAGTAGATTAAAGGGTCGACACAATATCATGGGCCGAACAGCCTGTACTGTGCTGTAGTGTTCTATGTTCAAAGTTCAAAATAAATGTATTATCAAATTATGTATATGTTGCCATATATTACTCTGAGATTCATTTTCTTGCAGGCATTCAGAACAGAACAAAGAGGGGAATGACTTAAGGGGTACTCTGCGCTGGCTGCCCATTTTCCCTTCCTTCACCTGATAGTCACTCAGTTACCTGCCTCCTGCAAACTAAGGGTGACAACCTCTCTGTAACTCCTCTCTATCATTTCCTCAGTCTCCCATATGAGCCAAAGGCCATTGGTTATGTATGTATGATTCTGCGATTAGTTTGCCTGGAGTGCATCATGCTGGTCGGTGAGCTCTTAGAGGTTTATACAGCAGTGAGTGGCATAGAGAAAGCGAATGGTCAGTCTTTTTCCCACGACTGGGGACTCTAAAACTGGAGGGAATGGATTTCAGGTGGGGCGATTTAAAGGGGAGCTGAGGAGCTCCATTCTTGGACACAGAGCGTGGGGTGGGTGTATGGAACAAGCTGCCGGCAGAGATGAGTTAGACTGACAGGTTTGCTTATCACGCTGTGACTCTAAATATAGGGAAAAGATGAGCAATGGGGAATGTTATTGTGGCGCCAAACAGCATAGTTGTCAGTAGCACTACACTTCTATATACAGCTCTTTCATGTAGATATCTTGTAACAAACTAATAGTCAATCAACATCAACAGTCTGTATATTTGTCCGAATACTTTCCTAGATGCGCCTCAACCTGTTAACTGTGTCATACAATGTGAATGATGCAGGACTGGCACAATAATCGTTATGAACTGGACTTACTGGCAAACAGCTGCAAGTGTTTGGTCTCTAAATGTTCCTGAAGGCTTAATCACAAAATACATTACCTGCTTTTTAAAAGTTACTATCAAAGCACTTTGTTTTGTTTTCCATCACCCCAGTGGCACTAGCACATGTTTACCACTTAATTAGGATTGGTTTTATTTATGGTATCATAACAGTTAGAGTGATGCTATTACAGTTTGGGGTGTTAGAGTTTGCAGTTCAATTCTGACGCTCTCTTTAAGAAGTTTGTATGTCCTTCCTGTGAACGTGTGGGTTTCATAGATAGATAGATGTACTTTATCAATCCTGAGGGAAATTTGGTTTTATTACAGCTGCACCAACCAAGAATAGAGCGTAAACATAGCAATACAAAACCCACAAACAATCAAACAACAAAATGCAAACTATGCCAGATGGAAAATCAGTCCAGGACCAGTCTATTGGCTCAGGGTGTCTGACCCTCCACGGGAAGAGCTGCACGTTCGATGGCCACAGGCAGGAACGACCTCCCGTGCCGCCAAGTGTTGTATCAAGGTGGAATACGGCCGAAGTCCAACAGTAAAAAGTTCAATATCTAATCTACAAACACGTTCCTCGATCGTAATATGACCCGAATTGCACCATCAGTTGTTAACCAGATCAGTAAGCACCCAACTCCTTTACGCTTAACGCTCTCAGTGCACTTCCGGTCAGCCAGAACGGTATTACCCACCGAGCTCCTCTTCTCCAAAAGTCACTGTTGTCTTGACCTGGTCCTCTTTCCTCGGCTTTGTGATCTCCCTCTGCATCCCCTGTGTGTTTTCCTCTGGATTTCAGCAGGGGTGTCCATCGCTCTGCTCGCTAAATCAGCTGGCATTAGCTCGTCCCTGGAATACACAATGCGACCTTGCTTCTGTCCCGCGTGTTCCTCCCTCAGTTCAAAAGATATATGGGTTAGTAGGGTGATTAGTAGGGTAAATTGTCCTGTGATAAGGCTAGGATTAAATAGTTGGCTGCTGGGTGGTGCAACTTGTTGGGCCAGACCAGATTGTTCCACGCTGTATCTCTAATTAAACAAATAAAACAAGATAAGCAATTTCCAGATACACCAGGAACTTTGTGCAAACAATGGGAATCTTGTTCTATACATTTCTTCACTGTGGTTACTAAGTGAAAATATTAAAGTCCAGCTCAATTTTTTCCTTAACTCAAGTCCACAAATAAAGGCTTCGAGCTATGTCCACTGACAGCATCTTGAAATGATTTCCTTTCCTTAAAGGAGTACATTAGTGACCCAGAGGTTATTTTAATTAGGCACACAGAGTGCTGGTGGAACAGCAGATCATGCGGCGTCGATAGAGAGGAATAAACCATCAGTGTTTTGGGCCAACGTCTTTCATCAGGACTGGAAAGAAAGGGGTAGAGGACAAAATAAGAAGGTAGCATGAAATGAAGGAGTACAAGATGGCAGGTAATAGGTGCAACCAAGAAAGGGGGAAGGTGGACTGGTGGGGGAGGTAGGATGAAGCGAGAAGCTGTGAGTTGATAGGTGGAGAGATAAAGTGCTGAAGAAGAAGGAATCTGATAGGAGAGAGAAGCTGGAAGTGATATGTGTTTTATTACAGAAGAACAGAAGGAATTAATAGAAAAGTGGGCTAATCGACTGCTCATGCCTATACACACAACTCATAAAATCATGGGTGATCCATTCCCTCAGCATCAATTTGTCTCTTGACTTCCTTAATATCCAAAATATTGATATCTCCCTTCACCAGCAATAGAGTATAACCCTCTACATCAGAGTTTCCCAACCTGGGGTCCATGGCGTATAAAAGGTTGGGACAGCTGCTCTACATCCTTCTTGGGTAGAGAATTCCAAAGATTTACCACTCTCTGGTGAAATGTCCTCTTGCTTCATTATTTAATTATTTATTTATCAAGATACAATGCAGAATAGGCTCTTCCAGCCCTTCGAGTCATGCCTCCCAACAAACCTCCAATTTAATCTGAGCGTAATAACAAGAAAATGTACAACGATCAACTAACCTAACAATTGGTAGGTCTTTGGACTATGGGAGGAAACCGAACTACCTGAAGGAAACCCATGTGGTTATGGGGAAAACGTACAATCTCCTGATAGACCGTGGTGGGAATTGAACCCTGTTTCTCTGTACTGTAAATCATTGTGCTAACCACTACACTACTGTGCCACACCACTACTAACTAACCAGCCTCTAATTTCCAGTCTAACATCATGACTTCTAAATAACACAGCTGCTAAAAATCATTAGATATAGGACATCTTTTAGGAATTAGCTGGATAGCGAGCATAAACACAAATGAGAACCAGTCTTGATAAAGATCTGCAGAAGCAGTAATCAGTTTTGTAGTTAAAAGGACAGCTGTGTAAACACAATACGCTGCTTCTGGCAGTTTGATAGATAAGGTTTATAAAGGGATATGACATTGAGACATCCTCATATTTATCAGCCAAGCATAAGACAGAGGGGCTCTGTGTCCTGTCCTAGTCAATCTAAGCATCAAGCATCTTCATTGGCAAAAGAGATTGAAGTTTTTCATTGAATGTAAAATTACATTGAATGTAATTTTCAGCTACATTATTTTGCAGCAATGTGACAAAGGTCAAGGAAGGTTCCACAGCAGGCTTATGTTATCACATAGTACAACAAACATGGCCGTAGAGATATTTGGTCTGTCAATAACTGGGATATTTGTACACTCAGAGAGTCAGCCCTTACATTAACTGTTGCGATTCCAGACACCTGCTGTTATCATTGCTTGCCAGAGTGTAAAATCTTGATGTGATTTGAGTTTGGGCTGATTCTCCTGGGTTTCTCCAGAGGGTCTTCAAGGAAGATTGTCTAGATGCCTGCTTGTTGCAGTTTCAATGCAGTCATTCTGAATGACAATACCAGCCATGGAAAAGAGCATCCGTGTCCACTCTGCAAGCCCTGTAAGAATTGTCTTTATTTCAATGAGGTCCCTACTCATTCCCCAAAATTTAGATGAGCATTAATCTCACCTTGTAGGACAAAGACCTGCGCACCCTCAGCAGGGAAAAAATAATCCTCTCAGCATCTATTAAAAACTTTGTAAGTTTGAAAAATGAGATTACGTGTTTTTTTTAACCTAGTGTATATAGGGGGGAGAGGGAGGGGAATCCCTCCCCGAATATAGGTCTAATCTATTCAACCTCTCCTCGTGTGGTAAACCCGCCATTTGAGAAACCAATCGTGAGTGGCGTTGCAACAGGAACCCCGCATGCAACATCAGTAAGACCAAGGAATTGGTTTTGGGCTTCAGGAAAGGGAAGTCAAGAGAATGCACACCGTTCGCCATTCAAGACTTAGCAGGGCAAAAGGTGAGCAGCTTGAAGTTCCTAAGCATTGTCATCTCAGAAGATCTGCCCTGGGCCGAACACATTGATGCAATCATGAAGAGGGCATGCTTCAAGATTGACTTCATCCAAAGACTATTGGAAATTTCTACAGATGTACCGTGGAAAACGTTCTGATTGGTTGCATCACCGCTTCGTATGGAGGCTGAAATGCACAGGGTTGAAAGAGACTGGACAGGGTTGTTGACCCATCCCACTCCATCACGGGCACAGCCCTCCCCACCACTGAGGATATCTTCAAGAGGTGATACCTCTTGAAGGCAGCATCTATCTTTAAGGACCATTATCATTTGGGACATGCCCTGTTCTGGTTAGCGCTGCCGGGGAGGAAATACCGAAGCCTGAAGACCCACACTCAACATTTGATGAACAGCACCTTCCCCTCTGTCATCATAGTTCTGAACGGTCATTGAACCCATGAGCACTGCCTCGCTATTCTTCTTTGACACTATTTACTGTAACTTGCAGCAATTTTTATATCCTGCACTTTTGTGCAGCCACAAAACAATGAATTTCATTACACATGTCAGTGATAAGCCTCACTCTGATTACGATTCGGAGTCAATCCAGTGAGTCTTCTCTGCACTCCTACTAAACTGAGCATGTCCATTTTTAGCTGTCTCAGCACTACATGTGTAGTCTCAACAATGCCGTATATAAACACAGAACTTTATTCCTGTATTAACAGTCCGTCATGGCAAAGACCAACATATCATTTGCCTTCCTAAATTGCTTACAGTGAATTGTATACAAAGAAACATAGACCCTTTTGAATGTCAACATTACTTAATCTGAAACTGCTATTCTTTCATATGAGAGAGTCTGCAGATCCACAAACATGAGAAATTTTCAGTTGTTGGAAACCCAAAGCAACATATACAGAATGATGGAGGAACTCAGCAGGTCAGGCAGCATCGATGGAAAAGAATAAGCAGTCGATGTTTCAGGCTGAGGGTCTTCGTCAGGGCAGAGAAGAATGAGGAGAAGTCAGAATAAGAAGGTGGGGTGAGGGGAGGAAGAAATACAAGGCATTAGGTGATAGGTGAAACCCGGAGAGGAGGGAGGGGTGAAGTACCGAGCTTGGAAGTTGATTGCTGGAAGAGATAAAGGACTGGAGAAGGGGGAATTTGGTAAGAGAGGATAGGAGGCCAAGGAAGAAAGGGAAGGAGGAGGAGTGACAGAATGAGCTGACAGGCAGGTAAAGAGATAAGGTGAGAGAAGGAAACAGGAACAGAAAATGGGGAGGAGGTTGGGGGTGGGCAATTACCAGAAGTTCGAGAAATCGACGTTCATGCTGTCAAGTCGAAGGCTACCCAGATGGAATAGAAGGTGTTGCTCCTCCAACCTGAGTGTGGCTTTATTGTGGTAGTAGGGAGGACGTGGACTAATATGTTGGAAGGGGAATGCGGAGTGGAATTGACATGGGTGGCTACCAGGAAATCCCACTTTTTTTGGTGAATGGAGCATAGGTACTTGGCAAAAACACACACAATATGCTGAATGAGATCAGTAGGTCAGGCAGCAAATATCGAGAGAAATAAAGAGTTAACATTTCGGTCTGAGATGATGACTCTTCATAGATGCTGCTTGACCTGCTGAGTTCCTCCAGCATTTTGTGTGTGTTACACAGGAGCTCAGGAGGTCATACAGCATCTATGGAGAGGAATAAATAGCCAACATTTTGGGCTGAGACCAAAGTACGTAACATCACAATTTTTCACAATCCATAATGTTCTCAGCTATTTACTTAACATGTCTATATCCCCTTTTGGCCTTTCTTGGCTGTGCTGAACCAATTTTCTGCCTAGACCCACTGACCTGCACCTAGATCATATCCCTCCATACACCTCTCATCCATGTACCTGTCCAAATTTTTCTTAAATGTTAAACGTGAGCCCACATTTACCACTTCATCTGGCAGCTCATTCCACACTCCCACCACTCTCTGTGTGAAGAAGCCCCCCCTAATTTTCCCTTTAAACTTTCCCCCCTTCACCCTTAAATCATGTCCTCTGGTCTTTTTCTCCCCTAGCCTCAGTGGAAAAAGACTGCTTGCATTCACTCTATCTATACTCATCAAAATTTTGTTTTAATTTATTCTCCTTTTGGTTTTCTTCCTTATCACTGTTTACAATCCCATTGTGTTCTGTGCTCCATCCTGTCTCACCTGGAAAATAGCGCCTCATATGCCAGAATGCTGTTTTTCAAAGACAGCTATGATCATCCCTCTGAAGCTGGTGGTAAACTGTCTTCGTTGGGTCTCAACGCCTCTCTCTGTATTCGGATCATGGACTTCTTGACAGAAAGACCACGGTCACTCCATGTTGGCAACAACATCTCTAGCTCCAACACAATGAGAGCCAGCACCCTGAGGGTTGCGTTTTCAACCCACCGCTGATGCATGGTTGTACCGCTAGATTTAGTTCTAACCAAATCCTCAATGTCACTGGTGAAACATCGATGTAAGAAACATCAACAACGATGTTGAGACAGAGAGGAGGTAGAGCGGCTGGTACATTGCTATGAGTACAACTTTAGACTCAACGTGGATAAGACTGAAGAGATTACCTGGACTTTAGAACACTATAGGCTGGCCACCTCTCACTGAACATTTAGTATCTTCTTCGATATTACTCCTTTCATAATTCATCTTTTTCTTCATGATGACATTCTTAGTTTCCTTCTGCAAGTTTCTAGAAGCTTACATAGAAACATAGAAACATAGAAAATAGGTGCAGGAGTAGGCCATTCGGCCCTTTGAGCCTGCACCGCCATTCATTATGATCATGGCTGATCATCCAACTCAGAACCCCACCCCAGCCTTCCCTTCATACCCCCTGATCCCCGTAGCCACAAGGGCCATATCTAACTCCCTCTTAAATATAGCCAATGAACCGGCCTCAACTGTTTCCTGTGGCAGAAAATTCCACAGATTCACCACTCTCTGTGTGAAGAAGTTTTTCCTAATCTCGGTCCTAAAAGGCTTCCCCTCTATCCTCAAACTGTGGCCCCTCGTTCTGGACTTCCCCAACGTCGGGAATAATCTTCCTGCATCTAGCCTGTCCAATCCCTTTAGGACCTTATACGTTTCAATCAGATCCCCCCTCAATCTTCTAAATTCCAACGAGTACAAGCCCAGTTCATCCAGTCTTTCTTCATATGAAAGTCCTGCCATCCCAGGAATCAATCTGGTGAACCTTCTTTGTACTCCCTCTATGGCAAGGATGTCTTTCCTCAGATTAGGGGACCAAAACTGCACACAATACTCCAGGTGTGGCCTCATCAAGGCCTTGTACAACTGCAGTAGTACCTCCCTGCTCCTGTACTTGAATCCTCTCGCTATAAATGCCAGCATACCATTCGCCTTTTTCACCGCCTGCTGTACCTGCATGCCCACTTTCAATGACTGGTGTATAATGACACCCAGGTCTCGTTGCACCTCCCCTTTTCCTAATCGGCCACCATTCAGATAATAATCTGTTTTCCTATTTTTGCCACCAAAGTGGATAACTTCACATTTATCCACATTAAATTGCATCTGCCATGAACTTGCCCACTCACCCAACCTATCCAAGTCACCCTGCATCCTCTTAGCATCCTCCTCACAGCTAACACTGCCACCCAGCTTCGTGTCATCCGCAAACTTGGAGATGCTGCATTTAATTCCCTCATCCAAGTCATTAATATATATTGTAAACAACTGGGGTCCCAGCACTGAGCCTTGTGGTACCCCACTAGTCACTGCCTGCCATTCTGAAAAGGTCCCGTTTATTCCCACTCTTTGCTTCCTGTCTGCTAACCAATTCTCCACCCACACCAATACCTTACCCCCAATACCGTGTGCTTTAAGTTTGCACACTAATCTCCTGTGTGGGACCTTGTCAAAAACCTTTTGAAAATCCAAATATACCACATCCACTGGTTCTCCCCTATCCACTCTACTAGTTACATCCTCAAAAAATTCTATGAGATTCGTCAGACATGATTTTCCTTTCACAAATCCATGCTGACTTTGTCCGATCATTTCACCGCTTTCCAAATGTGCTGTTATCACATCCTTGATAACTGACTCCAGCAGTTTCCCCACCACCGACGTTAGGCTAACCGGTCTATAATTCCCCGCTTTCTCTCTCCCTCCTTTTTTAAAAAGTGGAGTTACATTAGCCACCCTCCAATCCTCAGGAACTAGTCCAGAATCTAACGAGTTTTGAAAAATTATCAACTTACCAATCCTCTATCTTCCCACCAGCTTTGGATTCCTTGTATGCCCTCTCTTTGGCTCTGACTTCACTTGTCAGCTGTGGTAGTGTCCTTCTTCCATCCAAAACTTTCCTCTTATTTGGAATATATCTGTCTTGCACTTCCATTACTTTTTGCAGAAACTCCAGCCATTGCTGCTCTGCTGTCCTTCCTGCTAGTGTCCCTTTCCAATCAAACTTGGCCAGTTCCCCCCCATGCCATTGTAATTTCCTTTATTCCACTGAAATACTGAATACATCAGAATTTAGTTTTTCCTTCTTAAATTTCAAAGTGAACTCGATGATACAGTGATCACTGTTCCCTAAGGATTCTTCCTTAAGCTCTCTTGTCACCTCTGGATCATTGCACAACACCCAATCCAGCACAGCCAATCCCCTAGTGGGCTCAACAACAAGCTGTTCAAAAAAGCCATCCCTTCAGCAATCTACATTTCTCTCTCTTGAGGTCCATTACTGGCCTGGTTTTCCCAATCCACTTTCATGTTAAAATCCCCAACGATTATCATGACATTTCACTTCTGACACACCTTTTTCTTTTTTTTTTGTAATTTATTTTTCATTGAAGTTCATCATCAAACAAAACTTTCCATAAGATGTTTTTCAGATACTGTACATATATATCATATAGTCATGTTTGTCCCAAATCTCCACATATTTATCTGAGGTATACACTTATAGAAAGGAGAGGAAAGAAAGAACAATCAAAAGAAGGAAACTATGTACAAAGTAGAGAGTGATCTTTTTTTTTACAACATATTCATTGATTTGTGAGAATAAGATCAGGTTTATGAGATTTTATGTAGTTAAACCATTTTTCCCAGTATGAATCAAATTGTTCCAATTTATGATTAACAGATGCTGTTATCTTCTCCATTTTGTAAATGTCCATTGTAATTTCCATCCATACATTTAAAGTTGGGCTGTCCTGTGATAACCATTTCCTGGTAAGGGTCTTTTTACCAGCCACCAGCAGTATATTCATTTAATATTTATCTCTTTTCAACCATTCTTGAGATATATACCCAAAATATATGGTTAGGGACCTTTTACCCTTGCCATTTCTTAATTCAGAGACTCTACACCTTCCAATCCTATGTCATCCATTTCTAGTGATTTAATATTATTTCATACACACAGGGCCACACCACCCCCTCTGCCTACTAACCTACCTTTCCGATACACCTTATATCCTTTGACATTCAACTCCCAAAGGCAGCCATCCTTTAGCGAAGTTTCAGAGATGGCCACAACGTCATACTTGCCAATCTGTTGCTGAATTTCAAGATCATCCATTTTATTTCTTATTCTGTATGCATTCAAATACAACACTTTCAGTCCAGTATTTGCTGCTTCCTGTTTTCAATGCACCATGCCTCCATTGCCCTGTAACTCATAGATTCTACCTAATCTCCTGCCTGTCCTTTCTATCATCCCCGTTGAACGCTATCTTTGATTTATTTCTGTTTTTCCCTTCTTCAGCCCTATCGCTCCAGTTCCCATCCCCCTGACAAATTTAAACCTGCCTGCTAGGATATTGGACCCCTTTGAGTTCAGGTGTAATCTGTCCTTTTTGTACAGGTCGTACCTCCCCCAGAAGATACCCCAATGATCCAGGAACACGAATTCCTGCCCCCTACACTAGTGTCTCAGCCATGCATGAGTATGGTTGATTATGCTATTCTTGTGCTCGTTAGCATGTGGCACAGGCAGTAATCCCGAGATTACCACCCTGGAGGTCCTGCTTTTCAGTTTCCTACCTAACTCCCTGAATTCTCTCTTCAGGACCTCCTCCCTCTTTCTACCTATGTCATTGGTACCAACGTGTACCAAGACTTCTGGCTGTTCACCCTCTCCCTTCAGAATACTCTGCACTCGATCCAAGACATCTCGTACCCTGGCACCTGGGAGACAACACACCATGCAGGTATCTCTTCAGGCTGACAGAACCTCCTGTCTGTTCCCCTCACTATGGAATCCCCTATGGCTACCGCATTCCTCATCCTCTTCTCTCCCTTCTGCATCACAGAACCAGGCTCAGTGCCAGAGACCCATTCGCCGTGGTCATCCTCTGTCAGGTCACCCCCCTCAACAGCATCCAAAACGAGATAACGATTACTGGGGGGGATAGCCACAGGGGTGCTCTCTGCTATCTGAGCTCTTCCCATCCCTTCCCTGACAGTTATCCACTTATCTAACTCCTGCAGCCTCAGGGTGACTAACTCCTTGTAGCTTCCCTCTATCTCCTGCTCACTCTCCCTAATAATTTACACTTTACAATGACCAATTAACCTGCTAACTGTTAAGTGTTTTGAAAATGGGAGGAAACCCATGCACTCACAGGAAGAATGCACAAACTCCTTTCAGAGGGTGCCAGAATTGAACTTCAGACTCTGATGCCCCAAGATGTAAAAGTGTTGCGTTAACTGTTACACTACCCTATGGAACTCTATAGAAATCAGGTAGCCTCAATGGGAAGAGAAACTGAGTTAGCAATATTGCCTGTCTGCTGAAGTGTTTTTTGCAGCATCTGTAGATTTTAAATTTTCATACTCTAGAGGATTATTATGAGATAAGCACAGTGTATCTGTTCTGATCCCTCATAGCTCCTGGTGATGACTGTTCCTGTTCCTGCTGTGGGACCTAAGACTCTTGTACCTCTGGCCCAATGTTAGTAGTGAGAGGGGAGCATGGCCTGGATAGCCCTTAATGATAGATGTACCCACATTTGATCTATAGTGTACTATATCTTGCAAATCAATTCCTCATCAGATGTTTAAAAAACATTGTGAGATAATCTGCCTCCATCAGTCAGGCAGTGTATTTGAAAAGATGCTTAATTAGAACCTTTTAGTCCTTATCATAAATATGAGCCCTCTGAGAAACATGTGGAAAAAGTTTCAAACTATCTACTCTACCTCTGATTTCTATCCAGACTCACCTTATAACTGAAAAATTTCATCCCAGGCATGAAATAGTTTATCCTAGAGAACCTCTTCTGTATCCTGCCCAGATAAATCTCATCCTTCCTGTAATGCACAAAATATTCCAGCAGTGGCTGAACCAAAGTTTTTAAAACTTCTATTAAGACATCCTGGTTTTTACATTCTGTGCCCTGGCTAAGTATCCTGTGCCTTCTGCACTCCTGTATCTGCCTGTGCTGCCACCTTCATAAAACTTAGAACTTGTACACCAATGTCCCTTTGAACCTTGATAGTCCCAAAGACACTACCAGTCATGTCTATATCCTTCATGATATAGTTTTGGTCCCCTAATCTGAGGAAAGACATTCTTGCCATAGAGGGAGTACAAAGAAGGTTCACCAGATTGATTCCTGGGATGGCAGGACTTTCATATGATGAAAGACTGGATCGACTAGGCTTATACACGATGGAATTTAGAAAATTGAAGGGAACCTTATTGAAACGTATAAAATCCTAAAGGGATTAGACAGGCTAGATGCAGGAAGATTGTTCCCGTTGTTGGAGAAGTCCAGGACGAGGGGTCACAGTTTAAGGATAAAGGGGAAGCCTTTTAGGACCGAGATGAGGAAAAACTTCTTCACACAGAGAGGGGTGAATCTGTGGAATTCTCTGCCACAGGAAACAGTTGAGGCCAGTTTATTGGCTATAGTTAAGAGGGAGTTAGATATGGCCCTTGTGGCTAAAGGGATCAGGGAGTATGGAGGGAAGGCTGGTTCAGGGTTCTGAGTTGGATGATCAGCCATGATCGTACTGAATGGCGGTGCAGGCTCGAAGGGCCAAATGGCCTACTCCTGCACTTATTTTCTATGTTTCTATTTTTCTATGACCTCACAGCAGAACTAAATATCATTATATAAGGCAACAGCGCTGTCCATTCTTTAGGAGTTTCAGGTGGGTGCTCATACTCCCTGACTTCCCTCTCCTTTGCAAGCTTCAGATGTAATACAGAATGTCTAAAAACAAACTTCATATGAAAGTGATATTTTAGACCTTTTTTTTCTTTTCATGCATAAGGAAGTGTGTAATTTGAAAATGAATGTTTACTAGGGCAAAATGTTGATAGAGCTTATCAAATAAAAATTAAAATTCCAGCTGAAGATTATTTATTATTATGATACAGTAGAGTCGCAGTTAGCATAATATTATTACAACACCAACGATTGCGGTCAATTCCTGTTGCTGCCTGTAATGAGTTAGTATATTATCCCTGTGATGGCGTGGGCTTCCTCCGGGTACTCCATTTTCCTTTCACATTCCAAAGACGTTCGGGTTAGTAAGTTAATTGTTCACATTTATGTACTTGAGCGGCACAGACTTGTTGCGCCTGAAGGGACAGTTACTGTACTATAGCTCTAAAATTCAGGGCGCTACGGTAGCATAGTGGGTAACACAACATTATTGCAGCACAAGGTGTTCTGAGATTCAGAGTTCAATTCTTGTGCCATGTATAAGGAGCTTCTACTATAAAACCATAAGACATAGGAGCAGAATTAGGCCATTCAGCCCATCAAGTCAGCTCTGCTATTCCATCATGGCTGATCCCGGATCCCACTCAACCGCATACACCTACCTTCTCGCCATAACCTTTGATTCCCAGACCAATAAGGAAACTATCAATTTTCACTTTAAAAATACCCACGGTCTTGTTGTCCTCCACAGCTGTCTGAGGCAGAGCATTCCACAGATTCATTACACTCTGGCTAAAAAAATTCCTCCTTACCTCTGTTCTAAAGGGTTGCCCTTCAATTTTGAGGCTGTGTCCACTACTTCTAGACAGCCTACTATAGGAAGCAGCCTCTCCATGTTGACCTTATTTCGTCCTTACAACATTTGGTAAGTTTCAGTGAGATCCTTCCCGCATTCTTTTAAATTCCAGTGAGTACAAACCCAAAGCTGCCAAACACTCCCCATATATTAACCCACTTCTTTCTGAGAATCACCCACATGAACCTCCTCTGGACTCCCTCCAAACAAAACATCCCTTCTGAGACATGGAGCCCAAAACTGTTGACAATACTTCAAGTGCAGCCTGACAGTCTTATAAAGCCTTATATTATCTCTTGTATTTATATTCTATTCCCCTTGAAATGAATGCCAACATTGTTTTTGTCTTCTTTACCACAGACTCAACCTGCAAATTAACCTTCTGGGAGCCTTGCACGAGGTTTCCTAAGTCCCTTTGCAAACTTGATGTTTGAATTTCCTTTCCATTTAAATAAGATTAAAGATTAAAGTCTGTCACGAGCCTTTGTAGCCCATCAGGCTGGTGCTTATGCCGGTTTCCGTGGCGTGAAGCGACTGAGACTACGGGACTCCCCCCTGGATAGGACGCCAGTCCATCGCAAGGTTAACCCCCAGCATTTTTGCCGGTACCCATTCTCAGCTGGGTAGACTGGAGCATTGTGTGGTTAAGTGCCTTGCTCATGGATACACACGCTACCTCAGTCAAGGCTCGAACCCACAATCTTCAGATCACCAGTCCAACGCCCTAACCACTTGGCCACATGCCACACAATAAGAGTCTGCACTATTGTTCCTTTTACCAAAATGCATTATCATACATTTCCTAACTCTGCATTCCATCTGCCACCTTTTTGTCTTTTTTTCCAAATTGTCTAAGTTCTGCTACAATTGCATTGCTTCCCCAGCACTACCTACCCCTCCACCTATCTTTGTATTATCTGCAAACTTTGCCACAAATCCATCAATTCCATTATCTAAATCACTGACAAACAATGTGAGATGTAGTGGTCCCAATACTGACCCCTGAGGGACACCAAATGTCATTGGCAGCCAACCAGAAAAGGCCCTCTTTATTCCCACTCACTGCCTCCTGCCTGTCAGCCATTCCTCTATCCATGCCATTATCTTTCCTGAAATGCCATGGGATTTTATCGTGTTAAGCAGCCTCATATGTGGTACCTTATCCAATGCCTTCTGAATATCCAAGTAAATGACATTGACTTCCTCTCCTTTGTCCACCCTGCTTGTTATTTCTTCAAAAAACTCTAACAGATTTGTCAGGTAAGATTTTCCTTCACAGAAACCATGCTGACTTTGACTTTTATAATCATTAGTCTCCAATACCCCAAAACCTCATCCTTAATATGGACTTCAACTCCTTCCCAACCACTGAGTTTAAGCTAACATGCTTATAATTTCCTTGTTTTTGTCTTCCTCCCTTCTTAAAGAGTGTAGTGACATTTGCAACTTTCCAGTCCTCTGAAATCATGTGAGAATCAAGTGATTCTTGAAAGATCTTAACCAACGCATCTGCTCACTCTTCAGCAATCTCTTTCAGAGCTCCAGAATGTAGTTCACCTGATCCAAGTGACTTAGCCGTCTTAAGACCTTTCAGTTTGCCTAGCACTTTTTTTCCTTTGTAATAGCAATGGCACTTACTCCTGCTCCCTAACGTTCACGGACGTCTGGCACACTGCTAGTGAAGGCTGATGCAAAGTACCCATTAAGTTCATCCGCCATTTCTTTGATCCCTATTATTACCTCACCAGCATCATTTTCCAGTTGTCCAATATCAATTCGCACCTCCATTTTACTCTTTGTATAACTGAAAAATCTTTCAGTATCCTGCTTTATATTATTGGCTAGTTTGCCCTCAAATCTTATCTTTTCCCTTCTTATGGCTTTTTAGTTGCACATGGTTGGATTTTAAAAACTTCCCAATCATCCAACTTCCCACTCACTTTTGCTACAATATATGCCCTTTCCTTGGCTTTTATGCAGTCCTAACTTCCCCTGTCAGCCACAGTCGCTTATCTCTGCCATTTGAGAACGTCTTGTCTGTGGGACATACCTATCCTGTGCCTTGTGAAATATTCCCAGCAATTTTAGTCACCTCGACACTGCTGTCATCCTCGCCAATATCCCACTCCAGTCCACCTGGGGAAACTCCTCTCTCAGTCAGGCCTCTTTAATTCCTTTTCTTCCATTGTGACACTGATACATGTGATTTATGCTTCACTCTTTCAAATTGCAGTATGAATTCATCCATACCATGATCATTCCCCTCTAGGGGTTCATTTACCTTAAACTCCATAATAAGATCTGGGTTACTACATAACACCCAATCTAAGATAGCCTTTCCCCGAGTAGGATCGAACAGAAGTTGCTCTAAAAGGCAATCTGGTAGACATTCAACTAATTTCCTCACTTGCGATCTGACACCAGCCTGGTTTTCCCAATCCTCTTGCATATCGAAGTCCCCTATTACAATTGCGACACTGCCCTTATTACATGCCCTTTGCAATCTGAACCCCACATTTTGGATACTATTTGGAGGCCTATATATGATTCCCATAATGTTCACTTTAATCTTGCAGTTTTTTCACTCCAGCCACAAAGATTCAGCATTCGCTGGCAGTGTGTCACCTCTTTCTAAAGATGTAGTTCCATCTCTTCTCACCAATAGAACCACAGCACTGCCTATGCCATCCTGCCTGTCATTTTGATACAAAGTATACCCTTTAGTACTAAGCTCCCACTCTGATCTTCTTTCAGTTTTGACTCAGTGATGCCCACAACATCATACCAACCAATCATTAATTGTGCCTCAAGTTTATCCACCTTATTCCGAATATTACATGCATTTAAGTACAGCATCTTCTATCCTGCATTATTTGCCTTTCTGAATTTTGCCTCTGTGGTACAATTTAACTCTGCACTGTCTGCATTTGTACCCAATCACAGGTTTATCCTTCGTTACATCCATATTACACCTATCATCTACTTGTAAACCTGCTGGTTCATCCTCAGCTCTATCATGCTGTTTTCCATCCTCCTGCCACCCTCAACATTCTACCCTCACCCCGTGAACCGAGTGGGTTTCCTCTGTGTGCTCTGATTTCCTCTCACAACCTCAAGAATTAGTAGGCCATTGTAAATTCTCCTGTGATTAGACTAAGGTTAAGATAGATAGGGTACTGGGAATTGCAGCCTATTGAGTTGGAATGGCCTGTTTCACATTGTATCTCTAAATAAAAAAATGAAATTAAAAATAATATTTTTTGCAGTTTTTTCTGAAAAAGACAAACCTGCTTATTTCTTCGGCACGGTGAGAATTTGGGGATTTTATGTTATTTGACACATCAACAAAGTCAATTAAAATATGATGCAAAATGAGAGTCTCCTTCAACAAGGATCACACTCTTCCAGCACTGATTATAGGTATCAATATAATCAACAAAATCTAAAGTCCTTAGACCTCCTTTTCTTCCTTCAAACTGCAATACGATGTATACCTTATGTCTCAAAGAGTCCGTCAAGTGACAAAAGAGCTAAGTTGATTAAAAAATCACAATCTGTCTGTCATGGGTATACTTCAAACAGAATCTGTCTTACATAGAAATTTACAGTACATTACAGCCCTTCTGCCCACAAAGTTGTGCCGACCATGTAACCTACTCTATAAACCGCCTAGGATTTCCCTAGCACATAGCCCTCTATTTTTCTAAGCTCCGTGTACCAACCTAAGAGGCTCTTAAAAGACCCTATTATATCCGCTTCCACCACCGCCGCCAGCAGTGCATTCCACGCAGCCTCTATGTGAAAAACTTACCCCTGACATCCCCTCGATACCTATTTCCAAGTACCTTAAAATTATGCCTCCGCGTGTTAGTCATTTCAGCCCTGAGAAAAAGCCCCTGGCTATCCACACGATTGATGCCCCTCATCATCTTATACACCTCTATCAGTTCACCTCTCATCCTCCATCGTTCCAAGGAGAAAAGGCCAAGTACACTATCCTCATAAGGTATGCCCTCCAATCCAGCCAACATCCTTGTAAATCTCCTCTGCACTCTCTCTATAGTATCCACATCCTTCCTGTAGTGAGGTGACCAGAAATGAACACAGTACTCCAAGTGGGGTCTGAACAAGGTCTTATATAGATGTAACATTATCTCACGGTTCTTGAACTCAGTTCCACAGTTGATGAGTGCCAACACACCATATGCCTTCTGAACAACACTGTCAACTTGCGCAGCAGCTTTGAGTGTCCGATCGACATGGACCCAAGATCTCTCAGATCCTCCACACTGCCAAGAGTCTTACCGATTATATTATATTCTGTCTTCAAATTTGACCTACCAAAATGAATCACTTCACCCATATTTGGGTTGAAGTACATCTGCCACTTTTCGGCTTAGTTCTGCACCCTATTGATGTCCTACTGTAACCTCTAAAGATCTTCCAGACTATCCACAACACCCCCAATCTTTGTGTCATCAGCAAGCTTACTAACCCACCCTTCTATTTCTTCATCCAGGTCATTTATAAAAATCTACAACCACCCTTTGCCATCTGTGGGCAAGCCAATTCTGGATCCACAAAGCAAGGTCTTGGTATTTTAAGTTAGGATTCTAGTGATTCTTAGGTGGCTGCCCTTAGACACTTATTGGCCTTGGTAATAAACTTAAAAATATTCTTCAGGAAAATGACATTTGATATATGGTCCAATGGACCATTTTAACAGGGCAACAAGAAGGCTGCTAAGATGAACTTCCATAAGGATAGATAGTTTACATTACTTTATAATTTATACTTTATTGTAGCCAAACAATTGATACTAGAACGTACAATCATCACAGTGACATTTGATTCTGCGCTTCCCGCTCCCTGGATTACAAATCGATAGTAAATATCAAAAATTTAAATTGTAAATCATAAATAGAAAATAGAAAAATGGAAAGTAAGGTAGTGCAAAAAAACCGAGAAACAGGTCCGGATATTTGGAGGGTACGGCCCAGATCCAGGTCAGGATCCGTACAGCAGTCTTATCACAGATGGAAAGAAGCTGTTCCCAAATCTGACAGTATGAGTCTTCAAGCTCCTGAGCCTTCTCCCGGAGGGAAGAGCGACGAAAAGTGTGTTGGCTGGGTGGGTCGTGTCCTTGATTATCCTGGCAGCACTGCTCCGACAGCGTGCAGCATAAAGTGAGTCCAACGACGGAAGCTTGGTCTGTGTGATGTGCTGGGCTGTGTTCACGATCTTCTGCAGCTTCTTCCGGTCTTGGACAGGACAACTTCCATACCAGGTTGTGATGCACCCTAGAAGAATGCTTTCTACAGTGCATCTATAAAAATTAGTGAGGGTTTTAGGGGACAGGCCAAATTTCTTTAGTTTTCTCAGGAAGTAAAGGTGCCGGTGGGCCTTCTTGGCAGTGGACTCTGCTTGGTTGGACCAATTCAGGTCATTTGTGATATTGACCCTGAGGAACTTAAAGCTTTTGACCTGTTCCACTTGCGCACCACCAATATAAATTGGGTCGTGCGGTCCGCTACTCCTTCTGAAGTCAACAACCAATTCCTTCATCTTGCTGACGTTGAGGGATAGGTTATTGTCTTTGCACCATGCCATCAGGTTCTTAATTTCCTCTCTGTACTCAAACTCATCATTACCCGAGATATGGTCTACAATTGTTGTGTCAATTGTTTCTGATGGGGTAAACCTGCAGCACTTTAAATTCTTAATGTGCAGCAGGGTTGCACAATTGTAAAGAAATATTTTTAAAATGGACAATAGCACTACTGGTTGACCCCATGGAAGCCACTGTGATCGAGTTCATTAAAAGAATAGGGTGAGGCAGATCCAGATGCTATTTACAGAAAACAAAGGCTGTGAAAAGGCCTTCTAGTAAGTGCCTGGAGAGGTTCTGGTGGTAACAATGGGGAGATGCAAGGGCAATTCAAGTATCAATGCCTTATGAAAGTTCATCTACTTGGCAAGTAGAGAAGAATTGGCAGATGGAGTTTAATTCAGGGAAAATGTGAGGTTCTGCACTTCGGGAGTCAAAGGTAAGGGGAAAATGTACAGTTAATGGCAGCATCCTTAACAACACTGTTGTATAGAGAAATCTTCCAGTAAGACAGCAGTGTGTTTGATCACAGTGGCTTCCATGGGGCCAACCAGTAGTGCTATTGTCCATTTTAAACATATTTCTTTACAATTGTTCAACCCTGCTGGACATTAAGAATTTAAAGTGCTGCAGGTTCACCCCATCAGGGAGTTGTGGAGAAACTGAAGGAGCTGGACGGTGTGGATTGTGCTGCTAACTGCATCAAGGGGGTGTTGGGGGAATCAGTCTGCAAAGGTGTTGTGCAGTTTAATAGCCAGTGATCATCTTGTAATCGCAGCGCCCTGTTGGATATTGTTAAAGTGGAATGTTGCAAGTCCAATTCACTGATTTTTTGGCAAATGGCATGGGAAGACAGCAGGGGAGCTGGATGGCCTATGTCGTAGCTTGGACGAGGCCTTAAGCCACAGTGTTGCCTGTTTACAGCTGTCCAGCAGAGAGGCATCAGAGTCAGTGTGCTCCATCGGAGGCGGAGTGGCGCATTGTCCCGTGAGGGCAGTGTTGCACCCCACTGCTCACTCGGCAGAAGACAAGCTGTATTGTGTTCGACGGCAGACTGCTGCAACATTCATTGGATTCAGAGTCTTGCACTATTTGATCATGTGACTGTATGTTACTGATATGTTATATGTGCTTGCAATCTTATATGTGCTATATGTGCCTTGTGCACAACTGGCCCCGGAGTACGTTCTTTCATTTGGCTGTATTCGTGGGCATTCATGTATGGTTGAATGACGATTAAATTTGAGGTTGAACTTGGGGTCCAAGTCCACAGCTCTCTGAAAGTGGTTAAGGGCGGTAGAGAAGGTGAATGGTAAACCTTCCTTCATTGGTCAGAGTATTGAGCAGAAGAGTAAGGAACCCATGTTATGGCTGTATAAATTTTGGCTGAGCCACATCAAGAGTACTGCATGCAATTCTAGTCACCCCCTAGTAAGAAAGAATTGGAGGATTCTAGTAAGGGACTTGCCGGGATTTTGTTTAGATATGTTATATGTATGAGTTATAAAGAAAGGGTGAATAAACTATGGTTGTTTACTCTGGAGTGCAGAGACTGACTGAAGGGAAATTCAGAAGAACTTTAATTGGAATAACTCATGGGGAAATGTTGAAAATGTTTACAATGGCAAAACAATGCTACTTTCTGCAGCGAGATTTGGATTGCACTTTCAGAAATAATTGCAGTTTCACTAGAAACTCAAAATAATTGCACAGATGTTTGAAAAAATACAATTGAAACCTGCTGGGAAGGAACAAAGAAATAAAATTAATCTCTTAGAAACTGAACAACGATCCTGATGATATGATTTTATAGTGTCAGGAATCATGAAAAATGAAACAGTTGCACTTGGATATCCTGAGCAACTTCAAGTTATTATCTATGAAAGTATGTGTTGGCATTGGAGAGGGTCTAGAGGAACTATTGAGATTAATCCCAGGAATAAAACATATGAAGTGTGTTTAGTGGCTCTGGGACTGTACTCATTAGAGTTTAGAAGAATGAGGAGGGATCTCATTGAAACTTGTCGAATATTGAAAGGCCAAGATGGAGAGGAAGTGGAGAGGATGTTTCATTTAATAGGAGAGTCTAGGAGAAGAAGGCACAGGATCAGAATATAAAGACAGACCTCCCTCTATAATTGAGATGAGGAGGAATTTCTTTGGCCAGTTGGTGGTAAATCTGTGGGATTCGTTGCCACCGATGGCTATGGAGGCCAAGTCATTGAGTACATTTAAAGTGGAAGTAGATAGGTTTTTGATTAGTAAGGATGTCAAAGGTTACAGGAAGAAGGCAGGAGAATGGGATTGAGAAGGATAATGAATCAGCCCTGATGGAATGGTGGAGCAGACATGACAGGCCGAATGGTCTAATTCTGCTCCTTTGTCTTATGGTCCCTTATAATTAATGTCCCTTTAACAAATAGAATTTGTTGTTAGCCCTCACTCTCCTAATCTTGCTTTACAAACAGTGGGTGTGATGTAACGTTCGGGTAAGTGATGTGCAATGTTTATTTATAACTCATGAATGTTCTTCTGTGGCACTAACCTCAGTTTATAAAAAAGATAAAGCGTACGAAATGCTCTGCATCTCAATGACACTGGGAGAAGAAAGACAGATTAATAATCTGGCTGTGATACAACAAAGAGATTCTTCTGGAGAAGATTGGCTTCAGAAACACCACAGAACAGCTCAGAGGAAGCCACAGCAATGTAAAGTCAAAAGTTCAAATCAACCAATTTTCTGTTGTAGAGAGTAACGGGGATTAATGAATTTCTCTGTTGCTGAGAAGACTAAAATGTAAAATGCTATAATATTAGAAGCAATCAGTAGAAATCCAAATTGGAAACAAAATAAATGGTGGACTCATTCAAGACTGCAATGTTTACAGTGCGAAAAACAGGATTTTACACAAACACTCCAAGTAACTCTGTGAAAACGTTATTGAAAAGCACAAGTCAGGAGATGGATAAAAGAAAATCTCCAAGTCACTGAATATCCCCTGGAGTACAGTTAAGTCAATCATTAAGAAATGGAAAGAATATGGCACAGCTGTAAATCTGCCTAGAGCAGGCCATCCTCAAATACTGAGTGACTGTGCAAGAAAGGGACTAGTGAGGGAGGCCACCAAGAGACCGATGACAACTCCGGAGGAGCTACAAGCTTCAGTGGCTGAGATAGAAGAGACTGTGCATACAACAACTGTTGCCTGGGTACTTCACCAGTCACAAGTTTATGCAAGAGTTGCAAAGTGAAAGCCACTGTTGAAAAAACTCACATGAAAAATTGGCTAGAGTTTGTCAGGAGATGTGAGGGTGAACTTGAAGTCAGCTGGAAGAAGATTCTATGATCTGATGAAACCAAAATTGAGATTTTTGGTCATCAAACTAAATGCTATGTCTGGTGTAAACCAAACACAGCACATCATCAAAAACACACCATCCCTACCATGAAGCATGGTGGTGGCTGTGTCATGCTATGGGGATGCTTCTCTGCAGCAGGCCATGGAAGGTTTGTGAAGTTTGAGGGTAAAATAAATGGAGCAAAATGCATTGAAATCCTGGGGGAAAAGCTGATGCAGTCTGCAAGTGGACTGTAACTTGAGAAAAAAAAATTATTTTCCAGCAAGACAATGACCTCAAGCAGAAAGCCAAAGCTACACAGGAATGGCTTAAAACCACAAAGTTAAAGTTCTGGAGAGGCGAAGTCAGAGTCTAGACCTTAATCCAATTGAGAACTTGTGGTTGGACTTGAAAAGAGCTGTTCACTCACAATCTCCATGAAATCTGACTGAACCTGAGCAGTTTTGTAAAGAAGAATGGGGAAAAAGTGCAATGTCCAGAAGTGCAAAGCTGATAGGGACCTATCCACACAGACTCAAGGCTGTAATTGCAGCCAAAATTGCATTTACTAAATACTGATTTGAAGGGGGTGAATACTTATCCAATCAATTATTTTGTGTTTTATATTTGTAATTAATTTACATCAATTTATAGAGATCTGTTTTCACTTTGACACTGTTGATCAGTGTCAATAAAAGCCAAATTAAATAGTCATAGTTATACATTATTGATCCCAGGGGAAATTGGTTTTCATTACAGTTGCACCATAAAAAATTAAATAGTAATAAAAACATAAATAGTTAAATAGTAATATGTAAATTATGCCAGAAAATAAGTCCAGGACCAGCCTATTGGAGTGTCTGACCCTCCAAGGGAGGAGTTGTAAAGTTTGATGGCCACAGGCAGGAATGACTTCCTATGACGCTCTGTGTTGCATCTCGGTGGAATGAGTCTCTGGCTGAATATACTCCCTTGTCCAACCAGTACATTATGTAATGGATGGGAGACAATGTCCAAGATGACATGCGACTTGGACAGCATCCTCTTTTCAGACACCACCATCAGAGGGTCCAGTTCTATCCCCACAATATCACTGGCCTTACGAATGAGTTTGTTGATTCTGTTGGCGTCTGCTACACTCAGCCTTCTGCCCCAGCACACAACAGCAAACATGATCGCACTGGCCACCACAGGCTCGTAGGAAATTCTCAGCATCATCCGGCAGATGTTAAATCTACTGTGATTCAATGTGGTAAAACAATAAAACATGAAAACTTCTATTGGGGTGGGGAAGGTACTTTTTATAGGGCACTGTAGCTCGGATTCCTCTCGTTTATATGGGACAAAATGCCATCTAATTGAGGCAGGAGACTGTTGCCGAAAAAGTTCTAATAAGCATTAGTTATGTGCATTTGTGGTTGTTTTCTTGACACCACTGTACCAGAGAGAGGACTTCTTCCCTGTTATTGCTACCTCGTTATTATTTGAGATAAGGCCAATCAATGTAGTGTCGTCGGCAAATTTAATTAGCAGATCGGAGCTCTGGGTAGCGATACAGTCACAGGGAGTAAAGCAGGGGACACAGTACGCAGCCCTGAGGGGTTCCTGCATTGAGAGTCAGAGGGTTAGAGGTGAGGGAGCAGCAGCTGGATGAACTTCAGCTTGTACAGGAGAATGAGGAGATCATCGATCAGAGTTACGGGGAAGTATTCACCCCAAAGTTGCAGGAGGTGAGTAGTTGGGTGACTGTTAGGAGAAATGGAAATATGAATACGCAGTTAGTACAGAGCACTCCTCAGCCATTTCCCTCAAAAATAAGTATACCATTTTGGGTACTATTCTGGGGGATGAACACCCCAGGAAATGCCACAGAGACCAGTTTACTAGCACTGAGCATAGGTCCATGGCACAGAGGGAAAGAGGGAGAATAGGGGAGCAGTACCAACAGGGGACTCAATAGTCAGAGGAACAGGCAGGAGATTCTGTGGACATGAATCGGACATCGGATGGTGGGTTGCCTCCCTGGTGCCAGACTCAGGGACATCTTGGATCGCATCCACAACATTTTGGAGAGGGAGGGAGGACAGCCAGATATCTGTATACCTATTGCTACCAATGACATAGGAAGGAAAAGCAAAGAGGTCCTGAAAGAGAATTTAGAGAGTAGGGTAGAAAGCTGAGAAGCAGGAGATCCCGGGTAGTAATTTCTGGTTTGCTGCCTGTGCCATGCACCATTGAGGGAAGAAACAGGATAGTTTGGCAAATCAATGCGTGGCTGAGAAGCTGGTGCGGGGGAAGGGCTTCAGGTTTATGGATCATTGGGATCTCTTCTGGGGGAGATATGACCAGTTCAAAGTGACAGGTTGCACCTGAACCTGAGGGGAACCAATATTCCAGTGAGCAGGTTTGTTTGAGCTCTTAGAGAGGTTTTAAACTAATTTGGCAGGGGTGCAGAAACCGGAGTGAGGGGACTCAAGATAGGACAAATGGTAGATAGCATGCGGTCAGACTGTCAGGAAGGGCTGGCAGATGATCGGACATAATTGTAGCCAGCAGGGTGAGTGTAAATGCAGTAGGGATGCAGAATCAAAAAGGGTAGAAAATACAGTACTCAAAGTGTTAAATCTCATCGCATGCTGTATGAGAAGTAAGGTGGACGATCTTGTTACACAATTACAGATTGTCAAGTATGACAATGTGACCATCACTGAATCTTTGCTGAAGGATGGTTGTAGTTGGGAGCTGAATGTCCAAGGTTAAACATTGTATCAGAGAGATAGAAAGTTAGATGGAGGGGGTGGCGTGGCTGTACTGGTAAAGAATGGCATCTGATCAGTAAAAAGATGTGACATAGGATCGGAAGACGTTGAATCCTTGTGGGTTGAGTTAAGAAACTGCAAGGATAAAAGGACCCTGATGCAGTTATATACAGACCTCCCGACAGTAGCTGGAAGGTGGACCACAGGTTACAACAGGAACTAGAAAAGGCATGTCAAAAGAGCAATGTTATGGTAGTCATGGGAGATTTCAACATGCAAGTTGACTGGGAAAATCAGATTGGAAAAGGATCTCAAGAGAGTGAGTTTATTGAATGTCTATGAGATAGCTTTTTAGAGCAGTTTGTCACTGAACCTACAATGAGATCCTCTATGGATGTTATGTAATGAATGGGAGGTGATTCGGGAGCTTGAGGTAAAGGAATCCTTAGGAAGCAGTGATCATAGTATGATTGAGTACAACTTGAAATTTGACAGGGAGAAAGCAAAGTCTGGTGTAACAGTATTTCAATGGTGTAAAGGAAATTACAGGGGTATGAGAAAGTAGTTGGCCAAAGTAAATTGGAAGAAGGTGTTGACAGGGATGCCAGCAGATGTTGTATATTTGGACTTTCAGAAGGCCTTTGACAAGGTGCCACACATGAGGCTGCTTACCAAGTTAAAAGCCCACGGTATTACAGGGAAGTTACTGGCATAGATAGAGCATTGGCTGATCGGTAGGAGGCAGTGAGTGGGAATAAAAGGATTCTTTTCTGGTTGGCTGCTAGTGACTAGTGGTGTTCTGCAGGGGTCAGTGTTGGGACCACTTCTTTTTATGCTGTCTATCAATAATTTAGATGATGGAATAGATGGCTTTGTTGCCAGTTTTGCAGATGATACGAAGATTGGTGGAGGAACAGGTAGTGTTGAGGAAACAGGTAGGCTGCAGAAGGACCTAGACAGATTAGAAAAATGGGCAAGAAAGTGGCAAATGAAATACAATGTTGGAAAATGCATAGTCGTGCAATTTGGCAGTAGGAATAAACGTGCAGACTATTTTCTAAATAGGGAGAAAACCCAAAAATATGAGATGCAAACAGTCTTGGGAGTCTTTGAGCAGAACAATCTAAAGGTTAACTTGCACGTAGAGTTGGTGGTGAGGAAGGAAAGTGCAAATTTGCATTCATTTCAAGAAGTCTAGAATACAAGAGCAAAGATGTGATGTTGAGGCTTTGTAAGGCATTGGTGACGCCTCACCTTGAATATTCCGAACAGTTTTGGGCTCCTCATCTAAGAAAAGATGTGCTGGCATTGGAAAGGGTTCAGAGGAGATTCACAAGGATGATTCTGGGTATGAAAGGATTATCATAAAAGGATTGGTTGATAGTTCTGGGTCTGTACTCATTGGAATTTAGAAGGATGAAGGGGGGTCGCATTGAAACTTTTTGAATCTTGAAAGGCCTAGACAGTGTAGATGTAGAAAGGATGTTTCCCATGATGAGGAAGTCAAGGACAAGAGGGCACAGCTTCAGGATAGAGAGGTGTCCAGTTAAAACGGAGAAGTAAAGAAATTTCTTTCACTAGAGGGCGGTGAATTTGTGGAATATATTACCACAGGCAACTGTGGAGGCCAGGTCACTGAGTGTATTTGAGGCAGAGCTTGATAGTTTCTTGATTAGACAGGGCATCAAAGGTTATGGGAGGAAGACTGAGGAGTGGAGCTGAGGAGAGGAAAAAGGATCAGCCATGATTGAATAGTGGAGGAGACTCAATGGGCCAAATGGTCTCATTCTGCTCCTATGTCTTATAGTCTTATGTTCTTATAAATTCCTCTGTCAATAATGATTAGAACCAATAAAGAGTAATACTGTAGCTACTATTGGTAGTGTTCTAATATGTTTTGTATTTGAGCTGGGAAGTTGATTGGGGAAAGAGATAAAGGGCTGGAGAAAGGAGAACCTGATGTGGCAAGATAGAAGGCCATGGAAGAAAGGGAAGGATGAAGAGCATCAGAGGGAGGTGATGGGCAGGTAAAGAGATAAGGTGAGAGAGGGAAACAGGAATAGAGAATGGTGGGGGAGAATCGGGGTGGCCAATTACTGGAAGTTTGAGAAATTGATGTTCATGTCATCATGTTTGAGGCTATCCAGGGGCTATGCAGGTTGTTCCTCCAACTTGAGTGTGGCCTCATCATGGCAATAGAGGAGGCCATGTACTAACATGTCGGAATGGGAATGAGAAATTGAATTGAAATTGGTGGCTACCTGGAAATCACACTTGTTCTGGAGGATGGAGCATAGGTGCTTGGCAAAAGCACACATAAAATGATGGAGGAGATCAGTAGGTCAGGGAGCAGGTACGGAGCGGAATAACAAGTCAACAGTTAGTCCCAGATGACAACCCTTCAATCCTCTCCATAGATGCTGCTTGAACTGCTGAGTTCCTCCAACATTTTGCTGGAGGCAAGTAAAGAAACAAGGTGAGAGAAGGAAACAGGAACAGAAAATAGTGAGGAGGTTGGGGGTGGGCAATTACCAGAAGTTCGAGAAATCGATGTTCATGCCATCAAGTTGAAGGCTACCCAGATGGAATAGAAGGTGTTGCCCCTCCAACCTGAGTGTGGCTTTTTCGTGGCGGTAGGGAGTCCGTGGACTAATATGTTGGAAGGGGAATGCGGAGTGGAATTGACATGGGTGGCTACCGGGAAATCCCACTTTTTTTAGTGAATGGAGCATAGGTACTTGGCAAAAACACACACAATATGCTGAAGGAGATCAGTAGTTCAGGCAGTAAACATCGAGAGAAATAAAGAGTTAACATTTCGGTCTGAGATGATGACTCTTCATAGATGCTGCTTGACCTGCTGAGTTCCTCCAGCATTTTGTGTGTGTTACACAGGAGCTCAGGAGGTCATACAGCATCTATGGAGAGGAATAAATAGCCAACATTTTGGGCTGAGACCAAAGTACGTAACATCACAATTTTTCACAATCCATAATGTTCTCAGCTATTTACTTAACATGTCTATATCCCCTTTTGGCCTTTCTTGGCTGTGCTGAACCAATTTTCTGCCTAGACCCACTGACCTGCACCTAGATCATATCCCTCCATACACCTCTCATCCATGTACCTGTCCAAATTTTTCTTAAATGTTAAACGTGAGCCCGCATTTACCACTTCATCTGGCAGCTCATTCCACACTCCCACCACTCTCTGTGTGAAGAAGCCCCCCCTAATTTTCTCTTTAAACTTTCCCCCCTTCACCCTTAAACCATGTCCTCTGGTCTTTTTCTCCCCTAGCCTCAGTGGAAAAAGACTGCTTGCATTCACTCTATCTATACTCATCAAAATTTTGTTTTAATTTATTCTCCTTTTGGTTTTCTTCCTTATCACTGTTTACAATCCCATTGTGTTCTGTGCTCCATCCTGTCTCACCTGGAAAATAGCGCCTCATATGCCAGAATGCTGTTTTTCAAAGACAGCTATGATCATCCCTCTGAAGCTGGTGGTAAACTGTCTTCGTTGGGTCTCAACGTCTCTCTCTGTATTCGGATCATGGACTTCTTGACAGAAAGACCACTGTCACTCCATGTTGGCAAGAACATCTCTAGCTCCAACACAATGAGAGCCAGCACCCTGAGGGTTGCGTTTTCAACCCACCACTGATGCATGGCTGTACCACTAGATTTAGTTCTAACCAAATCCTCAATGTCACTGGTGATACATCAATGACTGGAATCATCACCAATAATGCTGAGACAGAGAGGAGGTAGAACGGCCGGTAGAATAGTATCAGTACAACTTTAGACTCAACGTGGTAAGACTGAAGAGATTATCTGGACCTTAGAACACTACAGGCTGGCCACCGCTCTCTGCACATAAACGGCATCTCTGTGGTGAGTCAGGAGCGCAAGCTTTCTGGGAGCACACTTCATGAGTGATTTCAACTGCTCCCTCTAAACCACCTCTTTAGTCAAGAAAGTACAGCAGCATCTCCACTTTTTGACGAGACTGAGATGAGTGAAGCTCCTTCCTCCCCTCCTCATTCTAACCATTTTTACAGGAGCACCATTGAGATTGTACAGACCAGCTGGATCCCTGTCTGATATGGGAACTGCAAGGCATCTGACCACAAGACCTACAAAGTATTGTGAGGGACCCTAGTATTATCAGTGATCCCTCCCATTGTCCAACAATCTCTTTTATCCCCTTCCATGGGGCAGGAGGTACCGTAGCATTAGGACGAGGACTGTTAAGATGGGAACCAGCTCCTTCCTCCAGGCCGTCAGTAATGATGTGGGAGACAATAGCCTGGGGATCCTTACTGGGATCCTGTTTGAGTGGTAAGTAAGAGAAGATGTCTGATAGTTGTCACTGAGCCTCAGCAAGGTAGAGGTTATTCCGCCAGACTACTGCAGCACCCACCTTAACTGCAGTCTTGATGGTGAGGTTAGGATTAGTGCAGAGAGCGTGCAGAGCAGAGAGTTCAGGATGGAGAGAACAGTGCTGAAGTCGAGACGGTTGATGTCCCGTCGGCAGCAGCAATTAAAGGATCCGGAGGATGCAGAAGACCAGAGCAGGAAGAGGAGGAGGGTTGAAGATGGCAGAAAAAGTCATTAGTGCGGGGTGGAGAGTCCTTGCCAAAGATGAAGGCAGCAGAGGAAGGGCTTAGCCTCATGTCAGTCATGGAACTCATTGATACATAGCAAAATAAATAGGGTACTGGGCAGTGCAGCCTGTTGGGCTGGATTGGCCTGTTTCATATTGTATCTCTAAATAAAAAAATTAAAAATGTACTTTTAAGTTGTTTTCTGAAACAGAAAACCTGCTTATTTCTTCTGCACAGGGAGCATTTGGGGATTTTACGCTATTTGACACATCAGCAAAGTCAGAATTAAAATATGATTCAAAATGAGAGTTTCTTTCAACAAGAATCACACTTTTCCAACACTGATTACTGATATCAATACAATCAACAAAATCTAAAGTCCTCAGACCTCCTCTTCTTCCTTTAAACCACAGCACGATATCTACCTTGTGACTCAGAGTCTGTTAACTAACAGAAGAACTAAGCTGATTAAAAATTTGTAAATTGACTGTCATGGCTATACTTTGAACAGAATCTGTCTTGGCATTTTAAGTTAAGATTCTAGTAATTCTTAGATAGTTGCTCTTAGAGACCTACTAGTCTTGGTAATGAACTTAAAAATATTCTTCAGGAAAATGACATTTGATATATTGTCCAATGGACCATTTTAACAGGGCAACAAGAAGGCTACCAAGATAATCTTCTATAAGGATAGATGGATCATTAACAGAATAGGGTGAGGCAGATCCAGATGCTATTTACAGAAAACAGGGGCCATAAAATGCCTGGAGAGGTCCTAATGGTAACAATGGGGAGTTTAACTTCTTGTGGAAGTTCATCTTCTTACCAAGTAGAGAAGAATGGACAGATGAAGTTTAATTCTGGGAAAATCTGAGATGCTGCACTTTGGGAGATCAAAAGCAAGGGGGAATTGTACAGTTAACGGCAGCATTCTTAACAACACTGTTGTACAGAGTTCCGGTAAGACAGCGATGTGTTCAATCACAGTGGTTTCTACGGGGCCAACCAGTAGTGTTATCTTCCATTTAAAAGATATATTTTTATAATCGCCCAACCTTGTGGTACATTAAGAATTCAAAGTATCTTACATCTACCCCTTCAGCAAGTTGCTGGACTTGGTGTGGATTGTGCTGCTACATGCAACGGAGAGGTGTTAGAGGAGTCAGCTTGCAAAGGTGTTGCGCAGTTTTACAGCTGGTGATCACCTTAGTTACTTCTCTTGTGATCGCAACGCCCTATTGGACGTGGTTAAAGTGGAATGTTACAAGTCCAATTCACTGATTTTTTGGCAGATAGCGAGGCAGAGAGCAGGGGAGCTGTGTGATCTTTGTCATAGCTAGGACGGGGCCTTAAGCCACAGTGTTGCCTGTTTGCAGCTGCCCAGCAGAGAGGCATCAGAGTCGACATGCTCCATAGGAGACGGAGTGGCGCATGGTCCAGGCTGAGGATAGTGCTGCACCCCACTGTTCACTCGGCAGAAGACAAGCACATGTGTGTGTTCAACGGCAGACTGCTGCAACATTCATTGGATTCAGGGTCTTGCACTATTTTTTTCGTGTGATAGTATGTTGCTGATATCTTATATGTGCTTGCAATCTTATATTTGCTGTATGTGCCTTGTGCAGTGTCTGACTGTTAGCATCTTGTTCTGCACAACTGGCCCTGGAGTACATTGTTGCATTTGGGTGTATTCATGGGTTGAATGATGATTAAAGTTGAGGTTGAACTTGGGGTCCAAGTCCACAGCTCTCTGAAAGTGGTTAAGGGCAGTAGAGAAGGTGAATGGTAAACTTTCCTTCATTGGTCAGAGTGTTGAGCAGAAGAGTAAAGAACCCATGTTGTGGCTGTATAAATTTTGGCTGAGCCACGTCTAGAGTACTGCATGCAATTCTAGTCACCCCCTAGTAGGAAATAATTGGAGGATTTTAGTAAAGGACTTACTAGGGCTCTGTTTAATTAGAGGGTATGAGTAACAAAGAAAAAATGAATAAACTACAGTTATTTACTCTGGAATGCAGAGACTTGCTGAAAGGAGACCTGACAAAAGATTATAAAGTTATGAGAAGCACAGACAGGTTAGACAGACAGTCTTTGTTACCAGAGTAGAAACGTAAAATACTGGAGGATGTGCTTTTATTTGGAGGTGAGAAAGTTGAAAGAAGATATGTGGGGCAGGTTTGCCCACAGAGATAGTGATAAGTGCCTAGAACAGAGCTGCTGGTGTTTAGGTGGAAGCAGATATGATCGTGACAATTAAATGGATTTGAAAGTGTAGGGATTGGAGGATGATGGATCATGTGCAGACATGAGATTTAATTTGATTTGGTGCAATTTCCCCTATTATGTTAAAGTGATGAAATATTTTGGAAGGAATCACAATGCACACGCAGTAACGACCTTTCATCAGCTCAGGGAGAATTGGACTCTTTATCCGGAATCTTCATGGCATGTTGTGTGGATTCCCAGTGCCAATATTTTATATCGCACTACAAAATATGCCATTGGCTCTAAAGTGCTTTGAAAAGATTTACATAAACATTTCCTTGTTCTACAATATGAATGTTGCCAGGGATTTCAGGAAATTAATGTTTTCCTTCACTAAAACTGACATTATTTTAACCAATTATGTGAACAAATTGAGTATTCTAACATCAGGTTTTGGTCATTCTATCACATTTGAGGAAAGGAATTTCAGGTCACAACTTCTTTACTTTTTTTTTAAGTACAGAAATTTGGAATGTAATATTGTTTTCCAAATTAATAGAACATAGAACAGTACTGCACACTACAGGCCCAATAGCTTATGATGTTCAGATGACACTTTAACTTACTCCAAGGTGAATCTAACTCTTCCACACCACATATCCCTCCATTTTTCTTTCTTCCATGTGCCTATTTTGTAATATTTACAAAATACTCTGAAAACTCTAGGATACCAAAAGTTTCTTCTAATACATATGATGTATAAGAGAGGCGAGAGTGGATATCTGACCACTGGAAAACAATACTGGAGAGTTTATAATAGGGGACAAGGAAACGGCAGATGAACTGAATAAATATTTTTGCATCAGTCTTCAATGCGGAGACACTAGAAGTAAGGTGGAAGCTCCTGGTGTCAGGAGTCATGCAGTGTCTAAAGTTACCATAACTTCAGAAGATTCTTGGGAAACCGAAAGATCTGATGGTAGATAAGTCACCTGGGCCAGATGGACTATACCCCAGGTCTCTGAAAGAGGTGGCTGAAGATATTGTGAAGGCATTAGTAATGATCTAAGAACCCTTCAATGTTCTGGAATAGTTCTGGAAGTCTGGAAAATTGCAAATGTCACTCCACTCTTCAAGAAGGGAGAGAGGCAGAAGAAAGGATACTATAGGTCAGTTCGTCTGACCTCAGTGGTGTGAAAGATGTTGGAGTTGATTATTAAGGATGAGGTCTCAGGGTATCTGGAGGCAAATGATAAAATAGGCCATAGTCAGCACGGATTCATCAAGCAAAAATTTTTCCAGAAAAATCTGTTGGAATTCTTTGAAAAAATATCAAGCAGTATAGACAAAGGAGAGTTGGTTGATGTTGTGTGCTAGGATTTTCAGAAGGCCTTTGACAAGGTGCCATATATGAGGCTGCTTAAGAAGCTAATAACCCATGATATTACAGGATGGATAAAGCAGTGGCTGATTGGGAGGAGGAAAAGAATGGTAATAAAGGGAGCCTTTTCTGTTGGTTGGCAGTGACAAATGGTGTGCCTCAGGGATCTGTGTTCAGACCGATTCTTTTTATGTTATATGTCAATAATTCCGATAATGGAATTGATGACTTTGTTGCAAAGTTTGCAGATGATACGAAGATAGGTGGAGGGGAAGGTGGTTTTAAGGATGTAGAGAGGCTACAGGAGGACAGATAAATTAGGAGAATGGCCGAAGAAGTGGAAGATGGAATACAGTGTCGTGACATGTATGGTCATGCACATTTGTAGAAGAAATGAAAGGGTTGACTATTTTCTAAATGGAGAGAAAATAAAACTGAGGCGCACAGGGACTTGGGAGTCCTTGTGCAGGATTCCCTAAAGATTAATTTGCAGGTTGAGTCTATGATGAGGAAGACAAATGCAATGTTAACATTCATTTCAAGAGGACTAGAATATAAAAGCAAGGATGTAATATTGAGACTTTATAAAGCACTGGTGAAATCTCACTTGGGGTATTGTGAGCAGTTTTGTGTCTCTCATCTTGGAAAGGATCTGCTGAAACTGGAGAGGATTCAAAGAATTTTCACAAAAATGATTCCAGGATTGAAAAACATGTCATATAAAGAGTGCTTGGTAGCCCTGGGCCTGTATTCACTGGAATTCAGAAGAATGAGGGATGACCTAATTGAAACCTATTGAGTGGTGAGAGGTATTGATAGAGCGGATGTGGCGAGAATATTTCCTATGCTGCGAGAGTCTAAGACCAGAGTATATTGCCCCAGAATAGAGGAGCACCTCTTTTAGTACAGAGATGAAGAAAAAATTCTTTAGCAACAGTTCAGTGAATCTGTGGAATTCGTTGCCACAGGCAGCTGTGGAAGCCAAGTCTCTGTGCATATTTAAGGCAGAGGATGATAGATTCTTGATTGGTCAGGGCATGATGTGACACAAGGGAAGGCAGGTGATTGGACCTGAGTAGAAAATTGGACCAGCTATAATGAAATGGTAGAGCAGACTCAATGGGCCAGAAGGCCTAATTCTGTTCATATATCTTATGGTCTCATGGTTTTATAATAAGCTCTCTTGATTTCAATTTCTTTCTAATGGAATATTAATTAACTGGATTATTCTCGTCAGCCTAAAGCTGTTCTGAGTGGAAATTCACAAATGTTTTGATTGGGATAACTGGCAGGAAATTGCTGGGAAGGAGCATAGGAATAGAATTAATGCCTTAGATAATGGACAACAATCTTGATAATATGATTATATGGTGTCACCGTATCCTGAAGAATGAAACATTTACACTTGGATATTGTGAACAGTTTTAAGCTGTTACAGTGGCATGCAAAAGTTTGGGCACACCTGGTCAAAATTTCTGTTACTGTGAATAGCTAAGCGAGGAAAAGATGATCTGATTTCCAAAAGGCATTATGTTAAAGATGACACATTTCTTTAATATTTTAAGCAAGAAAACTGTACCTTGGGTAAGAGTGACCATAATATGGTGGAATTCTTCATTAAGATGGAGAGTGACATAGTTAATTCAGAAACAAAGGTTCTGAACTTAAAGAGGGGTAACTTTGAAGGTATGAGACGTGAATTAGCTAAGTTAGACTGGCAAATGACATTTAAAGGGTTGACGGTGGATATGCAATGGCAAGCATTTAAAGGTTGCATGGATGAACTACAACAATTGTTCATCCCAGTTTGGCAAAAGAATAAATCAAGGAAGGTAGTGCACCCGTGGCTGACAAGGGAAATTAGGGATAGTATCAATTCCAAAGAAGAAGCATACAAATTAACCAGAGAAAGTGGCTCACCTGAGGACTGGGAGAAATTCAGAGTTCAGCAGAGGAGGACAAAGGACTTAATTAGGAAGGGGAAAAAAGATTATGAGAGAAAACTGGCATGGAACATAAAAACTGACTGTAAAAGCTTTTATAGATATGTAAAAAGGAAAAGACTGGTAAAGACAAATGTAGGTCCCCTACAGACAGAAACAGGTGAATTGATTATGGGAAGCAAGGACATGGCAGACCAATTGAATAATTACTTTGGTTCTGTCTTCACTAAGGAGGACATAAATAATCTTCCAGAAATAGTAGGGGACAGAGAGTCCAGTGAGATGGAGGAACTGAGCCAAATACATGTTAGTAGGGAAGTGGTGTTAGGTAAATTGAAGGGATTGAAGGCAGATAAATCCCCAGGGCCAGATGGTCTGCATCCTAGAGTGCTTAAGGAGGTAGCCCAAGAAATAGTGGATGCATTAGTGATAATTTTTCAAAACTCGTTAGATTCTGGACTAGTTCCTGAGGATTGGAGGGTGGCTAATGTAACCTCACTTTTTAAAAAAGGAGGGAGAGAGAAACCGGGGAATTATAGACCAGTTAGCCTAACGTCGGTGGTGGGGAAACTGCTGGAGTCAGTTATCGAAGATGTGATAACAGCACATTTGGAAAGCGGTGAAATCATCGAACAAAGTCAGCATGGATTTGTGAAAGGAAAATCATGTCTGACGAATCTCACAGAATTTTTTGAGGATGTAACTAGTAGAGTGGATAGGGGAGAACCAGTGGATGTGGTATATTTGGATTTTCAAAAGGCTTTTGACAAGGTCCCACACAGGAGATTAGTGTGCAAACTTAAAGCACACGGTATTGGGGGTAAGGTATTGATGTGGATGGAGAATTGGTTAGCAGACAGGAAGCAAAGAGTGGGAATAAACGGGACCTTTTCAGAATGGCAGGCGGTGACTAGTGGGGTACAGCAAGGCTCAGTGCTGGGACCCCAGTTGTTTACAATATATATTAATGACTTGGATGAGGGAATTAAATGCAGCATTTCCAAGTTTGCGGATGACACGAAGCTGGGTGGCAGTGTTAGCTGTGAGGAGGATGCTAAGAGGATGCAGAGTGACTTGGATAGGTTGGGTGAGTGGGCAAATTCATGGCAGATGCAATTTAATGTGGATAAGTGTGAAGTTATCCACTTTGGTGGCAAAAATAGGAAAACAGATTATTATCTGAATGGTGGCCGATTAGGAAAACGGGAGGTGCAACGAGACCTGGGTGTCATTATACACCAGTCATTGAAAGTGGGCATGCAGGTACAGCAGGCGGTGAAAAAGGCAAATGGTATGCTGGCATTTATAGCGAGAGGATTCGAGTACAGGAGCAGGGAAGTATTACTGCAGTTGTACAAGGCCTTGGTGAGACCACACCTGGAGTATTGTGTGCAGTTTTGGTCCCCTAATCTGAGGAAAGACATCCTTGCCATAGAGGGAGTACAAAGAAGGTTCACCAGATTGATTCCTGGGATGGCAGGACTTTCATATGAAGAAAGACTGGATGAACTGGGCTTGTGCTTGTTGGAATTTAGAAGATTGAGGGGGGATCTGATTGAAACGTATAAAATCCTAAAGGCATTGGACAGGCTAGATGCAGGAAGATTGTTCCCGATGTTGGGGAAGTCCAGAACGAGGGGTCACAGTTTGAGGATAAAGGGGAAGCCTTTTAGGACCGAGATGAGGAAAAACTTCTTCACACAGAGAGTGGTGAATCTGTGGAATTCTCTGCCACAGGAAACAGTTGAGGCCAGTTCATTGGCTATATTTAAGAGGGAGTTAGATATGGCCCTTGTGGCTACGGGGATCAGGGGGTATGGAGGGAAGGCTGGGGCGGGGTTCTGAGTTGGATGATCAGCCATGATCATAATAAATGGCGGTGCAGACTCGACAGGCCGAATGGCCTACTCCTGCACCTATTTTCTATGTTTCTATCTTTCTATGTAATTTCCATCTTTTACAGTTTCAAAATAACAAAAGAAAGAAAAAGTGCCCGAAGCAAAAGTTTGGGCACCCCGCATGGCAGAACTCAGTAACACCTCCTTTGGCAAGTATCACAGCTTGTAAACACTTTCTATAGCCAGCTAAGAGTCTTTCTGTTCTTGTTTGGGGGATTTTTGCCCATTCTTCCTTGCAAGAGGCTTCTCATTCTGTGAGGTTCTTGAGCCATCTTGCATACACTGCTCTTTTGAGGTCAGTCCACGGATTTTCGATGATGTTTAGGTCGGGGGACTGTGAGGGCCATGGCAAAACCTTCAGCCTGCACCTCTTGAGGTAGTCCATTGTGGATTTTGAGGTGTGTTTCGGATCATTATCATGTTGTAGAAACCATCATCTTTTCATCTTCAGCTTTTTTACAGATGGTGTGATGTTTGCTTCCAGAATTTGCTGGTCTTTAATTGAATTCATTCTCCCCTCTACTAGTGAAATGTTCCCCGTGCCACTGGCTGCAACACAAGCCCAAAGCATGATCGATCCACCCCCATGCTTAACAGTTGGAGATGTGTTCTTTTCATGAAATTCTGCACCCTTTTTTCCCCAAACATACCTTTGCTCATTGAGGCCAAAAAGTTCTATTTTAACTTCATCAGTCCACAGGACTTGTTTCCAAAATGCGTTCCTTTGATGCTGAATTTTGTGGTGAGGACACAGGAAAGGTTTTCTTCTGATGACTCTTCCATGAAGGTCATATTTATGCAGGTGTCGCTGCACAGTAGAAAACTGCACCACCACTCCAGAATCTGCTAAATCTTCCAGAAGGTCTTTTGTATTCAAATGGGGGTTTTGATCTGCCTTTCTAGCATTCCTATGAGCAGATCTCTCAGAAAGTTTTCTTGGTCTTCCAGACCTCAACTTGACCTCCACCGTTCCAGTTAACTGCCATTTCTTATTTACATTATGAACTGAGAAAATGGCTACCTGTAAACGCTTTGCTATCTTCTTTTTGCCTTCTCCTGTTTTGTGGGCATCATTATTTTAATTTTCAGAGTGCTGGGCAGCTGCTTAGAGAAGCGCATGGCTGCTGATTGTTGGGACAAGGTTTGAGGAGTCAAGGTATTTATAAAGCTTTGAAATTTGCGTTATCCGGCCTTTCCTAACGATGATTGTGAATAAGCCATAGCCCTAACAAGCTAATTAAGGTCTGAGACCTTGGTAAAAGTTATCTGAGAGTTCAAATCTCTTGGGGTGCCCAAACTTTTGCAGAGTACTCCTTTCTTTCTCTTCACTGTAAAATTGTGCAAGACAAAAATAATACACTCATCTTGTTTAAAATGTTGAAAAGAATGTTTCATTTTTAACTTTATAACGTTTGGAGATCAGTTCATCTTCTACTCACTTAACTATTCACAGTAACGGAAATTTTGACCAGGGATGCCCAAACTTTTGCATGCCACTGTAAGCATCCTTCTTCTCCAGAAGTGTCAGGATGGTATGTACTGCTGTAGCTATTGCGTTGTCTATTGATCAATTGTGTCGGTAGGTGAATTGCAGGGGGTCAGTTTGGGCGGTAGCAAGCTTCAGATGTAATCATTGACCAGCCTCTCAAAGCATTTGCTTATTATTGAGGTGAGTGCTACAGGACGCCAGTCGTTCAGGCATGTTACCTTGGTCTTTTTTGGTACAGGGACATTGGTGGATAAGTTGAAGCAGGAGGGCATTCTACTGGGAGACGGAGAGATTAAAAATGTCTGTAAACACACCTGTCAGTTGTGCTGCACACATCCTGAGTACTTGCCCTGGAATACCGTCTGGTCCCACAGCCTTGCAAAAGTCTACTTGTTGGAAAAATCCAAATTGGAAGCAAAATAAAATGATAGATTCATTTATCACTGCAATCTTTACAGTGTGAAAAACAAGATTTTACACAAAATGCCAACCTTCTCTTCCCTCAGCTATGATCTGATACTTCAAACTGTGGACTCACTTTTAAGGACTCCTCATTGCATTATCTCGAAATTTACTGCTTATTTATTATTATTATTTTGCATATTTTTTCTTTTGTTTTGTATTTGCACAGTTTGGGGTCTTTTGCACATTGGTTATTTGTCAGTCTTGTTGAAAATAGATTTTTAAAAATTTGATTGCAATTTTGGTATTATTGTGAATGTCTGCAAGAAAAAGAATCTCGGAGTCGTGACATATATGTACAGTGGGTTCTGATTAATTGGACCATCAGTTAATTGGGGCAGCCGTTTATCTGGAATACTCTTAAAGAACAAATGCTAATTAATACAATAGATGGAATTCCCCTCGCTCATTTGGGACACTATGCCACTTAATTGAGACAGGTGGCTGTAGCCAAACAGGTTCTAACAAGTGTCAGTTGTGCACATTTGTGTGGTTGTTAGACGCTACACCATGCTTAGAGTGAATAACTTTAAACTATCATCAGTTGCATTTGTTTGTATTCAAAAAGCAGTGATTTTTGTCACTGATAATGGGTAAGAAATAAGCAGTAAAGCAATTCAGAACCGTTTTGTTCACAGTGGTTTCAAGCATTCAGGCTTGACAAAGCCAGAAAAGGCCGGGAATGAAAATGCAATGATTTCACATTTCAACAAGTTAGAAACTACAAAGAACTTAAAGGCATCAAAAATCATACTGAATTTTACAATGAAAATTATGATTTAGAGTAGTGGTCACCAACCTTTTTAAGCCCAAGATCCCCTACCTCGACCTCAATGAAAGGAAGATCTACCTACTAAATCGTTTAGAGAAAAAGCAGCTCAGATTGTACTTCCAATTTGAGGCCTTTTATTTGAGTGAATTGTATTTGAATCACACAAAATACTTTAGTCAAACCTTCAAATTAATTCAAACAAGAAAACACTGTAACTAGCATATCAAACAGGACATAGCAGTTTTTCTTTAAGAATGTTACAATACTTCACACCTTTAATTCTAAGTTTCATTATTTAATTTTATTTCAACGTGAAAAATAAATGAATAAAAATTGACTGTTGCACTCAGTGTGATGACTGGGGCTGAATACTTTCTGCTAGTTCCCTGAAATTTGCCTCATAACTACAGACAGCCCATCTGAGACAGTCTGTGAGGTGTAGGGTTGCCAACTGTCCCGTATTCCCCCCGCTAAAGTAGAATGTTCCTATGAAACCTTTCGTGCCGAAATGCTTTATGCCGAAGAAGCAATTACCATTAATAATTATGGAAAAAAATTTTGAGTGTTCCCAGACTCAAAAAAATAACCTACCAAATCATACCAAATAACACATAAAACCTAAAATAACACTAATATATAGTAGATATGATAAATACACAGCCTATATAAAGTAGAAATAATGAAAATTAAGCCAAAACCGATTGGTGGGGTAAAGAAAAGAAATCGGCACGTACGCGCATGTGCACACGGGTGCCCACACAAGGCTTCATGGTCATGGTAGCCTTTCTTGGGGTAAACACAAATATCCCGGGATTTGATTGCTACTTTTGTCCGTTATTTGGGAGTGAGAAAGTTGGCAACCCTACTGAGGTGTCTGTCAGTAAGTCAGCTCCTGTACTTAGATTTAATAATTTTCATCTGTGAAAATGCAACTTCACATAGATAAGTTGACCTGAAGAAGGCACTGACTTTTAGTGGTATAAAACCAACGCTCACACCTCGCATTGCTCGGCCCCATCGGTAGTAATTGCCACCAGTTTATGAATGGGGATGTCATTTTCACGGACATATTTTTTTAAATTCATTGTAAGTATCCTCGCCTCTGGTTCTTTCTTTTAATTGCAAAAGAGTGAGGAGGTCCTCCTTTGTTGTAAAATCCTGGAAAGCCATTCTGACAAATACAACAAGCTGAGCTGTTTGCATTACATCCAGGGATTCATCGAACTGGAGTGAAAAATATTCACGTCCTCTGATGGTGACCCTACCTTCCTTGTCACTATTGCAGGACCAAGCAGTATATTACGTATTTTAACTATTTTATGAAACTAACTAAATGGGGCATTTGCTTAATAGAGTCAAAATGTACTGGTCCCAATGTGTCCTAATTTCCTGGAAAGCACTGTATTTGGTCATATTTACTTTGAAATTTTGGATTTGAATCTTGCGAAAAATGCAAGAGTATTTGAACATCTGGTTGGGCACAGTTAAGCCCAAAATTCCACAGTTAAAAGCTATTGGACATGGGAAGACTGTTTATATTCCATAAACATTTCTAGTGACCAGAATTGTGTCCAGCTAGTGTGAAATGTTCATCGTTCATTTTGGTGAGTTTATTTCTATTACTTTTGTGTTTTGCTTAAAGGGATAGATGTGGAACTGATGAATAACCTGGTTGAGGTATGCAGAATCAGGTATCAATTGCAAAATAAGCAAGTGGATATAAATTTATGTTTTCATGTAATAGTATGGAAGCTTTAGGGTTTTGGTAAATTGGTTTATTTTTGTCATGTGCTCTGGAAAAATGTCATTTTGCATGCTACCCACACAGATTGTTCTGTCATATGTTTTCAATGAGGCAGTACAAAGGAAAAGAGTAGTGCAGGCAGACATTAAGGTGCAAGGCCATGAGGTCAAGGGTCCATCTTACCGTACAAGTGGACCATTCAATAACTTAAGATGGAGGCTGTCCTTGACTTATAACTCACTATAGAAGCTGTCCTTGAGCCTTTGTACATCTCCTTTGTACATGCTATGCCTCTATACATAGCAGGGAGGTTAAAAAGATCCGCCATGACATTTGGAATGACAGTACAGACCTGCAACAAAGTTAAAAATGATCAAACTCACATCATGGAATTTCTACATTAAAATGCATTGAAGCACAGGATGTGGTTACCGAGCTTACATCCGGATTCGGAAAAGGAAACATATTGAAACTGCAGTGAGAATATTGAAAGTTCTCCCAAAGTAAGATATGGTCTCATTTTAGTGGTTACTTTCCTGGGCTTGAATAGTGGAAATATTAGCTTGGGGAGACAGATAAGTGCATAACAGTCAGGAGAGGGAAGGGCAAGAGCCAGATGCCAGAGAGCACCCCTGTGGCTGTACCCCTTAACAATAAGTAGTCCTGTTTGAGTACTGTTAGGGGGGGGACGGCCTACCTGGGGGACGCAACAGTAGTTGCACCCCTGGCTATAGAGTCTGGCCCTGTGGCTCAGAAGGGTAGGGAAAGGAAGAGGATGGCAGCATTAATAGGGAGCTCTATAGTTAGGGGGTCAGGCAGGCGATTCTGTGGATGCAGGAAAGAAATGCAGATGGTAGCTTGCCTCCCAGGTGCCAGGGTCTGAAATGTTTCTGAATGTGTCCATGATATCTTGAAGTGGGAAGGAGAATAACCAGAGGCCGTGGTACATATTGGTACTGATGACGTAGGTAGGAAAAGGCAGGAGGTCCTGAAAGCAGACTACAGGGAGTTAGGAAGGGAGTTGAGAAGCAGGACTTCAAAGGTAGCAATCGCGGGATTACTGCCTGTGCCACGTGACAGTGAGCATAGGAATAGAATGAGGTGGAGGATAAATGCGTGGCTGAGGGATTGGAGCAGGAGGCAGGGATTCAGATTTCTGGATCATTGGGAGCTCTTTTGGGGCAGGTGTGACCTGTACAAAAAGGATGGGTTGCATATGAATCCCAGGGGGACCAATATCCTGACAGAGAGATTTGCTAAGCCTATTGGGGAGAATTTAAACTAGAATTGCTGGGGGGTGGGAACTGAACTGGAGAAAAGGAGGTTGGCTCGTAAATAGAGAAAGCTTGGAGACAGTGAGAGAGGGAAGATAGACAGGTAATAGAGAAGGTACACGCTCAGACCAATGGTTTGAGATGTGTCTATTTTACTGTGAGGAGTATTATGAACAAAGCGGATGAGCTTAGAGCGTGGATCAGTACTTGGAGCTATGATGTTGTGGCCATTACAGAGACTTGGATGATGCAGGGACAGGAATGGCTACTTCAAGTGCCAGGCTTTAGATGTTTCAGAAAGGACAGGAAAGGAGGCAAAAGAGGTGGGGCGTGGCACTGTTGATCAGAGATAGTGTCATGGCTGTAGAAAAGGAGGAAGTCATGGAGAGGTTGCCTATGGGGTCTCTGTGGATGGTAGTTAGAAATAAGAAGGGGCCGATAACTCTACTGGGTGTTTTTTATAGACCACCCAATAGTAACAGGGACATCGAGGAGCAGATAGTGGGACAGATTCTGAAAAAGTGTAATAATAACAGGGTTGTTGTGGTGGGAGATTTTAATTTCCCAAATATTGATTGGCATCTCCCTAGAGTGAGGGGTTAGATGGGGTGGAGTTTGTTAGGTGTGTTCAGGAAAGTTTCTTGACACAATACGTGGATAAGCCTACAAAGAGGAGAGGCTGTACTTGATCTGGTATTGGAAAATGAACATGGTCAGGTGTCAGGTCTCTCAGTGGCAGAGCATTTTGGAGATGGTGATCACAATTCTATCTCCTTTATCATAGCATTGGAGAGGGATAGGAACAGACGAGTTAGGGAAACATTTAATTGGAGTAAGGGGAAATATGAGGCTATCAGGCAGGAACTTGGAAGCATAAATTGGAAACAGATGTTCTCAGGGAAATGTATGGAAGAAACGTGGCAAATGCTCAGGAGATATTTGCGTGGGGTTCTGCATAGGTACGTTCCAACGAGACAGGGAAAGGATGGTAGGGTACAGGAACTGTGGTGTACAAAGGCTGTTGTAAATCTAGTCAAAAAGAAAAGAAGAGCTTATGAAAGGTTCAAAAAACTAGGTAATGTAGAGATCTAGAAGATTATAAGGCTAGCAGGAAGGAGCTTGAGAATGAAACTAGGAGAGCCAGAAGGGGCCATGAGAAGGCCTTGGCAGGCAGGATTAAGGAAAACCCTAAGGCATTCTACAAGTATGTGAAGAGCAAGGGGATAAGACATGAGAGAATAGGACCAATCGAGTGTGACAGTGAAAAGTGTTTATGGAACTGGAGGAGATAGCAGAGGTACTTAATGAATACTTTACTTCAGTATTCACTACGGAAAAGGATCTTGGCGATTGTAGGGATGAATTGCAGTGGACTGAAAAGCTTGAGCATGTAGATATTAAGGAAGAGGATGTGCTGGATCTTGGTGTCTGAGTCCATAGGACACTCAAAGCTGCTACGCAGGTTGACTCTGTGGTTAAGAAGGCTTACGGTGCATCGGCCTTCATCAACCATGGGATTGAGTTTAAGAGCCGAGAGGTAATGTTGCAGCTATATAGGACCCTGGTGAGACCCCGCTTGGAGTACTGTGCTCAATTCTGGTCGCCTCACTACAGGAAGGGCGTGGAAACCGTAGAAAGGGTGCAGAGGAGAATAACAAGGATGTTGCCTGGATTGGGGAGCATGCCTTATGAGAATAGGTTGAGTGAACTCGGCCTATTCTTCTTGGAGCGACGGAGGATGAGAGGTGACCTGATAGAGGTGTACAAGTTAATGAGAGGCATTGATTGTATGGATAGTCAGAGGCTTTTTCCCAAGGCTGAAAAGGCTAGCACAAGAGGGCATAGTTTTAAGGTGCTTGGAATAAGGTAGAGAGGAGGTGTCAGGTGTAAGATTTTTTCACACAGAGAGTGGTGAGTGGGTGAAATGGACTTCCAGCGATGATGGTGGAGGCGGATACGAGAGGGTCTTTTAAGAGACTCCTGGACAGGTACATGGAGCTCAGAAAAATAGAGGGCTATGGGTAAGCCTAGGTACTTCTAAGGTAAGGACATTTTGGCACTGCTTCGTGGGTCCAAGGGCCTGTATTGTGCTGTAGGTTTTCTATGTTCTATGTTTCTATGTAATTTCTCTATGAAAATGACAGCAACTAGCATTAGCACATGTACAATTATACAGCAAAGTTAAAGACTTGCTACCTAAGATACAGAGGCCTACTGAACATTGCTTTGCCAAACACCAAACCAATGATTTGTTTGCCTTAAAATTCATAACTGGTCAGTAGGAAGAAGTACATAGTCACAATGGTGCACGAACCCTGTTTCTAAAATATATTCCATTGACATCAAGAGATGAATTTGGACTCAGAGTGTAAGGTTGTGACTCAGCAATGTAGAGTATTTAGGTACAAGGAATGCACTCCCAAGCAGATATATTCAAAAATTTACAAACTTTTTTTTGGAATAATTCTATAACTAGAGGGGATGCAATTAAGATTGAGAGGGTGTACAAATGGGATGTCTGTGGCAAGTTCATTTTGCACAGGCAGCGGTGATGCGTAAGTGGAACAGATCAAATGCTTTAAGTTCCTCGGGGTCAATATTACAAATGACCTGATTTGATCCAACCAAGCAGAGTTCACTGTCAAGAAGGCCCACCAGTGCCTTTATTTCCTGAGAATACTAAAGAAATTTGGCCTGTCCCCTAAAACCCTCACAAATTTTTATAGATGCACCATAGAAAACATTCTTCCAGGGTACATCACAACCTGGTATGGAAGTTGTCCTGTCCAAGACCGGAAGAAGCTGCAGAAGATCGTGAACACGGCGCAGCACATCACACAAACCAATCTTCTGTCCGTGGACTCACTTTACACCGCATGCTGTCGGAACAGTGCTGCCAGGATAATCAAGGACATGATCCACCCAGACAACAGACTTTTCGTCCCTCTTCCCTCCGGGAGAAGGTTCAGGAGCTTGAAGACTCATACAGCCAGATTTGGGAACAGCTTCTTTCCAACTGTGATAAGACTGCTGAATGGATCCTGACCCGGATCTGGGCCGTACCCTCCAAATATCCGGACCTGCCTCTCAGTTTTTTTGCACTACCTTACTTCCCATTTTTCTATTTTCAATTTATGATTTATAATTTAAATTTTTAATATTTTCTAATTTTAACTATTTGTAATGTCCTTAATATTTAATATTTGTAATCCAGGGAGGGTGAAGCACAGAATCAAATATCGCTGTGATGATTGTACGTTATAGTACCAATTGTTTGGCGACAATAAAGTATAAAGTATAAAGTATAAGTATAAAGTATTTTATTTATTTTTATTTTATTGAGATACAGTGTGGAATAGGCCCTTTCAGCCCTTTGAGTTGTGCCACCCGGCAACCCCTGATTGAACACTAGCCTAATCATGGGATAATATACAATGTGGGAGGAAACCCATGTGGTCACGAAGAGAAAGTACAAGCTCCTTACAGACAGTGGCAGGAATTGAACCCTGGTTGCTGGTACTGGAAAGCATCGTGCTAACCACTACGCTACTGTGTCTCCCCAATATGGTGCACTGGGGATGAGTTGAGGCAAATATGATGGCGGCATTTTGGAAGCTCTGCTTCTTAAAGAAGATGGTTGGAAGGGAGTATCTCCTGCAGCCCCCTCCATCTTCTTACCCCATTCCTTACCCCAGATGTATGGGGCCCTAAGTTAGGCATGTGATTATGCAGAAAATGGAGGGATATGCACTGTTTGTAGGATGAAGGGATTCATTTACTGAGGCATAGAAACATAGAAAACCTACAGTAAAATACAGGCCCTTCGGCCCTCAATGCTGTGCCGAACATGTACTTACTTAGAAAATATTCTCTAGCATTTAATTATTAGTTGTATTAGTTTAGTGTTAAAGGTCTATTCCTGAGCTGTGCTGCTCAGTGTTCTAATGGTGACACGGTGGTGAAAACGGAATTTGGCTTACTTGCCTTCATCAGCCGGAGGATTGAGGACAAGAGTTGGATGTCACATTACAACTGGAAACAACATTGGTGAGACCATACCTGCAGCACTGTAGTATTGGTAAATTATTGCTATATGAATCAAACCATTCTGACAGATCATGCATTACATAAAGGTATTAAAAAGCAAACAGATTACAAAATGTTTTCAGTTCTGGTCATATAGCTTCAGGAAGGATGTCACTCAGCTGCAAATGATGCAAAAAAGATTCACAACTCTGTTGCCTGGACTTATGGGCTTTAGTTATTAGGAGAGATATGCTGTCTTCTTTTCCACTGAAGCACAGGACATTGACGAATGATCTTATAAAGATTTAAAGGATTTTTAAATATTACCTTTATTTGACTCATGTACATCAAGACATAAGAATAAAATGTGTAATTTCCATCAACAACCAACACAGTTTAAAAATGTGCTGGGGACAGCCCACAAGTATTGTCACATTTCCAGCGCCCACATAGTTTAGCACAACTTACCACCATGACATATCCCCATCTTGCTAACCGTAATCAGTATGTCTTTAGAATGTGGGAGGAAAATGGAGCACCTGAAGGAAACTTGAGTATTCATGGGGAGAATATACAAACCTCTTACAGACAGTAGCATAAATTGAATCATAATTGTACTGCTGGTGTTGTAAAGCACTATGTTAACCACTAAACTACCATGCTAAATTTATAGAGGTATATAAAGGCATGAGCAGCATAGATGAAATGAAAGGTCACAGTCTTTTTCCACAGTGTATGGGAGTCTTAGATAAGATGAACGGACAGTCTTTTTCTCAGTGTATGGGAGTCTGTAACTGGAGGCATAGACTACAGGTGAGAATGGTTAATATGGGATTAAATAAATGGGATTAGCTCAGGTGGGCAACTTGGGCATCATAGATTTGATGAGCTGAAGGGCCTGTTTCTGTGCTGTATAACTCTATGACTATTTAAAAAAAAATTAAAAGGATTGAAAGGATTTTGTTTTGGTCCAATTGATATTTTAATGATAGCTTTGCTGTTGTTGGTCAGGACTTTGTTTTGGCTTCTGTATAATTGGCATTATTTAGCTATTTATCACAGGAAAGGGAAAATGAACACTGCAAAGCCAGCTGAATCATTATGGGTAATATCAATTAAAAGCATTTTTGATTTCCTTTTGAGTGTGTGACTGGCGCATAATGACTAAGCTCATTTCATTGGTCATGCACACAAAAATAATTCTTATCTTAGGGAGAAATCAGCAGTGGCTTTTTGCAAAGGAATCTGGTTAACCGATTATGTTCTAAGAATGATCTGTTCAGATATAAGGATTAATAATGAATGTGTATTTTTTCTGGATTCAGTCATTCCATACCAGGGACATTTCTCCCAAACACAGTTTACAGGAATTGCCTAAGCCAGCCAATGGGTGGCCTTTTGAGTTGGGAGGGGAGGAATTAGTGGTTAAAAATATTTATGTTTAGAATATCATAGTACACATTCCTGATAATAACTGACAATTACAGGAATATCTGCAAGTCAAAGTTGAGTTTATTGGCAAGTGTACAAATGCATGTATGCACAGGTGCAATGGAAAAGTTATTTGAAACAGTTGCACATGCACATAGCAACGTATCACAAGAAAAACATAATTTTGTACATTGCTGTGTACAGTAAGTCTGAGGCACCTGAGAATTTCCTATATGGTTTCAGATAGTATGGCCTCCACAGAGCCCTAATATGAACATCTTCGAGGCTGTCTGGGATTACCTGGAGAGATAGAAGCAAGTGAGACAGCCAAAGTCTGCAGAACTGTGGCAAGTTCTTCAAAATGTTTGGAACAACCTACCAGCCGATTTTCTTATAAATACACAATAGTGTACCTAAGAGAATTGATACAGTTTTAAAAGGCAAAAGGTGGCCACAACAAATTTTGATTTGATTTAGTTTTTTACTGTTTACAGCTTTTTATAGTTTTTTTCATATTTAGAAGCTTTTCATTTTGTTATTTTGAAAGCATCTTCGCTTTACAGATTTTTATTCACATGTACCAAAGCCTTTTGCACTGTACTGAATTGGTTAAACAGGGATCACAAATAAAGCATAAAAGCAAAGTCTCTTTCAGTGAAAAGTGGTCCTGGTGCAGGTATTCTGACTTAGTAATTAGGATTGTGCAGGTTTGTTCGAGAACTAAATGTTTGAATGGCAGTAACTTCAACCTGGTGGTGTGGGACTTCAGGCTACTCTGCCTCCTGCCTGACGGTAGGTGTTAGTGCCGAGGTGGTGAAGATCTTTGACGGGGTAGTACCTCATGTACCTGAGGAGTGATATAGCAGTTGTAATTATATGCAAATTCATTAAGAACTCAGAAGGCCGTTCAGCCCATCCGGTCCATAGTGGCTCCCAACGAAGCAGTCCCTTCTCCTTCACCAGATGTTCTTATACCCCAGTGACACATTCCCTCTTACATGCCAGAAAAATGGAAAGTTATGTATGAGGGATGGGTTTGATGGATCTTAGAGACGGTTAAAATGTTGGCACAAACTTGTGGGCCAAAGGGCCTATACTGTGCTGTAACGTTCTGTATTCATCAACCATCTTTAATTCACTTTGTCATCAACTGATATTAAGGTTTATAAAAACAGAATATACTGGAATGACTCACTGGGCCAAACAGCATCTTAGCCTGAAGCATTAACAATTCGCTTTCCACAGATGCTGCCTGACCTGGTGAGCATTTTCTATTGTTATTTTTAAGATTTTGAGCTGCTGCAATGTTTGGGTTTTTTTCCATTATTTTCTTGTATGCAAAGAACAATTTAAAATAACTTACTTGTCAACATCTTCGGAATATGGCAGGAAATTAGAGTATCCATTGGAAAACCTACACCATCTCAAACAGATCATGAAATCTCAAAGGCCAACTCCCAAGGTCAGGATCGAGCCTGCACCCCTGGAGCTGGGAAGTATTAGTAACACTATCATTCCATTTGAACTCTGGGCTTCTATTAACGTTAGTGTCAGGGCTCTTCACATAAGACCATAAGAAACGTGAGCAGAATTCGGCTATGCGAGACCCGACGCAGACTGGGAGACTGCTTTGCTGAACACCTACGCTCTGTCCGCCAGAGAAAGCAGGATCTCCCAGTGGCCACAGATTTTAATTCCACATCCCATTCCCATTCTGACATGTCTATCCACGGCCTCCTCTACTGTAAAGATGAAGCCACACTCAGGTTGGAGGAACAACACCTTATATTCCGTCTGGGTAGCCTCCAACCTGATGGTATGAACATCGACTTCTCTAACTACCACTAATGCCCCACCTCCCCCTCGTACCCCATCCGTTACTTATTTTTATACACACATTTTTCTTTCACTCTCCCTTTTCTCCCTCTGTCCCTCTGACTATACCCCTTGCCCATCCTCTGGTTCCCCCCCCCCTTGTCTTTCTCCCCGGACCTCCTGTCCCATGATCCTCTCATATCCCCTTTGCCAATCACCTGTCCAGCTCTTGGCTCCATCCCTCCCCCTCCTGTCTTCTCCTATCATTTTGGATCTCCCCATCCCCCTCCCACTTTCAAATCTCTTACTAACTCTTCCTTCAGTTAGTCCTGACGAAAGGTCTCGGCCTGAAACGTCGACTGTACCTCTTCCTAGAGATGCTGCCTGGCCTGCTGCGTTCACCAGCAACATTGATGTGTGTTGAATTTCCAGCATCTGCAGATTTCCTCATGTTTGGCCCATTGTGTCTGCTCTGCTGTTTGACCATGGCTGATTCATTTCACTCTCAACCCGATTCTCCTGCCTTCTTCCCATAACCTTTCACACCCTGAAAGATTTTATTAAACTCTGACTTAGATACACCCAATGACCACCTATGGCAATGAATTCCACAGATTCACCAACCTCGCTCTTATCAGGGTAAGCAAATCTAAATGCACATCTTCTATGGTCTCATTATGACAGTGGAGGAGGCCATGGATAGACCTATCGGAATGGGACTGGAAAGTGGAATTAAAATGGGTGGCCACTGTGAGATCCCACTTTTTCTGGCAGTCTGAGCGTAGGTGCTTGGCAAAGTGATCTCCCAATCTACGTCGGGTCTCATCGATATACAGGAGGCCTCACTGGGAGCACCAGATACAGTATATGACCCTAACAGAAGTGTCACCTCACCTGGAAGGACTGTTTAGGGCCCTGGATGGTAGTGAAGATGGGGATGTAGGGGCAGGTGTAGCACTTATTTCACTTGCAAGGATAAGAGCCAGAAGCAAGATCTGTGGGGAGGGACGAATGGACAAGGGAGCCACATAGGGAGAGATCCTTGTGGATAGCAAAATGTGGGGAGGGGTGTTGGAGGGAATGTTGTGCTTGGCGGGGGGATTCCACTGGAGGTGGTGGAGATTTCAGAGAATTATGTGCTGGATGCAAAGATTTAGGTTGGAGGAACAACACCTTATTTTCCTTCTGAGTAGCCTCCAAATTGATGACATGAACATCCATTTCTTGAGCTTCCGGTAATGCCCCCCTCCATCTCCCCTCTCTTTTATTACTTCCCATCCCCTTTTCCCTCTCTCCCCTCATCTCCTTGCCCACCTATCACCACCCCCTGGTGCTCCTCCCCACAGTTCTTCCTTCCAAGGCCTTCCGTCTCTTTCACCCATCAACTTCCTAACTCTTTACTTCATCTCTCCCCCTTCAGGTTTCACCTATCATCTTGTGTTTCTCTCTTCTCTCCCCCTACTTTTCAAATCTACTCCTCAGGTATTTTTTTCTCCAGTTCTGCCGAAGGGTCTCGGCCTGAAACATCAGCTGTACTCTTTTCCATGGAGGTTGCCCGGCCTGCTGAGCTCATTCACAATTTTGTGTGTGTTGCTTGGATTTCCAGCATCAGCAGATTTTCTCTTGTGTGTGAAGGATTCCAACAGGTTTATCAGGCAAGATTTTTCTGAAGGAAACCATGTTGACTTTGTCCTATTATATCCTGTGTCACCAAGTTCTCCACAATCCCATTCTGAAAAATTGATTCCAACATCTCCCCAGCCACCGAGGGCAGGCTAACTGATCTATAATTTCCTTTCTGCTGCCTCCCCCCCTTCTTAAAGAATGGAGTAGCATTTGCAATTTGCCAGTCCTCCGGAACCAAGCCCAAGTACAATTATTCTTAAAAGATGATTACTAATGCCTCCACAGTCTCTACTGCTGCCTCTTTTTGAACACTGGGGTGCAGTTCATCTGGTCCAGGTGACTTATGCACCTCTAGCTTTTTCAGCTTTTTGAGCAACTTCTCCCTTCTAATCGTAGTTGCCCTTGCTTATCTTTCCTCACATCCTTCAACATCTGGCACACTGCCTTCCACAGTGAAGACTGATGCAAAATACTCATTTAGTTCATCAGCCATCTCTTTGTCCCTGGTTACTATTTATCCAGTCTCATCTTCTGGCGCTCTTCTTTCCACTCTCATCTCTCATTTTTGAAAAAGCTTTTTCTATCCCTTTGGTATTGTTTATTAGCATGCTTTCATATTTCATCTTTCCCCTCCTATTGATTATGTTAGTGGTTTCCTGCAGGTTTTTAAAAGCTTCCCAATCCTCTATCTTCCCGCTAATGTTTGCTTTGTTGTATGCCTTCTTTTTTTGCTTTTAAATTTGCTTTGACTTCCCTTGTCAGCCACAGTCATACTATTTTGCCATTTGAGTATTTCTTTGTCTTTGGAATACATCTATCCTGCACCTTCCCAATTTTTCCCAGGAACTCAAGCCATTGCTGCTCTGCTGTCATCCTTGCCAGCATCTCCTTCCAACTTACTTTGGCCAAATATTCTCTCATAACACTGTAATTTCCTTTATTCCACTGAAATACAGCTGCATCAGACTTTACATTCTCCCTATCAAGTTTCACATTGAACTCTGTCATATTGTAATCATTGTCTCCTAAGGGTTCCTTTACCTTAAGGTCACTAATCGCCTCCAGTTCATGACATAACACCCAATCCAGTAAAGCTCATCCCCTAGTAGGCTAAACGACAAGTTCCTCTAAAAAGCCATCTCGAGGTCATTCACAAATTTCACTCTCTTGAGGTCCATTACCAACCTGATTTTCCCAATCTACCTGCAGGTTAAAATCTCCTATGACTATCATAGCTTTGCCCTTTTGACGTGCCTGTAGCAACAAATAATCTGCTGGAGGAACTCAATGGCTCAATCAATATTCATTAATGTTGTTGGTGTGGGAGTGGGGGGGGGAGAGGGGATAGGTGGACTGAGGAGGGGTGAGAGATGATTGTCGGATGAAGCCTCATTGCGGAGGGAAAGAGAGGGAGGAAGAACACAGGGGCAGCTCAGTAATAGTTAGAAGCAGACAAGCAAACAAGAAAAGCAGATGGGTCCAAAAGTTTCTATCTGTGTGGATTTTTTAGCTTCTCCTCATAACCATGAAAGTGTCCTTTGGGTTCTCAGTTTCCTCCCATGTGCCACAGGTGGGCAGGTCAAACAGCCAGTGCCAATTGTGCCTAATTCATCATTTAGTGGTAGAATATGTAGGAGTTGATGTGAATGTCGTGAGAGTAAGATGCAAAAATGGGACTGACATAAATTTATTGTAAATGGGTAACTGACAGTAAATGGGCTGATGCGTCTGCTTCCATGCAGTATGTAAGCCCTCCTCTCTGACCCTGTAGGAGATGCATGGGAGGGAAAGATACACAAGTGGAGGCTTCGCACCGGAGAAGCAAGACTGAATCTGAGCAATTTATTACCACAGAAGGCTGTGGAGGCCAAGTCACTGGCTAAATTTAAAGCAGAGTATGATTGATTCTTGATTAGAAAGTGTACCAAATGTTACGGGGATAAGGCAGGACAATGGGGTCGAGAGGGATAATAAATCAGCCATGATGGAATAGCAGAGCAGACTCAATAGGCCAAATATCCTAATTGTGCTCTTATGTCTGCTCTTAAAGGGGTATGGCTCATGGGAAGGCAGATGGATACAGTTTAATACAGCATCACGGTCAGTCATGGGTCAAAAGGCATGTTTCTGTGTAGTACTGCTCTATTTTGAAAATATTAACAAAAATATTGCAAACTGCTACAAGCAAATCAATATCTACTTTTTATTGACTGCAGTTAGTAAAGGTAATTCTTCAATGGGGAAAAATGAGATTCTTTAGGTTAGGTAATCAGGTATAAACGATGGCTTTGTGATTTTCATTTAATATACAAGTTTATCACTAAAGAAAAGTAGAATATTAGATAAATTCAGGTCCATAAATTTTCCTCTGACATCTGGTATGGGAGATGTAGAAATCATAAATGATCCCAACAGATATTTGGTCAGTTTTGGTAAGCTGTTGGCAACGCCATGAAAGTGTATCTCTAGCTGAAGCACTAGAGAGAGGGGCGGCCTTGAACAGAAAACAACTGCAATGGGCCTGTAACAATGGCGTATAAAGGGAGACTTTGACCGTCAGAATAAGGGTTGTGCTTTCCTTTATCTGCTCCGGATCACAAGTTCAATGCTAAACTCGCAAAATGACTCTCGCAGGAAGCAAGCTTTTAAACAGAGGCCAAACGGATGCAACTGCTCTGCTTCTGGTTGATAAACGTAAGGAGGTAAAACTCTGAAAACAATTCAAGGGCAAAGTTACTGGAATGCACAGAGATGGATACTGCTTGTATTATTGTACTGATATTCTGATAGAAAAAATGTTTTGAAAGAAAAATGAGATTGAAACATTTTGTTTGCACAATATTTTGGTGTGCTAAAACTCAGTTGTAAAACTGAACAAAATCCAATTTGAGATATCAGTTGCACAAGAGATTCTGCAGATGATGGAAATCCAGAGCAACACAAGCAAAATGCTGGAGGATCTCAGCAGACCAGGCAACATTTACACAGGGGAGTAAGCAGTTGCTGTTTGGGCCGAGACACTGATGAAGAGTCTTGGCCTGAAAGTTTGACTATTGATCCTCCACAGAGGATACCTGACCTGCTGAGCTCATCCTGCATTTTGTGTGCTGCTCTGTGATATCATGGGGTGGTTTATATAGTGTATTTAATACTTCAGTAATATTTGAGCAATATTGTAAATCTATTGTTTGATTACACATTCTTTGTCTGTTTCCATAATTCATTAATGGTTATATATAAAAGTACATGAATGACATATATCATTACACCACCACGTTATATGTGAGCACCTTACTGAATGCAAATAAACCCATATCCCTGGCTACAGTGTTTTGTTTTGATTAGTTTTTGGAGTTACAAAACATAACAGCGGTGATGAGGAAGTTTTAAAAGGAAACCAAAATGACTACCTACCTGTTGAAGTGCAGCACATTTGTTTCTTTGGAATGAGAGAGCGACGACTGAGTTTTAAAAAAAGGCAGAAAATGGACGAAATTCATGGGTTCATAAACAGTGATTACCAGGTGATAATAAAAATAAATAAATAAATAAGCAGAAATTGCTGGCTACATCGGATAAACAGACTCGTTCCATTGTATAACGGATAACTGGATGATGCATACTGAATAAACTGAGCTGTATTTTGAACCAAACGGAAAATCCAATGAGAAATAAGTGGCAGTTTTGCCGAATGTAATAAGTGGGAAATCATATAGTTTGCTTAGAAGTTTAACTGTTCCAACCAATCTAGGCAAAATGGAGTTTTGATGATATTCTGAACATAATGCAAGATCATCTAAAACCAAAATCATTGTTGGTAGCAAAATTCTTTAGGTTTCATTCATGGAATCCAAAGAAAGGGGACTCCATTTCACCTTACATGGCTGAATTGAAGAAATTGTCCAAGCATTGACAGTTCAATGATGGCCTTGATGCCTTGAGAGATCGTTTAGTTTGTGGAATCTTACAAGAAAGCATTCAAAAATGGCTCCTAACTGAATCATAGCTTATATTTAAAATAACTGTTGAAATCACTGTATCAGTGGAGACAGCAGCCAGAGACAAAATTTAGTGGCAGTCAGGATCGAAAGTGAAAATGAACAAAATTGCAATATCTGAACAGAAAACTACCCTGCTGAACAAACTGTGCTACCTTTGTGGCAGGAACTTACACACACACCTACACCAATATATATTTAAAGATTAAATGCAGAACATGCAATGAAGTAAGACACGTACAAAGAGGATGTCGGGCAGACAAAAATAAATGGACTGCATAGGGAAAGGAAAATGATGAAAAGTCAAGTTTCAGTTTCAAAGAGTACTAAAAAATAATGTTGCTAAAAAGATCTGACAATACTGACAGTGGCACAGGACTGAGTCACCTTGAGATTTACAATGTGAAAACTAAAAAGAGACAAACAATATGGCTTCCACCCAAAGTGAACAGCAAATCAATTAAAATGAAATTGGACTCTGGGTCAACTGTTTCAGTCATTCCACAAAATGAGTTTGAACAGCGTTTCAAAAATATTGAACTAAAGCCAGCAAATATGCAACTAAGAATTTTTACTCGAGAAAAGATATCTCCTGTGGGAATGACATTCATAGCAACGGAATACAACAACCAACAAGCCACATTGGGCTTGTATGTGTTAAAGACAGAAGGGTCAGCATTGTAGGGCTATGATTGGCTGAGACAACTATAACTTGATTGGAGATCCATTCGCCATTTTGATGCCACATCTCCTGCAATAGAGTCAACTGGAAACAAATTAATAAAGTTACTGGATGATGTCACGGTCGTGTTCAAAGATGGCATTGGAAAACTCAAGGATATCAAGGGTAAAAATGTGTTAAATGAAAATGCAACACCCAAGTTTTACAAAGCCTGTCCGATTCATTCTACCTTCTGTGATAAAGAACTGAGTGAGCTAGATCACATGTAGGCTGAAGGAGTTCTTTTCAAGGCTGTGTGGAGCCTAAGAACAATGACAGTGGTCCCAGTAACCAAGAAGGATGGGTCTGTCAGGATCTGTGGTGACCTTAAAGTCACCATCAACCCAGTACTATGGACGGAGATGAAAGAAGAGTCCAAAATGTTTTGCACCATAAAAACTCAAAAGTATTTATCACTTTTATAAGCTTACTTCTGGAGCAGTATCTACACCTGCATTTTGGCAGAAAGCTACAGACTAGCGTCTACAAGGCTGAGAAGGCACTCAGTGTTACCTGGAATACATCACTGTAATTGGTGAGGATACTAAAGAACATTTCCAAAATCTCAAAACAGTGTCAAAAAGGTTAGAAGATTACAGGCTCAGAAATGTTGACTGTTTATTCCCGTTTAAAGATAGTTTCTGCTCCTCCAGCATTTTGCGGCTGTTGCTCAAGATTTAGAGCATCTGCAGAATCTCTTGAGTTTATTGGTGCACCATGGATCAATTTCAGAGACGGTATTAAACTTGCAACACTCACAACACGCTGGAGGAACTCAGCAGGCCGGGCAGCATCCGTGGAAACGGTCGGTCGACGTTTCGGGCCGGAACCCTTCGTCAGGACTGTAGAGGGAAGGGGCAGAGGCCCTATAAAGAAGGTGGGGGGAAGGTGGGAAGGAGAGGGCTGGTAGGTTCCAGGTGAAAAACCAGTAAGCAGAAAGATAAAGGGGTGGGGGAAGGGAGGCGGGGAGGTGATAGGCAGGAAAGGTGAAGAAAGAATACGGGAAAACACAATGGGTAGTAGAAGGAGGCAGAACCATGAGGGAGGTGATAAGCAGGGATATGGGAAGGGAGGGGGAGGGAATTACCGGAAGTTGGAGAATTCTACGTTCATACCAAGGGGCTGGAGACTACCTAGACGGTATATGAGGTGTTGCTCCTCCAACCTGAGTTTAGCGTCATCATGGCAGTAGAGGAGGCTATGTATGGACATATCTGAACGGGAGTGGGAAGCAGAGTTGAAGTGGGTGGCTACCGGGAGATCCTGTCTGTTTTGGCGGAAGGCGCGGAGGTGCTCGACGAAGCGGTCCCCCAATCTACGTTGGGTTTCACCGATATAGAGGAGGCCGCACCGGGAGCACCGGATGCAATAGATGACCCCAACAGACTCACAAGTGAAGTGTTGCCTCACTTGGAAGGATTGTTTGGGGCCCTGAATAGTGGCAAGAGAGGTGGCAAGTTTAATATATTAAACTTGCAATCGTGCAAATGAACAATGTTTGTCAATAATACTTGGAATTTTTTTAAAGCAATTGCTGCATAGATGACCTTTCAGGTTTATTCAAATTGTGCCACATGATATGATAAATCAAAATGCCAATAGTACTAAATAGGTACTGCATTTATACTCCAATCAATAAACACTTCCATATTGCATCTCGTTATCCACTGTTATTCACCCTTGCATGGGATGCTGCTCTGGGATTTAGAGAAAACTTTCATAGTGCTCCATTGCACACATCATGCATAGGAGCTCTTATTTCTTTACAGTGTCATGTACCCCATGACGGGAATAAAGAACCAGCAGAGATGGAGAGATGGAAAACACTTTGGAGACCAGTATTGCTATTACCTAATAATATTTATTAGTAACTACGTAATACAGTAATATAATTGTGAATAAATTAAACAGGTTAGCAATGAGTAAGTAAATCGGTAAGTGTGGAAATATATATGATAAACCAAGCTTCTTCAAGTATAGGGGTAAAAAGATACAGTCTTACGATGATGAGTAAAGTTCAGTTCGTGGTATTGAGTTGAGTAGTGATGGAGAGAGAGATAGGGAGAGATTTGAGTCTGCAGTTGAGTTGACCCCGTCGATCTTCTTGTTGTCCTCCGAAATCCTTTAGAAGTCACCAGCTGTGACCACAACAAAGGGGACTGTTTTTCTGTGGTGGATCTATCAACTCAGGCAAAGGTTGGACACATGGACAACTCCTCACCGATCAATCCCTTTACTCACTGCAAGAGCGACTGATCAATCTACCTGATCGATCCTCCAAAAACGCACTTTTTCTGTGGGCACAACAAAGCTCATTCAGTGTCCCAAAACATGTGTCTGATGTCTGTATCATCTGACCTCCTGTTTATCTCACCGTACTGGGTACCAACTGTCATTCAAATATCTCCTCTTTCCTTTCTCTGTGTAAGAAATGTACAAGCAGGCAAATGTTCTTGAGAAGTATAAACACGCTGTCGAAAAATTATTACTTCGATTGTCATCAAATAACACCGCCCTCGGTTACCATAGCGACTTACGAGCTGCTCGGTGCCATCTCCAACTCCGCAGAAATCCAAAAGTTCCTGGTGCCTTAAAATGACAGTCCAAAAGTTATTCTTCATCTCTCTCTTGCTCTTTCTACCTCTCTCTCTTTTCAAAAGCACAGTTCATAGGGGTAATCGAGCACAGTGTATAGGGGTAATTCAGGACCCCATCACAACAGAGATTACAATTCAGTTTTATAGAGGTTTAAAGATAAAAGCTTAGTTTTATTTGTCACATGTACATTGAAACGTACAGTGAAAGTCATTGCTTGTGTCAAATCAGATCAGTGAGGATTGTGCTGAGGGTAACCCTTAAGTGTCTTCACGCTTCAGGTTTCAACACAGCATGCTCACAACTCACTAATTCTAACCGTATGTCTTTGAAACGTGGGAGAAAACTGGAGCACTCGGACATGGGAAGGATGAGCAAACTGGTTACAGGCATTAGTAGGAACTGAGTCCACAAGGGTTGGTATTGGAACTGCTACTTTTCACATTATTTATCAATTATTTAGATAACGAAATTGATGGCTTTGTGGCAAAATTTGCGGATGATACGAAGATAGGTGGAGGATTAGGTAGTGCTGAGGAAGCAATGTGATTGCAGAAGAATGGGCATATTGGAAGAATGAGCAAGTGGAAGAATGAGCAAGTTGGAAGAATGGGCAAATTGGAAGAATGGGCAAAAAAGTGGCAGAGAGAATACAGTGTTGTGAAATGTATGATAATGTATTTTGGTTAAAGGAACAAAAGTGCAGACTATTATTCAAATGGGGGCAATTTTCAAACAAGTGTAGAGGGCCTTAGGAGTACTTCTGCAAGACTCCCAGAAGATTAATTCGCAGGTTAAGTGTGTGAAGGCAAAGGCAATGTTGCCATTCATTTCAAGGGGAATAGAATATAAAAGCAAGGGAATTATGCTGAGGCTTTATAAGACACATCCTTTCTGAGATATTGGGCCCAGAACTGTTGACAATACTCCAAGTGTGGCCTGACTAGTGTTGTCATAGGAGACAGTCCAAAGGAGTTTCACGAGGATGATTCTAGGAATGAAGGAGTTAACATACGAGGAGCGTTTGGTAACATTGGGCCTGTACTCACTGGAATTTAGAAGAATGCTGGGGGATTCCATTGAAACCCACTGAATGTTGAAAGGACTAGATTGGGTGGATGTAGAGAGGATGTTCCTTATGGCGGGGGTGTCCAGAATTAGAGGCACAGCCTCAAAATTGAGGGGTGACCCTTTAGGACAGAGAAAAGGAGGATTTTTTTTTTTTAGCCAGAGAGTAGTGAATCTGTGTTTGCTCTGCCACAGACAGCTGTGGGGGGCCAAGTCTGTGTGTATACTTAAAGCAAAAACCAAGAGTTTCCTGATAGGCCAGGCATCAAAGCTTATGGTGAGAAGGCAGGTGTATGGGGTTGAGTGGGATCCGGGATCAGCTGTGATGGAACGGCAGAGCAGACTCGATGGGCTGAAATTCCTAATTCTACTACTAGGTCTTATGGTCTTACCTCTGGCGTTGTAAAGAAGCTTGCTAACGTTATGCTACTGTGCCACATATTGGTGTAATATGTACCAAACGTAGCAGTGCTTCTGGAATAACTTCAGAAGTCAATCGTATCCTTCATCATGAAGCCATCCATGAGTGGATGGGTATGTGCAGGCTGGAATTTACAGAGTGATTGCTGTAACCCCTCCTAAATGCAAAGGACTTATGTACAATGTTTAAAACACTCCTGCTAACTCATGGCTGACAGAGGCACATATATTCAAGTTTTAAGCCCATGAGTTCAGATATTAATCACTTTGAAGGATTAAAAACACATGGACTCAAGTTTTAAAACTATCGGTTTCCAGCCATTAAAAACTGCTCCCAGGTTATAAAATATAGGCCTTAATATGTGGGTGTATGGTTTTCTGATGAGATGCAAGAGATGCTGTCATCTGGTGGAAAAATAGCAAACTGCTGGAAGATCTCCGTGAGTATGGCAGCATCTGTAGAGGCAGAGATTTTTTTACAGTATATAGAGCTAGGGTGCATAACGAAGAGCTTTGCACAGTAATGCACCTGTCAACATGGAGCAGACAATGAGCTTGTAAATCTGGCAGCAGCAAGGAATGTTGGGAATGGAGAAGGTGGAGCACTGCCGGAGGGGTACGGCACAGGTGGCAGAGAAGGAGTGCAAGGGGAAGCGGGTGGTGAGGGTGTTGAATCACCCAGCCCTGAGACAACTGGAAAGGTGACTTGATTCCATACAATTGGTTTATTGATCATTACATAATGTCTCTCTGGTGCTTCCTGCTCCCTCCCCTCTACCTTCCCCTTTTCTCAACTATGACTCCCCTCTCCCTGCCCCCTTCCCAGTCTCGGTGCACAATAGAGACCCATTTTGGAAGCAGGTTTATCATCACTCAAGTATGACTGTGATAGAGCATTCCACAGATTTACCACTTTTTTGCCCATTTTTCAAACTTGTCTAAGTCCTGCTACAATCGCATTGCTTCCTCAGTACTACCTATCCTTCCACCTACTTTCATATCATCCACAATCTTTGCCACAAAGCCAACAACTCCGTTATCTAAATCATTGACAAACAATATGAAAAGTAGCGGTCCCAATACCAGCCCCTGAGAAACACCACTAGTGACTGGCAGGCAAACAGGAAAGGCCCCTTTTATTCCCACTCACTGCCTCCTGCCTGTCAGCCATTCCGCTATCCGTGCCAGTATTTTTCCTGTAACGCCATAGGTTTTTATCTTGTCAAGCAGCCTCATGTGTGGCACCTTATCAAACACCTTCTGAAAATCCAAGTAAATGACATCCACTGCCTCTCCTTTGTCCTCAAAAACAAGAGAAAATCTGCAGATGCTAGAAATCTGAGCAATGCACACAAAATGCTGGGTGAACTCAGCAGATCAGGCAGTATCTATGAATAAAAGTATAGTTGACTTTTTCCTTCCATGACCACTCTCCTCCACCTCGCGGAATTTGTCCTCACTCAAAATAATTTCTCCTTTGGCTTCTCCCACTTCCTTCAAGCCATGGGCACTCACAAGGGTCCCAACTATGCCTGCCTGTTTGTCAGCTATGTTGAACACTCTATGCTTCAAGCCTACACTGGTGACTGTCATGCACTTTTCCTAAGCTACATTGATGACTGCATTGATGGTGCTTCCTGCACCCATGCTGAACTTGTAGACCTCATCCACTTTGCCTTCAACTTCCACCCTGCCGTCAAATTTACCTGGTCCATTTCCAACACCACACTTCACTTTCTCGATCTCACTGTCTCTATCTCCAGAGACAGCTTATCTGCTGATTTCTACTACAAACCCATGGACTCTCACAGCTACCTGGACTATACCTCGTCCCACCCTGCTACTTGCAAAAATGCCATTCCCTTCTCTCAATTCCTCCATCTCCACTGCATCTGCTCTCAGGATGAGGCTTTTCATTCTAGAATGAAGTTGTATTCTGTTTTCAAAGCAAGGGGCTTCCCTTCCTCCACTATCAACACTGCCCTCAACTGCATCTCTTCCATTTCAAGCTTGTCTGCTCTTACCCCATTGTCCCACCATCCTACCAGAGATAAGATTCTTTTTGTCCTCACCTACCACTCCACCAGCCTCTGCGTCCAGCACGTACAATAATTCTCCAAAACTTCCACCACTGCCAATGGGATCCCACCACTAAGCACCCCACCCCCCCCCCACACTTTCTGCTTTCTGCAGGGTTCACTCCCTATGTGATTCCCTTGTCCATTCCTCCCTCCCCACTGATCTCCCTCCTGGCACTTATCCTTGCAAGTGGAGTAAGTGCTACACCTGTCCCTACGCCTTCTCCCTCACTACCAATCAGGGCCATGGGGTCATTTACTATGTTTGGTGCTCCCAGTGCGGTCTTCTGTATTTGATGAGACCTGACGTAGTTTGGGAGATCGCTTTGCTGAGCACCTACACTCGGTCTGCAAGAACGAGTGGGATCTCCCAGTGGCTACGCATTTTAATTCCACTTCCCATTCCTATTCCGATATGTCTATCCATGGCCTCCTCCACTGTTGTGATGAAGCCACACTTATGTTGGAGAAACAACACCCTATATTCTGTTTGGGTAGCCTCCAACCTGATGGTATGAGCATCGATTTCTCTAACTTATGATAATAACCCCACACCCTCTTGCACCATTTCCCATTCCCTTTTACCTCTCACCTTACCCACCCATCGCCTCCCTCTGGTGCTCCCACCCACACCGCCCCCCATTTTATTTCTTCCATGGCTTTCTGTCTCTTTCACTAATCAACTTCCCAGTTCTTTAATTCATCCCTCCGCACCTCCCCCCAGGTTTCACCTATCACCTGGTGCTTCTGTCTCCCCCCCCCCCCACCTTTTAAATCTACTCCTCAGCTTGTTTTCTCCATCCTGCTGACGAATTTTGTCTGAAACATCAGCTGTACTTTTCTCCACAGATGCTGCCTGGCCTGCTGAGTTCCTCCAGCATTTTGTGTGTGTGGTCCTTTGCCATGCTTGCTAATTCCTCGAAAAACTCTAACAAGTTTGACAGGCAAGATTTCCCTTTACAGAAATCATGCTGACTTTGACTTATTTTATCATTAATCTCCAAGTACCTCGAAAGTTCGTCCTTAATAATAGACTCTAATACTTTCCCAACCACTGAGGTTAGGGTAACTAGCCTATAATTTCCTTTTTTTTGCCTTCCTCAAAATCTTAAAGAGTGGAGTGATATTTGCAATTTTCCAGTCTGCCAAGACAATGCCAGAATTAAGTGATCTTGAAAGATCATGGTCAATGCATCCATTATCTCTTTAGCAACCTCTCTCAGGACTCTGGGATGTGGTCCATCTGGCCCAGGTGACTTATCCACCTTAAGACCTTTAAGTCTGCCTGGCACTTTTTCATTTGTAATAACAATGACACTCACTCCTGCTCCCTTACACTCACGGACCACTGGCAAACTGCTAGTGTCTTCCACAGATGCAAAGTACCCTTTAAATTCATCTGCCATTTTTTTTTTTGCCCCCAATACTACCTCACCAGCATCATTTTCCTGTGGTCAAATATAAACTCTCACCTCCCTTTACTCTTTATACAACTGGAAAAACGTTTGTTATCCTGCTTTATATTATTGGCTAGTCTGGTCTCATATTTCATTTCTCCCTTCTTATTGCTTTTTTTAGTTGCCTTCCCAATCATCCAACTTCCCACTCACTTTTGCTACCTTGCATGCCCTATCCTTGGCTTTTATCCAGTCCTTAACTTCCTTTGTCAACCACAGTTGCCTACCCCTGCCATTTGAGAACTTCTTCATCTGCGAAACATATCTATTCTGCGCCTTGTGAACTATTCCCAGAAACTCTTGTCAGGTCACTCGTCTGAGTGCTACTGGTCCCAGTACTACCTGTCGCATGGTCAGGTGGTCGGCAACTAAACCAGCTCCCCCACCAGGATTGCCTGGTGAGGAGGGTGGCTAGACACCCTGCAGGACAAAAAACAAGACCTGTCAAAGGGCGGATGAACCCTCTGTTAGGGTCAACGGCCATCTAGCAAACACGTGCCGTGAAGCGCGGAAAGGGCATCCCTTGCATCGAAACTTGGTCTGGCCATTCACTGCAACAGAACTTCCCCCAGCCGCCTTGGACCCCACCATGCCGCTGAATCCGGGAGAGGATGTCGAGAGGGTGGGTGTGGACCTGTGCAACCCTCTACTCACTAAAGATCCACTCACGCACAGGCTGTTCCTCTCTGAGGAGTAGGGTATCCCACATATCAAACCCCACTAACTGACTGAAAGAACCATCATCATCCTATGGGATGGATAGCCAGAAGAAGAAGATTCCCAGAAACTTCAGCCTTCTCTGCTTTGCCATCATCCCTGCCTGAGAACTTCTTCATCTGTGGAACAAATCTATTCTGCGCCTTGTGAACTATTCCCAGAAGCTTCAGCCATCTCTGCTTTGCCATCATCCCCGCCAGTATCCTTCTCTAATCCACCTGGGCAAGCTCATTTCTCATGCCTCTGTTTAGTTCCCACATTCCCTAGTATAAAAAACAAATAGTTTAATTGACTAAAGATAACTGCTTCTAGATGTTAATAATGTGCTTCTGGGCATTTTAAAATTGCATTTGAAACCTCTACTGTCCAGTACAGCATAAGATAGTGCTTCTAGATTTTAAATCTCACATTTCTATGTTTAAAACACATTCCTCGAAGCATAAAAAATGCTTTCAGTTTCAAAGTGGTTATTAGCAGCTGCACTTTCCAGGTTTCAAAACCCACATTGACAATTTATAAAAAAAGTCTGCTATTTTAAAAATAAAAGAACCACACTGCTAAATTTAAAAGAACTAACTTTGATGTAGATACACTGGCTGTCAGACTGAAAGTTGAAAGCTGTGGAATTATTAAAAATTACACATTCTGTTTTATGCATTAAACCCTGTGCTGTTCTGAGCTAGTAACACAACTAAAGTGCCAATGACACAGATTTAAAAATGTTACTGACTCAGTCGAACTGGGAACAATCTTTATGGGGCTCAAAGAGCAACTCATCACTGAAGTCTCTTATAAAGGTATTTTAGACACGGCAACATTTGGGTGATGGGCTGCTCAAGGTTGGGTTGCACCTCAGGTGAAGGGGCTGCATCTGGGGCAGCTCACTCATCATTGGTCCCAACCAGACACTAAGCTGTCACCTGCGGCTCTAACTAGCTGCTTGCATGTGACTGCGTCCACCCCCCAGTACACTGATTTGACAGGCAGGCTAAACCAGGTGAGGGTAGTCGGCAGACATCATACCCCAATGAGATAGGGACATGTCCAGCCTAGCATGCAAAGTCTGATCCGGTGTACCGGGTGGATGAGATCAACAGTAAGTTCCTGCAGCCAGGAAGACTCTTTGTGGAGACCAAAGGGCATGACAAAGCACAGAAGAAGTCATAGTCATCCACTGCAACCAAGGAAGACTCCAGTTATGACAACTAATCGTACTGCTGGAGCCGGACTTCAAAGGTTAAGAGAGTGGCACTGCCCCAGCGCAATGGATTTTGAAAACTTTCCCGCACAAGTTTCATTGGAATCATCAGATACGACATATAGCCAATCATATTATAATAATGCAAACACAACAAGCAATGACATAAGATATGGCATGAAGTTACCAATAATAAACAAATGTAATAAAACATTTGTTCTCCACTGTGTCTGTGAAGAAGCAGTTTGCAATGTCTGCTGGTCTACTAGAACCCTTCCAGGGATTCAAGCCCTTAGGGGATAAAGTATATCCTGGACAAGGATAACAACATTTTAATTTAAAAACGGTGCAAATATTGTAAATGTGTAAATCCATAGTGTTTTTTTGTCTACATATGATCAGTCCTGTTGACAGTTCACTTGTTATTCTTCAGCTCAAGTTAACTTTAGACAGAACTCAGTATGAATTTTGATGATGTATTCAGTATGTTCGGAGTATACCTCCTTGTAGATCACACCCTCTCTCAAATGTCTTTACTTAATATCCAAAACATATTGTGACAAGTTCATTAATGTAACATGGAGACATAAGAGACTGCAGATGCTGGATTCTCAAGCAAAATAAAACAGAATTTGCAGGAAGAACTCAGGGTTAGTCAGCATCTGCTGAAATGAGTAGAGAATTAATATTTTGGGTCAGTATTAACATACTCAACCCGAAACTTTGAATATGTTTCTCTCTGTAGATGCTACCTAACTCTCTGAATTGTTCTAGGTGTTTGTTTCTCTTTGTTTAATATATCTTTTATATGCCTCCATCATGTTGGTTCAAATAGGAAAACTTAAAGTCAAACATTAGCAGAATTAAAATACTTTGATAAAGAAGAGTTTGAACTTATCAGCAAGTTAGAATTCATCCATAATTAGCTTCCCTGATGCTAACACTGACAAATGCTTTTCAGGGTCAGACATAATGGCATCAGATCCACTTTGTTACTTGTGAAATATCTTTCCACTTTGTCAGTAATTTCAAAGAGCAGAGGTCCAGAAGAGAATTAGAAACAGGTTTATTACCCTGGGAAACTCACTTTGCAGCAGCTGTACAATACAAGACATAAAATTACTATGAATTAGAAAGAAAATAAATAATGTAAAGAAAAGGAATAATCAGGTACTGTTCATAGACTGCTTAGAATTCCAATGGCAGAAGCAAAGAAGCACTGAGTGTGGGTCTTCAGATTCCCATACCTCCTCCCTGCTTGTTGTAAAAAAAAGGGTGTGTCCTATTTACCTGTGATGCCTCTTTCAGCAAATTCCTCACCGACAGCAACACTACACTCATCACAGGCCTCCAGTCAGAGAGGCAGCCATCTACTACCACTCTCTGGCTTCTCCCACAAAGCCAATGTCTCATCCAATTTACTGCCTCATCTTGAATGCCGAGCAAATAAATCTTCTTAACCATCCTCCCGTGAGGGACCTTGTCAAATGTTTTGCTAAGGCCAATGTAGACAACATCACTGCCTTGCCTTCATCCACTTTCCCGGTAACTTCCTCCAAAATCTTTATAAGATTGGTTAACCATGACCTACTATGCACGAAGCCATGCTGACTATCTTTAATCATTTCATGGCTATCCAAATACTGATATGTCCAGTCCCTTAGACCTTCCAATAATTTTCCCACTACCGATATCAGACTCACAACCTATAATTTCCTGGTTTATTTTTAGAGCCTTTCTTAAACAGCGGAACAACATTGGCTATCCTCCAATCATCTGGTACGTCACCTGTCACTAAGGATGATTTAAGTATTTCTGTTAAGGCCCCAACAATTTTTTCATTTGCCTCCCTCAGAGTCTGAGGGAACACTTTGTCATGCCCTGGCAATTTCTCCACCTTAATTTGCCTCAGGACAGCAAACACCTCCTCCTCTGCAATCTGTAAAGGGTCCATGAAGTCCATGCTGTTTTGCCTCACTTCTATAGACTCTGTGTCCATCTCCTGAGCAAATATAAATGTAAAGAAAAATTAAGATCCCCTCCATCTCTTTTGGCTCCACACATGGATTACCATTCTGAACTTCCAAAAGTCTAATTTTGTCACTTGTAATCCTTTCGTTCTTAACATAGCTGAAGAATCCCTTAGGATTCTCCTTCACTTTGTCTGCTAGGGCAACTTCATGCCTAATCTTCGCCCTCCTGATTTATTTCTTAAGAGTTCTCTTGCATTTCTTATACTCCATAAGCACCTCATTTGCTCCTACCTGCCTATACCTGCTAGGTACCTCCTCTTTTTGCTTAACCAAGGCCTCACTATCACTTGAAGACCAAGGTTCCGTACACCTGTTATCTTTGTTGTTGTGTGAATGAAGTCATCGGAGGAAAGTGCCGGTAGTTATGAAGCAGCCTCTTTATTGTTGGGCACGTGACCAAGTGGTTAACGCGTTCGTCTAGTTACCTCAAGGTCACTAGTTCGAGCCTCAGGTGTGGCAGCGTGTTTGTGCCCTTGAGCAAGGCACTTAATCATACATTGCTCTAGTGTCTGTGCGAGGAGTGGCGCCCCACACAGACTTCCAATCTGCGCCTTGTGAGGCATGAAATTGCCCGATGCAGGCCTCTCATGATCTGAGTCGACATTCCCCTCCCTCTCTTTACTTGACAAAACAAGATACAGCAGGCATCACTTTAAGACCCTTTCGGTGGACGGGTCTTTTTGGCCCAGACGGGCACACCATATTGTGTGTTAAAGATCAAAGAAAAATTCTGGATAATTCAAACTAATCCATATTTACAATGCTTCCTTTGAAATACACACTCCTTTCACACATTCCCTCCTTTGCACCCATATTAGTGACACCCAAATAGACACAAACAACAAATTTAAATCAGTGTTGTCTAGCCATTGCTCAGAGTTACAGAGTTCGGCAAGGACTCTTCCACCCCCACCGATGACCCCTTCTCCTGTCTTCAACCCTCCTCTTCTTCATGGACACCCCGCTCTGGTCTCCTGCCTGCTCTGGATCTCTTTATCGCTAATTGCCGACGGGACATCAACCGTCTCGACTTCACTGCATCTTGTCCCCATTCCAACCTCACTCCTTCGGAACGCTCTGCTCTCCACTCCCTCTGCACTAATCCTAACCTTATTATTAAACCCGCCGATAAGGGGGGTGCTGTTGTAGTCTGGCGTACTGACCTCTACCTTGTCGAGGCACAGCGACAACTCGCGGATAACTCCTCTTATTTACCCCTCGATCGTGACCCCACTAAGGAGCACCAGGCCATTGTCTCCCACACCATCACTGACTTTATCCGCTCGGGGATCTCCCATCCACTGCTACCAACCTTATAGTTCACACACCCTGCACTTCCCGTTTCTACCTCCTACCCAAGTTCCACAAACCTGCCTGTCCTGGCCGACCTATTGTCTCAGCTTGCTCCTGCCCCACCGAACTCATTTCTGCATACCTCGACACGGTTTTATCACCCCTTGTTCAATCCCTTCTGATCTATGTTTGTGACACTTCTCACGCTCTTAAACTTTTCGATGATTTTAAGTTCCCTGGCCCCCACCGCTTTATTTTCACCATGGGTGTCCAGTCCTTATATACTTCCATCCCCCATCAGGAAGGTCTCAAAGCTCTACGCTTCTTTTTGGATTCCAGACCTAATCAGTTCCCCTCTACCACCACTCTGCTCCGTCTAGCGGAATTAGTCCTTACTCTTAATAATTTCTCCTTTGGCTCCTCCCACTTCCTCCACACTAAAAGTGTAGCTATGGGCACCCATATGGGTCCTAGCTATGCCTGCCTTTTTGTCGGGTTTGTGGAACAATCTATGTTCCGTGCCTATTCTGGTATCTGTCCCCCACTTTTCCTTCGCTACATTGATGACTGCATTGGCGCTGTTACCTGCATGCATGCAGAACTTGTTGACTTTATTAACTTTGCCTCCAACTTTCACCCTGTCCTCAAGTTTACCTGGTCCATTTCCGACACCTCCCTCCCCTTTCTAGATCTTTCTGTCTCTGTCTCTGGAGACAGCTTATCCACTGATGTCTACTATAAGCCTACTGACTCTCACAGCTATCTGGACTATTCCTCTTCTCACCCTGTCTCTTGCAAAAACGCCATCCCATTTTCGCAATTCCTCCATCTCCGCCGCATCTGCTCTCAGGATGAGGCTTTTCATTCTAGGACGAGGGAGATGTCTTCTTTTTTTAAAGAAAGTGGCTTCCCTTCCTCCACTATCAACTCTGCTCTTAAACACATCTCCCCCATTTCACGTACATCTGCTGTCACTCCATCCTCCCGCCACCCCACTAGGAATAGGGTTCCCCTGGTCCTCACCTACCACCCCACCAGCCTCCGGGTCCAACATATTATTCTCCGTAACTTCTGCCACCTCCAACGGGATCCCACCAGTAAGCACATCTTTCCCTCCCCCCCTCTCTCTGCATTCTGCAGGAATCGCTCCCTACGCAACTCCCATGTCCATTCATCCCCCCCATCCCTCCCCACTGATCTCCCTCCTGGCACTTATCCGTGTAAGCGGAACAAGTGCTACACATGCCCTTACACTTCCTCCCTTACTACCATTCAGGGCCCCAAACAGTCCTTCCAGGTGAGGCAACACTTCATCTGTGAGTCGGCTGGGGTGATATACTGCGTCCGGTGCTCCCGATGTGGCCTTTTATATATTGGCGAGACCCGACGCAGACTGGGAGACTGCTTTGCTGAACATCTATGCTCTGTCCGCCAGAGAAAGCAGGATCTCCCAGCGGCCACACATTTTAATTCCACATCCCATTCCCATTCTGACATGTCTATCCATGGCCTCCTCTACTGTAAAGATGAAGCCACACTCAGGTTGGAGGAACAACACCTTATATTCTGTCTGGGTAGCCTCCAACCTGATGGCATGAACATCGACTTCTCTAACTTCCACTAAGGCCCCACCTTCCCCTCGTACCCCATCTGTTACTTATTTTTATGCACACATTCTTTCTCTCACTCTCCTTTTTCTCCCTCTGTCCCTCTGAATATACCTCTTGCCCATTCTCTGGGTCCCCCCCCCTTTGTCTTTCTTCCCAGACCTCCTGTCCCATGATCCTCTCGTATCCCCTTTTGCCTATCACCTATCCAGCTCTTGGCTCTATCCCTCCCCCGCCTGTCTTCTCCTATCATTTTGGATATCCCCCTCCCCCTCCAACTTTCAAATCTCTTACTAACTCTTCCTTCAGTTAGTCCTGACGAAGGGTCTCAGCCTGAAACGTCGACTGCACCTCTTCCTACAGATGCCGCCCTGACCTGCTGCATTCACCAGCAACTTTGATGTGTGTTGCTCAGAGTTACATTTTAGATTTAATCTTCAATGTATATTCAGCTCTGAAGGTTGGTCACTGAAGCCAATATTCGTTTTATGTCCCAACTCCAAAAACGCCCAAACAGTCCCTCCTCTTAGCCCCTCTGTACAAAATAAATTAGTACCAGGAAAAGCCATCCTTGAGGAGGACCTACTCAAGTGGGGCAGCGGAAGTGGAGAAGATGGGACCTGTACAGAAGGGACGGTTTACACCGGAACTGGAGGGAGACTAATATCCTAGCAGGAAGGTTTGTTAACGCTGCATGGTGGGGTTTAAACTAGAGTTGCAGGGGGATGGGAACCAGAGTGCCGGAACAGTTAGTGGAGAGGTTGTGGAGGCAGATGTTGACAAGACCTCAGACAAAGTTAGGATATTAAAAGATTGAGCATGGTGTGACTAATGTCCTGAAGTGCCTGCATTTCAATCCAACAAGTATCGTAGGAAAGGTGGATAATAGTGTTGAAGATGACGTAGCTGGTTTACAAACAGAGGCAACGTGTAGTGAGGAGAAGCTGTTGATGGGGCAAAATTGCAGTCAACAAAATGAGTTGCAATGTAAAAGGCGGACAAATTCTAAAAGGGTGAATACAGGAATGAAGGTGTTGTATTTGAATGTGCACAGTATGCGGAATAAGGTAGATGAACTTGCAGCACAGTTGCAGATTGGCAGGTATGGTGTTGTAGGCATCACTGAATCATGGCTGAAAGAAGATTATAGCTGGGAGCTTAATGTTCAAGAATGCACATTTTATCAAAAGAACAGACAGGGAGGCAGAGGGGGGCGAGTGTTACACTGTTGGGAAAAACTGAAGTCAAATCATTAGAAAGAGATGACCTAGGGTCAGAAGGTGTTGAAACATTGTAGGTAGGGCTGGCTGGTGGCGCAATGACATCAGCGCCGGACCCGAGAGCGGAGGTTCCCGGGTTCGAAACTAGTCGGGTCTGCCCCCGAGTATGCTTTCCATCCGTGCCGGGTTGAGTGTCGAGACTGCAACTCGACCTCGTAAAATAAAGGGAAAATACTGCAAAAATGTCTGTGTGAGGAGTGGCACGCCACACAGTCTCTCCCTCTCTCTCGCTCGCTCTGCACCTTTGAAAAAGCCATCAAAAATCCATCATCATGGGCGCACATACGGACGCACGCACGGACACGCAGACGCACATGCACAGACGCGCACACACGCAGGCACACACCAAAAAGAAAAGAAACATTGTAGGTAGAGCTAAGGAACTGCAAGGATGAAAAGACCCTGATGGGAGTTATGTACAGGTCTCCAAATAATAGTAAATATGTGGTCTATAAATTAAAATGGGAGATAAAAATGAATGCCAAAAAGGGCAAGGTTATAATGGTCATGGGGGACTTCAATATGTAGATTAATTGGGAAAATCAGTTTGGTGCTGGATTCTGGGGGGGTGGGAGAATTTTCTAGAGTGCCTACGAGATGGCTTTTTGGGGCAGCTCGTGATTCAGCTCACAAGAGAATAGCTATTCTGGATTGGGTGTAGTGCAATGAACTAGAATTGATTGGAGAGCTTAAGGCAAAAGAACCCTTCAGGGCAAGTGATCATAATATGATCGAATTCACCCTGAAATTTGAGGAGGGGAAATATCACAGTGGAGTAAAGGGAATTACAGAGGCAAGAGAGAGGAGATAGCCAGAATTGATTGGAAAAGAACTCTGGTAGGGATGGCGGCAGAGCAGCATTGGCAGGAATTTCTGGAAGCAATTCAAAAGGCACGGGATATATACATCCTGAAGAGGATGAAGTATTCTAAAGAGAAGATTACACTACTGTGGCTAACAAGAGAAGTCAAAGCCAACATAGAAGTCAAAGAGAGGGCAGTTAATGGAGCAAAAATTAGTGGGAAGTTAGAAGATTGGGAAGCTTTTAAAAACCAGCAGAAGGCAACTAAAAAAGACATTAAGAAGGTAAAGTTGGAATACGAAAGTAAGCTTCCCAAAAGTATTAAAGAGGAGACCAATATACATAAAGTGTAAAAGAAAGGTGAGAGTGGATATCATACTGCTGGGAAACGAAACTGGAGAGGTTGAAACAAAGAGTAGGGATTAATGGGTCCTTTTCAGAATGGCAGGCAGTGACTAGTGGGTTACCACAAGGCTCAATGCTGGGACCGCAGCTATTTAGAATATACATTAATGATTTAGATGAAGGGATTAAAAGTAATATTAGCAAATTTGCAGATGACACAAAGCTGGGTGGCAGTGTGAAATATGAAGAGGATGTTATGAGAGTGCAGGGTGACTTGGACAGGTTGGGAGAGTGGGCAGATGGAATTTAATGTGGATAAATGTGAGGTTATCCACTTTGCTGGCAGGAACAGGAAGGCAGATTACTACCTGAATGGTGTCAAATTGGGAAAAGGGGAAGTACAACGAGAATTAGCTGTCCTTGTTCATCAGTCACTGAAAGCAAGCATGCAGGTACAGCGGGCAGTGAAGAAAGCTAATGGCATGCTGGCCTTCATAACAAGGGGAATTATGTATAGGAGCAAAGAGGTCCTTCTGCAGTTGTACAGGGCCCTGGTGAGACCACACCTGGGGTATTGTGTATAGTTTTAGTCTCCAAATTTGAGGAAGGACTTTCTAGCTATTGAGGGAGTGCAGCGTAGGTTCACAAGGTTAATTCCCGGGATGGAGGGACTGTCATATGTTGAAAGATTGGAGTGACTGAGGTTGTATACACTGGAATTTAGAAGGATGAGAGGGGATCTGATTGAAACATATAAGATTATTAAGGGATTGGACATGCTAGAAGCAGGAAACATGTTCCCGATGTTGGGGGAGTCCAGAACCACAGGCCACAGTTTAAGAATAAGGGGTAGACAATTTAGAACAGAGTTAAGGAAAAACTTTTTCACACAGAGGGTTGTGGTTCTGTGGAATGCTCTGTCTCAGAAGGTAGTGGAGACCAATTCTTTGGATTCTTTCAAAAAAGAGTTAGGTAGAGCTCTTAAAGATAGTGGAGTGAAGAGATATTGGGGGGAAGGCAGGAAAAGAGTACTGATTGTGGATGATCAGCCATGATCATAGTGAATGGTGGTTCTGGCTCAAAGGGCTGAATGGCCTACTCCTGCACCTATTGTCTATTGTCTATTGTAATGGGGGAAGACAAAATGGCGGATGAATTGAATGAGTATTTTGCATTAGTCTTCTCAGTGGGAGACAGTAGCAGTATGGTGGAAGCTCCAGGTGCCGGGGACACAAAGTGTGTGAAATTACCGAAGTAGAGCAAAGGTTTTGGGGAAAATAAAAGGTCTGAAGGTAGATAAGTCACCTGGACCAAATGGTGTACATCCCAGAGATCTGCAAGAGGTGACTAAAGAGATCGTGGAGGCATTATTAATGAAACAAAAGAAAGGAAACTACAGGCCAGTAAGTCTGGCCTCAGTGGCTGGGAAGATGTTAAAGTCGATTATTAAGGATGAAATCTCAGGGTTCTTGTAAGCACATGATAAAATAGGCTGTAGTCAGCATGGTTTCCTCAAGAAAAATCTTGCCTGACAAATCTGTTGGAATTCTTTGAAGAAATAACAAGCAGGATGGAGAGAGATGAATTGGTTGATGCTCAGGAGGCCTTTGATGAAGTACCACACATAAGGCTGCTTAACAAGCTACAAGGCCATGGTATTACAAGAAAGATTCTAACATGGATAAAGCAGTGGCTTATTGGCAGGAATTAAAGAGTGGGAATGAAGTGAGCCTTTCCTAGTTGGCTGCCGATGACTAGTGGTGTTCCACAGTGGTCTGAGTTGGGACTGGTTCTTTTTACGTTACAAGTCAATGAATTAAATGATAGAATTGATGGCTTTGTTACAAAGTTTGCAGATGATACGAAGATTGGTGGAGGGGTAGGTGGTTTTGAGGAAGTGGAGAGGCTACAGAAGGACTTAGACAGATTGGGAAAATGGGCAAAGAAATGACTGATGGAATACCGTCGGGAACTGTATGGTCATGCACTTTGGTAGAAGGAATGAAAGGGTTGACTTTTTTCTAAAAGGAGGTAAGATACAAAATCTGAAATGCAAAGGGACTTTGGAGTCCTTGTGCAGGATTTCCTAAAGGTTAATTTGCAGGTTGAGTCTGCGATGAGGAAGACAAATACAATGCTAGCATTCATTTCAAGAGAATATAAAAGTAAGGATGTAATGTTGAGACTTTATAACACACTGGTGAGGTCTCGCTTGGAGTATAGTGAGCAGTTTTGGGCCCCTTATCTTAGAAAAGATGTGCTGAAACTGGAGAGGATTCTAAGGAGGTTCACGAAAATGATTCCAGAATTGAACGATTTGGCATATGAAGAGCATTTGATGTCTCTGGACCTGTATCCACTGGTATTCAAAAGAATGAGGGGTGAACTCATTGAAACCTGTTGAATGGTAAAAGGCCTTGATAGAGTGGATGTGGAGAGGATGTTTTCTATGGTGAGAGAGTCTATGATGAGAGGATATAGCCTCAGACAGAGGGACATCCTTTTAGAACAGAGATGAGGAGGAATTTCTTTTGCCGGAGAGAGATGAACCTGTGGATTTATTTGCCACTGGCAGCTGTGGAGGCCACATCTTTATGTGTATTTAAGATAGAGGTTGACAAATTCTTGATTGGTCAGGGCATGAAGGGATACAGGGGGAAGGCAGGAGATTGGGGCTGAGAGGAAAATTGAATCAGCCATGAAATGGCAGCGCAGATTTGATGGGCTATTGGAACAAATCTTTAGAAATGCATCATTATTCTTATTCCTGTTAGCTCTTTCCCTGCTGGCCGTTTGCAGCTTGTCACGTGACCAGCAACAATGAATATAAAATCGAGTCAGATTTTATAAAAACAAACAAACATTTATTAAACTTTGCTCAAAAACAGCGAAATGTAGTTAAACGACTAACTTAACCAGAAGTTAACTGCTATACGGCAACTCTGGATCAGTTCTTAAAAGGGTAAACTCCAACACAGTTCTTAGAATAGTAAATTCGAAAGTCCAGGAGATTCATGCAGTCAATTAAGAGAGACTTTCCTGAAGTAAAGAATTCCTCGAAGACGTGTCGTTACTGCTGATCCCAGCCAGAACCTGCCTTGTCTGCAGGATTCACGACAACGGAAATAAACGGCTTAAAAGGAACTGACCTTTTTCCTCTGTAGACTAGATACTGCACAACCTTTTCTGCTGCTTTTATCAGAGGTTATCTCATGCAGATCACTCTTACTCGAATGAATTCAATATTGGTCAATTATCAACAAAACTGCCGATCGACTCCTTCAGGTTCCCGTCTTCACTCTCCAATACTACTGAAAAGATACATCAACAAATCTGGCAGCTATTGGTGAAACTGCCGGCCCAACACTTCTGTACCTTACAATAGACAGTAAAACTCCGTTTTAAAATTAAACTGCGTCATAAGGCAAATACACAGCATAGCGGAATATCTCACTGACGATTTAAACTGAAAACTAACTGCGTCACCAGGGGTCTACCCTCTTATACCTGGTGAGAACAGGTCATCACGTGACCTCACATTGGTGGGGGGGGGGGGGAGTTACATCATGTGACCTCCGCAAGACTATTACATCATCCTCACAAGACAGTCACAAGATAACCATGAGGTATGTAACAAGCTCAATCATATTCCTTGTCTTCACCCCTTCATTCTCTGGTTGTTGAAACTCTCTCTTTCTAGGGGCACCAGAAGATAAATTCATCTGGCTCACAGGCCTTCTCATCGGTGAACAGGAAGGGGTTGAGGGTGGTCTCTATTGGAATGACTGCAAGGACTTTTTCCTGGTGGCACCTTCTTTCAAACCGCCCAGTCATTTGCTGGCCCAGCCGCTGAAAGGGCCCAGATGATTTGCATTCACCCCCCATTCCGGCTGGGGGGTGCTGCCTTCAGATGCCACGTGCGATCTTTCTCAGTCTGCCATGCCATCAAAGTTATGGAACCTGATATCTCCGCTTTAATTTAAATCCCGTCCCATTTATTTCGCCAATATCTTTTCTGTTCTATGCTATTCAGCTTATCACCTACCTTCAGCAACCAGCCTTCATTACAGAGTACCACTACTGTTACAGTTTGTCATGCTATTCACGGGATTCTGTCACGCTTTTTGCATTTGTTGTGGGTGTGTTTCCATCTGCAGTGGTCAGGTCTGGAGCAGCCAGCTGGTGTTCATGTCTTACGTTCTCTGTAATTACACAATTACTTCATCTCCCACTCCATCTGTGAAGGCCACAAGGTGAGTCGTACTGTTTAACCCAAGTCCAGTGTTTTCGCTGGCTGCCCCACTGAGTCTGCACACAGCCACAAGTGTCACTTGTAAAAAAGAGCCATCTGTGGTCCTATCCATCTGGGAGCCAACCTTGCTCTTTCCATTCGTGCTGGGTTGAGCGTTGAGCTAGCAACTCAGCCTCGTAAAAATAAGAAAGCCTGTTAAGAAAAAATGCTGTCATGACTCCAATCAGAGTTAAGGGCTTTCTTCTTCTTCCCTTATTGTAGCGCCTTGCTTCCATCAGGGCCACCAGTCCCACTGCCTGAGCTGAGCAACCCTCTGGCAGTTCTCCTGACTTCTTCACCTGTTTCCTACACCTCAACCCATCCAGTCCATGGCTTCCTGTCTACGTACCCCTGCGACCCATCTATAAAAACTCCCTCAGCTTCCCCTTTCAGAGGTCCTTTCTTTACGTCGATATCGTCTTCCTCCTCTGCTTCCATTTGGCACTCGTGTTCCTCCCCCTGTTATGATAGTGCTTGCGGGATTAATTCCAGTGTCCCTAACTATCGTTACTGTCTTGTGAACAGCTGTCAGTGTGTCAGTTTTTATGATACTGTTTATGAGGTTTATGCAGGCCCCTCTGTATTTTAACTGTGATTATCTTGACTTGACCACAATTTTGCTTGTGTCTCGCCTGCGCTGCTAACAAAGTAACCCATGGACACCATCCCGGCTCCAGACTCTGATGACCGGAGCCACTGCGACGACACTGGCTATATTGTGAATTCCATTGGCTGTACGCGCTCTCTGCCCCTGGCTTGTTCTTATTATTTCTCCCTTCCCTGAATCTATAATGTCCCCTGATTCCCTGAGGATAGTTAGTGCAAGGATAGTATCCTCATTATTTGGACAGACCCAGAACTACACTGATACCTGCAGCCACTGATTTTGAGTATCTGTGACTTGTTTCTTTCTGCTCTCACCATTTTAACTCCTACATCTGTATTATAAATAGCCAGGGGGCAAGGGTAGGGCAGTTATCGATACCGATGCCCTTGTGTCAACCAACATACTACACTGCTGACCCCCTAACAATGCTGTTGTGTACATTCACGGATCTCCTGCGCTAGTAGTGGAGGCCGCTGTCACCTCTTTTTCTGACCAGAAAACCATCTCCAAGACCTCTATGATCTTATCGGCAGTCAGTTTGGTCAGACTGGGTGCTGATGGGGTGAGAGATTGCATGAGTGCTGTGATTCTCACCTATTTTTGGACTCTGCCTCCAACCATGCCCCAATAGGCCACAGCTGTAGCATATCAACTCATTTACTATTTTATGCCTCGATCAACAATCCTTTGCTAGGTGCCCTGGTTGCAGGCACACAAAGCAAACCCTCTGTGGCGTCACAGCAGTTGCAACCTCTATAGCCACTCCACGATTTCCCTTGCACTTCCTTTAGTCTAACTCACTGGCTCGTGAAACTAGTGCAGAGTAGGTCGACCCCACAGCTATCCCCAAGTCTAAAACTTCCTGGTGGGTTGAGCTCAAGTCTTCCTTCATCATTTTCAGGAAGACTGGACTGGCCCTTCCTGGATTATCCAACCCTGAATGCTCCTCTTACGCTTGATATTTACATTCTGCATAATCCACAGCTGCCTCATCAAGTCTTTGAATCACCACCATTTTCATGCCCCAGGTACACTCACCTCCCCCCTTTAAAAGAGCAATATCTTTTTTCATTGCTGGTGTTCCCAGTAGTTGCCCATGTACCAGCCTGCACCTCCTACATATTCCTCCACCTCTTCACTGTTATCAATATGTGTATGTCTTTAGGGTACATCTGGAGAGTTTTTAACCACTTCGTCGAGCTTGCGCCAGAATTCTGAATTCACACATGCGACTGTAAGTGAGGGCAACTATAACAAAATGCTTAGTTTCTCTCCAAGAGTGAAAGGCTTATGAATGGTGGTAATTAGGGTCAAAGGCTGGTTTGGAACATCAGGGTTCTTGACCTGATGTTGCCCGACCTTAATAGGTGCCATCCTGACAGACATTTCTGGATAAAACCTCTCTCTGAAATATCTACACAGCAATTCCCACACAACATAAAGCATAAATGATGGCTATGAGTTAAACAGTACACACTTAAAACTGCAGAGTATGTACACCGCTAACTGTCACTTACGTGAATTTGAACTCATGATGCCTCCTGTATTCCTTTGCAGCACACTCACAAAACATGAATGCTAAAATGCAGCTCCTGGAATGTGTATACTTGCCCCCACTGGCGTTCCGAACCTTCAATAACCACCCTTCGCAACTGATGGCTCTGCCTCACCAAATTAGTACAAAGTTTCATCTCTTACGTAAATAGAAATGCATGTGCACACACTACTTTTATATCTACCGGTTCACCTCTGTGTTCATAGTACCTTGTGTTCCCATGTACCACCAACCCGAACAGATTGAAGTGCGAGTGCTAATTTTAAAAAGAACCCACTTAGATTGCTAAGATCGCAGGCCACACGATGGATTGCAAGAGGGTATCCCACTTCTGATGCTAAATGTTGCGTGAATGAAGTCACGGGAGCAAAGTACTGGTAGAAATAAACCAGGCTCTTATTCGGCAAAACAAGACACGGCAGGCATCACTTTGAGATCCCTACAGTGGTAAGGTCTGCTTGGGCCAGACCTGCACATCATATTGTGTGCTAAAGATCAAAGAAAGATTCAGGACAATCCAAACAAATCCATATTTACAATGCTTCCTTGACACCTCCCTCCTTTGGATCCATACTACAGACACCCAAGTACACTCAAACAGCAAATTTAAATCAGCGTTGTCTACTCATTGTTCAGAGTTGCATTTTAGATTTAATCTTCAATGTGTATTCAGGTCTGAACGTTGGTCACTGAAGTCAATATTCACTTTATGTCCTAACCTCAAAGATGCCTGAACAATCTTTACCTTTTATTCTGACAGCACATACAAGCTTTGTACTCGGAAAATTTCATTTTTGAAGGTCTCCCACTTACCAAGTACACCTTTGCCAAATTAATTCAGCACAATCTGGTTCCCAAGTAAGTGATTTTGATTCACTTTTTATTAGTTCTTCAAACAACACACATAAAAGTTGCTGGTGAACGCAGCAGGCCAGGCAGCATCTCTAAGAAGAGGTGCAGTCGACTCAACAGACCAACCACATACCAAGAATTCCACTTGTGCAACAACAAAACACAAATTAGTCACACAAGTTAGCTGTCGAGTTAAATAGAAGTACTTGTACAATACCAAATAAAAGACTTAGCTACATACATCTAGCTCGGGTGCCTAAGACTTTTGCACGGTACTGCATCGGTCTACATGGAGTGGAGAGTGAGTTTATAAATTTGGCAGGAGCAAAGTATGTTATGAATAGTGAGGGTAGAGCCCAGTGGGTGGTGTGTGGGCCAAGTAGTAGAGAAGAAGTGCCAAGGACTGGAGCTGGCGTGTATGCAGTCACACCCAGTCCTGAGACACCAGGCAAGGTAATTTGTTTCCGAATATTTGGCTTATTGATCATTAAAGAATATCTCTCTGGTGCCTTCCTCCCTTTCCCTTCTTCCCACACATGATTTCCCTCTTCCTGCCCCCTTTCCGCTCTCGGTCTACAATAGAGACCCATATCAGAATCGAGTTTATCATCACTCACGTATGTCATGAAATTTGATTTTTTATTGCAGCAGTACAATGCAATGTATAAAATTACTGCAGTACTGTGCAAAAATTTTATGCACCTGAGCTATACACCTTGAGATTCCTCTCCTTACAGGCAACCACAAAACAAAGAAACCCAAAACATCCAATATGCAGGGAAAAAAAAAGTTGTGCAGACAAGAAAAGTAAACAAATAGTATGTAGAATGAAAGTGGATCCTCAGACACGAAGCCCAGAGCAGTCCACACAACCTTGGCCTCAGTTCAGCACAGAGTGCGGCAAACGTCACAGAGCCTGAAGACACAGAGCCCAGCACAGCCAGAGCAATCCACGGCCTCAGCTTTAGAGCAGCGCCGAGCACAGTAAAGGTTGTGGAGCAGCGAGCAGCATAGGCCCAACCCTCTTCTCTGGTCCCAACATCCTTTCTTTACATTCCATCTAGCCTGGCAATTAAATCATCCAAATATCGGGTTCTTCCTCACTCTAAGACCCAGGCTCTGTTGAATCGACATGTTCTGGGCCTGGACCCTGCTACCCCGTACCTGAACTTTCTAAGTTAGCCCGGTGCTTAGATCGATTATACCTCGCTTGTGGTTTAGGTGAACAGGCCATGAGATTGTTTCTGCTCTGCTCCACTTGCCTCAACCTTGCCTCAACTCCACCTCGAAACTCGCACCAACTTCACCACGCTCCTGCACGCTTTGACCCTCAACTCAGCCTCGCCTTTGCTCACCTCTTCACTGTTTGTAGTGATCATTTACCATAATCTTTTTTTTACAGGAAAAGTGTTATAACAAAGTATTTACTTTATTTTTGTTAACGGCCAGTAAGCAGTCACAGAACCTCAGCGGTGCCATCTCAAACCATCAGTGCTGTTGTTCTTCATGAATCATCTTAACACCCATCTCAGTAAGTTCACTTCTACGTGGATCCATAGGAGACAGTGGCATTCGGCGTTTACTTTCAGTATCACGCTATTTTCAATGTTGCACTTGACGATAGTACTGATTGCTACTCACTATAATGGTATCCACTGCCCCCTGTAGGACTATATGTGATGTGCAGCTAAATGTAAATACGGCAGTACAGCAATTAGTAGTATACTTTTAGACCATAGAATTTTACAGCACTTTACATGCCCTTCAGCTCACTATGTCGTGCTGAACTTTTAGCCCACCCTAATATCAATCTAACCCTTCCCTCCCACGCAGCCCGCCATATTTCTATCATCCATGTGCCTACCTAAGAGTTTCTTAAACTCTAGGGTAGTAGAGAGGTTGTTCTTCCTTAATTCCTATTCAGGGATTCACAATTAGTGCAATACTGTATCCTTGAAGTGAGTCCCCGATCCAAATCTATTTGTGTCAAAGTATCACTTTCTTGGCGAATATACTGTACAGAATATGTACATTGTATATATTGTACATATTATGTAACTCCTCTCGTTTGCTACCAGAATCAGGTTTATTATCATCGGCATGTGTCGTGAAATTTGCTAACTTAGCAGCAGCAGTACAATGCAATACATGATAATATAGAAAGGAATAAATCAGGAGTAGGCAACCATAGTATCCCAATATTTGCCGGGTCCAGCCCGCGAAAGTATTTTGACCGGCAAATATTGGGATACTATGATTATCCGGCCCACGAGCGACTTTTCCTTATTCTGAGTGTTCCACACTGATGGACATGCATGGCGTCTTGTTACACTGGCCCCAGGTTCCGTTTTGTTGCAAATCAAACACTGGTGTATACGAATGACGAGCAGGCAGACTATCCTATTCATATGTATTAGATACTCGTCATGCACGCGCAGGTTTTCAGATGGAATCGTTCAAATTTGTAAACAGAAACAGCGTCACTGTGTTTTAACAAGAAATCCACGCTAAATATCCAGATATCTACACGTGATACGATACTTGTTGAATAACTTGCGTTTGGAAATAAAGTCAAAGAAAAAAATTCCAATGGCAATGAATGCAAAACGCAGGAAGGTAGACGCTGAGTGCAGAAAAAGCAGTGAAAATGAAGGCGATACCATGCCAGCTACAAAGTCTCAAAACGGATTGCAGAAAAGATGAAGCCTTTTACAGATGGAGAGTTTGTCAAAGAATGTTTACTGGCAGTGGTGGTTATTGTTTGTCCTGAAATGAAATCTTTATTTGCATCTATCAGCCTAGATCAAGAAAGATGACACGGCAAGTTGAAGGAATGTCAGCAGATGTTAAAAGTTGTTTAAGGGATGCCTGTAACGAATTGCATTTTTTTCAATTGCGCTTGATGAGAGTACAGACTTGAGAAACACTGCCCAACTTGCAGTGTTTGTGTGAGGAGCGACCTCAACTTTTCAAATTTTTTAAGAGTTTATTCAATTAATTTATAGAAACATAGAAAATAGATGCAGGAGTAGGCCATTCGGCCCTTCGAGCCTGCACCGCCATTTATTATGATCATGGCTGATCATCCAACTCAGAACCCCGCCCCAGCCTTCCCTCCATACCCCCTGACCCCCGTAGCCACAAGGGCCATATCTAACTCCCTCTTAAATATAGCCAATGAACTGGCCTCAACTGTTTCCTGTGGCAGAGAATTCCACAGATTCACCACTCTCTGTGTGAAGAAGTTTTTCCTAATCTCGGTCGTAAAAGGCTTCCCCTCTATCCTCAAACTGTGGCCCCTCGTTCTGGACTTCCCCAACATCAGGAACAATCTTCCTGCATCTAGCCTGTCCAATCCCTTTAGGATCTTATACGTTTCAATCAAATCCCCCCTCAATCTTCTAAATTCCAACGAGTACAAGCCCAGTTCATCCAGTCTTTCTTCATATGAAAGTCCTGCCATCCCAGGAATCAATCTGGTGAACCTTCTTTGTACTCCCTCTATGGCAAGGATGTCTTTCCTCAGATTAGGGGACCAAAACTGCACACAATACTCCAGGTGTGGTCTCACCAAGGCCTTGTACAACTGCAGTAGTACCTCCCTGCTCCTGTACTCGAATCCTCTCGCTATAAATGCCAGCATACCATTCGCCTTTTTCACCGCCTGCTGTATCTGCATGCCCACTTTCAATGACTGGTGTATAATGACACCCAGGTCTCGTTGCACCTCTCCTTTTCCTAATCGGCCACCATTCAGATAATAATCTGTTTTCCTATTTTTGCCACCAAAGTGGATAACTTCACATTTATCCACATTAAGTTGCATCTGCCATGAATTTGCCCACTCACCCAACCTATCCAAGTCACCCTGCATCCTCTTAGCATCCTCCTCACAGCTAACACTGCCACCCAGCTTCGTGTCATCCGCAAACTTGGAGATGCTGCATTTAATTCCCTCATCCAAGTCATTAATATATATTGTAAACAACTGGGGTCCCTGCACTGAGCCTTGCGGTAGCCCACTAGTCACCGCCTGCCATTCTGAAAAGGTCCCGTTTATTCCCACTCTTTGCTTCCTGTCTGCTAACCAACTCTCCACCCACACCAATACCTTACCCCCAATACCGTGTGCTTTAAGTTTGCACACTAATCTCCTGTGTGGGACCTTGTTAAAAGCCTTTTGAAAATCCAAATATACCACATCCACTGGTTCTCCCCTATCCACTCCACTAGTTACATCCTCAAAAAATTCTATGAGATTCGTCAGACATGATTTTCCTTTCACAAATCCATGCTGACTTTGTCCGATCATTTCACCGCTTTCCAAATGTGCTGTTATCACATCCTTGATAACTGACTCCAGCTGTTTCCCCACCACCGACGTTAGGCTAACCGGTCTATAATTCCCCGGTTTCTCTCTCCCTCCTTTTCCTATGAAGGTCACGGTTACTGGAGCAGACTTTTTTGAAGCCTTGTTGAAAATTATGTCAGAAATGAAACTTAATGGTGTTGAAGCTAATTGGCATCACAACTAACAACAGGAATTCTGCAGATGCTGGAAATTCAAGCAACACACATAAAAGTTGCTGGTGAATGCAGCAGGCCAGGCAGCATCTCTAGGAAGAGGTGCAGTCGACGTTTCAGGCCGAGACCCTTCGTCAGGACTAACTGAAGGAAGAGTGAGTAAGAGATTTGAAAGTTGGAGGGGGAGGGGGAGATCCAAAATGATAGGAGAAGACAGGAGGGGGAGGGATGGAGCCAAGAGCTGGACAGGTGATAGACAAATGGGATATGAGAGGATCATGGGACAGGAGGTCCGGGAAGAAAGACAAGGAGGGAACAACTACGCTCTGTCTGCCAGAGCAAGCAGGATCTCCCAGGGGCCACACATTTTAATTCCATATCCCATTCCCATTCTGACATGTCTATCCACGGCCTCCTCTACTGTAAAGATGAAGCCACACTCAGGTTGGAGGAACAACACCTTATATTCCATCTGGGTAGCCTCCAACCTGATGGCATGAACATCGACTTCTCTAACTTCCGTTAATTCCCCACCTCCCCCTCGTACCCCATCTGTTACTTATTTTTATACACACATTCTTTCTCTCACTCTCCTTTTTCTCCCTCTGTCCCTCTGAATATATCTCTTGCCCATCCTCTGGGTCCCCCCCCACCCCCCGCGTGGCATCACAACTGATGGGGCACCAGCAATGGTGGGACAGAAAAACTAAACTGAGTTCTTTGATTATTAATTGATATCCTTGGTTAAGCACAAATGATTTTCTAGCATGTGTTATTCATCAATTTGAGGCAAAACTTAACTAGATGTATTTAAATGGATAATTCCCATATTCCAAGTTTTTATGGCATTTATCTGGCTCACCGCCAGCTCATTAATACGCGATCTGGCCTACATAGGCAAAAAGGTTGCTGATCCCTGGAATAAATAAATCAGTTACAGAAAGTATATATATGTATATTGAATAGATTAAAAATAGTGCAAAAACAGAAATAATATATATTTAAAAAGTGAGGTAATGTCCATGGGTTCAATGTCCATTTAGGAATTGTATGGAATTGTATACAACTATATCAGACTAACCTTTTCTGGTGTATAACAAGGTACAGGCATTTAATCATTATTTGTTGACCAATTTATTGAATAAGGATTAGTACAGGTCTTGCAGAAAAGAAATAAATTGGAGCAGAGCATATTACGAGAGCATTAGGCAGGAACTAATGTTGAGATGCAAAGGGGTTTGGGAGTCCTTGTGCAGAACACCCTAAAGGTTAACTTGCAGGTTGAGTTGGCGGTGAGGAAGGCAAAGGCAATGTTCACATTTCTTTCGAGAGGTCTAGAATACAGGAGCAGGTATGTGATTCTGAGGCTTTATAAGGCACTGGTAAGGCCTCACTTTGAGTATTGTGAACAGTTTTAGGCTCTGCATCTAATAAAACATATGCTGGCATTGGGGACGGTTCAGAAGAGGTTCTAGGAATGAAATGGCTATCATATGAGGAATGTTTGATGGCTCTGGGTCTGTACTTGCTTGAATCTAGAAGGATGAGGGGGGATCTCATTGAAACCTTTTGAATGACTCTCTTGGTGGCGCCAGATGGAGTGAGTCATTTTTGGCTGGGCTCCAGACGTTTTTCAACTTTTTCATCACCCTTCTATTATATATATTAAAGTGTCTTTAATACCTTTATATGCTTGAATTTTGAACTTTAATCGACGGAAATGTCTACCAGACTAAGAAAGGCATTAGCCGAAGGCAAAGAAACTGAGAATGGAAACAGGAAGAAGGAAGGTACTTTCAAACAACCTAAACAGCCTCCACTTACTTTGCAAGCTATCTCGAATTTATTGGATGAAAAACTTGACAAGAGATTCGTTACATTGGAACTAATGTTGAAGGAGAATCAAAGTAAATTGGTAGCACTTGGAAAAGAGAGCGAAAAACAGCAACGGCAAATTTCAGAGCTTATTGATGCAGGGAAACAGAGGGATTCCAGAATGAACTCTTTGGAAAAGAAATTAAATTCAACTACTCATACATTGGAGCAGTATAAAGCCAAGATTATTGATTTGGAGAGTCATAGTCGCAGACAGAATTTTTGAGTAATAGGACTCAGTGAAGACGTTGAGAGCGGGGACCTTACTAAATTTTTTTTTCAATTTTTAATGGAAGTCTTTGACTCGGAGGTCTTCTGTTCTCCTCCGGTATGCGATAGTGTGCATTGAGCGTTAAAACCAAAACCCTCGAAAGAGTTACATCCGCGTCCTGTAATTCTCCGGTTTCACTGTGTGAGTACTAAGGAACACTTAATTCGAATTGCTCGTCAGAAAGGAATTATTGTTCATCAAAATCTTAAGTTCTGTTTGGTTGAAGATTATTGCCCTGAAGTATTCCAAGAAAGATTGTGTTTTAAATTGGTGATGTTGGATCTTTATGAAAGGAATTTTCGACCGGCGCTGTTATACCCCGCCCGCTTAAGAGTTGCTTTACCTGATAATTCATTTAAATGGTTTAAAACCATGGACAATGCACAACAATTTCTCGAATACCTTGAGCTCAGATGTTTAATTAATTTACTGTTCTTTTGAGTTTGTATACACTTGGTTTATTAGTTTTGGACATTTTACATTTGTAGAGCTTTGGCCTTGGGCTGAGTCTTCTGGTACTTTGTTTTTGCTTATGTCTGCTCTATGTTAATATCCCTTTTCTTTCCCTTGATTATTTTATTTTTCTTTTATTTTTAAATGTCTGTTTTAGAAAATTATTAAGACTCTGACTTGGTGGTCATTTGATTTTTTTTTGAAATATTATTAAGATTGTACTCTGTTTTATTTCTTAAGATCAGGTATTTTATAATGGTCTGTAAAGGGTTGTTTTTTTTTTCATTTAACTGTGTTTGGCGTTCCATTTGCAATGTTTAGACTATGGGTGGTTTTTATTTTAGTTTTTATAATTGGAGATTTGCCGTCAAGAGAGATGGGGATTGGGTTACTGGCTGCCTATTGGCCAGGTTTCGGGGTTTTGTGGGAGGGGAGGAGGATTATTTTTACTTTAGTTTTTAGTTTAGTTTTTTTCACTTGGTCTGACTTGAAACTACAAAAATGTCTGCATTGTCGTAACTTCCGGTTCCTCTTTAAACTTTTGTTCCTCTTCCTGATCCATGAGATTCCTGTGCAATTTGGTTAACCCTTTACTTACTGTATGGTTTATTTAAGGAAAATGAATAATGTTATTAACTTTGTTTCATGGAACACGAATGGCTTGAATCATCCAATTAAACAGAAGAAGATTTTTAAAGTTTTTCAGAGATTGAATGCTCTGATTATTTTTGCACAGGAGACTCATGTGAGGAAGGAGGATAATCAGCATTTTTTTAGGTTTTGGAAAGATCAAAAGTTTCATTCAAACTCATGGACCAAAGTGAAAGGTGCTTCCATTTTTATAGATTCTTCCATCTCATTTGTCCATAATGTCCATAACCTCAGACCCATATGGTAAATTTCTATTAATTACTGGTTTACTTCATAATCAAAGAGTAGTTTTGGTTAATGTTTATGCACCAGATATTGATTATCCTGAATTCTTTAAACATTTATTTGTATCTCTTGCTAATTTAAATGAATATATGTTAATAATGGGCGGTGATTTTAATTGTTGTTTGAATCCTATGATGGATAGGTCTGCGCCCAATCAGGCACTTCCAAACAAATCTGCTATTCTTATTAATTCCCTTTGAGTTGACTGGGGAATTTAGATATTTGGATGTTTTTATAACCTAATGATAAAGAGTTCTCTTTCTTTTCTCATGTATATGATAATTACTCTAGAATCGATTACTTTTTTACTGATTCTCGATTAGTTTCATTTGTCACTACCTGTGAGTATAATACGATCGCCATTTCTGACCATGCGCCTTGAAACTATCAATTAAATTTAGGGCTGCAAATTTTAGTACTAGGTTTAATTCTATTTTGCTTCAAGATTTAAATTTTGATAATTTTATTAAAGAACAGATTGCATTTTTCTTTTCATCTAACTCAACGGAAGAAATTTCCAGTGGGATATTATGGGATATCTTTAAAGTATATATTCGCGGGCAAATTATTTCATACTCTGCTGAGGTGAAAAAACGTATTAATAGTAAAATGCATACATTGGCTGATAAGATTAAGGAAATTGATAAAAAGATTCCATTGCTCCTAATTTGGGATGGTAATTTGACGGTTGACCATGATGAAATTAATAAATCTTTTCAAGAATTTTATACCAATTTATATCAATCAGAATTTCCTGATGATCCTACCATAATGCATGAATCTTTAAGGAAACTAAACATTCCAAAATTAACAGCCAATGAACGTATAACATTAGATGCACCCATTACTGAAGAGGAAATAAGGAAAGCAATTTTTTCAATGAATTCTGGTAAAGCACCTGGCCCAGGTGGGTATACAGTTGAATTTTATAAATCTTTTTCAGATGTACTTTCTCCCTGGTTATATAGAATCTTTAAAGATGCCTTATTTGTAGGTAAATTACCACAATCCTTTTATGAAACATCTATCTCATTAATTTTTAAAAAAGATAAAAATCTCACTGAATGTGCATCATATTGACCTATATCTTTGTTGAATGTGGATTCTAAAATCTTTTCCAAAATATTAGCAATTAGAATAGAGAAAGTACCACCACAAATTGTCTCCGAAGATCAGACAGGATTTATTAAAAATCGTTACTCACATTTTAATATTAGGAGGCTAATGAACATTGTATACACTACTTCAGTTAAAACTCCAGAATGTGTTATTTCGCTTGACGCCAAGAAGGATTTTGACAGACTTGAATGGGAATATTTATTTGATATACTTGAGAAATTTGATTTCAGCTCATTCAATTGATATATCGTACACCTCTAGCTGCTGTATTTACCAATAATCAGAGATCCCCGTTTTTTAGGCTTTTTTGAGGTACTAGACAGGGCTGTCCTTTAAGCTCTTTACTTTTTGATATTGCCCTGGAGCCCTTGGCAATTGCTATTCGCGATTCACCTAATAAATTTGGCATTATTTGTGGGAATGGAATACATAAAGTATCACTATATGCAGATGACCTGTTACTATATATCTCTAACCCAGGAAAATCCATCCCTGCAGTAATAACACTATTTGTTCAGTTTAGTAGTTTTTCTGGTTATAAATTGAATCTTAATAAGTGTGTGCTTTTACCATTAAAGATGCAAGTTCCAATTTATAGACAAGCACCATTTAGATTAGTTACTGATTATTTTACTTATTTGGGTGTCAAAATTACTAAGAAGCACAAGGATCTATTTAAAGTTAATTTTTTACCCTTAATTGATCATGTTAAGCAATTATTTACTAAATGGTCCTCTTTGTCCATATCTTTGATTGGTCAAATTAATACTATTAAGATGATTATTTTACTTAAACTTTTGCATTTATTTCAGGCGGTATCAATTTTTATCCCTAAATCTTTTTTTGATATTATTGATTCTAAAATTTCTTCATATATATGGCAGTATAGAAATCCCGGGTTAAGTAAGAAATATTTACAGAAATCAAAAAAAGAAGGCGGTTTGACTTTGCCGAAGAGTCTTAGATTTTACTACTGGGCAACTAACATTTGATATTTAATGTTTTGGACACAACAATTAGATGAAACTCAATGTCCACGATGGATGAACCTTGAGCAGGAGTCTGTACAGGGATTTTCGCTGGCTTCTATTCTGGTGCTGCGCTTCCCTTTGCACTTACGAAATTGAATAAACAAATGATAAATCCAATAATTAAACATACAATATGAATATAGTTTCAATTTCATAAATTCTTTGGATTGAACAAATTTATCCTGTCAAGTTCTACTATATCTAATTTTATCTTTCAACCATCTAGAATTGATCAAACTTTTCTTCTAAGGAAAACAAAGGGAATAACATGTTTTCGTGATTTATTCATGGATGATTGTTTTATGTCTTTTGAACAGTTGGCTAATAAGTATAATTTGCCTAGATCACATTTTTTCAGATATTTACAGATTAGACACTTATTGAACACTACTTTATCTACCTTTCCAATATCACTTTTAATTGAAGTTACAGAAAATTTTTTTAGGTTTAAACCCTTATCAGAAGAGTTTAATAGCAATTGTTTATGATCTGATTATGAAAATATGTCTAGGTACATCTGATAAAATTAAGTATGAGTGGGAAAGAGAACTTCAAATATCTTTATCTACAGAGAAATGGGAAAAAATTCTTCAATTAGTCAATACTTCCTCAATGTCTACCAGACACGCCTTAATACAATTTAAGGTGGTTCACAGGGCTCATATGTCCAAGGATAATTTAGCTCGTTTTTATTGCCTTATAAATCCTGTTTGTGATAGATGTAATTCTGAGGTAGCTTCCTTGACCCATATGTTCTGGTCTTGTCCTCTTCTAGAAAAATATTGGAAAGAAATTTTTGATATTATTTCAGTAGTTCTGCGTATTGATTTACAACCTCATCCTATTACTGCAATTTTTGGACTACCAGTGATAGACTCCAGTTGTTTATCCTCATCAGCTTGTCATCTAATTGCATTTGTTACATTAATAGCCAGAAGATCCATTTTATTTAAATGGAAAGATTCTAATCCCCCCACTACATTTCAATGGTTTTCCCAAACGATAGTATGCCTAAAATTGGAAAAAATTAGGAGTGGTACTATGGATCCTTTGGTTAAATTTGAAGAAACTTGGAGGAAATTTATTCAATATTTTCATATGATGTAAGTTGACCCTTTCTGAATCCTTTGTAGTAATTTTTTTGTTCATGTATAGAGGAGCGGAGTTAACTACAAATAATAATTTTAGCCAATGTATTATGACAGCCCAAGCATTGTTTGTTTTTTTTTAGTTTAGTTTTTTTTAGTTTAGGGATTTTCTTTTTCTCTCTTTATAAAATATCTTTTTCATGGTCAGTTACTATGAGATTGGGAGGCTAAACTCTATTTGTTACTTGGAATCTGTGCTTGTACATGTTAACTGTTATTATTGTAATCCCAATTTCTATGTATCATTACTATTATTGTTATGTTTAATTTTGAAACTTAATAAAAAGATTGAAAAAGAAAGAAGCCTTTTGAATGTTAAAAGACAAACACAAGGAAATCTGCAGATGCCAGAAATTCAAGCAACACACAGAAAATGCTGGTGGAATGCAGCAGGCCAGGCAGCATCTATAGGAAGATGTACAGTTGACGTTTCGGGCTGAAACCCTTCATCAGGACTAATGAAGGGTCTCGGCCCGAAACATTGACTGTACCTCTTCTTATAGATGCTGGCTGGCCTGCTGTGTTCCACCAGCATTTTGTGATTGTTGAAAGGCCTAGACAGAGCAAATGTGGAAGGGATGTTTCCCGTGGTGGGGGAGTCCAGGACAAGAGGGCACAGTCTCAGGATAGAGCGGCATCCATTTAAAACAGAGATGTGGAGAAATTATTTGAGCCAGAAGAGTGGTGAATTTGTGGAATTTGTTACCACAGGCAGCTGTGGAGGCCAGGTTGTTGGGTGTATTTAAGGCAGGGCTTGATAGGTTCTTGATTGGACATGGCTTCAAAGGTTACAGGGAGAAGGCCAGGGAGTGGGGCTGAGGAGGGGAAAGAAAAGGATCAGCCATGGTTGAATAGTGGAGCAGACTGAATGGGCCAAATGGCCTAATTCTGCTCCTATGTTTTATGGTCTAACTAAGGAGAGTTAACTGGGAACAGCTGTTTTTGGGCAAGCGCACATCTGACATGTGGAGGAATTATAAGGGCCAACTACACAGAGCAAAGGACAGGTACATTCCAGTCAGAAGGTTGGAGAACAATGGCATGGTCAGAGAACCTTGGATGTCGAGAGAGGTGATGAGTTTTGTCAAGAAGGAAAAGGAAAAGCATGCAAAGTTTAGGAAACTAGAATCAAACACAGCCCTTTGAGAATTTTAAAGAAGCCAGAAAAGAACTAAAGAAGGGAATTAGGAAAGCCAGGAGTGGCCATGAAATGACCTTGGCAAGTAGGATTAAAGAAAATCCTAAGGCATTCTATATATACATCAAGAGCAGAAGGATATCTGGGGGGAGACAAGACCATTCAAGGATCAAAGGAGGAACATTTGCTTGGAAGCAGAGGATTTGAGCGAGGACCTTAATGAGTACTTTACATCGGTATTTACTAAGGAGAAGGACGTGGAGAATAGGAAATGAGATTGCTGAGGCTTTGACTGATATCTTCATGTCCTCTCCAGATACAAGCAAAATGCTGGAGGACAGGTGAGCAGCTAATGTTGTTCCATTATTCAAGGAGGGAACCAGAGATGATTCCTAGAAACTGTAGATCATTAGGTCTATAGGGAGTCTATAGTAGGGAAGTTACTGGAAAAAATTTTTAGGCATAGGATTTATGAGCATTTGGAAAGCTGTGACTTAATTAGGGCAAGCCAACATGACTTTGTGTGTGTCAAGTCATGCCTTACCAACTTGATTGAGTTTTTTTGGTAAAGTGATGAGAGAGATTGATGAAGGTAGAGCAGCAGATATTGTCAACATGGATTTAAGTAGGGTGTTTGACAAGGTCCCTCAAGGGAAGCTCATCCAGAAGATTAAGATGCATGGCATCCATGCTGAATTGGCTGTTAGGATTCAGAACTGGCTTGTGCATAGAAGACAGGGAATAATGGTCCAAGGGACTTATCCTAACTGGAGGTCTGTGATTAGTGCTGTTCTACAGGGGTATGTAATGGGATCGCTAAATTGGATGAAAATGTCGATGGCTGGGTGTGTACTTTTGAAGATGGTAAGAAGATTGGTAGTAGTGTAGTAGACTGGAAAAAATAAAGTGGGATATCAGTCAGTTGCAGATATGGGTAAAGAAATAGCAAATGGAGTTTAACTTTGCAAATATGAAGTGTTGCACCTTGGTAGATCAAATGTAAAGAAAGAGTAGACTGTTTAGTGTAAGACCCTTAACAGTGTTGATGAACAGAGGGATCTTGGGAGACAAGTTCATAGCTCTCTGAATGTTGCTACTCAGGTTGAAAGGGTGGTTGACAAGGCATATGGCGTGCTCTCCTTTATTAGTCTCCTAAGGAAACTGGCATGAAGTCTATGGAATTCAGGGAATCAAGTAGTGAAATCATGGAAACTGTACAGATTGAAAAGGAGGAGGTGCTTGCTGTCTTGAGGAAAATTAAAGTGGATAAATCCCCAGGACCTGACAGAGTGTTCCCTTGGACCTTGAAGGAGACTAGTGTTGAAATTGTGAGGGCCCTGGCAGAAATATTTAAAATGTCGCTGTTTACGGGTGAGGTGCCAGAGGATTGGAGAGTGGCTCATGTTGTTCCGTTGTTTAAGAAAGGATCGAGAAGTAATCTGGGAAATTATAGGCCAGTGAGTTTAACGTCGGTCGTAGGTAAGTTATTGGAGGGAGTACTAACAGACAGAATCTGCAAGCATTTGGATAGACAGGGACTTATTAGGGAGAGCCAACATGGCTTTGTGCAGAGTAGGTCATGTTTGACCAATCTATTGGAGTTTTTCGAGGAGGTTACCAGGAAAGTGGATGAAGGGAAGGCAGTGGATATTGTCTACATGGACTTCAGTAAGGCCTTTGACAAGGTCCCGCATGGGAGGTTAGTTAGGAAAATTCAGTCGCTAGGTATACATGGAGAGGTGGTAAATTGGATTAGACATTGGCTCAATGGAAGAAGCCAAAGAGTGGTGGTAGAGAATTGCTTCTCCGAGTGGAGGCCTGTGACTAGTGGTGTGCCACAGGGATCAGCGCTGGGTCCATTGTTATTTGTCATCTATATCAATGATCTGGATGATAATGTGGTAAATTGGATCAGCAAATTTGCTGATGATACAAAGATTGGAGGTGTAGTAGACAGTGAGGAAGGTTTTCAGAGCCTGCAGAGGGACTTGGACCAGCTGGAAAAATGGGCTGAAAAATGGCAGATGGGGTTTAATACAGACAAGTGTGAGGTATTGCATTTTGGAAGGACAAACCAAGGTAGAACATACAGGGTTAATGGTAAGGCACTGAGGAGTGCAGTGGAACAGAGGGATCTGGGAATACAGATACAAAATTCCCTAAAAGTGTCGTCACAGGTAGATAGGGTCGTAAAGAGAGCTTTTGGTACATTGGCCTTTATTAATTGAAGTATTGAGTATAAGAGCTGGAATGTTATGATGAGGTTGTATAAGGCATTGGTGAGGCCGAATCTGGAGTATTGTGTAGAGTTTTGGTCACCAAATTACAGGAAGGATATAAATAAGGTTGAAAGAGTGCAGAGAAGGTTTACAAGGATGTTGCCAGGACTTGTGAAACTCAGTTACAGAGAAAGGTTGAATAAGTTAGGACTTTATTCCCTGGAGCGTAGAAGAATGAGGGGAGATTTGATAGAGGTATATAAAATTATGATGGGTATAGATAGAGTGAATGCAAGCAGGCTTTTTCCACTGAGGCAAGGGGAGAAAAAAACCAGAGGACATGGGTTAATGGTGAGGGGGGAAAAGTTTAAAGGAAACATTAGGGGGGGCTTCTTCACACAGAGAGTGCTGGGAGTATGGAATGAGCTGCCAGACGAGGTGGTAAATGCGGGTTCTTCTTTAACATTTAAGAATAAATTGGACAGATACATGGATGGGAGGTGTATGGAGGGATATGGTCCATGTGCAAGTCAGTGGGACTAAGCAGAAAATGGTTCGGCACAGTCAAGAAGGGCCAAAAGGTCTGTTTCTGGGCTGTAGTTTCTATGGTTTCTATGGTCTCTATGGCATTGAGTTCAAAAGTCAGGAAATTATGTTGCAGCTTTATAAAACTCTAGTTAAGACACAACTGGTATATTGCACACAGTGCAAGATACGCAAAATGCTGAAAGAACTCAGCATGTCAGGCAGCACCTACGAAAAATAATAAATAGTTGACGTTTTTGGTTGAGAACCTTCTTCATCTTCAGGCTGAGTGGGGAAAGGGAAAGAAGGTTAGCTAGAAGTTGACAGGAGAATCCAAGCAGGTAGGAAAGGTAAAGGGCTGGAGAAGAAGGAATTTGATAGGAGAGGAGAGTGGACCATAGGAGAAAAGGAAGGAGAGGAGCAGACCCAGGAGGAGGTGATAGGCAAGTGAGAAGTGATAAGAGGCCAGAGTGAGAAATTGAAGAAGAGGGGACAGGGAGGGAATTTTTATTTAAACGTAAGGGGAAATCAATATTCATGCCAACAGGTTGGAGGCTACCCAGATGTAATATAAGGTTTGCTCCTTCACCCTGAGGGTGGCCTCATTATAGCACAAGAGGAGGCCATGGACGAACATGTCAGAATGGGAATGGGAATTGCAATTAAAATGTTTGGCCACTAGGAGGTTCCTCTTTGGTAGATGGAGCAGAGGTGCTTGATGAAGTGATCCCCATTGTATTGCATGCAGTCTGGTCCCCTCAATTTTAGGAAGACTGTCAAAGCTTTGGAGAGGGTGCAGAAGAGGTTGACCAGGTTGCTGCCTGGATTAGAGGGCATGTGCTATCACAAGCGTTGGACAAACTTGGGTTGTTTACTCTGGATCATCAGAGGCTGAGGGGAGATCTGATAGAGGTTTAGAACATGATGAGAGACATAGATAGAGTAGACAGGCAGCATCTTTTTCCATGGTTGAAATGTCTAATACCAGAAGGAATGCATTTAATTTAATTTAAGGGGGTAATTTCAAAGGAGATGTGAGGGCAAGTTTTCTTTTTACACAGAGTTGTGGGTGACAGGAATGCATTGCCTGGGTGGTGGTAGAGGCAGAAACGTTAGAGACTTGCCAGAGACATTTAGGTAGGCACATGGAAGGATATGGACGTTGTGTAGGCAGAAGAGATTAGTTCAGCTGAACATTTGGTGACTAATTTAATTGGTTTGGCACAACATTGTGAGCCAAGGAGTTATCCCTGCGCTGCACTGCTCTGTGTTATATCTTCTAAGCCAAGATGAGAAGTTAGTCACTTCTGGCATCACTTTTCCCACATGTTCATCTTGTGCCTTACAGACTCCTGACTTGCGGCCTCATGCCAAAACCATCCCTCTGCTATTCAAGATTGTTTAATGTCATTTCCAGTACACAAATATAAAGGAGAACAAAATAATTGTTACTCTGTATCTGATGCAGCACAAAAAAATTGCAAAAGATAAAGAACACATTAATAAAAAGCACAATAAGTATACATATAAAATAGTTGCTATACCTTGATTGTATTTTCATAAAGTGATAGTAGGCACAGTAGTGTCTACACATAGAGTCATAGAACACTACAGCACAGATACAGGCCCTTTGGCCTATCTAGTCCGTGTTGCACTATTAATCTGCCTAGCCTAATCAACCTGCATGTGGACCATAGCCTTTCATACCCCTTTCATTCATGTTCCTATTTAAATTTCTCTTGCTGGTAAATGTTGAAATCACCCCCTCGTCCACCACTTGCACTGGCAGCTTATTCCACACTCTCACCACTCTCTGAGTGAAGAAGTTCCCCTTCATGTCCCCGTTATACATTTCACCTTTCACCCTTAACCCATGACCTCTAGTAGCAGTCTTACTCAACCTCAGTGGAAAAAGCCTGCTTATATTTACCCTGTCTATACACCTCATAATGTCTACCTCTATCAAATCTCCTCTCAGTCTTCTATGTTCTAGGGAATTAAGCTCTAACCTATCCAACCTTTCCCTATAAATCAGGCCCTCAAGTCCCAGCATCCTTGTAAGTTTTCTCCACATTCTTTCAATCTTATTTACGTCTTTTCTGTAGGTAGATAGGTGACCAAAACTGCACATAGTATTCCAGTCTTATACAACTTCAACATAACATCCCAACTCCTGTACTCAGTACATTGATTTATGAAAGGTCAATGTGCCAAAAGACTTCTTTATAATCATACAACTATATCTACCTAGGCCACCACTTTCAATGAGTTATGGATCTGTATTCCCAGGTCCCACTGTTCTACTGCAGTCCTCAGTGCCCTGCTTCTCACCATGTAAGACCCACACTGGTTAGTCCTCCCAAAGTGCACCACTTCACACTTGTCTGCATTAAATTTCATCTGCCATTTTTCAGCTCATTTTTCCACCTGGTCCAGTTCCTGCTGCAAGATTGACAGTCTTCCTTGCTGTTCACTACAGCCCCAAACTTAGTGTCATCCACAAATTTGTTGATCCAGCTTACCATATTATCATTGAGATTATTGATAAAGATGACAAACAACAATGGATCCCTGTGACACACAACTAGTCACAGGCCTCCAGTCTGAGAAGCAACCTTCTACTACCACTCTCTGGCCTCTTCTGTATTGACAATGCCTAATCTAATTTAATTCCTCATCTTGAATGCCAAGTGACTAAACCTTCTTGACCAACCTCCCATGTGGGACCTTGTCAAAGGCCTTGCTAAAGTCCATGTAGACAACGTCCACTGCCTTGTCTTCATTAACCATCTTAGTGACTTCCTCAAAAAGCTGTATAAGATTGGTTTGACTCGAGTTAACATGCACAAAGCTATGTTGCCAAGTTGTTGATCCCTAATCAGTCCCTGTCTATTCAAATGCTTATATATCTCATCCAGTAACTTTCCCACTGCTGATGTCAGACTCAGCGGGCTATAACTTCCTGGCTTATTCTTAAATCCTTTCTTAAACAACAGAAAAACTTCAGCTGTCCTCTAAACCTCCGGTACGCCACCCATGGCTATGGATGTTTTTCATACCTCTGCCAGAGCCCTTGTAATCTCTGCGGTGGTCTCCCACAGGATCTGAGGGAACATATTGTCAGGCTCTGTGGATTTATCCACCCTAAATTGCCTCAAAACATCAAAAACCTCGTCTTCTAGAATCTGCATAGGGTCCATGACCTTGCTGCTACATTTCCTCACACCTACATATATACTTCATGCTCATCCCCCAAGTAAGTACAGATGCAAAAAAAAACATTTAAGATCTCCCCCATCTCTTTCAGCTCCACGCATAGATTACTCTGATCATCTAGAACACCAATTTTATCCCTTGCTATCCTTTTGCACCTAATATATCTGTGTAAGCCCTTGGGATTCTCCTTCACCTTATCTGCTAGAACAACCTCATGTCTTCTTTTAGCCTACCTGATTTCCTTCTTCAGTGTTCTTTTGCATTTCCTACATTCCTCAAGTACCTTTTTGTTTTTGTATTGCCTATTCTTGCTATACACCTGAGCAGCACACACAAAATGCCGGAGGAATTCAGCAGGCCAGGCACATCTATGGAAAAGAGTACTGTACACCTTTCGGGATGAGACCCTTCAGCAAGACTGGAGGAAAGAAGATGAGGAGTAGAGTTAAAAGGTGGAGGGAAGGGAGGGAGAAACACAAGACGATAGGTGAAACCAGGAGGGGGAAGGTTGAAGTAAAGAGCTGAGTAATTGATTTATGAAAGATATACAAGGCAGGAGAAGGGGATGTCTGATAGGAGAGGAAAGAAGGCCGTGGAAGAAAGAAAAGGGGGGAGGAACACCAGAGGGAGGCAAGGAGATAAGGTGAGAGAGGAAAAAGGAAATAGGGAATGGTGAAGGAAGATGGGCTATTACTGGAAGTTCGAGAAATCAGATTGGAGGCTACCCAAACGGAATATAAGGTGTTGTTATTCCAAACTGAGTGTGGCCTTATCACTGCAGTGGAGGGGGCCATGGATAGGCATTTTGAAATGGGAATGGGAATTGGAATTAAAATGGGTGGCCACTGGCAGATCCTGCTTTTTAGGTGCTAGGCGAAGCAGTGTCCCAATCTGCATCGGGTCTCATCGATATACAGGAGGCCACACTGGGAACACGGGACACAGTGTATGACCCCAACAGACTCACAGGTGAAGATTTGCTTCACCTGGAAGGATTGTTTGGAGCCCTGAATGGAGTGAAGGAAGAGGTGTAGGGGCAGGTGTAGCACTTGTTCCACTTGCAGGGATTAGTGCCGGGACAGAGAGCAGTGGGGAAGAACGAATGGACAAAGGAGTCGTGTAGAAAACAGAATGTGGGGGTTGGGGGGAGATGGTGCTTGATGGTGGGATCCCGTCGGAGGTGGCGGAAGTTGCGGAGAATTATGTGCTGGATGTGGAGGCTGGTGGGGTAGTAGGTGAGGACAAGAGGAACCCTATCCCTGGTGGGGTGGTGAGAGAATGGGGTGAGAGCAGACGTGCAAGAAATGGAAGAAATGGGGTTGAGGGCAACATGATTAAAGAGAGAGGGAAGCCCCTTTCTTTAAAAAAGGAGAACATCTCCTTCATTCTGGAATGAAAAGCCTCATCCTGAGAGCAGATTTGGTGAAGACAGAGGAATTGAGAGAAGGGGATGGCGTTTTATAAGTAACAGAGTGAGAGGACGTATAGTCCAAGTAGCTGTGAGAGTTCATGGGTTTATAATAGTCATCAGTGGATAAGTTGTCAACAGAGATAGGGACAGTGGGGCCATTTAGGGCCTCAAACAGTCTTTCCGAATGAGGCAACACTTCCCCTGTGAATCTGTCAGGGTCATATACTGTGTCTAGTGCTCCCAGTGTAATCTCCTGTATATCAGTGAGACCCGACATAGTTTTGGGAGACTGTTTCACCAAGCACCTATGCTCCATCCGCCTGACAAAGCGGGATCTCCCAGTGGCCACTGATATTAATTCCACTTCCTATTCCCATTCCAATATGTCTATCCATGGCCTTCTCCGCTGTCATGAAGAGGCCACACTCAGGTTGGAGGAACAACACCTTATATTCTGTCTGGGTAGCCTCCAACCTGATGCCAAGGATATCGATATCTCAAAATTCTGGTAATAACCCCCCCTTCCACCATTCACCATCTCCTTTTCCCTCTCTCTCATCTCATTTCCTTGCCTCCCTCTGGTTCTCCTCCCCTTTTTCTTTCTTCCATGGGCTTCTGTCCTCTCCTATCAGACTCTCCCTTCTCCAGCTCTGTATCTCTTTCACCAACCAACTTCCCAGCTCTTTACTTCACCACTCCCCCCATTTTCACCTATCACCTTGTGTTTCTCCCTGCCCTCCCCATGCCCCCATCTTTTAACTCTACTCTTCATTTCTTTTTCTCCAATCCTGCTGAAGGGTCTTGGCCTGAAAGGTTGACTGTACTCTTTTCCATAGATGCTGCCTAGCCTGCTGAATTCCTCCAGCATTTTGTGTATTTTGCTTAAGTGTATAGCAAGTATCGGCAGACAAGAACAAATTAGGTACTTATGGAATGTAGAAAATGCAAAAAAAAACTGAATAAGGAAATCACAAGGGCTAAAACCTTGACTGTACTCTTTTCTCTTGATGCTACCAGGCCTGCTGAGCTCCTCAAGCATTTTGTGTGTTTTGATGGATTTCCAGCATCTGCAGATTCTCTCTTGCTCGAAAAGATTCCCTAGACCTGTACTTTCTGTCTTTTATTCTGACAGGAACATACAAAGTCTGTACTTACATATTTTGACTTTTGAGGGTCTCACACTCACCAAGTACACCTTTGTCAGAAGACAGCCTGCCCCAATCCACACTTGCCTGATCCTTTCTCCAATTTAGAATCTCAACCTGAGGACCAGACCTATCCTTTTCCATATTTACTTTGAACCTAATGGCATTATGATCACTAGATGCAAAGTGCTCCCCTACACAAACTTTTGTTGCCTGCTCCTCTGTCTCATTCCCTAATAGGAGATCCAGTATCATACTCTGGTTGGGATTTCTATGCACTGATTAAGGAAACTTTCCTGAACACATTTGACAGACTCTTCTCCGTCCATCCCTTTTACAGTATGGGAGCATGCATAAGGTAACTCTGACAGGAAAAGATAAAGTAGTGGTGGTGGGGGTTGTGAATGGGTGGGTAACTGGTTGGACATGTTGATCAGTTTTACTGCTTGCGGAACGTAACTGTTTGTGTGTCTGGTGGTCTTGGTGTGGGTGCTACGTAGTCTCCTCTCTGATGGCATCCGCGAGTGCTATTGTTAGGAGTGGCATTTCTATGGTATCCACAAGCAGGTCCACATCTCCAATTACCTAAAAAGGTAAGAAGAGGGAACACACGATAGTCCTCGTAGAGGGAGGAAAAGTGGAGACAGTGAGCAATTTTAAGTTCCTGGGTATTAATATCTTTGAGGACCTAACATATCAATGCAGCTACAAAAGCAGCAAGGCAGCAGCTATATTTCATTTGGAATTTGAGGAGATTTAGTAGGTCACTAAAGACTCTCACAAATTTTTACAGATGTACAGTGGAGAGTATTCTAACTGATGCATCCCTATCTGGTACGGAGGGACTATGGCACAGGACCGAAGTGAACTGCAGGGGGTTGTAACATTAGTCAGCTCCATCATGAGCACTTGCCTTTGTAGTATCCAGGACATCTTCAAGGAGCAATACCTCAAAAAAGCATCATTAAGGACCCCCATCACCCAAGACGTGCCCTCTTCTCATTGTTATCATCAGGAAAGAGGTGCAGAAGCTTGAAGGCTCACACTGAATGATTCCGAAACAGCTTCTTCCACTCTGCCAACCAATTTCTGAATGGACATTGAACACATGAACACTAACTCACTACTTTCTATCTCTATTTTTTGCATGACTTATTTCATGGATCCTTTATGGTTATGTGCTCCATTGAACCGTAGAGCAGTACAACACAGGGACAGACCCTTTAACCCACCATGTCTGTGCTGAGCAAAAAGCCAAGTTAAACTAATCTCAGATATCTGTATCCCTTGGTTCTCCATGCCTGAATGCTATTTTATCTGCTTCTGCCTCCTCCATGGGGAGCACATTCCAGATTCAGATTCATTCATATATCACATGTCCATTGAACATACAGTGAAAAGCGTTGTTTGTGTTCACAGCGGCTATCTGCAAGTGTTGCCACACATTCCATCACTAACGTAGCAAGCCTGCCATGTTCACAGAACAACACAAGTAAGAACAAAACAAAACAGTGACAACAAAGCAAGCTTCTTTCCCATCAAGCAGGCCTATAACCCCAGCACAGGCTACCACTGGGCCTCCTCTCCTTGGCCCCTGACTCTAAGATGTTGGGCCTCCAAATTTGGACTTCATCCCAGAAATCATTGATCTTGGATTTGATCTTTGAGCATTGACTTCTGGACTTGCACAGACCTCCAGGCACTTACTATTCTCCATTTTCCCTCTCACTTTAAACCTATGCCATCTAGAATTGGCATTTCAACTCAGAGATAAAGACAATCTACATTACTTACTCTACGCCTCTCATAATTTTACTTCTATCAAGTTTCAATGCATTAAAACCTCTCACTTTCAGACATCTTAAACTATTCGCCCAAGATCTTCAAAACCCTGATACAACTCACCAGTGCTTTCAGGTTTAAAAACATACACGTCCCTGTAGAAAACCGACGGATGAACATGAAACATATTTGGGATATCAACAAGCAAAGAGAATAGATCATACTTCGATAAGGGAAAAACTTTCAACAGAAATTACTTCAAGGCTTAAGAAAATCTGCCAGAGCTCAATAATAAAAATATAACAAAGGGAATAAACACTTTGGCTATACCCATACCAAGGTATTCTTTTGGCATAATATCTTGGCCCAAAACTGATCTGGAAAATTTACAAAGAAAAATTTACAGGAGAAACCAGAAACAATCCAGCATGTTACTGGATGTGCAGCAATTTAGCTCAGTCTGATTACATACACAGGCACAATCGCGTGGCAAACATCATTCATCAAAATCTTGCTGTAAAATACAAACTCTTAAAAGATACCATACTTTACTATAAGTACAAGCCTGATTCAGTTTTAGACTCAAGAGTTCTACAAATTGTGTTACAACCAATCTTTTATTACAGATAGGACAATCCATAATAACCAGCCGGATATACAAACATAATACAGGATAAACAAGCAAGAACAAATTACATGATAGATCTTGGCATTCCAAACAGACATAGCATACAGAAATCAGTTTGAAATATGCTAACTTAAAAGAGGAAATTGAATGACTATGGTACATAAACAAAGTATACATTGTCTCAGTAGAAATATCTACAACTAATATCATCCCAAAGTCATGACCCAATAGCATTAAACAATTAAGCCTACGCTGCAATACTTATGTAATTGTCCAGAAAGTCACAACACTAAACACCAGTAGAATAATCCAAATGTTCCTAGCAATTCAGAAATGAGTGTGTCTGGGTCTGTTTGTACCTCAGGTTTTACCAGCTTGAGCTAAGAAAAAATGGCAATAATAATAATAATATAAAGGAAACAGAATTATCAGTTTAGAAATGATGAAAAAGGTTTATACAGGACACTGAAATTAAATTTAATGCACCAAAATTTCATCAACCCTAGCAGAGAATTACCAACAAACACAAAGGTAATGAACTTTTGGTCTAATCTGGTCAAACAGGGTGACACATAATCAAGAAGCAAGCTGCATTAGGGAGGGGAAAAAAGAATGCACACACACACGATTGAAGAAATGCAAATACCTGAAGTTACAATGGATATGCCGAAAGCAGTTATAAGAAATATCCATAACTGGAGAAGTACCGGTAGTGATAATATTAATAATAATTAGTTTAAAAAACCCACATGCTTTCATCCATACCTATTGATACATATCAACAATTTTCTTAAAAACCTTGAAAAAGTGTCCAAAATTTTGAGAGAAGGTCAAACCTAAAGGGGAAATCACAAAGAACCCATCAAAATATCATCCTGCTGCTTGTTTACAAACTATATATAAAATTGTAACATCATGTATCTCACAACTAACCACCACTCACTTTGATAACTGCAATATACTTACAGAAGAGCTGAAAGGATGCCCAAAGGGTATGAAGGGATGTAAAGAACAACTGATAATTGATTCTGTATTTCTAAGTCAACCTGGCAGAAAAGCAGAAATCTTTCATGTTGTTATATTGACTACTAAAAAAGCATTTGACTCTGTCCCACGCTCATGGTGAATAGAAGTTCTTAATGTATATAAACTATAATTAATATTATGAAATTCTGACAATATCTGATGAAGCATTGGCATACTATATTGGCCCTATCTATTAACAACCAAAAAAGTGCATCTGTTATTATCAAAATAAACCAAGGCATCTTCCTGGGTGACTCTCTAAGCCCACTATGGTTCTATCTCACTTTAAACCGGCTCTCTAATTTACTGAATTGAAAATTGAGTATCAAATCAGAAACAACCAAATGAATTATACCTTGGCACACCTTGAATGATTTGAAATAATATGCTCCTTCATCAGTAAAGCTAAAGCAACTAATTCAACTATTAGAACTATTTCTGAAAGATATAAGCATGAACTTTAGACTAGATAAGTGCAGAGCATTAAGTATAAAGAAAGATGCAATAGAGCTAATAGAACATTAAACAGAGCAGCAGGATACAATACAACCAATGGATGAATATGAAGCATATTCCATTGTTGAAATTCTTTGAAAAGATTACAAGTAGGATAGATAAAGAGGATGCAGTGGATGTTGTGTATCTGGACTTTCAGAAGGCCTTTGACAAGGTGCCACACATGAGGCTGCTTCCAAATTAAGAGCCAAATTACAAATTACAAATTTCCAAATTACAGGAAAGCTTTGCTGATTGGTAGGAGGCAGTGGGTGGGAATAACAGGATCCTTTTCTGGTTGGCTGCCAGTGACAAGTGGTGTTCCACAGGGGTCAGTATTGGGACCACATCTTTTTTATGCTACATATAAATAATTTATATGATGGAATAGATGGCATTGTTGTCAAGTTTGCAGATGATGCGAAGATTGGTGGAGGGGCAAGTAGTAATGAGGAAACAGGTAGGATGCAGAAGGACTTAGATAGATTAGGAGGACAGGCAAGAATGTGGCAAATGAAATGCAATGTTGGAAAATGCACGGTCATGCACTTTGGTATTAGAACGAAATATGCGGACTATTCTCTAAACGAGGAGAAAATCCAGGAATTGGAAATGCAGAGGGACTTGGGAGTCCTTGTGCAAAACACTCTGAAGGTTAACTTGTAGGTTCAGTCGGTGGTGAGGAAGGCAAATGCCATGTTAGCATTCATTTCAAGAGGTCTAGAGTACAAGAGCAGGGATGTGATGCTGAGGCTTTATAAAGCACTGGTGAGGCCTCACCTTGAGTATTGTGAACAGTTTTGAGCCCCTCATCTTAGAAAAGATGTGCTGGCATTGGAGAGGGTCCAGAGGAGGTTCACAAGGATGATTCCAGGAATGAAAGGGTTATCATACGAGGAAAGTGTGATGGCTCTTGCTGGAATTCAGAAGGATGAAAGGGATCTCACTGAAACCTTTCAAATGTTGAAAAGCCTAGACAGAGTAGATGTGGTTAGGATGTTTCCCATGGTGAGAGTGTCTAGGACAAGTGGGCACAGGCTCAGGATAGAGGGGCATCCTTTCAAAACAGAGATGCGGAAAAACTTCTTTAGCCAGAGGGTGGTGAACTTGTGGAATTTGTTGCCACATGCAGCTGTGGAGGCCAGGTCATTGGGGTGTATTTAAGACAGAGATTGATAGGTCCTTGATTGGATATGGTATCGAAGGTTGCGGGGAGAAGGCTGGGGACTGTGGTTGAGGAGGAGATAGAAAAAAGAATCAGCCATGATTGAATGGCGGAGCAGACTCAGTAGGCCAGATGGCCTAATTCTGCTCCACGAGGAAATCTGCAGATGCTGGAATTTCAAGCAACACACATCAAAGTTGCTGGTGAACGCAGCCGGCCAGGCAGCATCTCTAGGAAGAGGTACAGTCGACGTTTCAGGCTGAGACCCTTCATCAGGACTAACTGAAAGAAGAGCTAGTAAGAGATTTGAAAGTGGGAGGGGGAGGGGGAGATCTGAAATGATAGGAGAAGACAGGAGGGGGAGGGATGGAGCCAAGAGCTGAACAGTTGATTGGCAAAAGGGATATGAGAGGATCATGGGACAGGAGGCCCAGGGAGAAAGACAAGGGGGGGGAACACAGAGGATGGGCAAGGGGTATAGTGAGAGGGACAGAGGGAGAAAAAGGAGAGAGAGAAAAAGAATGTGTGAACATAAATAAATAATGGATGCAGTACGAGGGGGAGGTGGGGCATTAGCGGAAGTTTGAGAAGTCAGTGTTCATGCCATCAAGTTGGAGGCTACCCAGACGGAATATAAGGTGTTGTTCCTCCAACCTGAGTGTGGCTTCATCTTTACAGTAGAGGGGGCTGTGGATAGACATATCAGAATGGGAATGAGACGTGGAATTATAATGTGTGGCCACTGGGAGACCCTGCTTTCTCTGGCGGACAGAGCGTAGGTGTTCAGCGAAATGGTCTCCCAGCCTGCGTCGGGTTTCGCCAATCTATAGAAGGCCACATCGGGAGCACCAGACACAGTATATCACCCCAGCCGACTCACAGGTGAAGTGTCACTTCACCTGGAAGGACTGTCTGGGGCCCTGAATGGTGGTGAAGAAGAAAGTGTAAGGGCATGTGTAGCACTTGTTCCGCTTACAAGGATAACTGCCCTCCCCCTCCCACTTTCAAATCTCTTACTAGCTCTTCCTTCAGTTAGTCCTGACGAAGGGTCTTGGCCCAAAACATCGACTGTACCTCTTCCAAGAGATGCTGCCTGGCCTGCTGCGTTCACCAGCAACTTTTATGTGTGTGGTCTAATTCGGCTCCTGTGTCTTATGGTCATATGTAAGTATCTGTGATATCAACAAGCACCAAAATAGATCATAGTGTGATAAAGGAAAATCTTTTAACAGAATTTACTTCAAGGCTTAAGAAAATCTGCTAATCAGAGCTCAGTAGTAAAAATGTAACAAAGGCAATAGATGCTTTCGCTATACCCATACTAGTGTATTCTTTTGACATAATATCTTAGTCCGAAACCAATCTGGATAATTTACAAAGAAATACAAGAAATGAAATAACAAATTTTAGAAAAAACTATGTACACTCGAACACACTTCAGTTAACACCACCAAGGATAGAAGGAGAAAGAGGAAGAACAGACATAAAAAAATTAAGCAAGTCAGATAAAACTTCTAAGGATATATTTTCACCAACAAAAAACAGGATTCAGCTTTCTACACAAACAAATGCAATTCTGGTAAGTACACACCACTAAACTTAAATGAAAACACAACCCAGAAAAATGAAGAAAGTATGACTATTGAACAAAAAGTTAACCAATGGAAGACCATGACCCTCCATGGAAGACATCCCAACAACCTGAGCAGACTAGATGTTGACAAGGAAGCTTCAAATGCCTGGTTCAGAGTTGGAGACCTCATCCCAGAAAGAGAAGGATTCCTCACCGCAATACAGGACCAGGTGGTTAGCACAAAAAAAAATCAAAGATACATAATAAAAGACCAACAGATTCAAGATGATAAAGGAAGAAAATAGCAAAGAAAACACAGAAAGAATCCGACATATTAGAGCATCTTGCAGCAGTTTAACTCAATCTGATTACTCACACAGGCATATCATGCAGTAAACATCATTCACCAGAACCTTGCCTTATAATATAAACCCATAAAAGACACAACACCTTACTATAAGAAGAACCTAATCCAGATTTAGAGTTGGAGTCCTGCAAATTATATTACAACTCATCCATTATTACAGATAGAACAATCGAAAATAACAGTCCAGATATAATATTGCAGGACAAGCAAGCAAGAACAGCTTACTTAATAGATATAACTATTCCAAGCACACATACAGACAGAAATCAATAAGGGAAAAGCACCAGAAATATACTGAATTAAAAGAGGAAATTGAAAGACTATGGAACATGAACAGGGCATACATTGTCTCAGTAGTAATATCTACAACTGGTATCATCTCAAAATCTTAAAGTCGCTACACAGCAATACTTATGTAAATCTCCAGAAAGTTATTTTACTAAGCACCACTAAAGTAGTCCAAAAGTTCCTAGCAATTGAGAAATTAGTGTGATTGGCTCGTACCTCAGGTTTTTCCAACTTGAGCTGAGAAAAAAAAATGAAAACGAAACAATAATAGACACAAGAAATTCTGCAGATGCTCAAAATCCAAAGCAACATACAAAATGCTGGAACAACTCAGCAGATCAGATTGCGTCTTTGGAATTTAATAAACAGTCAGTGTTTTGGACCAAGACCTTTCATCAGGACTGGAAAGGAAGGGGAAGACGCCAGAATAAAAAGGTTGGGGGAGGGGAAGGAGGATAGCTGGAAGGTGATTGGTAAAGCCAGGTGGGTGGGAAAGATAAAGGGCTGGAGACGAAGGAATCCAATAGGAAAGGAGAGTGGAGCATAGGAGAAAGGGAAAGAGGAGTGGACCCAGGAGGAGTTGTTAGGCAGGTTGAAAAAAGTAAGAAACCAGTGTGGAGAGCAGAAGAAAAAGAGAAGGGGAGGGATTTTTTTACTGGAAGGAGAAATCAATATTCATGCTATCCATTTGGAAGGTACCTAGACAGAATATGTGAAGTTGCTCCTCCATCCTGCAGGTGGCTTCATTATGGCACAAGCGGAGGGTACAGGCCGATATGTCAAAACGGGAATTAAAATGCTGGGCCACCGAGAAGTTCCACTTTTGGTGGATGAAGCTGATGTGATCTATGAAGTGGCCCCTCCAGTTTATGACAGGAGTCAGCAATGTAGAGGAGGCCGCATCGGGAGCAGCAGACACAATAGATGACCCCCCAGCAGATCTACTGGTGAAGTGTTGTCTCACCTGGAAGCATGGTTTGGGACCTTGAATGGAGGTGAATGGGCAGGTATAGCACGTTGTCCTCTTTCAGGGATAAGTGGTGGAGGGAGATTAGTGGGGAGGAGTGAATAGACAAGCAAATCATGGAGGGAGTGAGTCCTGCAGAACGCTGGGGGAGGGGCGCAGAGGTTAAGATATGTTTGCTGGCGGGATCCCTTTAGAGATACAGTAGCAGAATTTGCAGAGAATGGTATGTTGAATGTGAAGACATGCATGTGGTCAGCAAGTCACGAAGAAATCTAACACTGTTAAAGCAGCAGGAGGATGGGGTGAGTGTGGATGTTCGAGAAATAGTGGAGTTGCAGATGAAGGTAGCATCAACAATGGAGGAAGGGAAACTCTGTTCCTTGAAGGAGGAGTACACCACTGATATCCTGGAAATGAAAGCCACATCCTGGGAACAGATGCAATGGAGATGAGAAAAAGGAATAGCATTTTTACAGAAGACATGGTGGGGAGAGGTATAGTCAAGATAACCATGGGAATTGTTAAGATTTTTTTTAAAGATATCAGTTGACAGTTTGTTTCCAGAGATGGAGCCAGAGAGACTGAGAAAGGGGAGGGAGGTGTCAGAAATGGACCAAATGAATTCAAGGGTAGGGTGGAAGTTGGTGAAATTGACGAGCTCAGTGTAAGTGCATAAAGCAGTGCCAATGCAATGCTTGTTTTTCTCTGCCCATTAGGTGCTTGACGGCCTTCATTTTTAAAGGGTTCTGTTGAGTTTCTGTGTTTTCTGGCTGCCTGTAAGGAGACGGATCTCAAGATTGTATACAGTATACATGCTTAGATAATAAATGTACTTTGACTTTGATTTTCCTCCGATTCCGAAAACTCCATAATAAATGGATTCTATGCTGTGTTCTTCCCAGCCAGAGAATAGGAAATTCTAAGTTTCCCTCTCCTGATTTAGTGGATCTCAGCCAGGATAACGTTGTCCTCATAAGCCTAAGCGAGATATGTGCTCTTGATTCTTTATGCAGTCATTATTTCTTGAAAAGCTGAAGTACTAGAAGATCAGCCAGGAATATGCAGCCTGTAACTGCACTTTGCAGTGTGGGAGTCACAACAAATCAGTTACAGTTAGAGTACCTAGTTGACTGAATCCCAAGGTTTCCTAATGTTTATTGGAATCAAAACTGACCTGGCATTGGCCGGGGGGGTGGGGGGCGGTGGTGACAGATAGAATATTACGTCCACTATTGCTGTCAAACAATAAAAAGATTATCTAGGTGAACATTTGAAATGCAAAGACATTGAAGACCATGCAAAAAAATTCTAGCAAATGGAATTAGGATAGATGGGTACTACTAGATTGCTTCTGTGCTACATAAATCTATGTCTCTAAGAGGAGAAGCTACTTAGAGTGGGTTTCAAACCCAAATCACTACAGACTAGCAACAAGGAGACCACTTTGTACCAGAATAGACTTTTTTTTTGGATTCTAATTGTGATTACTTGTAAAGATCATGTATGATTTATGAATTTCTTGTGAATGATGCTTATTTGATGCCATGTGTGCATGATGCTGCCATAGTTAAGATTGTTATTCCATCTGTACAGACATGTACTTGTGCATATGACAATAAAGTCAACTTTATTTTTGATTTTAAACACATGCAAAATGCTGGCTGAACTCTAAAAATCAGGCTACATCTTGCTGAAATCCTCCAGTTCTTTATGTGTGTTTCTCAAGATTGGGGAATCTCTGGTGTTTAAAATTTACTGCCCCACTGTGAAGTCTCTGAAGTATGCTTATCCTGAAGATGTTGCAAGGACGTGGCTGGGGACGAACCCAAGTGCAGGACACAGATGCTGAGGCAGAGTCGTTAGGCGTAGCCCCTCCGCAAACAGGGAGTCGATATCCAGGAGACGATGCGAAGCTTAGAACTAACAGCTCTCAGGAATAGGAAACAAGGTTTACTCTCACAAGAGTCGACCAACGAACTGGCGACTTCTTGCTGTGGTCGTAGGGTTTTTATCCTGCCGTTTGATGGGAAGCAGGCGCGTGTAGTTAGTGGTACTTGGGAATGATTGGAATCTAAATGAGGTGATTGAGGCCCAAATCTTGAGGCAAATGGCAAGGTGGGGATTGCCAGACGGGACTATGACAGAAGAAGTTTAAATCTTCTCTTCGATGGGAGTTCAGTGAAGTCCTCTCTCACTGCTTTCCCTCAGTGATCCACAATTTATTCCTGTACATAGGTGCTGCCTGACTTGCTGAAACCCACCAGTAATTTTTTTCTCTTTGGTTTTCTTTTCAGAAGAAAGAAAATTTAAATGAGACATAATCTAGGTGCATAAATTTTTAAGGTGCTGTATATACTGAACAGGAAGGACTTATTTACCTTAACTAGGAGATAACATGGATTTAAGTTGATTCAAAGTTCGAAGCACATTTATTATCAAAGTATATATATATTACACAACCTTGAGATTCATCTACTTACAGGCAGCCACAGAACAAGGAAACCCAGAAAAATAATTTAAACAAAAGAGCAAAACCCAATGTGCAGAGTGAGAAAAAATTTGTGCAAGCAATAAAAGTAAGCAAATAGCATTTATTTTTTATTGAGATACAGTGTGGAATAGGCCCTCCCAGCCCTTTGAGCCACACTGTGAAGGCAGAAACCCTCTCTGGTTTTAGCAAGTACCTAGGACGAGCTCTTGAAAACCAGTTATTAACAGGTTACAAATAAGAGACAATGAGAAGTAGCAGTGACCTAATTAGCCTCCCTTTAAGACAGAGCAAACCACAATGGGTGCCTTTGCTATAACTTTCTCTCTTCCTCATTGATTCATTAGTGAAGAGAGCAAAAGCTGGTGTCAATACTTTTTACTACTTCCTTTACATAATTGAAAACCCATAACCTGTGCTGCTTTCTTCTTGAGCAAATAAAAACCACTAGCACCTTGTCACTTCTTGCGGTTTCAAATGTTAGCTGTGGCTTTGCTAATAACAGCTTTGCTGCCTGATCTCAAGGTTATGGGTTTAAGACCACCTCCAGAGATGTAAGTGTAAGCTCAGTTTGACACTTCAAAGCAGTGTGGAGAGAATACTGCATCGAGGATAACTCTCTCAAGAGTGTTATCTTCGATGCCTTGATTAATATTTATTTTAAATGAATTGAAACCAATGCATCTCCTTATCCACAGTCGCATTGCTGTTTGTAGGAGGTTTTTTTGTCCATTAATTGCTTGTGATTTTACTGACATCAAATTTGTTACCAATTTCTAAAGGAACTTCTTTCATCACCCCTTCTCTTCTCCTCGCCTGCCAGCACCTCCCTCTGGTGTTCTCCTCCTTCCCTTTCTCCCATGGTCCACTCTACTCTCCTATCAAATTCCTTCTTCTTCAGCCCTTTACCTCTTCCCTCCATCACCCCCTGGCTTCTCACGATCCCTCCATCCTATCCAACCCACCCACCTTCCCCTCTCGCTTCACCTATCACTTTCCAGCTTATACTACTTCTCCTCACTCCACCTTCTATTCTGGCTTCTTCCCACTTCCTTTCCTGTCCTGAAGAAGGCTCTCGACCCAAAGCATTGCCTATTTATACTCCTCTATAGTTGCTGCCTGACCAGTTGATTTTGTCTAACATTTTGTGTGTGTTGCTTCAATCATTGATGACTTATATACAAACATTTTTATTAATCTTTCTTTGGTTATAGCTTAAATAGTTTGTGACCAACTCTTAAAAAGCAATGCTCTGAAAAACTACTTACAATATGATATTACATTATTCATATGCATGGTGACCATGCCATTTCATTCCACAGCTCAGGTCTGGAATCGGATTCCAGAGAACCAGGTTCTGCCCACTAAAACCTCATCCCTCCAGCAGAGACTGATACTTCTCTGCATGGTAGGACAGGTGTAGAAATTGTATTTTTTTACACTGGACTCAGTCAAAACTAAAATCATCGTGATTTCTTTTTGTGTTTTACTGGACCATTAAGATTTTTTTTCCACAAAGTGACTCATCGTATGGTTGCAGCAGAGGAAGTAGGCCATTTGGCCCATCATATCTGTGCCAGCTCTCTATCGCGGCATTACTGTTCTACCCACTGGTCCCTTTTCAGTAACCTACAAAATCTTTCTTCTCGGTATAGTTCTCCAGAGAACAGATACACTAAGCTGAACAGTAGGCAAGCATTGCTACTGTTGATCCTACAAAAGTAGGGTTAGGGACAATACATTGCTGAATGCTAATTGAAGCCAACATTCCTTTTATTTACGAGCTTATGCCCAAAGTAGATACTTTCAGTTATTTCATTGCTGTTTGTAGAAGTTTGCTGTGCAAGAGGTTGGCTATTCTTCCCAATGTTACACTTCATGAGAACATGTCTTCCAAGGAAAGCTTGAGTGAGCTAGGGTGAAGAGGATGCGAGATGACTTAATTGAAGTGTATAAGATGGTAAGAGACATAATAGAGTGATTAGCCAGCACTTTTATCCCAGGGTGACAATAGCTAATATGAGAGGGTATATGCTTAGGGTGATTGAAGGAAAGGGGGATCTAACAAGTAGGGTTTTCTTCACACAGAACACATTGATCACACTGCTGGGTGAGATGATTGAAGTGGTTACATTAAGAACATTTAAGAAACTCTTAGCTGGGTACATGGATGGAAGAAAAATAGAAGACTAAGTGGGGAGTGATGTGTTAGACGAATTTGCAGAAGGTTAAAAGGTTGGCATAGTACCATGGCAGAAGGATCTGTGCCGTACAGTTACTGTGTGCATTGGCTGAAAAGCAATTTGAGATGTCTCAGGATAATGCTGTTTCTATATCAGTACAAGTCTTCTCTTTCTTTAGTTTATTACTCATAATTAGACCAAAACAAAGAAAATTGTTTTAATTTATCCCTTGGAAATGACAATGGAAAATAAGATGTTAGTGTTGGAAAATGTTGGAAGCATCATTCTAATTTTGAATTACATAATTTTAAAACCGGTAAACAGTATGATTTAAGTAAGTTATCACACGCTAAATTGTGCAAGTTGTGTTTTTCAGACATGCGTGTGGAGACATTCTATGAATATGGAAACTGTGTACAGTATCTCCATTCCTGTGGCTTTCTAGTCAGTGGTTTGAATGCACACAGAATCACAGATTGCGGTTTGTCATTTACTGGAATAATAAATGGACAGAAATGCTCTTACTTTTTCCCTTCAATACCATAGAGAGTGACAGCTGATCTCTGGCTTCTACACATGCACATTACAATACAGAGGTAGTGATAAGCTGCAGGCTATATTTGCCTGTCCCACTGTTGGACTTATCACTGTCAAAGAAATGCACACTGTCATGTAGAGATGAAGGCCAAGGTAAACTTCACAGCAGACCCCTCGGCGTTAATTCTGGGATGACCGATGTTTTTTTCCCAGTCAGATTGTGCAGGGAAGTTCAAGTAACATGTTTGTTTATTTCTCTTTATTTTCTTGTTTTTAATTCTTTCCTGCCACCTTAACCTTTTAAAGAGAGACGTGGAGATATGTCTCTATCAAAGGAGGGGTAAGGTGTTCTTTCTTTCTGCTAGCCTTGGGCAAGGTGTAGCACTTCTTAGCCCCCTGATCAGGGTCACGTGAAGCGATGGGAGTAAGTGGTAGATGGTCATATGAGCAGCTGAGGAACATCACAAGCCCTGGTTATGCAACCGGTCAGTCAATCTCCAAGAATATTAATAATGGCTGGGGTCACCCGCCTTGTGAAGACATGGCCCAGGCAAAGATAATGACAGCCACATCTGTAGAAAAATTTGCCAAGAGCAATCATGGTCATGGATAGACCCCGATTGCCTATGTCATGTGATACTGCACATGATGGTGATGAACCTTTTAAAATAAATGAATTTATTTTATTTTTACAATAATTTAATTCCAAATGAAGTTTTTTTTAACCTGATTTTTTTTTTAATTTTATTTTTATTTGGATAAGGAATTCACAAATATCATGTACTTTTTTCACACATATAACCTTTTCCATTTTTTATATGTATAAAACTACAATTATTTATACATTCTTAAGTACACATTGAGATGATATAAAAGGAAAATAAACATTTAAGTAGATAATTATGTACTGTGGTAAATCTAACCTATTAGGCTAAGTAATGGAATTAGTTGTTAAGAAAAATTGTAATAATAGTTTCCATATAATCCTTCTGGACCATTTCCACTGGTCCAAAATGTTGTATATAAGCCTATGTATCAACCATTGTAGGTGTTTATATCCTAATTTGTTCATGCTTGCTCCTGCCCGCAGACATAATTATCCAATCCCTATGTACTTATTTACTTAATTTTTTCATTTTTTTATCCCTTTCCCAAATCTTTCCCTTTACTTGTGTTAATTCTCTATTTTCCAAAAGAAACGAAAAAACAAACATTTAGACTAGGGGTGCTTACTTTAGCAAGATTACTGTGTTGATGAGAAGAGCAGTATAAATCATTAGGAGAGTCATCTAAAGTCTGCTCGCATTGGGGTTATATATTCAATCCATTTATTCCAGATTTGATAAAACTTGTCTTTTTGAGTTCTCAGGGAGTAAGTCAACTTTTCCATTTTAAATATTTCCAAGATAATTTCGTACCAATCTTCTAATGTAGGTGGTATTGGATTTAGCCATTTTCTAGTGATTGATTTCTTACTTGCCGTGATATCTAAAATAACCCATGGTCAATTGATGGTAGCAAGCTGTCAGAAAGCCATCAGGGAGTATTGGTCAGAACTTGGTATTCCCATCGTAATAAATTAAGTTGAAACTTTTATGGTACACATAAATCATCAGTTCTTTTGACCCAGAAGATGGCAAAAAGTTGTTGGAAAATTAGAGATAGAGTAGAGGTGCGGTGGTGTTCAGCCTGGTGGTAAATAGGACTGTACATATCTCAGCTTAGCGAGGCAGAAAATTTTCTCTCAAAGTACCTTCTTCTAAGAAGTTTTAAAAGTTTGTTCATAAGTTGCTCACACCACTTTAAAAGAGTAGCACATAAAAATTACTGGAGGAATGCAGCAGGTCAGGCAGCATCTACGGAAAATCATAAATAGTTGCTGTTTAAAGTCTAGACCCTTCCTCAGGACTGGATGGGAATGGAAAAGAGCCAAAATAAGAAGGTGGAGGCTAATAGAAGGACTACAAGCTGGCAGATGATAAAGTGAAGCCCGGTGAAGAGGAATGTTGGTTGGTCGAGGTTGGGGGCTGCTGTGGTATGGAGTGACAAGCTAGAGTTGATAGGTGGGAAAAGTAAAGGGCTGAAGCAAGTATCTGAAAGGAGTGGAGAGTGGACCATGGGAGAAAGGGAAGGGGGAGGGTTACTTGGAGGGAGATGATAGTCAGGTGAGAAGAAGAGGTAAAAGGGGAACCAGAGTAGGGAATGGAAGAAGAGGGAAGAAGGGAAGGAGAAAAATTACCAAAAGCGAAGTGAAACAAATATTCATGCCATCAGGTTGGAGGCTACCCAGACGGAATATGAGGTGCTGCTCCTCCAACCTGAAACTCTACATCATGGCCCTGCGAGTCTGAATGAGAATGGAGATTGGAATTAAAATGTTTGGGCACTGGGAGATATTGCTTATTGTGGATCGAGCAAAGTCATTAAAAATACTTCTACATCTCTTAAGGAGGAAGTATGTTGTGACTCTAACCTGCTGTTCGTCATACAAGGAGGAAATCTGATCTAAGAAATAGAGAAGAGTGCATAACATTCAAGCATGCATGCCAAGTGTTTGGGTATAAATTGGCTGATCATTGGAGAGCTGTCTTGTATCTCTAAGATGACAGTGACTCAGTCAGAATCCTGCAGGAACAGAGTGCTATTCATATCAATGGTAAGAATCTCATTCTTTGGGCTTGGTCCAATGGTCAAGTGGTCCTGTCAAAGGGTCTCATCCCAAAACATCAACTGACCACCATCTCCGTCTATAGATGCTGCCTGACTGGCTGAGTTCCTCATCATCTCGTGTGTTGCTACAGGTTCAGTTAAGGTCTGTGATTGCTATATAGTACCAACTGTACCCCAGTCCTGAATCAAAGTACCTCCAGATTTATTTTTTTATATATTTAGAGATACAACGTAAAACAGACACTTCCAAACCAAAGACACCACACCTACCAATTGCACCCATGTGACCAATTACCCGACAAAACCATACGTCTGTGGAATGTGGAAGGAGACCAGAGGAAAACCACACATAGAAACGTGGAATCACTTCACAGACAGCAACGAGAATTGAATCCAGGGACTGTAATAGTGCTATGCGTCCTTGTCAAGATAGCCCCCTGATTCAGCACAATCTCAGCCACGCTTTCTGGTACATTTGAGTCTCTCTTATAAAATAAAGCACTGGTCAACCAGAAACTGCAGAGGCCAACTGGACAGGTTAACCCCCTCATCTCCCTTCATACCCACATGCACCCTGCCCTTGCAGCTTTGACCTTTCACAAAAAAATCAGCATAATCCATATAGAATAAAAAGAGCAATCGCGAAGAAACTGTCACTTGATTTCATTCTCACAGCCACTGCTTCCACTGTGAACTCTGCAGACATTTTAAAAGCTAGTGCAAAAGGGTAAGACTCTGTGGGACTCAATTCTGGGAATGGGACAAAGATAAACCCAGAGAAAGATCACCAAAGGTTGAGGAAGTACTTTTTTTTATTATAGAAATTATAGACCATAGAAAACCTACAGCACAATACAGGCCCTTCAGCCCACAATGTTGTGGCGAATGTGTCCTTACTTTAGAAATTACCTAGGGTTACCCATAGCCCTCTATTTTTCTAAACTCCATGTAGCTACCCAGGAGTCTCTTAAAAGACCATATCGTACCTGCCTCCGCCACCGTCGCTGGCAGCCCATTCCACGCACTCATCACTCTCTGCGTGAAAGACTTATCCCTGATATCTCTTCTGTACCTACTTCCGAGCACCTTAAAACTGTGTTAGCCATTTCAGCCCTGGGAAAAAGCCTCTGACTATCCATACAATCAATGCCTCTCATCATCTTATATACCTCTATCAAGTCACTTCTCATCCTCCGTTGCTCCAAGAAGAAAAGGCCAAGTTCACCCAACCTAATCTCATAAGGCATTTTCCCCAATCCAGGCAACATCCTTGTAAATCTCCTATGCACACATTTTATGATTTCCACGTCCTTTCTGTAATGAGGCGACCAGAACTGAGCACAGTACTCCAAGTGGGGTCTGACTAGAGTCCTATATAGCTGCAACATTACCTCTCGGCTCCTAAATTCAATCCCATGGTTGAAGAAGGTCAATGCACTGTATGCCTTCTTAACCGCAGAGTCAACCTGCGTAGCAGCTTTGAGTGTCCTATGGATTCAGACCCCAAAATCCCTCTGATCCTCCACACTGCCAAGAGTCTTACCATTAATACTATATTTTGCCATCATATTTCACCTACCAAAATGAACCACCTCACACTTATCTGGGTTGAACACCATCTGCCACTTCTCAGCCCAGTTTTGCATCCTATCAATCTCTTGCTGTAATCTCTGACCACCCTCCACACTATCCACAACACCCCCAATCTTTTTGTCATAAGTAAATTTACTAACCCATCCCTCCACTACCTCATCCAGGTCATTTATAAAAATCATGAAGAGAAGGGGTCCTAGAACAGATCTCTGAGGCATACCAGTGGTCACTGACCTCCACGCAGAATATGACCCATCTACAACCACTTGTGCCTTCTGTGGGCAAGCCAATTCTGAATCTACAAAGCATTGTCCCCTTGGATCCCATGCTTCCTTACTTTCACAATAAGCCTTACATGGGGTACCTTAGAAAATGCTTTGCTGAAATCCATATACACTACATCTACTGCTCTACCTTCATCAATGTGTTTAGTCACATCCTCAAAAATTTCAGTTAGGCTCATATGGCACAACCTGCCTTTGACAAAGCCATGCTGACTATTCCATATCATATTATGTCTCTCCAAATGCTCATAAATCCTGCCTCTCCGGATCTTCTCCATCAACTTACCAACCACTGAAGTAAGACTAACTGGTCTATAATTTCCTGGGCTATCTCTACTCCCTTTCTTGAATAAGGGAACAACATCTGCAACCCTCCAATCCTCCAGAACCTCTCCTGTCTCCACTGATATTACAAAGATCATCACTAGAGGCTCAGCAATCTCCTCCCTCGCCTCCCACAGTAGCCTGGGGTACATCTCGTCTGGTCCTGGTGACTTATCCAACTTGATGCTTTCCAAAAACTCCAGCACATTCTCTTTCTTAATATCTACATACTCAAGCTTTTTAGTCCGCTGTAAATCATCCCTACAATCGCCAAGATCCTTTTCCGTAGTGAATACTGAAGCAAAGTATTCATTAATTACCTCAGCTATCTCCTCCGGTACCATACACACATTTTCACTGTCACACTTGATTGGTCCTATCCTCTCACATCTTATCTTCTTGCTCTTCACATACTTGTCGAATGCCTTAGGGTTTTCCTTAATCCTTTCTGCCAAGGCCTTCTCATGGCCCCTTCTGGCTCTCCTAATTTCATTCTTAAGCTCCTTCCTGCTAGCCTTATAATCTTCTAGATCTCTATCATTACCTAGGTTTTTGAACCTTTCGTAAGCTTTTCTTTTCTTCTTGACTAGATTTACAACAGCCTTTGTACACCACGGTTCCTGTACCCTACCATCCTTTTCCTGTCTCATTAGAAACAAAACCCCACGCAAATATCCCCTGAACATTTGCCACATCGCTGCTGTACATTTCCCTGAGAACATCTGTTCCCCATTTATGCTTCCAAGTTCCTGCCAGGTAGCCTCATACGTCCCCTTACTCCAATTAAACACTTTCCTAACTTCTCTATTCCTGTCCCTCTCCAGTGCTATGGTAAAGGGGATAGAATTGTGATCACCATATCCAAAATGCTCTCCTACTGAGAGATCTGACACCTGACCATGTTCATTTCCCAATACCTGATCAAGTACATCCTCTCCTCTTATAGGCTCATCTATATATTGTGTCAAAAATCCTTCCTGAACGCACCTAACAACTCCACCCTATTTAATCCCCTTGCCTCCAGGGAGATACCAATCAATATTTGGGACATTAGAATCTCGCACCTCGACAACTCTGTTATTATTACACCTTTCCTGAATCTGTTTCACTATCTGCTCCGCGATGTCCCTGTTATTATTGGGTGGTCTATAAAAAACATCCAGTAGAGTTATTGACGCCTTCCTGTTCCTAGCTTCCACCCACAGAGACTCAGTTACTTTCATTTATTTTTAAGACCATAAGATATAGGAGCAGACTTAGGCTATTTGGTCCATTGATTCTGCTCTGCTATTTCATCATGGCTGATCCAATTCCCTCTAAACCCCAATCTCCTTCTTTCTCCATATATCCATTAATACCCTGACTAATCAATGTGGAGGTGCAAGAGTACACTCAATGTTTTAGGAGCTAGGTTCTTCCCCTCTGCCACCAGTCTTCTGATTGGACCGTGAACCCATGGACACTACCTCACTATTTTGTTCTCCTACTATATTTATCTGTTATATATCCTTATTGTAATTTATAGTACTGTGAACACAAAACAACAAATTTCATGAAGTATGTCAGTGATAATAAAGCTGATTGTGATTCTGAGGAATGGAAAATGGTATTCAACCCAACTAAGTGCACGTGTTGCATTTTGGGAAGTCAAACCAGGACAGGACTGTCACAGTGAACAGTAGGGTCCTGAAGTGTGTTGTAGACCTAGATGTACAAAGTTCTTAAGCACATCTTGGGTGCCTAAGACCCCTACACAGTATTGTATTTGTCAACGTGGAGCAGAGAGCTTGTTTGTAAATCTAGTGGGAGCAAAGGCTGTTGGGAACGGTGAGGGTGGAATGCTGCGGGAGGAGTGTGGGTCAGATGGCAGAGAAGGAGTGCCAGGGGCAGAGGTTGGCACAGATACGGACACAACCAGCCCGAAGACATCATTTGATTCAAAACAATTGGTTTACTGATTATTACAGAATGTCCCTCCGGTGCTTCCTGCTCCCTCCCCTCTCTGCCTTCCCTTTTCCCAACCATGATTCTTCTTTCCCCGCCTCCTTTCCCACTCTCAGTCCACAATAGGGACCCATATCAGAATCAGGTTTATCATCTTTCGCATCTGTCATGAATTTGTTTTGCGATAGCAGTACAGTGCAATACATAAAATTACTACAGTGCTGTGCAAATGTCTTAGAACTCTGGCTGCATATAGAATACGTGCCTAAAACTTTTTGCAGTACTCTACATGGTTCTCTGAAAGCGGTGTCAGGGGTAGAGAGTCAGGTGAAGGGGACTTATGATATGCTGACCTCCGTCAGTCAGGGCACTAAGTATAGAAGTAAGGACATCATGTTGCAATTAGTCTGACAAGGCTACCCCTGGAGTGATTTGTACAGTTTTTGGTTGCCTGTTATCATTGGGACATCACTAAGATTGAAGAAGTGCAGAAAAGATGTATAAGAATGTGGACTCAAGCACCTGCTATAAGCAGAGATTACAGGCTAGGACTTCATTCTTTAGAGCATAGGGCGACCGCAGAAAGGAATATAAAATCATGAGGGGCATAGGTAGGATGAATACACATAGCTTTTTTTTTCCCAGAGAAAGGAAATCAAAAATTAGAGTTAATGGGAAATGTCTAAAAGAGACGGGTAAATTTTACGTGTAGAGTGTGGTTGTTATATGGAACAAGCTGCTAGAGGAAGTGGTTGAAGGAACCAACTACACTTAAAAACACATTTGGAGAGGTACATTGATAGGAAAGATTGTGAGGAGTGTGGGCCAAACCGGACAAATGGGACGAGCTTAAGTGGCCATTTTTGTCAGCATGGACAAGATGGGTCAAAGGGAGAGTTTCTGTACCGTACTTGGGGCTTGTTCCGGGCTGACTCTGTGAGCTGGTGCAATTTGGCCCACCATATCAAGTGCTGCAGGCCTCCTCCTTCACGGCACCAGTGTTCAGATGTGCTGCATTTGAAGCCTGGGGACGTCCCATCCAGGGGTAGATTTATCAGGAAATGCTTGCTACGTCTGGCGAAAGCCAGATGGCATTGCTTACTGCAGCAGAACAAAACAACGCCTGTTGCAAGTAGTCACCAATGTGGATTGACAGAAACAAGGAAGAGAACTTCAAAAGCAAGGCATTGATAAGAAGCAGCTGATCCAGAACGATAACTCAAGTGATTGTTCAACATTCCCACTATTACCTTTTGAAGTTGATAACCTTCCTGAGAAAGGTCTTGGCCCGAAACGTTGACTATCTATTCATATCCATAGATGCTGCTTGACCTGCTGAGTTCCTCCAGCATTTTGTGTGTGTTGCTTTGGATTTCCAGCATCTGCAGACTTCCTTGTGTTTATAATCTTTTTATCAAAGTTACAGGCCCTTCCAACCCAATGAGCCAGCACTGCCAATTTACGCTCATATGACTAATTACTGTAACCTACTAACCCATATGTCTTTTGAATGTGGGAGAAAACCACAGCACCCAGAGGAAACCTATGCAGGCATGGGGAGAATATACAAACTCCTTACACACAGCAGCAGAATTGAGCCTGCTCACTGGTGCTTTATTAGCATTGTGCTGACTGCTACACTGCTATGAGAACTCAGCGTTTTGCTGAACACTGTATTTCCACATCATAGCAGATCTTTGGGAGGCAACTGTGCTACACACTCACCTCTCAGCTTTAGCATCTTCACAATAAAATCTGGATTCCATAGAAAGTCCCCAACTGTAAAAAATTGTTACGAGCATCCAATCAGGCTGCACTTGGAGTATTGTCCACAGTTTTGGGCCCCTTATCTCAGAAGGAATATGTTGTCACTGATAAAAGTCCAGAGGAGGTTCACAGGGATGATTCCGGGAATGGAGGGGGTTAACATGTCCTGTACTTACTGGAATTTAGAAGAATGCATGGGGATCTCATTGAAACCTACTGAGTGTTGAAAGGACTAGATAGGGTAGATGTGAAGAGAATGTTTCCTCTGATGGGGGTATCTAGAACTAGAGGGCACAGCCTCAAAATGGAGAGGAGGAATTATTTAGCCAAAGAGTGGTGAATCTGTGGAATGCTCTGCCAACAATTGTGGTTGAGCCCAAGTCCGTGGGCATATTTAAAGCGGACATTGATAGATTCCTGATTGGTTGGGGCATTAAGGGTTATGGTGAGAGGACAGGTGTATGGAGTTGAAAAGGATCCAGGATCAGCCATGATGAAATGGCAGAGCAGACTCAATGGACTGATTGGCCTAATTCTGCTCCTATGTCTTATAGTCTTATGGTCTAATTGAGAATAAAAGCAATCCGATCTGTCTGGCAGTGGCAAGACCTGTCTCTTCAAACATTCATATGAACTGAATTTGAATGGACAGAGAGAATTAATACTGCAAACCAAAGAAATGGAAGTGGGTCTGCCGTTGGGTCCATGATCTTCATAGTAAAATCATTCCAATAATAACATCGTTTGAGTTATCATAGGGAGGGATGAATTTCAAACAATCTCTATCTCAGGGGAAAATGGTCCAGGCAAACTGATGGGGCTAATGGCCAACAAACCACTTAGAACAGTTTACTCATGCCTGAGGGTCTTAATGGAAGATATGGTTTCAGTGAAGAGAGTGCAGAGCAGATTGATCAGGAAATAGAAACAGAGAAACATAGAAACATAGAAAATAGGTGCAGGAGTAGGCCATTCAGCCCTTCGAGCCTGCACCGCCATTCAGTATGATCATGGCTGATCATCCAACTCAGAACCCTGCACCAGCCTTACCTCCATACCCCCTGATCCCTTTAGCCACAAGGGCCATATCTAACTCCCTCTTAAATATAGCCAATGAACTGGCCTCAACTGTTTCCTGTGGCAGAGAATTCCACAGATTCACCACTCTCTGTGTGAAGAAGCTTTTCCTAATTTCGGTCCTAAAAGGCTTCCCCTTTATCCTCAAACTGTGACCCCTCGTTCTGGACTTCCCCAACATCGGGAACAATCTTCCTGCATCTAGCCTGTCCAATCCCTTTAGGATTTTATATGTTTCAATTGGATCCCTCCTCAATCTTTTAAATTCCAACGAGTATAAGCCTAGTTCATCCAGTCTTTCATCATTTGAAAGTCCTACCATCCCAGGAATCAATCTGGTGAACCTTCTTTGTACTCCCTCTATGGCAAGGATGTCTTTCCTCAGATTAGGGGACCAAAACTGCACACAATACTCCAGGTGTGGTCTCACCAAGGCCTTATACAACTGCAGTAGTACCTCCCTGCTCCTGTACTCGAATCCTCTTGCTATGAATGCCAGCATACCATTCGCCTTTTTCACCCCCTGCTGTACCTGCATGCCCACTTTCAATGACTGGTGTATAATGACACCCAGCTCTCGTTGCACCTCCCCTTTTCCTAATCGGCCACCATTCAGATAATAACCTGTTTTCCTGTTTTTGCCACCAAAGTGGATAACCTCACATTTATCCACATTAAATTGCATCTGCCATGAATTTGCCCACTCACCTAAACTATCTAAGTCACCCTGCATCCTCTTAGCATCCTCCTCACAGCTAACACTGCCGCCCAGCTTCGTGTCATCCGCAAACTTGGAGATGCTGCATTTAATTCCCTCATCCAAGTCATTAATATATATTGTAAACAACTGGGGTCCCAGCACTGAGCCTTGCGGTACCCCACTAGTCACTGCCTGCCATTCTGAAAAGGTCCCGTTCATTCCCACTCTTTGCTTCCTGTCTGCCAACCAATTCTCTATCCACATCAATACCTTACCCCCAATACCGTGTGCTTTAAGTTTGCACACTAATCTCCTGTGTGGGACCTTGTCAAAAGCCTTTTGAAAATCCAAATATACCACATCCACTGGTTCTCCCCTATCCACAGTACTAGTTACATCCTCAAAAAATTCTATGAGATTCGTCAGACATGATTTTCCTTTCACAAATCCATGCTGACTTTGTCCGATGATTTCACCACTTTCCAAATGTGCTGTTATCACATCTTTGATAACTGACTCTAGCAGTTTCCCCACCACCGATGTTAGGCTAATCGGTCTATAATTCCCTGGTTTCTCTCTCCCTCCTTTTTTAAAAAGTGGGGTTACATTAGCCACCCTCCAATCCTCAGGAACTAGTCCAGAATCTAAAGAGTTTTGAAAAATTATCACTAATGCATCCACTATTTCTTGGGCTACTTCCTTAAGCACTCTGGGATGCAGACCATCTGGCCCTGGGGATTTATCTGCCTTTAATCCCTTCAATTTACCTAACACCACTTCCCTACTAACATGTATTTCCCTCAGTTCCTCCAACTCACTGGACCCTCTGTCCCCTACTATTCCTGGAAGATTATTCATGTCTTCCTAGTGAAGGCAGAACCAAAATAATTATTCAATTGGTCTGCCATGTCCTTGCTCCCCATAATCAATTCACCTGTTTCTGTCTACAGGGGACCTACATTTGACTTAACCAATCTTTTTCTTTCCACATATCAGTCATTTTTATGTTCCCTGCCAGTTTTCTCTCATCATCTCTTTTCCCTTTCTAATTAAGCCCTAATTAAGCCTCTGCTGAACTCTGAATTTCTCCCAGTCCTCAGGTGAGCCACTTTTTCTGGCTAATTTGTATGCTTCTTCTTTGGAATTGATACTATCCCTAATTTCCCTTGTCAGCCACAGGTGCACTACCTTCCTCGATTTATTCTTTTGCCAAACTGGGGTGAACAATTGTTGTAGTTCATCCATGCGATCTTTAAATGCTTGCCATTGCATATCCACCGTCAACCCTTTAAGTGTCATTTGCCAGTCTATCTTAGCTAATTCATGTCTCATACCTTCAAAGTTACCCTTCTTTAAGTTCAGAACCTTTGTTTCTGAATTAACTATGTCACTCTCCATCTTAATGAAGAATTCCACCATATTATGGCCACTCTTACTCAAGGAGCCTCTCACGACAAGATTGCTAATTAACCCTTCCTCATTGCTCAATACCCAGTCTAGAATAGCCTGCTCTCTAGTTGGTTCCTCGACATGTTGGTTCAAAAAACCATCCCACATACATTCCAAGAAATCCTCTTCCTCAGCACCCTTACCAATTTGGTTCACCCAATCTACATGTAGATTGAAGTCACCCATTATAACTGCTGTTTCTTTATTGCACACATTTCTAATTTCCTGTTTAATACCATCCCCAACCTCACTACTACTGTTAGGTGGCCTGTACACAACTCCCACCAACGTTTTCTGCCCCTTAGTGTTATGCAGCTCTACCCATATCGATTCCGCAGCCTCCCGGCTTATGTGCTTCCTTTCTATTGCGTTAATCTCCTCTCTAACCAGCAACGCCACCCCACCTCCTTTTCTTTCATGTCTATCCCTCCTGAATATTGAATATCCCTGAATGTTGAGCTCCCATCCTTGGTCACCCTGGAGCCATGTCTCTGTGATCCCAACTATATCATATTCATTAATAACAATCTGCACTTTTAATTCATCCACCTTGTTACGAATGCTCCTTGCATTGACACATAAAGCCTTCAGGCGTGCTTTTACAACTCTTGGACTGGAGGATTTTAGTTATGTGGGGAGCCTGGATAGTCTGGGTTTTCCCTTCAAACGAAGGAAACTGAGGGGTTTCCAAGGTATATAAAATTATAAAAGGCACGGATAAGACAGGTTCTCTTTCCCATGTAGGGGTATCAAAATCTAGAGGGCCTAGTTTTAATGCAAGAGGAAGGAGTTTTAAAGGGGATTTAAGAGGAGTTTTTTAAATCAAAGAGTTGTTGAGATTTGGAAACCACTCTCAGAGGAAGTCTCGTACAAAACCTAGAAATACTCAGAATGTCAGGCCACATCTGTAGGAATTGAAACAAAGTGAATGTTTCAGGCAAAGACTCTTTGTCAAACGATTTTCACTGCCAGAGGAGGTGGTGGAGTAACTACGCTTTAAGAGATGATGTTTTAAATTATTGAGATACAGAGTGGAACAGACCTCCCTGGCTCTATGAGCCACAATGTCCAGCAACCCCTAATTTAACCCTAGGCCAGGAGTGGCCAACCTTTTACATTCCATGCATCAATTTTTTCACGCACGAGTTCAGATGCGCCATTCAACTCTTGTACCCCCATTCAATTCTTGTAAAAATATGTTAATATAGACATATTTAGCATTTTACATGATATATTGATTTAATATAAAAACAAGATAAATATTACTTAACTTAATGAGACTTTTAACAAATATATTTTGTCTTCTTCTGATTTCTTCCTTTTTCTTAATCATATATTTTTTCCGTAACTCAGAGCCAAGCCCTAGCTTCAGTTTTCCTTTTATTTCAGTCTGACGTTGTGTTTAATAGTGTCTGTTAAGATCATGTCTTCTGTTATGTTTGGCATGGGTCATCCTACCAAGAGCCAAAGCATAAAATCCTGACTCCAGCCAACATGCTGTAGCTCTCCGGGTCATTGAGGCATGCAAGCCTCCAAACCACAAATCCTCTTGGAGGATTTATAGTATGTACTTTGATAATGAGTCTCACTTTGACTTTGACCTTTATTGCAAAGAACGTGGAGTATAAAGATCAAAATCAGATTTGAAATTACTAACATATGTCATGAAATTTGTTGGCTTTGCGGCAGCAGTAAATCATCATCATCATCATCATCATCATCAGGTGCCATGCCCACTTTGAGCTTTGACTGCCATGGCCCACACACTCCTGTTTCGGGTCAAGTGGATCAATTCATTGGTATTCATTTCCAGTTCTCTGGCTGCTGTCTCCATCATCATTTGTCTTTGTCTTCCTCTTGCTTTATTCCCTTCCATCTTTCCCATAAGTACTGTGCATTCTAACTCCTCTTTCCTAATCACGTCCAATGTAGTTACGTTGCCTTTTCATGATCTCGTACATTATTTCTCTTTTTGTGTTTGCTCTGTTCATGACATCCTCGTTAGATATTCGTTTCGTCCATGATATTCTTTGCATTCTCCTCAAAAACCACGTCTCTGCTGCTTCAATTGGTTTCCTCATGTTACTAGAAATTGTCCAACATTCTGAGTCATATAACATAACTGGATAAACGTAACATTTCAGTACTCTGAGGCGGGTTGTCATGCCTAGTTTAGTATTGGTCAGTATACTCCTCATTCTCTTAAAGGTGTTTTTTGCCATCCCTGTTCTTCTTTTCATGTCCAAGTTGCACCTGCCATCTGATGTCACCCGGCTCCCTAAGTAGCAAAAGTTCTGTACTTGCTTTATGTCTTCCCCATTTATTCTCAGCCTGCAGACAGGATTCTCCTTCTTTTTGGATATTACCATACATTCTGTCTTTTTGCAATTGATAGATAGAGCCATTTTTGCACTTTCTTCAACAATTATATCAATTAAGTTTTGTAGTTCTTCCTCCATACTTGCAATTAACACAGTGTCATCTGCATATCTGAAATTATTGATGTTTCCACCACCAACTTTGATTCCCAAGATGTCTCTTATTTTTTGTAATATTCTTTCACTGCACACATTAAATAAATCAGGGGAGAAAACACACCCTTGTCTAACGCCTCTCTTGATTTTTGTAAACTGACTCACTTCTCCATCTGTTCTTACAGCGGCAGTTTGTTCCCAGTACAGATTTCTGATTAGGCGGAGGTCTTTTGAATCTAGATCTAGTGTTTCCTGCCATATTTCAAATAACTTATTGTGCTTCACTTTATCAAATGCTTTTGTGTAGTCAATAAAACAAACAAACAAATAAATCTTTCTGCACTTGGGTAGCTTGTTCTGATAGTATCCTTAACATCAATATTGCATTTCTTGTACCTTTGTCTTTCACAAAACCACATTGTTCTTTGCCTATTTCAGCTTGTATTTTACTTTTAGCTCTTGTCATCAAAATTCTTAGAAGTATCTTGGTGATATGACTCATTAAACATATGGTCTTATGTAATTCACATTCTATTGCTCCAGCTTTCTTAGGAAGCGTGATTAATACTGATTTTTTCATCTCTTCTGGTATTATTCCAGTCTCATAAATGTCATTGATTAAATCAGTAAGTTTTTCAATTCCATAATCTTCAAGGGTAATCATTTGTTCTATTACAAATTCATCAGGACCTGCTGCCTTTCCTTTCTTCATCTTACTTATTGCATTACAAACTTCATATTTTAAAATTCTTGGACCTTCAATGTTTTTCTTAATTTCTGGTTTTTTGCCTTGATCGTCTTCAAACAATTCCTGGATATACTTAGTCCATCTGTTCATAATCTCATAATTTTATCATAATCAAACCACCGTTGCTATTTGCGAAGAAAACCAAGGTCAAACTCACAAAATGTACCACACAACAACAGTCTCAAGAGGATCCTCAAGACAACTCTGAAGATGCTTCGCTCAGTAGGGTTGATTCTGACCAGCAGGGGATCCCCGACCGTCATCAAGCAGTATCGTTAAATTAAAGAAGTAGTGCAAAAATAGAAATAAAAGAGTAGTGGTCAAGTGTTCATGGATTCAATGTCCATTAAGAAATCTGATGGCAGAGAGGAAGAAACTGTTCCTGAATCATTGAGTTTGTGCCTTCAAGCTCCTGTAACCCCTTCCTGACAGTAACAATGAGAACAAGGTATGACGTGGGTGATGGGGATCCTAAATAAATGACACCACCCTTTTGAGGCATCGCTCCTTGAAGATGTCATGGATACTCTGGAGGCTAGCACCCATGATGGAGATGACTAAGGTTACAACTCTCTGCAGCTTATTTCAATCCTGTGCAGTAGCCCACCCCACCACCCATATTCCAGACAGCAATGCAGTCAGTTAGAATGCTCTCCATGTTACATCTGTAGAAATTTGCGAGTGAGGTGCAAAATCTCTTCAAACTCCTCATTAAATATTGCTGCATTTGCACCTTCTATGTAGCTACATCGATATGTTGGGTTCAGGTTAGATCCTCAGAGATCTTGACATCCATGAACTTGAAATTGTTCACTCTTTCCACCTCTGAACCCTCTATGAGGACTCATGTGTATTCCCTTGTTTTACTTTCTCTGAAGTCCACAATCAGTTCTTTGGTCTTACTGATGTTAAGTGCAGGGTTTTTGCTGTGACAGCAATCAACTAGCTGATACTGTATATCTCGCTCCTGTAGCCCTCTCATCACCATCTGAAATTCTGCCAACAATGGTTGTATCATCAGCAATCACAGATGGCATTTGAGCTGTGCCTAGCCACACAGTCATGGGTGTAGAGAAGGTAGAGCAGTGGGCTAATCACACATTCCTGGAAGTCAACAATCCAGATGCAGAGGGAGGTACAGAGGCCCAGGTTCAGGAGCTTTTCGATCGGAACTGTTGGAACGATTGAGTTAAACTCTGAACTGTAGTCAATAAACAACATCCTGACATAGGTATTTGTATTGAGCAGTTTTGATGCAACTTTAGAAGGCACACATGAGACCAGTCTTGTGCTGTGTACTTTGTGATGATTTCCTCTCAATATTTTAAGGAAGGAAACAATTGCATTGGAAGCCATACAGAGCAGATGAAAGGGTTGACATATGAAGAAAAGCTGAACAGATTTGGCCTGAAATTATTGGAATTTCAAAGAAAGGGAGGTGCTTTTATTGAAATATAGTATTTAAGAGGGAGATGAAGAAGGATTTCCTCTCTCCAAGTCACTGAATTCTCTGTGGAGGGAGAGTCATTGAATACATTCAAAGTGGTTAATGGGAATTACTTGATTAATGAGCGAGTCAAGGGGAATAGGGAAAGATGTAAGTGATATTCAGGTCTTGATCACATCTTTCACAAGCTCATTAAGTGGCAGAAGATGCTCGAGGGATTGAATGGCTTACTCATTTTCCTGATCCTTAAGTTCTTATTAATTGCTTATTTGTAATTCATCTTGAATGGAGAGGCTTGCGACACATTGGAAAGATAATTACAAGGCTGTGATGAGTCTGCTGTCACTTATTGGAGACTTGAAAGGCGTAAGTATTCCACATGGCTTTTTACAGAGCCACAGCATTTTTCAAATCATAATCACCAATACAAACTTGTCTTCTATGTCCATATTTAATTAGCGAATTTAATCTCCCACTTGCTGTTTTGCTATGGTGGGATTTGAACTCAGGTAACAAAACCAATTTTTGGGCTTTTGTATATTGTAGCATTTACTCAGTCTCAGTCACAGACCTGTAGTCTGCCATAAGAAGTCATATGAGTATATAAAAAAACTACAAAATCTTAATCAGGTGGATTAAAATTCATCTTTAGTCACACACACTCAATGTACAATTTCACAGTTTGCTTATACTGCCACCCACTTCTGAAAGTCAGCTCCATTGATATCAGTAAAGTTTTAGAAGATTGCAGTAGTCTTATGCTTGCATTAGTTCATATTCAATTACTTATGCTTTATGTTGAACATTAAACATAAGTAACTGAATCTTATGGGTGATGTGGTGGAGGTTCTGTATGTCTCTACCACAGGAGGTGTAAGGCGTTCCATCCCTCCGCTAGCCTGCAAGTCACCCTTAGAAAAGGTGTAGCACCTGCTTTGCCCCTGATCAGGATCCTGTGAAGCCAGGGGAGCAGATGGTGGATGGTCATATGACCAGCTGGTGCATATCACAAGTCCTGATTATGTGACCACTGATGCCAGGCAGACAACTTCTGAATAGTATTGATAATGGCTGGGGTCACCCATCTTATAAAGACACTGCCCAAAAGAAGGCAATGGCAAAGCTCATCTATAGAAATATTTGCCAAGTCAATCATGATCATGAGACCATGATCGCCTATGCCAAATGACACAGCACATAATGATAATGATGAAATATAACTACTGTTCCTTGAGAATTAGAGCTGGTTCATGTTTATATTATTCATCCTGTTTTTATTTTGTTAATCAAAATTGGGAAGTCCACTGATAATTGCACAATGTGTCTAGGAAAAGAAGAAATTCACACTTGCATGCAGCAAAGCTCCTAGAACATTCAATTGTGGGCTGATAAGTGACAAGTGATATTTATACCAGACAATTGAGAATGATTAGCTGTAACAACAAAATGTTAAACCACAAACCCTTGGCTTTCAACAATATTACTCTCATTATTTTCCTCCAACAATATCAAATGAGTCAACATTAAAAAGAAACTTAATTGCGACCACATTAATATTATTTCTATACGACAAGGTCAGAGACCTTGTACTCTGTGGTGAATAACTCACCTCCCTAAATCTTTCCACTATCTGCAATACACAAACTGGAAATATTACTGGAATACTTTCCATTTCTCTAGATGGCCATAAGCCAACTCAAGGTACTCAACACGGTTTGAATCAAAGCCCAACCATAATTTTATTTTTCAAGATGGCACTGAATTGCTTTCTCCATTGAGATCGTTGCTCAGACCAAATTGTATCTTAAGTTTGTAGGGATTGTTTTGTGGACAGAGAGAGGAGTCATATTAGGGTTTAGGAACAGGGATATGGAGGAGTGATAGGCCAGTTCTCCACTCTGCACTCCATGTTCGAAAGACATCCATATGCGGGTTTCTGCTTTGATCTCAAAGGCCATACGAGCAGAAGGCACGAAGACTGATTAGTGGGCGCACCTGGAGTTCAGGATCCCATCATTGGTTAGTCTGGGGTGGATTCTGAAGTTTGGAGCATAAAAGTCAGTCAGAATTCTGGAAGTAAAAGCTCAATGGCTAAAGCCTCGGGAGTGGAGGCTCGAGACTAGAGTTGGCAGACTGTGTGTGTGGGTGGGAGGGAGGAAGAGTGGAGGATGGAGAGGGGCTTGTTTTTCTGTTGTTGTTTTGTTGTTTGTTGTGTTCTGTGTTGCTGTGCCAAAGTATTTTGGGTATTCTGTGTTGGCACTGGAAAGTGTGGTGAGACCTGCGGCCTGGCCTCAGACATCCTTACGTTATGTTGGTTGTTAACACAAATGACATATAGCACTGTATGTTTTGGTGTACATGTGATAAATAACTCTGAATCATCCTGAACTTTCACTCCCTCTCTCACAGGCTCAGTACTATGTATCATCCACGAAATGCACTGCCTCTCAACGCTGAGGTATCTCATCATCTCCTACCTCACCAAGAAGAACAAGGTAACAGGTGGGAATAGGAAGGTGCAAGTTTCCTTCAAGTTGATCGCTCACCTGCGTGTTGAAATTTATTCCTGTTTATCGATTTTTGCTTGACTAAACCTTCAGCCTCCACAACAAATTCTGAAAATGCTGGAGACACTGAGAAGGGCAAACAGCATCTGTGGAAGGGGAAACAGTTATCATTTCAGGTCCTAAGCCATTCATCTGCACTTGTGAAGACAGAGAACAAGCTTGTTTTCAGTAGCTGAGGATGTGTGTGGGGTCAGATGTCCAGGGAGATTCAGGGAAGGAAGAAGCATGAATCAAAGAGAAATCTCTATTAATGAGAGACCAGATGACTTAATAGTTCAGTTGGAAGCCTAATATGAAGCATAGGGCAACTCAGAAAATGCTGGAGGAACTCAGCAGGTCGGGCAGCATCTATGGAGGGAAAGAAAAAAGTTGATGTTTCCGCCAGAAACCCTACAACAGGACTGGGAAGGAATGGGGTAAAAGCCAGTAAAAGAAGGAGGGGGGAGGGTGAGGAAGGAGTGCAAGCTGATAGGTGATATGTGAACCAAGGTGAGGGTGAAGGCGGGTGAGTGGGAGAGGAGGTGTGAAATAAGACCCTGGGAGGTGATAGTGGAAAAAGTAAAGGCAAATGAACTGCAAGGTATTTCCAGCAGTCCAGAATATGCAAACAGAAAGAGAAAAACAAAGTCCAACCAAGCAAAAATGGGCAGTTCTGATATAAATAGAAAGATAGAATGTGTTAACAGGAACAATAATTTGATCTGTGTCGGGAATGGATGGATTACAAGGTGTTGTTCCTCAATCTTGCATTGGGCCTCACTACCCCAAACAGCAAACAGTTATGTCAGAGTCCTGATGAAGGGTGAAATGTCCACTTTATTCCTCTCCATAGAGGCTGTCTGACATGCTAATTTGCTACAGATTTTTTTTTGTTTTTGTGTTTGTTACTCTTCATTTCCATCATCTGCAGAATCTCTTGTGTTTTGGTCAGGGTGGAGCTGAGATGGGAAATTAAAATGGCAGGCAACTGGAAGCTTTGGTGTACCAGAAATATGGTAGCAATTCATTGTCACCTTCTCAAAGGTAATTAAGGATAGAAAGTAATAGTGGCCTTGACAGTCCACGTCCCATGAAGCAATAGTATATGGAAAAAATCAAGGTAGTTCTAGGAGAACTGTTTTCCACCAACTAGGAAGGCAAAAGGTAAGATGGGATTTCCATCAAAAACAGTCAGAAGAGGGAAGGGCAAGACGCAGATGATAGAGAGTACCCCAGTGGCTGTCCCCCTTAACAATAAGTATTCCTGCTTCAGTACTGTTGAGAGAGACAGCCTATCTGGGGGAACCAACAGTGGCTGTGACCCTGGCACAGAGTCTGGCCCTGTGGCTTAGAAGGTTAGAACAGGAAGAGGATGGAAGCAGTGATAGGGGACTCTGTAGTTAGGGGGTCAGACAGGTGATGCTGTAGATGCAGGAAAGAAGCGTGGATGGTAGCTTGCCTGCCAGGTGCCAGGGTCCAGGGTGTTACTGATAGCGTCCACGATATCCTGAAGTGGGAAGGAGAACAGCCAGAGGTCATGATACATATTGGTACCAACGACATAGGTAGGAAAAGGGGGAAGTCCTGAAAGCAGACTACAGGGAGTTGGGAAAAAGGTTGCGAAGCAGGACCTCAAAGGCAGTAATCTCGGGATTACTGCCTGTGCCATGTGACAGTGAGTATAGGAATAGAATGAGGTGGAGGATAAATGCATGGATGAAGGATTGGAGCGGGGGCAGGGATTCAGATTTCTGGATCATTAGGATCAATATTGATCAATAAGGCAGAAGAGCATTGTTTATCAGTTTAAAGTGAAGTAATATGAAGTACCATTTTTTTGCAGTTCCTGTTTATATTGGAGAAATACTAACCCATTCTGAAATTTGTGCATGGTATGTGGGTGAGGTAGGCAATGCACCATTCCCACCACTCTCTGTAAGGAGTTTATACGTTCCACCCCATGACCATGTGGGTTTCCTTTGGGTGCTCTGGTTTCTTCCCACAGTCCAAAGATGTACCGGTTGGTAGGTTCATTGTCCATTGTAAGTTGTTCTATGGTTAGCCTGGGGGTTGCTGGGTGGCATGGCTTGAAGGGCCAGAATGGCCTATTCCGTGTTGTATCTCAATATAAAATCAATTGCCTTTTTTAAACTTACACACAAAGGACTACACATGTAATGCTGGAGGGATTCATCAGGCCAGAATGGCCTATTCCATGTTGTATCTTAATATAAAAACAATCTCCCTTTTTAAACTTACACACAAAGGACCTCACACGTAATGCTGGAGGGATTCATCAGGTCCTACAGTATCTATTAGGCAAAATAAAGAGGCTACATATTGTCTTGGCCCAATTGAGTTATGCCAGCATTTTGTGTGTGTTTCTCTGGATTTCCAGCATCTGTAGAATCTCTTGTGCTTACACAAGGAACCTCTCTCACGTTGTTCTGCTCAAATAGTGTTTCAGAATCAGAATCAGGTTTATTATCACTGGCATATGTTGTGAATCTTGTTGTTTTGTAGCAGCATTACAGTATAATACATAAAATATTACCATAAGTTACAATAAGAACTATATACAAATAAATAAAGGAATAAGATTCTTAGGATTTTTAAGATTAGTTTTATTTGTCACAAGTATATTGAAACATACAGTGAAATGCCTTGTTTGAACCAAAACAAATCAGCGAGGATTGTGCTGGGCAGCCCACAAGAGTTGTCACGCTTCCAGTGTCAACAAAACATGCCCGTAACTTACTAACCCTAACCCACACATCTTTGGATGGTGGGAGGAAGCAAGAGTACCCACGTGGTCACAGGGAAGAGGTACGAACTCCTGACAGACAGTGCAAATTCAACCCTAATCTTACAGCTGGCGCTGTAAAGCATTGTGCTAACTGCTACGCTACTGTGCCATCTCATGAATTGTTCAGACATCTGATGGCAGAGCTTTAATGCGACTGTGAATTTAAACATAACTAGAGTCATAGAGTTGTATGGTATGGAAATAAGCCCCACATCCCACTGCGCCAAGTGAAATTTGGCTCCACTGCATATTAAGCAAACTTAATCAGATTTAATCCGTTAGGAACTCTTTATTTATGATTGACCTGTTGCAGGTCCCACACTGTGCAAGATGCAGTTACAATCCGCACAATGTTGTACTCGCTTCAAGTATTTTGCCCTTTTCAGTAAGGAAGATTTGAAGAAGAATCAAGGTCACATATCTTGTTGGGTCTCCTTGCCCTCATTTAAATTCCCAAAATGCATTACTTCAAACTTGCCAGAGCTAAATTCTGTCCAGTATATTCAAGATTGCTTAATGCAGATGTTCTCAACCCCTCAGTTAATGGTTGGTGTCCATGGCAGAAAAAGTGTTGGGAGCTCCTAGTTTAATGCCATTTTTAGCACACAAGTGTAAAGGCGAACAAAATAATTTTTACTCCAAATCCAGTGCATCATCTAAGGAACACAATATGATTATGAACACAATAGTAAGAAACACAATACATAAATACATAAGATAGTTCATGTTCATAGATTGACTATAAAAATGCTAGACACAAGAGTGTCTGTACATACGGTGGCTCTGGCAGGAAATGATAAAGTAGTGGTGGTGGGGGAGGCAGGGGGAGGTGTGGAGGGTTGGGTTAGTTGGGTTAGTGGATGGAGGTGTTGATGGACTTTATTACTTGAGGAGAGTAATTGTTTTTAAGTCTGGTGGTTCTGGCACGGACGCTAGGCACCCTGATGGGAGTGGGACAAACAGTCCATGAGCAGGGTGGGTAGGATCCTTAATGATGTTACTGCTCTTTTTCCAGCACCTTTTTGTATGCATATCCTGTATGTCCTTGTTGGCGAGTAGACTGGTGCACTGATATGACATCAAATTCAAATCACTGGTGAGAGCTATAAGAATTATCATCTGAAATGGAAACTTGATAGGTTTTATATTATATTACAGCATGAGCACGGAACCATTTTAATAATTCAATGATTGTTCTAAAATATAATATTGAAATTTGTAACTATTACCTACATGTTGAAATTAGATTAGTAACTAACGATTTATGGGTCTGATATTATCTTTTGTCCTACACTGAGGATGAATGTTTAAAAGCCACTATAACAATTATCCTTGTTGGTTTTCTCTCCTGCAGGATAACCCACACCTCGATCTACATTTTCAAGCTGTCTACAGCTGGGAGGCCAGCAGCACTACAGCCAAGTACACATTCGTGAGGAGCTTACGAAAAGTGAATAAAGTCTACCTGCAAAAGGATATTCAGTTTCTGAACTTTGATGATGACTACATCAAAGAAATGAGTTTCTTTGGAGTCCCGGAGGACACAATGTTGGTAGTACAACTATGCTTACAGGCTTTCAACTGTATCTGCTTGTTGGGTTCTTTGTAGGGGGGTTCACCCTAGTATTTTCTGGTATAATTCCCATCATTATCATCTAATTCAGTGTTGAAAATTCTTTTTGTTAGATAACTGAAACGTTACTTCAATAAAATATGCTTTATCATTTCCACCACTACTTTATCATTTCCTGTCAGAGTACTCCTGTGCCTAGCATCACTTTATGGACATTCAATCTGTCTATGTATATAAGCTATCGTATGTAGTTATATTTATTTGTTTGTTTTTCTATTGTGTTCTTTATCTTTTTGTGTTTTTTTTTTGTGCTGTATCGAATCCAGAGTAACAAGTACTTCATTCTCCTTTACACTTGTGTACTGGGGAAGACATTAAACAACCTGTAATCTTGAACCTTGGATTTTCTTACAGCCAAAATATTAACCATTCATTGTCTCTAATTGCACTGAAAATTGAAGGCTATATTTTTATAAATTAACAATGCCAAAACTTCCAAGAGGACCACAACCTTGTCACAGGGTTTGGAGGTTTGCGTGCATCAGTGACTCAGAGAGCTATGCTGGCTGGAGTCAAGGCCTCCTGCTTTGGCCTTTGATCGGGCCAAACAGGTCAAAAGGTTGAGGCCAGAATAAGAGTGGTCCACCAGTCCTCCGGGTTCAGAGGTTCAGCTCAGGGCTAACAACTGTAACTGGTCAAAAAAAGAATTGTTATAGCAATAGCAATAAAAAATCCTATATCTGTGTGCAACTGAGGACCCTGAATTACATCTGGGGCACAATAGAGAAGATGACCGAGGACAGACAGAGATAGGGGACCCTCACACTGCCCTAAACACCGGCAGCATAACAGGCAAATACTCTCATATCAGGACTAAAATCCAGTGATTCTGGTACGTAAGTGGCTAGTTATAAAGCTAATTTATTTGTTATGTATCAGGTCAGAAGTGACATACTGCAATAATAATGAGTAGCTGACTAATGAAAGAAATCAACCTCTGCCAATAAGTGTCTCTGGAAACTAGACATGAAACAAGGATGAAGAATATACAGAAAGGAGAATATACAGTACATCGAAAATACAATGTTTACCAAGTGTGGCAGGTCACATTATTTGCTGGCTGTATTAAATCATTTTATCTCATAGATCAACAATATTAATGAGTCACACAAGGTACTGATGCAACTAAGTGTGTATTCAAATCCAAGCAGCAGAGGATCATTAGTATTAACTACCTGGGTCAAAGTCTTTTTTGAATCAGTAGATAGTAGGTTTAATTTTTACTCCACCAAGTTATCACAAGATGAAGGCTAACAAGTGGTTATTGAGGTGTGGAATGCATTATCTGTCATGTGAGATAACTTCAAAGACATTAAAGGATTGGAACTAAATGCAACATTTTCTGGAAACTTCATGCTAAAATTGGAAGAATGAAAAACTGAATGACAGGAAATGAAATTAACCATAACTCCTCTCATGAGAGAAGTTAAAGTTAAAGTAAATTTATCATCAAAGTACATATTTGCCTCCATATACTACCCTGAGATTCATTTTCTTGTGGGCATCTACAGGAAAATAACAAAGTAAAATAGAATTTATGAAAAATTATACATAATCAAAGACCAACAAACTACCAATGTGCGAAAGAAGACAAATGGACTTCAAAAAAGACACATCTTTTGCTTTCTTCTTCTATTTGATAAAGTGAACAGGGAAACATTAATTTCCAGACCAGTAATTATTACCGAGCAACAGCACATGAGAAAATAAGGAACCAGGGCAGGGCAAAATTTGGGGTTTATTTCCAACCAAAATACATGCTCTCCCTTCCTGCTATTTTTTTTTTCTCAGCTGGTTACCGGTGTCTCATACTCTGTTAAATTATGTTAATTCAAAGAGACTCGATTTTGAGTAAATATTACTTCCATTATGCTGTCTGCCTTGAGTGTAAATCAGCAGCAACAGGTTATGCTTTATTTATTAAGTAAACTCAGAAGGTAGTCCATTAACAAAAAGTTGCCTGGATGAACATCTGACCATTCTTTATCTAAACGTACAAAATAAAAGCCGAACATGTCACAATGGCGGGGGCATTGGGAGCAAGGGTGGACCCAAATGCAAGACACATCTTGTGAGGTTACTTAGATTTAGTTTATTGTTCGATATCAGGAGAGCTAGAGAGGAGCAGGAGTAGCAAACTGGACAAGAACTCAGGACTACGACTAGGCTGGGACCAAGGGTCTGGGCTAGGACTCGGAATCGGCTCCCAGAACTAGAGGAGACATGAAGAGGCTAGGGTATGGACTCCGAGCCCGAGACTGGGCAAGGACCCAGTACCTGGGTCTTGCCTCGGGCTCGGACCCCATAACCAGGCATGGACATGACATGGGCTAGGGAAAGGAGGAACATGGGAACACAGAGCCTCGGTCTCAGGAGAGCAGGTACATGGAACCATGGACACATACACAGAACACAGAGTCGGGACCCCTCCTTGGGTACAGGACATAGGACCGACACTCACACACAGAACAGAGAGCCGGGACCCCTCCTTGGGTACAGGACATAGGGCCGGGACTCATGACCCTCCGCGGGGCAACGGCAAGACGGCCTGGCTTACCCCACGGAGGCAAGGACAGGACAAGACATAACCAACACGAATGAACACCAGACAGTTCCTATCTAGCTCCGGTGATGGAACTAGACCGAAGTGCAGGCGAGGAATGCAGATGAGGGCTAGAGGCAAGAGGGGCTGAGAAGGGATTCAGACAAGGGGGTAGGACAGGAATCACAGACCGCCAGGGCCAGGACTTGACTCAGAACTGGAAAGCCGCCAGGGCCAGGACTTGACATGGTACTTGAACGCTGCCAGGGACAGGACTTGACATGGTACTTGAACGCTGCCGGGGATTGGGCTTGACGTGGTACTTGAATGCCGCCAGAACCAGGACTGGACGTGGTACTGGAATGCCGCCGGAGTCAGGACGTGGACGTTATACTTGGATGCCACCGGAGCCAGGACGTGGTGCTTGGAACCTCTGGGTAGTGCCGAGCTCTCGATTCGGCCCGGGAACAGTAGACAGCGGCTCTTGATTCTCTCCGACAGGTTAACTGACGGACCCACCTTGATGAGGAAACTTTGCAGGCTCACTTCGGCAAGGTAACTGGACAGGGTTGCTCCAGTGAGGAAAGGCGAATTACCGGCACTCGCTTTGGGCAGAGGCAAGGCTTGCTCTGGCCAGATGACATTGGCACGCCGTGACTTTGCAGACTTTGCAAACGCTCCCGCACCGAACGACTGAAAGCCGGAGACTATAAACTACCGGTTCAGCCGAGTGTTAATTGCCTCTAATCACCAAAATCGAGGGACACGGGAAAACAGGGAATCAACGGTCCGGATCATCACTTAAACAAGCTAAATTTAAAGGGACCCCAATCCGGACCATGACAGAACATCACAATGCAGTAATTAAGTGAGAGAATAATTGAATTCAGAATAGAGTTCTCATGTTGATATTTCTTTTTCGATAATCTTGTAAAATAACTTGTCTTAAATGTATAATTGATAATGATGGAAGGTTAGTTTCCCATAACTAAAAACCCCAAAATTTGTAAAGTACATTTTGTGGGAATTAAGTATTCATCAGGTGTGTTGAAGAATTGTGTTGCATTATCTAGGACTTCCTGGATGTGAATTAGATTGTAGTCAATAGGACTATTAAATTTTGTATGCATAATTTAGTTATTTATAACATGACAATTAAATAGTGAATTCTTGAAGTAAAACTGAAACACGTATCCATGTTCAGATCATCCAGGAAAATACTGCAGCACTTGAAAAGAACATTCATCACAGGACACACACTTTAATAACAATTGCGTCTGTGCTCCAGTCAGTCTAGCTTCCTGTAGGTTCAGTTCAATATCAAAACACTTCAAGTATAAAACTGCACACCCAAATCTCCAAGGCAAGACTAAGAAAGTGCTGTACTGTCGGAAGTTCATTTTTTAGAAGACCTATTGTTTGGAAGAAGAGATAGGATGTTATTTCAAGGCACTGGCCTCCTTAGAGTGTACCTCCTTATTAACATCATTAAAAATGACTACCTAGTTATTATCATATATCTGTGAAGAAATTCATTTTCACATTTCCTGTAGTACTGCTGTGCCTACACTTTGTCAGCTACAGCTTTAGATCCCTTTGGGGTCATAATGGGTTGTGAAAGGCATTAGGCATGATGGCACAGTTGTCAACATAACACTGCTAGAGTGCTGACGACTTGTGTTCAAATTCTATCATTGTTTGTAATGAAATTGCACATTCTCTCTATGACTGTGTGGGTTTGCTCTGGGTGCTCTGGTTTCTTCCCATATTCCAGTAGGCAGTGTGGGCTGATTGGGCTGGGAGAGCCTATTATCATACTGTAGCTCTAAAATAACATTTCTGTATATACAGTAATGTAATATACAGCTGCTAAGATTGCACAGTATGGTATTTGTCAACATGGAGCAGAGAGGGAGTTTGTAAACCTGGCAGGAGCAAAGGATATTGGGAATGGTGAGGATGGAGTGCCGTGGGAGGACTATGGGGTAAGTGGCAGAGCAGCAGTGCCAGAGGCCGGCGCGGGTGCAAACCCACCCAGTCTTGAGAGACCAGGCAAGGACATTTGCTTCTAAACAACTGGTTTATTGATCATTACAGAATGTCTCTCTGATGCTTTCTACTCCCTCCCCACCTCCCTTCCCCCTTTTCCCAACCATGATTTCCCTCTCCCTGCCGCCTTCCCACTCTCAGTCCACAATAGAGACCCATATCAGAATCAGGTTTATCATCACTGACATGAGTAGTATTTTAAAATATTTAACAAATTCTCTTAAATTCTTAGACTGATACTTGTAGATATGTTTTTTTTGCACTGGGTTTGAAATTGCTCCATGCTGGCTAACTGCCATCTTGCCATACTGCTCTAATGAAAACTTGCTGTCTATGTCATTAACACATTGCAGGTAAACCTGGCATTTTGTTTAGCAAACCAAAACACTGTTGATTACCAAGTGAAAGACTTATTGTGTGGAACTGGATGGGACTCAGGAGGCATTTTGGAAGCACGAGCACATATTTTCCATTAATTCTAAATGCACCATAGCCTGAAAAACATTTTACATAGAAACATAGAAAATAGGTGCAGGAGTAGGCCATTCGGCCCTTCGAGCCTGCACGGCCATTTATTATGATCATGGCTGATCATCCAACTCAGAACACCGCCCCAGCCTTCCCTCCATACCCCCGATCCCCGTAGCCACAAGGGCCATATCTAACTCCCTCTTAAATATAGCCAATGAACTGGCCTCAACTGTTTCCTGTGGCAGAGAATTCCACAGATTCACCACTCTCTGTGTGAAGAAGTTTTTCCTAACCTCAGTCCTAAAAGGCTTCTCCTCTATCCTCAAACTGTGACCCCTCGTTCTGGATTTTGCTAATTTTGTTCATCATTCCTCTTTCTGACGGTTTAACAGACACTGAAATGAAACTAAAGAGGAAATGGAGGAATGCTAAATGATTGAGATGGGTATCACCACAATGTACAGTTTCTTATCCTCTACTTGAGGCATAGCACATACTGTACACATTAACTTTAATTCTCAAGGGTTATGCCAACCTTTAATTCAGCATATCGGTGTTACAGATCATAATTCCAATGTTGTTCTTTGGAAGAGGATTACAGAGAAGATTTACATGCAATGATATGGATGGTATCTGAAAAAAAATCACAATAACACATACAGTAGCACTACAACACAAGCCAGATAACCTGGAATTAACAGAAATGCTGGTTGCTTAGTACTTAAATCATGGCGAATTCCTTGTTTTCATTTGAAGATGGACAAACAGCTCCCAATATCACTTGAATGTGAGCAGATTAAAAATCTGACATGCAATAAATATGACTGTTCTATAAAATTATACTATTCAGAACATGAAACATGTTAAATATATTCAAAGTCTAATTTTAAAAATCATCTTACATTATATATTTGGTTCTATCAACGCATTACGTCTGTAATCTTAAAACGTAATTTTAATTATTTGTTATGTCTTCCCTCCTGCTGTGAAATGGGAACACATCTTTTTCCCTTATTAGGGAGAGAGAGAGAGAGTCTGTGGCATGTCAAATTACTGGGTGAACAAGTAGTTTTTGGGGTACTGCAAGTCTGTGTCTTTATCGATGTTTTGATGCACGTTTGAGTGCTCGGTGAAGGATGCTGATACTTTTTTGCTGGTGGGGGAGGGGGGGTCATTGCCTTGCTGTTACTTGTGCACGGGAGGGGAGCTGGGGGGGGGGGGCTTTGGAGTTCTAATGTTGTAGTTGTCATTCATTCTTTGGGGTACTCCTCTGTTTTCATGGATGTTTGCGAAGAAAAAGAGTTTCAGGATGCATATTGTACACATTTCTCTGACATTAAATGTACCTATTGAAACCTATTGAAATGTCTTGGAATCACAAAGTATGATTTATGCAAGTACTGTATTATGAATGCACCTTCTCACCTCTTTTAAGGTTGAATTTTTCTTCTTCAGCATATAAAAGTCTCTGATGGAATTATCAATGGGCGCCAATCCTGTGCACACAGCTTTATCTCCTTTAGGAGACTGTGAGGGAAGAAGAGCCCCAAAAGAAATAAAACTGATTTAGCACCATAGTTCAATCACAAATCATTATATCATCCTCACTTCTGCATAATTTTCATGAAGAAACTAAATTAGCTTAAAACACTTTTACTCAGGTTTTCGTAAAATCTTGATATTTTAGCAGGCAATGCAATCCACCTTACAGATGAAATGTTAATCTCAGGCCTAGAATATATGCACAGTCACAATAAGAAGCAACAGAATTATTCCTGGTCTCCTAGCTGATATCTTACTACACCCAATGTCAAATGATAAATTACTCTATCACTTTCAAGTCGATGTTGTTTGGAAATTGACGTGCACACACTGGATGTTCAGCTTGGGTGGTACGGTAGTGTAGCAGTTAGCACAATCATTTTACACTGCTAGTGATCACCGATTGGGGTTCGATTCATGCTGCAGTCTGTAAGGAGTTTGTACATTCTCTTTGTGTCCTTGTGGATTTTGTCCAGGCGCTCCAATTTTCTCCCATTTTCCAAAGACATATGGGTTAGGGTTAGTGAAAATTAAAACATATTTAAATAAAAATGCCATGCCAATGGAGCAGTTAGTGTGACACTGTAACAGCTCGAGAGATCCTGGAGTTCAGAGTTCAGTTCCTGTGCTGTCTGGAAGGAGTTTGTATGTTCTCCCCATGACCTTGTGGGTCTCCTTCGTGTGCTCCAGTTTCCTAACACAGTCCAAAGACATACCAGCTAGTAGGTTAATTGGTCATTGTAAATTGTCCCGTGATTAGGCAATAAATAGGTGGGATGCTGGGTGGTGTGGCTTTGTTGGGTGAAAGCGGTTATAACGCTTTTGCCTCTAAGTAAATAAATAAAAAAAAAATCTCTGCATCAAAAGGCACCCTGTACGGCAATTCAGAGTGCCTGAGGTCAAAAAGCAAGGTTTGCTTTCTTTCTATGTACAAGATCACGATTGCGTCTCCTCAAAAGTTCACTTGAAGTGCCCCCACTTTTGCTACGGTTACATTGAAACATAAAAACATAGAAAATCTACAGCAAAATACAGGCCCTTCAGCTCACAAAACTGTGCCGAACATGTCCTTACCTTAGAAATTACCTAGGCTTACCCATCGCCCTCTATTTTTCTGAGCTCCATGTACCTATCCAGGAGTCTCCTAAAAGACCCTATCATTTTCGCCTCCATCACCATCGCCGGCAGCCCATTCCACGCACTTACCACTCTCTGCGTAAAAAAACTTACCCCTAACTTCCCCTCTGTACCTACTTCCAAGCACCTTAAAACTATGCCCTCTCATGCTAGCCATTTCAGCCCTGGAAAAAAGCCTTTGACTATCCACACGATCAATGCCTCTCATTATCTTGTATACATCTATCAGGTCACCTCTCATCCTCCGTCGCTCCAAGGAGAATAGGCAGAGTTCACTCAACCTATTCTCATAAGGCATGCTCCCCAATCCAGGCAACATCTTTGTAAATCTCCTCTGCACCCTTTCTATGGTTTCCGCATCCTTCCTGTAGACAGACAACTAGAATTGAGCACAGTACTCCAAGTAGGGTCTGACCAGGGTCCTATATAGCCGCAACATTACCTCTCAGCTCTTAAACTCGGTCCCAAGATTGATTCATTAAGTACATCTGCTATCTCCTCCGGTACCATACACACTTTCCCACTGTCACACTTGATTGGTCCTATTCTCTCACGTCTTATCCTCTTGCTCTTCCATACTAGATCTAGAAGATGATAAGGCTAGCAGGAAGAAGCTTAAGAATGAAATTAGGAGAGACAGAAGGCGCCATGAAAAGGCCTTCATGGACAGGATTAAGGAAAACCCCAAGGCATTCTACAAGTATGGGAAGAGCAAGAGGATAAGATGTGAGAGAATAGGACCAATCAAGTGTGACAGTGGGAAAGTGTGTATGGAACCGGAGGAGATAGCAGAGGTACTTAATGAATACTCTCTCTCTCTCTCTCCCTAATAAGGGAAAAAGATGTGTTCCCATTTCACAGCAGGAGGGAAGACATAACAAATAATTAAAATTACGTTTTAAGGTTACAGACGTAATGCGTTGATAGAACCAAATATATAATGTAAGATGATGTTTAAAATTAGACTTTGAATATATTTAACATGTTTCATGTTCTGAATAGTATAATTTTATAGAACAGTCATATTTATTGCATGTCAGATTTAATCTGCTCACATTCAAGTGATATTGGGAGCTGTTGGTCCATCTTCAAATGAAAACAAGGAATTCGCCATGATTTAAGTACTAAGCAACCAGCATTTCTGTTGATTCCAGGTTATCTGGCTTGTGTTGTAGCGCTACTGTATGTGTTATTGTGATTTTTTTTCAGATACCATCCATATCATTGCATGTAAATCTTCTCTGAAATCCTCTTCCAAAGAACAACATTGGAATTATGATCTGTAACACCGATATGCTGAATTAAAGGTTGGCATAATCCTTGAGAATTAAAGTTAATGTGTACAGTAAGTGCTATGCCTCAAGTAGAGGATAAGAAACTGTACATTGTGGTGATACCCATCTCAATCATTTAGCATTCCTCCATTTCCTCTTTAGTTTCATTTCAGTGTCTGTTAAACCGTCAGAAAGAGGAATGATGAACAAAATTAGCAAAATGTTTTTCAGGCTATGGTGCATTTAGAATTAATGGAAAATGTTTGCACGTGCTTCCAAACTGCCTCCTGAGTCCCATCCAGTTCCACATAATAAGTCTTTCACTTGGTAATCAACAGTGTTTTGGTTTGCTAAACAAAATGCCAGGTTTACCTGCATTGTGTTAATGACATAGACAGCAAGTTTTCATTAGAGCAGTATGGCAAGATGGCAGTTAGCCAGCATGGAGCAATTTCAAACCCAGTGCAAAAAAAACATATCTACAAGTATCAGTCTAAGAATTTAAGAGAATTTGTTAAATATTTTAAAATACTACTCACGTCAGTGATGATAAACCTGATTCTGATATGGGTCTCTATTGTGGACTAGGAGTGGGAAGGCAGCAGGGAGAGGGGATTCATGTTTGGGAAAAGGGGGAAGGGAGATGGGGAGTAAGTAGAAAGCATCAGAGAGACATTCTGTAATGATCAATTAACCGGTTGTTTAGAAGCAAATGACCTTGCCTGGTCTCTCAAGACTGGGTGGGTCTGCACCCGCGCCGACCTCTGGCACTCCTGCTCTGCTACTTATCCTATAGTCCTCCCACGGCACTCCATCCTCACCATTCCCAATATCCTTTGCTCCCGCCAGGTTTACAAACTCCCTCCCCGCTCCATGTTGACAAATACCATACTGTGCAATCTTAGCAGCTGTATATTACATTACTGTATATACAGAAATGTTATTTTAGAGCTACAGTATGATAATAGGCTCTCCCAGCCCAATCAACCCACACTGGCTAATGGAATATGGGAGGAAACCAGAGCACCCAGAGCAAACCCACACAGTCAAAGGTAGAATGTGCAATTTCATTACAAACAATGATAGAATTTGAACACAAGTCGTCAGCACTCTGGCAGTGTTATGTTGACAACTGTGCCATCATGCCTAATGCCTTTCACAACCCATTATGACCCCAAAGGGATCTAAAGCTGTAGCTGACAAAGTGTAGGCACAGCAGTACTACAGGAAATGTGAAAATGAATTTCTTCACAGATATATGATAATAACTAGGTAGTCATTTTTAATGATGTTAATAAGGAGGTACACTCTAAGGAGGCCAGTGCCTTGAAATAACATCCTATCTCTTCTTCCAAACAACAGGTCTTCTAAAAAATGAACTTCCGACAGTACAGACCTTTCTTAGTCTTGCCTTGGAGATTTGGGTGTGCAGTTTTATACTTGAAGTGTTTTGATATTGAACTGAACCTACAGGAAGCTAGACTGACTGGAGCACAGACGCAATTGTTACTAAAGTGTGTGTCCTGTGACGAATTTTCTTTCCAAGTGCTGCAGTATTTTCCTGGATGATCTGAACATGGATACGTGTTTCAGTTTTACTTCAAGGATTCACTATTTAATTGTCATGTTATAAATAACTAAATTATGCGTACAAAATTTAATAGTCCTATTGACTACAATCTATTTCACATCCAGGAAGTCCTAGATAATGCAACACAATTCTTCAACACACCTGATGAATTCCCACAAAATGTACTTTACAAATTTTGGGGTTTTTAGTTATGGGAAACTAACCTTCCATCATTAGTAATTATACATTTAAGACAAGTTATTTTACCAGATTATCGAAAAAGAAATATCAACATGAGAACTCTATTCTGAATTCAATTATTCTCTCACTTAATTACTGCATTGTGATGTTCTGTCATGGTCCGGATCGGGGTCCCTTTAAATTTAGCTTGTTTAAGTGACGATCCGGACCGTTGATTCCCTGTTTTCCCGTGTCCCTCGATTTTGGTGATTAGAGGCAATTAACACTCGGCTGAACCGGTAGTTTATAGTCTCCGGCTTTCAGTCGTTCGGTGTGGGAGCGTTTGCAAAGTCTGCAAAGTCATCTGGCCAGAGCAAGCCTTGTCTCTGCCCAAAGCGAGTGCCAGTAATTCGCCTTTCCTCACTGGAGCAACCCTGTCCAGTTACCTTGCCGAAGCGAGCCTGCAAAGTTTCCTCATCAAGGTGGGTCCGTCAGTTAACCCACCGGAGAGAATCAAGAGCCGCTGTCTACTGTTCCCGGGTCGAGTCGAGAGCGCGGCACTACCCGGAGGTTCCAAGCACCACGTCCTGGCTCCGGCGGCATCCAAGTATCACATCCACGTCCTGACTCCAGCAGCATTCCAGTACCACATCCAGTCCTGGTTCTGGCGGCATTCAAGTACCACGTCAAGTCCAATCCCTGGCGGCATTCAAGTACCATGTCAAGTCCTGGTCCTGGTGGCTTCCCAGTTCTGAGTCAAGTCCTGGCCCTGGTGGTCTGTGATTCCTGTCCTACCCCCTTGCCTGAATCCCTTCTCAGCCCCTCTTGCCTCTAGCTCTCGTCTGCAGCCCCCGCCTGCACTTTGATCTAGTTCCATCACCGGAGCTAGATAGGTACTGTCTGGTGTTCATTCGTGTTGGTCTTGTCTTATCCTGTCCTTGCCTCCGTGGGGTAAGTCAGGCCATCTTGCCGTGGCCCTGCGGAGGGTCATGAGTCCCGGCCCTATGTCCTGTACCCAAAGAGGGGTCCCGGCTCTCTGTTCTGTGTGTGAGTCCTGGCCCTATGTCCTGTACCCAAGTAGGGGACCTGACTCTGTGTTCTGTGTATGTGTTCATGGTTCCATGAGACCGAGGCTCTGTGTTCCCACGTTCCTCCTTTCCCTAGCCCATGTCATGTCCATGCCTGGTTATGGGGTCCGAGCCCGAGGCAAGACCCAGGTACTGGGTCCTGACTCAGGTACTGCGTCCTTGCCCAGTCTCGGGCTTGGAGTCCATACCCTAGCCTCTTCATGTCTCCTCTAGTTCTGGGAGCCGATTCTGAGTCCTAGCCCAGACCCTTGGTCCCAGCCTAGTCATAGTCCTGAGTCCTTGTCCAGTTCGCTACTCCTGCTCCTGCCTAGCTCTCCTGATATCGAACAATAAACTAAATCTAAGTAACCTCACAAGATGTGTCTTGCATTTGGGTCCACCCTTGCTCCCAATGCCCCCGCCATTGTGACATGTTCGGCTTTTATTTTGTACGTTTAGATAAAGAATGGTCAGATGTTCATCCAGGCAACTTTTTGTTAATGGACTACCTTCTGAGTTTACTTAATAAATAAAGCATAACCTGTTGCTGCTGATTTACACTCAAGGCAGACAGCATAATGGAAGTAATATTTACTCAAAATCGAGTCTCTTTGAATTAATATAATTTAACAGAGTATCAGACACCAGTAACCAGCTGAGAAAAAAAAATAGCAGGAAGAGAGAGCATGTATTTTGGTTGGAAATAAACCCCAAATTTTGCCCTGCCCTGGTTCCTTATTTTCTCATGTGCTGTTGCTCGGTAATAATTACTGGTCTGGAAATTAATGTTTCCCTGTTCACTTTATCAAATAGAAGAAGAAAGCAAAAGATGTGTCTTTTTTGAAGTCCATTTGTCTTCTTTCGCACATTGGTAGTTTGTTGGTCTTTCATTATGTATAGTTTTTCATAAATCCTATTTTACTTTGTTATTTTCCTGCAGATGCCCACAAGAAAATTAATCTCAGCATAGTATATGGAGACAAATATGTACTTTGATGATAAATTTACTTTAACTTTGACTTTTCTCATGAGAGGAGTTATGGTTAATTTCATTTCCTGTCGATCAGTTTTTCATTCTTCCAATTTTAGCATGAAATTTCCAGAAAATGTTGCATTTAGTTCCAATCCTTTAATGTCTTTGAAGTCATCTCACATGACAGATAATGCATTCCACACCTTAATAACCACTTGTTAGCCTTCATCTTGTGATAACTTGGTGGAGTAAAAATTAAATCTACTATCTACTGATTCAAAAAAGACTTTGACCCAGGTAGTTAATACTAATGATCCTCTGCTGCTTGGATTTGAATACACACTTAGTTGCATCAGTACCTTGTGTGACTCATTAATATTATTGATCTATGAGATAAAATGTTTTAATACAGCCAGCAAATAATGTGACCTGCCACACTTGGTAAACATTGTATTTTCGATATGCTGTATATTCTCCTTTCTGTATATTCTTCATCCTTGTTTCATGTCTAGATTCCAGAGACACTTATTGACAGAGGTTGATTTCTTTGATTAGTCAGCTACTCATTATTATTGCAGTATGTCACTTCTGACCTGATACATAATAAATAAATTAGCTTTATAACTAGCTACTTACGTACCAGAATCACTGGATTTTAGTCCTGATATGAGAGTATTTGCCTGTTATGCTGCCGGTGTTTAGGGCAGCATGAGGGTGCCCTATCTCTGTCTGTCCTCGGTCATCTTCTCTATTGTGCCCCAGATGTAATTCAGGTTCCTCAGTTGCACACAGATATAGGATTTTTTATTGCTATTGCTATAACAGTTCTTTTTTGACCAGCTAGGGTTGTTAGCCCTGAGCTGAACCTCTGAACCCGGAGGACTGGTGGACCACTCTTATTCTGGCCTCAACCTTTTGACCTGTTTGGCCCTACAAAGGCCAAAGCAGGAGGCCTTGACTCCAGCCAGCATAGCTCTCTGAGTCACTGAGGCACGCAAACCTCCAAACCCTGTGACAAGGTTGTGGGCCCCTTGGAAGTTTTGGCATTGTTAATTTATAAAAATATAGCCTTCAATTTTCAGTGCAATTAGAGACAATGAATGGTTAATATTTTGGCTGTAAGAAAATCCAAGATTCAAGATTCCAGGTTGTTTAATGTCTTCCCCAGTACACAAGTGTAAAGGAGAATGAAGTACTTGTTACTCTGGATTCGATACAGCAAAAAAAAAACACAATAAGATAAAGAACACAATAGAAAAACAAACAAATAAATATAACTACATACGATAGCTTATATACATAGACAGATTGAATGTCCATAAAGTGATGCTAGGCACAGGAGTACTCTGACAGGAAATGATAAAGTAGTGGTGGAAATGATAAAGCATATTTTATTGAAGTAACGTTTCAGTTATCTAACAAAAAGAATTTTCAACACTGAATTAGATGATAATGATGGGAATTATATCAGAAAATACTAGGGTGAACCCCCCTACAAAGAACCCAACAAGCAGATACAGTTGAAAGCCTGTAAGCATAGTTGTACTACCAACATTGTGTCCTCCGGGACTCCAAAGAAACTCATTTCTTTGATGTAGTCATCGTCAAAGTTCAGAAACTGAATATCTTTTTGCAGGTAGACTTTATTCACTTTTCGTAAGCTCCTTACGAATGCGTACTTGGCTGCAGTGCTGCTGGCCTCCCAGCTGTAGACAGCTTGAAAATGTAGATCGAGGTGTGGGTTATCCTGCAGGAGAGAAAACCAACAAGGATAATTGTTATAGCGGCTTTTAAACATTCATCCTCAGTGTAGGACAAAAGATAATATCAGACCCATAAATCATTAGTTACTAATCTAATTTTAACATGTGGGTAATGGTTACAAATTTCAATATTATATTTTAGAACAATCATTGAATTATTAAAATGGTTCCGTGCTCATGCTGTAATATAATATAAAACCTATCAAGTTTCCATTTCAGATGATAATTCTTATAGTTCTCACCAGTGCTTTGAATTTGGTGTCACATCAGTGCACCAGTCTACTCGCCAACAAGGACATACAGGATATGCATACAAAAAGGTGCTGGAAAAAGAGCAGTAACATCATAAAGGATCCTACCCACCCTGCTCATGGACTGTTTGTCCCACTCCCATCAGGGTGCCTAGCCTCCGTGCCAGAACCACCAGACCTAAAAACAATTACTTTCCTCAAGTAGTAAAGTCCATCAACACCTCCATCCACTAACCCAACTAACCCAACCCTCCACACCTCCCCCTGCCTCCCCCACCACCACTACTTTATCATTTCCTGCCAGAGCCACCGTATGTACAGACACACTTGTGTCTAGCATTTTTATAGTCAATCTATGAACATAAACTATCTTATGTATTTATGTATTTTGTTTCCTACTATTGTGTTCATAATCATATTGTGTTCCTTAGATGATGCACTGGATTTGGAGTAAAAATTATTTTGTTCGCCTTTACACTTGTGTGCTGAAAATGGCATTAAACTAGGAGCTCCCAACACTTTTTCTGCCATGGACCCCAACCATTAACTGAGGGGTTTGGGAACCTCTGCATTAAACAATCTTGAATATACTGGACAGAATTTAGCTCTGGCAAGTTTGAAGTAATGCATTTTGGGAATTTAAATGAGGGCAAGGAGACCCAACAAGATATGTGACCTTGATTCTTCTTCAAATCTTCCTTACTGAAAAGGGCAAAATACTTGAAGCGAGTACAACATTGTGCGGATTGTAACTGCATCTTGCACAGTGTGGGACCTGCAACAGGTCAATCATAAATAAAGAGTTCCTAACGGATTAAATCTGATTAAGTTTGCTTAATATGCAGTGGAGCCAAATTTCACTTGGCGCAGTGGGATGTGGGGCTTATTTCCATACTGTACAACTCTATGACTCTAGTTATGTTTAAATTCACAGTCGCATTAAAGCTCTGCCATCAGATGTCTGAACAATTCATGAGATGGCACAGTAGCGTAGCAGTTAGCACAATGCTTTACAGCGCCAGCTGTAAGATTAGGGTTGAATTTGCACTGTCTGTCAGGAGTTCGTACCTCTTCCCTGTGACCACGTGGGTACTCTTGCTTCCTCCCACCATCCAAAGATGTGTGGGTTAGGGTTAGTAAGTTACGGGCATGTTTTGTTGACACTGGAAGCGTGACAACTCTTGTGGGCTGCCCAGCACAATCCTCGCTGATTTGTTTTGGTTCAAACAAGGCATTTCACTGTATGTTTCAATATACTTGTGACAAATAAAACTAATCTTAAAAATCCTAAGAATCTTATTCCTTTATTTATTTGTATATAGTTCTTATTGTAACTTATGGTAATATTTTATGTATTATACTGTAATGCTGCTACAAAACAACAAGATTCACAACATATGCCAGTGATAATAAATCTGATTCTGATTCTGAAACACTATTTGAGCAGAACAACGTGAGACAGGTTCCTTGTGTAAGCACAAGAGATTCTACAGATGCTGGAAATCCAGAGAAACACACACAAAATGCTGGCATAACTCAATTGGGCCAAGACAATATGTAGCCTCTTTATTTTGCCTAATAGATACTGTAGGACCTGATGAATCCCTCCAGCATTACGTGTGAGGTCCTTTGTGTGTAAGTTTAAAAAGGGAGATTGTTTTTATATTAAGATACAACATGGAATAGGCCATTCTGGCCTGATGAATCCCTCCAGCATTACATGTGAAGTCCTTTGTGTGTAAGTTTAAAAAAGGCAATTGATTTTATATTGAGATACAACACGGAATAGGCCATTCTGGCCCTTTAAGCCATGCCACCCAGCAACCCCCAGGCTAACCATAGAACAATTTACAATGAACAATGAACCTACCAACTGGTACATCTTTGGACTGTGGGAAGAAACCAGAGCACCCAAAGGAAACCTGCACGGTCATGGGGTGGAACGTACAAACTCCTTACAGAGAGTGGTGGGAATGGTGCATTGCCTACCTCACCCACATACCATGCACAAATTTCAGAATGGGTTAGCATTTCTCCAATATAAACAGGAACTGCAAAAAAATGGTACTTCATATTACTTCACTTTAAACTGATAAACAATGCTCTTCTGCCTTCATTCGCTGGACTAGAGAATGGCAGGTATCGGTAAAAGTTGAACATGGCTTGAGCATAGTGTTAGTGGACTGGGACTGGAAAGCTTGTGATGTAAGAAGAAGTTAGATAGTGTGGGACTTTTTTTTCCCTGGAGCTCAGGAGGTTGAGGAGTGACCTTACAGTGGCATCGAAAATTATGAGGGGGCATAGATAAGGAGAATAGTCACAGTCTTTTTCCCAGGGGAGTTTAAGACTAAGGGATATTGATTTAAGGTGAGTTGGGAAAGATTTTAAGGGAACCTCAGAGACAAGATATTCACACAGAAGGTGGTAGACATCCGAATAAGGTGACAGAGGAAGTGGTAGTGGTACATACAGTTAAACAATTAGGAGGCAGTTACATGGACAAAAAAGGGTTTGAGGGATAGGGGCCAAATTGAAAAAACATATTTTAAGCTCATCAGGCAACTTGATCCGCCTGGACAAATTAGGGTGCGAGACATCATCTATGCTCAATGATTCGAAAGCAATTACTTTATTGTCGCCAAACAATTGATACTAGAACATACAATCATGATAGCGAACAACAGTAATTCTGCAGATGCTGGAAATTCAAGTAACACACATCAAAGTTGCTGGTGAACGCAGCAGGCCAGGCAGCATCTCTAGGAAGAGGTACAGTCGACGTTTCAGGCCAAGACCCTTCATCAGGACTAACTGAAGGAAGAGTGAGTAAGAGATTTGAAAGTTGGAGGGGGAGGGGGTGATCCAAAATGATAGGAGAAGACAGGAGGGGGAGGGATGGAGCCAAGAGCTGGACAGGTCATTGGCAATCATGATAGTGATATTTGATTCTGTGCTTCCCGCTCCCTGGATTACAAATCGATAGTAAATATTAAAAATTTAAATTATAAATCAGAAATAGAAAATAGAAAAATGGAAAGTAAGGTAGTGCAAAACAACTGAGATGCAGGTCTGGATATTTGGAGGGTACGGCCCAGATCCAGGTCAGGATCCGTTCAGCAGTCTTATCATAGTTGGAAAGAAGCTGTTCCCAAATCTGACCATACGAGTCTTCAAGCTCCTGAGCCTTCTCCTGGAGGGAAGAGGGACGAAAAGTATGTTGGCTGGGTGGGTCGTGTCCTTGATTATCCTGGCAGCACTGCTCCAACAGCGTGCAGTGTAAAGTGAGTCCAAGGACGGAAGATTGGTTTGTGTGATGTGCTGCGCCGTGTTCATGATCTTCTGCAGCTTCTTTCGGTCTTGGACAGGACAACTTCCATAGCAGGATGTGATGCACCCTAGAAGAATGCTTTCTACGGTGCATCTATAAAAATTAGTGAGGGTTTTAGGGGACAGGCCAAATTTCTTTACTTTTCTCAGGAAGTAGAGGCGCTGGTGGGCCTTCTTGGCAGTGAACTCTGCTTGGTTTGACCAAGTCAGGTCATTTGTGATATTGACCCTGAGGAACTTAAAGCTTTTGACCTGTTCCACTTCCACATCACTGAAGTAAATTGGGTCGTGCGGTCCGCTACTCCTTCTGAAGTCAACAACCAATTCTTTCGTCTTGCTGATGTTGAGGGATAGGTTATTGTCTTCGCACCATGCCACCAGGTTCTTAATTTCCTCTCTGTTCTCAAACTCATCATTACCTGAGATATGGCCTACAATTGTTGTGTCATCAGCAAACTTACATATTGAGTTTGATGGAAACTTGGCTACACAATCATGGGTGTACAGTGAGTACAGCAGGGGGCAGAGTACACAGCCTTGTGGGGCACCGGTGCTCAGGGTGATTGTAGAGGAGAGTTTGTCCCCTATTTTTACAGCCTGGGTCCTGTCTGTGAGGAAGTTGAAGATCCAGCTGCAGATCTGAGTGCTAAGGCTCAGGTTCTGGAATTTAGGAATCAGTTTATTTGGAATGATGGTATTAAAAGCAGAGCTGTAGTCAATGAAAAGGAGCCTTACGTATGCATCTTTATTCTCTAGGTGTTCTAAGGAAGAATGTAGGGCGAATTGCAAAGCGTCGAGGTTGACCGGTAGGCTGTGGTTGATGTGTGCCATAACCAATCGCTCAAAGCACTTTATAGCAATTGATGTCCGAGCCACAGGTCGATAGTCATTCAGGCATGCCACCTTGCTCTTCTTTGGCACCGGGACTATCATTGCCTTCTTAAAACACGAGAGGATCTTAGACTGAAGCAAGGAGCAGTTGAAACTGTCAGCAAACACTCCAGATAGCTCACTTGCACAGGCCCGGAGAACCGGTCCCGGGACAACATCTGGGCCCGTCGCCTTCCTTGAATTTATCTTCAGGAAGGCCCTTCTAACGTCCTCCTCGGTGACGATGAATCTCGATGCCACCAGGTCCGGTTCATCCAGAGGGAGCGGGACGCTCCTCTTCTGTTCGAATCTTGTGTAGAATACGTTAAGTTCATCAGAAAGAGAAGCACCACAGTTATTGATATTCCCAGCCTTTTCTTTGCGGTCAGTGATCTCATTTAGACCCTGCCATAGTCTACTGGCATCCCTCTGGTTAGCCTGGGCTTCCAACTTGGCTCGATATTGCCTCCTGGTGTCCTTAATGGTTTTCCAGATAATAACCTTCGTTGTTGGAGGTTAAAGAGAGAAAATTCTGGAGAAGACACTCAGAAGCTCACATAATATCTAAGGGGAAAGAAAAAGAGTTAATAGCGCTGATGGATGACTTTTTCATGAAGTTAAATCAAGATGAACCGAGCTTAGTTTCATGTGAACAGGCACAAGTACGTATAGATCTGTATAATGAAAAACTTATTGCAAGATCATATATTGAAACTGTCAAATAAATGACAATAACTTTATTTATAGAGCACTTTTCATAAAGATGATGTAGTTCAAAGTACTTTACAATGAGATAAAAGTACTTTGTAGAGGTCTTAAGCATATATATATATATATATATATATATATATATATATATAGCTAGGGTGCCTAAGACTTTGGCATAGTACAGTAGTAATTTTATGTACAGTATTGCACTGTATTGCTGCAAAAAAAAACAAATTTAATTACATATATGAGTGATGATAAACCTGATTCTGATATGGATATCTATTGTGGACTGAGAGTGGGAAGGCGGCAGGGAGAGGGGAATCATAGTTGAGAAAAAGGAAAGGGAGAGGGGAGGGAACAGGAAACACCAGAGAGACACTCTGCAATGATCAATAAACCGATTGTTTGGAATCAAATGACTTTGCCTGCTGTCTCAGGGCTGGGTTCGTCTGCACCCGTACCACCCCCCCAGCCCCGAGCACTCCTTGTCTGCCACCTGCCCAAACCCCACTTCCGGTGCTCCACACTTGCCATTCCCACCATCGTTTGCTCTTGCCAGATGTACAGACATGCTCTCTGCTCCACATTGACAAATGAGGTGCTGTGTAAAACTCTAGCTCTATATATGAGCCTCAGACTTTTGCACAGCACTGTTCAAACATGAACATAAAATAAAAGCCAAAAAGATGTTGGTTAAAAAACAAGGTTAAACATACAGGATTTGAGCTTGCACGTAACAGTGTCAAATGAGTCTGCATCCTTTATAGTTTTAGGTATTAACTTCCACAGTTAAAAGCGTAGTTCAATAAAGCTGACCTGTCAATTATCTTTTGAGGAAGATTGTTTAACTTTAAGAGACTGGCAGAAAAAGACCTAAGAGCTTGAGAAGGATTACAATACAAAAGTAATCCGTGATGTACTCCAGTCCCAGACCATTAAGAGCTTTAACAACAGGTAAGAGAACCTTAAAATCAATTCTAAAAGATACAGGAAGCCAACGCAAAGTAGCTGTTACAGGAATGATATGTTCTCTCATTCAGATTTTGGTTATAAGTCTAGCAGCGGCATTCTGAATGAGTTGGTCTGCCAATAAACTGCTTTAATAAATAAAGCTAAGTTCTTCCATATTCACTTTGAGAAGAGATTTAATGCCATGAGTCCTGTGTCAGGTTTTCCAGACATCACTAACTTTTCCCTGCTTCAGTCTGAGATTCCCTCCTGCTTTAAGAAAACTATTATCATCCCAATACCTAAGAACAACAAGGCAAAGTGCCTTAATGATGACTGACTGGAGGCTCTGATATCCCCCGACATGAAATGCTTCAATAGGGTAAACATGGCACTCATAAACTCTAGCCTTTCAGGCAACCTTGATCCACTGCAATTTTCCTACTGCTAAGACAGGTCAGGAGCAGACACCATGTACCTGGACCTACATTCATCTCTGGAGCATCAGGGCAGTAAAGGCCCTTTGTTGGACTCTTAACATAAGTAGATGCAGCTCCACTTCCAATCTTATAATTTCAAGCAAACTCATCTCCAAATTCAGACTGCTCAATCAGGATCAGCATCACGTTTTAGGTCAAATTCAACTGCCCAGCACTCAAGTTGGGTTCCCTCAACGTCACAAAAACAAAGGAGCTGGTTGTGGACTACAGGAGGAAGGGAGACAGGCTAACCCCTATAGACGTCAATTGATCTGGGATTGAGAGAGTGAACAGCTTTAAGTTTCTCGGCATAAACGTCACTGAGGATCTCGCATTGTCTGTACACACCGGCTGTGTGGTGTAAAAGGCACAAGGGCGCTTCTTTCACCTCAGATGGTTGAAGAAGTTTGGTATGGGCCCCAAATCCTAAGAACTTTCTATAGGGGCACAATTGAGAGCATCCTGACTGGCTGCATCACTGTCTGGTATGGAAACTGTGCTTCCCTCAATTGCAGGACTCGGCAGAGAGTGATGCGGACAGCCCAGCGCATCTGTAGATGTGAACTTCCCACTATTCAGGATATTTACAAAGACAGGTGTGTAAAAAGGGCCCGAAGGATCATTGGAAACCCCAGTCACTCCAATCACAAACTGTTCCAGCTGCTACCATCTGGGAAATGGTACCGCAGCATAAAAGCCAGGACCAACAGGCCCTGGGACAGCTTCTTCCTTCAGACTGATTAATTCATGCTGATACAATTGTATTTCTCTGTTATATTGACCATCCTGTTGTATATACTATTTATTATAAATTACTATAATTGCATATTGTACATTTGAATGAAGACGTAACGTGAAGATTTTTACTCCTATAGTATATAAAGTATGTAAGTAATAAAGTCAATTCAATTCAAGTACAGTAGATTAGCATTTAGCATAACATAGTGTCTCGGGTGGTATTCCCACTGCTGTCTGTACGGATTTTGTAGGTTCTCCTCGCGAGTGTGTGGGTTTCCTCTGGGTTCTCTGGTTTCCTCCCACGTTCCAATGATGTATGGGTTAGTAGGTTAATTGGTCACATGGGTGTAATTGGGTGGTGCCAACTCATTCAGCCAGAAGTGTGTGTTACTGTGCTGTATCTCTAAATTAAAATTAAATTAAAAGTATTGCACAACTTGTAAGAACTTTCAGCCTCTACATTTAGTCATGCTTTGACGACACTGATGTTTCAAGCATAAAGGACTAAGGAAGGAAATTGTTTGGGTTCTCCACGAGGAATGCATGTGGAATTTTCAACTGCACAAGGAAACCACAGTGTGAGTTCGGGAGTTGGAGACAGGAGGTCAGATGATGAAATCATTAGAAAGCTATTTGCCTCAGGTCAGTAACCTCACAGGCTTTTGCTCATCTGACTGTGACTGTATAGCTGCCAGCAGAAGAAAAACAACTTTTGGAAACATTACTTTGCAATCAGCTAAACCAGAGACTTCCTGCCGCTTCCTCTCTCTGGCTGAGCAGATATCATGTTAACCCTTTATTCCAGGAGACGCATGATGTTGAGGATGCTGGAAACTGAACAGAGATATATGTATAACAAAAATCAACCTGCTGGAGGGACTTAATGTGTTAAGCAATATATCTGATGGAAAAGGAAATATTGACGTCTGGTCATGACCCTGTTTCAGGACTAAGAGTCTGGAGGGGAGATAACAAGTATAAAAGCTTGAGATTGGGGCTGATAGGTCACAGGTGGGGCCAACAGAGCTACCCATTATACCCCACCTGTTACACTTGTGGGGTATATTTTTATGAGATTATATGAAGGTGTAAGCATTATAGAAGTTTAAGTAAATTCTGTCAGTCCAGACTTTGGCCCTCCTCTATGTACAATATAGACTATTCCAGATGTAAATAACCCGTAGAATACATCCAACACATCTTCAAGGAACAATGCCACATTGAAAAGGTCACATCCATCATTAAGGACCCCCATCACCCAGAACATGCCCTATTCTCATTGCTACCATCAGGGAGGAAGGACAGGAGCCTAAAGGCACACATCAGTGAATTTGGAACAGCTTCTTCCCCTCTGCCATCAGATTTCTGAATGGACATTAAATCCATGAACACTACCTCACTATTTTCCCTTTTTGCAGTACTTAATCTAATTTAATTTTAAATATATATATATATATATATATATATATACACATACACATATATATATCGATATAATATACATATTGTTCTTAATGTAATTTACAGTTTTTACTATTACATATTGCAATGTACTGCTGCCACATAACAAATTTCATGACATAGGCCAACAATAATAAATCAGATTCTGCTACCTGAAAACTGACCGTAGTTGATTTTTCTGTCATTCTGTGTATTTCTGTCATGCTGAATATTGCCCATGGTTACCCATATCATGGTTACCCATAAAACACAGGAGCAGAATTAGCTCATTCGGACTATCAACTCTTCTCTGCCATTCCATCATTGTTCATTTATTATCCCTCTCACCACCATTCTCCCGCCTTTTCCCTGTAAACTTTGATGCCTTATTAATCAAGAACCCATCAACCACTGCTTTAAATATATCAAGTGACTTGGTCTCCATAGCTACCTATAGCAATAAAAATATAAATTTACAAAACATGAATTAAACATAAATTATACAAAGTCACTTGAAGGAGCACAATTAAAACAGAAAAAAAGTCCATTGAAGCACAAATGTGGTCTAATTGGTCATTATGTTACTGTAGTGATTAGGGTTGTGCAGACTGATTCAAAAACCGAATGGCTGACGTCCTTGAACCTGGTGCTGTGGGACTTTAGACTTCTGCATTTCCTAGCTGCTGTTAACTATAGCTTGAATAGTGAGGACCTTTGCTGATGGATGCTGTCTTCTTCATGCAGTGCCAATACCTTCTACTTGTTGAAGGTTCTGCTTGTTGCAGTTGGCATGGCCTGATTGGCGGGAATCATTGACGATGGATGTTGCCTTCTTGAAGCAGTACCTCCTGTAGATACAACTGGTGGATGGAAGAGATGTGTCTGTGATGTATTGGGTTGGGTCAACCATTCTTTGCGGCTTCTTAAGTTCCTGTGCCTTTCAAGTTTCCATACCAGACCATGAACCACCAAGTCAGGATATTTTCAACAGTACATCTATAGAAGATTTTTGGAGTGTTTGGTAACAAACTGGACCTGCTTAACCTTGTAAGAAAGTAGACATTGACTTGCTTTTCTTGTGATTGCAATACGTACTGGGCCCAGGGCAGGTCATGCAATATGTCAATACCCAGGAATTTAAAGCTAATATTTCAGGAAGATTTTGAGATCAGGAAAAGATAAGGAAGACAATATTTGAAGGTTATTGAAAAAAATAGAAGCAGGAGGCAGTGATCCAACAGACACTAGTAAGATGGGCAGAATGGCCATATTCCAGACACACAGATAAATGCTTATTTGTCATTGTGGATTTGGACAGGTTTTATCATCTAGCTGTCTTAAAGGTGTTTCCTCAAACTGAAATATAGATCATTAGTTTATTTTCCAGATGCTAAGAATTCAAAGTAGGACTAGGCCTCTGGACTACTCAGTACTACATGTACTAACCCCATAATTGATTCACTTACTATCTAACTAATATTTTATAGTTTGAACAATGAATGTAATGTAGATCACATCTTAGCGTACACATGGGCCACTTTGGGGCTCATAGAAGATTTACTAAATTGCATTTTATTAGCAAATCAGAATAAATTGCTCTCAGAATGCAGGAAGAAAAATTCCAAATCAGATTAAAATCTACTTACTGAAAGATATTTCCTGATAAAGAGCCTTGATTAAACTGGCCTCTCTAAACCATTGTGTTCCAGATGACTCAACCACAGATTGAACCACTGGATATTGCATTGTGCAAAAAGGACAGGAAAGTTCCAAAATTAATCTACAGCATGTGTTTGTTTCTAAGTGGCCTCTTTACATCTGGGAATGAAGTGGAAATAAAATCAATGGTTAGACCTACACTGTGCTGCACAGAGTGTTGCATTGAATATTAATGTAGTGGCTTCCTCCGCTCAAGCATCCAAATGACATTCAAGATTCACACTCAAAATGCTGGAGCTACTCAGCAGCATCTAAGGAGAGGAATTCTCCTGGCTTCTTCCCCCTTCCTTTCCAGTCCTGATGAAAGGTCTCGGCCCAAAAGATTGATGGTGTATTCCTGTTCATAGATGCTGCCTGACCTGCTGAGTTCCACCTCCATTTAGTGTGTGTTACTCTGGATCGCCAGCATCTGCAAGACCTCCTGTCTTCAAGATTCACACCTAAGCCCTGCTTTGTGTGACAATGTAAAATGGAATATAGCAAGTCAGCCATGCAGGTAAAGATTAGCTTGATTTGTCACATATACGTTTAAACATACAGTGAAATGCATTGCTTTGTGTCTACAACCAGCACAGTCCAGGGACTATGCTGAGGGTAGTCAGCAGGTGCCACTACTCTTCCAAAGGCAATGCAGCAGCCCACAACCCACTGTCTCATATGTCCTTGGATTGTGGAAGGAAACCCACTTGGACACAGGAAGATCATATAGACTGTACAGACAGCAGGAATCCAACTCAGATCAGTGATTACCAGCACTGTTAAGTGATTGTGCCAACTACTATGCTTCTGTGCCTCCTTTCATAAAGAAGGGAAAAGTTTTAAAATAGTTGATCATTTTCTATTTTTATTTTTCACAATGTTGAGATATAGGTTTAAAAGAAATTTATCAGGATGGTTTTAGACCATAAGACTGTAAGGTTTAGGAGCAGAATTAGGCCATTTGACTCAAAGAGTCTGCTCCACTATTTTGTCATGACTGATCCAATTTTCCTCTCAGCCACAACCTCCTGCCATTTCCCCGTATCCCTTCCTGCACTGGATAATTAAGAACCTATCAACCTCTGCCTTAAATATACATAAAGACTTGGCCTCCACAGATGCATGTGGCAATAAATTCCACAGATTCGTTCTAAAACAAAGCCCCTTATTTTGAGGCCATGTCCTCTGGTCATAGACTCTTCCACCATAGGGAACATCCTCTCCACATCCACTTTATCAAGGCCTTTCACCATTTGAAAAGGTTTCTATGAGATCCCTAACTCTTCTGAATTCTAGTGAATACAGGCCCAGAGCCATGAAACACTCTTCATTTGACAAGCCATTTAATCTTGGAATTATTTTCATAAACCTCCTTTGAATACTCTCCAGTTTCAGCACATCCTTTCTAAGATAACAGAGCAAACACTGTTCATAATACTCCAAGTGAGAGCTCACCAGTACTTTATAAGAACTCAACATTCCACCCTTGCATTTATATTCTAGTCCTCTTGAAATGAACGCCATCATTGCATTTGCCTTCCTCATCATAGACTCAAATGACAAATTAACCTTTAGAGAATTCTGCACATGGTCTCCCAAGTCTCTTTGCACCTCAGTTATTTATATTTTAGACCATAAGACAAAGGAGCAGAAGTCGGCCATTCAGTTCATCGAGTCTGCTCCACTATTTTATCATGGCTGATCCATTCTCCCATTTAGTCCCACTCCCCCACCTTCTCACCATAACCTTTGATGCCCTGGCTACTCAGATACCTATCAATCTCTGCCTTAAATACACCTAATGACTTGGCCTCCACTGCTGCCCGTGGCAACAAATTCCATAGATTCACCACTCTCTGACTAAAAAAATTTCTTCGCATTTCTGTTCTGAATGGATGCCCTTCAATCCTTAAGTCATACCCTCTCGTACAAGACTCCCCCATCATGGGAATCAACTTTGCCACATCCACTCTGTCCATGCCTTTCAACATTCGAAATGTTTCTATGAGGTCTCCCCTCATTCTTCTAAACTCCAAGGAATTCAGTCCAAGAGCGGACAAACATTCCTCATATGTTAACCCTCTCATTCCCGGAATCATTCTAGTGAATCTTCCCTGTACCCTCTGCAACGTCATGACAACCTTTCTTAAATAAGGAGACCAAAACTGCCCACAGTACTCCAAGGGAGGTCTCACCAATGCCTTATAGAGCCTCAACATCACATCTCTGCTCCTATACTCTATTCCTCTAGAAATGAACGCCAACATTGCATTCGCCTTCTTCACCAACGACTCAACCTGGAGGTTAACCTTAAGGGTATCCTGTACGAGGACTCCCAAGTCCCGTTGCATCTCAGAACTTTGAATTTTTTCCCCATTTAAATAATAGTCTGCCTGTTTATTTCTTCTGCCAAAGTGCATAACCATATACCTTCCAACATTGTATTTCATTTGCCACTTCTTTGCCCATTCTTCCAATCTATCTCAGTCTCTCTGCAGACTCTCTGTTTCCTCAGCACTACCAGCCCCTCCATCTATCTTCATATCATCAGCAAACTTAGCCACAAAGCCATCTATTCCATAATCCAAATCATTGATGTACAATGTAAAAAGAAGCGGCCCCAACACGGACCCCTCTGGGACAGCACTGGTAACCGGCAGCCAACCAGAATAGGATCCCTTTTTTCCCATTCTCTGTTTCCTGCCAATCAGCCAATGCTCTATCCATGTATGTAACTTTCCCGTAATCCCATGGGCTCTTATCTTGTTAAGTAGCCTCATGTGTGTCACCTTGTCAATGGCCTTCTGAAAATCCAAATATACAACATCCACTGCATCTCCTTTGTCTAGCCTACTTGTAATTTCCTCAAAAAATTGCAATAGGTTTGTCAGGCAGACTTTTCCTTTAAGGAATCCATGCTGAGTTCTGCCTATCTTGTCATATGCCTCCAGGTACTCCATAAACTCATCCTTGACAATTGACTCCAACAACTTCCCAACCACGGATGTCAAGCTAACAGGTCTATAATTTCCTTTTTGCTTCCTTGCCCCGTTCTTAAATAGCGGAGTGACATTTGCAATCTTCCAGTCCTCCAGAACCATGCCAGAATCTATCGACTTTTGAAAGATCATCGCTAATGTCTCCGCAATCTCCACAGCTACGTCCTTCAGAACACAAGGGTGCATTCCATCTGGTCCGGGAGATTTATCTACCTTTACACTATTTTCTCTCTATTTAGAAAAGATCCAGCCCTTCCATTCCTGCTACCAAAGTGCATGACCATACACTTCCCGGCACTGTATTCCACTTGCCACTTCTTTGCCCATTCTTCAAATCTGTCTCCAAGTACTTCCTCAAAACTACCTTTCTCTCCACCTGTCTTGATACTGCCTGCAAACTTTGCAACAAGACCATCAATTAAATCTTCCAAACCATTGACATATAACGTAAAAAGAATCAGTCCCGAAAGCGACCCCTGTGGAACAACACCTGTCACCAGCAGCCAGCCAGTAAAGACTCCTTTTATTCCTACCCTTTGTTCCTGCCAATCAATCACTGCTTTATCTATGTGGGAATCATTCATGTAAATGCAGCCTCATGTGTGGCACTTTGTCAAAAGCCTTCTGAAACTCCCAGTACTTAACATCAACTGATTCTCCTTAGTCTATCCTGCTTGTTATTTCTTTAAAGATTTACAAAAGATTTGTCCTTGAGGAAACCATGTTGACTATGGCCTGTTTTATTATGTGCCTTCAAGTACCCTGAGACCTCATCCTTAATAATCAACTTCAACATCTTCCCAACCACGGAGATGACTAACTGGCCTATGGATTCCTTTCTTCTGCCTCTCTCCCTTCTTGAAGAGTGCAGTGACATTTGTAATTTTCCAGTCTTCTGGAACCATTCCAGAATTTAGTGATTCTGAAAGATCATTACTGATGTCATTAGAATCTCTTCAGCCACCTCCTTCAGAACTCAAAGGTATACATCATCAGGTCCAGGTGACTTATCTACATTCAGACCTTTCAGTTTCCCAACAACCTTCTCTCTAGTTATGGTAATTTCACACATTTTGTGACCCCTGACATCTGGAACTTCCACCATACTGCTAGTGTCTTCCAAAGTGAAGAATGATGTAAAATACTTGTTTAGTTCATCCATCATTTCATTGTCCCCCATTATTACCTCTCCAGCATTGTTTTTCAGTGGTCCAATATACACTCTCGCCTCTCTTTTGCACTTTATGTATCTGTAGAATCTTTTGGTATCCTCTTTAATATTATTGTCTAGCTTACCTTTAGTATTCCATCTTTACCTTCTTAATGACTTTTTTAGTTGCCTACTGTTAGTATTTAAAAGTTTCGCAATCCTCAACTTACCACTAACTTTTGCTCTATTATAGGTCCTCTCTTTAGCTTTTATGTTGGTTTTGACTTCTCTTGTTAGCCATGGTTGTGTCACCTTGCCTTTAGAATACTTTTTTTTAGATTATGAAGACACGCAGTCCTCTTTTATTGTCATTTAGTAATGCATGCATTAAGAAATGATACAATATTCCTCCGGTGTAATACCACAGAAACAGAGGACGGACGAAGACAGAAAAACTAACAAAAACCACATAATTATAACATATATTTAAAACAGTGCAACAATACCATAACTTGATGAAGAACAGGCCATGAGCACAGTAAAAAAGTTCAAAGTCTCTCGAAAGTCCCACATCTCACACAGACGGGAGAAGGAAGAAAAATCTCCCTGCCATGCTCGACCACAGTCCGACTCCGAGTCATCCGAAAACTTTGAGCTCCAATCAGCCCTCCGACACCGAGTACCAAGCACCATCTCTGCCGAACACTTCAACCCCAGCCTCAGTCGCCAGCAGCAGGCAAAGCTGGGGATTTTGGGGACTTCTGTCCGGAGATTCTCGATCGCACAGTAGCAGCGGCAGCTAACTGGGTGTTTCAGAAATTTCTCCCAATGTTCCTCTGTGCTTCTCCCGTCTGTCTCCATCAAATCAGAATTGTCCACGGCATCCTACTTACAAATCATTTCACCGGAGAGCTGTGCGCGCTATATATATGTATATACTGTATATATTTATCCTGTGCCTTACGAAATGATTCCGGAAATTCCAGCCTTGGCTGTTCTACGTCATCCCTGCCAGTGTTCTTTCCCAAGCAATTCTGATCAACTCCTCTCTCATGCCTCTGTAATTCCCTTTTCTCTGCTGTAATACTGTTACATCTGACTTTAGCTTCCCCTCAAATTTCAGGGTGAATTCAATCATATTATGATCACTTACCCTGAAGGATATTTTACCTTAAGCTCTTGAATCAATTCTGGTTCATTGTACAACACCCAATTGAGAATAGCCTTTCCCCAAGTGGGCTCAATCATGAACTGCTCTAAAAAGCCATCTTATAGGCACTCCAGAAACTCCCCCTCTTGGAATCCAGCACCAACCTGATTTTCCCAATCTACCTGCGTATTGAAATTCCTCATGAATACTGTAGCATTGCCCTTTGGTATGCAGTTTCTATCTCTCATTGTAATTTGTAGGTCACATCCTTACTATCCTTTGGGGGTCTGGGTCCATTTTCGCTGAGCTTCAAACATCAGGAGCTGAGGATCATTACGTTGCTGCTGAATTAAAATGCTTTGGAGTCAACTATATTGCAGATTTACAAACTCTGTTCAGCCTACATCTGGAATGTCACATTCAGTTCTGGTCACTCTAATGTATGAAGAACGTGGAGGCTTTCAAGAGGATACAGAGAAGGATTACCAGGTTACTGCCTGGGTTATAGGTCATGCGTGATGGGGAGAGATTTGACTAAGTTGGGTTGTTTTCTATGAAGTGGCAGAGGCTGATGGAAAATCTGATAGTATTTTATAAAATTATACTAGACACCAAATTGTTTTGGAACTGTTGCTTCCTTAGTAATTTTTTTGTTTATAATAGACCACTTGAAGCTGAACACAAATTTAATTTCAACTATTTATATCACATAGGAATTTGGAGAAACAAGAAAATTTTTATTGAATATAATGCGTTTAACGGCACAATGGTGCTGATGCTTAGCAATAGATAAATTAAGTTAAAAATGTTTTTTTGATCATTTTCATATGTAATCAGTGTCTGAAGATTCTTGCATAATTAGCCAGCAATGATGGATTCTTCTTGCGATGATACTGTTTCTCCATGACTGCAATATCCTAGTGAAACCTTTCACCATACTTGTCTCTGACAGCACCAAGATTTGCAGGGAAGAAGTCTAAATGGGAATGCAGAAAATTAATCTTTAGAGACATGTTGCACTTCATCGCTTTGTATTCTTGAAGCCAGCTGTCAACCAAATGCATGTAGTTCGGTGCTCTGTAGCTGAAATTTTCAACATCATCCTTGAATGACCTCTATGAGATTTACTCTGGTCCCATTTGAGATTCTTCAAATTTCCCATCGTTGATGACCTGTTTGATTTGTGGCCCAACAAAGAAGCCCTTCCTTAAACATTTCATCAGTTATTCTGACTTGAGTTACAGAATACACGTGGACTAAGATGTTAACTGTCCTGTGCTATCACCAGTGGGATCATCAGTTGATCTGCCACCTGTCTTCAGGAGACTTGAGTTATGAATTTGAATAACAAATATTGGGAATTATTTTTAAAAATGCTACATAATAGGGAAATCTCATGGTGATTTTCAGTAACAGCCCAAAATCCATAAAATGCACCCAAAAATATTCAGGAAGCAACACCTTTGTTGTCCAGCGTTACGAGGAACGTAGAGTAGAGAGTGGTGTCTTTTTCTAGGTTCTATCACTAGAGGCCATACGTTTAATGTGAGAAGTTCAATGAGCCCCAAGTGGCCCCTCTGAACACTAAGATGTGATCTACATTACCGTTGAATTCATTGGTGAAATTATAAAATATTAGTGAGATGGTCCAAAGGAGGGTATGAGCTTTTTTACACTCAGAGTGTTGAGTGCCTAGAATCTCCTGCTAGGAATGGTAGTCGAGACAAATATGAAGAGAAACACAAAATGCTAGAGGAACTCAGCAGGTCAGGCAGCATCTATGGAAAAGAGTGCAGTCAATGTTTCTTTTGCTTGAGAATTGACACATATGAAGGGATGTTCTAGAGGCTCTTTGACTGACACATAAGTGTGCAGAAAAAGGAGGATATACATACTGATTGTCTATATTTTAAGCTCAATAAGAGATTTTCTTCTGTACAACACTTCATAAGTAGCAGATTTGAATGAATTTTGGGATATCTTAGGTTTGTGAAAGAAAATATTTCGAGAATCTTTG